>NC_044558.1:82343443-83543443 GCF_007565055.1 Rhinopithecus roxellana | reverse complement strand
CTGGGCAGCATAGCAAGACCTCATCTCTACAAAAAACTTTTTTAAAGAAATTAGCTGGGCATGATGGCACATGCATGTAGTCCCAGTTACTCAGGAGGCTGAGGCAGGAGGATCCTTTGAGCCCAGGAAGTCGAGACTGCAGTGAGCTATGATGACCACTACACCCCAGCCTGAGCAACAAAGCAAGACTCTATCTCTAAAAAAAATTGTAAAAAGAACTTGGAAAAGCTGGTGCAGTGGCTCACGCCTGTAATGCCAGCACTCAGGGAGGCTGAGGCGGGTGGATCACCTGAGGTCAGGAGTTTGAGACCAGCGTGGCCAACATGGTGAAACATGGAGACATGGTGAAACCCTGTCTCTACCAAAAATATTAAAAATTAGCCAGGCGTGGTGGTGCGCACCTGTAATCCCAGCACTCTGGGAGGCTGAGGTGGGCACATGACCTGAGGTCAGGAGTTTGAGACCAGTCTGGCCAACATGGTGAAACCCCGTCTCTACTAAAAATACAAAAATTAGCCTTGCGTGGTGGCGCATGCCTGTAATCCCAGCTACTTGGGAGGCAGGAGAATCACTTGAACCCGGGAGGCGGAGGTTGCAGTGAGCCGAGGTTGCGCCACTGCACTCCAGCCTGGGACAGAGTGAGACTCAGTCTCAACAATAAAAAAAAAAACTTGGAAAGGTGAACTTGAACCAATAATCATGAGTAATCACCCTAGCAATTAAATCACAGATGGGAAGATGGATGATAGCAATTCCCGGTCCAGTCGGAGTGAGTGGGGAGAGCCTAGGGTCCAAGGCAGCAGTGTAGGAAACCTCCTGAGTTACCAGCCATTGGCCTGTGATAGGGCCAGGCAGGGGCCAGGGGACACCGCGCTCTATAGCTCCAGGAAGAGTTCGGGTGTGAGGGTCTCCATAGGTCCTCGAACTCTAACTCTCTGGAGTCCACGTTTGGACCTCGGGTCCGGAACTGCTGGTCTGAACCACAAAGCCGCCCTCCCTCGGTTCCTTCCTGGGCCGACCTTCGGCCTCACGCCCAGCCTAACTTGCCCTCCTGGCCTATTAACCTGTGTTCCCCTTTACTTCTCTCCCCAAGGATTTGGAAGGAGTGCCACCCTCTAAAAAGATGAAACTGGAGGCCTCTCAACAAAACTCCGAAGAGATGTAGACGATGCTTTAAAGCCTCCGATCCATGTTCCGTGGAAGGTACATCAGCAATTAATTCTAGAGCAACTTTGCCCCAGCGATTCCTCTTGGGTGCGAACAGAACTACTAACGTTTCAAGTTTACCAAGTGCAAATCCAAGAAGACCCAGAACGGCGTCACTTCTCAGACACTGAAGAACTCTGCTGTGAAGCAAAACACTCAAACCTTTAAGGGGCTGTCCTTGGGGAGGCAGGTGGGGCTGACAGCTCAGGAGTGTCTGCACACTGTCTCGGAAGCCAGGATTCCATTTGTGTTGCTGCTGTATTTTTTCCCCACTTCTCTATGTAACGATATAAGCTATTGGAGGGTGGTACCGATCAGGAACGCTTTTCGGCGGGGCTTTTCACTGTTCAACCGATTCCTTCCGCTTTCTTTTTTTGTGCCTTGTGCCCTTGAGGTGACCTCTGGCATGTATCCTGGTGGTTCTTGCATCCCCCTCTGCAAAGTGCCCTCTTGGTTTGGTTCGGGCAGCAGCTGCCACCCTACTCACCGCTCTCCTCCCTGCCCCAGGACTTCATCGGAGCAGGCAGGGTGGAGCGGAGGAGCTCCTTAGCCCACCTGGTTTGCAGGTGCAGGGGGACCTTAGGCATGCCCCAAGTACCAGGCACCAGGGCCCAAGGAAATGCAAGTGTTGGGGCGTAGTCCCCAAGGGCTCGGCTCCTTGGATCAGGCTGGGCACTCACTGTGCTGTCCCCTCCTTGGGGCGTTCAGGACTGGGCGTCTCCAAGCCCACCATGGCCCAGACGGACATGCAAAGCCCTTGGAATTTTCTGGCACTTCCTCTCTATTGCCCCCCGCACCACCACCACCACCCCCATTACTGCTTTCTCCCAGACCTCCGAATACGAAATGGCTTCTCTGGCTGACTGCAAGGCTGTCTCCTTAAGGTACTGAGTGGGCCGGGGAGGCTGGGAGCCGGCGGCAGGATTAGCTGGTGCTGAACTTTCTCTCATAGGACGTCGCTTGGATTTCAAATCCACAGTCACCTGCTGCCCTTTGCCTCCCCCGACGCCCCAGCCGGTGCCCCAGAGAGGCAGGATCGCAGCGGTCAGAATCCATGTGCTTTCCTATTCGCAGGCTGTTCTGACTCTCAGAGCCAACAGCTGGACCGTGTCTCATCCCCAGAACATGCCGTCTGTCCCCACCAGGGAGCGGGCCTTGATGGCTGGGCCTCGAAGGCCACAAACAAGACGTCGAGGAATTGGAAAGATTTGCACACCCTCCAGAAAGGAGAGACGCAATCTCCCCTCCCTCCCATCCCGCACCTGCGCTGGAACAGCTTCCTCTCACTGAACGGAGATGCCCCCTTGGACGAACTGCCTAATTGTTTGGTTCTGAGACCTGGTTTGCTCTTAATTAATATATGAACTCCTCAGACCTTAAACCTTTTCCTAAGCTTTCTTTACTGCACTGGAGTTCTGACTCCCTTTGAGTTGTGTGTTACCGGGGGGGTGGGGGTTGCGGGTTTTGTTGTTTTTTGGGGCTAATTGGTGCATATTCAGGTACCACCTTTGATGTGTGGATCTTTCTCCTGACCATCACGGGAAGTGTCTGCTGGATTCCATTTTTTAAGAGTTTCTGAGGGTGAGGCTCTTATTTTTTTTCAAGGGATCCTGTCTATTTCCTGCACTTCAAGAAGAATCAAAATGTTCCTGAATTTCAAATACCTCATGCAAAATGTCTCCTGAAATAAGGGAAAAAAACACAAACTTTGAAAATCTTAATGTTGAAGTTAGCAATGCCGAAAGGTTTCTGTCTTAAAAAAAAAAAAAAAAATCCTTGTACTTATCAATTTTGCCCCTTAGGCAGTCAGTTTTGTTGAGAACTGTGTCCTGTACCCTGGCGCAGAACCTACCTGATGCGGTTCCTCTCCACGCATCTCAAGGCGGCGTTACCTCCAGATCCCGTAGAGTTAGAGTCACATTTTTCTTTGCAGCAAAACTCCATTTTGGTGAGAGATGAATTTGGATATTTATTTCCTTTTCTTTTTTGGGAAACGAGAGGCTACAACCAAGACAGCTGAAGGAGAATGAAACACACATCTACAGAAACAGAGAGGCGCAGGTGGCCCTGCGGTTGGCAGCAGCCTCTCTGGACAGGCAAGGGGAGTTGGCGCAGGTGAGGACTAAGACGACGTCCACCGTACTGAGGCTGTCACTAGTATTTCTCTGAAGTGCCTGAAGGTAGGAATGGGCCGGCGATTGGGACCAGCTGGGCCCCACCACGGCCACGCCAGGCAAAGCGCCAGCAGCCCTGCACTCCACGCTGGCCAAGAAGGCCTTCCACGCAGAATGACGAGACTGCAAAAATCCGATGTGCTTCCTTCCCTGGCGCAGTCGCTCCTCTGAGCTGCTGCCCCCCACCCACCCTGCACCCCTCGCACTCCCCCCACCACAGAATCTAAGACCTTTCAGCTTCGAGCCAGGGGGCGGGGGATCCCGAGCAAAAGCCTTCCGTGGACATCAGGCCCCGTGGCCTCAAGGGCTCCCAGGGCAAACCTAATTTCCCCCAAAACTTAAAGTCGGGGAAGCTGCGGCTAACATTCCACAAAGTGCTGGCACTTACACCTACAACCCGGAAGGCTGTGGACCGATTCCTCTAGGGTGGTGACCTCCCATTAGCAAACAGTGTCATGGTTTGGAATGTTCATTAAATCGCCGAGAACCTGGTTAGAGGCATAAAGACCTTTTTTCACCGTTACCTAATTTTTTTCCCCTCTCAAGACTTTTTTTTTTTTTGGTGTGTTGTACAGCAGTATAATTTTTCACTTATTTATTCCATCAGTAGATATGGTTTGTACAATGTACAATGGTTTCATTTCAGAAAATAAAAATTTCAAATCATGAATACCTTGTGGTTTTGTCACATTTTAAGTAAGTAAAATCAGATCGATGGTGACATTGTCCCTCTCTAGCTGCTCCGGCCTCTCGTGCATGGCCGTGTGGCCCTGATTCTACAAGACACACAAGTTCCTTGCACACAGGAGCTGTTGCCTTCCAGAGTCATAAGAGCTGCCATTATTAAGCACCAACTGGATGCCAGGCAACCCACTAGTTGCTCCTTTCTGTGGGCAGGTATTGTCGGCCACCTTGTGCAGGTGAGGAAATAGCAGGACAGTCCCATGCAGGACTCTCATGCCCGCTCAGGCCCCCAGGTTGAAAGCCACACCTGAGGCCAGGTGTGGTGACTCACGCCTGTAATCCCAGCACTTTGGGAGGCCAAGAAAGGTGATCACCTGAGGTCAGGAGTTCGAGACCAGCCTGGGCAACATGGCGAAACCCCGTGTCTACTAAAAATACAAAAATTAGCCAGGTGTGGTGGCACGCACCTGTAATCCCAGCTAGTTGGGAGGCTGAGGCAGGAGAATGGCTTGAACCTGGGAGGCGGAGGTTGCAGTGAGCTGAGATCACACCACTGCTCTCCAGCCTGGATGCAACAGAGACTCTGTCTCAAAAAAAAAAAAAAAAAAAAAGCCACGCCTGATCTGTCTACCCTGAGGCCTGGGTTCCAGCAGGGACATGTTTTCGGCTTCCCTGCCTCTGAGGGGGCTCTAGATTGTGGCAGGGACTCAGGGGCGTTAGTGCACGGGTGGACTGCAACCTCGGCTTGACTTGTCCTAATGGCCTCTAGTGACTTACGTGGTCGGGCTGGAACTGGACCTTTCCCAGGGCCATGACCCTTTCGGCCCAAACTGCTTCCCCCAAGCTGACTTCCCCACCTGTGTCCAGCCTCTCCTGGCCCTAGGCCAGCCCCTAAAGAGAGCTGGCAGGGGTGGGGGTGTTGTGTCAGCAGGTCTAGGCCAAGCTGCACTGCGTGGACCAGCTACAGGCAGATGCTCTCTCCTGTTTGTTCTGTCTGACTGTCCTTCCTACCCGTTCCTTTTTAACATGTTCCAGTGTTTTTACCAGAATTGGCTGCTCAGCTAAATAAACTCCTGATATGGAAAGTTCAGCTTGACAAAACACAAATCATAGAGGCCTTGTTTGCTTAAGGGGAAAAAAAATGCCTGAGCTGGCACACGTTCCCGTGCTTCCTTTCTGCCCTCTCTGTCTGTTCCCAGCTCTCTGGATCAGTGTCCCTCCCTCCTTTCTCTAAGCTTCTGCCTTTTCCCCCTGCCTCCCTTGTCTCCCCCCACCTCGATCACTGTCTCTCAGTCATTCTGTAGAACTTCCTCTGTGTCTCTCACTGGAGCGCCCTAACTTCCTCTCCCACCTCCCTTCATCAAGGAGCAGTCTCATGCCCAGAAGCTAGAAATGTAGCTTTGCAGGCATTGATTGAGCTGTGCTGGGCCCTAGGCAGCAATGACTCGAACTTGACATTTAACCCCCAGGCAGGTAAGGGAGCCCCAGTGCTTTCCGATGCCGACCACAGTTTGGAATTAGGGGATACAGACATTCTGATGGCAAGGGTCAGGGAATCTCCTAGGACACTGGAGGAATACCAGGCCTGGGGATAAGCAGCTTGTTTTTCCTTTTTGACACAAAGGAGTGGCTGGAAGTTTCTAAGCCAAGGCTCTGCTGGACTAGGGATGGTGTTGCCAATGAATAGCATGGATTGGAAAAGACCAGGCTGGAGGTGGGAGCTGGGCAACTAGGGAACTGGAAAAATAGGCCAAGCAGGGGGCCAGCAGTTGGCAACACAGCCCATGTGCCCTCAGGGAATGCGAAGGCGGTCAGTAGGCAGGGAGGTGGGGTGGGGAAGGGGTCAGCTGGGGGAGGGAGGCAGAGAAGGCTCAGGTCCAAGCTCCAGTCCATGCCAAGGCAACAAGTGTCACAGAGGTCCCTGGTGGGGCCGAGGATGGATTGCAGACCCTAAAGGCCAAGTCCAACTTCTCTCTCTTGCTCCTCTGGGTGAAGAAGGTATGTGTCCTCCAGAGCCTCAGATTAGACATCCATTGACCTTGTCTATCCAGTTCTGTTTCCCTCTTCTTCCCATAGGGGTCGCCCTCCTTCCCTGGTCCTTAAGTGGGGCAGGCACCGCTCCCAGGATGGTCATATGACCCAGTCCTATCCAATCACCATGGTCCCGCCTCCTGGCCACCACAATTGGCTCAGGGATGAGCACGTGGCCCATAGTGGCCCAATGAGAGTCACTCCTTAGTGGGAACTGGTGGGAAAGAATTCTGCTGGAGCATCTGGAGTTGCTCAAATGGAGTGCCTGCAGCCTTCTTTCCTTCCACGTGGGGAGGAATCAGCCTGAGAATGAAACCATCGCAGGAAAGGACTGAAAGACAGTGAGTGTGTGCTTTCTAAGGGCAGCATTTGAGCCTTGGCCCCAGCCGGCCCTGAAGCCAGCACAATCCTCGGAACGTCTCAATTTTGTGAGCCAATAAATGCCCTTGATTGTTTAGGCAAGTCTTCACTTGGTCTTACCCCACGTGAGCCCGCACTCCTCCATATGGACCTGTTTTGGACCAACGAGGCATCCCCTTCTGTAGTCCTCAACACGCGGAGCTCCACCACTCCCGAGCCGTGTGACCTCAGGCAAGTATCTTAACCTTTCTGGGTCGCTGTTTCGTCATTTGTATAATAGGGAGAATAATGGTGCCTACAGGGTTGTTGTGAGGATTAAATGAATACGTGTAAAGCGCTCAAAGCAGACCCTGGCACATGGTGAATCTCAAATGATAGCTGCTATTTTATCGTTATTATCCTCACGCACCTCTATCTTCAGAAGACCAGTTCCGAGAGCAGGAGGCACAGGGAAGGGAAGAATGTCCCTCCCCTGGTTGCCTTGGGTTTGCCCTCAGTTACACTTTGCTCTCTGAAGACCCACCTCTTCCCCAAGTGATTGACACTGGAGTAATCCGCACAGCATGCCCCAGATGCGGCACAGCCTGAGTCAGGCTTTGTGGGATGCGCCCACCCGGGAACAGGAAGGAGAGACGTGCCTGACTGAGCAGAGGGCTAGAGGTCAGACAACACGTCCCTGCCCTGGGCACTGGCTGCTCAGTCATTAAAGTAGACCCAAATAGCTTCTGGCCGGGGGCTCAAAGGAACAGCCAATTAGAGACTCATTTTTCCAGTCTCTTTTTCACTGTTGTTCTCTTTCCACAGGTGGGGTTGGGGAGAGGCCTCGGGATGGCAAGGACCAGGATCTGCTGCCAAGCCTGTGGGTCCTGTCTCTGGGATGCCCCTGGGGCACTGGTACCCATGGATGCACTGGGTGACTTGAGGTCAATGGCTTTCTCTGTCCAGACCTAGGCAGAAAAAGCAATCTGCTTTGCATCAGAGAACCTTAAGAGGCTCTTAATCGTGCTCTTTTCTCCCTCTGGGCTCCCTCTGTGATGAGCTCATCTGACCTCCTGGCAACCCCAAAGGGTGGTTTAGAGCAGGGAATCAGCCTCCCGATTTACAGAAAGGATAACTCAGACCAGGGAAGCGACTTGGACAGGGTCCTGCAGAGACTCAGTGAAGGAGGCTTCGGAACCCAGCCTGTCTTCCAGCAGACCAGGAATCAGCAAATCTGGCTGTGTTTTTTTTTTTTTTTTTTTAATTTAATTAATTTATTTATTTTTTGAGACGAAGTCTAGCTCTTGTCACCCAAGCTGGAGTGCAGTGGGACGATCTCGGCTCACTGCAACCTCCGCCTCTGGGGTTCAAGCGATTCTTCTGCCTCAGCCTTCCCAGTAGTTGGGATTACAGGTGCCCGCCACCACGCCCAGCTAATTTTTGTATTTTTAGTAGAGACGGGGTTTCACCATGTTGGCCAGGCTGATCTCGAACTCCTGACCTCAGGTGATCTGCCCGCCTTGGCCTCCCAAAGTGCTGGGATTACAGGCCTGAGCCACTGCACCCAGCCCACCTGATTTTTTTTTTTTTTTTTTTTGACGGAGTCTCGCTCTGTCACCCAGGCTGGAGTGCAGTGGCCAGATCTCAGCTCACTGCAAGCTCCGCCTCCCGGGTTCACACCATTCTCCTGCCTCAGCCTCCCGAGTAGCTGGGACTACAGGCGCCGCCACCTCGCCCGGCTAGTATTTTGTATTTTTAGTAGAGATGGGGTTTCACCGTGTTAGCCAGGGTGGTCTCGATCTCCTGACCTCGTGATCCGCCCGTCTTGACCTCCCAAAGTGCTGAGATTACAGGCTTGAGCCACCGCGCCCGGCCCCACCTGATTTTTTAAAAATAAAGTTTTATTGGCACAAACCATGCTCATTCATTTACATATTGTTCCTGGCTGCTTTCACCATACAACAACAGAGTTGAATACAGATGCTCTTCAATTTACAATGGGTTACTGCCCAGTAAGTCCATAAATTGGTCTGTGGCACCAGCTAACTTGAAAGGCTGAGTAGGAGAAACACTTGAGCCTGGGAGGTCAAGGCTGCAGTGAACCCTGATGGCGCCACTGCACTCCAGCCTGGATGACAAAGTGAGGCCCTGAGTGAGGGTCCTGAGTAGCTGGAACCACACAGGTGCATGCTGCCATGCGCAGCTATATTTTTTTATTTTTTATTTTTTGTAGAGACTGGATTTTACCATGTTGCTCAGGTTGGTCTTGAACTCCTGGCTTCAAGTGATCCTCCTACCTTGGCCTCTGTATTTACAGGGATTACAGGCCTGAGCCACTGTGCCCAGTCCTGAATATTTAATCAACATGTAAGGGTATAGCTCAATGATTTTTCACCCACTGAACACACCTCCGTGACTTGCATCTGGATCAATAAACAGTATCACTAATCCTGAGTCCCCTTCCTATCCCTGTCTAGTCACTACCCCTCTAAGTGTGGCTGATACCCTGACTTCTACCTGCTCTAATTTATTTGGCTTATTTTTTAGCTTTACATACACGGAATGATGTAGTATGTGCTCTTGTGTGTCTAGCTTCTTTCACTCAACATGGTATTTGTGAGATTCAATACCACTGTGTGAGATTGTATGTCATTCATTCTCATTGCTGGAGAATATTCCATGGGATGAGTGTACTACAATGTGCTTATCCATTATTTGGACCTTTGAGATATTTCCAGCTGGGGTGGTGGACAGAATTATGAATTCTGGAGGATCCCTTGCGGCCAGGATCAAGACCAGCCTGGGCAACATAGCCAAACCCCATCTCTACAAAAAATTTAAAAATTAGCCAAGCATGTGATACATACCTTTAGTCCCAGCTACCCAGGAGACTGAGGTGGGAGGATTGATTGAGCCCAGGAGTTGGAGAGTGCAGTAAGCCAAAACTGTGCCACTGCACTCCAGCCTGGGCAACAGAGCAAGACTTTATCTCAAACAAAACAAAACATACAAACAAAAAAATGGCCTGGCAAAATCTTTGTGACTTTGACTTTAGCAAAAAGCTTTAGCAAAAAGCTTTGCCTAACCACCCCCCCAAAAAAAGGTTTTTTTTGGCCTGCAAATCCATCACTTTGGGAGGCCGAGGCGGGCAGATCACTTGAGGTCAGGAGTTCGAGACCAGCCTGGGCAACATAGTGAAACTCTGTCTCTACCAAAATTACAGAAGTTAGCCGAGTGGCTGGGCATGGTACACCTGTAATCCCCGCACTTTGGGAGGCCAAGGTGGGTGGATCATCTGAGGTCAGGATTTCGAGACCAGCCTGGCCAACATGGTGAAACCCCATCTCTACTAAAAATACAAAAATTAGCCAGAAGTGCTGGTGGGTGCTTGTAATCCCAGCTATTGGGAGGCTGAGGCAGGTGAATTGCTTGAACTTGGGAGGTGGAGGTTGCAGTTAGTTGAGATTGCGCCACTGCACTCCAGCCTGGGCCAACAGAGCGAGACTCTGTCTCAAAAAAAAAAAAAAAAAAAGTTATGGCCAGGCATGGTGGTGCGCATTTATAATCCCAGCTACTCAGGAGGCTGAGGCAGGAGAATCACTTGAACCCGGGAGACGGAGGTTGCAGTGAGCCGAGATTGCGTCACTGCACTCCAGCCTGGGTGATGAAATGAGATTCTGCCTCAAAAAAAAAAAAAAATTCCAAACCCACACCCATCTATTTCTTCACTCTTCTGTGCCTCAGTTTTCTTATGTGTAAGATAACGGTAACTGTTCCTGACCTGCCCACCTCCCAGGGTTGGATGGGAACTAGTTAGATCTGGACCTTTGAGGAAGGCTGTACAAACTGTTGAGGGCTGTTCAGCCATGAAACTCTTCTGCCTGCACCCCATACCTACAATTAGGTGCTTGCTGCAGAGGCATTGGGGGTCTCTGGCCAGAGGCGACATCTGAAGCAATCGGGATCCTGTTTGGTTTTGCCACATCCGACCTGCCGCCCGGCCGGGGCAAGACAGCCACGCGCAGCGGATGCACCGGCCCTGAACTCTTTCTCGAGTAGTCCCCAGAGGTAGCTGATGCCTTTCAGTTTCTGCACTTGTTTATTTTCAAAGGGACGTTGCCAGACCACGAGGCCACCCTGCCCTTTCATGGTTTGTTTTATGCAGATTTCAGGAAGAGAGAGAAGAGGTAAAGAGACCAGAAACAAAGTCTTCTGCAAGCAAAGAATTGCAACAGGCCCCAGCTGTTAGGTTTGAGGGGCATATGGGGCAGGTGACTGAACTGCACAGTTGGGGCCAGAGGTACGGTCGCTGACCCCTGAGCCCAGGAGCCTTGAGAATATGGACAGTGTTAATAATAACTGCAAACATCCAACAAATGATGCTAGAATAACTGGACATCTGTGTGCAAAAATAATGAACCTATACCTTGCACCTTATCACAAAATTCATTCAAAATAGATCATAGACCAAAATGTAAAACATAAAACTAAGGCTCCTAGGGGAAAACAGGAGAAAATCTTTGTGACTTTGGGTTAGGCAAAGCTTTTTGCTAAAGACACTGATAAGAGATTGAAAAAACAAGCAGACAGATTGCCAGATGATCTTTGCAAAACATATATCTAATAAAAGACTTGTAGCCAGAACATAAAAAGAACTCTCTTTTTTTCTTTTCTTTTTTTTTTTTTTTGAGATGGAGTCTCACTTTGTCGCATACAGTGGGGCGATCTCAGCTGACTGCAACCTCTGCCTCCCAGGTTCAAGCAGTTCTCCTGCCTCAGCCTTCTGAGTAGCTGGGATTATAGGGTATGTGCCACGAGGCCCAGCTAATTTTTTTTTTTTTGAGATGGAATCTCCCTCTGTCGCCAGGCTGGAGTGCAGTGGTGCGGTCTGGGCTCACTGCAACCTCCTCCTCCCTGGTTCAAGCGATTCTCCTGCCTCAGCCTCCTGAGAATGTGGGATTACAGGCACGCTGCACCACCCCCAGCTAATTTTTATATTTTTGGTAGAGATGAGGTTTCGCCATGTTGGCCAGGCTGGTCTCGAACTCCTGACCTCAAGCAATCCACCCATCTCAGCCTCCCAAAGTGCTGGGATTATAGGTGTGAGTCACCACACCCAGCCTCTTTTTCCTTCTCTTTTCTTTTCTTTTTTTTTTTTTTGTTCTTTTTGTTTTTTTGAGATGGAGTCTCGCTCTGTCACCCAGGCTGGGGTGCAGTGGCCGGATCTCAGCTCATTGCAAGCTCCACCTCCCAGGTTCACGCCATTCTCCTGCCTCAGCCTCCCGAGTAGCTGTGACTACAGGCGCCCGCCACCACGCCCAGCTAGTTTTTTTTTTTGTATTTTTTAGTAGAGACGGGGTTTCACCATGTTAGCCAGGATGGTCGCGATCTCCTGACCTCATGATCCGCCTGTCTCGGCCTCCCAAAGTGCTGGGATTACAGGCTTGAGCCACCGCGCCCGGCCCTCTTTTCTTTTCTTTTTTTTTTTTTTTTTTTTTTTTTTTTTGAGACAGGGCCTTGCTCTGTCACCCAGGCTGGAGTGCAGTGGTGTGAACACGGCTCACTGCAGCCTCAACCTCCCAGGCTCAGGTGATCCACCCACCTCAGTCCCCTAGGTAGCTGTGATCATGCCACTGAACTCCAGCCTGGGCAACAGAGCAAGACCCTATCTCTAAATTTTAAAAAAGTGCAAAAATCTGGATGTAAATATTTACACTGGTCTTATTCATAACCACCAAAAACTAGAAATAACTAAAATGGCCTCAACTGGTAAATGTATAAACACAAAGTGGTACGTTCATAAAATGAAATACGATGCAGCAATAAAAAGGAACGAGCTACAGATACACACAGCAGCAGGGCCGAATCTCAGATGCATTATGCTAAGTGAGAGAAGCCAGACTCAAGGCTACTTTTTGGAGGATTCTATTCCGGAAAAGGCAAAACAATGGTAACAAGAAACAGATGGGTATTTGCCAGGGACAATGGAGAGAGGGACTGACTACAAAGGACAAGCGGGAACTGGGGGTGAGGATGGGTACTGGAACTGGTGTGTGTGTATGTGTGTTTGTATACGTGTCTATGTATATATATGTGTGTGTGTATATTTTTTGAGAGACAAAGTCTTGTTCTGTCATCCAATCGAGTGTAATGGCACGGTCATAGCTCACTGCAGCCTCGAACTTCTGGGCTCAAGGGATTCTCCTGCTTCAGCCCCCCGAGTGGCTGGGACCACAGGCTCATGCCACCATGCCCGGCTAATTATTTATTACTTTTTGGACCGACAGGATCTTGCCATCTTACCCAGGTTGGTTTCCAGCTCCTGGGCTCCAGTAATCCTCTCCTCTCAGCCTCCCAAAGTGCTGGGATTACAGGTGTGAACCACTGTGCCTGTCCTGTCCTATATCTTTTCTTTTTTTTTTTTTTTTTTTTGACAGAGTCTCACTCTGTCGCCCAGGCTGGAGTACAGTGGTGCAATCTTGGCTCACTGCAACCTCCGTGTCCCAGGTTCAAGCAATTCTTCCTCAGCCTCCCAAGTAGCTGGGATTACAAGCACATGCCACCACGCCCAGCTAATTCATGTATTTCACTATGTTGGCCAGGCTGGCCTTGAACTCCTGGCCTCAAATGATCCACCTGCCTCAGCCTCCCAAAGTGCTGGGATTACAGGCATGAGCCACCGCGCCCGGCCCTGTCCTATATCTTGATCGTGGAAGTGGTCACTTCACTTTATGTTTGTCAAAACTCCCGGAATTGTACATTAAAAAGAACTTTTCCAGGCACAGTGGCCCATGCCTGTAAACCCAGCACTTTGGGAGGCTGAGGCAGGTGGATCACTTGACACCAGGAGTTCGAGACCAGCCTGGCCAACATGGTGAAACCCCGTCTCTACTAAAAATACAAAAATTAGCCGGGCGTGGTGGCACATGCTTGTAGTCCCAGCTACTTGGGAGGCTGAGGCAGGAGAATTGTTTGAACCCAGGAGGCAGAGGTTGCAGTGAGCTGAGATCATGCCACTGCACTCCAGCCTGGGCAACAGAGTGGGACTTCATCTCAAAATAAAAAAATACATAAATGAATAAAGAGGACAGTCAGACTGTGCACAGTGGCTCATGCCTGTAATCCCAGCACTTTGGGAGGTCAAGGCAGGAGGATCCCTTGAGCCCAGGAATTCTTTTTTTTTTTTTTGGAGACGGCGTCTCGTTCTGTCACCAGGCTGGAGTGCAGTGGCGATCTTGGCTCACTGCAACCTCTGACTCCCGAGTTCAAGCGATTCTCTTGCCTTAGCCTCCTGAGTAGCTGGGATTACAAGGGCCCACCACCACGCCCGGCTAATTTTTATATTTTTAGTAGAGACGGGGTTTCACCGTGTTGGCCAGGATGGTCTCGATCTCCTGACCTCGTGATCCACCTGCCTCGGCCTCCCAAAGTGCTGGGATTACAGGTGTGAGCCACTGCACCCAGCCAGAGCCCAGGAATTCAAGACCAGCTTGGGCAACATAGGGAGACCCTGTCTCTATAAAAAAAATTAAATAATATAAAAATAAAGGCCGGGCGCGGTAGCTCAAGCTTGTAATCCCAGCACTTTGGGAGGCCGAGAGGGGTGGATCACGAGGTCAGGAGATCGAGACCATCCTGGCTAACACAGTGAAACTCCGTCTCTACTAAAAAAAAAAAAAAAATACAAAAAACTAGCCGGGCGAGATGGCGGGCGCCTGTAGTCCCAGCTACTCGGGAGGCTGAGGCAGGAGAATGGCATAAACCCGGGAGGCGGAGCTTGCAGTGAGCTGAGATCCGGCCACTGCGCTCCAGCCTGGGCGACAGAGCGAGACTCCATCTCAAAAAAAAAAAAAAAGAAAAGAAAAATAAAGAGGATAGTTGCTCCTGAGCTCCAGCTGCTGACATGTGGAAATAAGGGCCCAGTGTTGTCAGGTGTTCTGAGAGTTCAGGAAAATCCTAACTTTTTTTTTTTTGGTGAGACGGAGTCACGCTGTGTCACCCAGGCTGAAGTATAATGGTGTGATCTCGGGTCACTGCGACCTCCGCCTCCTGGGTTCAAGCGATTCTTCTGCCTCAGCCTCCCAAGTAGCTGGCACTACAGGCATGGGCCACCACGCCCGGCTAATTTTTGTATTTTTAGTAGAGATGGGGTTTCACCATGTTGTCCAGGCTGGTCTCGAACTTCTGACCTCAAATGATCTGCCCAACTTGGCGTCCCACAGTGCTGGGATTATAGGCGTGAGCCACCGGTGCCCAGCCAAAGCTAACATTCTAGTGTCTCTATAATATGAAATGTCATGATTTTTACAATGTTAGCAAATCATTCAAAATTTTAGTAAACTGTCTAGATGTTAGTTTTTACTATGGTTAAAAACATGGTCACCCCTTTTGCTCCTAAATCACCCTCAAAGTAAAAGAGAACAAGAAACAGAAGCAGAAAATCCATATTTAGTGAAATAAGGCAACACCTGTAGCTCCAAACCTGTAGAAGCAGATCCCAGTGAAAAGCAGGCCAGTTCTCTTGGAATCCCAGAAAGTCTCAGGAATTGGAGGCTTCAGTGCTGCAGTAGGGAGGGGACTAAAAACAAACTCTGTGTATGGAGCAGTAAGACCTCCGGGTTCTCATCCCCCATCCTGTGCGCTCTCGGGTGACTAGCTCTCTCCCTCTCCAGGTTTAGCTTATGGAGAAATTAAATCAAAGAGGCTCCAGAAGTGGGGACAGCAGGCATTGAGTGCAAGGAGTGAGTTGCCAGAGGCTGGGAGCAGAGAGATTTAGTGGCAGTGGGCAGAGCAAACAGCAAAATGACTGCCCTCTTCCCTGGCCTTGCTCCAGAAACTGAACAGCCAGACATACACACTCCCAGAAGGCAATTGGAGGTCCCCCTGGGCAATCAGAACCACCCACAGAGAAGACCTCCAGATACTGACATTTAGAAGCCTCTGACCAAGGAGCTGCCTGGCCACCCACTGGCTTACTCGCTGACAGGCCATGCTCCTGCTGTACACACTGATCCTATCAGTCATCCTCATGGGCTTCTTTCCAGACTTCTGAGGAAAGCTTCCAACATGAAGAGAGAGTTCAAAACAAACTAAGAGAGAGAGAAAAATAAATAAATAAATAAACAATGCAGGGAGCAAAAGATAACTTCAAATAAATTCAAAATATTCTTTGGGGAGAGATAAGAGACAATATTGCATACATAAAACAAGAAAAGGATGCTGTCACTAAATTTAAAAAAAAGTAACAGAAAGTAAGAAAGACCTCTAAGAAATGTTTCTGAAATGAGGTGTGTGTGTGTGTGTGTGTATATATATATATATAATATTATATATATATTATTATTATTATTTTTTTTTTTTGGAGAGGGAGTCGCACTCTGTCACCCAGGCTGGAGTGTAGTGGCTTGATCTCAGCTCACTGCAACCTCCGCCTCCCAGGTTCAAGCGATTCTCATGCCTCAGCCTCCCGAGTAGCTGGGATTACAGGCACACACCACCATGCCGGGCTAATTTTTGTATTTTTAGCAGAGATGGGGTTTCACCATGTTGGCCAGGCTGGTCTCAACCTCCTGACCTGAGGTGATCCACCCGCCTTGGCCTCCTGAAGTGCTAGGATTACAGCCGTGAGTCACTGGACCTGGCCAAAACTCTTTTTTTTTTTAAATCATAACTTTAAAAACCCAGTTTTAAGGTTTTTTTTTTTGTGTGTGTGTGTGCTACACTGTTTCTTGTGTTCCATATCTTTCTCGTACTTGAATTTCATTTTTGTCTTCTTGGAGAGAACAATCTCTAGTAGTAATTCTTTCAAATATGGCCTATGGATGAAAAGACTATTTTACTTTATATCCTCCAGAATTTATTGAGATGACAATATGAGGAGCTCAAACAACTCTACAGGAAAAAATCTAATCATCTGATTTAAAATGGGCAAAAGAACTGAATAGACATTTATCAAAAGAAGACATACAAATGGCAAACAGGTATATGAAAGATGCTGAACATCACTGATCATCAGAGTCATGCAAATCAAAACTACAATGAGGCCAGGTGCGATAGCTCACACCTGTAATCCCAGCACTCTGGGAGGCTGAGGCAGGAGGATCACTTAAGCCCAGGAGTTCGAGACCAGCCTGGGCAACATGGGGAGACCCAGTCTCTACAAAAAATTAACAAATTGGCCAGGTGTAATGGCACATGCCTGTAGTCCCAGCTACTCTAGAGGCTGAAGTGGGAGAATCACTTGAGTCCAGGAGGTAAAGGCTGCAGTAAGCCTTGATTGAATTACTGCACTCCAGCCTGGGCAACACCGTAAGACCCTGTCTCAAAACAAAACAACACACTAAATGAGATATCATCTGTATTAGTCCATTTTCACACTGCTGATAAAGACATACCCGAGACTGAGCAATTTACAAAAGAAAGAGGTTTAATGGACTCACGGTTCCACGTGGCTGAGGAGGCCTCACAATCATGGGGGAAGGTGAAAGGCACATCTTACACGGCCGCAGACAAGAGAAGGGAAACGCCCCTTTTAAAAAATCATCAGATCTCATGAGACTTATTCACTATCACTAGAACAGCACAGGAAAGACCTGCCCCCCATGATTCAATTACCTCCACCTGGTCCCTCCCACAACACATGGGAATTCAAGATGAGATTTGGGTGGGGACCACAGCCAAACCATATCATCATGTCACCCCAGTTAAAGCAGCTCTTGGCTGGGCACAGTGGCTCATGCCTGTAATCCCAGCACTTTGGGAGGCCAAGGTAAGCAGACAATTTGAGGTCAGGCATTCCAGACCAGCCTGGTGAACACAGTGAAACCTGCGTTTACTAAAAATACAAAATTTAACTGGGCATGGTGGCAGGTGCCTGTAATCCCAGCTACTCTGGAGGCTGAGGTGGGAGAATTGCTTGAACCAAGAGGAGGTTCATAAAATAAAAATAAAAAATAAAAGGCTTGTGTTTGTATCACTGGGAAATTTTCTTTTATTGCTGCTTTGGTTATTTCCTCTCTTGTTTATTTCTTTCTTTCTGTAACTATCTAGATGGATCCTCCATGTCACAACTTCTCTTTGTCCTTTTGGCAGTTTTCTGGGAGAAACCCTCAGTTTATTTATTTATTTTGAGATGGAGTTTCGCCCTTGTTGCCCAGGCTGGAGTGCAATGGTGTGATCTCAGCTCACCGAAACCTCTGCCTCCTGGGTTCAAGTGATTCTCCTGCCTCAGCCTCCTGAGTAGCTGGGATTACAGGCATGCACCACCATGCCTGGCCAATTTTGTATTTTTAGAAGAGACGGGGTTCCTCCAACTTGGTCAGGCTGGTCTGGAACTCCCGACCTCAGGTGATCTGCCCGCCTCAGCCTCCCAAAGTGCTGGGATTACAGGCATGAGCCACTGTGCCTGGACTATGTATTTTTTGAGACAGAGTCTTGCTCTGTTGCCCAGGCTGGAGTGCAGTGGTGCAACCTCCGCCTCCTGAGTTCAAGTGATTCTTGTGCATCAGCCTCCCAAGTAGCTGGGACTAGAGGCATGTGCCACCATGCCTGGTTACTTTTTATAGAAACCCTCAGTTTAATCTTTTAGCTTACTGCTGTGTTTTTCAGCTTTATTCACTTTGTTTTTTTTCTATATTTTCATTTTAACTCAGCTTTTTAAAAATCATACCTGTGTATTTGTATTTATTTTCCAAGACCTCATTTACTTTTTTTTTTTGAGACAGAGTCTTGCTCTGTCCCCCAGGCTGGAGTGCAGTGGCGCGATCTCGGCTCACTGCAAGCTCCGCCTCCCGGGTTCACACTGTTCTCCTGCCTCAGCCTCCCGAGTAGCTGGGACTACAAGTGCCTGCCACCACGCCCGGCTAATTTTTTTGTTTTTTTTTTAGTAGAGATGGAGTTTCACCGTGTTAGCCAGGATGGTCTCGATCTCCTGACTTTGTGATCTGCCCGCCTCGGCCTCCCAAAGTGCTGGGATTACCAGCACCCGGCCCTCATTTGCCTCTTTCATAATGGGCTGTTGCTCAATGGTACAGAATCTTCTGTGTTCTTTCCTGAACTTAGTTATTTTTAAAACCTTTGTTAACTTTCTCCCCCTTGCTAGTTCCCAGATAGCTTTCTTCCAGAGTGCTGGCTTTCCTTAATTATTTGCTGACTTGTGCTGGTGTGTAACCCTTCATACTTGGGTATTTCTATTTGTATGACTGCTGATTGGATTCCAATCCAGTGTTTCTTCTGATTTTTGGAGAAAAGACAGCAATCCTGTGAGGCTCTGGTTTGGAGGCTTGTCTGGGTGTGGGGGCTCCTCATCCTCATGGTGTTGTTAGCTCCCCGGGTCGCCATCCTGCATGGCCACTCTCCTGCCGACTCTGCCCGCTACTCAAAAGGAGAGGAAGTCGAGACCTTCTTATCCTTACAGACACTGATTGTGAGCTTGGAGCACCTTCCGTGACTGGACCGCCCATGCAGTGGTCCTTTGCTTTTTGCATTTTTAACTGCAATTTCCCCCAAGAGTTTTCCCTAATACAGTCTGTTAGGAATTGATGGTGGGATTAAATAAGGCATGTTTCTGCACTGAATACGGTCCATGGGTTGCCACTTTGCAACCTCAGCTTTAAGACTTGTCTCCTCCCAGGAAACTGATTTTAACTTTTTTTTTTTTTTTTTTTTTTTTTTGAGACGGAGTCTTGCTCTGCCTCCCAGGCTGGAGTGCAGTGGCCGGCTCTCAGCTCACTGCAAGCTCCGCCTCCCGGGTTGACGCCATTCTCCTGTCGCAGTCTCCCGAGTAGCTGGGACTACAGGCGCCCGCCTCGTCGCCCGGCTGGTTTTTTTTGTATTTTTTAGTAGAGACGGGGTTTCACCGTATTAGCCAGGATGGTCTCGATCTCGTGACCTCGTGATCCGCCCGTCTCGGCCTCCCAAAGTGCTGGGATTACAGGCTTGAGCCACCGCGCCCAGCCGATTTTAACTTTTTAAGTTAAAAATGTGTATATAAGGCCGGGCACAGTGGCTCACGCCTGTAATCGCAGCACTTTGGCAGGCCGAGGAGGGCGGATCACGAGGTCAGGAGATCAAGACCATCCTGGCTAACACAGTGAAACCCCGTCTCTACTAAAAAAATATGAAAAATTAGCTGGGCGTGGTGGTGGGTGCCTGTAGTCCCAGCTACTCGGGAGGCTGAGGCAGGAGAATGGCGTGAACCCGGGAGGCAGAGCTTGCAGTGAGCCAAGATCGTGCCCTGCACTCCAGCCTGGGCAACAAAGCGAGACTCTGCCTCAAAAAAAAAAAAAAAAAAAAAAAAAACAGTGTATATAAGTAATACATGTTTATTTTGGAAATTAGAAAATACAGGCCAGGTGTGGTGGCTCATGCCTGTAATCCCAGCATTTTGGGAGGTCGAGGCAGGAGGACTGCCTGAGCCCAGGAGTTCGAGACAAGCCTGGGCAACACAGGGAAACCCCATCTCTACAAAAAATTAAAAATTAGCTCGGAGTGGTGGTGCTCACCTGTGGTCACAGCTACTCGGGAGACTAAGGTGGGAGGATAGCTTGGGAAGGGGAGGTTGAGGCTACAGTGAGCCATGATCACACCAATGTGACACAGTGAGACCCTGTCTCAAAAAAAAAAAAAGAAAGAAAATATAGGTAAACATGAAGACAAAAATAAAAGCAGGGCATGGTGGCTCACCCTGTAATTCCAGTACCGTGGGAGGCTGAGGCAGGAGGATCACTTGAGGTCAGGAATTCGAGACCAGGCTGGACAGCATGGTGAGACCCCATCTCCACAAAAAATACAAAAATTAGCGGGGCACTGTGGTGCGCACCTGTGGTCCTGCTACTTGGGAGGTTGAGGTGGGAGGATTGCTTGGGTCCTGGAGGTTGAGGTTGCTGTAAGCCATGATGGCATCACTCCACTCCAGTCCAGGTGACAAAGCCAGACCCTGTCTCAAAAAAAAAGTGGCTGGGCATGTAAACTTACCAAGGAGACAAGTCTTCAGATAAACGAAGGCAACTCAAAGGATGGACTTTCAAACATTTGCAACCAGCATTGGGAACAGTAGTAGGTTGGGGAAGAGGGAAATCTAGAACTCACGCCTGAAAACTGCCCGTCATCCAGCCCATTTTTCCTTACAGACATTTGGAAACAAGTTAATGGAGCCATTTTGGTGAGAGCCCTCAGTTCCCTTCAGGAGGCCTTTGTCAGGAAGAGGGTGGGGCAGGGTAGTCATCCCCCATCCAAATCTGGAACTGAAACCAGCTTCAAAGTCAAGTGCAGAGCCATCACTGTGGCTCACGCCTATAATCCCAGCACTTTGGGAGTCCAAGGCAGGCCTCACTTGAGGTCAGGAGTTCCAGACCAGCCTGGCCAACATGGTGATTGCACCACTGCGCTCCAGCCTTGGGTGACAAAGCAAGACTCTGTCTCAAAAAAACAAAACAAAACAACAAAACAAAGCAGAGTGCAGGAATGGCTGTGGACTCTAGATGCCCTGTTAGGATTAGGATGGGTGTTCCTGGCTCATGGGCCTCACTGGCTCTTCTGGTGCCCTGCTACCCCCACCCCAGACTGAGCCCTGGAAACCTTGACAGCTTTCTAGAAGTGTCTGTCAGTTATGTTGTGCGACGCGAAGTTGCCGTTTCTGCAGGTCAAAAAGTGGTGGACTATTGGCAATGTCTAGGCACCTCTGGTCTGGTTGATCCAAATCCTCCAACCTGTGGCACATTTATTTAGTGCTCATTTTGTGTCATCCTGCCTGCTAAGCACCTTATAGCCATTTTTATTTGTATTTATTTATTTTTCTTTTTGAGACAGGGTCTCGCTTTGTCGCCCAGGCTAGAGTGCAGTGGCGCGATCTCGGCTCACTGCAACCTCCACCTCCCGGATTCAAGGGATTCTCCTGCCTCAGCCTCCCGAGTAGCTGGGATTACAGGGGTGCACCACTACGACCGGCTAATTTTTGTACTTTTACTAGAGACAGGGTTTCACCGTGTTGGCCTGGCTGGTCTCGAACTTCTGGCCTCAAGTGATCCACCCGCCTCGGTCTCTCCAAGTGTTAGAATTACAGGCGTGAGCCACCGCGCCCCGCTATAGCCATTTTAGAACTGTCACAAGTTTCTGAGGCACCGGCTTGTTCACCATTTGACAGAGAAGAAAACTCGAGCTCAGATACTCCCCTTTTGGAATTGTTTCGGGGGCTGCCTCGTCCGTCAAACTTTAAAAAAATAACAACAGCATCCTGAGTTGAAGTTAAAAGAGCTGGGGTCTGGAGGCCTCTGGGCTCAGGGGCGCTGCCACTCAACCGCTGCGCCGCGCTGGGGACGCGCACGGGCAGCAAGTTCCCAGCTCTGTGGACGCCAGGTCTTAAACAAATCCTGTCGGTATTCAGTCACCCAGTGTTCCCATCAATACGATGAGAATAATGGGGACAATAGCCACCTGGTCTGGCAAAGTCAGGCGTGAGCTGCGAGGAGTCGGTACCGCCCGGCAGGGGAAAGCAGGGCCTGGAGGCCGAGGAGCCCCACCCGCACCCACCACGTGGAGCCGGCCGGGCCCGCGGCGAGACCGCAGGGCGACTCCTGGGGCGCGGAGCGGGGCGGGGGCGGGACTAGGACTGGTCCCACTCCGCCGACGCCTCTCCCAGGCGGCGACACCGGCGAGCCGCTCCGCCCGGCCACCGTGTCCCTCAGCACCCGCGGACGCCGGGAGAGGAGGAGGTGGCGAGGTGCACGGCCGGGAGGCGTGGCCTCCGATTCCCTTATTTTTTTTGGTCCGCCTAGCTAAGGAAAGGTTCCCCTGCGCCTTTAAGAGGCCGACGCGGGCAGTCGATTGGGCCAGACTCCTCGGTGACGTCACGCCGGGGCCGGCGCCCTACCCCTCCCGCCGCGGCTCGCGCTCGCGGACAGTCGGCGCGCGGGCCGGGCCCCGCCGGCGCCCCTCAGCTTTGCGCGCCTGTGGCGTTGCCCCGGGCTCCGGGGGATGCCCCCAGCCGAGCACTTCTCATGGCCGCCGACGTCTTCATGTGCTCACCGCGCCGGCCCCGCAGCCGGGGCCGCCAGGTGCTGCTCAAGCCCCAGGTGCCCGAGGACGACGACGACTCGGACACGGATGAGCCGTCCCCGCCGCCCGCCTCCGGCGCGGCCACCCCGGCCCGGGCCCACGCGAGCGCCGCGCCTCCGCCGCCTCGGGCCGGGCCGGGCCGCGAGGAGCCTCCGCGCCGCCAGCAGATCATCCACAGCGGCCACTTCATGGTGTCGTCGCCGCACCGGGAGCACCCGCCCAAGAAGGGCTACGATTTCGACACGGTCAACAAACAGACGTGCCAGACCTACAGCTTCGGCAAGACCAGCTCCTGCCACCTGTCCATCGACGCCTCGCTCACCAAGCTCTTCGAGTGCATGACTTTGGCCTACAGGTAGGGACCCCCGCCACCCCCGGAGGCCCCGGCCGGAGGCCCCTGTTTGACAAAACAAGCGTGGAGGGGAGGGCCGCCTGGCAACCCCGTGGCTTCATGCATTCCCTTTGGGTCTTCCCCCTTCGAGAGGGTTTGTGGATCTGGGGTTCCCCGCGTTGCCAGAGAGGCCGGGGTCCTGGCCTCTTACCCTGCCAGCAGTGCTGGGGTCCTTTCGGGTTCACGTTCCCTATCCAGGCCCTCCCCTCCAGTGTCCTGGGGCCACCGATCTTGGACGAGAAAGAGGTATAAACACTGGCTGCATCTTGGGTTACCCGACTCTATGGACTCCTTCCTCCAAACGCTTTGTGTGTTTTCCCCATATCCAGCAGCGGTCAGGACCACCTGTTCCGGGTGGACGGGAGGCTGGCTCTGCTGTTTAATGGTTGTGTAACACCTCGGAGCCTGTTTCCTCCTTCATAAAAGGGGAATGACTGTAGTGTCTGCCTCCAAGGGGCTGTTGTGGTACTGGAGTGACTTAGGTAAATTGCTTATTCCAGTGCTTGGCCAGAGTTAGGTGTCCCTGCACCTGGAGGCTGGCCCCTTACAACCTCATCGGGAGGCCCTCCCCCATCTCGGGAAGGCCTTGGGTGCCTCCTAAGAAGACTTTTGGTGCCACAGCTGTTGGAGGTGCAGTCTGTCCTCCTGGCAAGTTGGAGGGTTTTCTGGCCGGTCGCGAAACATTATATGAGGGAGATGTCATTGTTGAGGGCAGACATCCCAGACACCATTCTGACATGTGGATTCGGCTCTGGGCAGGGATTCCTCCTTTCCAAGTCATAGAAAATGCCTGGCCCTCAAAGATTAAAGCACTTTTCCACTCTCCCTCCCAGCATGAATATTAGGTATTTGCTGCAGGTAACTTTTCTGCCTGCGCAACAGAACTTCTTTGGACCGGCAACAGCGGCCTTGAGCAGCTCGGCCCTGCATAAAGCTCATGATAGGATCTCTGCTGAGTTGAGCTTATTGCATTAGGAACTGGACTAGCTGGGGCTGTCTTAGGTCTGCTCTGCAGGCATCTGGGGAGAAGTTTCCTAGGAGACTCCATAAACAGCGTAATAAAAAAGCAGGAATATCTTGCTGTCCCCCAACCCCCCATCCTTTTTAAGAGAGCTGTGAGCTCCAAGCATATCCAGGTTTAAACATTATGCTTTTACCTGAAGTTGAAATATTAAATACTTAGCCCTGGATGGCACCCCCTCACCGCCGCTGTCCCTGGAATAAACGATTAGTCAACTTGTTCTTTGTTATGTTCCTGAAACACCCCTATTTCCTCTCTTGAAGGTTTCCCTGATGATCTGTTACCCGTAGCTCCTCCTCCCATCCCCCTTACCCAGCACATTGGTCAGTCTCTGCTGATTCTCTGGTCTTGCCAGTTTGAGCTGGCACTCAGCCTGTGAAGATGTTCTGCTTTTTAAAAAACAAATGGTGTTGAGGCTGCAGCCCTGTGCACCCTCCAGTCTCAGATTTTGAGCACTTCCATTGGAATCAAACCCAACTGGATCGCAGCGTATGCTATGCCTCGAGAGAGCCTTTTCAAACAAAGCTCGAGGTGAAAAGACTGGAATGTATCTTATTAAGAAAACGTAATCCTCTCATTTTAATATAAACTTCTACATGTACAGAGAGAGAATGGATGATTGAGTCACGGGGGGCATGGGCTGGGAAGGTCTCACCTAAGCTCTGCTAAATGAAAACTAAATCAGTCTCCCCTTTGCACTCTGTTTGGATAACCTAAAGCCTTATTAAACAACACCAAAGAATTTTAGTAATGGCATTTTTTTTTTCATTTCTCTCAAAAATATTTTGGCAGCTGGCCATTGCTCAGTTAACTTTCTTGATTGCAAAATGCGCCATCAGTTTGGTGCAAGAAGCTTACCTTGCTCTCTTGGCCCTCTCACTTTCGCTCCTTTTCCCTGTGCCTAAGGTCTCCTGCTGCTTAAGGTCGGCCCCCTAAGGTCTACCACCATAGGCCCTCGGATGGGATCTGTCCAGTCATTTCTCATGAAGATGCCCTTTGTCTGTCTGTGCGAGGCTGGTTTGTCCAGCCCTGAGTTGAGTTGGCAGTGTGGAACTTTGGTATGGATGACAGACGAATGACTCAAAACCAGTTGTCTGGGCTGTAGCCTGTGGGACAGAAGGAAGCTAGAGGAAGGTGAGTTTCTGACCCCAGCTCTCCTAGTGAGGACTGCTAGCTGGCTTTCAGGGAGGGAAGGTCGAGATTGGAGGCAGTGCCGGGCGTGGTGGCTCATGCCTGTAATCCCAGCACTTTGGGAGGCTGAGGTAGAAGATTGCTTGAGCCCAGGAGTTCAAGATCAGCCTGAGCAACGTAGCAAGACCCCATCTCTAAAAAAGAAAAAGAAAGAAAGGAAAAAAAGGGATTGGGGGCAGGGCAGAAAGAAGACTTAACCTCAGAGCCAGTCTGGTTTCCATCCTTGTGGGGTTCGTGCCTTCCCTGCCGGCTGTCTGGGTCCTCCCCTCCTGCCCGAGCTGAGGAAAGCCAGCTGCGTCTCCTCTTCTGTGTGACTGTTTCTGGCCTAGGTTCTTTCCAACTTCAACTTCCTGTCTGTCCCCTGGCCTCTTCGTTCTAGCTGCCTAACTCTCCGTGGTACACTCTGCTTTTTTTGTTGTTGTTGTTTGATTTCCTGTTAGCTGCTGCCTCCCAGCTGTTTCCAGATGAGGTTCAACAGCTCTTTGGGGAGGAACTAAGTGCAGGGGAAGTTGTGGTTATTTTTTACCGAGTCCTGAGAAGTGGCCTAGGGATTCTGACTGTGATCCATTCCTGAACTGGTAGTGGCTTCACCTCCTGAAGGGTCTTTGCCTGGGGCTGACTTCGGGTGGGGAACAGGATGTTTGAGAACTTGGATGTGAGTGTGTGCCAGGGCCTACTGGGTAGGGAACCGTGCAGATGGGATTCCATGTCCTTCTCACTCTGTTTTGCTAGAAGCCCTGTGGCGAAGGTTCTTGATTTGGTCCGGAAACATGTGCTCAATTATTGGGACATTTTGGAGAGAAGGGGTTGCCTTTCCCTGAGGCAAACCGGTGTTAATGATGGAAAAAAAGCCCTTAGCATTCCTTGTCTGAACTCTAAGAACGCTATTCGATGGGAGAGATAAAATTTCCCTGCAAGGTGGAAGTGAGGATCAGCAGAGATAACCTCTGGGAATGGGGCTGGGAACGGGGCTAGTGCCTGGCAAGTAACAGACAAGAGGAGGGTTAACTGGCTTCACATAGCAAGTGGGTTATGGCAGAATTTTAGTTCTGCATCCGCATTCATCTGACATTTATGAGGAGCCTGTGTCTTATCTATGAACTGAAGGAAATAGTGTATCTAACCAGGGTCTTAGCTGAGCTTTCGAATGCCTGCTTGACAGATACTAAATAGAAGCATTCTTGATTTGGCCGGGTGCTTTCTGAGGCTCTACAATGGAGCTATGTACTATAGAACACAGTTCATGGTTCTTGCCTTCTTAACACTGTAAGGAATGTCACACATGTATATCCTCCACACAGAATTTCCTTTTTTTGAGATAGGGTCTCACTCTGTTGCCCAGGCTGGAGGATAGTGATGTGATCATAGTTCACTGCAACCTTGACCTCCCAGGCTCAAGCAATCCTCTTGTCTCAGCCTCTTGAGTAGCTGGGACTGCTGGCACGCACTACTATGCCTGGCTAATTTTTTATTTTTTGTAGATATGGGGTGTTGTTATGCCTCTCAGGATGGTCTTGAACTCCTGGCCTTAAGCAGTCCTTCCACCTCAGCCTTCCAAAGCGATGGGATTATAGGAGTGAGCCATCGTGCCCAGCCCCCACCTACAGATTCTGAACACATCTAGTGTGTACCTTTTCGTGGTTGGTGTTGGTTTCGTTTATTTGCCTTTTTAGAAACTCCTTATTTCAGGGAGTGTTGATATGAATATTTCCGGTGGTGGGGGGAAGAGATAGTCTTTTTCTGTATTTAAAGATAAGCAGTTTCTGGAAAATAGGTTTCTGTTTAAGAAGTGGGTGTTTGAGGAGACTTAAATTTGGGCTTGTAAGATAGCCTTGGGATGTAAGTTTCTAAGATGTAGCCCCCTCCATGAATGCTTTGTATAGTAACCATTCTTTTTTTTTTTGAGACGGAGTTTCACTCATGTTGCCCAGTCGGGAGTGCAGTGGTGCGATCTCAGCTCACTGCAACCTCTGCCTCCTGAGTTCAAGCGATTCTCCTGCCTCAGCCTCCCAAGTAGCAAGGATTACAGGCATGCACCACCATGCCCAACTAATTTTGTATTTTTAGTAGAGATGGGGTTTCTCCATGTTGGTCAGGCTGATCTCGAACTCCCAGCCTTGGATCATCTGCCTGCCTCGTCCTCCCAAAATGCTGGGATTACAGGCGTGAACCACCGCGCCTGGCTAACCCTTCATTCTTGATCAAGGCGGAAATCTGTGCCAGACTTAAGGAATAGCAAGGGCTAAAGGTTAGAGCACTGTATCCTCCAAACTTTGAATTTTCAATAGAGGAACCATCTAATGCTAGGCACAGTTAACCAGTTGTAAATGGAAACCTTTCATGCAAATACTAAATCAGTTTTTCTCTTTTGCAGTCATACCGAAGATAAGCAGTGTTTCTTCTCCTGCGTTCTTCAGTCTTTAACCATTAGATGGTGCACCATTGCAGGGTGTGCACTGAGGTGGGAACCGGGGCTGCAGAGATGAAAAACATAGTCTCTCTCCTCAAGGGGCTCACAGGCTAGGCATGGGGACAGATAGACAGTTGCAGAACAGTTAGTAAGGGCTGTGATCACTGTGACCAGGTCTTGTGACACTACCGGGGAAGGATATCTCAGCCAGAGTGTGTATGTGTGTGTGTGTGTGTGTGTGTGTGTGTTTTGACATGACCAGTAGCAGTGTGGATGGTTTTCCTGATATCAGGGTTTAATGCGTATCTCCCCTTTCGCTGTTAACTCTCAAAGATTACTGATTATATTACCCAACAGGAAGCCCCAGTGCTCCCTGCTTTAGTGGTGCGGGACCAAACTTCCATTGTTTGTAGAGGCTGGTTGGTTCATTGCCCACATGCGGGAAGGGGAGGAAGGAGAGGAAGAGGAGGAAGACTTGGGGAAAGAGTCTAGGCGACAAAGTTAGAGGAGAGGATGGAGGGAGGTTATTTTCCGGGTGGGAGAAGAAAAGAGAATTCACACAGGCTGAGCATTTATTATTTATTATGTTCCACATTCTCTTTCCATGATCTTTTTTTTTTTTTTTTTGAGACGGAGTTTTGCTCTTGTCACTCAGGCTGGAGTGCAGTGGTGCAATCTCGGTTCACTGCAACCTCTGCCTCCCAGGTACAAACAATTCTCCTGCCTCAGCTTCCCAAGTAGCTGGGATTACAGGTATGCATCACCATGCCCAGTTAAGTTGTTGTATTTTTAATAGAGACAAGATTTTGCCATGTTGGCCAGGCTGGTCTTGAACTCCTGACCTCAAGTGATCCGCCGGTCTCGGCCTCCCAAAGTGCTGAGGTTACAGGCGTGAGACACTGCACCTGGCTTCTTAACATGATCTTAAGCAACTCACACAACAGCCCTCTCAGGGAGGTGGTGGAATCCTCATTTAAAAAAATAAATAAGTAAATAAAAATTAAAAAACCGAAGCTCAGAAGTTAATTAGCTGTGTTGCCGAGAGGTTACACAACTTGTCCATGGAAAAGTGTCTCGAGCAGAAAAGTGACCTACCTTATCTGCCCATAAACGCCCGGCTTCTGTTAGAGGGGAGTGCAAGTGCCAGTTCCTCTCCAGAGGAGGAAACCCGGATGGGGAAGGTGGATGCCTTGGGCCACTCCATGTCTCTCTGTGGCTGCCCTCCCTGCTGGGGAAACCCTGTGCTTCCCAGAGTGCATGAACATCACATCCCCCTGGAAGCCGCTCTGATGTCATTTGGCCTGTGTCATTATGTGATCCCGGCTTACCAGAATCCCTGCTGTCTTCACCTTTGACTTCCCTGCTAAGCCTAACAGCTTCAGCACATCCTAGGAGATTAAGAATCATATGATGGGTTGAAAGGGACACTCAGGGACCTGGAAGCCAACTTTATAATCCGTAGCGAAATCTTTTTTTTTGAGATGGAGTCTTGCTGTCACCCAGGCTGGAGTGCAATGGCGCAATCTGGGTTCACTGCATCCTCCGCCTCCTGGGTTCAAGTGATTCTCCTGCGTCAGCCTCCTGAGTAGCTGGGATTACAGGCACCCGCTACCACACCCAGCTAATTTTTATATTTTTGGTAGAGACAGGGTTTCACCGTGTTGGTCAGGCTGTTTTTTTTTTTTTTTTCTTTTCCTACTTGCAAGCTAACAAGTTAAGTGAATTGTGTTTATCTTCAGCTCTGCAGAGACAAGCACAACCTTTGTGGAACAGTGCTTTACGGGACATTGGTGTGGAGTGGGACAACAGGAGAAGTGCTTTTGCTGGATGACGTTTGTATTGTGGCCTGCTTGGACAGGTGTGGTGGGCAGTTTAATGGCCCCCCAAAGATGTGCACATCCTCATCTACAGAACCTGTGACTGCGCTAGGTTATATGGCAAAGGTGAATTAAGGTTACAGCTGGAATTAAGGTTGCTGGTCTACTGACCTTAAAATAGGGAGATTATCTGGATTATCTGAGTGAGCCTGGTGTAATCACAGGGGTCCTTAAAATTAAGAGGAAATCAAAAAGAGAACCAAAGAGCAAGCAGCGGAGGAAGGACATCAGCTGCTGTTGGGGGCTTTGAAGATGGAGGAAAGCCACGGGATTGGGAATATGGGCCCCTCAGAGCTGGAAAAGGCGAGGGGATGGGTTCTACCCCAGAGCTTCTGGGAAGAATGCAGCCCTGCTGAATCCTGTGAGACCCAAATCAGACCTCTGACCTCCAAAACTGTAAAATCATAAAGTGTTGTTCTGAGCCACTAAGTTTGCGGTAATTTGTTACAGCGACAACAGGAAACTCATCTTCACTCTTCTCCCACCACAAGACAGCACAGGAGCCCACCCCGGGTTTAAGATTGAGCTATGCTGGTCTGGCACGGTGGCTCACGTCTATAATCCCAGCACTTTGGGAGGCCGTGGTGGGCGGATCACGAGGTCAGGAGATTGAGACCATCCTGGCTAACACGGTGAAACCCCATCTCTACTAAAAATACAAAAAATTAGCCAGGTGTGGTGGCGGGCGCGTGTAGTCCCAGCTACTCCAGAGACTGAGGCAGGAGAATGGCGTGAACCTGGGAGGTGGAGCTTGCAGTGAGCTGAGATTGCACCACTGCACCCCAGCCTGGGCGACAGAGCAAGACTCCGTCTCAAAAAAAAAAGAAAAAAAAAAAAATATTGAGCTATGCTGTGGGTCCTCGGCAGCAGCGAGGGAACTAGTGATAGGAGGGCCCTGGTTATAAAAGGAAAGGTTTGTAAAGTGGATCCTTGTTCCCTGGTATAATTCTATAATAGAGTATTGTAGAAAGTTAATTTTCCTTTTTTTAAAGGATTTATGTGATGGCCGATGAGAGCCTGAGCTCTCATTCCCTAGAATCAAATTACTTTTGGGTATAGAATGTGCAGTCCAGATAGCCAGTGTCTTAGGTGATTATTTTCTGTATTTTGTTGGAGTTCTCTTGTCTGTGATTAGAATTCAGGCCACGGAGCGTGTGTTTTTGGCAGAGCTCTCTGGCTCCGTGGATCAGGGACCCTCGTGCTGGCCTGTGGAGTGGGAGTGCCGGTCACCTCATGCTAATTCCGGGACTCCGAGGACTGGCCGATTTCAGTGGAGACTGGTCCTGGGATCCAGGCAGCGCTAGGTACCCTGCAGGGGAGATGCTCTTCTTCACTGTCCGGCCAGACGCCTTGAAGAGACTGGCTCTCACAGGCCGGCCCCGCCTTCTTTGCAGCCCTGCTTCTTGCGCTGCTGCTGGCTGTCACCCACCACCCTATTCTCTGGTACAAAGCTCCGCTCCTAGGAGCTTCTGGATCCGCCCAGCTTGAGCCTGCTGGGGCCTGTGTCTCACATATGGACCTCGCTATGAGCTTTCTGGGACCATCAGCTCTCTTTGGCAGTTGTCTAATCGAATTAGCCCTGTGAGGGCTAATTGAGAGGGAGCCTGGCTGGCCGGGCCCCAGAGCATGAGGCTGGCTATGGTCTGGGTTTGGCCGCCCCAGCACAAATGCTTTTTCCCTCCAGGCACACCCTGTTGTGTGCAGGCACGGTTCTAGTCCTCCGGGATACAGTGGTAAGCTAGACGGGTTAGTCCTCTCTCCTCATGGGACTTCCATGCTGGTGGGGGAATTGTCAGCACATTAGGTCTTGTATTGTGAGTGCAGGCAAGAATAGAAAGAAGATGAAGGCTAGAGAGAACCTAGGGCTGGGGAGGGTGGGTGGATACTTTAGGCTGGGTAGAGAAGTCCTCTGGGGAGGTGACCTTTCTGGGTGAACTCTGAAACCTAAGTGGCAAGTAGGAGCCAGGCACGATAGTCATTCCAGGTGTGGGAAGAGGCCAGGCAGAGGCCCTCGCTGGAGTGAGCTTAGTGCATCGCAAGATTAGAAAGAAGGCTGGCTTGGCCAGAATGTTGAGGGCAGGAGTGAGTGGCAGGAGGTAAGATAGGAGAGGCAAGGAGCCTTGTGGGCCAGCGTAGGAAGTTAGGAGATGGTTTTGGTGGCACTGAGGAGTACTGTCTTACCTCCACAAGGCGGCTTGGGCCAGTCTACAGTGGCACTGGGGAGTACTGTCTAGGGAGGGTGAGAGCAGGAGCAAGGCTACCAGTTGGGCGGTTGTGGAGCTCCAGCCTCAGACTAGGATGGTAGCAGCGAGGTGGTGAGGAGCTAGATTCAGGGTGGTTTTGGACTTGCTGGTGAATTGGACCTGGCAGATGAAAGGAAGAAAGGAATCAACAGTGACTCTGAGGTTTGGCCTGAGCAGCCGGGGCCATTACTGAAATGAGGAAGGCTGGGGAAGGAGCGATGAGCTGTGAAGCTGGGGCATGTCTCGCTGAGGACCATGCAGTGTACAAAGCTTGGCTGCCCGGGGGCCGCCCTGAAAACCAGAGCCGTGAGCGGGCAGCTTCCCTGAGAATGGCTGAGGGCTGTCAGTGTGGTGGGCATCACAGCCGTCTACTTTGCCCTACCTGGGTTTCTTCTTGCCCCCCAGTCCCTCCCCCTACCCCTGAGCTCTCTGTCCCTCTCCAGGGGAGGCGTTGGAGTTTGGAGCTTGCGTTCTGAGTGGCGTGGAATATGCACCTCCTGCGGGCTGTTTCTGCTCAGCTGAGTATGGTGGTGCTGGAGAAATACTGTCTGCTTTGACTACCCTAGAGACCTCTCCAAGCCCAGCATTCTTGATGTGTTTGGGAGTTGACTGCACCATCAGAAAAATCTTCTAGAAGGAGGCAGTAGAGAAGGGGTGATTTTGGTAGCTCCAGAAGGGGGTCCAGGATCTGGAGAAAGAATTCTAGGAACAGGATTCCATGTCATCCACCTTTAAGTCTCAGAAGTAAGCATGAAGAATCCCAATTGGGTGATGGTGAAGAGGAAAGGCTGAGGAGTCAGAAAAAGCTCCTACAAGAAGATGGAGCAGCTCCTACAAAGAGATGGCTGTGGGTAGAGGCAGCCTCCCGGGGCAGTTTTCAGGCATTGGAGAGGAAAGCAGCTTCTCTGTTGAGGAATATTCTGCGAGTGGGCGATCCACTTTGAAAGCTGGTTACTATTCCTTCCTTCTAGGCCTGTGGGCAGGGAAGGAGGGCAGCCGTGTTTGCTCTGTTCCCATGAGGCAAATTCGGTCACCAAAACAAAAAAACAGCTTCTTATGTAGAAAGTAGGGGAGTTAGCCTGGTTTTCGGATATTCACCCAGTATTCTAGCTTTTTAGAGTAGCCTGAAGAGGCTGGGTGCAGTGGTTCATGTCTGTAACCTCAGCACTATGGGAGGTTGAGGCGGGAGGACTGCCTGAGCCCAGGAGTTTGAGACTAGCCTGGTCAATGTAGCAAGACCCCCATCTCTACAAAATTTAAAAACTTAAAAAAAAAAAAAAAAATTAGCCAGGCATGGTGGCGCATGTCTGTAATCCCAGCTGCTGGGGAGGCTGGGGCAAAAGGATCCCTTGAGCCCAGAAAGTGGAGGCTGCAGAGCTATAATCATACCACTGCACTCCAGCCTGGATGGTAGAGCAAGACCCTGTCTCAAACAAGCAAACAAACAAATAAAACACAACAGCCTGACGAACCTCTTCATATGGTTACATGATCACATGGTAACCAGCCCGTTCACAATGGGCTGCCTCATTTTAAACTGGCAGTTGGGACCTGCCCAGATAGTTTGATACTAAGCTTTTTAGAGAAAGTGAATCAATAAATTCCTTTTATTTATTAAAAGGAAACGCTTTCAATGCATTCTTAAAACAGTATATAATTATCTTAGCTTGGTGTTTTAAACAACTGTTTTCTAGTTGAGTAGTGGGGTCTTTTAAATTGCTTCTTTTGTTCTTTAGATTATCAAGCAGATCCTTCTTTGCCTTGAAGCAGAAAACTCTTTCATCCATTTGTAGTCAGGCTTTTTTCTTTTTAACACAACTTTCTGTAAGTGTAATTTACATAACATAAAGTGCACCCATTGTAAGTGTAAGATTCAGTGATTTTGTTTTTTTTAGTTGTGCAGTCATTGTCACAGCCCAGTGCTGGGACATTCCATCACCTCAGTAAGATCCCCAAAGTTCATCCATGTTGTAGCACACATCAGGTATTCAGTTCATTTTAATGCTGAATAGCCTTCAGTTTTTTGGATGTACCACATTTTGTTTTACTGACATGTTTTTGAGGAGACACCTAGTACCTTTGTTATTTGGGTATTGGCTTCCCATTTCCTATAGTAAGGCTCTTTTAGAGAGTCAGCTAGGAACTTCCTTACAGGGTGAGAAGAAGGAAATGGCTATGAGGTATGTGGAAAGATGACGGGATTGGAATCCCCAAGACAGTGGTGCGACTGGTTAGCATCTGCCACTTAGCTCCTCTAAGTCTTGGTGCCCATGAGGGTGGGGGATGCAAGAGAGAGAGGGTTAGACTGGAGTCATGGTTACCAACCTTACTCTTCTTCCATGGCTTTCTTTTTTGAAAGATGTTTCCTTAGGAACAAAGTGCATTCAGTAATTTAAAAAGAAACAAATTACCAGTGTATGCCACAATATGAATGAATCTCAGAAACATTATGTTGAATGAAATAAGCCTTACCCAGCCGGGTGTGGTGACTCACACCTGTAATCCCAGTACTTTGCGAGGCTGAGGCAGGCAGATCATTTGAGGTCAGGAGTTCGAGACCAGCCTGGCCAACATGGCGAAACGCTGTCTCTACCAAAAATACAAAAAATTAGCTGGCGTGGTGTCACATGCCTGTAATCCCAGCTACTTGGGAGGCTGAGGCAGGAGAATCGCTTGAACCCGAGAGGCGGAGGTTACAGTGAGCCGAGATCTCACCACTGCCCTCCATCCTGGGCAACAGAGCAAGACTCTGTCTCAAAAAAAAAAAAAAAACATAAGATAAAATAAGATGGGTTAATGAATGGAGAGATGGCTTAGTGGTTCTAATTGTAGAATCCAGGTGGTGGGTACTTGAGTATTCATTGTACAGTTCTTTCAACTTTCCCTGTATGTTTGATAATTTTCTTAATAAAATGTTAGGAAAATTGCATTTATTTGAAGAATGACCATCATGGCTTTATCATGGGCAAGTAAATACTTTAAAATATATTGATCTTCCTGAAGCTATCTTCCCAGAAATATAAGAAAAAATATTGAAAACAACTTTTGGAATGAAGTACTGATGCATGCTGCAACATGGAAGAACCTTGGAAATGCTGCCCTAGGTGAAAGAAGCCAGACGCGAAAGACCATGTATGTGATCTGTTGATGCGAAAGGCCCAGAGCAGCAAACTCATAGACTCAGAAAGGAGAGCAGTGGCTGCCAAGGGCTGGGGAAAGGGAAAATGGATAGTCACTGCTAATGGTTTTTTTTTTTTTTTTTTTTTTTGAGGCTGTGATGAAAATGTTCTAAAATTAGGGTGGCGATTGTGTAGAGTTGTGTAACTCTGCATATACTGAAAACCACTGAACGCTGTTAAAGGGTCACTTTGAGGCCGGGTGCGGTGGCTCAAGCCTGTAATCCCAGCACTTTGGGAGGCCGAGACGGGCGGATCACGAGGTCAGGAGATCGACACCATCCTGGCTAACGCGGTGAAACCCCGTCTCTACTAAAAATAGAAAAAACTAGCCGGGCGAGGTGGTGGCGCCTGTAGTCCCAGTTACTTGGGAGGCTGAGGCAGGAGAATGGCGTAAACCTGGGAGGCGGAGCTTGCAGTGAGCTGAGATCCGGCCACTGCACTCCAGCCTGGGCGACAGAGCGAGACTCCGTCTCAAAAAAAAAAAAAAAAAAAAAAAAAGGTCACTTTGATGGTATGTAAATTATGTCTCAATAAGCTATTACTGTTTTAAAAATGTTGAAAACAGTTCGGATTTTCAACATTATCTTTAGGAATCTGACTTGGGAAGTGCAAGATCAGATGATCTTAGAGATCCTAAGTATGTCAGTGTCTAGAAATTCTGTGATTCTTTATCTTTACTGTGTACAGTAAGTGGAAGAGTGTTTGGGAAAGTGACCTCCTTGGAGCATTCCTTCTAGACTGAAAATGACGTGGGAATTGGTTTCTCCAACTTGCACCAGAGCTTGCCAAATCACCATCTGTATGTGTGTGGAGGGTAAAGTTAGTTTGTTAAGACCTTTACGGCCGGGTGCAGTGGATCAGACCTGTAGTCCCAGCACTTTGGGAGGCCAAGGCAGGTGCATCGCTTGAGCTCAGGAGTCTGAGACCAGCCTTAGCAACATGGAAAAACCTTGTCTCTGTTTAAAAATAAATAAATAAATAAAAGACTTTTTCTTCTTTTATCTGGGTCAAGGGTCACAAACTTAAATACTCACAAGGGCCAGGAAATAGGATATCTGTAAGGCTAAAAAGACCTTTTCTGTTACTTATTTTCCTCCTTTTAATAAAGTCATGGTCATGGAGAAATCTCTCTTTGTTATGAAAACTGTAAGCATAAACTGCAGTTGATTTGGTCTCAATGACAGGCAGTAGGGAGTAGTGGAGATTGTGGTGAACCACAGAGTGTTTGCTGAAAGAGCAGCCATCACTCAACTTCAGGTGATTCTTGTCATTTGGGAATGTGAGCCTAGTGTTATGAGATTCGACATATTTGAAAAACTGGAGGAAATCTGGATTTAAGGTCTGAATTCGGCTATTAGGTATTCTGGGGATGTGAGTTTAATCTAGATCAAATCTGGTTTAGAAGTGAGTCTTGGCCTAAGCGATGAAGGTGATGTGCTGTTTGCCACAGATAGGCTCTGGCACAAGAAAAGATTTTTTTTCCTTTCCTTGTCTTTTTCTTCTCTTCTCTTTTCTTTTCTTCAATTTTCTTCTTTTCTTTTCTTTTTTTTTCTTTGAGACAGGATCTTTCCCTGTCAACCACACTGGAGTGCAGTGGCGCGATCTCAGCCCATTGCAACCTCCACATCCTGGGCTCAAACTATCCTCCTGCCTCAGCCTCCCAAGTAGCTGGGACTACAAGGCATGCACCACCATGCCTAGCTAATTTCGGTATTTTTTTTGTAGAGACAGGGTTTCGCCTTGTTGCTCAGGTTGGTCTTGAACTCCTGAGCTCTAGCATCTCATCCGCCATGGCCTCCCAAAGTCCTGGGATTACAGGTGTGAGCCACTGAGCCTGGCCAAGGTAGATTTTTTTTGGGGTGTTCTTACGCTATGTCTACCTTCTTGGCCCTGCTCTGTTTAAAGTCACAGGACCATAATCTTAATACCAAATCTAAGACTGTCTGCCTGGTACACCACAGAGGTGTGCATGTGCCTAGGAGACAGTTAGTTACTCTGAGTTGTGAGGTTTGAAGTATGATTTTAAGTGTTCTTGTCCTCGGAATGGAGGGTGTATTCTCCATTTTGTGAAATTCTTGGACTATAGGTTCCATTCCATTTTAAACTCTCACCCCTCAGCATCACCACCATACTTGACTAAGGTGGGGCTGTTTGCGTAGGGTAATTTTGGGATGAGGGAAGGGGACAATACTTTGACCTCTATAAAGCAGTTGATTTGGCTGGAGTTGAAACAAAATTACAACGTTAAGTTAGACTGAGGAGATCTCTGTCTTGGCTCTTGTTGAGTTTCTGACCTGCACATTTTATATTATGTTACATATCTCCGGCTTTGCTTCCCCAATATATGTGTTGTTGTGTGTGGCGTGTGGGATGTGTGTGGGGTGTGGGGTGTGGTGTGTGTGGTGTGTTTGTGTGTGTGGTAGGGTATGTGGGGTGTGTGGTGTGGATATGTATGTGTTGTGTGTATGTTATATGTATGTGTGGTGTGGTCTGTGTATGTGTGGTATGTGTGCATGGTGTGTGTGGTGTGTGTGTGTTGGTGTGTTTGCAATGTGTGTTGTGTGGGTGTGTGTTGGTGTGTGGGATGTGTGTGGGGGGTGTGTTGGTGTGTGTGTGTTGGCATGTGGGGTGTGTGGTGTGTGAAGTGTGGGACGGTGAATGTGTGGTGTGTGCTGGTGTGTGGTGTGTGTGTGAGGTATGGTGTATGGTGTTTGTGGTGTGTGTTTCTGTGTGTGGTGTCTGCATGTGGTGTGGGTGCATGGTATGTGTTTGCGGTGTCTCTGTGTTTGTTGGTGTGTGTGGTGTGTTGGTGTGTGGGTGTGCGTATTTGTGGTGTGTGGTGTGTGTTGGTGTGGTGTGGGGGGTATGTGTGTGGTGTGTGGGTGTGTGTAGTGTTATATATGTGGGGTGTATGTGGTGTGTGTGGTGTGTGTATTAGTGTGTGTTTGTGGTGTGTGTTTGATGTGTGAGGTGTGTGTGTGCAATGTCTGTGTGTTGGTGTGTGTGGAGGGTGCATGTGTTGGTGTGGGGGGGATGTGTTTGTGGTGCCTGTGTGGTGTGTGTGTGGTGTGTGTGTAGTGTTATGTTGGTGTATGTGGTGTGTGCGTTTGCGGTGTCTGTGTGTATTGGTGTATGTGTTGGTATGTGTGTGGGGTGTGTGTGCGGTGTCTGGTGTGGTGTTAGTGTGTGTGCTGTGTGAGGTGCATTGGTGTGTGTGGTGTGTTGGTGTGTGTGGTGTGGGTTTGCGGTGTCTGGTGTGGTGTATTGGTGTGTGGGTATGTGTGTGAGGTGTGTGGGATGTGTGTGTACGTGTTTGCAGTGTCTGTGTGTGGTGTTGGTGTGTGTTGGTGTGTTGGTGTGTGTGTTGGTGTGTGTATGCGGTGTCTGGTGTGTTGGTGTGTGGGTGTGTATGATGTCTGTGTGATGTGTGTGTGTGGTGTGGGTGTGTGTTGGGGTATGTGTGGGTGTATGTGGTGGGTGTGGTGTTGGTGTGTGTTGTGTGTAGTGTGTTGGTGTGTGGGTGTGTTTGCAGTGTAAGGTGTGTTGGTGCGTGAGGTGTGTTGGTGTTTGTGATGGTGTGTGTGGGTGTACGTTTTTGGTGTCTGTGGTGGTGTGTGTGGTGTGTGTTGTGTGTGGTGTGTTGGTATGTGTGCAGGTGTATGTGTTTGTGGTGTCTGTGTGTGTTGTGTGGGGTGTGTGTGGTATGTGTGGGGCAGTGTGTATGTTTGAAGTGTCTGTGTGGTGGTGTGGGGTGTGTGTTGTGTGTGGTGTGTTGGTGTGTGTGTTGGTATGTGTGTGGGGTGTGTGGGTGTGTGTTTTCAGTGTTTGTGTGTATGGTGTGGTGTTGGTGTGTGTGGGGAGTGTGTGGGTGTGTGTGCAGTGTCTGGTGTTGGTGTGTGTGATGTGTGTGTGGTGTGTTGGTATGTGTGTGCAGTGTCTGTGCTGTGGTGTTGGTGTGTATTGTGTGTGGTGTGTTGGTGTGTGTGGGGTGTGTGGGTATGTGTGGGTGGTGTCTGTGGGGGGGGTGTGGGGTGTGTGGGTATGTGTGTGCGGTGTCTGTGTGTGTGGTGTGGTGTTGGTGTGTGTGGTGAAGTGTGTGGTATGTTGGTGTGTGTGTGGGTGTGTGTTTGCAGTACACATTCACATACATGCACACGTACTGCTTGTGCAGCCACCTTGCACAGGTTCCTTAGGATTCCTGGCTCTGGCTTTTTGATCTGGTTTGGAAAGGTGTTGGCAAGTAGCTTTATGGTTCTTAAGTGCCTTAGCATAGGCCTCTAATCCAGATTCAAATAGCGTTTGTATTTGTCCGCAATGCAGTGCTTCCTCTGCGGAGACACGTTTGCTGAAAAGTTGGGGAATTCTTTAAAGCTTAGGACCTTACTTTTTGGAATTTTTCCACATCTTTCAGGCCTCCTTCCAGATTTTACTCATTGTTATTTCTCTATGTTCATAGTATAGATTTTTTTTTAACATTTTTTTTTATTATACTTTAAGTTCTAGGGTACATGTACACAACGGGCAGGTTTGTTACATATGTATACATTTTAAAATTAAAGTTAACCTTTTCTTTTCAAGTTGCATTTCAAATTATCATAGAAAAATCAGAAATATAGGTAAAGCTAAAAATAAATAAATAAAAATTACAACACCCAGAGATAACTTGTCAGTTCTCTAGTGTTTATTCTTATAGACCTTGTTTTTTATTTTTATTTTTTGCGTGGTGAGTATATATATGTTTTCTTTATTTTTATTTTTATTATTTTTTCTGAGACAGAACCTCGCTCTGTCGTCAGGCTGGAGTGCAGTGGCGTGGTCTCAGCTCACTGCAACCTCCGCCTCCCTGGTTCAAGCGATTCTCCTCCCTCAGCTTCCCAAGTAGCTGGGACTACAGGTGCCACCACATATTTTTTCCATTTAATAGAGTTTGAGCGTTCCTCCAAGCCACAAAATATCCATCTGCAATTTTTTATTTTTTAAAGATAGGTTCACTTTGTTGCCTAGGCTGGGCTGCAAATGTGTGATCATAGCTCACTGCAGCCTTGATCTCCTGGGCTCAAGCAATCCTCCTGCCTCAGCCTCCCGAGTAGCTGTGACCACAGGTGTGCACCACCACACCCGGCTTCTGCAGTGTTACTTAGTAGCTGGATAGTATTTCATTGTGTGGATGTACTACTGTTTATTTAATGTCTCTTTGTTGATCACTGAGAATATTTCCATGGTGTTTTTGGTAACCTCTCCCCCATGTTTCTGGGCCCCTGTTCCATTCATCTCTGTTTTCATATCCCCGGTTGGCTACTTTGTCTGAAAATATCTTTGCTTCCTTCTCCTTCCTGACAGGACCCTTTACCCTGGGAAGCTTTCAAGACTGTAAAACGGCAGCAATTCCTGTCACCACTTTAGGCACTCCTCCTTGTCCCACTGTCCCACCCTCCCGGGACAGACATGTCTAGGGGAATGGTGGTCAGCAGGCGCTGAGCTGAACGGTGGCCTGTTTATTCTGAGTCCAGAGCTGAAAGCTCCTGAGGTTTCATGTATGTCCAGCAGCCTGCTGTGGGGCAGGGGTAGAACGCACAGTCAGCAGCGTGCCCACAGGACTGATGCAGCAGCTTGCATGCCTAGTGGCGCTCTGCTGACAGACCCCTGAAGCTGTGACCGCAGCGTCCCTGAGGTGACTCCTGCCCTTGGCTGTGTGTTGTGCCTGAGGTAGAGAGAGCAAGGCTCTATGAAAGTTGTGATTCCAGGTGTGAGTACCCCCAGCTGGTGTGAGCTTTCACGTGGAACTGGAATGCTGCGGATGCATGTCCCTGCGAGTTACAAAACTGGGGAATGACTTGGTACGTGGAAGGCAGAGCTGACTCAACGCTCTGAAAAATGATTTAAATACTTTTTGTCAGATTGAGTCCGGAGATGCTGCTCTCCGGCTTGGCAGCCTTGTTTCTCAGCTGCTCACTTGTGGTGCTTCCGTGGGTCTGTCTGTCCTAACACTTGCATTGTCGGAAGAGTGCTCAGCAGAGGGGCTGTTGGTCGAAGGCATGAGGACTTTGGTTATGGGTGTTTCTTTTGCGGGGAACAGAGTCTCGCTCTGTCGCCCAGACTGGAGTGCAGTGGTGCGATCACAGCTCACTGCAGCCTTGAACCCCTGTGCTTAAGCAGTCCTCTCACCCTGGCCTCACTGCAAGTGTGAGCCACTGCACCAAGTCTCAATTTTAAAACATAACCAGGGCCAGGTTCGGTGGCTCACGCCTGTAATCACAGCGCTTTGGAAAGCTGACGTGGGAGGATCACTTGAGCCCAGGAGTTCCAGATCATCCTGGGCAACATAACGAGACCCTGTTTTTACAAAAACTAAAAAATTAGCCAAGTGTGGTGGCTCACACCTGTAGTCCCAGCTACTCAGGAGGCTGTGGCAGGAGGATCTCTTGAGCCCAGAAGTTGGAGGCTGCTGAGCTATGATCACTGCACTCCCACCTGGATGACAGAGTGAGACCCTGCCTCTAAAAAAAAAAAAGAATTAATTAATTAATTAAAATTGCTCAGGCCCAGCTGTGTGAAGGCTGGTGTCCCCACACTGCCTGCCATCCCCCTGCTGTGTTTTTGCTGAGAGCTCCTTCCTGAGGGCTCCATTTCCTGGCCCAGTGGAAGATCTGCTCCCAGCTCCCTACACTTCCAGGCTGCTCCCTTATCTATTGGGCCAGTCTCTCTTTCCCTTTCGTTTTGGAATCCATGGGTTTCCCCTCCCCACCCCTCCACGAGAAACCTTGGCAGAAGGCTTTGTGCATAGGGAAGCAAAGAACCCAGTTAGCAGCTCAGCTCTGGCCTGGCCTTGGCCTTGGCCTTGGCCTTCCACAGTACTGCGAGCCAGCAGGTAGGTAAGCTCACCTGTACTATGCACGGCCTCCTTCAGATCCTTCTTAGGGCAGCCTACTAGAGACTGTATTTGCAGAGGAGCTGGCAGGGCCTGTGTGGAGCCAGCTGCGCTGTGCCTGATAAGTTTGTTTGCTTATCTTTGTTTGTGTGCTTGTTGCTGGCTCCTTGGAGCTATGGGTGTGTTTGTGGGGTGTTGGAGATGACTGACCCTGATTGGTAAAGTAGGGATGAAGCGAGCAGGGCAGGGTGTGGTGTGAGAAACTCTGTCATCTGTTCTTCCAGTGCCCCCCAGTTCTTCCCCATAGAGAGATTTTCCTTCTGTTCCCTGTCCTAGAGGGCCCTGGGGCAGCAGCTTTTAGGTTCTTGGAAAGATGGGGAGCAACCACCCCCGCTGAGCAGCTCAGATTGAGGTTGGGGTATGCTGCCCTCCCAGACGACTGGAAGATTGACACAGCAGTGCTGTGTTTCAGCTCTTTGTTCTTTGTTGGCTGGGATCACTGGAAATATATCAGTGAGACTTAAATGTGTCCTGGGAGCTTGAGCTGCCCAGTAGGCGACCCATGGCTGCAGAACAGCCAGCTCCAGTGATGTGTCATCTTGGAAGGGCAGCTGGCCTGCCTTCTGTCGGGTCACATGGGTTGGCTGATGTTGGTTTCTTTGTAATTTTTTTCCTCCTTTTTAACATGGTGCCTTAAAGTCACGGGGACTTGAGGGTAGAAATTAGGAGGGAAGGACAGGTTTTTCAGCTGGCTCTTGGGCTGTGCTTGACAAAGCCATCATTGTTTTGAGTAAAGTGCCAGTTGGTGTGGTTTGCGTTGCTCTGGTGCTCTGAAATTGGCTTCTCTTCTTCCACCTCTGCTGCTGATCTTGGGGGTGGGCTGGGAGGAAGACCACTGGTTCGAGAGGAGAAACCATTTCCCTTTGCCTCCCTGCTCAGCAGGAGCAGCGGGAACAGTGTCTTAGGGCAGTGAGTTAACTACTGCAGAGCATCTGGGCATGGTGGCTCACGCCTGTAATCCCAGCACTTTGGGACGTCGAGGGGGGAGGATCACTTGAGCCCAGGAGTGTAAGACCAGCCTGGGCAACAGAGCAGGATCTATTACAAAAAATTGTTAAAAATTAGCCAGGCATGGTGGCATGTGTCTGTGGCCCCAGCTACTTGGGAGGCTGAAGTAGGAGGATGGCTTTAGCTGGGGAGTTTGAAGCTGTAGTGAACCATGATCATGCCACTACAGTTCAGCTGGCCTGGGCAACAGAGCAAGGCCCTGTCTCCAGAAAAACAAAAACAAAACAAAACCCCAAAACAAACACAAAAACCAAACTATTGCAGAGCAGACTGCTGTCTCTTGGTTCATTGGGCATCCTGGACCCCAGCTGTTGCAGTCAGCCTTGCCTCTTGGTAATGCCCTGGGGGCATTGCCCTTCCAGGCATCACACTGCATGCTGGTGGCCCCAGCCTCACTTGGCCCTTGCTTGTTCCAGACGTGAGACCACCTGCTCTGGCCAGGTTCCCCACCTGCTATCCCTGCAGCCCTGGCTGATTTCCTCAATGTCCTTTTTGGTCTGATGTCTGTCCCTATCATGTGTATGATGCTTCAGGCTGCAAATAACCAGCAAGAGAGAGCAGTTCCTCTGCTAAACTCCCTCAGGTGGAGGAGCAGAGCCTCAGGGCTTTGGCTTTCTGATGCCAACTTAGATTGCACTGTCCTACCTCTGTGCCTCCTTAGTTTCCTATTTGTGTGGCTATATGAGGAATATTCCTCATATCCAAATATATTTGTGGAAATCCCAGCCCTGAAGGAGTTTAGGGCATTAGGAGAACTCCCTTGGTGGGTGGGAGGGTGGAGGCGGCTCACATGGAATGGTGTTTGTAGTGAGAAGATGGAGACTCCATTTCCTCCCCAAGTCAGGAACTTCGTTTCTCTGCCTTTGAATTAATAGCTCTCCAAGTGCAGTGTGGTTATACCCTGACATTTGAAGAGCCTAGAAGGAGGAAATGCAGAGTGCAAAAACATGTCAGGTCCCTGCCCCAGACAGTCAAGTTCAAGTGTTTTTTTTCTCAAAGATGAAGCTGCTGTGCAGGAGTGTAGACCTGTGTAGAGGAGAGAGCTGGGTGGTCAGGTGGTGAGATGAAATGACCTTATCTACAGGGTAAGTTATTCACAGACAGACTTGGGAAGCACCTCTGTGGAACCATTTGAGGAGCACAGAAGAATCTGTGAATGGATCTAAAATGACTTCTTTAGGTCAGTCCTTTGAGTTTTACGGGATTAAGTTTGGCTTGCTATTAAAATGTGTTTGCAAAAATACCTAATTTGCTCCTCTCTCAAGGAATAGAGCTTCCTTTGATATTAACCAGTTTTCTAGATCACTGTTGTTTATTTTGTTTAATCATCTCTTTTACTAAATTAACCATTTTTAATGGGAAGTAGAAATATCTCTCAAATGCATACTCATTTTTGCTGCTTTCTTGAACATATTGAACAGAACTTTTGATTATTTAGAAACTATTTTTGAATATTATTTATTGCATTATTGTGGTAATCTTCCATTGTTAAGGTTTATTGAATTCTCAGTTCAACTGTTCCAGACTTTCTCATGAGTTAGGTTTTCAGATTGAATGATTGTCTCCTAGGCTGTTGGCTGTCACTTGATAAGCAGTGAGTTTCCCTTTTTGTCTGGCGTCTCCCGTTTTCTGTTGGTTTGCATAACTTGTTAAATTGAGTGTAAAATAAGGGTAATTAACTTAGTGAGGATTTAGAGACTCTCCTCTGAGTCAAGTGCACAGACCTTTGTTATCTATCTTGAATTACTTTCACTTACTTCTGGATAACTAAATTAAGCTCCAGATAATTGTGAAATAATGGAATGGTATACATATAAACTCCTTTTACAGAATACTCTGAAGCCATTATTAGCCAGTTATTAGCCAGTTACATCAGTGAATGTTGTTCACCAGATTAACTTGTATATGTAATAGAAATTATCTGCAAATCATGTGAAAGGGCAAAGATCCTAAACTCTTCAAAAAATTACAGTATATTCTCATTTTTGAAATCTGGCAAATAAGTAAACTCAATCAATAGGGCAGACTGTGTCCCCATGCTAACTGAATTTTAATTTTTGCCAATTATGAGATGGACATTCACTTCTTCCCCTTTGCCAAGAGAAAATCGTTCTGTGGAGGTTCTTTTCCTTCCTCCTCCCTCATCATATAGAGGTGCATTCTCATGGTCAAAAGTAGGATTCAGACATTTCGGAAAGACAGGAAGAAAAGAGCCCTGGAAAGCTGCTCTTAGAGTTACACCCTGTGGTTTTGTCACTTTGTTTTTTTTTTTTTTCCTGTGCCCATGTAGGTAAAAATAGACATGCAGCATCATTCTCAGTTGTCTTTTGAAGAGCAAAAAAGTTTTTAATTTTGAGAAAGTCTAATATATCTGTCTTTTTTTTTCTTTTCATGCTTTTTGTGTTGTATTTTAGAAATCTTTGCCAATCCAAGGCCTGTGAGATTTTTCTCCTATATTTTCTTCAAGAAGTTTTATAGTTTTAGCTCTTATATTTAGGCTGTGAACCATTTTGAGTTAATATTTGTGTATGGTGTGAGGTAAGGGTTATGATTCAGTTAAATAGTCCTTTGATGAATATCCTTGTTTATAGTTCTTCTCATTACACTTCTTAAATTATTTCCTTAAGATACATTCTTAAAAGTGAAACTACAAGGTCAAAGTAGGTATCCACACTGAAGTCTGATATACAATGCAAGAGTAGTTTTCAGAAGTTGTATTAATTAGAAAAGACAGCCCCTAGAATGGGAGAACATATTGGCAAATTATATATCTATTGAAGGATGTATATCTAGAATATATAAAGAATTCTACTAATTTAAAAAAAACCAAATAACCCAATTTAAAAAATGGACAAAGGACTTGAATAGACATTTTTCTGAAGAAGATATACAAATGGCCAATAAACATGTGAAAAGATGTTTAATACCATTAATCGTTAGGGAAATGCAGCTCAAAACCACAGTAAGAGGCTACTTCACAGCATTAGCCTGTGGAAAGTGTTGGGGAGCGTGGAGATCTGTTCCCTCTGTGCGCTGGTGGGAATGTACAATGGTGCAGCTGCTATGGAAAACAGTCTGGCAGCTCCCCAACACATTAAACATGGAGTTACCATGTGACCTAGCAATTCCCTTCCTAAGTATCTCCCCAAGAGAAATGAAAATATAGTCCCTACAAAAACTTGTACACACATGTTCACAGAAGGATTACTCATAACAGCCAAAAGTTGGAAATAATCTAAATGTCCACCAGCTGATGAATGGATTAAACAATGTGATATATCACATTGCATAGGAGTATTATTCGGTGGCAAACAGGAATGGAATGCTGACACGTGCTACAACATGGATGAGCCTTGAAAACATGATGCAGAATCAAAGAAGTCAGTCCCAAATGGTTACATATTATGTGATTCAAGTTATATGAAATATGAAACATCCAGAATATGTGTTCATATAGAGACAGAAAGTGGATTGATAGTTGTTTAGGGGTGAAGTGGAATAACTGAAGAGTGTGGGCATTTCTTTTTTTGTTTTTTGAGACAGAGTCTTGCTCTGTCGCCCGGGCTGGAGTGCAGTGGCCGGATCTCAGCTCACTGCAAGCTCCGCCTCCTGGGTTCACGCCATTCTCCTGCCTCAGCCTCCAGAGTAGCTGGGACTACAGGTGCCTGCCACCTCGCCCGGCTAGTTTTTTGTATTTTTAGTAGAGACGGGGTTTCACCGGGTTAGCCAGGATGGTCTCGATCTCCTGACCTTGTGATCCGCCCGTCTCGGCCTCCCAAAGTGCTGGGATTACAGGCTTGAGCCACCGTGCCTGGCGCATTTCTTTTAAATGCTCTAAAATTGTGATGGCAGTTGCATAGCTCTCTGAATATATGAAACACAATTGAATTGTACACTTTATTTTTTGAGACAGGGTCTCGCTGTGTCATGCAGGCTGAAGTGCAGTGGCATGATCATGGCTCTCTGCAGCCTCGACCTCCCAGGCTCAAGGTATTCTCCCACCTTGGCTTCCCAAGTAGCTGGGACTAAAGGTGTACGCCACCACACCTGGCTAATTATGTATGTATGTATGTATGTATGTATGTATGTATGTATGTATTTTTGAGACAGAGTTTCACTCTTCTGCCCAGGCTGGAGTGCAGTGGCACGATTTTGGCTCACTGCAACCTCCGCCTTCTGATTTCAAGCAATTCTCTTGCTTCAGTCTCCTGAGTAGCTGGGATTACAGGTGCCTGCCACCATGCCTGGCTAAGTTTTGTATTTCTGGTGGACAAGGAGATTCACCATGTTGGCCAGGCTGGTCTCGAACTCCTGACCTTGTGATCCACCTGCCGTAGCCTCCCAAAGTGCTGGGATTACAGGCATGAGCCATTGCCATTGCGCCTGGCCTGTTTTTTTTTGTTTGTTTGTTTTTGTTTTTTTGGTTTTTTTTTTTTGAGATGTAGTCTCGCTCTGTCGCCCAGGTTGGAGTTTGGTGGCACGATCTCGGCTCCGAGACTGAGACCTCCGTCTCTCGGGTTCAAGCATTTCTCTGCCTTGGCCTCCCAAGTAACTGGGATTACAGGTGCCCACCACCACACTTGGCTAATTTTTTTTTTAGTAGAGACAGGGTTTCACCATCTTGGTCAGGCTCGTCTTGAACTCCTGACCTCATGATCTGCCCGCCTTGGCCTCCCAAAGTGCTGGGATTACAGGCGTGTAACCCCACTATGCCTGACCTAATTTTGTTTTTTTTTTTTTTTTGTAGAGACAGGGTTTTGTTGCGTTGCCCAGGCTGGTCTCTTAACTTCTGGGCTCATGTGATCCTCCCGCCTTGGTCTCCCAAAGTGCTGAGATTACAAGTGTAAGCTACCGTGCCTGGCCGAACTATACACTTCAGATGAGTGAACTGTGTGGTATGTGAACTATATTCCAATAAAGCTGTTAAAAAAAAAAGCATGTGGTACCAATTAATAGTCCCCCTAGTGTTATTTAAGAGGGTCCAACTCCTTACATTTTCCCCAACCCTGAGTGTCATTACTATAATTACTTCAGTGAGCTCTATTAAGGTATAATATGTAAACAAATTCACCCTTAAAAGTGTACTGATTTATAGTTTTGGCAAATGTATGGACACATGTGACCACTGCAATCAATATACAGAACATTTCCATGACCCCAGAAGGTTCCCTCGTGCCCTTCCCAGGCATCCTCTCCTTCCCCATCTGCGCACTATCACTGTGAATCAGGTTAGCCTTTCCGTGTGTTTTGTATAAATGGAATCAGTTTGTATTCTTGTGTCTCACGTCCTTTGTTCGGCATGTTTTTAAGACTTATCCATGTTGCTGTCTGCACCTGTAGTTTATATTCTATCGTATGGATATAGCAGTGTGTTTTCTGCATTCATCTGTTGATAGATGTATTTGGTTTATCTTCAGTTTTCTTGTTTTAGGCTTTACCGTAATTACTTTTTTTTTTTTTGAGACAGAGTCTCACGGTCTCACCCAGGCTGGAGTGCAATGGTGCAATCTTGGCTCACTGCAACATCCGCCTCCCGGATTCAGGCAATTCTCCTGCCTCAGCCTCTCCAGCAGCTGGGACTACAGGCGCCTGCCACCACACCTGGCTAATTTTTTTGTATTTTTAGTAGAGATGGGGTTTCACCATGTTAGCCAGGATGTTCTTGATCTCCTGACCTTGTGATCCGCCCTCCTCGGCCTCCCAAAGTGCTGGGATTACAGGCGTGAGCCACCGCGCCCAGCCAGCCTTTTTTCTTGTAGAGGAATCCTTCTGCCTCTCCCCCATGGCTCTGACCTTTTGAAGGGACTGGCCCAGTTGTCTTGAAGTTTGTCCCACAGTCTGCATTTGTCGTCTCCTAGTGAACATGTTTCCTTGCTCCGTGTGTTTCCTCTAAACCACATGTGAGTCCTGAAAGGCTGTTAGATTTAGGTGAAACATTTTTGGTGGGTGCCTCACGGGCGATCACATCAAAGGTCCATACTGTCAGGTGGGCCCAGCCTGTTGGTGGTGCTAAATTGGGCCATTTGGTTCAGACCTTGACAGCCACATCCTTTTTATCTCTGCAGTTAGTCATTGGGGAAGCTTCACTGATTGTGGAGCTCCTACACCTTAAGGACTAAGTTTTTTTCCTAATGCCTCTCTCAGTTTGACACTTACCTTCAAACTTTGCTTTTCATTTTATTTTATTTTTATTTAGAAGAGATTTTTCGCTTTTTTTTTTTTTTTTTGAGACGGAGTCTCGCTCTGTCGCCCAGGCTGGAGTGCAGTGGCCGGATCTCAGCTCACTGCAAGCTCCGCCTCCCGGGTTTACGCCATTCTCCTGCCTCAGCCTCCCGAGTAGCTGGGACTACAGGCGCCCGCCAGGTCGCCCGGCTAGTTTTTTGTATTTTTAGTAGAGACGGGGTTTCACCATGTTAGCCAGGATGGTCTCGATCTCCTGACCTCGTGATCCGCCCGTCTCGGCCTCCCAAAGTGCTGGGATTACAGGCTTGAGCCACCGCGCCCGGCCCGCTTTTTTTTTTGAGATAGAGTTTCACTCTTGTTGCCCAGGCTGTAGTGCAATGGTGTGATCTCAGCTCACCACAACCTCTGCCTACCAGGTTCAAGTGATTCTCCTGCCTCAGCCTCCTGAGTAGCTAGGATTACAGCCATGCCTGGCTGGTTTTGTATTTTTAGTGGAGATGGGGTTTCTCCATGTTGGTCAGGCTGTTCTAGAATTCCTGACCTCAGGTGATCCACCTGCCTTGGCCTCCCAAAGTGCTAGGATTACAGGAGTGAGCCACCGCGCCCGGCCCATTTTTCACTTTTATGTAGTCAAAACACCCATGGTACAAAAGAAGTACCTCTCAAAAACTTCCCTTTTATAAGCCCTTTCCTCCCCTTCTTTTCCTAATCTCTCTCTCTCTCGTTCCCTTCTTTCTCGGTCTGTTTTACTTTAGAACCTGATGTGACAAGTTAGCTTTGATTCCTATTCTGTCATCTTTTTGGACTATAGGTTCAGAAAATTACACTTAAGTGTGAGATGCTGGCCGACTGGCGTTTCCATCGCTTCACTTGCTCTTCTTTTTTAAGGACTTGCCTGTCTCCCAGGCCAGCCCCTGGCTGGAAAAAGTAGCAGCAAGGTTGGGACTTTGATCCTAGGCTCTGCACCATGGGTGGTGTTATCTTAACTTATCTTTTGTCTTCAAAGCTGCAGACCCATTTATGGTGGTGACGGAAAAGGGAGGGAAGAGCATGTCCAGGAGCCAAAGCTGCTGGTATCTGGAAAAGACCTCTTGATTCCCTCTGCCTGAAACCCTTTTCTCTCTCTTCTCTTTCCCTGGTTAACTCCTGCCCATCCTTGGGAGACTCTGCTCAGGCATCCTAATGAAGGAAAGCACCGACTGGGCACGGTGGCTCACGCCTGTAATCCCAGCACTTTGGGAGGCCGAGGCGGGTGGATCAGGAGGTCAGGAGATCGAGACCATCCTGGCTGATATGATGAAACCCCGTCTCTACTGAAAATACAAACAATTAGCCAGTCGTGGTGGCGGGCGCCTGTAGTCCCAGCTACTCTGGAGGCTGAGGCAGGAGAATGGCATGAACCTGGGAGGCTGCTGCACTCCAGCCTGGGCGACACAGTGAGACTCCGTCTCAAAAAAAAAAAAAAAAAAAAAAAGGAAAACACCATTGGGTGCCCCTCCATTGCATTTCCGTACACTCCACACGTACCTTTGCTCACTCAAAGGAAGACCTTTCTATCTTCTGTGTTAGCTCATGAGGTCCTGAGGGCAAGGCCAGGGATGGCATTGTCACTGTCTGTGCAGAGCCTGACACATCGGGCTTTTGGTTAGTGTTGCTGGGATGTTCAACTCCCTGATCTGCAGAGCGTTTCTGTATGGTGTGGATGCATTTGATTCCTGGTGGTGAAAGCAAGATGGAATCGCAGGCCCTTTTTATTTATTTATTTATTTATTTTTTTGAGATGGAGTCTTGCTCTGTCACCCAGGCTAGAGTGCAGTGGCGCCATCTCGGCTTACTGCAACCTCCGCCTCCCGGGTTCAAGCGTCAGCCTTCTGAGTAGCTGGGAGTATAGGCGCCTGCCACCACACCTGGCTAATTTTTGTATTTTTAGTAGAGACGGGGTTTCACCATATTGGCCAGGCTGGTCTTGAATTCCTGACCTTGTGATCTACCCGCCTCGGCCTCCCAAAGTGCTAGGATTAGAGGTGTGAGCCACTGCGCCTGGCCTTTTTTTTTTTTTTTTTTTAATCAAAACAGACATTTATCTGTACCTTATAAATAGTTGAGGAATGGAAACCTTTGTCCTTTACTTTTTTTTGAGGTGGAGTCTCCCTCTGTCGCCCAGGCTGGAGTGCAGTGCTGTGATCTCAGCTCACTGCAAGCTCCGCCTCCCGGGTTCACACCATTCTCCTGCCTCAGCCTCCCGAATAGCTGGGACTAGAAGCGCCCGCCACCACGCCCAGCTAATTTTTGTATTTTTAGTAGAGACGGGGTTACACCGTGTTAGCCAGGATGGTCTCGATCTCCTGACCTTGTGATCCGCCCACCTCCACTTCCTAAAGTGCTAGGATTACAGGCGTGAGCCACCGCACCTGGCCTATCCTTTATCTTTCTAACCATGGCAGCTGCCCTGAAGCTGGCTTCTCAGCATTCTAGGGGAAGCATTTCTTACTTTACTACTCTTTTTTTCTTTTCTTTTTTGAGACAGAGTCTCGCTCTGTTGCTTAGGCTTGGTTTGGGTGCAGTGGTATGATCTCGGCTCACTGCAACCTCTGCCTCCCAGATTCGAGTGATCCTCCTGCCGTAGCCTCCTGAGTAGCTGGGACTACAGGCATGTACCACCAAGCCTGGCTAATTTTTGTATTTTTAGTAGAGACGGGGTTTTACTATGTTAGCCTGGCTGGTCTCAAACTCCTGACCTCAGGTGATACACCCACCTTGGCTTCGCAAAGTGCTGTGATTACAGGCATGAGCCACTGCACCTGGCCTTCACTGCTTTTGATTCCCATAGATTCACAGAGCTCAAAGAGATGTAGCAGCATCAGCTGCACTAGCTGCTGGGTGCAGGACTCCAGCCGGGCCCGCGCCTCTCCTCTGAGAGCACTGGCGGGGGTTCACACGTCACCAGCCCTCCTCCTTGTGTTCTCCTCTGTCTGTCGCCCTCTCTCAGGTTGTCCACTCTCTAGCCTGACTAAGAGGCACTTGATAAGGTTACTGCTGTGAAGTGTGCCTGAGAGCCGATGTTGCAGGCAGTCATCGGGCCCTCAATGGCATTCCCTTACTGCGGGAACTTGGGGTGCAGGTGACGGGACAGCTGTGAAACCCCCAGGTGTGATTCCTGTGTAAGGGCTGATAAAGACACTTCTGCCTGTGCTGTCACTCCTGGTGGGATGCGTTTGCATTTTCCTGAATGTACCTAATCTCACAGCTCTGGTGCTATCCAGCTCCCCAGCACCTTTGCTCAGCACCCTGCACAGTTGTTCCCTTCTTCCCATCCAGAGTCACGGTGAAGCTTGGCCACAGTGGTCTAGAGGCTTTAATTGTGCATTCCCACAGCACAGTGAGTCAGGCGACAGCCCTGAACGTCTTGGGAAACATCAGTTGAATGTATGAATTCTTTTGACCGAGAAGCTCCGTGTTCCAGATAGAAAGTCAGTCTGCTCTAAATACCTGGCTTCGTTTCATTCTTACCACAGCTCTGTGAAGTAGTTTTCTTTTTTCCCAGAGAAAGTGAAGTTCTGAAAGGCAGGTGTCTGTCCAAGGCTGCAGAGCTGGCAGGCGGTTGGACACTGACTGCCCTCTCCCCGCTCCCCGTGGCTGGTAGTGACCGGGTGGTTAGAAAAGCGTCTTTTCCGAGTTGGCCCTAATTGAAAAGGGGGATTTAGGGGGACAGTGTCCTCCCCCAGCTCTCCTGTGACTGGTGGTGACCAGGTGGTGATAAAAGCATCTTTCTGAGTTGGCCCTGATTGGAAGGTGGAGGGTTGCAGGGACACTGCCCTTTCCGGCTCTCCCCTGGCCGGTGGTGACCATGTGGTTATAAAAGCGTCTTTCCAAGCTGGCCCTTATTGGAAGGTGCGCCATGTGTCCCCTGTGAAGGGCAGCCTGGCCCGGGATGCTGCTGATGGAGAAGATGCATTTTTATGACATTAAGACAGAATCAGGGCTGGGAGGGGTGGTTCATACCTGTAATCCCAGCACTTTGGGAGACTGAGGCGGGTGAATCACGAGGTCAAGATATCAAGACCATCCTGGCCAACATCGTGAAACCTCATCTGTACTAAAAATACAAAAATTAGCTAGGCATGGTTGCGGGCATCTGCAATCCCAGCTACTCAGGAGGCTGAGGCAGGAGAATGGCTTGAACCCAGGAGGCAGAGGTTGCAGTGAACCGAGATCACACCACTGCAACTCCAGCCTGGCGACAGAGCGAGACTCCATCTCAAAACAAAAAAAAAAGAGAGAATCAGATTTCCTCAGTAAAATCTGGGATTTTGCCTTCAGAGGAATCAGATATTATCATTCTTCCTTATGTCAGGAAAGGGTAGCAGGCCCTTGTACATAACACGAGGACTGAAACTTTATAGTCAAAAAATCAGCATAAATGGTTGGCTTCAAGTTTTGTTCATAATTCCTCTCTCCCTGCTTGACTCCTCCCCACCTCTAAATGCGCACTGGCCCCCGAAGATCTGCAGGAAGGAGAAAACACAAAATCTCCTTCCCATGTGGGTCACGCCCTTTCATTAGTCCATGAGCTCCTGCAAAGCCTGTGTTTTGGTTTCATTTGTGAGTGTGGAGGGAACCAGCAGTACATCAGGGACTTCAGTTTTGAGAAATCAGTGCCCATCACTGTCTAGGCAGACTTCTTTTTCCTGCTCTGTAATTTTTCTTAAATTATCTGTGCCTTACAAATTCTCATTCCATTTTAGTCTATTCTTCCAGGAGGCCTTCAAGCAGGGGTAAATGAAAGAGAGAGACATTAGTTACTCTGACCTTGACTTTTAGTGACTAAATGCATGCTCACCCACACATGAAACTATAAAAAATATAATTTCCTTTTAGGTGGCACAATCTCAGCTCACTGCAACCTCCACCTCCCGGGCTCAAGTGATTCTCCTGCCTCAGCCTCCTGAGTAGCTGGGGTTACAAACGTGTGCCACCACACCCGGCTAATTTTTGTAATTTTAGTAGAGATGGGGTTTCACCATGTTGGACTGGATGGTCTCGAACGCCTGACCTGAAGTGATCTGCCCACCTTGGCCTCCCAAAGTGCTGGGATTACAAGGCGTGAGCCACCACGCCCAGCTAATTTTTGTATTTTTAGTGGTGACAGGGTTTTGCTGTGTTGGCCAGGCTGGTCTAGAACTCCTGACCTGAAGTGATCCGCCCACCTTGGCCTCCCAAAGTGTTGGCATTACAGGCGTGAGCCACCGCGCCTGACTGCTTTTTGTATTCTTAGTAGTGACGGGTTTTTGCCATGTTAGCCAGGCTGATCTCGAATTCCTAGCCTTAAGTGATCCACACTGGGATGTCTGGCGTGAGCCACCGTGCCTGGCCCAAATTGTTGCTTTTCACAGACAGGAAAGAAATGTAGATGTATGGAATGCTGACAAAGATGTAATCCATTCATACATCTCGGGAGAGACAGAAGGGCTGTTTGACCTCAGATGGGTTGGCTGAGGAGATCTGCAGCATGTCTGAAATACAAACACTGTTTCTACAGCTTGCCTTCGATTTAGAGTAGGCTCCAACTCTTCTGCCCATCCCAAACTCCTCTGCTACTTGGATGGTTAATAAGTTGACTAAAAAACACCCATGGGAAGAGAATGAAAAGGAGAGATTTAGGATGACAACTGATTCTCAGTAGCAGATGGGAGAAGTCATCTTTAGCAGGCAAAGAGAAAACGGATTTTATTTTGGAATTTCTATTATGTGATGAGGACAGTACAAAGTTGTTTGTGTGCTTTTTCGAATCCTCTTCCTCAAATAAGCCAGAATCCTGTGGTTGCAGTGGGTGTTGCAGGATCCAGTTATTCTTTCTGCCGAATGCAAGGTGGGTATGACCCTAACGCATCCCTGCTCTGAGTGCCTCTCACTTATATTCTTTAGGGCCAGAAACTCTCTTTCTGGGGAGGGATACAATTCCAGACCCTTAAAACTGAAAATAACTGGGAACAATCTTTATTGAATTATCTCTTGTCTCAAAAAGGGAAAAAACTATTTCAAGCCTATTTAGGTTTAGGATCAGGCGTGGTGGCTCGCATTTGTAATCTCAGTACTTTGGGAGACTGAGGCAGGAGGATCGCTTGAGCTCAGGAGTTCGACACCAGCCTGGGCAGCATAGGGAGATGCTTATCTCTCTTTTTTTTATTTTTTGAGACGGAGTTTCGCTCTTGTTTCCCAGGCTGGAGTACAATGGCGTGGTCTTGGCTCACTGCAACTTCTGCCTCCAGGGTTCAAGTGATTCTCCTGCCTCAGCCTCGCGAGTAACTGGGATTACAGGTATGTGCCACCACGCCCGGCTAATTTTGTATTTTCAGTAGAGACAAGTTTCTTCATGTTGGTCAGGCTGATCTCAAACTCCCGACCTCAGGTGATCCGCCCGCCTCGGCCTCCCAAAGTGCTGGGATTACAGGCGTGAGCCACGGCACCGACCCTGGGAGACGCTTATCTCTACCAAAAAAATAAAAATTTAGCTGGGCATGGTGGTGTATGCCTGTAGTCCCAAATTCTTGGGAGGCTGAGGTGGGAGGATTGCATGAGCCCAGTAGTTCAAGGCTGCAGTGAGCTATGATCGTGCCACTGCACTCCAGCCTGCGGAACAGAGCTAGATCCTGCGCTTAAAAAGAAAAGAAAAAAAAAAGGGCCAGGCCCAGTGGCTCACGCCTGTAATCCCAGCACTTTGGGAGGCCGAGGCGGGCGGATCACGGGGTCAGGAGATGGAGACCATCCTGGCTAACACGGTGAAACCCGTCTCTACTAAAAATACAAAAAGTTAGCCAGGCGTGGTGGCGGGCGCCTGTAGTCCCAGCTCCTCGGGAGGCTGAGTTGAGGCAGGAGAATGGCGTGGACCCGAGAGGCGGAGTTTGCAGTGAGCCGAGATTGCGCCACTGCACTCCAGCCTGGGCGACAGAGCGAGACTCCGTCTCAAAAAAAAAAAAAAAAAAAAAAAAAAGCCTATTTATAGATCTTGGCTACCTGGTGAGTGTTACCTTATCCTTTTAAATGCATTGGACAGCTTCAGATTTCTCTGCCTTGTAAGTAGGCTGTGTAGCTGGCAGTGCCTTGAAATGACTAATAATGGTGATAATATCACATTTGTTTTTTGTCAGTCTTCACAGGTGCTTAGAAACATTTGCAGGTATGATCTGTTTATATTACATCTCTGGTAGCCAATTTCTAGAGTCTTGACTCCAGGTGTGTACTGTGGCTAGCTAATGCTGTTCCTTGATTTATCGCCTCTTTAAGCCAGGTGTCTGCAATTGGGTGGAGTTTTTCATTCTTTACCTAAACATTTTACCTTGGTGAATATTTAAACCAACTACCACTTAATTGCCTTTTTATGAAGGTGCTAGGGAAAAGCTGTATTCTTTGGGGACAGTCGTGCTTAGTACTGAATATAATGGAAACCTTTCCCTGCTGCCTATGGCTTAGCCACTTGGTCAGGGTGACGATGGCAGTTGCCGTATCAGCTAGGTGGGGCTATGTCAAACACAATAAAATGTGGATAGTGCTTGTGTTTGAGTGGTGTAACTGCGTGATTTGGTTTTGTTTTGCTGTTTTTTCTTTCTTAATTTCCTTTTTATATTATTTAGAAACGTTAGAAAAATATGATCTGACATGTGAAGGAGGTGCATGAACCAAATTACAGAAAACCAGATAGCTTTGGATTTCTCTTACTTTTAAAGTAGGTTAAGTAGTGTAAGTAGAGTAACATTCCTTAATTTGGTATGGAGATGGCCCAATTTGAAGTGGGGTGCTGCCCACATTAATTGATTTATTAAACATAATCCCAATCAACATATTAAAATAGTTTTCTTTTGGCCGGGCACAGTGGCTCACACCGGTAATCCCAGCACTTTGGGAGTCCGAGGCGGGCGGATCATGAGGTCAGGAGATCGAGACCATCCTGGCTAACATGGTGAAACTCTGTCTCTACTAAAAAATACAAAAAATTAGCTGGGCATGGTGGCGGAAGCCTGTAGTCCCAGCTAGTTACTCAGGAGGCTGAGGCACCAGAATGGCGTGAACCTGGGAGGCGGAGCTTGCAGTGAGGCAAGATTGCGCCACTGCACTCCAGCCTAGGCGACAGAGCGAGATTCCATCTCAAAAAATAAATAAATTAATTAATTAATTAAATAAAATAGTTTTCTGTTTTTTTCTTTTAGAATAGTTTTCTTTTGAGATTTGTCAACATGGTTGTAAAGTTCACTTGAGAGACTAGTAGGCAAGAATTCTAAAATTGTTTTAAAAGATGATGGGTGCTAACCTTACCTAGATAGTAAAGTATATCACAGAGTGGTGATGATTATATTAGTGTGATAGCAGCACAGGATTGGACAAAGGTCAGTGGTGATGCAGGGCCCAGAACAAGCCCTGGTGTATGTGAAGATGCAACATATGTTCATGAAAGTGTCATAAGTCATTGTGGGAAGATGAGACAATGAGATAACTAGTTGGAATTTGTTTTGGTGAGCTGTGTAAAGAACTAAATTGATTTTTTCCCCAGATGAATCAGAGTTATGTAAAAAGTGAAATCATTAAAAATGGATGTACAAAACCCCGTAAGAAAAAACATCCAGAAGTGGCCCCAAATATATGTATCTATGGGAAGGAGGTGTATGATGAAGATGGACCTTTACTTTAATGGGGAAAGATGGATTATTTAGGAAATCCTACCTAAAGCAGGATCCCGACATCATCCCTGTACATTAATTCCACCAAATAAATTCCAGTTGGCTTTATTGAATTGAATGTAACAAGGGAAGCCATGAAAGTTCTAGAAGGAAATAGGTAAGTGTTTTCAAAGTCTTAGGCTAGGAAAAAGCCTTGTTAAGTACAACACAAAAAACAAACATAAAAGAAAGCACTTCTGAATTTCGACTATGTTAATGAAAATTAGTGTTTATCACAGCACTGTTTGTTTGAAAAAGCACATCTGTTTTTTTTTTTTTTTTTTTTTTTTTTTTTTTTTTTTGAGACGGAGTCTTGCTCTGCCGCCCAGGCTGGAGTGCTGTGGCCGGCTCTCAGCTCACTGCAAGCTCCGCCTCCCGGGTTCACGCCATTCCCCTGTCTCAGCCTCCCGAGCAGCTGGGACTACAGGCGCCCGCCTCGTCGCCCGGCTAGTTTTTTTGTATTTTTTAGTAGAGACGGGGTTTCAGCGTATTAGCCAGGTTGGTCTCGATCTCCTGACCTCGTGATCCGCCCGTCTCGGCCTCCCAAAGTGCTGGGATTACAGGCTTGAGCCACCGCGCCCGGCCGACACATCTGTTAATATAAATGTATGTCTATGGGGAAATGGTTAAGTAGATTATGATAAATATGTACAGTGAAATATTCTGTACATAAAAATAAAATAATATAAAACTTTATTGGCATAAGATGTCTGTGACATATAAGTGAAAATTGCGTTATAAAACAAACCTGTTCCTACCTATATAAGCATTATGTTATTCATATATATATGGATTTTTTGTTTTTTTTGTTTTGAGACAGGGTCTCACTCTGCCACGCAGGCTGGAGTACAGTGGTGAGTTCACAGCTCACTGCAGCCCTGCAGCCTCCGCCTCCTGGACTCAGGTGCTCCTCCCACCTCAGCCTGCCAAGTAGCTGGGACTACAGGCATGTACCACCACACCTGGCTAATTTTTGTATCTTTTGTAGAGATATGGTTTCGACATGCTGTCCAGGCTGGTCTCGCTCTCCTGGGTTCAAGCGATCCACCCACATCAGCCTCCCAAAGTGCTAGGATTACAGATGTGAGCCACCACGTCCAGCCTATTTATACATTTTTATCTTTATTTATATACATACATAATCAGATGAATATGTATTGCCAGGACTTAAGGGCCAACTACAGAGTTAGAACAGTCCGTATAACTGTCTTTATTTCTTTTTTTTTTTTTTTTTTGAGACAGAGTCTTGCTCTGTCACCCAGGCTGGAGTGCAGTGGCATGATCTCAGCTCACTGCAAGCTCTGCCTCCCGGGTTCACGCCATTCTCCTGCCTTAGCCTCCCGAGGAGCTGGGAGTACAGGTGCCTGCCACCACGCCCGGCTAATTTTTTTGTGTTTTTAGTAGAGATGGGATTTCATCGTGTTAGCCAGGATGGTCTCGATCTCCTGACCTCGTGATCTGCCCACCTCAGCCTCCCAAAGTGCTGGACTACAGGTATGAGCTACCGCGCCCAGCTGACTGCCTTCATTTCTAACACCAATACAAATTGGGGAGTTCCCAAAACCACCCTCAGGTTCAGTAATTCACTAGAAAAACAGAACGCACTGAAAAGTATTGTATTTGTGGTTGCAGTATATTTTAAGGAAAGGATTCAAATTAAAATCAGCCAAGAGTCAAGTTTTTACTGTACTTGATCCATTCTACCCCTGTGGTTGACCTTTAGTCTCCAGCCCCTCCCAGATATCTGGTTAAGACCTTTAGTTATCCTTTCCTCTGGAGGTTGGAACTGATACCCTGTGCTCTAGCCCCCATTGTAAATCAGATTGATAACTGTTCTGTGGCCAAAGCCCCCAGGCAAACAAAGACACTCCCATCAGGCAGAACTAATTTCTAATTCCAAGGGCCTAGAATTCACCTCACAGCAGCCCAGGGCAAAGACTGGACCTCTCTTCGGGAAGGTTGCTTCTTTTTTTTGGTGGAGGGGACAGGATCTCACTCTGTTGCCCACACTGGAGTGCAGTGTCACGATCTCTGCTCACCTCAACCCCCACCTCCTGGGTTCAAGTGATTCTCCTGCCTCAGCCTCCTGAGTAGCTGAGATTACAGGCATGCACCACTACCGCCCCGCTAATTTTTAAATTTTTAGTAGAGACAGGGTTTCATCATGTTGTCCAGGCTGGTCTTGAACTTCTGACCTCAAATGATCCATTTGCCTCGGCCTCCCAAAGCGCTGGAATTACAAAGTGCTCCCAAAATGCTGGAATTGAGCCCACTGCACCCAACCAGGAAGACTACTTCTTTGCTACACAATGATATCGCCAAAATGTAACAGGTTATTTCTAGGTGGTGGAATTGAAGGTGATTTTGCTTTTATTCTTTGCACTTTTCCTTTTTGTTTGAATTTTCTTTCATTATGGACATGTATATTTTCAATCAATACAACTACAAAAGCTGAAAAGATAAAAGTGAAAACTAAATCTCTGAATGGGTGGGAGGGCAGACAGGGAAAGCAGTACAAGAAATTCTAAAGAAAAACCAGTAGCAGCCGGGCACAGTAGCTCACGCCTATAATCCCAGCACTTTGGGAGGCCAAGGCAGGTGCATCACCTGAGATCAGGAGTTCAAGACCACCCTGGACAACACGGTGAAACCCTGTCTCTACTAAAAATACAAACAATAGCTGGGTGTGGTAGCGGGCACCTGTCATCCCAACTACTCAGGAGGCTCAGGCAGGAGAATCGCTTGAACCTGGGAGGCAGAGGTTGCAGTGAGTCAAGATCGCACCATTGCACTCCAGCCTGGGCAACAAGAGCTAAACTCCTTCTCAAAAAAAAAAAAAAAAAGACCAGTAGAGATGATTACACAAATATGTAACCTACATTCAAAAGACATGCCATAGGCCGGGTGCAGTGGCTCATGCCTGTAATCCCAGCACTTTGGGAGGCCAAGGCGGGTGGATCACGAGGTCAGGAGATCAAGACCATCCTGGCTAACATGGTGAAACCCTGTCTCTACTAAAAATACAAAAAATTAGCCGGGTGCGGTGGCCGGCGCCTGTAGTCCCAGTTGCTCAGAAGGCTGAGGCAGGAGAATGGCGTGAACCCAGGAGGCGGAGCTTGCAGTGAGCCAAGATTACGCCACTGCACTCCAGCCTGGGCGACAGAGCGAGACTCCGTCTCAAAACAGACAAACAAACAAACAAACAAACAAAAGACATGCCATAAAAACAAGTAAAAGACAATGAAAATCCTAGGGGAAGCATTTGCAGAAACATCGCAAAGCATTAGTACCACTAATGTTGTAATATTGCAAATATAAAATAGCAAGGGAAACGATGGCTGACACCTGGGCACAGCGGCTCACACTTGTAATCCCAGCACTTTGGGAGGCTGAGGTGGGCAGATCACCTGAAGTCAGGAGTTCAATACCAGCCTGTCCAACATGGTGAAACCCTGTCTCTACAAAAACTCAAAAATTAGCCAGGCATGATGGCAGTACCTGTAATCCCAGCTACTTGGGAGGCTGAGGCCGGAGAATCACTTGAACCTGGGAGGCAGAGGTTGCAGTGAACCGAGATTGTGCTGCTGCACTGCAGCCTGGGCAACAGAGCGAGACTCCATCTCAAAACACACACCCACAACGTTGACATTTCAATGACTGTAAATGATGCGTAGTCTGTTTGCCAGTAATGTCCCAAAGCCAGTTTCCTGGTTTGGACATTGTGCTCCAGAGATATAAGAGCTACCACTGGGGAAAGCTGGGTGAAGGGTGCATGGAGCTCTGTGTTCCATTTGCGTGAGTTCCTGTGAGTCTATAATTATTTCAGAATAAGTTATTAGAAAAGGCAATGGGCTTGGGCTAACAGCTTAGAAAATAAGGGACACATGGCTAACACACAGGTTTTTAATTGTGAAATTTCATTAACAAATAATGCAAATTGAAGTGAAACACCAAGTTTGCCTCTTGCAAATCTGGTTTCATCTCCAGTCCAGAGGAGTGGGGAGCACCTTGGGGTCTGATTGGGGTTTACTCTTCTGGCGAGGAAACCTAGGACTCTGGCTTTTTTTTTTTTTTTTTTTTTTTTTTTTTTTTTTTTTTTTTAGACGGAGTCTGGCTCTGTCGCCCAGGCTGGAGTGCGGTGGCCGGATCTCAGCTCACTGCAAGCTCCGCCTCCCAGGTTTACACCATTCTCCTGCCTCCGCCTCCCAAGTAGCTGGGACTACAGGCGCCCGCCTCGTCGCCCGGCTAGTTTTTTGTATTCTTTAGTAGAGACGGGGTTTCACGGTGTTAGCCAGGATGGTCTCGATCTCCTGACCTTGTGATCCACCCGTCTCGGCCTCCCAAAGTGCTGGGATTACAGGCTTGAGCCACCGCGCCCGGCCGAGGACTCTGGCTTTAAATTGTGCCCTGCCCGGGGGTCCCTGCCCCTGCCTGAAAGTCCACTTATGGCTTGAATCTGACAGGAAACTTAAGAACATGCCCAAGAATCTCCTAAAACTCAGGAGCGTGCCTCAGCATGCCCAGCATTGACTGCGTGCTGGGCCCAGGCCCGCATATCTGCTATGGCCGACCCCGCTGTCCTGAGTGGTGGATGTGGTCACTGTTTTGCAGAGGGTAGACTGGGCTGGCCTGGGTGACAAGGCCAGAAATGGAGCCACTCTGCTTTCTTTGTTGGTTAGAAGTGGTCTAGGCATGGTGGTGTCTGTCCTCTAGTAGAAGGCCTGGACACAGCCCATCCCAGGCAGGGTGAACTCACCATTGCAGGCCGGCATATCTTGCCTGGTATCCACTCCCTCAATTGCCCTATTTTTGGATGGTCATGGAAATGATTACTCCCTGCTTTTCACACAAAAAAAGACAAACATACACCCTCACAAACAAGCTGGCACGTACGTGGGCGGAACACCTGCAAGCACTCGAACGCTTGCACACTGGAGTGTGCACCAGCCTTCTCGCCACAGCCCTCGGAGCCTGCTTCTCCAACAGGATGTTCTTTGAATATAAGAAAAAAGATGCCAAGGATGCCACGAGGAGGATGGAGCAGGACCTGAAACCCCCGGGCTTCCTCCGTAGGAGGCTCTCTGCTCGGGTGGGCGGCCTGACGTGCACACTGCCTCTCCTGCCAGGCCACTGGTGGTGGTCCCTCCTGCGTCCTGGCTCCTCAGTGAACCTTTGTTCGTCTGTAGCCTGTTAGCTTTGGCTGCTGGCAGCCTGTGGGACCAGGCCCACATCCCAGGACCAGCCAATAGAGACTGCCCTTTTGAAGCAAGTGAATTGGACTTCTGGAAGAGTCATTCCTCTACTCACTCATTGAAACCACCTAATAACTGTGATCCTCATATCTGGATCTGCTGCCCAGAGTTGACTCATTCACAAGTTTATATCTCTTTTTGTGATGAATTGTCTTCCGCAGTTAACTAGAAGCCCTGGAATGTCTTGGACCTTACCTGGTCTTTTTTCCTTGTTTACTTTGAAAAAGTAATACAGTAGTCTCCCCTTCTCTGAGGGGGTGTGTTCTAAGACCCCAGTGGATGCCTGAAAGCTCAGATCGTACCGAACCCTGTATACACTCTATTTTTTCACATGTTAGCTATATACTTGTGATAAAACTTAATTTATAAGTGAGGCACAGTAAGAGATTAACAACAATAATAACACAGAGCAGTTATGACAATCTATTCACAAGTACACGGAGAGAAAATCTGGTTTTACCATAGATCTTAGCAACCTCAGCATATCAGTTTTTTTCTTGTTAAGTCAAGAACTTTCACGTTTTCACTTAATGAAAGCACTTTAAGGCTTCTCTTGGGGCATATCTGAATTGCCAGCCTCACTACTCTCATGCTTTGTGGCCATTATTAAGTAAAATAAGGGCTACCTGAACATAAGCACTGTGATACCACAACCATGGGTCTGACCACTGAGATGGCTCCTAAGTGACTTAGCAGATGGGTGGCAACTACCGTGTGGATCTGCTGGACAAAGGGACAAGTCATGTCCCAGGCGGGACAGAGTGTACGGCATGAGATTTCATGCTATTCCAAACAGTGCATGGTTTAGGATTTATAGATTGTTTATTTCTGCAACTTTCCATGTAATATTTTCAGACAGCGGTTGATCATGGGTAAACCATAATACCACAGAAAAGGGAGGAATGCTGTACATTCCAGTGTTATATTTCAACAATACAAAACGGTGACCAGTGAACACTCCTTCTCACTGGACCCCTTGCTTCTCCAGCTCATCTCTGCAAAGGGAAATCGCTGTGGCACTCTCACCCTTTTCTTATGTATCCATCCTGGCTGTCTTTTCTCCTCCCTCCTTTCCTATGTGTCTGTGTGGATATCTCTGAATATAAACGGTAGCCATACCGGGCCGGGTGTGGTGGCTTACGCCTGTAATCCCAGCACTTTGGGAGGCCAAGGTGGGCGGATCATGTGAGGCCAGGAGTTCGAGACCACCCTGGCCAACATGGCAAAACCCCGTCTCTACTAAAAATACAAAAATTTGCCAGGTGTGGTGGCACATGCCTGTAATCCCAGCTACTCAGGAGGCTGAGGCAGGAGAATTGCTTGAACCTGGGAGGCAGAGGTTGCAGTGAGCTGAGATGGCCACTGCACTCCAGCCTGGCGACAGAGCGAGACTGCATCTCAAAAAAAAATAGATAATAAAAATAAAAATAAAAAACAAATGGGCCGGGCGCGGTGGCTCACGCCTGTATTCCCAGCACTTTGGGAGGCCGAGGCGGGCAGATCACGAGGTCAGGAGATTGAGACCATCCTGGCTAACACGGTGAAACCCCGTCTCTACTAAAACTACAAAAAATTAGCTGGGCACGGTGGCGGGCACCTGTAGTCCCAGCTACTCCGGAGGCTGAGGAAGGAGAATGGCGTGAACCCGGGAGGTGGAGCTTGCAGTGAGCCAGGCTTGCACTCCAGCCTGGGTGACAGAGCGAGACTCCATCTCAAACAATAAAAACAAAACAAACAAACAAAAAAACAGAAAAAAGAAAAACAAATGGTAGCCATACCACATGTCTTGCGCCTTGGTTTCATTTTTGTTTTTGCACTTACTTAACAGTGCTTCTTGTAGGTCTTCCCTGTATGTTACCACATAGAAATGTGTTATTTTAAAAATTACCCCATAGTGTTCCACTGTGTAGATATGCCAGTTTTGACTGGTCCCCTGTGATGAATATCTAGGTTATTTTCAACCTTTTGCTGCTGCAAACAGTGCTGCAGTTTAATGTCCTTCTCTTCACGTCTTTGTGCCCATGTGAAATGAATCTGTCGAATCACTTCCTAGGAAGGGTCTTGTGGGCCACAGGGATGTGCAGTTACGATGTTGATGGGCAGTTGTCAGCTTGCCCTTCAGGAAGGCTCACGACTGTTTTTGCCCATCATTCTATCCCCAGCACCAGCCCAGTGATAAGAACTCTTCCCCACCAGAGCTCTACACTGATTGGGAAATAAAACGGAGGAGTCACTTTGTAGCAGCGCTATTTGCCATAGCCGAAAGGTGGATACAACCTGTGTCCTACTGATGATGGATAAACTGAATGTGGTCCATCTATGCATGGAATATGATTCTGCCTTGAAAGTAATGAAGTTCTGAGAGTATTTTTTTCTTTCCCCCTCCCTCCCTTCTTTCCTTCCTCTCTCTTTCTCTCTTCCCTTCCTTCTTTCCTTCTCTTTCTTTTCTCTTTTCTTTTGAGACAGGGTCCTGCCCTGTCACCCAGGCTGGAGTGCAGTGGTACAATAGTGGCTCACTGCAGCCTTGACCTCCTGGGCTAGAGCGATCCTCCCATCTCAGCCTCCTGAGTAGCTAGGACCACAGGCACATGCCACCAAGCCCAGCTAGTTTTCTAATTTTTTGTGGACATGGGGGTCTCACTATGTTACCCAGACCGGTCTCAAACTCCTGGGCTCAAGCAGTTCTCCTGCCTTGGCCCCTCAAAGTGCTAGGATTACAAGTGGGGAACTAGGTAATGGTGCTGGTTAGAAAACATTGTGAATGTTCTTAATGGCACTGGATCATCTACTTTAAAATGGTTAAAATGGTAAATTTTATATTTATTTTACTACAAGAAAAAGAGTCAGCAGATGTTGGCCAAAATATTAACTTTATTGTTGACCAAGCTGAGGATATGGCTTGTAAGAGAACCCCGGACTGACCTTCCACCCCATCCCCTCTTCAGGAGCAGGGGCAGGAGGGAATGACCCCAGCCCAGGTTGTCCTGCAACCCTCACTGTGCCTGTCCTGCAGCCCTCACTGAGATGCCCCACTCTACCTGTCTGTCAGGGAGTAGGGAGGAAGCCAGGAGTGTTTTGCTAAGGGGTGTCCCTCTAAGAAGCACCAGGAATGGTGAAGAAATGTTGCCCCATGACAAACAAATATGGTTGAATGAACAAATGAATGGGCTCTACCACTGTTCTGAGACCTATAATGACAGCCCCAGAGCCCTCTGCATGCTTGCTTTTTTTTTTTTTTTGAGACGAAGTCTTGCTCTGTTGCCAGGCTGGAGTGCAGTGGTGCCATCTTGGCTCACTGCAACCTCCACCTCTCAGATTCAAGCGATTCCCCTGCCTCAGCCTCCTAAGTAGGTGGGCCTACAGGTGCGCATCACCACACCCAGCTAATTTTTGTATTTTTAGTAGAGATGGTGTTTCACCATGTTGGCCAAGATGGTCTTGATCTCTTGACCTCATGAACCACCTGCCTCAGCCTCCCAAAGTGCTGGGATTACAGGCGTGAGCCACTGCATCCAGCCTTTTTTTTTTTTTTTTAATTGAGGCAGAGTCTTGCTCTGTTGCCCAGGCTGGAGTGCATTGGCGAGGTCTCAGCCTCCTAAGTAGCTGGGATTACAGGCACATGCCACCATGCCTGGCTAATTTTGTATTTTTAGTAGAGACGGGGTTTCACCATGTTGGCCAGGCTGGTCTCAAACTCCTAACCCTCGTGATCTGTCCACCTCGGCCTCCCAAATTGCTGGGATTACAGGCGTGAGCCACCGTGCCCGGCCTCTGCCTGCTTTCTTTTGGAGAGAATGGTCTAAGCAGGAGTCAGGAGTTCGTCCCAGCCGGAACCAACAGAATTAGGGACCCCTGACCTTGCCATGCCCTGCCTGCCCTCTCTGCCCGCCCCTGTTCTTACTTCCAGGTTGGTCTGTGCATGTCTTGCAATTTAATTTCCTTCCATTCCAAAGCAGTCTCTTGCCAGACCTCTGAGGAATTCTTAGTTTGCTAGTTTCATCCAAGAAAAGTTTTGAGAGAGACCTTTGTTGTACTGTGAATTTCCTGTTTCACGTCAAGAACCTGCCTTCTAGGAAGGGCGGCCGTGGCAGGGTGGTGTAAAGATTGTTCTTCATGGAAAATTTATCATTCATTTAATAACTGCATATTTAAAACACCTCCCACATGCCAGACCCTGTGCTGGCGACCCTAGTTGATGGCCTTCCCACAGAGGGGGAGGAGAGGGCTAGCAAATGGGTGAGTGCAGTCGAACTTCACTTTTCTGATGGGCAGATGGCAGGGGCAGGTTCAGGAGGTGGAGGCCGGAGGAGAATTTCTTGTCTTCGGGGAAGCCAGTGGTCTCACAGAAATAGTCAGGACATGTTTCTGGTCTGCTTTAAAGAAGGAATGGGGCATAATCCAAGTTAGACTAAGAGGCAGCCCAGTCACCTTTGTCTGGATGATGTTGAGCTGGCAGCGTGAGTTAAAATGGAGTCTTGCTGTCTCCCAGGCTGGAGTGCAGTGGTGCGATCTCAGCTCACTGCAAACCCTGCCTCCCAGGTTCATGCCATTCTCCTGCCTCAGCCTCCTGAGTAGCTGGGACTACAGGCGCCCGCCGCCACACCTGGCTAATTTTTTGTATTTTTAGTAGAGACGGGGTTTCACCGTGTCAGCCAGGATGGTCTTGATCTCCTGACCTCGTGATTTGCCTGCCTCGGCCTCCCAAAGTGCTGGGATTACAGGCGTGAGCCACTGCGCCCGGCCCTTGTTTTTTTTTTTTTTTTTTTTTTTTTTTTTTAAAGAGATGAGATCTTGTTATATTGCCCAGGCTGGTCTGGAACTCCTGAACTCAAGTGATCCTCCCGCCTCAGCCCTCTAAAGATCTGGGATTACAGGCGTGAGCCACTGCGCCTAGCCCCTTGTGGGACTTTTAGAGCAGCTTTTCCTGAGTACCCTGTGAAGAAGAGCCCCCATGGATGTCTTTGTAGGAAATGTCCCCGCTCCCCTCCTTGAAGATTGACGGTGCATAGCCTAACAGCTCTGCCAGGCCCATCAGGAGAGAAATCTATACAAGCCTGCCCAGGGTTTCTGGACGTGAGTCGTCGAGGGCGTCCCTTCCTTTCGTAACAACTGAAGCATTCATTACCGCCTTGCCACCTTCTGAGGCATCACAGAACTTCACGCGTTGCCTCCTCCGATCTTGACTTGAAATTGCCATGGGGGTGCGGGCGGTGAACCCTTTCTGGCCGTGGCTGGTTTAAGTTTGGATTTTGAGTTGGACGCCCTTCTTTGTGTTTGTTGAGTGCCACCTGTTGGCCATAGAGATATTACAGAAACTCGGGGTGGAGGGGTCATGCCAGTTGGGAGTTCTGATCTCCGTGTTGCTGCTGAAGTCTGACTGTGTTTGATGTAAACACCAAAGAAAAGGGAAACATTTCAGCTCACAGAGAGGAAGAACAGGGGACCCTCAACTAAACCTTCTAGCCTGTAAGGCTAAATTTCCCTGCGTATTGCCGCTCCCCTCATTGTATGTGATTAAAACCCTCTGCCCTCCAGGTTTGCTGCTACCCCCTGCCTTCAGATTCCCTTTTTTGGTTGGTTATTTTTGTTTGTTTGTTTGTTTTTTGAGACAGGATCTTGCTCTTTCACTTAGGCTGGAGTGCAGTGGTGCCATCATGGCTCACTGCAACCTCAAACACCTGGGCTCAAGCGCTCCTCCTGCCTCAGTCTCCCCAGTAGCTGGGACTACAGACGCACCACCATGCCCGGTTCACACATTGAGGGCTTTTCACTGCCTCGATCAGGCTGAGTTCTGCTCACTGGGGCCACCACAGGCCAGGCAGAAGGGAACTGCGTGGGCTTTGTCTCCTCTCGGCTGAGCTGGCTTTCCTTATCCCCTAGGCCTTTGCTTAAACACCACTTCCTCCAGAAAGCCTCCCCTCACTGCTCTGGCCAGGTTGGTTATCCACCTTGTGCCCACAGCCATCTGCCCTTCAGGACGCTGAGCATGCAGGCATGACGTGTGCCCCACCAAAGACATGTTGCATGAGGGGAACCTCCCCGCCTCAGCTGTCCCCCACCTTCAGTCCTCAGCTCTTCACAGTGCAGAGTGGGTGAGGCTTCTGCAGCTACGTGGATCCCACCCTCAGGGCTGGCCTGGCACTTGGAGCTGACTTCTGCCCAGGTCTCTGTTCCTGGTGTTGGCAGAGGGCACCGGTGTTACCTTTTCCACCTGTGGAGGAAGAGGAACCACACGGCAATGTGGCAAACATAAGAGAAAGAACTTTAGGGCAGGGGTTGTTAAAAACATCATGCCCTTCGATCTATGCACCTACTGTGTATCCACGAAAATCAAAACTAAATTTTTTTAAATTATGCTTTTTGCCGGGCACAATGTTGCATACCTGTAATCCCAGCACTTTTGGAGGCTGAGGCAGGAGGATCACTTGAGGTCAGGAGTTCAAAACCAGCCTGGCCAACATGGTGAAACCCTGTCTCTCCTAAAAATACAAAAATTAGGCCAGGTGTGGTGGCCCATGCCTGTAATCCCAGCACTTTGGGAGGCCGAGGCGGGCAGATCAGCTGAGGTTGGGAGTTCCAGACCAGCCTGACCAACATGATGAAATCCCATCTCTACTAAAAATACAAAATTAGCTGGGTGTGGTGGCGCATGCCTGTAATCCCGACTATTCGGGAGGCTGAGGCAGGAAAATCACTTGAACCCGGGAGGCAGAGGTTGCCGTGAGCTGAGATCGCGCCACTGCACTCCAGCCTGGGCAACAAGAGCGAAACTCTGTCTCAAAAAACAAACAAACAAAAAAATTAGGCTGATGTGGTGGTGGGCACCTGTAGTCCCAGCTACTCGGTTGGCTGAGTCAGGCAAATATCTTGAACCCGGGAGGCGGAGGTTCAAGTGAGTCAAGATCTCACCACTGCACTCCAGCCTGGGCAACAGAGTGAGATTCTATCTCAAAAAAAAAAAAAAAAAAATTATGCCTTTCAGTAATAACTTAACTCTAGATCATTGAGATGGTTATTAATATCTTTGTGTTTGCTTTAGGGGTTTACCAGTTGTGTGTGTGTCTAAGCATGCATGTGTGTATTTTACTGTACACAAGTGTGCTTTCATTTAGTCCTTATTAACACACTCTGGAGGAGGGGATGTCATTCTGATTTTACCCAGAGCACTGCTGTGGTAGGCAGCAGGTACGCCATGACATAGCGGTGGCTGTCCAGTGCCGTAGCTGCCTGCTGTACTGCCAGTGAGGCCAGGCCATCAGCATGGAGGTGGGTTAGACGAGCCTTTGAACTGGGGAGAGAAGGAAGGAAGAAGGCGTGTGACTGCTCTGAGTCCCTAATCCATTGCACAGAAGCTGCTGCTGTCCGCGTGTCTCTTGTGTGATGAGAGGATGCACTGTGACATTTTTCTGGGGGTGTCATAACCTTCTGGCCTGTATTGCCCAAAGCCTGGGATCCTTGGGGGTTTGGGTGGGGATAGGCATAAGGGTGCTGCCGGGGGCACAGCCAGGGCATCTGCCTTCCAGGGCAGGTTCCAGGTTCACGGAATGGTTGTTGCTCAGGCGCTTCCTGTGAAGGCTGCAACTATTGTTGGCAAATTTTGGCTTGCCACGTGGCCTTTCTCAGTAGGACTGGAGAAGGGGCAGGACTATGGCCTGTGTCAGATCAAACCTCCACAGCCCCACTGTGATATGGGCTAGAAATAGTGCCTTGCCCGGCCGGGCGCGGTGGCTCAAGCCTGTAATCCCAGCACTTTGGGAGGCCGAGACGGGCGGATCATGAGGTCAGGAGATCGAGACCATCCTGGCTAACACGGTGAAACCCCGTCTCTACTAAAAAATGCAAAAATACTAGCCGGGCGAGGTGGTGGGCGCCTGTAGTCCCAGCTGCTCGGGAGGCTGAGGCAGGAGAATGGCGTAAACCCAGGAGGCGGAGCTTGCAGTGAGCTGAGATCCGGCCACTGCACTCCAGCCTGGGCGACAGAGCGAGACTCCGTCTCAAAAAAAAAAAAAAAAAAAAAAAAAAAAAAGAAATAGTGCCTTGCCCATCTCAAGCCATCTGAAAAAGAGAAACCCTATGCCGGCTGCCCAGAGATGGCTCCTGGTCTAGCACTTGGAAAACTGAGCTGCCCAAGACGGCTCTGCCACCACGGAGGCTGGATTTACAAGTGCTCTTGACATATAATGAAGAATTGTTAATTGAGCCCCTACTATGTGCCAAGCCACCTAACAGTCTTCCCTAGAGGAGCTGCAGTGTCAACAAGGAAAGTCACGTGTGTGCAGATACTGCTACATAAGAGCTCCCGTGAGACCGTCCCAGAGTGGAGGAGAGCAGAGGGACCCAGAAGGAATAGGCAGCAGGCTGGGAAGGCCAGGCTGGCTCAGAGGAGGTGGTGTCGGGGGCAGCATCTTGAAGGATTAGAAGGTGACTGAGTGGAGGGTCATCATGAGTGAGGACCATGTCAGAGGTTCTGGGAGGCAGGAGGGGCCCTGCCCTGCAGGCGCTCAGGCCAGTGGGATGCTCAGGTACTTGGATTGTGAATGCCTCGTCGGGGCTGGTGGCAAAGCAGGCGGGCCACGACCAGGTCACAGGAGCCTGGGTTTCACTCTGTGGTCAACAGATTTCTTTTAATTTTTAGTTATGGAAAATTTGTAGGATATGCCAAAGTAGATGGAAGAATGTGGTGAACCCCACATGCTGCCGCCGCGCGCACCAATCGCTACCCCTGTGGCCAGTCCTGCCCTCCACACCCTGACAGCATCCCCGCCACGCCCTGCCCTGTGTGGCTCTGAAGAAATCCCCCAGTGACCTGAATTCCATGAAGCCTGGTGTCTGGCTGGGGGTGGGTCAGTCAGGAGTTTGGTCCTGGAATGATTGGGTGGCACTTTGTAGTTTCACTTCAATTTCAGAGTAATCACTGAGTCTCCCTGCTTTGCCTTGCCTTTCAGTGGGAAGTTGGTGTCTCCAAAGTGGAAGAATTTCAAGGGTCTGAAGCTACAGTGGAGAGACAAGATCCGGCTCAATAATGCCATCTGGCGGGCCTGGTACATGCAGTGTAAGTGCCGCCCAGCCTGGGCGCCGGTGGTGGTCAGAGCTTCATGGCCTGGAGGCCTGGGCACCCAGGGGCTAGAGTCTGCTCCTGGGACCTGGTGTTTCTAGCAGAAGTTCAGTCTGTGCAGACAGGAAGCCCAAGCCAAGTCCTAGGGGAGTGGACATTTACTGGCTATCAGGCCCAGCAGAGGGTTGGCATCTGAAGAGTCAGGGAGCAGGTCTAGGAAGACTCAGGCACTGGCCTTCTCTCTCCAGCCCGGGTGTTGTGGACCTGGCAGCTTCTTCGGGAGATGAGTGTGCTGGGGCAGGCTTGTATTGGGCTGGCCTTTCTCTGAGTAGCCACACTGCCTTTCTGGCTGAGGCGATTCCTTTATTCCCCTGAAATCTCCTTTTCCTAGGGAAGGAGAAGGAAAGGGTACCTGGGAATATGGTCCGCCCTGGGGGAGGGGTGCGGCAGACAGGCTGGGGCTCCCTCAGGGGTCTGGATCATGGTAAGACTCTCACCCTCTCTCTGCTCAGATCTGGAGAAGCGCAAGAATCCTGTGTGTCACTTTGTGACGCCCCTAGACGGCTCTGTGGACGTAGACGAGCACCGCCGGCCGGAGGTACTTGGCAGTGACCAAGGGTGGTTGAGAATGGAAACATACCAGCACCTTACCAGGAGCGGCTCACCGTGGGCTAGTCCTGCAGGAGAGGCTGCGGAGGGGAGTAGAGGGGCCAGGCCTGGGAGCTGGTGGCCTCTGGCAACCCCAGGCTGCAGAGCCTCCCCCTTCTCAGAGGGATTGGCCCAGGGACTGAGGGGGTTAATATCTTTTCTGTTAATTTTTAAAGTGTGTGTCTATGTGTGATTATACATGCACAGGAAGTATCTAGAAAAATATACAGAAGTGTCTTTATTAAGAGACTTCAGGAACCTCTGGGGAGTAGGATTAGGGTTGCCAGATGAGGGGGAGATGTTTTCTTCACTGCATACTCTTCTGCGTTGCTTTAATTTTGTCTAGGCATGTCTCACTGTTAACGATAAAGGGGGAATTTAGAAGGTAAGCTAATGAAAGACAGTTTTGAGACAGTCAGGTATAATCTGGTATTAGACAGTATCAAGGGATATCATTTTGTTAGGTATGGCAATATTGTAATCAGTTCTTTTTAACAGAAAAGCATCTTCGCTGTCGCTGTCGCTGTCGGGGACACACACAGTGTTTGTAGGTGAGGTGATTTGGGCCTTGAGATCAGAAAGTGAGGCAGCCCCGGGCGCTGGGGCTCCTTACCTCTAGAGCTCGGAGGCTGTCATGCCAGGCATCCACACTGGCATCACGCAAAGGTTGGATGAGAGGCTCCTGGAGGGCACATTCCACCTGAAACTTCCTGGAACTGACTGTTCATTTTTGCTCTTTGAATGTGGCAGAGGCTGTGGGGAAGGAGCATTTATGGGGGGCTTGGGAGTTTCTGCAGCGTTCCCCTGCTGCTTCCTCTGCTGGAGCGTTTTGCTTTCACCCTGTCCTCCTGGTCAGAGCCTCAGGACCGTGCCCCCAAGGCCTTTGGCTACCTTAGGTCTTGAGATGAAAGCGCATTGTTAGCTAGAGGGCCTGCTGTGGCACAGAAGAATTGGGACGTACTTTCTGAGTGATGTGGTAGCCACCGTGGGGTTTCCAGCTGGATTGCCTGAGGCCTGATTGTAGTGCCGGATACTTCTCGGTATACCAGTTGAGCTTTACTGATCAAGCAGAGCCCCCTCTTTTCACTCTGGCCTCTGTCCCTGTCCTAGGCCATCACCACGGAAGGGAAGTACTGGAAGAGCCGCATCGAGATTGTGATCCGGGAGTATCACAAGTGGAGAACCTACTTCAAGAAAAGGGTATCTGGCTGGAGTGTTCAGGCAGCCCGCCTAGGGAGGGAGCCGGCAGAGTCCCTGGTTCAGAGCCCTGGCCAAGGCTATAGGCTCCACAGCCGCCCCACCTGGATGTGGAGCATCAAGCAGTAAATCTGGGGCCCAGTGTGCCAGACTAGCCCAGGCGATGGCCTGCCTCAGTCAGGTCATCTTTGCTCTCAGTTTCCCCATCTGTGCTTTGGGTGGGAGTCTTCCTTGTGCAGGCATCGGCCTGGGGATTGTGTGAGCAGGACCCCTGCCTGCCTCCCCAAGAGTTCTGTATATTCTAGAGCCCTTGGGCCCTCCTAGGGCCATTGGTGACCGCCGTGTCCTGTCCCTTTGCCACAGCTACAGCAGCACAAGGATGAGGACCTCTCCAGCCTGGTCCAGGTGGGTGAGCCTGGGAGCTCTGAGGACCTCCACTTTGACACGGGACAGCAGGGACTTCGGTGGCCCACCGGGGAGACCTGCAAAAGGTGGCAGGCCATGGGCCCTCCCTGGAGTCTCAGGAATGGCTCAAGAAGCAGTCCAGCTCTCTCTCCTGGGTGGGCTGGAGGGAGCCACTCTCCGAATGCCTCCACCCTACTGCCTCACTTTCACGGAGCAGCCCTGTGACGAATTTCCCCAGGTGACAGGTGTGGGAATTCTTCGTCCTACTGTTTGTTACTCTTTGACGCTTCCTCCCCCATGTTGGTGTTGTGTTAGGACGATGACATGCTATATTGGCACAAGCACGGGGATGGATGGAAGACCCCTGTCCCCATGGAGGAGGACCCCCTGCTGGACACAGACATGCTCATGTCGGAATTCAGCGACACCCTCTTCTCCACGCTTTCTTCACACCAGCCGGTGGCCTGGCCCAATCCCCGGGAAATAGGTAACCCAAACCAGGGCCTTGGGCTTTGAACAGCCAGCCGCTTCCTTCTCTGCCAGGCCTCCTCTGGGCCAGGGTTCCTTCAGGGCCGTCTCTGAGCTGCTGCGCATCACGGTTGGGGGCAGGCAGTAAAAGGAAGGGAATGATGGCTGGCCTCATTTGACATCCAGGCTGCACGTACCAAGTGGGTGGGTCTGCAGAGTGGGCCTACTGGGCAGCTGCCATTCCCATAGTGCCATGGTGGGAGGATAGCAGCAGGGTCTAGTCTGAGTCATTGGCACATTTCAGATGCTGTTCCCTTCACGGGGGACATGTGCCATGCCTAAGCCAAGGCAGCCGGGCCGTGACTCATACTAAAGAAAATCGGAAGCACTCCCGGGTGTGAGCCCTCACCTTGGTGGCATTCAGTCTTCCAGTTAACCCCTCAGGGAAGAGCCCTAAGATTGAAAATGAGAACAGTGTTGGGGGAAGTCTCTGTTCTCTGTTGAGCTCTTCACAGCTTCCTGGGGTGTCCATTCCCTGAGACTCAATTTTACCTTCCTGCCAAAAACACTTTCCTGCCTTCTGAGGGTTCGAAATGGCCACAAACCCACGAGAAGGTAGAAATCCCAGCCAGCTCCTTGGAAGACTCTAGAATGTGAGCAGGGCCAGGAAGGTCTGTTCCAGGCCTTTTTTACGTTCCTGCAACATTGTCTGAGAAGACAAAATGGTTCCTCTCTCTGTGATTCTTGCAGCACATCTGGGAAACGCAGACATGATCCAGCCGGGACTGATTCCTTTGCAGCCTAACCTGGACTTCATGGACACCTTCGAGCCTTTCCAGGGTGAGGACCAGAGGCAGACAGCGCGCGGCTGCCTGCATCTCCCCCAGCCCAGCACAGAGCAGATCGCTGCCTTCCTTTAAGAGCGAGACTTGTTAGAATGGGCAAGGGGGTGAGCACAGAATTTTTTTTAAAAAACTGAACTGTTTTTTGTAGTAACTGCAAGGTCTGGGAAGCTTTTCTGGGACATTGTTCAGCAAGGAAATTGGTCCTGGGTTTAGCCGTGACTGTAAGCAGTTCTCCCTCGAAGCAGCAGAGGGCGCTGAAAACACGGTCAGCTCACTGCCAAGGCCCTGCAGTTAGATGGGTCCTTGAGCCCCTGCTGTTGTGAGAGCAGCAGAAACGCCAGACCTGGGAGTGTTTCAGAGCCCAGGATAGTTGCCAACATGTGTGGTTCCAACCAGAGCCCCCTTTCTACAGAAAAAAAAGGTGTCTCTAAGGGTAATGCCTCTGGCCATGGCACCCCATGGGCCATCCGTGGGCTTCAGGGGTTTAGTCCTTGATTTGTTTGAGTCTTTTTTTTTTTTTTAGAGACAGAGTCTTGCGCTGTCACCCAGGCTAGAATGCAGTGGCTCAATCATGGTTCACTGCAGCCCTGAACTCCTTGGCTCAAGTGATCCTCCCACCTCAGCCTCCTGAGTACCTGAGTGGTTCACTGCAGCCCTGAACCACGGGCTCAAGTGATCCATCCTCCTCAGCCTCCTGAGCACCTGGGACTACAGGCACACACAACCACACCCAGTTCATTTCTTCATTTTTTGTAAAGATGGGGTCTCCTATGTTGCCCAGGTGGTCCTCCTGCCTCTGCTTCCCAAGCCATCACACCTAGCCTGTTTTAGTCTTTGTTATTTTGAGACAGAGCCTGGCTCTGTAGCCCAGGCTGGAGTACAGTGGCAAGAACACAGCTCACTGCACCCTCTAACTCCTGGGTACTCCTGGGTTTAAGCGATCCTCCTGCCTCAGCCTCCCGTGTAGTTGGGACCACTGGTGGCACCAACCAGGCATGGTGGTTGGCACCATTTTTTGTTTGTTTTTTGAGATGGGAGTCTCACTCTGTCGTCAGGCTGGAGTGCAGTGGTGCAATCTTGGCTCATTGCAACCTCTGCTTCCTGGGTTCAAGCCATTCTCCTGCCTCAACCTTCTGAGTAACTGGGACTACAGGCATGTGCCACCACGCCCGGCTAATTTTTGTATTTTTAGTAGAGATGGGGTTTCACCATGTTGGCCAGGGTGGTCTCGATCTCTTGACCTCATGATCTGCCCACCTTGGCCTCCCAAAGTGCTGGGATTATAGGCATGAGCCACCATGCCTGGCCCTGTTTGAGTCTTGATTCCAGCAAATGCTGGGCACACTGAGCTCAGAAGACCCCTGCTGTTGTTTTTCAGACCTCTTCTCTTCTAGCCGCTCCATTTTTGGCTCCATGCTACCTGCATCTGCCTCAGCACCTATACCAGATCCCAACAACCCACCTGCACAGGTAGAGGAAGCTGGGGGATGGGTGGGGGAAGGGGCTGGCAAGCACAGGGCTACTCATCAAAGGTTTGCTGCCGGAGCAAGTCTAATGACATAGCCACACAGTCACCAGCAAAGCGCCAAGCGGTGCTAGACCAGTGCTAATGTGCAGAGGCACGATTCCAGCCCTCTGACAGCATCCTTCAGCACCCATGGGGTGGGAGACTCTGTCGGTCCAGGTGTGCTCCTGCCTGAGTGCCTGGTAACCTATGTGCAGCTAGCTCTGCTCCGACTAATTAACATGGAATTAGCTAGACAGAGAAGAAAAGCAATGATTACTAATAAAAATAACTTCTATATATTTCTTTCACGTTTTACTAAGCAATCCAAAAAGTTGCTTACAAGTGCTTGGGCTACAGAGCTCAGCGAGGTATCATTCTTTGTCCTTATGGAGCCCTCATGCTTATGCCCATGACCAGTTATATACTAGTAAGCTGGCATCATCTTCAAACAGGCTCCAGGAAGAATTTCTACTGCAGAGACTGGGATCTGAACCATTCCTCGTAGCTTTTCTCATTTAGGAAGAGGTGGCCTGATGACCAGTTGACACGTGAAATTGTCCTCGGGGAGCCCTGAGCAGCTGCAGTCCAGGCTGCCTCTGCTCAGTAACAGAAGATGGCAGAGACTTTGGGAGACTCTGCAGGACTCCAGAAACAAGATATTCCCAGGCTGCTAGCCAGCTGTGTGAGGGCCGTTGCCTTATCTGAGCTCTGAATTACTTAGTTTTTAATGGAAACAAGACCCCCACAGACACGCAGGGAAACACAAATCCCTGTCCCCAGATCAGCAGCCGTGGGCATAGAGACATGGCCTTTGTCCCTCTGTCCTAGCACCTGGCCGGTGTAGTTGGACTTGGCAGTGTGCAGCGCTAGAAAGGAATTGTCTGACCCCAGTGTTGCTTCCTGGTTCCTCTCTTCCTTTTTCAGGAGAGCGTCCTGCAGACCACCGCCCTCCCCACCGTGAGCCTGCCTGACAGCCTCATCGTGCCCCCTACCGCCCCGCCCCTGGCTCACGTGGACGGGCAGTGCTGTGAACACACCTCCCGGGCTGAGGACCCGTTTATCCAGCCCACGGACTTCGGTCCATCAGAGGCACCACTGAGTGTCCCGCAGCCCTTCCTCCCCGTCTTCACCATGCCCCTGCTGTCTCCCAGCCCCGCCCCACCACCCGTCTCCCCTGTGTTACCGTTAGTTCCTCCTCCTGCCACTGCCCTGAAACCCCCAGCTCCACCCACCTTCCACCAGCCACAGAAGTTTGCTGGAGTCAGCAAAGTGCCGTCTGTCATCACCCACACGGCCTCCGCCACCCTCACCCATGACGCCTCCGCCACCACCTTCAGCCAGAGTCAGGGCCTTGTGATCACCACCCGTCACCCTGCCCCGTCAGTGGCCCCCTGTGGACTGGCACTGTCTCCTGTCCCCCGGCCTCCCCAGCCACGGTTAACTTTTGTGCACCCCAAACCTGTATCCTTGACTGGGGGCAGGCCTAAGCAGCCCCACAAAATAGTGCCTGCTCCCAAACCAGAGCCCGTGTCCTTGGTGTTGAAGAACACCTGCATTGCCCCAGGTGAGCCAGGTGGGGGAACTCAGTGTGGGGCTCCCCCCGACCCAGAGCAGAGGGATGTTTTCCCATCCCAAAGGCTTTCAAACTTGTGACCACCACCCCAACCCTGGTGTGCACGTGTGCGCGCATGCACACACAACCACTTAAATGAAACAAAAGTGGCATTAAATAATACATGTCCATGATCTAGTCCATTTTCTATGCTCTATCTTTTTTTGGTTTTTTGTTTGTTTTTTTTTTTGAGACAGAGTCTTGCTCTGTCACCCAGGCTGGAGTGCAGTGGCATAATCTTGGCTCACTGCAACCTCCCCGTCCCGGGTTCAAGCGATTCTCCTGCCTCAGCCTCCCGAGTAGCTGGTATTACAGGTGTGTGCCACCATACTCGGCTAGTTTTTGTTTGTTTTTTGAGACAGAGTCTCACTCTGTCGCCCAGCTCTAGTGCAGTGGTGTGATCTTGACTCACTGCAACCTCCGTCTCCCGGGTTCAAGCGATTCTACTGCCTCAGCCTCCTGAGTAGCTGGGATTATAGACACCCATCACTACGTCCAGCTAATTTTTTGTATTTTTAGTAGAGACAGGGCTTCACCAGGTTGGCCAGGCTGGTCTTGAACTCCTGACCTTGTGATTCACCCTCCTTGGCCTCCCAAAGCGCTGGGATTACAGGCATGAGCTACCACGCCCAGTCTATTTTTTTTATTTTTAGTAGAGATGAGGTTTCATCATGTTGGCCAGACTGGTCTCGAACTCCTGATCTCAGGTGATCTGCCCACCTCGGCCTCCCAAAGTGCTAGGATTACAGGTGTGAGCCACCGCACCCAGTCTCTATTCTCTATCTTTTTTTTTTCTTTTTTTTTTTTTTGAGATAGAGTTTCACTGTTGTCGCCCTGACTGGAGTGCAATGCTGCAATCTTGGCTCACTGCAACCTCCACCTCCCGGATTCAAGTGATTGTCCTATCTCAGCCTCCTAAGTAGCTGGGATTATAGGCATGTGCCGCCACACCTGGCTACTTTTGTGTTTTTAGTAGAGACGGGGTTTCACCATGTTGGCCAGGCTGATCTCAAACTCCTGACCTCAGGTGATCCGCCCACCTCAGCCTCCCAAAATGCTGGGATTACAGGTGTGAGCCACAGCACCCAGCCTCTCTATCTTTTTTTAAAGTTAGTCACAACCTGCAGTGTGAAAACACATGGTCCTGGTTATCTCTTTACTGGGTCTATAACATATCTCCTTCAAGAAGTCACACAAAGTTTTAGGTGCCTTGGTGGCTTCGTCTTCTTGTCCCCTGTGATTGGAAACAAGCTGTCTCACTGACAGAGAGGCAGCCTCTGCAGGGTGGGCCAAGCCCTGTGGTCCAGGGCTGCACCTGAACCTCCTCCTTGTCCTGACAGCTGCCTTTTCAGGCCAGCCACAAGCAGTGATCATGACGTCAGGGCCTCTGAAGAGAGAAGGGATGTTGGCCTCCACGGTGTCCCAGTCCAACGTGGTTATCGCACCTGCTGCCATCGCCAGGGTGAGGAGGGCCCTGGACAGGCCCACAGTGTCCTTCTCACGTGGAGCACCCTGTTCTTGGGCAGCCCTCACCTGAGACGACGGGTGTGCCGCCCTGCTGTGCATCAGCGGTCGGGGGTGACCTCTCTCTCATGTCACTGCAGGCTCCTGGGGTCCCGGAGTTCCACAGCAGCATCCTGGTGACAGATCTCGGCCATGGCACGAACAGCCCGCCCGCCCCCATCTCCCGGCTCTTCCCGAGCACAGCGCAAGACCCGCTGGGGAAGGGCGAGCAGGTCCAGCTGCATGGGGGCAGCCCCCAGGTCACTGTCACAGGGCCCAGTGAGTGTTCACTCAGCAGGATGGTTGGGACATCACAAGGGAAGTAACTGGGCCTGCTGTGGATCATGGGAGGCGCTTCCTGGGTCCTCAGGACGGAGCCTGGGCTTAGGACACACAGTGAGGTCTTGTAAACCTGCCGATAACACAGTCTGGGAACATGCTCTGTGGGTGGCAGGATGACCTGTGGTGGCACTGGCAGGGCGAAAAGTAGTGGGCATGTGGCAGCGTAGGTGACCAGTGTGCTCAGGGAGTCCCTGCTGATTGCCCACGAAGGCCTGGCACTAGCTGCTGTTCTCACCCAGAGAAGGGATTGAGGAGCCCTGGGGTTCCTGTCTCTGGGAACTTCAGCCTGGGGTTGCTGTGGCCACAGAAGCCACCCAGCCTCATCTGGGCACCAACATGGCCTTCCCCAGCAGGTCTCAATCTCAGCACTACAGGTCTGTGCCCCATGCCCACTCTTGGGCCATCCAGGGGTGAGACAGTCAGAGCAGGACTGATTTTGCCCAGGGACATCTGAGGAGCCAGCAGGCCAGGTCAGGGATGAATGGTTTGCCTGAGGCTGTGCTGCTGGTAGAGGGTGTAAGCAGATGGGGCCCCTTCCCTCAAATGCCTGCCGTGCCAGGAAGGGAAATGGAAATGGCCTCTTTTCTTAAATAAAAGCATGGTGTAGGCCGGGTGCGGTAGCTCATGCCTGTACGCCCAACACTGGGAGGCTAAAGCAAGTGGATCACTTGAGGTCAGGAGTTCAAGACCAGCCCGACCAACATGGCAAAAAATAAAAATATTTTTGTCCCTACCAGATAATAATAATGATTATAATAATAATAACAGGGCGTAGTGGCATGCATCTGTAGTCCCAGCTACTCAGGAGACAGAGATGGGAGAATCACTTGAACCCAGGAGGTGGAGGTTGAAGTGAGCTGAGATGGAGTCACTGCACTCCAGCCTGGACGACAGAGCGAGACTCTGTTTTAAACAAACAAAAGCATGGTGTAGCTGCTCCTGGAACTCTGTGAGCGAAGAATTGTCTTCCTCCTCAGGAAGACACGAATGAGGGAGGGTCTCTGACTTAGCGGGCTCGGCCAGCAGGGGCCTTTTCCAAGGACAGGCTTTGGAGAATATGGACTCTTCAGTCTGGAAAGACAGAAACACAGGAGAGTTGGGAGTTAGGCCCCTCAAATAATCGAGGGAGAGGTTAGGGCCAACCATTCATTGCCTTGGTCTCCGGAGTCTCAGAACACAGAACTTAGAGCCTGCTGTACAGCCTCACGGGGAGTTTGGGGAAAATAATCCGACAGAGAGGAAAGGAAGCTGAGGCATTTGTTACAGTGAAGCGGGATGGGCCAAGAAGGCCGAGTCCACCTGGGGCCAAGCGCGGTCACTCACTCCTCTAATCCCAGCACTTTGGGAGGCTGAGGCAGGTGGATCGCTTGAGCCCAGGAGATTGAGACCAGCCTGGACAATATAGTGAGACCTTGGCTCTATAAACAATGTTTTTTAATTTAAAAATATAATAATAATAAGGAGCCCACCTGCGAAATATCTCCTAAAGTGACACCAGTGACTGGAACACGTCACACAGGGTTGCTCCATCGTGTTCTGTGTGGGTTAAGGGTGTTTTTGTTGTTGTTATTAATTTAAAATTTCTGGGGAGTGAATAAGAAAAATCTAAGGAAGCATGTGTGTGCAGTTTAAAGAACCAAGTACAGCACGTGGGTAGCAGCGAGCACCTCATAACCCTGCAGAGACCCTGGACTGCCTCTTGGTGGCTTTGAGGGGCCAGGGCTCCATCCCTCAGAGGAGTCTGTCCTTACCAGGTCGGGACTGCCCAAACTCAGGGCAGGCCTCTCCATGTGCATCGGAGCAGAGCCCCAGTCCTCAGTCTCCCCAGAACAACTGCTCAGGGAAATCCGACCCCAAAAATGTGGCTGCATTAAAGGTACCGCATGTCTCTCTCGGGTCTTGGTTCCCTTGGGAGGAGGGGAGAGGAGTGCAGAAGGACATCAAGGAGCTGTGTCTGTCTGGAATGGAGACCTCAGACCCAGCCAGAGCTGCCCAGGCAGGGGTGGATCAGAAATGGGCTTCTCCTTGCCCCATCCCACGAACCAGCCCTGTGGGGACGGTGGGCCCGCTGGAGGCTTCTGGGTGGGCCCCAAGCCCGGGAACCAATGCTGAGTCCACGTAGTGTGGCAGGTACCGCATCAGTTGCAGGAAGGGTGTGGCCACCACCAAGGCTGGGCTGGGGGAGGAGGCAGGGCTGGGTGGGGAAGGCGGGGCTTGCAGCACATGGGATGCACCGTGCAGCCCCGCGGTTCCCAGCCCTGGCTGTGCTCCATTCTGCGGAGCAGGTTTTGTAGGGTTCCCCGTCTTGTCCCCGCGGCTCCTCATTGGAGCCTTCAGCTTCTTGTCATGCCCTCCTCCCACGTAGCTCTCTAGCCCTGGCCCTTGGGCATCCAGCATCAGCGTAGTGGGTAAGGAGGGGTGGGCAGTGTGCCTGTCTCAGTGACCAGCAGGTTCTCCAGCAGAACCGTCAGATGAAGCACATCTCAGCTGAGCAGAAAAGGCGCTTCAACATCAAGATGTGCTTCGACATGCTCAACAGCCTCATCTCCAACAATTCCAAGCTGGTGAGTTGCCAAGAGTGTGGGCCGTGGCAGGGCAGGGGAGCTGGCAAGACATGCTCCCTGCATGGTCATTGCTGGTGGCAGGCCTGCTGGCTGTGGGTGCCGCCTCCAGCCACCTGCCACTTCTGCAGACCAGTCACGCCATCACACTGCAGAAGACCGTGGAGTACATCACCAAGCTGCAGCAGGAGAGGGGCCAGATGCAGGAGGAGGCCCGGCGGCTGCGGGAGGAGATCGAGGAGCTCAATGCCACCATCATGTGAGCTTCTGGGCCTTGGGGCTCCAACCAGGCACCCCAACCCCATGCAGGGCCTGCCTCAGAGGTGGTGAGACCCTGTGGCCTCGTCACTGGTCGATGCCTCTTTGCTGCAGTAGTTCTGCTCTTTGTCGCCCTCCTACCACAGACCTCTCTTCTCTGTGCCTGGCTGCAGCACGGCACTGGGCCAGCCCGTCCATCTTGTGTCCCAAGGTCCTTATTGGCCACTGGCTGCTCCACAGCTCCCACGGCTCCTGTCATTTCAGCTCCTGCCAGCAGCTGCTCCCTGCCACGGGAGTCCCCGTCACCCGGCGCCAGTTTGATCACATGAGAGACATGTTTGATGAATACGTGAAAAGCCGGACCTTGCAGAATTGGAAGTTCTGGATCGTATCTTTGGGTTTTCTTTTTGCTCTTCCCTGCCCTCAGCCAATGCACTGAAGCCACAGACCTTGGCACTGTAGTTACTTTAGAAAGACTCTTTAAATGCCTGTCACCAAGCTCCTTACGACAGGCAGTGCTAGTGTCTATCTCGGGGGAGAGTGGTCCAGCCTGGCCTGCTGTGTGGGCTGGAGCTGCTGATGGGGCTTCAGGGTGCTTTGCAGGAAGGGCTAAGGAGGCAGAACGGTGGGCTTCGCTCTCTAGGTCCTTAAGAAATCAGGACAATGCTAGAGCCACTTGCAGAAGGTGCAGGGGAAGGAGGAGTGGTCCCACAAAGCCTGGCAGCCAGCTTGGTCCTTGAAGCCACAGGGAGGGTGAGTGACACACCTGCTGTGACAGGCGGAAACAGGACTCCCTCCACCGAGTGGCAGAGCCCAGTCTGAAGCCTGACAGAACATGTCCACCTCTGTCCACCTCTGGGGACTCTTGGGCCAAGGCCACCCTGAACTTGGCCTTCCAGGTGGCAGCATGGCTCTTACGGGGAGTGGTTCCTGCCTGGTCACTCCCCACCCTGCCACTGCTCTGCCTCTGAGTAAACAGCACATGTGTTGGGTGGGCCGTGGCATTGAGGCTTGGGTCTGACAGAGGTGACAGTCGTGTGGGAGGAGAGAATCCCAGTTGCAGCTGTCGGGCAGGGCAGGCACAGCACCTGTGTGTGCAGGAAGCGTCAGGTGTTTTTGTTTGTTATCTTTTTTCCCCCTGAGACAGGGTCTCACTCTGTCACCCAAGCTGGAGTGTAGTGGTGCAGTCACAGCTCACTGCAGCCTTCACCTTCCCAGACTCAAGTGATCCTCCTGCCTCAGCCTCCTGAGTAGCTGGAACTACAGGCTCATGCCACTATGCCCGGCTAATTTTTGTATTTTTAATGGAGATGGGGTTTCACCATGTTGGCCATGCTGGCCTCGAACTCCTGACCTCAGGTGATCCCCCCCGCCATCTTGGCCTCCCAAAGTGCTGGGATTATTAGGTGTGAGCCACCATGCCCGGCCATAAGAGGCAGTTTTTAAATGAACAGGTGACAGCCTCCAGCTCTGATTCCCTGTGTTGCTGTTTTACTGCCTGCCCTGGTCCTGATCCCTGTCATTAGTAGAGCTGGGTGGCATCTGGAATGAATTGGAGCCTCTTTGATGAAATGGCACACTCCCTATCATCAGGCTGGGGTGGGGGAACTGTGGGCGCCGTCCTGATCAAAGTCCAAGAGGAAATCAGCCTCGGGCCTTCACTAAGATGGTCTAGGAGACTGGCATGCATTTTTGCATTTAACACAGAAGGCAAACACCACTTTCAGGCAGATGGCTCCTGCCTTTATTTATTATTATTTTTGAGAACAGAGTCTTGCTCTGTCACCCAGGCTGGGGTGCAGTGGCACAATCTCGGCTCACTGCAACCTCCGCTTCCTGAGTTCAAGTGATTCTCCTGCCTCAGCCTCCCAAGTAGCTGGGATTATAGGCACCCACCACCACGCCCGACTAATTTTTGTATTATTAGTAGAGACGGGGTTTCACCAAGTTGGCCAGGCTAGTCTCAAACTCCTGACCTCAAGTGATCCACCCACTTCAGCCTCTCAAAGTGCTGGGATTACAGGCGTGAGCCACCGTGCCCGGTTGGCTTCTGCCTTTCCACCTGTTCTGTGCTTCTGATGTTCCTGCCCCTGTATGTAAGAACCATTTTGATCACGTGGTTGTGCTAGGACCTGTTCCAGACTAGAGACCTTCTGTGTCCCTGCCCCCTGCCCGCTTGGTGTTCGGCCCTGTTGTCCAGATACAGTTAGAGCAGAGTGTTTTCGTGAAGTGGAAGACATACCTTGCCTAGAGATCTCTCCCCCTTTTCCCCAGTGATCCATTATCTGTGGCCAGGTGCTTTCCAGCTCCGGGGGAAAGGAGTAGGCCAGCCCGGCCACCTTCAGGTCTGCAGTCCCCAGCCCCTCTCTGTGCCTGCCTTTTCTTTAACCACACACTGCAGTTCAGCATAATTATCAAGCCGCTGTTTGAGTCATTCAAGGGCATGGTGTCCACCAGCAGCCTGGAGGAGCTGCACCGGACGGCGCTGTCCTGGCTGGACCAGCACTGCTCCCTGCCCATCCTCAGGCCAAGTGAGTGGGGCAGTGCCAGGGTGGGGGGCTTCATGCTAGTCTTAGAGGGAGGACGGCCCCAGGCTGAGAACAGTGTTTGCCAGACTCCACTGCAGGCAACCAGGTGGGGCCGGGGCAGGGGCACAATGCTGTCCAGGAGGCCCTCAGTTAGGAGCACCCAGTGGGGGCGGGAGACTCCTGCCCTCCCATGTCTCCCAGCCTGCTCAGACCCAGCTTGCATGGATTGAGTGCCCACTATTTGCCAGGCCCTGTATCAGGTGCCTTCAGGTGTGTTTTCTTATGTAATTCTTTTTTTTCTTTTTTTTTTTTTTTTGAGATGGAGTCTTGCTCTGTCACCCAGGCTGGAGTGCAGTGGCCGGATCTCAGCTCACTGCAAGCTCCGCCTCCCGGGTTTATGCCATTCTCCTGCCTCAGCCTCCCGAGTAGCTGGGACTACAGGCGCCCGCCACCTCGCCCGGCTAGTTTTTTGTGTTTTTTAGTAGAGACGGGGTTTCACGGTGTTAGCCAGGATGGTCTCGATCTCCTGACCTCGTGATCCGCCCGTCTCGGCCTCCCAAAGTGCTGGGATTACAGGCTTGAGCCACCGCGCCCGGCCCTCTTATGTAATTCTTATAATAACAAGCAAAGATGATCCTGTATGTTAAGGTTATAGAAGCTTAATATCAGAACAGCTGGCAGCCCCGTGGCACCAGGAACAGCATAGGATGCTCCGCCTACAGCAGCTCCTGCTAGGATTTGGGGAGGCTTCTGGAGGCAGAGGGGTGAGTGCCCAGGTCTCAGTGTAGGGCCCCAGCACTCCTCCCTGCAGTCCAGAGCGGCTGCCACTTGCCCCATGTCTGAGCATTCCCACATGGGTTGTAGGTACGAAAGCAGGTGTGTGGTGTGTAGTGGTTCTGTGTCACTGCCCGTGTCTGACCCTTTCTGTCTTGCAGTGGTGTTGAACACGCTGCGGCAGCTGAGCACCTCCACCTCCATCCTCACAGACCCGGCACAGCTGCCGGAGCAGGCATCCAAGGCCGTCACCAGGATCGGCAAAAGATTGGGAGAGTCCTAGCTGCTTAGCTGGCATGCAGCCGCATGAGATGCCAGGAGACCCTTCCCTGCTCATGGAGAGTGGGCTGCGCCCCCCCAGCCCTTCCTGACGCTCAGCCTTGGGGCCTCTCTCCAACTCTACTGGCCCACCGTGGTGTCGGGAGGCCATGCTCAGGTCTGAAGCAGGTTCGGGGCCTGCTGACAGCAATAGCCCGCCTTTGGGAACCCCTTGCTGTGAACTCTCACTCAGTGACCTCATTCACCAACCTTTTCTGCCCTTGGGGCAGCCCAGACAAAAGGGAAGTGCTGGCCGTGCTGGTCCTGCCCTGCTGGTGGCCTGCCAGGCCCGGCGCCGGTGAGCGGAAGCGATGGGATGAGGGTGACAGGGCCTGCTCCTGTCCTGAGGTCCAGCCTTGTCCCTCCTGCCACGTCCTGTCCACATGCATGCCTCTGCCTGATGCTCTGCTCCACTCTCTGGCCTGCCCGTGGGGCAGTCAGAAGGCATCTTTCTTTCTCCCCTCAACTCTTGACAATGCCTGGCCCTTGTGGATGGACTTGGGCTTCTATTCAGGCTTATGCATGGCAGGCTGCCAGGCGGAAGTGCCTTCTTCACAGAGCCTCCAGGACACATGTGTGCAGAAAGGTGGATGTGGGACACACAGGACCAGAATGGAAGTGTGTGATGCACAGTGGCTGCTCTGGCTGACAGGCCCTGCTGGGCGTGTTTCATCTGTCCCCTTTTAGCTCCACCTGACGTTGCAGGATCCACAGGGACTCAGCCTGGGACTTTCTCGGATGTCAGCTCACCACCATGGCCCTTCTGCCATTCTTCTCTACTTGTCTCCAGCTGCAGCTGTTGACAGGTCAAGCGTGTCCAGTGGGAGCTTAGAACCCTGAAGTTCTAGTGTCTGAAAGATCAGACTCCACGTCCTGCTGTCAACCCTGTCATCTTCTTGTCTGATGTCTTTCAGCTGGGTTCCCCAAACCAGGACAGTTCTCGGACCAAGGATGCCCCCACACTCAAAAGTCGGTCCTGTCTTGTGTTTGGAGAAGGAAACAATGTTGGCGGGCAGCACTCTGCGGTGGTCAGCCCTCAGAGCTGTCTCTAGGCATCTCTCAGATCCAACAGCAAAGAATCTACCCAGATCAGGGCTGGGTGGAGGCGTGGCTGGGCTGGGGGCCATTTTGAGCGTGCAGCAGGAGGTTGGCCCAGCCTCAGTCCTTGCCCTTCTCTGGCTACCTCTGCAGGGAGCTGCAGGGGCAGGCACTCTCTCCAGCACTCAGGAAGCCCGGCCGAGGGTACCTCCTCGTGGAAAGAACGCACTTTAAAGCTCTGCTGAGGAGTTCGGAGCCCAGGCTTTCAGGCGACCTCTGCCCTCTCTGCCTCTCTTCACCCTCCCTCTCTGCCTGCAGGGCCTGGGAAGGGCTTTGAGGGAGCCTGGGAGCCGTGTGAAGAGGGTCACACTAGGCTGTCCCCAAAGTTTAGATCCAGTTGGAGGTTCTCCTTGGCTCCTGCAGGCCTGCAGGGGTCTCTCCCCAGTTCAGGCCTCCGGCCAACCGCCTGCCCCCTTATCTGTGCTTCAGCCTTGCACAAAAGCAGCTTGGTGACACCACTCAGCCACTCAGAGCATGTGTTTACAGGCTTTCCAGATCACCTTCCTTTGGGGTAAACATAAGATGAGGCTGGGCTGGTCCTTGGAATTTCCCCTGGGAAATGGTAATAGACTCCATCCTTGACCCAGGGATAAGCATGAAGGCATTGTCCCAAAGGCAGAGGCCACAGTGGTAGGAATTCCACCAAGGCCAGAAGGGAAAAAGGAAGAGGCCACCGTGTCCAGCTGTGTGGGCCCTGGGGAGGGTCGTGAGTGCAGCCCGTCTCCACTTCCGTGCCTTTGTAAAACGTGTAGATAACCGCAGTGGTTGGCTGAGCCAAGAACTCTCCTAAGTCAGTGGCTTTCTCCCCACCTGGGGATTCATTCTTTTTAAACTCCGTGGGATATAAAATTGGCCTCCTGCTGCTTCGGCCTACCTCTCCCTCTGCTGACTTAATGTCATGATTCTGTTTCTTCAGGTATTTAAGGCTGTTAGGTTGTGTGAGCCTTGAAGGGTGTGTGTGTGTGTGTGTGTGTGTGTGTGTGTGTGTGTGTGTGTGTGTGTCCCAGCGACTGTCCACTGTCCAGGAGACGCGTGTCTTTGTATTGGAGATATTTCTGTAACTCATTCTCTTGGTGCTCACAATTGCCATGGCCATGGGGCCACAGTGCCGTATCTCTGCTGCAGACATGATTGTTTCTTGTTCTAGAGGTTTTCTTGTTTTCAAATCTTGCCTGATGAATTCAGCCAGACCAAGGGGCCTAGATTTGACCTCTGTCCTGGGCTCCTGGGCCAGGTGCAGGGACATCTGAGGCCATTCTGCTGGCCGCCTCCAGTGGGTGCTGACCTCAGGGTGGGCTTTGTTTACACTCATTTTCACCCTGATTCTTGCCCCCACTTTCATAAAAGAAATTTCAAAATGCTGACGCTTTGGAGAGTAAGAAAATCAGTCTTGGCTGGGTGCAGTGGCTCAAGCCTGTAATCCCAGCACTTTGGGAGGCCGAGACGAGCACGAGGTCAGGAGATCGAGACCGTCCTGGCTAACACAGTGAAACCTCGTCTCTACTAAAAATACAAAAACTAGCCAGGTGAGGTGGCGGGCGCCTGTAGTCCCAGCTACTCAGGAGGCTGAGGCAGGAGAATGGCGTAAACCCGGGAGGCGGAGCTTGCAGTGAGCTGAGATCCGGCCACTGCACTCCAGCCCGGGTGACAGAGCGAGACTCTGCCTCAAAAAAAAAAAAAAAGAAAATCAATCTTGGCTGGGCGCGGTGGCTCCTGCCTGTGATCCCAGCACTTTGGGAGGCTGAAGCTGGAGGATCACTTGAGCTCAGGAGTTGGAGACCAACCCTAGCAACATAACAAGACCCTGTCTCTACAAAAAAAAAAAAAATTTAATTCGCCGAGTGGGTGTGGCAGTGAGTGCCTGTGGTCCCAGCTACTTGGGGCTGAGGCTGGAGGATTGCTTGAGCCTAGAAGTTGCAGTGAGCTATGATCATGCCACACTGTACTCCAGCCTAGACTGACAGAGTAAAACCCTGCCTCTAAATAAAAGAAAACAGAGGCCAAATGCGGTGACTCACACCTGTAATCCGAGCCCTTTGGGAGGCCAAGATGGGTGGATCACCTGAGGTTGGTCCGAAGTTCACATCCAGCCTGACCAACATGGTGAAACCCTGTCTCTTCTAAAAATACAAAACATTCGCCGGGTGTGGTGGTGCACGCCTGTAATCCCAGCTACTGGGGAGGCTGAGTCAGGAGAATCGCTTGAACCTGGGAGGCAGAGGTTGCAGTGAGCCGAGATTGCACCACTGCACTCCAGCCTGGGTGACAGAGCGAAACCCTATCTCAAAAAAAAAAAAAAAAGAAAAAAGTAGAAAATCCAAAAAGAAAAACCAGAAGTCCTGCTGGAATCCCTGGCGGGTTTCTGAGAAATCGCCCTGTGCTGTCAGCCCCTGCCCTGCACTGCTGCCTTCTGTGGTGAGTGGGAGACCCCAGAGCAGGGCAGGCGCTACTGAGAGCCTTTCTTGGAGTTGGCCGGCAGGCCACACAGCATCCGGCACCCTGGGTGGGCTGGCTGGCCACCTTCTTAGGACATCTGTACTTTGGAGGATTTTACTGCAGGAAGCAGCGGCAGTGCTGGCCATTGGTGCTAATGACAATGTTGGGTTTGGTTGAGAGGAAGGGGCTGGAAAGCGGCAGGCGTCCCAGTGCTGCACATGGTCCCGGAGCCGTCGGCCAGGGGAGTGGGGTCAGTGGTCAGCCAGCCCTCCCATTTCCTGCCTGTGGGCCCTGACCACACTCCCTTTTCTAGAGGTCAATCCTAAGGTTTCTCTGCTCTGGCTAAGAGGGATGTAAATTTGGATTCTTGGAGGGCATCACACCCCCAGTCCCTGCCCAGATAAAGTGGCACAGTGACATACAGCACCTCTTTCTGTTGCTGGGGTGGGGGGCTCACACACCCACCTCATCTCCGTGCAGAGCCGTGACTGGCCCCGCTGGCAGCTGGAGTGCAGGTAAGGGTCTCTCAGAGAGGGGAGCTGTAGCCGGGAACTGGCAAGGCCCCTTCCTGCAAGGCCCTAGCTGGCTTCTGGGTGAACCTGACAGGGTGGCAGGTTCAGGTTTTCAAGATGGTGAGGTCTTGTCTGCTGGACAGGACATTATGCTCTTAGAACTCGTGGGAGTGGAGCTGGGCCTGTCCCGGGCCAGTAGACCCCTGTGTGGGGGGGATTTGGGGTGCTGCAGGCCTGATTCTGCACTGGCAGATGGACTTTGCTTTAATCCAGCTCCTTTCCTTACCCTGGCTCCGACGTGGGAAGGCTTGGAGGGCCCCTCTCATCACCCCTGTTGGCCCTCAGCTGTCCCTTTCCCTTGTTGCCTGGCTCCTGCCTGGCCTGCCTGAGGCCTCCTAGCAGGCACCCTGGGTGTGAGTTGAGCCTCTCTCTTTTCCCTCTGATGGGAAAGTGGCCTTTCCCTCGACACCTGCTCCCTGGCCCCAGAGGAACCCACCCATTTTGGAGCTCAGCTTGGCCCAGCGTTTCCTTGGGGAAGGGACAGGAGAGCTGGACAGCATGATCCAGGCAGGCAGCGTGTGCAGTGGTGGCTGGCCAGGGTGCCACAGATGTACGGGGATGTGGCGTGTGGCTCCAGGCCCTCGACATCTCTGCTTTGGAGGATTTTACCTTGTCTGCACACCTGTCAGGGGAGAGGGGACAGCGAGGTGGGAGGTTGAAGAGCTTTGAGGCTCAGCAGCATGTTTGTGGCATTTGGTGGACTCCGTGGCCTTGGGCGGCTGGACAGGTTTTTGTGATGTGAGGGACACACATGGGGCACGTGGGAAGCTTGACCAGGGCTCCAGGAACTCTGACAAAGCGTTTTAGGATCCCCACCACCATGCCTGTACCAGGGCTGGCCTCCAGAGTGGGTGAGGACAGAGCAGCTGTGGGCTTTTGATTCTGAGGTCTTGGCCCGCCCTGGCCACCACGTGGGACTCTTTGCTTGTCAGGGCTTGCAAAAAATCAACCTTCAAGAAAGAAAAGGGAACTCTTCACGTTGAATGTTGACTGTGTGTGTGTGTGTGTGTGTGTGTGTGTGTGTGTGTGTGTGTGTGTGAGAGAGAGAGAGAGAGAGAGCGCATGCGCGCGTGCACTTGCACAAGCTTGCGTGTCTGTGTTTACTTCATGGAATTTTGTTTTTGTGAAATTTCCCTCCAATCGTGTCAGAATTTACCTCCATGCCCCAGTCACACTGTTGGTTCTGCTCTCTGAACCCGGGTGTAGCTCATTTGAAGGACTCTCTTCTGCATTTCCTAACAGTTATTTGGTGGTCTCAAGAGTTGAGGTTGTGGAGGGTTGGGAGAAACTGAAGTTCTGTACATTTCCATAGAGTTTACATCCTGCAGTTAAAAGGCAGGAAGGGCTCAGCCCGGGCCCCACAGCTCCACGCCGCCCCCGACAGGCCGCCCACAGTGCCCCCGTTTCTCCAGCTGAATCTTTTTCGAACAGCCCAGGAAAGGAAAGCGGGTTCGCTTGCTGATTTTGTTCACAGCGGAAGCACCATGTTCTGTTCCTTTTTTAGGTTCAGTTTGTTGTGTAAATGGCGGTTTTTTCTGGTGTGAGCTTTGGTGATTGTGGCAGGGCTCCTTTGAGGAGACGGTTCCACCTCGTGGTCTGAAGAACAAACCAGAGAAGAGTCTGGTTTGGCCAGAGGCCCCCTCTGGCCCACGTCACCCTGAGTACACCCCTCTGATGCTCTGCTGTCAAGAAGCACGTTTCCACCAGCTGTATTCAACACTACAATGCATTTTTAAAACTATATTTGCATCCAAGACAATAAAGAAACCTTATTTTTTTTTGAAAAGCCTGTGATGTGTGGCCTTAAATACTATCCTGTTGCACAGTGGAAGAGATGGGAAAATGAAGAGATCTGAGCACAGCAATGCCCTTGGCCAGCTCGCTCCTTCTAATCTTGGGAGGTGTGATCAGCCTGGGATGGAGGCATCGGGTAGGGAAGAGGCCCAGGGTGGGAGGGCGATTCTGGGGGTGTGTCCAGAAGGTCGGTGCTCCTAAAGACAGGCCTCCCTGCAAAGGCTGATGAGAAAGGCCCAGTGTGGCAGGTTCTGCCTGTTTCCTCAGCAGGGGCTAGTGAGGCAGGCCACTGCTCCAGGCTGCACCCAGGTGGACAGAGCTCACTGGTGCCCCTGTAAACCTCTCATTTCCTCATCCAGGACTTGGGCAAACAGCACCAGGCCTGCACACTTGACAGTTTCACGTGAAATCACGTGTGTCTGAGTGTTCAGTAGCCCGTGGAGCTCTGTGCTTAGAGAGTGCAGTCATCAGCACAGCCAGCACTGGCCCAGCTCTGCAAGATCCTCAGTCGCAGTGGGAGCCTCCAGGCACTGTGGTTCTCCTGCTCGTTATTGACTCAATACCAGAGATGGGAAAGACTAGAAAACTGACCAGTAGAAATGTCCCTTTGTTCAGGTGCTGAGAAGGTTTGGCTCATCTCTGTTTCATGTAGAAGCTTTTCTCTGCCATTTTCCTGGGCCCCACACCCACCCATCTGGCTCCTTGTGCCTGGACGGGGTGACCCAGCGAGAAGAGCCAGCCCCGCACAGAGCCATGGGGTCGATTCACGAGATGACTGCCCAGATCTGGATCTCGATGTAGAATGCAGTGGGTTGATACACAAGCTCTTGTCTGATCAAACCTCCACGCCCGCCCTGAGGAGGCACAAAGCAAGCCTGGGCCTTGAGAACCGGGGGTCCTCGAGAGAAAGGTGAACGCCTCACAGACTCCTTTGGGCTGGAAGGAACTCGGTTTCCACTGAGCTCAGCAACAAGTGTCTGTGTTAATGTTTTGAGCACAGCTCCATACCTACCTGGGATCCTAAAAGATGGTAGAGACATGATTGGAGGAGAAAGCCGAGTTTTCTTTTGGGTTGGGGAGGGAGTAGCAGCTACAAGAGCAGGATCCGGAGGGAGCGAGGCCAGTGCCCTGGAGTCCCGTTCCTTGATGTGCACTGGGCCCTGCTCAGGCTTAACGTTTCCGGCTGCTGCAGGGGCATGTACAGCTCTGCACAGTTCTCAAGGTGGTGGCGTGGTTAATTCCGTTTACAGACAAACCAGAGTCATATCTGAGGTACCAAGGCCACGTGGGTCAGAGAAGCCTAACAGGGCTTTTCCATCTTGTAAGTGGCCTCTCCCTCCACCACTCACCAAGCCCAAATCCAGAGAGTTATCCCTGATGTTCTCTCTCTCCCCTCCCAATACCAAGTCCTGCCAAGTTTCTCTTCTCAGTTTCTTCTAAATACATCATCCGCTTTTCTCCATCCCCGCTGCCATGACCCCCGTCCAAGTCACGCCATTGCCCAAGGAGCTCAAGTAGTGACTCGTCTGTCCTCCACATCATAGCATGAGTTTTAAAAAGCCCAAGTCTAGCCAGGTCGCTCTTCTCTTCAATCCTTCCAGTGCTTTCCAGACAAAGTCCCGGGCCCCTCATGGAAGCCCTTCCCCTGCTTTCTTTGCTGTTTTTTCGTTTTCTGAACATACCAGGTTTGGTTTGGTTTTGCTCTTTACAGTTTTCCCAAGGCCTGTCTCCTCTCTCCAAGCCCTTCTCCATCTCCACTCTTTTCCTTCAGGTCTTTTTTTTTTTTTTTTTTTTTTTTTTTTTTTTTTTTTTTTTTTTTTTTTTTTTGAGACGGAGTCTTGCTCTGCCGCCCAGGCTGGAGTGCAGTGGCCGGCTCTCAGCTCACTGCAAGCTCCGCCTCCCGGGTTCACGCCATTCTCCTGTCTCAGCCTCCCGAGTAGCTGGGACTACAGGCGCCCGCCTCGTCGCCCGGCTAGTTTTTTGTATTTTTTAGTAGAGACGGGGTTTCACCGTATTAGCCAGGATGGTCTCGATCTCCTGACCTCGTGATCCGCCCGTCTCGGCCTCCCAAAGTGCTGGGATTACAGGCTTGAGCCACCGCGCCCGGCCCAGGTCTTTCTTTAAACATCAAATCCTCAGAAACCAGCCTTCGTATGCCCTCCCCGCCGCACAGGTGCACGCACATATGGAGTTTTGGAGCGGCTCTCAGGACACCAATTATGTTAAATTACTCAGTTTCTCTTCCCCACCAGATTCCGAGCTCACCAGGACCAGGGCCTGGTGCCGTACCTCGCACAGACCTGGCAGGAAGCAGATATCCAGACAGCCAGGGGACCAACCCTCCCCGAACTCACCCCACTCCAGCTGCCTCTGCCCACAGCCCTGGGACCGGTGGGGCAGGGGAGGAAAGGGGATCAGAGGGGCAGGGTTGAGCGACAGTAGGCGTTGATGCTGAAGACTGCGTAGGTAATTTCAAAACTTCAACTTGAGTAATTGTAGCTATAAGACTAATCTCTAAGTGGCATGAAAAGCATTTCATCTTGATGTGGACTCGATTCTGTAGAACATGGTTTCCCTTATTTTCGGTAAAGATCTGAAATTAGACTTGTATAGAGTGGTGTGATTGAACTTATCCTGAAGTTTAATGCATGTACTTTTTACCTTTTTAGTTCAGAAAATCTCCAGTACACACAGAAATGGAGAATAGTATAATGAGCTCCATCATAATGAATGCCCATCATCCACTTTAACAATGATCAACTCCGGGCCGATTTTGTTTTCTTCTGAGACCTCACGCCCACCTCCATTATTTTGAAGCACATTGCAGACACCATATGGATTTCATCTGTTAAGTATGCTTTTTTTTTCTTTTTTCTTTTCTTTTTTTTTTTTTGAGACAAGGTCTCACTTTGTTGCCCAGGCTGGAGTACAATGGTGCAGTCTCAGCTCACTAAAACCTCTGCCTTCCCGGGTTCAAGAAATTCTTGTACCCTCTCCTCTCGAGTAGCTGGGACTACAGATGCCTGCCACCAGGCCGGGCTAATTTTTATATTTTTAGTAGGACAGAATTTCACCATGTTAGCCAGGCTGGTCTCGAACTCCTGGCCTCAAGTGATCCACCCACCTCAGCCTTCCAAAGTGCTGGGATTACAGGCATGAGCCATCGCACCCGGCCGTAAGTATGCTTTTTAGTACCATTTCCAGAACTGCATATATACCTGCAAAGTTGGTCGTTTAAAAGTTCCCAAAGGGTTTGTGAAAAGCAACAAAATCACAGTTAATGAGAAACCTGGGGAATGGGGCATTCTGATTGATCAGATTTTCTGTTTCACTGAAAATCATTAGCTAGAAAACCCTTATTGTGTAAAGAGGGGAAAAGCTTTTTAAGATAAGAGTCTACTTTCCTGCCTTAATGGTCTTGGTGCAGTGAGCAGTCTAATCTCTTCATCTAGTCTGACTGATTTTCACTCCTGGGGGAAGTACTGAACAGAGCTGGTTGGTTCCATTACAATTTTGCATTGGGGGTGGGGCCTGAGTGATCAGGGGTTAGCGGTCCTCCCCACCTGCCCCTGTCACCTGTTCCACAGCCCTGATTCCAACGTGTTGGTGTCTCCCAAGTTCCCAGCGCCACCCATCAGTGGACTATAGTGACGCTGTGTCAACTTTCCTGTATGTACTGAGATCTGTGTAAATTTCTCTAGTTTCTGTCCCTCCTTTCCCTAATACCTACTGTGTATTTACCCAACTCTTCCTTTTTTATTCTCCTTTGACCAAAATGTGGGTACTGGCCGGGCACGGTGGCTCATGCCTATAATCCCAGCACTTTGGGAGGCCAAGGCTGGCAGATCACTTGAGGTCAGGAGTTTGAGACCAGCCTGGCCAGCATGCTGAAACCCTATCTCTACTAAAAATACAAAAAATTAGTCAGGCGTGGTGGCAGGCACCTGTAGTCCTAGCTACTCGGGAGGCTGAGGCAGGAGAATTGCTTGAACCCGGGAAGTGGAGGTTGCAGTGACCTAAGATTGAGCCGCTGCACTCCAGCCTGGAGACAGAGTGAGACTCCCTCTGAAAAAAAAAAAAAAAAAAAAAAAAAAAAAAAAAAAAAGTCCAGGCACGGTGGCTCACGCCTGTAATCCCAGCACTTTGGGAGGCTGAGGTGGGTGGATCATGAGGTCAGGAGTTCAAGACCAGCCTGACCAATATGGTGAAACCGCGTCTCTACTAAAAATACAAAAATTAGCTGGGCGCAGTGGCAAGTGCCTGTAATCTCAGCTACTCAGGAGGTTGAGGCAGTAGAATCACTTGAACCTGGGCAGCAGAGGTTGCAGTGAGCCAAGATCACGTCACTGCACTCAAGCCTGAGTGACAGTGAGACTCTGCCTTGAAAAAAAACAAAAACAAAAAAACCCCAAAACACCCACAAATTAGCCAGGCGTGGTGGCACACATTTAATAATCCCAGATACTTGGGAGGCTGGGGTGGGAGGATCACTTGAACCTGGGAGGCAGAGGTTGCAGTCAGCCAACACTGTGCCACTGCACTCCATTCTGGGCAACAGAGTGAGACTCAAAAAAAAAAAAAAAAAATCCCAGCTACTCGGGGGGCTGAGGCAGGAGAATCGCTTGAACCCGGGAAGCGGAGGTTGCTGTGAGCCGAGATCACGCCATTGCACTCCAGACTGGGCAAAAAGAGCGAAACTCTCAAAAAAAAAAAACAGTAGCTGGGCATGGTGGTGGGTGCCTGTAATCCCAGCTACTTAGGGTGTTGAGGTGGCAGAATTGCTTGAAACTGGCGGTGAAGGTTGCAGTGAGCTGAGATTGTGCTACTGCATTCCAGTCTGGGCGTCAAAGCGAGACTCTGCCTCAAAAAAAAAAAAAACAAAAAAAAACAAAAACCAGATGTGTGTACTGAAGGTTGTATTTTAATGAGGCTCAGAGAATACAACAGTGACTTTATTGTAAATGCATTAAAATCTTTGTTGCGATGGGTGTGGTAGGTGGCTTCTGGGCAGAGATCCACCAGCAAAGGGGTTGGGGGCAGGCCGAGGAGGCAGAAGGCACGGCTCCCATGCAGAGCCCTTTAGGGAAGGGCAGACTTCACAGAAACAGTGGCCAAATCTCACATCTGCAGAGGTTTTGTCTTTTCCTGGACCATTCCCTTTGCTGCCCCCTGGGGCTTGCTCTTGTCAGTTATCTCTTCTGTCCCTTGCGTTTTTCTCCCTTTTCATCGACTCATTCCTCTCTATTCACAAGTTTCTCTTTCTCAAGTCTACCTCTAACTTACCTTACTTTCCATCTCTGTGCCCAAAACTTGTTCATCCGCAAACATTCTGCATGCCAATAAATGGCATTGGCGTCTCCCCAACTGCTGCAGCCGGAAACTCAGACTTAACCCTGGCCTCTTCCTTTCCCTGTCTTCCCACGTTCAGCCTATTAGCAAGTCTCGCCAATAACACCTCCGAAATACAGACGGCTCTAACTTAGGATTCCTTTTTTTTTTTGAGACGGAGTCTCGCTCTGTAGCCCAGGCTGTAGTGCAGTGGCGTTATCTGAGCTCACTGCAACCTCCACCTCCTGGGTTCAAGCAATTCTCCTGCCTCAGCCTCCCTGGTAGCTGGGATTACAGGTGTACAGGTGCCCACCTCCATGCCTGGCTAAATTTTGTATTTTTGGTAGAGATAGGGTTTCACCATAGTGGCCAGGCTGGTCTTGAATTCCTGACCTCAAGTGATCCACCCGCCTTGGCCTCTCAAAGTGTTAGGATTACAGGCTTGAGCCACCACACCTGGCGATTTAGGATTTTTTGATTTTAGGATGGTGTAAAAGCAATACACACTCAGTAGAAACTGTACTTAAGATGCCGAATTTTGATCTTCTTCCAGGCTAGCGACGTGCCGTATGATCTCTTCGTGGTGCTGGGCAGTGGTGGTGAGCTGAATGAGGGCAGACAGCCAACACTCCTGCGTCCTGGGCTGCCAGGTGCTTTTGCCCAACTGTAGGCTGCTGTGAGTGTTCCAAGCCCTTTTAAGGCAGGCTGGGCTGAGCTATGATGATCAGGAGGTTAGGTGTATTAAATGCGTTTTTTACTTAACATTTTCAACTTACAGTGGGTTTATTGGGACGTGACCCCATTGTAAGTCCAGGAGCATCTGTAATCACAGACCCAGCCACCTCTCCCCATCCCCACTGCCATCACAATAACCCTCTTACCTGGACAACTTGAATATTCATGTTGTTGTTGTTGTTATTGATGTTGTTTTGAGACACAGTTTCACTTTGTCACCCAGGCTATAGTGCAATGGCGCAATCTTGGCTCACAGCAACCTCCACCTCCTGAGTTCAAGCGATTTTCGTGCCTCAGCCTCCTGAGTATCTGGGATTATAGGCATATATGCCACTGCGCCTGGCTAATTTTTGTACTATTAGTAGAGATGGGGTTTTGCCATGTTGGCCAGGCTGGTCTTGAACTCCTGACCTCAAGTGATACGCCCAGCTTGGCCTCCCAAAGTGCTGGGATTACAGAAGTCAGCCACCCCGCCTGGCCCATGTTTTGCCTCTTGCTGCTTTCAGTCAATTCTCTATATAGCTGGAATGGTCTTTTTAAAAGATGCTGGCCGGGCGTGGTGGCTCAAGCCTGTAATCCCAGCACTTTTGGAGGCCGAGACGGGTGGATCACGAGGTCAGGAGATCAAGACCATCCTGGCTAACACAGTGAAACCCCGTATCTACTAAAAATACAGAAAAAAACTAGCCGGGCGAGGTGGCGGGCGCCTGTAGTCCCAGCTACTCTGGAGGCTGAGGCAGGAGAATGGCGTAAACCCGGGAGGCGGAGCTTGCAGTGAGCTGAGATCCGGCCACTGTACTCCAGCCTGGGCGACAGAGCGAGACTCCGTCTCAGAAAAAATAAAAAAATAAAAAAAATAAAAGATGCTGCTTCAACTTCCAACAGCTTCCCATTACATTTAGAATGAAATCCAGAGTCCTCATTGTGAAGTGCTAGTCTCACAAGATATGGGTCCTGAGTGACTGCCTGGGTGACAGCTGTCCTGTGCCTGGAAGTCTTCTTCTATGAAGTGTGGATAATAATCACACCTCTCCCATGGATTCTTGGAAGAATCAAATTTGCTGAGTTTGTAGTCAGCACCTATAAGGGCAGCAACTTTTCTTTTTCTTTTTGAGACAGAGTCTCACTCTGTCACCAGGCTGAAGTCTAGTGGCGTGATCTTGGCTCACTGCAACCCCCACCTCCCCGGTTCAAGTGATTCTCCTGCCTCAGCCTCCCAAGTAGCTGGGATTACAGGTGCGTGCCACCACACCCAGCTAATTTTTGTATTTTTAGTGGAGATGTGGTTTCACCATGTTGGCCAGGATGGTCTCGATCTCTTGACCTTGATCCCAAAGTGCTGGGATTACAGGCATGAGCCACTGCACCTGGCCCAGCAGCAACTTTTCTTTTCTTTTCTTTTCTTTTTTTTTTTTTTTTTTTTTGAGATGGAGTCTTGCTCTGTCACCTGGGCTGGAGTGCAGTGGTGTGATCTCGGCTCACTACAAGCTCCGCCTCCCTGGTTCAAGCAATTCAGCCTCCCAAGTAGCTGGGATTACAGACGCATGCCACCATGCCTGGCTAATTTTTTATATTTTGTTGTTAGAGACCGGGTTTCATGGTGCTGGCCAGGCTGGTCTCCAACTCCTGACCTCGTGATCTGCCCGCCTCGGCCTCCCAAAGTGCTGGGATTACAGGCGTGAGCCACAGCGCCCGGCTGCAACTTTCCTTATTCTTCATCTCTGTTTCCCCATTCCTGACAAAATGTCTCAGTTCATATGAAGACTGTCCGGCTCAGTCAGTAACACCCTGGCAGCATTTCTGAGTTTTCTTTCTTCACAGCAGCCTGCCCTGCCCTTCCCATTCGTCGAATTTTGGGTGGTGAATTCTTTTGCCAAAATGTTGCTAACTGTGGTCCCATCCCATGCCGTGCACACAGCTGGTATAAGTCAGAATTCAGTTACCTCGTAACAGAACTCTCCTAGCGGTGATCAAAAAAGATCAGGAAACATCATCCTGCTAACACACATCCCTTTTTCTTTTTTCTTTTTTTTTTTTTTGTAGAGATGGAGTCTTCCTATGTTGCTCAGGCTGGTCTCAAACTCCTGAGCTCAATCAGCCCACCCACCTCAGCCTCTAAAAGCACTGGGATTACACGCATGAACCACCATACCCGGCCTTTCCCCACTCCTTTTTCTTTTCTTTTTTTTTTCTTCTTTCTTTCTTTCTTTTTTTTTTTTTTTTTTTTTTTTTGAGATGGAGTCTTGCTCTGTTGCCCAGGCTAGAGTGCAGTGGCACGATCTCGGCTTACTGCAACCTCCGCCTCCCGGGTTCAAGCGATTTCTGGCTAATTTTTGTATTTTTTAGTAGAGACAGGATTTCACCATGTTGACCAGGCTGGTCCCAAACTCCTGATCCACCCTTCTCGGCCTCCCAAAGTGCTAGGATTACAGGCGTGAGCCACTGCACCTGGCTTCTTCTTCTTCTTTTTTTTTGACAGAGTTTCAGTCTTGTTGCCCAGGCTGGAGTGTAGTGGCATAATCTTGACTCATCACAACCTCCACCTCTTGGGTTCCAGTGATTCTCCTGCCTCAGCCTCCCAGGTAGCTGGGATTGCAGGCACGAGCTACTATGCCCATTTAATTTTTTTTTTTTTTTTTTGTATTTTTAGTAGAGACGGGGTTTCACCATGTTGGCCAGGTTCATCTTGAACTCCTGACCTCAGGTGATCCGCTTGCCTCGGCCTTCCAAAGTGCTAGGATTACAGGCATGAGCCACCATGTCCAGCTCCCATTCCTATTTCAAAACTCTGCCTCCCTCCACACGTGCCCTCAGCAGGAGCACTTCAATTTACAAGTCTTCTAGAATAAGTCCCCCCACCCCTGTCCATTGCTCGGCATTCAGTGCAACAGTAAGTTCAATCCCATTGCTTCCCGGTTACAATTACGGAGCCCAGGTCCCAGCAAGAGGAGCTCCCTGTGGCTACTCAACCGTACCCCACACTTCTTCCCTCTGTGCCGCTGTGCATTTCCCTCCCTGGAAGGCCCAGCGCTCTCTCTCCACTGTGGCCTGGCCCGGCCCGCCCTGCTGTGCCCCCGGAACCAACACCAATGTTCCATTTCTGCTGCTGATATCACGTGTAATGTAGCTGTCAGTACCATATTTTATCTCTCCGTTTTCGGGACAAGGACCACATCTCATTTTATCTGTCATCTATCATAGCACACAGCTTCTATGTCCCAGGCACTTAGTAATCTCGCAATTTATTCACATCTACCACTGCCTGCCATGTGAGCCCTAGGAGGTAGATGCTTTATAATACCCATGTTAGAGATAAGGAAATTGAGGCTTACAGGGTTATATCAGATATACCCCAGGCGCGAGCCACTGCACCCAGTCTTATGTTATCCCATTTTCAACCTCAAAAAACTCTCCATATAGATATTGTTGTCCTCATTTTACACATGAGAAAACAGGTTTACCTTTCAACATAACATTTAACAAATCAGGAGTAGATGGAGTGAAACTTCCCCAGCCTGATGAAGAACATCTACAAAAAGTTCACAGCTAACATCGTGTTTAATGTGAGAGACTGATGCTTGCCCCTAAGATCAGGAACAAGAAGTGGATGTCTGCTCCTTCCCCTTCAATATTGTCAATAGCAGTGCTGTCCTGGAGGTTCTGGTTACGGCAACTGGGCAAAACAGAAAATACAAGACTTGGCCAGGCACAGTAGCTCACGCCTATAATCCCAGCACTTTAGGAGGCTGAGGTGGGCAGATCACTTGAGCCCAGGAGTTCCAGACCAGGACTGGGCAACAGTGAGATCTCGTCTCTACAAAAAATAAACAAAATTAGCTGGGTGTGGTGGTGCATGCCTGTAGTCCCAGCTACTTGGGAGGCTGAGGCAAGAGAATCTATTGAACCCGGGAGGCAGAGATTGCAGTGAGTCAAGATCGCGCCACTGCACTCCAACCTGGGCAACAAGAGCAAAACTCCATCTCAAAAACAAACAAACAACAACAAAAACAAAAACAAGAAAGAGGCCGGACATAGTGGCTCACACCTGTAATCGCAACACTTTGGGAGACTAAGTCGGGTGGATCACCCGAGGTCGGGAGTTCGAGACCTGCCTGGCCAACACGGTGAAACCCCATCTCTACTAAAAATAAATAAATAAATAAATAAATAAATAAATAAATAAATAAAATTAGCTGGGTGTGTGTGGTGATGGGCATCTGTAATCCCAGCTACTCAGAAGACTGACGCAGGAGAATCGCTTGAATCAGGGAGGCGGAGGTTGCAGCAAGCTGAGATCGCGCCATTACACTCCAGCCTGAGTGACAAGAGCTAAACTTCGTCTCAAAAAAAGAAAAGAAAGAAAGAAAGAAAAAGAAATACAAGGCCTTCAGATTGGAAAGAAGAAAAACCATTTGCAGATGATACGATGGTATGCATAGAAAGCCCTAAAGGATGCACACAAGCCCGTTAGAGCGAGCGAATGGGATCAGCAAGGTTGCAGGACATGGGATCAGTATGCAACAATCAGCTGTCTTTCTGTACACTGGCAAGAAATAGCCCAAAAATGAAATTAAGAAAACAGTTTCATTTTCAATAGCATCAATGAAGACAAAATGCTTAGGAATAAATTCAACCAAGGAAGTACACTCAGTATTATACTGAAAGTTATAAAACAGTGTTGATGGCCGGGCGCGGTGGCTCAAGCCTGTAATCCCAGCACTCTGGGAGGCTGAGATGGGTGGATCACGAGGTCAGGAGATCGAGACCATCCTGGCTAACATGGTGAAACCCGTTTCTACTAAAAAATACAAAAAACTAGCCGGGCAAGGTGGCGGGCGCCTATAGTCCCAGCTACTCAGGAGGCTGAGGCAGGAGAATGGCATGAACCCGGGAGGCAGAGCTTGCAGCGAGCTGAGATCCGGCCACTGCACTCCAGCCTGAGCGACAGAGCGAGACTCCGTCTCAAAACAAACAAACAAACAAACAAAAAAAACAGTGTTGAATAACATTATTCAACCATGCAAAGGAAGGAAATGCTGATATGTACTACAAGGTGGAAGACCCTCAAAACCATTATGCTGAGTGAGAGGAGTCAGACACAGAAGGTCACATGTTGTGTGGGCCCATACAAATGAAATATCCAGGGCCAGGCGTGGTAGCTCACGCTTGTAATCCCAGCACTTTGGGAGGCCAAGGCAGGTGGATTGCTTGAGCCCAGGAGTTTGAGACCAGATGGAGCAACTTGGCGAAACCCTGTCTCTACAAAAAAGTACAAAAATCAGCTGGGTGTGGTGGCACACACCTGTAGTCCCAGCTACTTGGAAGTCTGTGGTGGGAGAATCACTTGAGCCTGGGAGGTCAAGGCTGAAATTCATTGAACCATGATTGCACCACTGCACTCCATCCCAGGTGACAGAGTGAGACCTTGTCTCAAAATAAAAAAAATAATTAAAATTAAAATTAAAAAAAAGAGAAATGGGCCAGGCGCGATGGCTCATGCCTGTTAATCCCAGCACTTTGGGAGGGTGGATCACCTGAGGTCAGGAGCTTGAGATCAGCCTTGCTAACATAGTGAAACCCTATCTGTCTAAAAATTCAAAAGTTAGTCACATGTGGTGGCAGGCACCTGTAATCCCACCTACTCGAGAGGCTGAGGCAGGAGAATCGCTTGAACCCGGGAGACAGAGGTTGCACTGAGTCGAGATCATGCCACTGCACTCCAGCCTAGGCAACAGAGTGAGAATCTATCTTTAAAAAAAAAAAAAAAGTAGGCCAGACGTGGTGGCTCACGCCTGTTATCCCAGCACTTCAGGAGGCCGAGGCAGGCTGATCATGAGGTGAGGTAGGAGAATCGCTTGAACCCAGGAGACGGAGGTTGCAGTGAGCCGAGAGCACACCACTGCACTCCAGCCTGGGCAACAAGAGTGAAACTCCATCTCAAAAATAATAATAATAATAAATAAAAACAGGGATACTTGTAGGTAAATGTTGGAAGCAGCATTGTTCACCATGGCCAAATGTGGCAACCACCCAAGTGTACTTGAAGTGATGAATGAATAAATAACAAAATGTGATCTACCCATACGATGGAATGTTACTCAGCCGTCAGAAGGAATACGCACTGACACACGCTGCAACATGGATGAACCTTGAAAAAGGGAAGAAGTCAGACGTAAGAGGACAAATACTATATGATTCTCTTTGTGGGAAATTGTGGAATAGGCTGGGCATGGTGGCTCACACTTGTCACCTTAGCACTTTGGGAGGCTGAGACGGGCAGATCACCTGAGGTCAGGCATTTGAGACCAGCCTGGTCATCATGCTGAGACCCTGTCTCTACTAAAAATAGAAAAATTAGATGGGCATGGAGGTGGGTGCCTGTAATCCCAGCTACTTGGGAGGCTGAGGCAGAAGAGTCGCTTGAACCTGAGAGGCGGAGGTTGCAGTGAGCAAAGATCCCGCCATTGCACACCCCCGTGGGCGACAGAGCAAAACTGTCTCAAAAAAAAAAAAAAAAAAAAAAAGCCAGGCATGGTGGCTCAAGCCTGTAATCCCAGCACTTTGGGAGGCCGAGATGGGCGGATCACGAGGTCAGGAGATCAAGACCATCCTGGCTAACACGGTGAAACCCCGTCCCTACTAAAAAATACAAAAAACTAGCCGGGCGAGGTGGCGAGCGCCAGTAGTCCCAGCTACTCGGGAGGCTGAGGCAGGAGAATGGCGTAAACCAGAGAGGCGGAGCTTGCAGTGAGCTGAGATCTGGCCAGTGCACTCCAGCCTGGGTGACAGAGCGAGACTCCGTCTCAAAAAAAAAAAAAAAAAAAAAAATCGCAGAATAGGCAAATCCATCAAGACAGAAAGCAGATTAGTGGTTTCTAGACACTGGGGAGACTGAAAGCAAGTGGGTAGTGACTACTAATGGGGAGATAAGAATGTTCTGGAATTATATAGTGATAGGCGCACAACTCTGAATACACACACACACTGCTAAATTGTATAATTGTTTAATTGTAACTTTTAGAGATAAAGTAGTTTGTCTAAGGTTACGTCACATATAGTAAGTAGAGGACTAGAAACTGGAATCCAAGAATAGCTGCTCTTAGCACTAATGCTGTTGGGGGAAAATGTTTCCAGGGCCATTGAATAGGAAATTAATAATGTTGGGATCTTGAAGAGCCTCAGAATTGTCATTCTAAGTATTCCTTCTCGTTATAAAGTACTGTCATTTTGGGTAGTGCATAAAAGGGCTGAGAAAAATAATATTGCATTGGTTTTACTGCAAAATTGGTTCTGCAAGGAGTCAAGCCAGGGGACTGCTTTACCCATTCAGTGGGGAGATCCAAAGAGCAGATGAAGAGCTGGGGACAGTGGAGCTGAGCCTGATGTCAGGGATAGTTGAGAAGAAACACTGATGTCACAAACCCACTGCTACAGTAAGACACCTGGGGGTGCTAAAGTCTTTTACCCTTTTTACCAAGACTTGGAAAACCCTTCGCACCTCTCCGTTTCTTACCTTCTCTCCAAGTGCTATTTCTTTTTTAAAGCTTTAGATCGTGTTTATTTGACTGATTTCTAAAATACTACATACTAACTTTAGAAAATTTGGAAAATACATTAAAATATAAAGAAAATTCTTGGCCAGGCGCCGTGGCTCACGCCTGTAATCCCAGCACTTTGGGAGGCCGAGGCGGGCGGATCACAAGGTCAGGAGATCGAGACCATGGTGAAACTCCGTCTCTACTAAAAATACAAAAAATTAGCCGGGCGCGGTGGCGGGCGCCTGTAGTCCCAGCTACTCGGGAGGCTGAGGCAGGAGAATGGCGTGAACCCGGGAGGCGGAGCTTGCAGTGAGCCGAGATCGCGCCACTGCACTCCAGCCTGGGCGACAGAGCAAGACTCCGCCTCAAAAAAAAAAAAAAAAAAAAAAAAAAGAAAATTCTTGGCTGGGCATGGTCGCTCATGCCTGTAATCCCAGCACTTTGGGAGGCCGAGGTGGGTGGATCACCTGAGATCAGGAGTTCGAGATCAGCCTGACCAACATGGTGAAACCCCATCTCAACTAAAAATACAAAAATTAGCCTGGTGCGGTCGTGGGCACCTGTAATCCTCACTACTCAGGAGGCTGAAGCAGGAGAATCACTTGAGCCTAGAAGGAGGAGGTTGCAGTGAGCTGAGATCGCACCATTGAGATCAAAAAGAAAAAGCAAAAAAAGAAAAAATCTCCCCCTGCCCAAAGTTTTTTTTTTTTTTTTTTTTTTTTTTTGCCAGTCTTGCTTTCTGTCCATATGTAAGATAGATGGACACACACATACACACACAGACACTTTTGTTTAAACTTATATTTTAGGTTTGGGGTACATGTGAAGGTTTGTTACATAGCAACATGGTATGGTTAGGCTTTGTGTCCCCAAATCTCATCTCGAATTGTAACCCCAGCATGTCTAGGGAGAAACCAGGTGGAGGTGATTGGATCGTGGGTTTTCCCCATGCTGTTCTCGTGATAATGAGTGAGTTCTCACTGATGGTTTAAAAGGGCGCTTCCTCCTTTGCTCACCAGTCTCTCTCGCCTGCGGCCATGTAAGAAGTGTCTCTTCCACTTCTGCCCGTGATTGTAAATTTTCTGAGGCCTCGCCAACCCTGCAGAACTGTGAGTCAATTAAGCCTCTTTTCTTTATAAATTACCAAGTCTCAGGTATGTCTTTATAGCAGTATGAAAATGAACTGCCGGGCGTGGTGGCTCACACCTGTAACCCCAGCACTTTGGGAGGCGGAGGCGGGCAGATCACCTGAGGTGGGGAGTTCACGACAAGCCTGACCAACATGGAGAAACCGTGTCTCTACTAAAAATACAAAATTAGCCGGGCATGGCAGAACATGCCTGTAATCCCAGCTACTCGGGAGGCTGAGGCAGGAGAATCACTTGAACCTGGGAGGCAGAGGTTGCAGTGAGCCGAGATGGCGCCATTGCACCCCAGCCTGGGCAACAAGAGCGAAACTCCGTCTCAGAAAAAGAAAATGAACTAAGTAAACTTGTGTCACAGGGATTTATTATACAGATTATTTCATCACTGCGGTATTAAGCCCAGTACCCAATAGTTATCTTCTCTGTTCCTCTCCCTCTTCCCTCCACTCCCTCCCCTCCTGCACCCTCCCGGTCAAGTAGACCCCAGTGTCTGTTGTTTCCTTCTTTGTGGTCGTCGGTTCTCATCATTTAGCTCCCACTTATAAGTGAGAACGTGCGGTATTTGGTTTTTTGTTCTTGCATTAGTTTGCTGAGGATAGTGGCCTCCAGCTCCATCCGTGTTCCCCCAACAGACATATTTTTTAACTCAGTGGGGGATCGTCAAAAATATATTTTATAATCTGCTTTTATAAATTAACATCATACTTGAAGCATTTTACCTTGCCATTAAATATTCTTTGAGAAAATGACAGGCCGGGCGCGGTGGCTCAAGCCTGTAATCCCAGCACTTTGGGAGGCCGAGACGGGTAGATCACGAGGTCAGGAGATTGAGACCATCCTGGCTAACACGGTGAAACCCTGTCTCTACTAAAAATACAAAAAATTAGCCGGGCATGGTGGCATGCACCTGTAGTCCCAGCTACTTGGGAGGCTGAGGCAGGAGAATGGCGTAAACCCGGGAGGCAGAGCTTGCAGTGAGCTGAGATCCGGCCACTGCAGTCCAGCCTGGGCGACAGAGCCAGACTCCGTCTCAAAAAAAAAAAAAGAGAAAATGACTTTGAATGGCCACTGTTTGATCATTGCCTTATTTTCAGTCACTGGGGTTGTATGGTGGCCGTGAAAGTGTGCCCCTCAGATTTCCTGCTCTGGGAAGTATAATTGACCGAGGGCCCCAGCTGCTGTGCCCCTAAATCCATCACCCAGCATATGGAGACCCCACTTCCCACAGGCTTCTCCCAGCTAGAGACAGCATGGCAGGGATGCTGAGGCTGGCTCGTTCCTGGGAGGCCTGGGCTCCTCTGTCTGAGGATTTTCCCACATTCATGCTGAAGTCTCCCAGGATGGCACCACAGGCTGAGACGCTGCCCCCAACCTCCGTTCCTTCCTTCCTCCTGTCCTTTAGCAAGTCAGACCTGCCTGTGGTGGGACAGCTCCCCGAGACCCCTGCTCCCTCCTCTTTTCCCTCCCAGGCCCAGCTCTTATGAATTTCTTTATGTATTCAGTATTTTTTCAAGACATTCTCACTCTGTTGCCCAGGCTGGAGTGCAGTGGTGCCATCTCTGCTCACTGCAACCTCTGCCTCCCAGGTTCAAGCAATTCTCCTGCCTCATCCTCCCGAGTAGCTGGGATTATAGGTGCCTGCCACCACGCCCGGCTAATTTTCATATTTTTAGTAGAGAGAGGGTTTCACCATGTTGAACAGGCTGGTGTTGAACTCCTGACCTCAGGTGATTCTCCCGCTTCCACCTCTGAAAGTGTTGGGATTACAGGCGTGAGCCACCACGCCTGGCCTTGCTGAATCTCTTTCATGGCAAAGAATCCCATCTTGTTCCCTGCTTCTAGAAGACCTGGACTAACACAGGTCACCTCCACTTTGGTTTGCTTGTTTGGTTTTGGTGTTACCCTCAGTGCAACTGTGAACATGTAAGTGCACATATCCCGTCCAATCTAGGATTATTCCCTTAGGAAATGATGTGAGGCAGGCATTCCAGGAGAGGGTTACTGGGTGGAAACAGAATCCTTTTGTAAGGCCCTGATGCCTGTTTCAGAAGTGACTGAGTGGGCCTTTCTCACCCTCAGGCCTTCTCACTTGTAAAGCTCTGCTGATGTGAAGGCATAAAAAAACCTCCTGTTTATTTGCCTTTCTTGGTTACTTGTGAGGTTGAGCAGAGTTTCACATTTACTGCCTATTTAATTTCTGGTTTTATATTTAAGCTTTTCTTTTCTTTTTTTGTTTGTTTTGTTTTGTTTGTTTTTTCAGACAGAGCCTTGCTCTGTCATCCAGGCTGGAGTGCAGTGGCGTGATTTCAGCTCACTGTAACCTCCACCTCCCACGTTCAAGTGATTCTCGTGCCTCAGCCTCCTGAGCAGCTGGAATTACAGGCATGTGCCACCACGCCCGGCCAAGCTTTTTTTTGGTTTTTGTTTCCCCCTCCTTCTTTTCTCATTTGTCTCTCTTTGTCTGATTACCTCTTCTATTTGCTTTGTCTTTTTTTTTTTTTTTTTTTTTTTTTTGAGGTGAAGTCTCTCTTTGTTGCCTAGGCTGGAGTGCAGTGGTGCGATCTCGGCTCACTGCAACCTCCACTACCCGGGTTCAAGCAATTCTTTTGCCTCAGCCTCCCAAGTAGCTGGGATTACAGGTACCCGCCGCTATGCCCAGCTGGGATTACAGGTACCCGCCACTATGCCCAGCTGGGATTACAGGTACCCGCCGCTTGTATTTTTAGTAGAAACAGGATTTCACCATGTTGTCCAGGCTGGTCTCGAATGCCTGACCTCAGGTGATCCTCCCGCCTCCATCTGTCAAAGTATTGGGATTATAGATGTGAGCCACCACGCCTGGCTTCTTTTTCCTCTCATCTCTTAATTCTCCAGAAAACGAAAATGATATTCTTTAAGATTGCTTTTTTACAGCTCTGTATTCCCTGTTCTTCCTTGATAAATTGGGCAGGTTTAAGCTTTGACCCCATCTTAGAAAGGTTCCCCTAAAATAAATAAATCATATTATCATATCACCGTTTTCTTCTCTGTGACTCTTGATGTTTTGTGTGTGTGTTTGCCTTTCCTCTGTGAGTCAGTGGCACTGAATTTTTAAAAGTAATTATTTTGGACTGTTTCGATCACACTATACGCCCTGGAAGTTGGTGTCTTTTTGCCTCTTTCTCTCTTTCTTTTTTTTTTTTTTTTTTTTTACGGAGTCTCACTCTGTCTCCAGGCTGGAGTGCAGTGGTGTGATCTCGGCTCACTGCATCCTCCAACTCCTTGGTTCAAGCCATTCTCCTGCCTCAGCCTCCTGAGTAGCTGGGATTACAGGCACGCGCCACCACGCCTGGCTAATTTTTGTATTTTTAGTAGAGACGGGGTTTCACCATCTTGGCCAGGATGGTCTTGACCTCCTAACCTCATGATCCACCCACCTCAGCCTCCCAAAGTGCTGGGATTACAGGCATGAGCCACCACACCCAGCCGCGTACCATTTTTTAAAAGAAAAACAAGGCAAAGCATGGTAGCTCACGCCTGTAATCCCAGCACTTTGGGAGACCAACATGGTAGAATTACTTGTGGCCAGGAGTTTTTTAAATTTTTGTTTTTTTGAGACAGAGTCCTGCTCAGTCGCCCAGGCTGGAGTGCAGTGGTACGATCTCGGCTCACTGCAACCTCCACCTCCCAGGCTCAGGCCATTCTCCTGCTTCAGTCTCCCCAATAGCTGGGCTTACAGGTGCCTGCCACCATGCCTGGCTAATTTTTGTATTTTTAGTAGAGACGGAGTTTCACCATGTTAGCCAGGCTGGTGTTGAACTCCTGACTTTGTGATCCGCCCACCTCATCCTCCCAAAGTGTTGGGATATTACAGGAGTGAGCCACTGTGCCTGACTTTTTTTGTTTGTTTGTTTGTTTTTGATTTTGGTTTTGAGATGAGTTTTGCTCAGTCACCCAGGCTGGAGTGTAATGGCACGATCTTGGCTCACTGCAACCTCCACTCCCGGATGCAAGCGATTCTCCCGCCTCAGCCTCCTAAGTAGCTGGGATTACAGGCACCCGCCATTAAGCCTGACCAATTTTTGTATTTTTAGTAGAGACGGGGTTTCACCATGTTGGCCAGGCTGGTCTTGAACTCATGACAGCAGGTGATCCTCCCCCTCGGCTTTCCAAAGTGCTGGGATTACAGGTGTGAGGTCCTTTTTGCCTCTTTCTAGGTTTTGGCAGATTATCATCAACATAAATTCTAGTGACTTGAGAGTTTATGGTAGTTGTGTTCCAGATAACTTAGGAGTTATCACACTCACCCCTGCGGTCGGTTCTGTCCCATGTTGCATCTTTCGGGAAAGGCAAATATGAATTAGGTTTTTTCCTCTTGCATATATTGTGGGAGGTAATCTTGATTTACATACAAATGTCTGCCCCTAATCTCCTTCCCTATCTCCCTTTGAAATTTTTCTTGTTTCTGAGAATCTGTGGGGAAAACAGGCATCAAGTCAAATGTTGCCATACAGGTAGACCCCCTGCATCAGGCCTCAGGGGCTTGTGCCAAAAACAGCGATCACAATGAATAGGGGCAGGCTGCAGCCTGGATGAACCTCGAAGACACCAGGCTAAGAGAAACCAAAAAAGACCACATGTTGTCTGATTCCTTGTATGTGAAATGGCCAGACAGGAAGACCCATGGAGACAGGAAGTAGCTTAGTGGTTACCAGGGGCTGAGGCTAGGGAGGGATGGGAAGTGCCTGCCCATGGACACGAAGTTTCTTTATTTTTTTGCAGAGATGGGGTCTTGCTGTGTTTCCCAGGCTGGTCTCGAATTCCTGGGCTCAAGCGATCCTCCCACCTCGCATTCCCAAAGTGCTGGGATTACAGGTGAGCCACCATACCCAGTATGGTACAGTTTCTTTTGGGGATGATAAAAATATTCTGGAATTAGATAGTGGTGATGTGGCACAACTGTGAATATCTTTAAAAACATCAAATTGTGGCTGGGTATGGTGGCTCTTGCCTGTAATCCCAGCACTTTAGGAGTGATGTGAGAGGAAGGCATGAGCCCAAGAGTTCGAGACCAACCTGGGCAACATAGTGAGACCCCATCTGTATAAAAAAAACACCAAAACAAGCACAAAAGACATCCAATTGTAGACTGTATGTATGTATGTATTGAGACGGAGTCTCACTCTGTCACCCAGGCTAGAGTACAGTGGCATGATCTCAGCTCACTGCAACCTCCATCTCCCAGGTTCAAGCAATTCACCTGCCTCACCTTCTCCAGTAGCTGAGATTATAGGCACACGCCACCACGCCTGGCTAATTTGTGTATTTTTATTAGAGATGGGGTTTCACCATGTTGGCCAGGCTGGTCATGAACCCCTGACCTCAAATGATCCGCCCATCTCAACCTCCCAAAGTGCTAGGATTACAGGTGTGAGCCACCGCGCCCAGCCCAATTATACACTTTAAATGGGCTAACTTTACAGTATATAAATTATATGTTTTAAAAAACTGTTTAAAATACTGATTCCGGGCTGGGCACAGTGGCTCACGCCTGTAATCCCAGCACTTTGGGAGGCTGAGGTGGGTGGATCACATAAGGTCTGGGGTTTGAGACTAGCCTGGCCAACATGGTGAAACTCCATCTCTACTAAAAATACAAAAATTAGCTGGGCGTGGTGACACGCGCCTGTAATCCCAGCTACTCAGGAAGCTGAGGGAGGTAAATCTCTTGAACCCGGGAGCCAGAGGCTGCAGTGAGCCGAGATTGTGCCACTGCATTCCAGCCTGGGCGACAGAGCAAGACTCTGTTTAAAAAAAAAAAAAAACTGATTCTAGCGCCTAGCCAAAACTACTAAATCAGAACCTCTGAATGTGAGCCTGGGAATTTGCATTTCACCTCCCTCTCAGCGGTACCGGCTGTGCACTTTGTTTAGAAATCACTAAGCATTTCAAGACAGTGATGAGAACAGAGAGTGAAAACAAGCTCGGGGCCCTCTGAGCTCTGGGTCCCATGACTGAGTAGGTCACAGGCTCGTGAAGCTGGCCCTGCAGCCCGGAATGAAGCCTGCATGCTCTACCCAAAGGACGGACAGAGCATTTGCTTAGCGGGTTTGCCTCTTCATCCGAGGACCTGGAAGGAGAGGAGAAATTAGCAACTTCTAAAGGTTTCCTCTTCCTGCAAGAACAATGCAGTGGTTTTTGTGAGAAGAGTGCAGCGGAGTCCCCCGGCCCATGGCTGAGTCATCTCCAGAACTGCGGGCTTTCAGTGACAGAAGGAGAAAGGCTGAGCCTGCGCGAGATCTATGGGAGCTCCTAGGTCGATCCATCAATCCAACAGCATTAAATGACTCTTCTGGCGAATTGAATCAGAATGGGAGTTCATTAAAGGACACCAGGTGGTTGGCGGAATCCCTGTGAGCCTGTTGCTCATGGGGAACCCAGGGTGGGGGGCTCCAGGCAGCCACTGAGAGCTCAGCCTGTTCCTCCAGAGAGGGGATCTTGTTGCAATTGCCACCTCTCCCTGCAATGAAGCACCTGCCACCATCTCTGTTGCTTCATGTCACAGCGTCTGATTTGAAGTCTGATTGCATTGCCGCAGTCTCAGGCCCACAGCCTAGCTACGATGGAGGCTGGAAAGACAAGTGTCACATTTCAGCTTCTGCAGCAGACAGCAGGCCCTGCTGCCCACCAAACAACCCTTACTTACCCAGAGTGGGCATATGTCAAGCTTTTATTCACTCGGTGTTGAGGGAATCAGCATAACGCAGCTGATTCAAAGGAGGAGATGAGAGACTAATATTGGTGTCTGTCTGTCTGTTGTCAATGAAGATAAAGAATGCCAGAATCAAACAGCTCTGTTAGATGTGAAAGTGGTTCACGCCCTACAGTCAATACGCCCATAACCTTTGCAGTCATCTTCTCTACTTGGTAGAGATCATTTGCATCTTATCTGTTTTCTCTAAGTTCAAAGACCCTGGCGCCTAATGAATAATACATAATACGTCAAACAAAGTTCCACTCTCCGAGAACAATGTCATCTAATAGAACTTCCTGCGGCAATGGAGATATTCTGTGTCTGTGCTATTCAATAATGTCGCCATTAGCCACTGCAGCTGTTGAGCACTCAAGATGTGAGTGACACTGAGGAACTGAATTTAAAAAAAAAAGTTTTTTTTTAAATTTGAAATGGAGTCTCACTCTGTTGCCCAGGCTGGAGTGCAGTGGCGCAATCTCCACTCACTGCAACCTCTGCCTCCCGGGTTCAAGCGATTCTCCTGCCTTTGCCTCCCTAGTAGCTGGAACTACAGGTGTGTACCACCACACCTGGCTAATTTTTGTTTTTTTTAGTAGAGATGAGGTTTTACCAAGTTGGCCAGGCTGGTCTCAACTCCTGACCTCGGGTGATCCACCAGCCTCAGCCTCCCCCAAAGTGCTGGGAGTATGAGCCACCGCACCTGGCAAAAAAAAAAAAAAAAAAAAAAAATGTTTTAAGTAATTAAAAAAAAAAAAAAAAAAGAGGGAAGGCCAGGTATGGTGGCTCATGCCTATAATCCCAGCACTTGGGGAGGCCGAGGCGGGTGGATCACTTGAGGTCAGGAGTTTGAGACTGGCCTGGCCAACATGGTGAAACCCCATCTCTACTAAAAATACAAAAATTAGCTGGATGTGGTGGTGCATGCCTGTAATCCCAGCTACTTGGGAGGCTGAGGCAGGAGAATTGCTTGAACCTCGGAGGTGGAGATTATAATGAGCCAAGATTGCATCATTGCACTCTAGCCTGGGCAACAAAGGCAAAACTCTGTCTCCAAAAAAAAAAAAAAGAGGTGGGCTCTCACCATGTTGGAATCTCGCCATGTTGCCCAGGCTGGTCTTGAGCTGATCACTCAAGTGATCCACCACCTCAGCCTCCTAAAGCACTGGGATTACAGGGGTGAGCCACAGCGCCTGACCTGTTTTAAGTAATTTTAGATTTATAGAAAAGTTATAGACAGTACAGAGACTTCCCGTACACCCTTCACCCAGCTTCCCGTAAGTGGGAATTTCTTAAATAATTGTGCATATTTATAAAAACTAAGCGATTAACACTCATAGGATATCAATCACTAAACTACCAGCTGTCTGAATTTTCTCCATTTTTTTCATTAATGTCTGTTTGCTGGTCCAAGAGTCAGTCCAGGTTCCCACATTGTGCTTAGTGCTTGTATCTCCTTAGTCTTCAATCTGTTACCATTTTCTTAGCCTTTCCTTGTTTTTCATGACCCTGACACTTTGGAAGAGTGCCAGTCAAGGATTTTGTGAAATGGCCCTAGGTTGGGCTTGGCAGGTGTTTTCTCCTGATGGGACTGGGATGGTGGTTTTGGAAGATGACAGAGAAGTGAGGGAGGTACCTTCTCATTGTGTCACGTGAGGGGTGTGTTATCCAAGCGTGGGCTCACTGGCCAGAGGTGATGTCTGAGACGCATCTCCCCTGCCGCCTTGCCACCTTGCTGTATTCCCTCTTGTGCTCTGTTCTTTAGAAGGGAGTCACCAAGTCCCACCCACCTTCAAGGGGAGGGGAGTTAAGCCCCCTCCTGGAGGGAGGAATATTGAATTTTTGTGGACATATGTTAAAGCCACCACCATGGTTTGAAGGGAGATTCTTCGAGGCTGTGTGGTTTCCTGTTTCTCCTTAAAGTTTCACCTGCTAACTTCAGCATTCTTCTGTGGATCCTGCCTGAGGCCGTTATTACTGTGGTGTTCTAATGATGATTTTCTGTTTCCCTCATTCCTCTGTATTTATGATTTATTAATTAGAATTCTATAAGGAACATTTGTCCCTTTTCCCTCATTTATTTATCTCGTCAACCATTTATTTTTATTTTTTATTTATTTTTATTTTATTTTTTATTTTTTATTTTATTTTATTATTTTTTTTTGAGGCGGAGTCTCGCTCTATCGCCCAGGCTGGAGTGCAGTGGCCAGATCTCGGCTCACTGCAAGCTCCGCCTCCCGGGTTTTACGCCATTCTCCTGCCTCAGCCTCCCGAGTAGCTGGGACTACAGGCGTCCGCCACCTCGCCCGGCTAGCTTTTTGTATTTTTTAGTAGAGACGGGGTTTCACTGTGTTAGCCGGGATGGTCTCGATCTCCTGACCTCGTGATCCACCCGTCTCGGCCTCCCAAAGTGCTGGGATTACAGGCTTGAGCCACCACGCCCGGCCTTTATTTTTATTTTGTTGTTTTTTTTTTTTTTTGAGACAGAGTCTTACTCTGTTGCCCAGGCTGGAGTATAGTGACGCCATCTCGGCTCACTGCAACCTCTGCCTCCCAGATTCAAGCAAGTCGTACCTCAGCCTCCGAAGTAGCTGGGGTTACAGGAGTGCGCCACTACACTCCACTCGTTTTTGTATTTTTTGTGGAGATGGGATTTCGCCATGTTGCCCAGGCTGGTCTTGAACTCCTGACCTCAAGTGATGCTCCTGACTCAGCCTCCCAAAGTGCTGGGATTACACGTGTGAGCCACCACGCCTGGCCCAACTATTTGTTTATATCACAGTGAACTTGTGGGTATTTACCTTATTCTTTTTTTTTTTTTTTTTTTTTGAGACGGAGTCTCGCTCTGTCGCCCAGGCTGGAGTGCAGTGGCCGGATCTCAGCTCACTGCAAGCTCCGCCTTCCGGGTTTACGCCATTCTCCTGCCTCAGCCTCCGCAGTAGCTGGGACTACAGGCGCCCGCCACCTGGCCCGGCTAGATTTTTGTATTTTTTTAGTAGAGACGGGGTTTCACTGTGTTAGCCAGGATGATCTCGATGTCCTGACCTCGTGATCCGCCCGTCTCGGCCTCCCAAAATGCTGGGATTACAGGCTTGAGCCACCGCGCCCGGCCGTATTTACCTTATTCTTTGAAAGAACAGGCCGGGCGTGGTGGCTCAAGCCTGTAATCCCGGCACTTGGGAGGCCGAGGCAGACAGATCACAAGGTCAGGAGATCGAGACCATCCTGGCTAACACGGTGAAACCCCGTCTCTACTAAAATACTAAAAATACAAAAAATTAGCTAGGCATGGTGGTGGGCGCCTGTAATCCCAGCTACTTGGGAGGCTGAGACAGGAGAATCGCTTGAACCTGGAAGGCGGAGGTTGCAGTGAGCCAAGATGGCAGCACTGCACTCTAGCCTAGGTGACAGTGAAACTCTCTAAAGGAAAAAAAAAAAAAAAAAAAAAAAAAAAAAAAAAAAGCTGCTAGGGGACTGCAGTAGAAATACTTGCGAGAATAAAAATGAGAAGTCTAAGACTGAAGTGCATGTCTCAGAGTCCTAACCATATGCCCCCTTGAGTGTGGACTTGTGCAAACCACACCTCTTCAGTCCTCAGTTTCCCCAGAGATAAGATGAAGATGTAGGTGCTGGTTGACTCAACATTAGTGGTTCTCAAACTCTAGGGTGTATTAGAATCCCCTGGAGGGCTCCACAAAGCCCAGATTGCTGTCTCCACCCACAGACCTTCCGATTCAGTAGGTCTGGGGTGAGACCCGATGATTGACATTTCTAAAATGTTGCCACGGGCTGTTGCTGCTGCTGCTGGCCCAGGGACCAGGCTTTGAGTCTGGGTGATCTCTAAGAAGCCTTAACAGTTGTGGACTTAACAATGATTCAGGCCGGGCGCGGTGGCTCAAGCCTGTAATCCCAGCACTTTGGGAGGCCGAGACGGGCGGATCACGAGGTCAGGAGATCGAGACCATCCTGGCTAACACGGTGAAACCCCGTCTCTACTAAAAAATACAAAAAACTAGCCGGGCGAGGTGGCAGGCGCCTGTAGTCCCAGCTACTCGGGAGGCTGAGGCAGGAGAATGGCATGAACCCGGGAGGCGGAGCTTGCAGTGAGCTGAGATCCGGCCACTGCACTCCAGCCTGGGCGACAGAGCGAGACTCCGTCTCAAAAAAAAAAAAAAACAATGATTCAAATGACAAAATCTTTGGACCTGGCTATGAAGAAGTCCCCTAGGCCCTGAAAACCCAGTGGGGAGTTGTGCAGAGGACACTGTAAGATTGCTGCATGCCGCACCTGGCATCGAGAGCCTGTGAGACCCAGCCACTGCCCGGGGAGCGTCAAAGGCTGGGTAAGGCGGAGAAGCCCAGGCTGGAATCTGGGCTCCACCCCTTAATAGCTGTGTGGCCTTGAGCAAGTGACTGACTGACTTCTTGCCTCAGTTTCCCTACCTATGAAAAGAGGATGGTACTTAACATGACCTGGCATAAAGAAAATGCTCAATGAGTATTTATTGCTCCTGAGATCTTGCTTTGTCTCTGGAGTGAGTGGTGCTGTCCTAGCTCACTGCAGCCTTGAACTCCTGGGCTCAAGCAATCCTCCCACCTCGGCCTCCCAAGTAGCACACCACCATGCTGATTTTTCTGTTTTGTTTTGGTTTGGTTTGGTTTGGTTTTTTTAGAGGTGGGATCTTGCTATGTTGCCCAGGCTGGTCCGAAACTCTGGCCTCAAGCAGTCCTCCAGCCTTAGCTTCCCAAAGTGCTGGGATATCTGATCTGTGTTACAACCCTATGAGGCTGTGGCCATCACCATTGCCATTTCCAGACGAAACTAGCCACCATGCCCTGCCAAGGTCATTAGTTTTTTTCTCTTTCTTTTTTGAAATAGAGATGGGGTCTCACTATGTTGCCCAGGCTGGTCTTGAACTCCCAGGCTCAAGTGATCCTCCTGCCTTTATCTCCCAAAGTGCTGAGATTACAGGTGTGAGCCACAGTGCCCAGCTCAGGGTCATTATTTTTTACTGAGCCTGTCCAGTGGGAAGAAATGACAGTAGTAAAGTGATACCTCTTTCTAGAGCATGTCCATCTGCCCGCTGCCACAATGCTACCCAGCTTAGAGTCCCATTTGCCAATGTCAAGCCCCTCACAAAACGCATGACAGATTATGAGAAAAATTCAATATAATTTATTAAATAGATTCCTAGGGCTCCCCCAGGGAGCATTAACAACTTTTAGTACAATAAATATCAATAAATTAACATAACTGCCACCTCCTGCCCTCACAAGGGTATAATAAGTAAGGTTTAAGCCTCCTGAAGAAAAGCATTCCATACATACCAAGACTAATAACAATAACCTAATGTTTTTCAAGGTAATTCACAAATTTACATCTCAGCCCTCCCAGGAGTAGCCCATCTGAGGGGTCACTGAGATTACTCATTGGAAAAATGTACTTAAGGAATCACGGCAGAGTTCCCACACTTAGCTGTCGGTCATCTTTTTAAGGCTCCTTAAGTTCCTGCCATTCTGAAAGGAAGAGATGGCCTTAAGTGGTGGCCTGCTGGGCTCCAGAAGTCAATGATTTTAATGCAAGGTCCATGCACTCTGAAAACTGTTGAGAAATAGTCAGGATGAAGCGTTTACATTCATGGGTGTCTGTTGGCACAGAAATGTTTGTTTCTGGTGCATCTTGAAATATGAGTTTGTCGAGGTGCTCTATGATCTCATCAATAACAGATTTGTTGTCTAACTGTCTGATTGTCTTGAGATATGCCCGGATGGCTGGGCTGTGGATGATGTTTGGCGGCTGGGCATCAGGGGTGAGACACGGCAGCGTGTAATTCTGGGACACGAGCACCCCCTTGTCTTCCTCCACCTGTGGAATGAGGAGAAATGGTGAGTGTTGGGTTTGCGATAACAGCGGCAAGTCCTGACAGTGAATGTTTGCATGCTTCCTCCACAACCTGCCTGGTGGATATATTTATCTGATCAGTATCACAACCCTATGAGGTTATGCCATCACTAACCCCATTTCCAGATGAAACTAGAGCTTAGGTGGCTGCAGTCCTGAAGCCTGTGCTCAGAACCACTGACCCATCCAGCTGAGGCCTCCCCAGCCTTCCAGAACCCACTCTCACGTGCTCAGGGTGGTGGAAACTACAGCACATCTGGCCTTCCATGGACTTCCGCCCTTTGTACTCTGTGTTAAAGCCACATATGCCCCACTTATAGAGGAGAGTGTTAGGCTTGTCCAGAAAGGCATCCAAGATACAGGGGAGAGTTTTCCCAAACCAACCAAGGAGTCTGGACCACTCCCTCCCTGCCCTCTTTCTAAGGACTAACCATTTTTGAGTCAGACCAAATTGCCAGCAGCACCTCATCAACCTGAACTGCCCAGTCATCTTTGGTTGGTAACAACCTCTGCCTTTTATAAAAGCCAAGGCTAAAGTCTAAATGCCAAGGCAGATGAGAAGGATAATGCCAATTTCATGAATTGCTTCCAAGTTTGGGTATTTGTTCGTTTGATCAAAGCTATCTTGGCTGGGCACAGTGGCTAATGCCTGTAATCCCAGCACTTTGGGAGGCCGAGGCAAGCAGATCACTTGAGGTCAGGAGTTTGAGACCAGCCTGGCCAACATGGAGAAATTCTGTCTTTACTAAAAATATGAAAATTAGCCAGGCATGGTGGCATGTGCCTGTACTCCCAGCTACTCGGGAGGCTGATGCAGGAGAATCGCTTGAACCCATGAAGCAGAGGTTGCAGTGAGCCAAGATCACACCACTGCACTCCAGCCTGGGCGACAGAGTGAGACTCTATCTCAAAAAAAAAAAAAAAAGCCATCTTCTCCTGTCTAGTTGCCCCCATCCCTTCCTGGCATAGCCACAGCCCTGGCTTCAGGTCTGGAGAGATGAGCCTCTTCGGAGGGCAATGGAAGGCATTTTTAAGAAATCGTTTAGAAAAGAAATCTCTAGGACACTCACATCTTTCAAAAGCATCTTCGAGAGGGACTGTAATTCCTCGACTATTTTCTGTATATCACTTGGTCGTAGGAAATGGACGGGCAACGTGTGGGAGGTCAGCCAGCCTCCCAGGCAGCACAGCAGAAACAGCACAGACGTCGTGGGGCCTGGAGAGAGAACGATGCCGTGAACGCATGCATCACACACCCCTGTCCACCCGGCTCCCCCTGCAGCTGTGCTGAGCCAACCCTGGGGGCAGTGCTTCCAGAATCTTCCTGGTGAGATAAGATGATGCCCAAGACTCCGGAAGCACCAGGACCAGCGAGCAATACCTGAGTGAGAGGCCATGGCGAGACAGAGCAAGGCCAGCTTCGGTGGGGGCTTCTGGAGCCAGATGTGTTCGCCATGGCTGTCTGGAGATATATAAAGGGCCAGGGTGAGGAGGAAGAGCAGTCAGCGTCCCGCCCATGGTAAAACCATTTACTCAGCTTTTCTCCAGAAAACACACAAAGTTCTGCTGGCCACGGCTGAGTGAAAGGGCTGAAAGGAAATGCTGAGGTTACCCTCGAGGTGGGCAGATGCCTGACTCAGACACACACATACTTCACAAAAAGACACATGCATGCATCTTTGCCTTTCTTCGTGGAAGGAACCTGTTGATTTGACTAGACAAAATTTTAAAGCCTAGGGTTGACAGACACAACTGTACCACCAAGGAGCAGGTGACTTCCAGGAGTTCAAGGCCAGCACCCACAGGGAATTTCTGGGGAGGAAATGTGAAGCTGGCATGAGATGTGCGGAATGCGGTATCTCTGGAAATTTCTGCAGTATATGCCCACGCCGGTGTGCAGGGACGGCCCCGTAACTGCTGTGAGTGTGGTGGGTCGAAGGCTTCATCTCAACTCCGTGTGTCCTTGGACATCACTGGACTCTCCATCGTGCCTCTGCAATCTCAGGGCCCAGAACCAGAGGCTGTGCTCCAGAGTTACTGCTTGAAATCCTTGTTCATATATATATATATATATATATATATATATATATTTTTTTTTTTTTTTTTTTTTTTTTTTTTTTGAGATGGAGTCTCGCTCTGTCACCCAGGCTGGAGTGCAGTGGCCTGATCATTGCAACCTCCGCATCCCGGGCTCAAGAAATTCTCATGCCTCAGTCTCAGCCTCCCAAGTAGCTGAGACTACAGGCATGTGCCACCACACCCAGCTAATTTTTGTATTTTTAGTAGAGACGGTGTTTCACCATGTTCGCCAGGCTGGTCTTGAACTCCTGACCTCAGGTGACCCGCACACCTTGGATTACAGGTGTGAGCCACCGCGCCCAGCCTGCCCGGCTAAGTTTTAAAATTTTTTCATAGAGACAGGGTTTCACCATGTTGCCCAGGCTGGTCTCAAACTTCTGGGCTCATCCTCCCACCTTGGCCTCCCAAAGTGCTGAGATTACAGGCATGAGTGACTGCACCCGGCCTCCTTATTCATATTTTAGTGCCAGCTTTGATCAGGCCCTTTTCTATTTTTTTTTTTTTTTTTTTTTTTTTTTGAGGTGGAGTCTCGCTCTGTTGCCCAGACTGGAGTGCAGTGGCCGGATCTCAGCTCACTGCAAGCTCCACTTCCCGGGTTCACGCCATTCTCCTGCCTCAGCCTCCCGAGTAGCTGGGACTACAGGCGCCTGCCACCTCGCCCGACTAGTTTTTTTTTTTTTTTTTTTTTTTTTTGAGACGGAGTCTCACTCTATCGCCCAGGCTGGAGTGCAGTGGCCGGATCTCAGCTCACTGCAAGCTCCGCCTCCGGAGTTTATGCCATTCTCCTGCCTCAGCCTCCCGAGTAGCTGGGACTACAGGCGCCCGCCACGTCGTCCGGCTAGTTTTTTGTATTTTTTAGTAGAGACGGGGTTTCACGGTGTTAGCCAGGATGGTCTTGATCTCCTGACCTCGTGATCCACCCGTCTCGGCCTCCCAAAGTGCTGGGATTACAGGCTTGAGCCACCGCGCCCGGCCCGACTAGTTTTTGTATTTTTAGTAGAGACGGGGTTTCACCGTGTTAGCCAGGATGGTCTCGATCTCCTGACCTCGTGATCCACCCGTCTCGGCCTCCCAAAGTGCCGGGATTACAGGCTTGAGCCACCGCGCCCGGCCGATCAGGCCCTTTTCTAGGGTATTGGGAATAGTGGCGAAGAAGTTAGACAGGGTCCCTGCCCTTGTGGGCCCAGCATTGCAGTGGGCCGTGGCAGACAATAGCAACAACATTCATAAATAAGCTAGAAGGCACTGCAACGGCTGGAGAGTGACGGGCGGGATACTTTTAGTCAGGTGATCAGCAAAAGTCTCTCTGAGAGGTGACAACATTGAGGCAGAGACTGAAAGACAAGAAGGAGCCGGTTGTGCGAAGACCTGGGAGAAGAGTGTTCCAAGGCGACAGGACAGGAGTGCAAAATCCTCAGGCGAAAATGAGCTCGATGCTGTTCCTAGAACGGGAAGAGGGTCATGGCAGCCTCAGTGACGAGAGAGGACAGGAGGGTGGTGGGGAGGTGGGCAGCGGCCCCATCACAGAGGCCTGAGGCTGGGACAAAGAGCCTGGGTTTTATTCCACATGTGACGAGGCAGTGCTGGGCGGCTTTCAGTAGGGAAACAAAGGATTGGATGCACTTTATTTTTTTTTTTTCTTAATTGTTTTGTCTTTTGTTTTTTTTGGAGAGGTCTCAAGGCGATCCTCTCACCTTGGCTTCCCAAAATGCTGGGATTACAGGCATGAGTCACCATGCCTGGCCCTGAGGCACTTTATTTATTATAAGTAGTAGCATTTTTTTTTTTCTTTTTGAGACAGAGTCTCACTTTGTCGCCCAGGCAGGAGTGAAGTGGCGCAATCTCAGCTCACTGCAACCTCCACCTCCCATGTTCAAGCGATTCTCGTGCCTCGGCTTCCTGAGTAGCTGGGATTACAGGCATGCACCACCATGCCTGGCTAATTCTTGTATTTTTAGTAGAGATGGAGCTTCACCATGTTGGGATGAGGTCAGTCTGGGCGGCCCATAGAACCCAAGATGCACAGAGGGGACACACCAGGAAGCCCTCCCACCCATCCTCCCAAGTCCCCCTGCTGCCAGCCATCACTGACTTTTTCTTTACTTGCCAAACCACCACAATATGGCTTTCACCACCTCACTAATTTAATCAGAATCCTCTAGCAGAGCATGAGCTTCATCCGCAGGTGTTTACTGCCATAATTATGTTGCATTGCATGGCAAAAGGGATTTTGTAGATGTGGTCATGGTTACTGTTCAGTTTGCCTGAAATAGAGAGATTTTCCTGGGTTCCCTGGGCCACCCCAACACAATCCCATGAGCCCATCAAGCAGAAGAGGAGGTCAGAGGGATTCCGAGCGAGAGAAGAGCTCACCTGCTGTTGCTGGCTTAAAGATGGTGGGGGCAGCGCGGAAAGCATGAGAAGGAAATAATTTGGTCAATAACCACTGAGCTTGGAAGCAGATGCTGAGACCTAAATGAGAACCCTAGCCAGCCAGCACCTTTATTTTAGTTCAGTGAGTTCCTGAGCAAATAATCTATCCATGGCATGCTAGACTTTGACCTACAGATGCTATGCGAGAGAAAATGTGTGTGTGTGTATGTGTGTGTTTAATAGACAGGATCTTGCTCTCTCATCCAGGCTGGAGTGCAGTGGTATGATCACAGCTCACTGCAGCCTTGACCTCTCAGACTCAAGTAGCCCTCTTACCCTAGCCTCCCAAGTAGCTGGGACTATAGGCCTGCACCACCATGCCTGGCTAATTTTTGTATTTTTTGTAGCGATGGAGTCTCACCATGTTGTCCAGGCTGGCGTTGAACTCCTGGGCTCAAGCAATCCCGCCTTACCTTCCGAAAGTGCTGGCATCACAGGCGTGAGCCACTGTGCCTGGCCACATTTGTGGTTTTATTTATTTATTTATTATTTTGAGATGGAGTGTGGCTCTGTTGCCCAGGATGGAGTGCAGTGGCATGATCTTGGCTCACTGCAACCTCCGCCTCCTGGGTTCAAGCGATTCTCTTGTCTCAGTCTCCCAAGTAACTGGGATTACAGGCACGTGCCACCATGCCTGGCTAATTTTTGTATTTTTTGTAGAGATGGGGTTTCACCATGTTGGCCAGGCTGGTCTTGAACTCCTGACCTCAAGTGATCCACCCACCTTGGCCTCCCAAAATGCTAGGATTACAGGTGAGAGCCACCACGCCTGGCTGCATTTGTGGTTTTAAACTGCTGTTTGTGATATTTGTTATGGTGGCAATAGAGAACTAATACAGTACCCAGAGACCACATGTTGTCAGCCTTACCGGGGTTTCAGCCTTCATTTTACATAACCCATCTATAGCATGAAACATTGCCAACCACTTCCACTTTCTTGACAACCTCTTGTTCCTCTCCTAAAACAACTTCATCCTGATCCATTTTGCCCCTCTCCCCAGCTCCATGGACTCCACCCATGATCTGGATTCCTCATACTTTAGTGTGTGTTGCCTTCACACTCCAGACCTAAATGTCCACCTCAGTGTCCCACTGATACCTCAAAATCAACATGCCCAAAGGTGGGCGTGAGAACAGGGTAATAGTGACAGTGGAGATGAAGAGGTGTGGATGGATTGTAGAAATGTTTAGGAGGGAAAATACGTAAGAGGTGACTTTTTTTTTGTTGTGTTCTGTTTTGTTTTTGAGACAGCATCTCGCTCTGTCACCTGGGCTGGAGTGCAGTAGCATGATCTCAGCTCACCACAACCTCCACCTCCTGGGTTCAAGCGATTCTCCTGCCTCAGCCTCCTGAGTAGCTGGGACTACAGGTGTGAGCCGCCACACTTGGCCTTTTTTTGTTGTTGTTGTTGTATTTTTAGTAGAGATGGGGTTTCGCCATGTTGGCCAGGCTGGTCTTGAACTCCTGACCTTGTGATTCACCTGCCTCAGCCTCCCAAAGTGCTGGGATTACAGGCATGAGCCATGGCGCCTGGCCAGAAGTGGTGTTTGACTGGATGTGGGGAAAGTGGAGAGGAAAGAGTTGAGGACAACTTCTAGCTTTTTGGTTTGGGCAACTAGAAGAATGACATTGGTACAAACTGAGAGGATTACAGGCCTAAGGCCTTTGGGGCTTGGGTGAGGTGGTGAATTCTAGCTCTTTGCTTGTTGGTTGGCTGGTTTTGTTTTGTTTTGTTTTCTTTAAGAGGCAAGGTCTCACTCTGTCACCTTGGCTAGAGTGCAGTGGTGTGATCACAGCTCACTGCAGCCTCAAACTCCTAGGCTCAAGAGATCCTTCTGCCTCAGCCTCCTGAGTAGCTGGGGCTATAGGCACACAGCATACCACCATGCCTGGCTAACTTTTTAATTTTAACTTTTTGTAGAATTAAGATCTTGCTCTGTTGCCTAGGCTGGTCTTGAACTCTGGGGCTCAAGCAATCCACCCACCTTGGCCTCCCAAAGTGCTGGGACTATAGGTGCGAGCCACACACCCGGCCTGATTCAGCTTTTTACACAGTGAATGGGAAACCTTATGGATGCTCAGCTGAAGACATACAGCAGGCCATCGGACGTGTGCATCTGGGGCGTGAAGGAAGGAACTACAGACGTAAATGTGGGTGCCATCAAGGTATTGTGGTAGATAAAACTATAAGCCAGTAAGAGATGAGCAGTGTGAGGTGTGGAAGTCAAGCATGGAGCCCTGGGACATGCCTCCATTAACAGGACAAGGAGAAGAGGATTTAATCTAGAACATGGAGAAGGCACTCACAAGAGAAAAAGAAGGCTGGGCACGGTGGCTCACACCTGTAATCCCAGCACTTTGGGAGGCCGAGGCAGGCGGATCACGAGGTCAGAAGGTGGAGACCATCCTGGACAACATGGTGAAACCCCATCTCTACTAAAAATACAAAAAATTAGCTGGGTGTGGTGGTATGTGCCTGTAGTCCTAGCTACTTGGGAGGCTGCGGCAGGAGAATTGCTTGAACCCAGAAGGCGGAGGTTGCAGTGAGCTGAGATCGCGCCACTGAACTCCAGCCTGGTGACAGAGTGAGACTCCATCTCAAAAAAAAAAAAAAAAAGAAAGAAAAAGAAAAGTAACCAGAAACACATGTTGTCATGGAATAAGATGAAAAGTAGTTTTTCAAGAAGGAGGAAATGGTTGGCATCATCAAAAGCCACGAAGAGGTCAAATAAGATAAAGCCTGCGGAGATTCACCAGATTGGGCAACATGAGGTCACAGAAATTTTGCTAGGAGAGTTTGAATACATTGTTGGTGTGGCAGTTGTATCATGGTGGTTTGGGAAGTGAGGAAAAAGTGAACATAGGTCAGCCGTGGTGGCTCACACCTGTCATCCCAGCACTTTGGGAGGCTGAGTCAGGTGGAACACCTGAGGTCAAGAGTTTGAGATCAGCCTGGCAAACATGGTGAAACCCCGTTCTACTAAAAATACAAAAATTAGCTGGGCATGGTGGCAGGGCGCCTGTAATCCCAGCTACTCGGGAGGCTGAGGCAGGAAAATTGCTTGAACCCAGGAGGTGGAGGTTGCAGTGAATCAAGATTGCGCCACTGCACTCCAGCCTGGGCGAGAGAGCAAGACTCTGTCTCAAAAAAAAAAAAAAAGAAAAAATAAAAAAAGTGAGCATAGATCACTGCGTCAAGAAGCTTGGATGAGAAGGAAGAGAAAAGAGACAGTGGTGGCTGCAGGGGGACTTGGGATGAAGGGTGGAAGGACTTCCTGGCTGGGCCCCTTCTGTGCATCTTGGGTTCTGTGGTCCGCCCAGACCTGACCTCATTCCTGAGCTCTTACTCCTAACCAATGGCTGATTTGACAGAGTAGATGCCCATTGGCATCTGGACCTTAACTTGTTCCAAACAGGATGCTTGATTTCCCCTCTCAGTCTTCTCTTCCTTCACTGCACATTGTCCATCTGTTGCTCCATCAGAATCACAGGAGCCATGTCTGTGATTCATCTCCTTGATTTATTATATCACTATGGACTCAAAGATATTTATTTTATTCTTTGAGAGCCAGGCATGGTGGCTCACCCCTGTGATCTCAGCACTTTGGGAGGCTGAGGTGGGTGGATCACTTGAGGTCAGAAGTTTGAGACCAGTCTGGGCAACATGGTGAAACCCCGTCTTTACTAAAAATACAAAAAATTAGCCAGGCATGGTGATGCATGCCTGTAGTCACATTTACTCAGGAGGCTGAGGTGGGAGGACCACTTCAGCTCAAGAGGTCCAGGCTTCAGGGACCTGTGATCACGCTACTGCACTGTAGCCTGGGTAACAAAGTGAGACCCTGTCCCCCGCCCCCCAAAAAAAGGATATTTTCTTCTTCGAAAGGACACATGGTCATCTTTTTGCCTTAACTCCCTGTTTTGGATTAATTTTTTTTTTTTTTGAGACAGTCTTGCTCTGTTGCCCAGGTTGGAATGCAGTGACGTGACCTTGGCTCACTGCAACTTCAGGAGTTCAAGCGATTCTCCTGCCTCGGCCTCCCAAGTAGCTGGGTTTATAGGCACATGCCACCATGCCTGGCTAAATTTTGTATTTTTAGTAGAGACGGGATTTCACCATGTTTGCCAGGCTGGTCTCGAACTCCTGACCTCAGGTGATCCGCCCACCTCAGCCTCCCAAAGTGCTGGGTTTACAAGGATGAGCCACCATGCCCAACCTAATTCTTCTTTTTTTTCTTTTTTGAGACGGAGTCTCGTTCTGTCGCCCAGGCTGGAATGCAGTTGCACGATGTCCACTCACTGCAAGCTCCACCTCCCGGGCTCATGCCATTCTCCTGCCTCAGCCTCCCAGGAGTAGCTGGGACTACAGGCACCGGCCACCACGCCCAGATAATTTTTTATATTTTTAGTAGAGATGGAGTTTCACCGTGTTAGCCAGGATGGTCTTGATCTGCTAACCTCGTGATCCACCCGCCTCAGCCTCCCAAAGTGCTGGGATTACAGGTGTGAGCCACCGCTCCCAGCCGCCCAGCCTAATTTTTCTAATAACAGTAAAGTTGTCCCAATATCGTATAGTTAAAAAGAATGAGAGATGTTAATGTGTTCCTCCGAAATTCACTTGTCAGAACCTGATGCCCAGTGTGATAGTATTAAGAGGTGGGGCCCTTTGGGAAGTGATTAAGTGTGGGGGCTCCTCAGGAATGGGATTAATGTCCTTATAAAAGAAGTTTCATGGCTGGGCGTGGTGGTTCACACCTGTAGTCCTAGCACTTTGGGAGGCTGAGGCCAGTGGATTGCCTGAGCCCAGAAGTTTGAGACCAACCTGGGCAACATGGTGAAACTCCGTCTCTACTAAAATACAAAAAATTAGACCGGGCACAGTGGCTCACGTCTGTAATCCCAGCACTTTGGGAGGCTGAGGCAGGTGAATCACCTCAGGTCAGGAGTTCGAGACTAGCCTGGCAAACATAGTGAAATCCTGTCTGTACTAAAAATACAAAACATTAGCGGGGCGTTGTGGCAGGCGCCTATAATCCCAGCTACTCGGGAGGCTGAGGCAGGCGAATCGGTTGAATCTGGGAGGCAGAGGTTGCAGTGAGCCGAGATCGCGCCATTGCATTCCAGCCTGGACAACAAGAGTGAAACTCGGTCTAAAAAATAAAAAAGTCGGAAGTGATCATGCGTGCCTGTAATCCCAGCTACTAGGGAGGCTGAAGCAGGAAAATCGCTGGAACCCGGGACACGGAGATTGCAGTGAGCCGAGATCTCGCCACTGGACTCCAGCCTGGACGACAGAGTGAGACTCCGTCTCAATAAAATAAAATAAATAAAAACATAAAACGAGGGCTGGGTGCTTAAACAGTTATACAGGTGGACAGTATGAAACCCCTGACTCCAGGCTTAGAGAGACCCACCCTGGAACCCACTGGCTGGCTGGAGTCGAGAGGTTTGACCTTGGGTCCTCTTCTCCTTTCTCCAGCTGTCAGATGGGTATAGGATGACTTTCCGTGGGGAGTGCTTGACAGGAGCTAAGAAACAGGTCAGCTACGGCGCTCACTGCCTGCGGGAGCTGCTGCACTTAGAACCACCAGCTGTTATCCCATTTTTGTAGATGAGGGCAGAAGAGAAAACCCAGGTGGCTGGGGCCGAGTTGTCTGTGATCCGGATGGGGGGGGCTTTTTCCTCGCGGCAGGTGAGCGCGCTTGGAGAGGCCCCGGCCCCCGCGCACGCGTCCTGGCGGTTGCCTGGCAACGCGGCCCTGCCATGGCGGCGTCTTACGAGTCTGAGTCCGAGTCTGAGGCCTGGCCGGGGACTCAGCGGCCCGGGACCGGGACCGTGAGCGCGGCCGTGCGCGAGCACTTGCAGAAGCTGTGTCTGCGCGAGTTCCCGTGCGGCGCCGGCAGCTGGGTGCGGGCGCCGAGGCTGGGACTCTGGGGGTCTGGACCCGCTGCGGGGAGGCACGGGCCCGGGCGAGCGGGGCGGGCTGGTCCCTGGGGCCTGGGATCTGCGCATTCTGGGGGCCGCCAACGTGGGGGCGGGTGGGGCTCGAGGTTGAAGGTGGGGACCGAGCCGTGGGCACTGCCGGGGGGAGGAGAGCGGGGCCCGTCCTGAGCACCTCAGCTGACCTGGGCCGGGGCCTCTCCCTGACTTGATGCCAGCACCCCAGATTTCCAGTGGGCAGGTTCCTTTGGGGTGAAAAGCTTTTGTTTTGGGCAAAGAGTTCTACAACTTTTCCCAGCCTCCGAGCATTTAATGAGAGCCTGAGGCAGTGTGAGACGTGGCTCTGAGCCTGAAGCCTGCGACCTTGGGTCCAGAAGAAGGGGTTACCCCTGCATCCCACCTGTCTCCAGAGTCCTAGACCCTTCCCTCCCGTGGCTTCAACCACGAGGGGAGCCCAGGTGTAGCCCAGGAAGGCCTATTGCCCAGGCTGGAGCTTAGTGACGCGATCTCGATTTACTGTAACCTCCGCCTCCCGAGTAGCGGAGATTACAGGCAGCTGCCACCATGCCCAGCTAATTATTGTATTTTTAGTAGAGACAGGGTTTCACCATATTGCCCAGGCTAGTCTCAAACTCCTGACCTCAAGTGATCCGCCCGCCTTTTTAAAAGGAATGGGATCTTTTAATTATTTTGTTATCTCACCTTATCTGTAGTTATATCCATGGCTAATAATCCATCAAAATTATTGATTACTGTCTAAATTTCTTTTTTCTCTTTTTGTTTTTGTTTTGTTTTTTTTTTTTGAGATGGAGTCTCACTCTGTCCACCCAGCCTGGAGTGCAGTGGCATGATCTCAGCTCACTGCAACCTTCGCCTCCCGGATTCAAACGATTCTCCTGCCTCAGCCTCCCAAGTAGCTGAGATTACAGTTGCATGCTACCATGCCTGGCTCATTTTTTGTATTTTTAGTAGAGATGGGGTTTCACCGTGTTAGCCAGGATGGTCTCGATCTCCTGACCTCATGATCCGCCTGCCTCGTTCTCTCAAAGTGCTGGGATTACAGGCATGAGCCACCGTGCCCTGCCCACTCTCTAGATTTCTAAACTTGATCCCTAATCATCCAGTTTTATGATCTGTTCTGTTTTGAGCATTTGGTGTCCTTAAGGGGGCTGTGTCACACCTAGAGAAATCCCCACCTCTGCCACTGCAGAATAAGTCACGCTTTCTTCCTCAAACTTGGCGAACATGGAGAGAGCTGGTCACCAAAGAGGAGGATGTGGTGAGCCCCGGGGAGGAGACGGTGGAGGCCCTGCTGGGCCTGGTCCGCAGCCCCCACTCCCCCTGGGCTCTGCTGAACGACTCGAATGCAGAAGACAGTTTCCTGAGAGAACTGGCCATCCGGAACCCGCTGATGATCACAGACACCTTCTTCTACTCCTACTTCCGGTCCCTGCGGGTGGTAGACAAGGAGGCGAGTGCTGGGCACGTGGGGGGTGATGTTAGGGTGGCTGCTTCCCTAAGGGAGGTTGGGGGGAGGGCACCCTTCCCCACAGCGCCTCAGGGGTCCTGCCCTGGGGGCTGAAGCCAAGGCCAGCCTGCCCTCTGCTTCATCTCCCTGGCTTGTGTGCCAGGCAGGGCCAGCTACTCGGTCAGCCTCACGTTTCTTCTTCCTTTACCCCTGGAGGCCATCATGGCACATCTTCCACAGCTGAATTCTGCAGTGGACCCTCCTGGGTTCTAGTAAAGATTTTCCAAAGGGTCTGTGTTAGTTTTACTTCATTTAAACCATGGAAGTCAGGGTGGAGGATGGTTGGTGTAGTTCCAACTATTTTAATTTGTTACCAAAAAGCATTCTTTGTTTACATCAGTAACAGAGCCCAGGCTTGGCACGGTGGCTCTCTGGTGCTTGTAATCTCAGCACTTTGGGAGGCCGAGGCAGGAGGATCGTTTGAGTCTAGGTGTTAGAGACCCAGCCTGGGCAACATAGTGGGATCCCATCTCTATAAAATTTTAAAATTTAGCCAGGTATGGTGGTGCACGCCTGTAACCCCAGCTACTCGGAGGCTGAGGCAGGAGAATCACTTGAGCTGGGGAAGTAGAGGCTGCAGTGATCATGATCACACCACTGCACTCCAGCCTGGTGACAGAATGAGACCCTGTCTCAAGCAAGCAAGCAAGAGTGAGACTCTGTCTCAATGAATAAATAAAGTCAGCAAGCCAGCCCAAACATTGCCGGGAAACTTGGTCTCAGCCTTCCCCAGGCTTGGCTTTCTTTTTCCAGAGCCGCTGGGAAGTAACACAGCTCTGGGGGACAAATAGGGTGACTGGTAGCAGTTTGCCAGGGACTTTCAGTTTCAGTGCAGAAGGTTTCGTGTCCTGGGAACGAACCCCTTCCGTCCTCGGCAGACTGGCACAGTTGGTGACCCTGGAGAAGGGAGGCCCCGCTAGAAAGGGTCCCGATGTCTTTGAGGCCACAGGAACTGAGGAGTCATGGATGGGTCACTGCAGCTTCTAGTCAGACCCTGCTCTGGGTGATTCCTGGACACCTTGACTGACTTCAGTGCCCAGAGTTCACTGTGGCTCTGGGGTAGGCAGAAAGGAGAGAGGTTCCTGCCCTCACAGATGGCTTATGGTCCAACAAAGGACACAGGTCATTGGCCTGGAAATCATGCACCGCCTATGGTCAGAGAAGGATGGAGGTTGGGAGAGGCTCTTGGATCTTGGCAGAACAATGCAGTGCGGGAACGGCTTCCAGGGAAGCAGAGGGTGGGGAGGGAGGGGAGGTAACTGATGGAGGAGCTGCTGTCTTCCTAATGTAGACATGGGTTCTGTGCCCGTGCTCCCTCGCCTGCTATAGCCCTCAGCTTTCTCTCCCCTCTTCCAGGTCACCCTGGTGGATAAAGACCTCCTGAAATTTCTAAAGCTGGAGGAGTTGGTACTGAGCGCCAATCGAATCAAGGAGGTGGATGCCACCAATCTGCCCCCCACACTCAAGGTGAAGGAGCCCTGGTCTGTTTTGAGTATTTGGGCCACCGCAGCCCAGAGGCCTTGTTCTACCCTGCCCCACATAGGTGTGGCCAGTGTGGGTGGAGGGTAGGGCCCAGCTCCAGGCTTTTAAAATGTAGGTCACTTTCCTAGAAAAGTTTAACATAGAATTACCGTATGACCCAGTGCTTCGATTCCTAGGTATATCCATGAAGGAACTGAAGACAGGGATTTAGCCAGATTCTCGTACTCCAGAGTTCAGAGCTGCGTTACTCACAATAGCAGAAGGGTGGACGCAACTCAAGTGTCTATAAACAGATGAATGGATAAACAAAAAAATGTGGAACAGGCCAGGCGCGGTGGCTCACACCTATAATCACAGCACTTTGGGAGGCCGAAGTGGGCAGATTGCCTGTTCTCAGGAATTCGAAACCAGCCTGGGCAACATGGGAATATCCCGTCTCTACAAAAATACAAAAATGAGCCGGGCGTGGTGGCCGCGCCTGTAATCCCAGCTACTCTCAAGGCTGAGGCAGAAGAACCGCTTGAACCCAGGAAGTGGAGGTTGCAGTGAGCCAAGATGGTGCCACTGCACTCCAACCTGGGCGACAGAGCAAGACTCCACCTCAAAATAATAAATAAACAATAAATAAAAATTTAGGCCGGGCGCGGTGGCTTACGCCTGTAATCCCAGCACTTTGGGAGGCCGAGGCGGGCGGATCAGGAGGTCAGGAGATCGAGACCCTCCTGGCTAACACAGTGAAACCCCGTCTCTACTGAAAAAAAAAATACAAAAAATTAGCCGGGCGTGGTGGCAGGCACCTGTAGTCCCAGCTACTCGGGAGGCTGAGGCAGGAGAATGGCGTGAACCCGGGAGGTGGAGCTTGCAGTGAGCCGAGATCTGGCCACTGCACTCCAGCCTGGGCGACATAGCGAGACTCCATCTCAAAAAAAAAAAAAAAAAAAAATTAAAAAGCCCAAACAAGCAAGCAAACAACAACAACAAAAAAGGTGTGTGAGGCTGTGGATAAGAACTACAAGCAAGGAAGGTTAGCTTTGGATTTTTTCCTTATCCATCTAGGGGCCCTTTTGGCCTCCCAGGGACACATTCCTGTGGGTTGAGAAGGTGCCAGATGTTATGCAGATCCCCACTGCCAATCCAACATCCCCCCCATTCCAGATGTTGAAGTGTCTTTCACAAAAGACAAACTTCCCGAGACCTGCTGCAGGAATCTTTTCTTCCTGGGTTTTTTTTTTTTTTTTTTTTTTTTTTGAGACGGAGTGTCGCTCTGTCGCCCAGGCTGGAGCGCAGTGGCGCGATCTCGGCTCACTGCAAGCTCCGCCTCCGGGGTTCACGCCATTCTCCTGCCTCAACCTCCCAAGTAGCTGGGACTACAGGCGCCCGCCACCTCGCCCGGCTAGTTTTTCGTATTTTTAGTAGAGACGGGGTTTCACCTTGTTAGCCAGGAGGGTCTTGATCTCCTGACCTCGTGATCCGCCCGCCTCGGCCTCCCAAAGTGCTGGGATTACAGGCATGAGCCACCGCGCCCGGCCTCTTCCTGGGTTTTTTAAAGGGAGGACGGGTGGCGCCAGGGAGGCCGGGTGTGAGTAATGTGTGATTCCGCTACTAAGTTTGCGGGACGGAGGGGAGGGGCCTGATCCTCAGCGCTGACTTGGTGCCCTATCTTCCCGGGCCTTCCCTGTGGTCTGCCAGGTGCTGGAGCTCTACGGCAATGAGATTAGCAGCATGGAGTGTCTGTGCGCCCGCCCGCCCGCTGGCCTGCAGCACCTGGGGTTAGGCCACAACAAACTTCTAGGCCCCTTGGAAAGTCTCTATGTCACCGCTGATCACTGGTAACTCCAGAGCCCAGGTGGAAAGCGAGAGGGAGGGATTAAGTATCAGGTTGAGGCGATTTTACCCCGGTGGCGTGAGAGCTCAGCTTTGGTCTTTTCTGTAACTCCCAGTTGGCTGCTAACTCCAGACTTACCGTTTATTTCTCTGAATCCCCCTTCAGTGGGATTTTGTAAACAAAAAGCCCAGAGAACAAGAGGTGGTGGGTGTGAAAGCCTTTGCTTTGGTGCTGTCTTTTAATTTTTTAATTTTAATTATTATTATTTTTTTTGAGATGGAGTTTCACTCTTGCCCAGGCTAGAGGGCTGTGTGTTGTCTCAGCTATGCAACCTCTACCTCCCAGGTTCAAGTGATTCTCCTGCCTCAGCCTCCCAAGTAGCGGGTATTGCAGGCACCCACCACCACACCTGGCTAATTTTTGTATTTTTAGTAGAGATGGGGTTTCACCATGTTGGCCAGGCTGGTCTTGAACTCCTGACCTCAAGTGATCCACTTACTTCAGCCTCCCAAAGTGCTGTGATTACAGGCATGAGCCACTGCACTTTGCCTGGTGCCATATTTTAGAGGAGGGTTTCTCCCTTTGGGCTTGCTGGCATTGGAGCCCCATTATTCTTTGCTGTGGGGCTGTCCTGGGTATGGTAGGATATTGAGCAGCATCCCTGGCCTGCATCTGCAGATGCCAGGGGCACCTCCCTGCTAGTTGTGACAAGGAAAAATGTCTCCAGACAGTACCTAATGTCCCCTGAGCAGCAAAATCCCCCAAGCTGAGAACCACCGCCCTGGAACCAAGCCCTCCTAGCACCAGCCACTCCATCGCTGTTGAAGGTTCAGACTCATTAGGAGCCTGCAGACAGTTCAGCTCCCAGTTGATACTCAGCTTGGTTTCCTCCGTGGGTGAGCGGTAGAAAACTTAACATCCTGGACCTGAGGGGTAGGAGGGGGACCAGAGACCACCCAGAAAAGGCCATCAGAGGAAGCTGGGAGAGGAAGGCTTTGCAAAGCATGCTGTGAGAAGTCCCAGGACTTCAGCAGTCCAGCAAGGACGGAAGGGGTAGAACCGCCTCCCCCCTTTCCTTCCCCCAAGGAACCTGGAGGGCACGCCCTTGGGGGATCCAACCCTCTACTGCCTGGAGCCGGCAGATGCAGCAGGGAAGGGAAGCCCCCTCTCTGACCCTGGTTTCCTCTTCCTCCTCTTCTGCTCTTAGGGGAAGAGTGAGGCTAGGATTGGGAGGCCCTGTGCTGACAGTGGCCACTTGTGTTTTTCTTCTGTTCTCAGAGCTGAGATCAAGTTGCTTTCTAGCTTGTGGCAGCAGGAAAGTCACCCTGCCCCTGCCCTGTGTCTTGGTCTGGCCATAGGCCTTGGCCCATGCTCTTTGCAGGCCCCTCCCAGCCCCCTTGCCTCCTGGGGTCCTGCCCCAGTCTGCCTTTGAGATGCCATCTCCTGCTTCTAGAATGCCCAGCCCTCCAGCCTCCCAGTCCCCAGCGCCAACCCCACTCCTGCCCTGTCCACTCCTGCCCCTGTCCACAACTCCCCCATGGTGGCTGTCCCCTGCTGTGCCATCCAGTCTGCCCGTAGTATTTGTGCAGAGCCTCCTAGATGCACGCAGTGTGCAAAGCTCTACGGAAGCTACTGAGAGGTTTGGCCAAGAAGAGAGGAGTCCCGTGAGAGGAGGTCGGTGGGGGCGTCTCTGTGGCTCTGGCTGTGAGGGTGGCAGTGCTACGGAGAGTGGAGACGAAGAGCCAGGCACTCATTCCCGACCCGGGGTTAACTTGGGTCAAGGGTAGGACAGGGTGTGCAGGCCATGGGTGGGCAGAGTCCTCAGGCCCAGGCCCGCCGTTGGTTTGGCTGCAGGGCTGCTTGGCCCCTGCTCACCTGGCTTCTTGACCCTCAGACGGTCCTGCTCACCTTCCAGGCCCAACCTCGTCTCCCTGGATCTGGGCTTCAATGACCTGACAGACCTGCAGAGCATGGTTGCCAGCCTGAGGACCCTCCGGCACCTGCGACTCCTGGTGCTTCAGGGAAACCCACTGGCCTTGGTGCCCTACTACCGTGGCCTCACCATCGACAGCCTGGCCCAGCTCTGCGTGCTGGACGACATCACCGTGTCTCCCAACGAGAAGCATCTCTTCCGGGGGCTCAGCCTCAATGGCGGTGAGGGTGCTGGCATGCAGGGAGGGGGTGGCACGTGACACCCCGGCCTCCGCCTGGCTGTGCCCCACCCTCCTGGGTCGGCACACCCCTCTGTCCTGCAACTCTCCATTTGACCCAGACCCTAGTCAGGTATAGCCTCTCTTCTGGGTCAGAGTTTTCAGCCAGGCTTTGATTCCTGTGATTGGGATTTGGAGACAGAAATGACAGGGGGAGGCTGGGCGTGGTGACTCGCACCTGTAATCCCAGCACTTTGGGAGGCTGAAGCAGGCAGATCGCTTGAAGTCAGGAGTTTGAGACCAGCCTGGCCAACATGGTGAAAACCTCATCTCTGCTAAAAATACAAAAATTAGCTGGGCATGGTGGCAAGTGCCTGTAATCCCAGCTACTCGGGAGGCTGAGGCATGAGAATCTCTTGAACCCGGGAGGTGGAGGTTGCAGTGAGCCAAGATGACACCAGTGTACTCCAGCCTGGGCAACAGAGCGAGACAAAAAAAAAAAAAAAAAAAAAAAAAAAAAAGAGGTGGTGCGGGAGGATCCCTTGAGCTCAGGAGGTGGAGACTGCAGTGAGCTATCATCTCACCACTGCACTCTAGCCTGGCAACAGAGCGAGACCCTGTCTCTAAAAAAATAAAAAATAAAAACAACCTGTAGGGACTTGGGACAGTTATTTCTTTTCTTTTTTTTTTTTTTTTTTTGAGATGGAGTCTCGCTCTGTTGCCCAGGCTGGAGTGCAGTGGCCAGATCTCAGCTCACTGCAAGCTCCGCCTCCCGGGTTTACGCCATTCTCCTGCCTCAGCCTCCCGAGTAGCTGGGACTACAGGCGCCCGCCACCTCGCCCGGCTAGTTTTTTGTATTTTTTAGTAGAGACGGGGTTTCACCGTATTAGTCAGGATGGTCTCGATCTCCTGACCTCGTGATCCGCCCATCTCGGCCTCTCAAAGTGCTGGGATTACAGGCTTGAGCCACCGCGCCCGGCCCGGGACAGTTATTTCAATCAGCTTCTTCACCTCCCTGGTGGCTGGAGATCACCCCCTTGTGGTTCATGCCGCAAGGTGCACTGGAGGCTGCTTCAGGTCACTGTGACATGCTGGATAATACTAAGGTGACCTTCTGCAGAGTAGCCCTTATCACTCCCATATACAGATGAGGAAAACAAGCTGAAGGGGGCATAATGACACCCAGATCACTTCAGGTCAGCTTGCCGGAGCTGTGGCCTGAACCTGACTGCCTCACCAAGGCTCAGCCCTGAGTGCTGGAGAGAATCCAGGGACCTGTGCCTTCCCAGCCCTCTTGTGTTCTGTCTGCCAACTTCCATTCCACGGGGCACCCTGTCCTGCCCATTCCTCTCTGCAGATCTCTTGGCACAGGAGGCGCAGTTTGTGGTGACCATCGGAAACCTCAGAGGAGTCCTGGACACCTCTGTCCTAGACCCGGAACCCGGGCCCGAAGGCCCTTTCGTCGCTTATAGCTATTACGTGACGTACGATTTTGTGAGAGACGAAGAAGGTGAAGCGGATGAGGACACGGGCGAGCTGGCCGAGGTGTGCCCTGGGCTGTCCCTGGGAGTGTGGGAGGCTCTTATGAAAACTGAACCACTTCGTGGGCCCCAGGAAAATCCTTTTAATTAATTCATTTATTTATTGAGGCGGAGTCTTGCTGGAGTGCACTGGCACCATCTGAGCTCACTGCAACCTCTGCCTCCCGGCTTCAAGCGATTCTCCTGCCTCAGCCTCCCCAGCAGCTTAGATTACAGGTGCCCACCACTATGCCCAGCTAATTTTTGTATTTTTAGTAGAGATGAGGTTTCACCTTGTTGACCAGGCTGGTCTGGAACTCCTGAGCTGAAGTGATCCTCGGCCTCCCGAAGTGCTGGGATTACAGGCGTGAGCCACTGCACCCAGCCCCATTCTGCAATTTCTACAACTCCTCCCATCTCCCTCCACATCAGAAGAAAACCCAAGGATACCATCCGACTAGTGGAAATGTGATGACACTTGTCTCCTGCTCCCACATAGAAGTGGTTCTTGATTTTACTCTTAACATAGGTCTCTCAGAAAAAACAAAACTGGGTTTCTAAGAGCCCTCCTGCCTCCTAGCTTGGTGTGTCTGCTCATGCGTGAACCTCATCCAGATGTCAGGAGCTGTGTTACAGACACCCCCAGGCATCAGCTGAGCGTGTCCTGAAGACGGCAGCCTTGGACGAGTTTCTGTCTTCCTGCAGATCGTCAAGCCCTCTCCCAGCTTAGAATTATTAGTTGAGGAATCTCCTGAAGAGGTCGGTGAAGATGTCATCAAAGACATTGTTGGAGGGGTCACTGAAGAGGTCGAAGGATCTCTGGAGTCTGAGGCGGAGGAGTCAGGAGAGTCGGAGCTGTCTGTCATCTCGGGGCCTTCGACCATCTTGCAGACGCCGAGGGCCTCTGCAGAAGAGCTGGCCAAGTTGCGGCTGCGTATAGATCCCCGGCTCTGCCCGTCCCCAGGGTAAGGATGGAAACCTGAACCAGGGCAAGTGGTCAGAGCAGCAGGGTCACGAGCCTAGACCACACTGTGGCCTTCCATTAAAAGTCCTGAGGCTGGCTGGGTGCAGTGGCTCACACCTGTAATCCCAGCACTTTGGGAGGCCAAGGCGGGCGGTCAGGAGATTGAGACCATCGTGGCTAATATGGTGAAACCTCGTCTCCACTAAAAATACAAAAAAATTAGTCCCGGGCGTGGTGGCGGGCACCTGTAGTCCCAGCTACACGGGAGGCTGAGGCAGGAGAATGACGTGATCCCGGGAGGTGGGGCTTGCAGTGAGCCGAGATGGCGCCACTGCACTCCAACCTGGGCAACAGAGCAAGATTCCGTCTCAAAAAAAAAAAAAAAGGTCCTGAGACTGAGTCTCTCCCGGATCCCCCACCCCCAGGAATGGTTAAGACGCCCACTAGGCTGTTAGCTGTGCTGGCAGCATTTAGATTTAGTGTTCAGCCCTCTTTTCTGAAGGGTTGAACTTAGCTCAATCCTTCTACTCTAACCATCTACTCAAAGTACAACTGAGTCCCACTTCCCTGATCAGCCAAGATTTTCGGAATGATCGAATTTCTTTTATGGCGGGGACAGAGTCTCGCTCTGTCACCCAGGCTGGAGTGCAGTGGTGCGATCTCAGCTCACTGCATCCTCCACCTCCCGGATTCAAGAAATTCTTACGCCTCCACCTACAGTTCGGACTACAGGCATGTGCTACAATGCCCGGCTAATTTTTATATTTTTAGTAAAGATGGGATTTCATCCTGTTGGCCAGGCTGGTCTCGAGCTCCTGGTCTCAAGTTATCTGCCCGCCTCAGCCTCCTCCCAAAGTGCTGGGATTACAGGCGTCAGCCATTGCGCCCGGCCTGAATTTCTTGAGTCGATTGAGAGATTATAAATTAACAGCCCTTTTCATTTCAGCCCTTGGGTGTGAAAACCTTTTTTGGTTTAACATTTTAATCCATCTAAGATGTATTCTCGCACATGAAGTGCTGTAAGGATCTTCCATCTTCCATCCTGTATATCATGTTCTTTCTTGACAATCTAGTTCCATTCCTTCTTTTTTGTGCTACTTTTGTTATGAAGATTGTAGTAATTGTTATAAATATTAATTTTATTATAAACATATATGTTACAGACCCAACAATACATTGTTATAATTACTGCTTTATATAATCTATGTCTTGCAGAGAAGAAAGGAGAGCACAAAAATTATTTTTTAAGCTTGTTAACCTTCTTAGTTACCATTTCTGGTTCCTTTCATGTCTTCCTTTAGAATTGATTTGCTGTTGTGGCTCATGCCTGTAATCCCAGCACTTTGGGAGGCCAAGGTGGATAGATCACTTAAGTTCAGGAGGTGGAGACCAGCCTGACCAACATGGTGAAACACCGTGTCTACTAAATACAAAAAATTAGCCAGGAGTGGTGATGCGCACCTGTAATCCCAGCCACTTGGGAGGCTGGGGCAGGAGAATTGCTTGAACCCAGGAGGCAGAGGTTGCAGTGAGCCGAGATTGCACCATTGCACTCCACCCTGGACAATAAGAAAGAAGTTCCATCTCCAAAAAAGAAAAAAGGAAAGAAAAGAATTTATTTACTTTCTAGTTTCATTCCTTCCCTCCCTCTTTCTTCCTTTCTCTCAATTGATTTACGTTCTGGTTTCATTCTCTCCCTCCCTCTTTCTTCCTTTCTCTCTTTCTTTTTTGTGGTGGGGTCTCACTATGTTGACCAGGTTGGTCTTGAACTCCTGATCTCAAGCAATCCTACTGCCTCGGCCTCCCAAAGTGCTGCAATTGCAGATGTGGGGCACTATGCCTGGGCTTGGTGTCACTTTCTTTCTCCAGTATGCTTCATTCTCACCCCCATTTCCTTCACGTTGTTATAGTCAAATATATTACATTTCTACATGTTATAGCCCAAACTACAATCTTATAGATGTTATCTTATGCTATTGTATTTTATTCTAATTAGAATCAAGGACAAGAAATATATGACTATACTCTCTTTTGTAGTTGCCTACGTGATTACCTTTATTAGTGCTCTTTGTTTTTATGTGAATTTGAATTACCCTCTGGTGTTACTTCCTTTCAGCCTGAAGAACTTCCTTCAGGAAGTTAATGTATTCATGTATGCAACTTCCTTTCATGTTTCGTGTAAGGCAGATCTACTGGCAACAAAGTCAGTTTTTTCTTTCTCTTTATATGTCTTTATTTCACCTGCAATTTTGAAAGATAGTTTTGTTGGGTATAGAATTATTGGTTGACAGTTTTGGTGTTTTTTTCCCCCACTACCCCAGAACATCTTTTTTTTTTTTTTTTTTTTTTTTTTTCGAGAGGGAGTCTCGCCCTATTGCCCAGGCTGGAGTGCAGTGGCTGGATCTTGGCTCACTGCAACCTCTGCTTCCTAGATTCAAGTGAGCAATTCTCCTGCCTCAGCCTCCCGAGTAGGTGGGATTACAGGTGCCCGCTACCATGCCCAGCTAATTTTTAGTAGAGGTAGGGTTTCACAATATTGGCCAGGCTTGTCTTGAACTCCTGAGCTCAAGTGGTCCACCCTCCTCAGCCTCCCAAAGTGCTGAGATTACAGGTGTGAGCCATCATGCCTGGCCTACCCCAGAACTTTGAATATGTCTCCTGCCTGCCTACTGGCCTCCATTGTTTGTGATGAAAAGTCAGCTGTTCATCTTATTGGGATTCCTTTGTCTGTCATGAGTCATTTTTCTCTTCCTGCTTTCAGGATTTTCACTTTGTCTTTCAGCATTTTTACTATGATGTGTCTGGGTGTGAATATGTTTGCATTTATCCTGCTTGGAGCTGGTCAAGCTTCTTGAATATATAGATGAATGTTTTAAATCAAATCTTGGAAGTTTTCAGCCATTATCCTTCAAGTGTTTTTCTCTATTCCTTTTTCTATCTCCTCTCCTTCTAGCACTTCTATTATGTGTTCTTCTAGTAGCTCTTCAGAAAACCCAAGGAAAATCTGGAGTGTTTACCAGGGGCCCACCTCCTTGGAGGGCTTTGAACACAAATTTTTGTCCCCCTAGTGCCCATGAGGTTGCCCAAAGTTCTCTTCAGCTCCTCAGCCACCACTTTTGGAATTGGCTCTGGAGCATTAATGTGGCACTAAGCTCATTCTCTTTGACTGTTCCCCTTTGCCCTGATGTTGGCCCTGAAAATTCTGTGACTTGGCTCTTTAGCACCTTCAACAGATAATGTTAATATTTTATCCAGCTGACATGACTGTTCTCAGCAGGAAGGTTTGTCTAGTATAGTCTAGTCTACCATGTCCTAAAACAGAATTTCCACATTGATTTTCTAAAAATACATTTCATTTTTGCAGTTGAATAGATTTATTTTAAATTGTCTTAAGTTATATTCCTTAGTTTCCTTGTAAGCCTTTATATTTTCCATATAATTATTTGCCATATGTAATTGCCCAAGTTCAACAATTAGCAAACGCCAGTCATCCACATACCATTTCCAGGTGTGATGCTGGGTATTGGGATTACAAACAACAAATCAGAGAGAAAATGGTCTGTTCTAGAGGGTTGGGCACAGTGGCTCATGCCTGTAATCCCAGCACTTTGGGAGGCCAAGGCAGGTGGATCACTTGAGGTAAGGAGTTTGAGATCAGTCTGGCCAACATGGTGAACCCCTGTATCTACTAAAAATATAAAAAATTATCTGGGCGGCCGGGCGCGGTGGCTCAAGCCTGTAATCCCAGCACTTTGGGAGGCTGAGACGGGCGGATCACGAGGTCAGGAGTTCGAGACCATCCTGGCTAACACGGTGAAACCCTGTCTTTACTAAAAAATACAAAAAAAGCTAGCCGGGCGAGGTGGCTGGCGCCTGTAGTCCCAGCTATTTGGGAGGCTGAGGCAGGAGAATGGCGTGAACCTGGGAGGCGGAGCTTGCAGTGAGCTGAGATCCGGCCACTGCACTCCAGCCCGGGCGACAGAGCGAGACTCCGTCTCAAAAAAAAAAAAAAAATTATCTGGGCATGGTGGCACATGCCTGTAATCCCAGCTACTTAGGAGGCTGAGGCAGAAGAATTGCTGGAACCCAGAAGGCAGAGGTTGCAGTGAGCCAAGATCGCACCACTGCACTCCAGCCTGGGAGACAGAGCAAGACTCTGTCTCAAAAAAAAAAAAAAAAAAAAAAGATCTGTTCTATTTGGGCACTTACCTTTTCATGAAGGAAATGAACAAACAGTAATTACATATTCTAATGTCACAAGTGGTACATCAGAGGAAGTACAGGACAAATCTCTGCCCCTAGGGTGGGCACATAGACTTAGACACAAAGAACAGTGGAAATGAGACTTTTAATGGCAGTTTTGCAAGATCCGGTGTCTGGTAGGCAGGCACGCTGGGGCAGTCACAACAGGTCATTTATCTCCTAGTGGGCAAATCCCTCCCCCAGTTCCTCATTGGTCGAGTACTATGGGGTTACAATCTTCCTGGGTGTCACCTAAGTTTCATTATCCCCTTATAAGGTCATACTGCGTCCCCTTCCCCACTCAAGTTTTGCTCTTGTCGCCCAGGGTGGAGTGCAGTGGTGCGAGCTCGGCTCACTGCAACCTCTGCCTCCTGGGTTCCAGCAATTCTTCTGCCTCAGCCTCCCAAGTAGCTGGGATTACAGACGCACGTCACCACTCCTGGCTAATTTTTTTTTTTTTTTTTTTTGTATTTTTAGTAGAGACAGAGTTTCACTATGTTGGCCAGGCTGGTCTCAAACTTCTGACCGCAGGTGATCCACCCACGTTGGCCTCCCAAAGTGCTGGGATTATAGGAGTGAGCCACCACGCCTGGCCCCCTTTTATGGGCTGACCCTTCCTCTGCATCCTGTTTGCTAAGCGTGACTTTCTAGGTGCCTGAGTCGTGCAGTTTGTCACGTCTGCAAGTCTGGCTGCCAGTACTTAGATTTTTCATGCCTTGCAAATGGACCATTTAAACCGGTTTCTCACAGGAGGAATGGTAGAAAGAAGATTAACTATGGAGGAAGGCAGGGACTGGCAAGAGACAGGGCTGGAGAGAGAGAGAAAAAAAAGACCCCTTTCTCCTAAGGGGAAACCATCGGAAAGGTTTTCAGGAGAGGAGTAGTGAGATCAGGTTTTACATTTGAGGAAGGTGACTGCAGTGGACATGGTGAGTGTGCAGACAGACTTTCAGCTCCTCTACGCACTCCTCCGGTGGATTGTCGAGTGCTAGTCTTCATGTGTCTGTATCACTTATGTACATATGTGATCACTGGTTTGGGGTTTTTCTAATGCCATTTTTTATTCAGGAGGGTCAACATTTCTTTAAGCTGAGAAGTACAATTTTTCTTTTCCTTTTTTTTTCTTTTTTATTTTTTTGAGATGGAGCCTCACTCTGTTGCCCAGGGTGGAGTGCAGTGGTACGAGCTTGGCTCACCGCAACCTCTGCCTCCCAGGTTCAAGCGATTCTCCTGCCTCAGCCTCCCGAGTAACTGGGATCACAGGCATGCGCCACCACGCCCAGCTAATTTTGTATTTTTAGTAGAGGTAAGGTTTCTCCGTGTTGGTCAGGCTGGTCTTGAACTCCCAACCTCAGGTGATCCGCCCGCCTCTGCCTCCCAAAGTGCAGGGATTACAGGCATGAGCCACTGCGCCTGGCGAGAAGTACAATTTTTTACATTCTATCTTGGATTCTTTCTATGTGTCCATTTCACTACATTTCTTCTTCTTTTTTTGTTTTTGAGACGGAGTCTCGCTCTGTCGCCTAGGCTAGAGTGCAGTGGTGCGATCCCTCAATGCAATCTCCACCTCCCGGGTTCAAGCGATTCTCCTGCCTCAGCCACTTGAGTAGCTGGAATTACAGGTGCCCGCCACCACCCCCGGCTAATTTTTGTACTTTTAGTAGAGACGGGGTTTCACCATGTTGACCAGGAAAGTTCGAGACCAGAACTCCTGACCTTAAGTGGTTCCCCTGCCTCAGCCTCCCAAAGTGCTGGGATGACAGGCATGAGCCACTGCGCCCGGCCGAGATATAGTTAGCACATCATAACGTTCATTTTAAAGCACATGAGTTGGTAGTTTTTAGTATATTCACAGAGTTGTGCAACCATTACCACGGTCTAATTCCAGAACGTTTCCATCACCCCAGAAAGGTACCCATTAGGCGTCACCTTTGATTCCCCTGTCCCTCTAGTCCAAGGTAACCATTAAAGTACTTTCTGTCTCTATGAATTTGCCTGTTCCGGACATTTCATATGGATAGAATAACAAAATACGTGGCCTTTTGTGTCTGGCTTCTTTCACTGAGCATCATATTTTCAAGGTTCATCCATGGTGTAGCATCAGTGCTTCAATCCTTTTTCTTTTTCTAATTTAATTTTTTTTTTTTTTTTTTTTTGAGATGGGGTTTCGTTCTTGTTGCCCAGGTTGGAGTGCAGTGGTGCGATCTCGGCTCACTGCAACCTCCGCCTCCCAGGTTCAAGCGATTCTCCTGCCTCAGCCTCCTGAGGAGCTGGGATTATAGGCACCTGCCACCACGCCCGGCTAATTTTTGTATTTTTAGTAGAGACAGGGTTTCACCATGTTGGTCAGGATGGTCTGCCCACCTCGGCCTCCCAAAATGCTGGGATTACAGGTGTGAGCCACCGTGCCTGGCCTAGTTTCACGATTTTTACGTTTCCCTTGTAACACTTGGTTTTTCACAGTTTACAAGCTGTGATATTTACTGGGCTCGTTAATTTACTGGGCTCGTTAATTTACTGGGCTCGTTAATTTACTGGGCTTTACCTGCTGTGGTATTTCAGTTGGCAACTTGGTCTCTACTTATCTTGGAGGGAAAATGTTCTCCATCCTCAGTGATGAAATAAGTTATTTATTCTATTTTCTTCTGGTTTCTATTAACGTTCAACTTGGACATACTTTAAATTTGTTAGAGTATATTATTAATTCTCTTTCATGCTGTGATCCAGTTGGTAGAACAATTTATGTTAAATCACTTCCCGAGTGGGATGCTGCTTCAGGATTGCCATGGTGTTCTGAGACTTAGGAAACTCCAGTTGCCTCTGTGTTCTAGCCTGGGGCTAGGCTGGAATTGTTTCTGCTTTTTTTTTTTTTGAGATGGAGTCTCACTGTGTCACCTAGGCTGGAGTGCCCTGTCACAATCTCAGCTCACTGCAAGCTCCACCTCCCAGGTTCAAGCAATTCTCCTTCCTCAGCCTCCTGAGTAGCTGGGACCACAGACACATGCCAACACACCTGGCTAATTTTTTGTATTTTTAGTAGAGACGGGGTTTCACTGTTAGCCAGGATGGTCACGATCTCCTGACTTCGTGATCCGCCTGCCTCGGCCTCCCAAAGTGCTGGGATTACAGGTGTGAGCCACCCCGTCCAGTCTCTGCTTTTTTTTTTTTTTCTTTCCTGTAGGAGGGTCTCACTTTGTTGCCCAGGCTCGAGTGCAGTGGCATGAACACGGCTCACTGCAGCCTTGACTTCCTGGGCTCAAGCAATCCTCCCACCTCAAGCTGGGACTACAGGCATGTGCCACCATGCCCAGCTAATGTGTCTATTTTTTGTAGAAACGGGGTCCCGACATGTTGCCCAGGCTGCTCTCGAACTCCTTGGTTCATGCGATCCTCCCGTCTCGGCCTCCCAAAGTGCTGGGATTAGAAGCCAGAGCCACCACGCTCAGCCCTTGGCTGAACTCTTCACAAACAACCCTTGGTGCATTGTGGTTGGTTTCCATCAGTTGCTCAGGGCGGTCCTGCCTCTGAAGGAGGGCTCCACGCACCTTTGTTTTGCTATCTCCTCTGTGGCCACATTCCTTTCTGGCCTTCTGGTCCCCTTGCCCTGCCTGGTGACAGCCGGGCCCCACCTCACGCTGTCTGTGGGCTTCGATGCTCATGGTCTCTCGGATGTCCCCTCACAGTCCTGTTCTGGGTCCCCGGCCACAGCCCCTGGCTGACAGCACCCACGTCTTCCTCTCTCCCTTCCCAAGGACTGTCCTCTTCAGCACCACCCACAAGCCCTGGGCTGAGGTCATCCCGTGCAGCTACGAGATGCAGCACTCTCTCAGGGACCTGGTGCCACTGAAGGCCTTCCTGCTGGCAGGGACCACTGTGACCATCGTGGAGGAGAAGGTGGGCAGGCAGAGTCAGCGCCTGGCCGTCCACAGGCTGCACTTCTGCCCCTGTTCCTCTTCCCATCGGGCCGTCCCCCATGGGAGCCCCGCTCCCTGGTTAGATGAGGTCTCAGCGCCGCTCCAGAAAGGGTGAGGGAGAGGCGACCCCAGGCAGCCTCTGCTCACTCGAGGATTCTCTTCTCCCCCTAGATTCTCTCCTGGCCTGTGGTGCTACCTGCTGTTGACAGTCCCCTGTCTGCCAAGAGAGGAAAGGGGGAGAAAGACAAGAAAGGGAAGGAGAAAGACAGGAAGGGGCAAGGAGAGAAAGAGCCGGCCAAGGTACTGGGCCTTGGTGCTGGGGAGGGCAGCCTGGCCACATCCTTGCCTCGACATGTCCCACCCTCCTGTCCTCCCCTAGCAGGAGTGGAAGGTGCCGAAGAAGAAGAAAGAGCCGCCCAAGGAGCTCCGGCAGGACCCCCCCATCCTCCAGGTGCTGGGCCGGGGCCTGGTGATCCTGGAGCCCCTGCTTGCCGGGGAGCCCCTGGTGGCCACTGTGTGCAACTTCGGCACGGTCCGCACCTTGACATCGGACAGGCTGACACTGGCCAGGGTACAGCCGGGCCCCAGCCACATCCTCCACCTCTGCCTTCGCCCTCCCCACCGGAACCCTGCGGGCAAGCAAGGGCTGAGGGCCTAGGTCACCGGATGGGGAGGAGGTGGCGGGGAGGGCCTTTCCCTGGGTCATGCAGCCAGCCAGGCTGCTGGTGCTGCCGCCTGCACAGAGGACGCCTCCATAGACTTTGGCCCAGTCAGCAGCCTTCCCCTCGGGGGTGGGCTGGGGCCGGCACCCTCACCAGGAGACCCCCGCCTTCCTGGACCTGTCAGATGTCTTGGAGGTGGTGGGCCCCCAGAGACACTCCTTCTCCAGCACCTCCCCTCTCCAGCAAGCATCTCGTTTTGTGGTTCTTTCTCTCAGGATTCAAAGAAGATTAAGAAAGTTGCCAAAAAAGGTGAGTGCCGATGGTGGTGACTGAGGGCAGGGAGTGTCAGCAGGACTTGCCAAGAGCCAGCCCTGGTGGAGGCCAAAGGAGCAGAAGGGTGGGAAATGGTAGCTTCTGGCCTGGCCTAGGGAGAGGCCACATCCCGCTTAGGATCCAGTGTTGTTATTTCTTCTCTGCAGCCCTCAGACCACAGGACCTGTGTGGGTTGTGGCGCGGGTGGGGAAAGCACCTGTGGTAGAGCCATGGGGGGCAAGGGCTTGGAGCTGGGGCTGCCTGGGGTTCATCTGCTTCCGAGGTATCTGCCTCCAGCTTCAGGCCATCAGCCCTCATTTGCTGTAAAAGGGACCTGGACTTGTCCTGTGGGGAGCTGCAGAAGCATCTGAAACGGGTGCGTCTCAGGTTTGAGGTTCAGAAAGAACATCCAGCCGGGAGGGAGAGAAAGGAGACAGGGAGAGCCGTGGGAGGTGGCTGCAAAGGCACGAGGCCCGATCATAGCAGAGCAACCCATCATGCTGAAGCTGAAAAGTGGAAACAGGCCCAGTGTGGTGGCTCACGCCTGTAATCCCAGTGCTTTGGCGTGCTTATCACCTGAGGTGAGGAGTTCGAGACCAGCCTGGTCAACACAGCGAAACCCCGTCTCTACTAAAAATACAAAAATTAGCCAGGTGCGGTGGTGGGTGCCTGTAATCCCAGCTACTCAGGAGACTGGGGCAGGAGAGTCGCTTGAACCTGGAAGGCAGGTTCAAGCTCAGGTAGTGGGCTGAGATTGTGCCATTTCACACCAGCCTGAAGAAGTAAACGTTGGAGGGCACACGCTACTGGACTTCAAAACCCATGCCTATATGAACACATGATTTGTGATACTTATCTGTGGGTTAAGATGGCCTTAAAAGGTTGTTTTGGCTGGGCGTGGTGGCTCACACCTGTAATCCCAGCACTTTGGGAGGCCGAGGCAGGAGGATCACGAGGTCAGGAGATTGAGACCATCCTAGCTAACACGATGAAACCCCCGTCTCTACTAAAAATACAACAAATTAGCCGGGTGTGGTGGCGGGCGCCTGTAGTCCCAGCTACTCAGGAGGCTGAGGCAGGAGAATGGCGTAAAACCCGGGAGGCGGAGCTTGCAGTGAGCCAAGATTGCGCCACTGCACTCCAGCCTGGGTGACAGCAAGACTCCGTCTCAAAAAAAAAAAAAAAGGTTGGTTTTTAAAAAAATCTCTTTAATGTTTGGTTTAATTGAAGACAGCTGGATTCTTATAGCTACATCTGCAGTCAACCGCTTGCAATATGTTGCTGTAATTGAAGTGCATAAAGAAAATCCAACCTCAGACCTATAATTGGAAAAGAGGGGAGCATTTTAATGGATCTTCAAATAATATAATTTCTTTAATATTACACCAAATTTGACAAGTGGTAGTTTCTTAAAGGTTGTTACAATGTGAAAACAATGTATATTGAATTTTTCATAATCAGATTAAAATTAGTCTAGTTTGCATTTTGAATGGATATTTTACCATGCACAGTTTGTAACATGCATGAGTTACTTGTAAACTACAGGTTAACCGACTTATGCAGACATTCCAACTGTTGACACCCGTCACTATACAGTTTCCAAAAATCACGTTCTTTACTATCACCACCCACGTCATTAGGTCTTTGAGTATTGGAAAATTGGTAACTTCATGGTGGCAGTAACAATGTTATTTCATTTTTAGGGCAAATATTATAATTTATTGAAATGCTTTCAGTTGTTTCCCCTGAAGTGCTAGAATTACTTCATTTTTAAGAAAATATCTGCAGCTGGGCGCGGTGGCTCACACCTGTAATTCTAGCACTTTGGGAGGCCTAGGTGGGCGGATCACTTGAGGTCAGGGGTTGGAGAGCAGCTTGGCCAACATGGTGAAACTCTGTCTCTACTAAAAATACAAAAATTAGCCAGTCGTGGTGACAGGCGCCTGTAATCCCAGCTACTTGGAGGTTGAGGCAGGAGAATCGCTTGAACCTGGGAGGCGGAGGCTGCAGTGAACTGAGATCGCGCCACTGCACTCTAGTCTGGGCGACGGAGCAAGACACTGTCTCAAAGCAAAAAGCAGCCAGTCTTGCAACTCAAACAGCTGCGACTTATTAAATGATCTAATTAAATGCAATTTAATTTTCTTATTACGGTTAAGACCCGAGGACGGAAACTGAGCTCCTGCTGGGATAGGGCCCAGGGCTTGCATTTGGGATGGGTCAGAGCGACCGAGAACGCCAGCCCATCCGTCTCAGACGGATCTCAGACGCGTCTCATGCTCGCGTTTTAATTTTCTCAGAAAAGCCAAAAGCCGTGAATCCGATCTACGAAAGCGATTACCACCCCGAGCCCCTGACGGTAGAGGTGCAGATCCAGCTGAACCAGTGCCGCTCGGCGGCGGAGGCTCTGCGCATGTTCGCCGTGTAGGGCGTGGGCAATAAAGGCTGTTCCCAGCACTCCCGCCTCGGCGTCTGTTCCGCCGCGCGCGTCGGGGTGGGCGGGTGTGGCGCCGGCGTCCTGGGGAGGAGGAGCAGCCTCTGCCCGACCCGCTCGTGCGGACCCCAGGACCGGGCGCGGGACCCGTGCGTCCAGCCCCGGGCGCTGCGGGGACTCGCGGCTGGGACCCCGGAGGGCCCGCCCCCGCCAGAACCTCCGCCCCAAATCCCCGCCTCCTCCAGAAGCCCCGCCCACCCCCGAGCCCCGAGCGCTCCGTGCACCTGGGGACCATCCGCCCTGGCTCCGCTGCGCGAGCTCCTCGCCCGTACCCCGGCGCCACGCTCAGGTAGGTTGGGGGCCGGGCCCCCGCTGCTGTGAGGGAGGCTGGGTCACCGTGCGGGGAGGGGCGTCGCCAGGGCGGCCGTGTCTTTGCACCCCGCGGCCCGCTCCCCGGCCCCCCAGGGTCCCGGCGAGGACGCCGGCCCCGCCCGGGTGCGGCGCGAGTCTGGCCTCGGCGGGCACGGCTCGGGACCCACGGGCCGCTCGGCTTTGGTTCTGCGGGCTGGGGACAGAGGCCGGAGCCGGGCGTCGTAGACCCCGCCAGCCTGGGCCGCCCGCGCCCGACGCGCAGCGCTGCCGCCAACCCCGGCCCGGGGGACCCGCGGGGTGGGTCTCTGCTGCCGCCAGCCCTTCAGAGACTGTCGCGTTGAAAGAATGAACCAGAGTTCGCCCCCTGCCCGCGCCGGGGCGGTTTGGGTCACCTAGTCCTGTGGGGACCAGAGGCGGCTGTCGCCCGAGGCCGAGCGCAGCCTCAGGACCCGCGCCCCACCAGAAGGGGTCGTGCGCCCTGCGGCGGGTGGAGAGCCGGGCTCTGGGGTCTCCGCGGCTCCGAGGGCGGCGGGGCGAGGCTGTGCGGCCAGCGCCTGGGGACGCCCGCGGGCCACCGGGGCCGCGGCGCAGCCTGGACTGAAACCTCCCGGGACAGAACCAAGCCACCTGCTGTGCGCCCTTCTCGGTGAATGGCACCGCCGCCCACCCGAGCCCCCCGCCCACAGCCCGCGGTGCTCTCATAACTGAGACTCATGTCCCTTTGACCCTGCCGCCGCCCGGCATCCCGAGCACGGAGACAGTCTCCAGCTGCCCTTCATGCTTCCTCCCCAGCCTTCAGCAGCCCACCAGGGAAGGGGCGGTAGGACTGGCCTTTTACCAAAGGTCGGATTCTTTCGCCACCTCGGCCAGACCCCCTCGTCCCCCGTCCCCTCATAGATCTCCAGGGCGCTCAGAAAACTCCGGCCGGTGGCTCACGCCTGTAGTCCCAACGCTTTGGGAGGCCGAGGCAAAGCGGAAGGATCGCTTGAGGCCAGGAGTTCCAGACCAGCCCAGACAACAAAGGGATACCACATCTCTACAAAAGATAAATTAGCCAGGCCCTGCACGCCTGTAGTCCCAGCTACTGGGGAGGCCGAGGCCGGAGGATCGCTTGAACCCAGGAGTTCCAGGCTGCAGTGAGCTATAGTTGTGCCACTACACTAGAGTCTGGGTGACAGAGACACTGTCTCAAAAAACCAACAAAACCTTAACTCTTTCACTAGCCGGGCCGGCCGCCTCCTACTGTAAACCCGCTGGGCCCCCCTCTCCCTTCTCTCTCCCCTCTCTCTCCCCTCACTCCTGCCCTGGAGCTACCTGACTCTGCCCTCGGCCTGCAGAGACCCCAGGTCTTCAGGAAAGGTCCCACTCCTCACCCAGTTCTTGCTCACACGTCCCTCCATCAAGGAGGGCTTTGTTAGCTACCCCTGGCTATAGGATCCGTCCTCCCCGTCAGCCAATTCGCTGCATGAGATTGTAGTTCTCAGCATACCCGGTTCCTATGTATTTTGTGCTCCCCTCTGAGAGGGCAGCGACCCTGTCTTGCTTGCCACTGCATCCCTAGCACCTAGCAGTTGCTTTTCTGGTGGTCGTGGTGGCTGTGGCAGTGGCCGGTGCGGCAGACTGGTCAGAAGTGAAGGGACAGGACGACTTGGCAGTGTAGGTGAAGGGGAGGGGACTGGGGCAGAGGGAGACACCAAAGGGACCAAAATGATGAGAAACTGAAGCCTGGCTTTGCTACTGTGGAGCTGGGGCCACTTCGTTGGATCCTGTCTCCTCATCCTTCTGTTCAGGTCCCTGGGATAAATCAGCCCTTAGAGCATGGTGGGAAGGCAGGGCGGGGGCCTCGGAAGCCACCCCTGATACAAGTCCCCAGCTTTCCTGCCCCGCCTCTTGCTGTGTGTGCTTTGGTGGCCACGGCCACCCGGTGGCGCTGGTTCCTCTCCAAGGGAGGCAGTGCACTCCTGGTCATCTTGGAGATGCCCAACACAGGACCCCACAGGCACCAGGCTTTTTTTGGGAAATGGTGTCAGTTCCATACTTAGTGAATTTGATCCAAGCTAAACTGAGTCTGTGCCTAAAAGCTCGAGTTTCCTGCGAGAATGGCTGGGAACATTTATGGTGTCAGCTGTAAAGTGGCAGCAAGTCATTTTGGGAAAGACAGACCTAGGAGTCCTCAGATGATGGCAGAGGAGGGCAAGGGCTGGCAAAGGAGCTGTGCTTAGCCCATCCTCAGGGGAGGGAGGACTCTGGAAAGAGCCTGAGGACACACTGAGAATAAAAAAAAAAGAAGTCCAGAGGCCAGCAGGGATTTAGCTGCTGGGGTGCAGGTTAACTCCTGCCCAGCTCTTGGGGACAGCAACAGGGACCCGGGACTGGACCCTGCTCAGGTGGCTCTCTCCTTGCAGGGACCGGCAATGCTCCGCAGGCTGGGCTGGCTGGTCTCGTACAGCCTGGCTGTGCTGTTGCTCGGCTGCCTGCTCTTCCTGAGGAAGGAGGCCAAGCCCGCAGGAGACCCCACGGCCCACCAGCCGTTCTGGGCTCCCCCAGCACCCCGTCACAGCCGGTGTCCACCCAATCACACAGTGGCTAGCGCTTCTCTGTCCCTGCCTAGCCGTCACCGCCTCTTCTTGACATATCGCCACTGCCGAAATTTCTCTATCTTGCTGGAGCCTTCAGGCTGTTCCAAGGATACCTTCTTGCTCCTGGCCATCAAGTCACAGCCTGGTCACGTGGAGCGCCGTGCAGCTATCCGCAGCACGTGGGGCAGGGCTGGGGGCTGGGCTAAGGGCCCGCAGCTGAAGCTGGTGTTCCTCCTGGGGGTGGCAGGACCCGCTCCCCCAGCCCAGCTGCTGGCCTATGAGAGTAGGGAGTTTGATGACATCCTCCAGTGGGACTTCACTGAGGACTTCTTCAACCTGACGCTCAAGGAGCTGCACCTGCAGCGCTGGGTGGTGTCTGCCTGCCCCCAGGCCCACTTCATGCTAAAGGGAGATGATGATGTCTTTGTCCACGTTCCCAATGTGTTAGAGTTCCTGGATGGCTGGGACGCGGCCCAGGACCTCCTGGTGGGAGATGTCATCCGCCAAGCCCTGCCCAACAGGAACACGAAGGTCAAATATTTCATCCCCCTCTCAATGTACAGAGCCACCCACTACCCACCCTATGCTGGTGGGGGAGGATATGTCATGTCCAGAGCCACCGTGCGGCGCCTCCAGGCTACCATGGAAGAGGCTGAACTCTTCCCCATTGATGACGTCTTTGTGGGTATGTGCCTGAGGAGGCTGGGGCTGAGCCCCATGCACCATGCTGGCTTCAAGACATTTGGAATCCAGCGGCCCCTGGACCCCTTAGACCCCTGCCTGTATAGGGGGCTCCTGCTGGTGCACCGCCTCAGCCCCCTGGAGATGTGGACCATGTGGGCACTGGTGACAGATGAGGGGCTCAAGTGTGCAGCTGTCCCCATACCCCAGCGCTGAAGGGTGGGTTGGGCAACAGCCTGAGAGCGGACTCTGTTGATTCTCTATCACGGTGAGAAAATGATCCCTGCTGGTCTACAGAAAATGCAACTTGGTTTTTGTAACTCTCCTCACCTTGTTAGCTCTGATTAAAAACATGCAACCTGGCTAGCTTGTCTAGCATATGTTGAATGGGAGCCAAAGGGTAGCAAATGCTGCCAGGAACCTGTGGGGGATTCCTGGAGCCACCTGCGGCGCTGCCAGTCTGGGGCCTGAAGGAAGGAGGCTGTATAGGACGCCAGGAGAGAGACGCATTTTCTCTTTTAGATGCAAACAAAATCTTACTCTTCTCCTTTGGATACAATAGAGAAAAACAAAGGAAAGAAAGGAACAAGAGGCCTGTGTTGAGAGTCCTGTTGAGAGCACCAGGTAAACATTTCGCATCCCTTCCCTTAGTAGTCGTCCGTCTTTTCACTCCTTGGCCTGAGCTGTCCTCACAGGGCAGTGAGGGCAGATCAGAGAACACATTAGAAAGACTTAAAAGCAAATCGTACAAACTGGACAGGTTCCCCGCTCCCCGCCAAAACTCGCATCCCAACAGAGGGAACAAGTACTAAATCATTTTTGACAATGTAAATAATACTGAAAACAGGTTAAACAGCTGCTGAACTTAAGGGCATGACAAAAAGGATTCCTCTCTCTGACCCAGGTCAGCAAAATGCTTTGGGAGTGAGGTGAAAAAATGGGTGGGTAAGAGCAGCTGTACAGAGTGGGGTGAAATGTTAAACAAGGTACAGTGCCCAAGGGCTGAGAACCAGGTCCAGTGCAAGCCTGAGACCACAGGAGGCACTCAGAGCTCACAAAGGCGTCTCGCCTGATTGGCCAGAGCAGGACCTGCCACCTCTTCTCGGTGTAGACACTCATGCCAACCCTGGGCAGGATGGCATCTGCCCCTGCTTTCTCCACTGAGTGGGGAGACACGGCAGTGGACTCTGGCCCTCAATCCTCACGCAGGTAGGCCTCCTGCTCCAGCTCAGCCGGCTCCTCCCCTTCCTCCTGTGTTTTCTGACGGAGCTCTTCTATCTGTGCTTCTGCCAGCTTGGTTTCTGCTTTCCGGGAGAGCTGGTGCACCTCGTCCACCTGCAGTTTCACCAGCTGAATGTGATTCCTGGCGGTTATAGAGGCCTGATCTGCGCCTGCCAAAACATGGGACAATCGGGTTGAGCAGTCGTGCAGGGCAGAAGGCTCACGTGGACGTCGGCCTGGGGGTGCTGTGGCTGTCATTTGAACCCCTCCTGGGGTCATTTTCCTTGACCTCTGCAAAGGAACTTCCACCTCTGTGTTCAGGTCTGGATTTAACCGATACTGTCAAAAACAGTATTTTTCTTCAGCTATCAGCGGCCAACACAATTATTAACTCTCACAATCATCTTTATAGCTACACAGCTTTTAGTACAGACCTTTGATGAATTTTTTTAACTACACATCATCCATTTCTTTTTGACACAGAGATCACGAATACCATCGCCAAAGATCCCTTTCGTCACCCTAATCTTTAAAGGTAAAAGAATGCATAGAAAAATAGTTACTATAAATTTATATTTATAAATTTTTTTAAATTTTTAAAAAGAAACAGCATAAAAGGTATTAAACATGTTTTATAATTTTTTCACTTAAACGTGTTTTGGAGGCCAGGTGCCGTGGCTCACGCCTCTAATCACAGCACTCTGGGAAGCCAAGGCGGATCACCTGAGGGTCAGGAGTTCAAGACCAGCCTGGCCAACATGGCGAAACCCCGCCTCTACCAAACATACAAAAAAAAAATTAGCCAGGCATGGTGGTGCATGCCCGTAATCCCAGCTACTTGGGAGGCTGAAGCGGGAGAATCACTTGGACCCAGGAGGCGAAGGCTGAAGCGAGCCAAGATCGTGCTACTGCACTCCAGCCTGGATGACAGAGATTCCATCTCAAAAAAAAAAGGCAGGTGCAGGGGCTCATGCCTGTAATCCTAGCACTCTGGGATGCCGAGGAGGGTGGATTGCCTAAGCTCAGGAGTTCGCGACCAGCCTGGGTAACACGGTGAAACCCCGTTTCTACTAAAATACAAAAAAATTAGCTGGGTGTGGCGGAGTGCACCTGTAGTCCCAGCTACTTGGAAGGCTGAAGCAGGAGAACTGCTTGAACCCAGGAGGCAGAGGCTGCAGTGAGCTGAGATGGCCACTTCACTCCAGCCTAGGCGACAGAGTGAAGCTCGTCTCCAAAAAAAAAAAAAAGTGTGTGAGCTCTCATTTTACCTGCTGCTAGTTAGTGTATTTCATCATCTGGGTATACACATTTTATCAATTCATCTATAGAACATTTTGATCTTTTCTTACTGCATTACCAAGAACCTTCAGTACAATGCTGACAGGTAGTGGAGAATGGCAGGCACCCTCCTCTTCTGACTTCGATGAAAACACTTCTGATAGTTCACACAATTAAGTAGGATTAGTTAACCTTTATTACATTAAGAAAAGTATCTTTTCATAATTGTACTTAGATTCGAATCATAAATGGCTACATTTTATTGAAGATGTTTTGGGCATATATTGAGATAATTAAGTGGTTTTTCTCGTTTAATCTATGGATGTATCATCTCAAGTAGTGAATTATGTATTTTTTTTTTGAGGAGGCATCTCTATAATAGTTTTTTACAGTGGTGAACTATCACTCTATTTTGAGGGTAAATGGCTACGTTTGATTTACGGCTACATTTTGAAGTGATACTGAACTATACCTTCTCGTTTTGGTGCTGCCCTAGCCCCAGTTTGGGATCGGGGCTATGCTGGCTTCATACAGTTGTAATATGAGGCTTGTCATTACTTTCTATGTTCAGGTACACTTACAGTAACATAGGTATTCTAGTTTTGGGAGATTTGATACAACTCTCCCATGAAACATCCTAGGCCCTGGTGTCCATTTCGGGGACATCAAAATCTTTGAATACCATTTCTACTTTTTTTTTTTTTGAGACGGAGTCTCACTCTTATCACCCAAGCTGGAGTGCAGTGGCACGATCTCGGCTCAGTGCAAGCTCCACCTCCTGGGTTCACGCCATTCTCCTGCCTCAGCCTCCCAAGTAGCTGGAACTACAGGTGCCCACCACCATGCTTAATTTTTTTTTTTTTTTTTTTTTGTATTTTTAGTAGAGATGGGGTTTTACCATGTTAGCCAGGATGGTCTGTCTCACCTCATGATCCACCTGCCTCGGCCTCCCAAAGTGCTGGGATTACAGACGTGAGCCACCGTGCCTGGCCACTGTTTCTACTGTTATAGTTATTTATTTTTGGAGATGGAGTTTCGCTCTGTTGCCTAGTGTGGAGTGCAGTGGCACAATCTCGGCTCACTGCAACGTTGGCCTCCTGGGTTCAAGAGATTCTCCTGCCTCAACCTCCCAAGTAGCTAGGATTACAGGTGCATGCCATCATGCCTGGTTAGTTTTTATATTTTTAGTAGAGACAGGGTTTCACCATGTTGGCCTGGTTGGTTTCAAACTCCTGGCCTCAAGTGCTGGGATTACAGTTTTTTTTTTTTTTTTTTTTTTTTTTGAGATAGGGCCTAACTCTTGCCCAGGCTGGGGTGCAGTGGCACAATCATGGACCCCTGTAGCCCTGAACTCCTGGCTCTTAAGTGATCCTCTGACCTCAGCTTCCCAAGTAACTGGAACCACAGGTGTGTACCACCATACTCGGCTAGTTTTTTTCGACTTTCTGGTAGAGATGGGGTCTTGCTATGTTGCCTAGGCTGGTCTTGAATTACTGGGCCCAAGTGACCCTCCTGCCTCAGCCTCCCAAGTACTGGGATTACAGTTGTGAGCCACTGTGCCCAACCTAGTCTTATATAGATTCTTTGAGACTGACATAAAGATCGTAATATTCTCATATTAAAAAAAAAAAATTTCTGATGTTACTTTACCACTCTCTAAAAAGTCATACTTACCAAATCTTTGCCTAATTTTTCAGGCTTTTCAAGAGAGCAGATTTTGCCTGATTGTTCCTATTTACTTCTAATATGTTCCATTTTTCTCATTTTGCCTTTCTGATAACTGAGTTAAAGTTTAACTTGCTTATTTTCAGTACTGTTACAGTAAATATTACCTGTCATTCAGTCTTTGTATTTATGACACAGGTGTAAATCTCCCTTTAAGAGCTACTTTTGTCTACAACCTCCCAGTTCTCCTATATACTGTGCTTGTCATCACCATTCTAAATATTTTTAAATTTCCATTTACATTTTTTTACCCTGTAGTTTTTAAGAAGCATGTTTTTAAACTTTGTAGACATAAGGAATTTTTTTTTTTTTTTTGAGACGGAGTCTCACTCTGTCGCCCAGGCTGGAGTGCAGTGGCCGGATCTCAGCTCACTGCAAGCTCCACCTCCTGGGTTTACGCCATTCTCCTGCCTCAGCCTCCCGAGTAGCTGGGACTACAGGTGCCTGCCACCTCGCCCGGCTGGTTGTGTTTTTTAGTAGAGATGGGGTTTCACCGTGTTAGCCAGGATGGTCTCGATCTCCTGACCTCGTGATCTGCCCATCTCGGCCTCCCAAAGTGCTGGGATTACAGGCCTGAGCCACCGTGCCTGGCCTCTTTTTTTTTTTTTTTGAGACAAAATCTTGCTCTGTCACCCAGGCTGGAATGCTGTGGCCAGATCTCAGCTCACTGCAAGCTCCGCCTCCCGGGTTCACGCCATTCTCCTGCCTCAGCCTCCCGGGTAGCTGGGACTACAGGCGCCGCCACCTCGCCCGGCTAATTTTTTGTAGTTTTTAGTAGAGACGGGGTTTCACCGTGTTAGCCAGGATGGTCTCGATCTCCTGACCTCGTGAGCCGCCCGTCTCAGCCTCCCAAAGTGCTGGGATTACAGGTGTGAGTTGTGAGCCGCCCGCCCGGCCTCCCAAAGTGCTGGGATTACAGGTGTGAGTTGTGAGCCGCCCGCCCGGCCTCCCAAAGTGCTGGGATTACAGGTGTGAGTTGTGAGCCGCCCGCCCGGCCTCCCAAAGTGCTGGGATTACAGGTGTGAGTTGTGAGCCGCCCGCCCGGCCTCCCAAAGTGCTGGGATTACAGGTGTGAGTTGTGAGCCGCCCGCCCGGCGATAAATCAACTTTTTAAATGATTTTGTTGTTTCTTCCTTTTGTCACCTGGTACAAAATTTACTTTGTGTCTTAGAAGAATATGAAGATTTAGAGGGAGGGGACAAAGTTTTATATTCAGTATATATACATTTATCAGGTGTTTAAAAATCACTCTGCGAAACCAGCCTGGGAAACTTAGCGAAACTCTGTTTCTACTAAAAATAAAAAAATTAGCCAGGGCATGATGGTGTGCGCCCGTAATCCCAGCTACTGGGGAGGCTAAGGTAGGGAGGATCACTTGAGTCCAGGAGGTTGAGACTACAGCAAGCTATGATCTATGATCCACTGCTGCATTCCCGCATGGACCTTGTGTCTCTCACACACAGAAATCTGATTTTCCTTTGTTTAGTTAAAAAAAAAAAAATCACAGACAGGCACAGTGGCTCACACCTGCAATCCCAGCACTTTTGGGAGGCTGAGGCAGGCGGAATGCCTTAGCTCAGGAGTTTGAGACTAGCCTGGGCAATATGGTGAAACCCCATCTCTACCAAAAAATAAAGATTAATTGGGTGTGGTGGTGACTGCCTGTGGTCCTAGTTACTCAGGAGGCTGAGACAGGATTGCTTGAGCCTGGGAGGCAGAAGTTACAGTGAGCCAAGATCAAGGCACTCCAACCTGGGTGACAGAGTGAGACCCTGTCTCCAAAATAAAAAATCAAAAATCATACTGAGCTGGGTGCAGTGGCTCAGCTCACGCCTGTGATCCTAGCACTTTGGGAGGCCAAGGCGGGAGGATCACTTGAGCCCAGGAGTTCAAAATCAGCCTGGGCAACATAAAAAAGACAATTAGTTGGGCTACTTGGAAGGCTGAAATGGGAAGATGGCTTGAGCCCAGGTCAAGGCTGCAGTAAGCTGTGATCATGTCATTACACTCCAGCCTGGGCAACAGAGCAAGACACTGTCTCCAAAACAAATTCTGTTCTAATCCTTAATAGCTTTAATTTTTTTGGTCTTCTTGACCTGCAAGCGTGCTCAGAAAATTAAGTATTACACACATCTATCTCTGAGATCTCCTTGTAATTCTGTTTCTGCCTTATTAAGTACATGTTTCATGACTGATGTCTTAAAGAATTGTTCTGTCCTACTGATTGCTTTTTATCTTGAATGCTTTCTTTGATTTAGCTAGATTTTTTGGAACACAATCTAAAAGTGTCATTTAATAAGTTTAGTTTTACTGCAATCACTGATGTTTGAAATTATTCCTATAATTTTTATTTTTTTAATTAGAGATGGGGTTTCGCCATGTTGGCCTCCAACTCCTGACCTCAGCTGATCCACCTGCCTCGGCCTTCCAAAGTGCTGGGATTATAGGTGTGAACCACTGCGCCTGGCCCAGTTTTGTATTTTCTAATTAATGGGTTTTCTTTTTAAATCTTTCCTGCCTCAACTGAAGCTACCAAGTTTCCTGCCACTCCTACTAATTCTCTGCAGTGTTTAACAATGTCTAATGTCAATGTGCTTAGCATGTTTTCACTTTCCCAAATTTAAAAACTTGTTTTATTTAAAAACTTGTTTTACACTCACAACTTTTGGAAAAAAATTTTAGTAGCTTCTTTCAAAACTGATTTTTCCTTCTTCATAGTTCTTTCAGAAGGTGTATGCAGGTGGTACTTTGAGTCTATGTCTGAGGGTATCTTTTATTCTCACTTTTTGATGGTAGTTGGCTATACGTAAAATCCTAGGTTATTACGTGTTGTCACCTCTAGTGTTGTGGAGAAGATGCCTCGTTTGATTCTACTTCCTTTGTAGGTAATCTATTTTTTTCTTAGTAGCTTTTGGGATTTTGCTCTGAATCTTTTTGTTATGCTGTTACTTTATTATTTGCTTATTTATTTGTGACAGAGTCTTGCTGTGTTGCCCAGGCTGGAGTGCAGTGGTGTGATCTCAGCTCACTGCAAGCTCCGCCTCCCAGGTTCCCGCCATTCTCTTGCCTCAGCCTCCTGAGTAGCTGGGACTATAGGCGCCGCCACCACACGTGGCTAATTTTTTTGTATTTTTAGTAGAGATGGCGTTTCACCGTGTTAGCCAGGATGGTCTCGATCTCCTGACCTCGTGATCTGCTCACCTCAGCCTCCCAAAGCGGTGTGAGCCACTGCGCCCAGCCATCGTTTTGTTTTTAAGACAGGGTCTTGCTTAGTCAACCAGGCTGGGGTGCACTGGCCTGATCATGGCTCACTGCACCCTCAACCTCCAGGGCTCAAGTGATCCGCTCATCTCAGCATCCCAAGAAGCTGGAACTACAGGCGCCCACCACCATGCCTGGCTAATTTTTTTGTAGAGACAGGGTTTCATCATGTTGTCAAGTCTGGTCTTGAACTCCTGAGCTCAAGTGATCCACCTGCTTAGGCATCCCAAAGTGCTGGGATTACAACAGTTATGAGCCACTGCACCTGGACCAGATTTTTTGTTAAAAAAGTGAAATCATAAGGCCGTGCACAGTGTCTCATGTCTATAATCCTAGCAGTTTGAGCGGCCAAGGTGGGCGGATGGGCAGCATGGCAAAACCCTGTCTCTGCCAAAAACACATAATCCCAGCTACTTGGGAGACTGATGTGGTAGGATCGCTTGAGCCCAGAGGCTGAGGCTGTAGTAAGCAGTGAGTCATGATTGTACCACTATACTCCAGCCTGGTGATAAAGTAAGACAAAAAAAAAAAAAAAATTCTGTTTACAACTTGTTAGACCTTTTATGAGTTCTACGAAAATGTCTACTTTTTTCAGATAATGCTTATACATCCTATCCTCCTTTTCTCCTTCTAGATCTAAGCATATCCTCCTGTTCACTGCACCCAGCAATCCTTTGCCATCTTTGTGTGGCACGACTATAATGCTGCTTCCACACTTCTGTTGTTTCATTCTTTGTTCCAAATCTCCGATTCCTCAGGATCACTAATAATCCTTTTTCTGGGCCAAGCGCAGTGGCTCATGTCTGTAATCCCAGCACTTTGGGAGGCCGAGGAAGGCAAACCACCTGAGATCAGGAATTTGAGACCAGTCTGGCTAACATGGTGAAACCCCGTCTCTACTAAAAAGACAAAAATTAGCCAGGCATGATGGCAGGCGCCTCCAATCCCAGCTACTCAGGAGGCAGAGGCAAGAGAATTGCTTGAACCAGGGAGGTGGAGGTTGCACTGAGCTGAGTTCACACCACTGCACTCCAGCCTGGGGGACAGAGTGAGACTCTGTCTCCAAAAAAAAAAAAAAAAACCTTAACAAAAACTTCTAAAAGAATTACTTTTTGTTTTTCAGTATGATGACACAACACTTACTTTAAAAAATGCTTTATATCTTTTCTTTGAGATGGGGTCTCACTCTGTTGCCCAGGCTGGAGTGCAATGATCTCGCCTCACTGCAACCTCTGCCTCCCAGACTCAAGCGATCCTCCTGCCTCACCCTCCCTAGTAGCTGGGATTAGAGGTGTAAGCCAACACACCCAGCCCTTTCTGTCATTTTTAAGATTTGACACTTGAGAACCTAGTCTGCTCATCTTGACATCAGAAAACAAGAGTATGTTTTAATATAACAATTTCTTTTTTGAGAGACAGGGTCTAGTTCTTTTGCCTAGGATGGAGTGCACAGGCATGATCATAGCTCACTCCAGCCTTGAGCTCCTGGGTTCAAGCAATCCTCCCACCTGAGCCTCCCGAGTAGCTGGGACTATAGGCAAGCGCCAATACGCCCAGCTGATTTTTGTATTTTGGGTAGAGACGGGGTTTTGCTGTGTTGTCCTTGAACTCCTGGGCTCCAGCAATCTGCCCGCCTCGGCTTCCCAAAGACACGCGTGAGCCCCTGGGCCCGACCCATACCAGTTATTTTTTTTTTTTTTTCTTCTTGAGACAGAGTCTCGCTGTGTCACCAAGGCTTGAGGTGCAGTGGAGCCATCTCGGCTCACTGCAGCCTCCACCTCCTGGGTTCAAGCCATTCTCCTGCACAGGCATGTGCCACTACACCTGGCTAATTTTTGTATTTTTAGTAGAGACAGGGTTTCACCATGTTGGCCAGGCCAGTCTCGAACTCTTGACCTCAAGTCATCCACCCTCCTCGGCCTCCCAAAGTGCTGGGATTACAGGCGTGAGCCTCTGCAACCAGTTTCTTAGTAACAGCTAGTACTGGGCTATAATTCTGGTGAGCCGGCTGGGTGCGGTAGCTCACGTCTGTAATCCCAGCACTTTGAGAGGCTGAGGTGGGTGTATCACCTGAAGTGAGGAGTTTGAGACCAGCTTGGCCAACATGGCAAAACCCGTCTCTGCTAAAAATACAAAAATTAGCCAGGTGTGGTGGTGCATGCTTGTAATTGGGAGGCTGAGGCAGGAGAACTGCTTCAATTGGAGAGGCAGAGGTTGCAGTGAGCTGAGAAAGTGCCACAACTGCAGCCTGGGCACCAAGAGTGAAACTGTCCAAAAAAAAAATTTTTTTGGCTGGACGCAGTGGCTCATGCCTGTAATCCCAGCACTTTGGGAGGCTGAGGCAGGTGGATCACCTGAAGTCAGGAATTCGAGACCAGCCTGGCCAACATGGCAAAACGCCTTCTCTATTAAAAATACAAAAACTAGTTGGGGTGTGGTGGTGGGTGCCTATAATCCCAGTTACTTGGGAGGCTGAGGCAGGAGAATCACTTGAGCCCAGGAGGCGGAGGTTGCAGTAGGCCTAGATGGTGCCATTGCACTCCACCCTGGGTGACAGGAACAAAACTCAGTTTCAAAAAAAAAAAAAAATTTCTGTGAGCCTACCTAGTTTGGAACCACTCAGGTAGGATGTTCTATGATGGGCACCTTGGGGTACTAAGGTGCAGACGACAAAGCACCAGCTGCTAGGAGAAGCAAAGGCTTTGGAATTCAACATACTTGGCTCAGTGGCTCATGCCTATACTCCCAGCACTTTGGGAGGCCAAGGTGTGTAGACTGCTTGAGCCTAGGATTTCGAGATTAGCCTGTGCAACATGGTAAAACTCCATCTCTATTTTATAAAAAAAAAAAAAAGACCTACTCAGCTGAGTCCCAGCTTGGCTGCTTGCTCACCATACCATCTGCCCTCTAGTTTCTTCACATATAAAAAGTGCCTACGAAGTGCTTACCACAAAGCCTGACATAGACAAATAATTTGTCCTGGTTTTGCCACTATGATTCCACGTCTCATTTTCTCCATCTGTACAAAAAGGTTCACACAGATAAATCATCTCAAGTCTCATCCAATGGTGTAATTCGATGATTGTTAATAAACTGTATTACCAAAAACTCAAACTATTTGGAAGCAATCCAGTTTTCCAATGGTAATAGTTTTATCATTTCTTCATTCTAAAGATATAACCTAGGTCTGGTCTGCAAGGGTATGCTCATTTTTTCTATTGTGTAAATAAAATGTTGGTTAATAGATAGGAAATGCGGAAAATTTCTCAAAGTTAGAGCCACTTAGACCATCTAATATAAAGCCCTCATTTTAGAAAACCAGATGAAAACTCAAATGGCACCTCTAGTTAAAAAAGCACCAACAAAAAACTTGAACCTACCAGTCTGATATGCAGCTTCTGCTGCCATCTCTGAAAGACCAACTGCAGTCATCCAAGTGGTTTCCAGCTTCAAGTATTCTTGGTGTTTCGAAGTCATCTATATAAATCAAGCAAAGTGCTTCAGACAGTATGAGAGGTCTAGCCCATTTAAATGGACTTAAAGTAGAAGATTTAGAGAACACTGATTATATTGATTAGACTTAATTCAATAATTTAGATACCACATGAGGTAGGTGCACTAACACAGAAATGCCTAGAACTTTCTGCTTACCTCAGCTCTGGCTCCTATGATCACCTGCCACACTTCATCTTCCTCCTGTGAATTCATTTTCCCAAGTAAACTTGTATATTGTCGGTAAAGAGAAATTAAGGTATAAACAGCCTACAAATACAGAATGAACAAGTCTGAGTAAAATAACTGAGACATATCAGAAGGAATAGAGAGATTTCTACCTCAAGGAAATTAAGTTCCACCACAGCAAACTGGCTCTTCCATCCTGCTGCCTCAATTAAACTGCACTATTATCCTATGAAGTAAAGGTATCAGGACATTAGTATCTCCGTCTGTAAACTTCTGTGTTTTTAAAAGCTTGTCAGCAGTTCAGACACAGAAACAGAAAACAATGCAAGGGAAAAATCTGAAGGTTGAGGGAAAAAAAGCTGCTGGAAAATGTATGTAAAACAAATGCACAAATGAGACTTCAATACTTTTGATTAACCATATACTCTTTAAAAAAGTTTTATTGGCTGGGTGCGGTGGCTCACGCCTGTAAACCTAGCACTTTGGGAGGCCAAGGCAGGTGGATCACCCGAAGTCAGGAGTTCGAGACCAGCCTGGCCAACATGGCGAAACCCCGTCTGTACTAAAAATACAAAAAATTAGCCGGACATGGTGGTGCATGCCTGTAATCCCAGCTACTCAGGAGGCTGAGGAAGGAGAACTGCTTGAACCCAGGAGGTGGAGGTTGCAGTGAGCTGAGATCATGCTACTGCACTCCAGCCTGCGTGGGAAAGACTCCATCTCAAAAAAAAAATTTATTATTTTTTACAAACAGGATGCTCTGTCACCCAGACTGAAGTGCAGTGGCATGTTCACAGTTCACTGTAACCTCAAACTCCTAGACTCAAGTGATCCTCCCACCTCAGTCTCTGGAGTAACTGGGACTACAGACACACAACGCACCATGCCTGGCTAAGTTTAAAATTTTTCTTCTGGTAGAGATAGGGCTTGCTACATTGACTGGGCTGGTCTTGAGCTCCTGGCCCCAAGTGAGCCTCTCGCCTTGGTCTCCCAAGCTGCTGCTGGGATTACAGATGTGAGCCACCACGCCTGGCCCATATACTCTCTTTTCTATTAGCTTAGATCAGTGGTTTTTAACTAATCCTCACAGAGAAACCTCTGTTGATGGACCATGGCCCTGTGCCCCTAACTGCACCACATAAGCTCTACTTCTGTTTTATATACTAGGCTGCCACATTTAAGATTTTTCTGAAAAAAAGGTTCCTGGAAAAAGTCTAAAAACTAGTGATTTAGATCAGGGCTCAGCAAACGTTTTTGTGAAGGGCCTGACAGTAAATATTTTAGGCTTTGTGGGCCTTACAGCCTCTGCTGAAACTACTCAAATCCTCAAAAACCGTTACTGACAATACATAAACAAATAGGCCTGGCTATGTTTCAATCAAATACCAACATGGGCATCAGACACAATTTGGTTGTGAGCTATTATTTGCTAAACCATGGTTTAGAAGATCAAGAGTTAACAAGAGGAGACATACCTTAGTATATTCAGTAATAGCTTCAATCAATGCATATGTGGTCTGAGAGAGAAAGGTAGAGGTGCTATCTGTTACCAAAGACACCGCCCTCCTCATCAATGCTTCACTACTAAGGGAATGAGGCTCCGATTTCTGAAAGACACAAACATTGTCACTCAACCTCTAAACCTCAAACTGAGAACTTTTTCACAAATTGGCAAGTAAAAAACATAATTGTCATGCTGCTTAGTGTTTTAGGCTGAAACTGCACTATATTCCTTTGGGTTATATTTTTTAAGGCCTTATTTTGGCAATTTAAGACAATATAGAGAAATAATTCCGGAGTATGCTTTCTAACCAACTTTCATTCTCTGCTCCAAAAAGCAAATTATTTCTTTATATATAAAATAAAATGCAGTGGGGTACGGTGGCTCACACCTGTAATACCAACACTTTGAGAGGCAGAAGCAGGCGGATCACTTGAGGTCAGGAGTTTGAGACCAGCCTGGCAACATGGTGAAACCCTGACTTTACTAAAAAATACAAAAATTAGCCGGGTGGTAGTGGTGTGCATCTGTAATCCCAGCTACTCAGGAGGCTGAGGCAGGAGAATCGCTTGAACCTAGGAGGCAGAGGTTGCAGTGAGTCAAGACTGTGCCACTGCACTCCAGCCTGGGCGACAGAGCAAGACTCTTGTCTAAAAAAACAAACAGTGCCAGGCACGCTGGCTTACGCCTGTAATCCCAGTACTTTGGGAGGCTGAGGCAGGCGGATCACGAGGTCAGGAGATTGAGACCATCCTGGCCAACATGATGAAACCCTGTCTCTACTAAAAATACAAAAATTAGCTGGGCGTGGTGGCACCCGACCCGCCTATAGTCCCAGATACTTGGGAGGCTGAGGCAGGAGAATCACTCGAACCCAGGAGGTGGAGGTTGCAGTGAGCTGAGATTGCACCACTGCACTCCAGCCTGGTGACAGAGTGAGACTCCATCTCAAAAACAAACAGGCCGGGCGCGGTGGCTCAAGCCTGTAATCCCAGCACTTTGGGAGGCCGAGACGGGCGGATCACGAGGTCAGGAGATCGAGGCCATCCTGGCTAACACGGTGAAACCCCGTCTCTACTAAAAAATACAAAAAACGAGCCGGGCGAGGTGGCGGGCGCCTGTAGTCCCAGCTACTTCGGAGGCTGAGGCCGGAGAATGGCGTAAAACCCGGGAGGCGGAGCTTGCAGTGAGCTGAGATCCGGCCACTGCACTCCAGCCTGGGCGACAGAGCGAGACTCCGTCTCAAAAACAAACAAACAAACAAAACTACTGATTATAACAAATTGATAAGATTACAATTCATTCATTAACAGTGTTCGATACCTGAGACACAAGTCTCAACAAGACATTCTCTGCCCTCAAACACAGGTGCAGGGGTAGAGAGAGGAGGATGACCGGCTAACAGAACTAGAAAAATGAACACAATCATGTATCATGGAAGCTGTGGGAGGAGTATGTATGAGCTACAGTGGGGGCATGCAGAAGGGAGCCATCAGTTTTATGCTGAGTGCTAATAGCTTAGAAAAGGCTTCACAAATTTGATGAGGATTAAGCTAAATCTAAGAAAGGGGGCTGGGCACAGTGGCTCACGCCTGTAATCCCAATACTTTGGGAGGCCGAGGCGGGTGGATCACAAGGTCAAGAGATCGAGACCAACCTGGCCAACATCGTGAAACCCCAACTCTACTAAAAATACAAAAAAAAAAAAAAAAAAAAAAAAAATTAGCCGGGCATGGTGGTGGGCGCCTGTAGTCCCAGCTACTCAGGAGGCCGAGGCAGGAGAATTGCTTGAACCCGGGAGGCAGACGTTGCAGTGAGCCAAAAGTGTGCCACTTCACTCCAGCCTGGGGGACAGAGCGAGACTCTGTCTCAAAAAAAAAAAAAGTGGATGAGGGGGGCAATTCTGAGCAGAATGAAGCAGTACAGTGTTGATGGGGGGACCTCAGCTATTTTATTTTTTTGAGACAGAGTCTCTACTAAACAGACACAAATTAGGTGGGCGTGGTGGCGGGTACCTGTAATCCCAACTACTCAGGAGACTGAGGCAGGAGAACTGCCTGAACCCAGGAGGTGGAGGCTGCAGTGAGCCGAGATTGCGCCATTGCACTCCAGCCTGGGCAACAAGAGTGAAACTTGTCTCAAAAAAAAAAAAAAAAAAAAAAAAAAAAAAAAATCACTCTGTTGTGTCTTGTTTCTGCGACTCAGTGTATAAACACTCAGAATCACTGCATGTTGAAAGAGGCAGTCAAGAACTATTTCTGATATGAACAATCAAGAACTTTCTATTTCAATCAAATAATTAAGTATTCATTAGGCACCTTATACAGGACTACAAAAGGAAGACACTTCTGCTCACAAGCTAATTTTGTCTCAGCATTCTGAGAGTCTTCATAATGTGCTACATTTTATGATGTGTTTTCACTTGTTCCTCACAACAGTCCAATTATTATCCTTTTTTACAAGCAATGACATGGAAGCTCAGAACAGTTACATAACTTTTCCAAAAAGTCACATCTAGACCTCAAACCAAATCTCACTTCAAAGTCTGTACCCTTCCCATTATGCTCTGATGACTCAGGAGAGTGCCAAAGGATTATCATCAAATATCAAAATATACAATATTAAGTGGCCAGAAAGGAGACAGTTGTTGGACAGGAATAAGGAAAGGCTTTAAACAGAGGTGAGATTTGGTACTAAAGACACCTAGAATCAGAATGGCCAGGCATCCTGGAGAATAGGTTAACAATGAGGAAAAGAATACTTGTGTTGCAGGGGATGTCCAGGGATCTAGCCTGGTTGGAGCAATGGCACAAGAGAGACGAGACCCACTAGGGTCCTGGGTGCAGGGAGACTTAAGTTTGATTTTAGTTCTGAACGCCTCATGGAAAGCCACTGTAGGTTTTTCATTTCTTATTCTGTTGCCCAGGATGGAGTACAGTGTTGTATTCCATCCAGTGTTGATCCCAGCTCACTGTAGCCTTGAACTCCTTGGGATCAAATGATCCTCCTGCCTCCCAGGTAGCTAGGACTACAGACACACACCACCACACCTAGCTAATTATTTTTTGTAAAGGGGCGGTCTCTCTATGTTTCCCAGGCTGGTTTCGAACTCTTGGCCTACAGTGATCCTCCCACCTCAGCCTCCAAAAGTACTGGGATCACAAGAGAGAGCCACTGTGCGTAGCTGACCACTGAGGGGTTTTGAAGAATGGAAGTGGCACTGCTGTACTAAATGACTAGAGGCCCCAGTCATGTGGCCCAGAACTGAGGTTAACTGGGCTTAGAAAGTAACATAACTGAGAAAGGACAAACCTAAAAAAAAAAAAAACCAAAAAACTTTTGAATGAAAATCAAAGGGTGTCCCAATTGTGGCCGAAAATGGCCTGGTATTCAAGTGAGGAGTTTTAGGGCTATGGATTCATCATCATGCAGAGATGACAACTGAAGCGAGGCACAGTAAGGTGAGGGCTCATGAGTGAGCCACAGATGCTGAAAATACTTGTGATACATGGAATTTATCTTCCTTTTGTGATGAACACACACGTAAGTGGCAGGAATATTTCGCTGAAATGGAGCTTGCTGGTTTCCTCTCTAGCTCTTCCCCATAAAACAAATAAGCTATGATTTTTTTTTTTTTTTTTGAGACGGAGTCTCGCTCTGACGCCCAGGCTGGAGTGCAGTGGCCGGATCTCAGCTCACTGCAAGCTCCGCCTCCCGGGTTTACGCCATTCTCCTGCCTCAGCCTCCCGAGTAGCTGGGACTACAGGCGCCCGCCACCTCGCCCGGCTAATTTTTTGTATTTTTTTAAGTGGAGACGGGGTTTCACTGTGTTAGCCAGGATGGTCTCGACCTCCTGACCTTGTGATCCGCCCGCCTCGGCCTCCCAAAGTGCTGGGATTACAGGCTTGAGCCACCGCGCCCGGCCATAAGCTATGATTTTTTTAAGTGAAGTGCCACTTTTATATCAACTACCTGACAGCTCCACCTGGATGTTTCCTAGACATCTTAGAAATTACATTTCCAAAAAATTTTTTTCCTTTCAAAACCCACTCCTCTTCATCCTACTAAATGGCATCGCCATTCATTCAGTTGCTACGGCCTTTAAAAAATCTTGGAATCTAGACCAGTGGTCCCCAACCTTTATGGCACCAGGGACCGGCTCTGTGGAAGACAACTTTTTCATGGACTGGGTGGGGCAATAATGGTTTCAGGATGAAACTTCCACCTCAGATCATCAGGCATTAGTTAGATTCTTATAAGGAGCACACAACCTAGATCCCTTGCATGTGTAGTTCACAACAGGTTTCGTGCTCCTATGAGAATCTCATGCCACTGCTGATCTGACCAGAGGCGGAGCTCAGGTGTAATGCTAGCCTGCCCACCACTCACCTCCTACTGTGCTTCCTATCAGGCCACAGACCAGTACCAGCCCAGGGGTTGGGGGCCCCTAATCTAGAGAATACACTCCACAACCAATCCATCAGCAACTCCTGCTAACTACGTTCAGCTAAATTCTCCCCACCTCTTCTGCTTGCCTGGTCCAAGCCAGTATCATTTCATGCCTAGATAGAGCAACAGCCTGTGAGTCTTCCTAGTTCCACACAGCAGCCTTTTAAAACTTTTAAAATTTATGTCAGATCATAATACTTCTGTGTTAAAAATCCTCTATGATGGCCAGGTGCGGTGGCTCAGGCCTGTAATTCCAGCACCTTGGGAGGCCGAGGCGTGTGGATCGCCTGTGGTCAGGGATTGGTGACCAGCCTGGCTAACATGGTGAAACCCCGTCTCTACTAAAAATACAAAAATTAGCTGGGTCTGGTGGCACACCCCTGTAATCCCAGCTACCCGGGAGGCTGAGGCATGAGAATCGCTTGAACCTGGGAGGCGGAGGTTGCAGTGAGCCAAGATTGTGCCATTGCACTCCAGCCTGGCAACAGAGTGAGACTCTGTCTTAAAAAAAAAAATTCCTCTGCGGCTTCTTTTTCAGAAAACCCAAAGCCTTACAACAATGGCCCACAAAATACAAAGTACACAATCTGATTATCAGTTAACTCTCTGTCTCCCTGATTCCACTCCAGCCACATTAGCCTCCCTCCTCCTCAGACATATCAGACACAGTTCTGCTTCTAGGTCTTTGTCCTGAGTTCCTTCTGTCTGGCAAGCTCCTCCCCGCACCAGACAGTATAATGGCTCTTTCAGAACATTCAGATCTCTACTGCACCTTATCAGAGTAGCCTGACCCCCTTTATCTAAAACAAAACGACCCCCTCCCAGAATTGCCTATTCACTTACCTCATTTGTTTTGTTTTGTTTTTGAGAAAAGGTCTTGCCATGTCCAGGCTGGGAGCAGTGGTGAGATCATAGCTCACTGCAGCCTCAAACTCCTGGGCTCAAGTGATCTTCCTGCCTCAGCCTCCTGAGTAGTTGCGACTACAGGTGTGAGCCACCACACCTGGCTAATTTTTTTCTTTTTTGTAGAGACAGAGTCTCCCTATTTTGCCCAGGCTGGTCTCAAACTCCTGAGTTCAAGCCATCCTCCCACCTCGGCCTCCCAAAGCTCTGGGCATCAGCCACTGTGCCCGGCTCTGTTTTCTTCCTACCATTTATCACCAGCTGATATTTTATATTTGTTTATTTTCTCCTCTTTCATCTCCACAAAGCATTTTGTGAGAGCAAGAATTTTTTGTTCATGCTTACATTCTCAGTGTCTTGCACATAAAAGTTGCTCAATAAATTTCTGTTGAATCAAAGACTACTTTGTTGATAGACTGTAATATTCTCTCATTTCTCTCTACTCGCTTTATACAATCTGATGTGCTATTCCTACCAAATGAGACAATCAAAATGAGAATATTAATACATCTGCTCAACTGTGAAAAGATGCTGGTACTGTGGGGGAAGGGATGGGAGCACTGGGTAAAACTATGGTAGCTTGTCTAATGCTTCATTGCCCACTTGAGACTTCAAGAGGACACGGTACACTAGGTAAGAATCACTGCACACGACAGTACCTGTGCAATAGGAACCGCACACAGGGTTACTCCAAAGCCAACCGTCACAGTTTTGTGCCATGGTCTTATCAATTCTGAGAAACACCGCTTCTTAAAGTTAGCCACAACAGGAACACACAAACACTGTCTGTACCTGAAAGTAGAAGTCAGATTTCATAAGGCACGACCGCCAATCTGTAACAGGCTCTTGGATTTACTTGCAGGGGCTGTAAACTCAAACTTGAGCCAAGCAGGAACCTAAATGAGGACGCAGGACAGCTGAGGGGTTGTGAAATTTTCAACATACAGCAAGTTTAAAATGTTGCCTCAGGTAGGGTGTGGTGGCTCACGCCTGTAATTCTAGCACTTGGAAGGCCAAGAACAAGGCGGGAGGATCACTTGAGCCCAGAAGTTCACGACCAGCCTGGGCAACATGGCTGGCAACATGACCCGGTGTCTATTTAATAAAATAAAATAAAATAAAAAAAAGAAGGCCGGGCGCGGTGGCTAACGCCTGTAATCCCAACACTCTGGGAGGCCGAGGCAGGTGGATCACTTGACGTCAGGAGTTTGAGACCAGCCTGGCCAACATGGTGAAACTCCGTCTCTACTTAAAAAACAAAAATTAGCCCGGAGTGGTGGCACAGTCCTGTAATCCCAGCTACTCGGGAAGCTGAGGCAGGAGAATCGCTTGAATCTAGGAGGCAGACGTTGCAGTGAGCCGAGAGCGCCCTACTGCACTCCAGCCTGGGCAATAGAGGGAGACTCAGTCTCAAACAAAACAAAACAAAACAAAATTAGCCGGGCGTGGTGGTGGGCGCCTGTAATCCCAGCTACTCGAGAGGCTGAGGCTGAGAATTGCTTGAACCCGGGAGATCTCGCCACTGCACTCCAGCCTGGGCGAGAGAGGCAGATCCTGTCTCAAATAAAATAAAAAATAAAAACATAACATAACATAAAATAAAATATAAAAAATAAAATAAAATAAAATAAAATATTGCCTTAAAACATTTTAGAAACGGATGCCACAATAACCGCTCCTGCAGGCAGGATTTAGCTCTGGACCCCTGGCCTGGGTGTCAGGTGTGGTGTTACGGTCCCGCTACAATCGCCCAAAAGCCTGCAGGGCTAGGAAGGGAGCCCCGCGCCGAGGTCCCCCGCGCCTGCTCCCCGGGCCCCTTCTGCCTTCGGGAAGACGTCCTCAGACGCTCCCCTCCCTTCCCAGGCTCCCCCATGCCGTGTCCCTCCTCCTCTCCACGTCTCCTCAGGGACTTCGAGGGGATGACGCGAGCTGGTCGGGAGGCGGGAGGGGTCTAGGGGACTCGTTTCTAGAAAATGGACGAACTGAAAAGGAAGCCGGCTTGACCCAAGGGGCAGAGGCGGGACTGTCCTCAGTCCTCCCGAGCGGGGCGAGACGCCGCTACCCAGCTAGGCCGACGAGGGATGTGCGCCTAAAAAAAGCGGGCGCTGCGGGCCGGGCCACAGAGCTGTCCGCGTCGGTCCCTCCCTCTGGTCCTGTCCCCTCTACGCGGCGGCAGCGGTACCTGAAGAGTGAGGTTACACTGCGCGACAACCAACTCTTCAGAGCCGCCATCGTGCAGCGGACGGACGCCGGACGCGCACGCCGGAAGTGACGCAGCTTCGTGAGCCCGGGGCCGGGCACGGCCTCCACCAGAGAGAGCCTCACCCCATGACCACGCCCCCACCCAAGGAAGCAGTCGGGATTGGGCAGACAGGTGGAAAGGGGGCAAAGCTTAGGGCAACGGCTGTAACGGCCGCGCAAGGCAACCAACCGCCGGAACTTCCGCGCGGGGCGGGGCATACGCAGGGCCTGAGGGCGCGGAGCTGAGTCGGACACCGTGACGCTAGCGGGTGGGTGGGGACTCAACTCCGGCCAGGGCGTGAGGGGAATTCCCTGGTGAGTTGGAGAGGCGGGGCCGGGCGGGAGGCGGGGCCGGGCGGGAGGCGGGGCCGGGCGGGAGGCGGGGCCGGGCGGGAGGCGGGGCCGGGCGGGAGGCGGGGCCGGGCGGGAGGCGGGGCCGGGCGGGAGGTGCGGCGGCGGCGCTGTCACTTCAGCACCAGGAAGTACGTGGTCCAGCCGGCCAGCAGCAGCGCCCCGATGAGCACCGTGTAGCTGAGGAGCACGAAGGCGAGTAGCTCCCGCAGCAGCTGCAGCACGTGGACGGTGGACGAGGCCGGCATCGCGCTGCGCGGGAGACCCGGGACGGTCGGCACCCTGCCGGGCTGGCGCCGTCCCAGAGGGGCGGACCGGAACACACGAGGCCCTTGAAACAGCAAACGAAGCAAACTAAGAAGCCCACAGTGCCGACCTCCCCAGCAGCCTCCTGGACGCTCGCTTCTCGGTTACACTGGAGAATCCTTCTCAACCCAAACTGCCCTCGTTCTTCGGCTCTGATCCGGGCTGAGGAGGCAGAAGCCCGGCTCTTCCCCGCGCCCCGCAGCTGCATGAGTCTTCCCCCCGGCTCGCTCCTCCCACCACCACCTCCTGCATTTTTAATGCTGTGAGTGCCGCTAATGGGCTGGTGGAGTATAGCTTTCTTTTCCCATCACTCAAGCTGCAGCCCCAGCTGCGGCCCTGGCTGGAAGGGGAAGAGGAGACCCATTTGGGCAGGAGGAAGGCACAGGCCCAAACCTTCCCTTCTGTGAGTCCCCTGGCCCCAAGGCTTGCCAGCAGCAGAGCTGGAGGATCTTTGCTTTGTGGTCCGGCATGCTTGCCTTCTGGCCAGCTGGAATTGCAGGGTGCCAGGTGGTGGGTGGGCATCAGTCCGACCCTGGGCTCACCGCCCCCACAGTGCTCTGTACATCTGCCCCAGCCCTGCTAACTTCCACAAGAGACGGCATCAGACAGTAAGAACCCCACACCAGCTCATCAGACAGTAGGAACCCCACACCAGCTCATCAAGACAGTAAGAACCCCACACCAGCTCATCAGACAGTAAGAACCCCACACCAGCTCATCAGACAGTAGGAACCCTACAGCACCTCCAAAGCTGCTTTGCCCAGCCACTCCCCGCAGTATCGGGCACTGGCTTCCTTCTCTCCCCACCTCACTTACTTGGCAAAGTTTCCACGACTCTTCCACCCGGAAGCTCCGCGGTTCCGTCTGCTCTGGTGCCCAAAGGTAGCTTGTGTGTATGCCGCGATCTCGGTAGAACTGAGATTTTCAAGCAGCGGCACTCAACTAGGTGTGGTCTAGAGACCAATTACAACCTCCGCGTGGTCCCCGAGCTCTTCGCGAGCTGCGCACAGGCGTTCCCAGCCCAGACAGGGCGCTGGCAACCCTGCCCGCCCTCCGCCTGTGTCGCCACCACAGCCCACAGGGCTCAGATGTGGTTTCACAGACCCAGATGGGCTGAGCAGGCGGTACACTAGTGGGTATTTCAAGCCCCTTCTTGTTTTTTTCTGAATGTTGTAGGGGGTTATGGGGTTATAGTGCCAATAGTTTCGTTTCTAACAAACACATTGAGAGAAGTCCCATCTCCTCCTCGTCTGGGCACCAGAAGAACCACTGAACAGTGTTCACTTGCGACCACCCAACTACTAAAGCAAAAGCTGTTGTCTTAAAAAAATGCAAGTGCAAACATGCACGTGTGTGAGAACAAGGCTTAAGTGACTGAGATCTCCTGAGTGCTTGATTCCGATTTACAAAGAGTTTCCGCAGCTTACAGATTCATTATACAGGTACCTTCCCAATGTGACACTTCCAATTTCACCTCCTCAGAATGTGAGGCAAAAGGAGCCAGTAAGGATTTCTGCAAAGAACAGATACTTTCCCAGATGCAACAACAAAGGAAACGAAAGCATAAACTATGCTGCTTCTGATTATTTTGCTTGTTGCAGTAGTTTTTAGTTCAAGACTGTTTTCTGACCTTTGAAAGAGCAGGCAGTGTGGACATCAACCCTTTTATCAACATCATCATCCAGAAGCAAATGGCTCCTTAATTTAATCAGGATCTCTTATTATCAAATTATTGCCTTGGCCACAGTGAGGCTGAAAACAGGAGCAGAACATTATCAAGCTGCTCAGGAAGTCAGTGAGTAGTAATTACTCCCCCAGAGAACTGGTCATCTTCCGTGTCCTACCTAGTGGAAACGGAGTATAGCTGAGATTTATACCCTCCTCCACACCAAAATAATGGATGAAACAGATAGGCTATTAAAAATAGGCCTGATTCTGTTCCCTTTTAACTCTCACATCCTTCAAATGGATGTCTCCAGGCAGTTAAGTGTTCTAGCCTTTGCAGCCCCTTGTTACCACCCGATTTTGGGTATTTTACAGCAACGGAGTAACTTAAGCTAAGAAACACTATGTGGCTTGAAATTCACACTAATCCATTTAGAAATAAAAGAATCAGAAATTTTAAACAACGGCCTTTTTCTTCTGTTGTCTGACAAAAAAGGTATCCTCTATTTTTTTTTTTTTTTTTGAGACGGAGTCTCGCTGTGTGGCCCAGGCTAGCGTGCAGTGGCGCGATCTCGGCTCACTGCAAGCTCCGCCTCCCGGGTTCCCGCCATTCTCTCGCCTCAGCCTCCGAGTAGCTGGGACTACAGGCGCCCGCCACCGCACCCGGCTAGTTTTTTGTATTTTTAGTAGAGACGGGGTTTCACCGTGTTAGCCAGGAGGGTCTCGATCTCCTGACCTCGTGATCCACCCGCCTCGGCCTCCCAAAGTGCTGGGATTACAGGCTTGAGCCACCGCGCCCGGCCAAGGTATCCTCTATTTTCTATAGGATGTCATCATTAAACCACATGACTGAATATATCAGACTCTACAGTAAATTCAGTCTAAAGATCATCTATGTGATGTCTGCATTTTTTACCTCACCATCTTTATCATAGTCCCTCTTACTGTCTGCTTCAGACATTTTGATATTTTAAAAAGAGTATTTCAGCTGGTGTGGTGGCTCACATCCATAATCCCAACACTTTGGGGGCCTGAGGCAGGAGGGCCGCTGGAAGCTAGGAGTTCGAGACCACCCTGGCCAACACAGTGAGACCCGTTTCTACAGAAAATTAAAAAGATAATAAATTTAATAAAAAAGAAAAAAAGTAATTATTTCTCTTAAGGCCAGGAGTTTGAGCAACATAGACCCTGTCTCTAAAAGGAATAAAAAAAAAATTAGCTGGGTGTGGTGGTGCTTTCCTATAGTCCCAGCTACTCGTGAGTCCGAGGCAGGAGGACTGCTTGAGCCCAGTAGTTCAAGGCTGCAGTTAGCTATGATTGTGCCACTGCACTCCAGCCTGGGCAACAGAGTTAAGACCTCATCACAAAAAAATAATTTCTTCTTGAATTAAACTCTGCTCAATTCAAACACTTCCTCCTGGTGATAGGCTGGTCTTTAATATACAACTGAGAACAAGACAGACCAGCATGTCATGCTTAATCATAATCCATTTCCAGTGAGGGCAGATCTGAATGGAATAGAACTCACAGTGAGACTGTCCCAGTTTTCTCTGAGAATTAAATGTGCTGTTTTAAATCATCCCTCTTTCAACCATTACTCTTTTGTTCCACAATTAACAAAATACTTAATTCTCTGTTGGTTAGAATTCAACACTGTATAGCAAGACACAAAACAGTGTCTATGTAGACTTCTTTATTAAGGGGGCTGCTGGTGTAGAACTGTCTACCCAACGAGACAAAAGTCCAGACATGATGTAAACAATCCACTCTCTCCAACCATAAATGTACCGTTCACATATCCTTTCTCAGTAAGGGCATACTCTTTTGAGACAAAGACTGCTTCAAGTATTAAATGAACTTACTCAAAGGTGTATAATATATAATTATCTACCACTTTCTATTTGCATACAAATGAAGCAATTGATGTTTTTCAGTCTTCTGCTGAATGCATTTTTAGGAGCTGACCTAACTATGCTCTGAGCAAGCAAGTATAGAGTCTTGGGTGAGTGTAGACACATGAGACTACAACTAAGTATCTGTTCCCAGGACAGAATCTCCAGCCAGGGAGACCTGACCAGACTTGAACTGAGCCCCAGGAACCAAAAACGTGGAGGGGCAGGATGGATTTCATTCTCTAAAGTAGCTGATGACTGCCTGAGGTGGAAGGTATAAACTAATCTCCCTGGGATATAACAAGTATTTGAAAAAGGATTTTCTACAATGAGAGTGGTTTTCTTTAAGACATTTCCAAATACTGAATATTAAGGCCAAATTAATTCCATGAGAAACAAATCTTTCAATTATTATCTCTACCACCCTTCATTCCTTTTTTTTTGACATGGACTCTCGCTCTGTCACCCAGGCTGGAGTGCAGTGACGCGATCTTGGCTCACTGCCAGCTCCGCCTCCCGGGTTCACGCCATTCTCCTGCCTCAGTCTCCCAAGTAGCTGGGACTACAGGTGCCCGCCACCGGCCTGGCTAATTTTTTTTTTTTTTTGTATTTTTAGTAGAGATGGGGTTTTACCATGTTAGCCAAGATGGTCTTGATCTCCTGACCTCGTGATCCACCCGTCTCGGCCTCCCAAAGTGCTGGGATTACAGGCTTGAGCCGCCGCATTCTTTTATTAAAGAGATTTTTTAAAGTATACAGAATTTCTCTTTCATTACTAGTATTTACCGTGCCCATCAGAACTCCACTAATGGGCTGGGCACAGTGGCTCACACCTGTAATACCAGCACTTTGGGAGGCCGAGGTTGGCCAATCACCTGAGGTCAGGAGTTCAAGACCAGCCTGGACAACATGGTGAAACCCCGTCTCTACTAAAAATACAAAAATTAGCCAGGTGTGGTGGTGCACATCTGTAATCCCAGCTACAGATTCAGGAGGCTGAGGCATGAGAATCGTCTGAACCCAGGAAGTGGAGGATGCAGTGAGCCGACATCGCACCACTGCACTCCAGCCTGGGTATGAGCGTGAGACTCTGTCACAAACAAACAAACAAACAAAAACAAAAAAAACTCCACTAATGAAAAAGGTGGGGAAAAACAATGTGTAGTTACTAATCAACAACCAAAACCACACCTCGCTGGGACCCAGCAAAGCAGGGGACAGAGGCTTGGGCAAGGGCAGCAAAGCTGCCAATCTGACTTGGTGCCCTTGGTGCCTTAACTCCTCCAAAAGCTGAGATGGAACAGCAGAGAGGCAGAGAACACACGGATTTCCAACTTCTCCTCCCACCTCCTGCCCTCCACCACAGCCTGACAGTCTCCTGCAGGAGTAGCAGCAGTTGTGACTGCTGGTCTCCAAGATGAAGAGATACACCTGGAGAAGGCTGAGGTCAGCAGAGAGGGGGCTGAAACAGTGTTTTCAGCTGAGTAGGGAGTGGCCACAGACTGCTAGAAAAGTACATGTGGCAGTTACCATGGAAACAAAGTGGCCAGATGCTGAAGAAGCAAGAGTTGCCCCTCTTCATCATGGGACCAGTTGGATGTTGGGCCCTTGATGGATAGAAGAGAAAATGGAAACCTCAATGGAGGCATCCACCACTGCTGTGTCTGGAGTTACCATGTGTGCTAAGAAACTGTCTTTGAATTCTTTCAAAGGCTGAATTCTCAGAAGGCTGCTCCCCAATTATCACATTCTTCCATGTCAAAAGCCCCTGATAAGTATGGAACCTACAGAGATGTAGCTGATCACATAGAGCATAAACTTTGTTTCTGGGCAAGAAGCTCCCCTAAACCTCTTGCTTTGTAAGAAGTAGAAGGAAGCAAACTTGCCTTAGTGATCAGTTGCGAGAGCGACTGATGACCCTAAATATAATCTCCCATACTCTGCAGGAAAAAGAAATCTCAACTCAATGATAAAATGATCTCCAGCTCCCAACACGTAACCACTGTCCTAGGCCTGATGCACCCTGAAGAAGTACAGCACTGGGGATTAGGTGATGGACTTTCTCTTTTTATTTTCAGTTTCACCTCCTCAGTCTCAGCGTTCTTATTTTAAGAGCCAGCCTCCTTTGTCTGGCAGAATGGATTATCTACCCCCACCATCCTTAATGTGTTTCCAGAGGTCTCTAATGAAGACCCTGAGCTTAGAAAACTCAAAACCAGTGCTTCTTTGACTCAGGTTGATTCTCTTCTATTCTTCTTTATTCAGCAGATTAGAGGCTGGGCATGGTGGCTCAGGCCTGTAATCCCAGCACTATAGGAGGCCAAGGTGGGTAGATCACCTGAGGTCAGGAGTTCGAGACCAGCCAGGCCAACATGGTGAAACACCATCTCTACTAAAAATACAAAAATTAGCCAGGTGTGGTGGTGCATGCCTGTAGTTCCAGCTACTCAGGAGGCTGAGGCAGGAGAATCTCTTGAACCCAGGAGGCGGAGGTAGCAGTGAGGTGAGACCGCGCCACTGCACTCCAGTCTGGGTGACACAGCAAGACTCCGTCTCAAAGCAAAAAAAAAATGGAATACAAAAGAGAAGGAGAAAGCAGTAAACGGTAGTATAATTTAAGAAGCTGACCCCAGAATATATTCTGCATTCCATGTTTCTTCTATGGGGTTTAACTTCCTTTCAGCAACTTCTTCAAAGATGCAGTTTATTCTGTAGTACACTCGTTAAGTCTCCTCTGAACACCCTAGAAAGGTTTTTCCATCAGAGCCTCTATCCAACTGGTTCCGTTCATTAGTTTAGTGGTGGCAATGACATATTCTGTACCTCCATCTTCCAACTGGGAGAGAAATCGCAGGGCAGCAATTTCAGCAAAGGTTACGCCCCCGAGGAAAAATACCAGAGTCACTCGGTTTTCTCCTGGTTGACCTAAAATTTAAACATTTCAGAATTAAAAACTATTACTGGTGCTCCTCTTCCCACCTCTTCAAACATTTTATCATTCACAAGAATAAACAAGTGTCTTCATCCAGACAGTTCATCCGAAACCAAGGAATACTGATTTTGATCTCAATGTTTTTTCTAACTCCTGAGATTCTCAACATAGAAGTTGAAAGCTGCTACCCCTCAGGGAATAATCCGATTCTAGTGCTTACTATACACATTAGCAACGAACAAAAGAGGTATATTTAATTCTGACTCCTAAGTGCTTTACTAAGTATTTTACAAAGCAACTGTACAATACCTGAAAACCACACTAACAGGACATAATTATCTGTAGATGCTGGACTGGGACTTACGTTTCTTCTGCAGTCCTGTGGGCAGTGGCTGTCGCTCTTCAAAGTGGGGCCCTGGGAGGATGCGGAGGACCTCCTCGATGCTCCGCCAGCCAGGTCGGGAAAGCAGCTGGGCCAGCCGCACACTGAGCGGGGCGTACCCACTGTACACGTAGGATATGTCCGTGGGGTTCTGTGAGATAATTAAAGAACAAAAACCCTGTAGATACAGAGACTTAGAGCAACCTGACTGTGGCCTTTTGGGTAATCCAAAATTATTTGATTTGGATTTAAAGATATACAACCCCCACCCCTGCCATGCCCTGTTCTAATCCACCCCAGCAGAGCTCAATTTTAGCAGCCAGAGCTTCACTTTTGACTCAAATCTTGAAAAGCCACTCAAAGCAGCTCTAGATACAGAAGATGAAAAATTACTTGGTTTGGCATGAAACTTTTTTTTTTTTTTGAGACAGAGTCTGGCTCTGTTGCCCAGGCTGGAATGCAGTGGTGTAATCTTGGCTCACTGCAACCTCCGCCTCCCAAGTTCAAGCAATTCTCCTGCCTCAGGCTCCCAAGGAGCTGGGATTACAGGTGTGCACCACCACTCCTGGCTCATTTTTGTATTTTTAGTAGAGACAGGGTTTTGCCATGTTGGCCAGGCTGGTCTTGAACTCCTGACCTCAGGTGATGCACTTGCCTTGGCCTCCCAAAGTGTTGGGATTACAGGCCTGAGCCACTGCGTCCGGCCAGCATGAAATGTAGTGGGGGGAAGTTGGCACTCCCTAGCTAAGCAATGATGTGCAATAACCTTTGAACTTAGCAATTCTACTTTTAGGCATTCATCCTACAGAGATGCTTGCAGAACAAAAGATAATAGACCAAAGTATAAACATATTACCTGCAACACTGCATGTAACAGCAAAGACTGGAAACAACTTAATTTCTATCAATAGCAATCTGTTAAATCATTAAATAAGGTATAGCCTCAAAACCACTATGTAGCAATTTAGAAAAATTAAAAAGAAGGGGAAGATCACAAAAGACCCTTCAAGATCCTTTGTTAAGTGGGGGGTGGGTCCAGAGTCAGAAAGGTCAGAACAGTGAAGGCAGCTGAACTAATACGTACATGACAGACTCTAGACATTAAGGACCTCTATTTTCCCACTGGGAAAAAAATCATCCAATTTTGCTCCTGACAGAGGAGACTGTCTAGTTATGAGCTTTTGTTGCAAGAGGCAGCCTAATAAAGTCCCTTATGAAAAAACAAAAAAGGCTGAAATTTAGAAACATTAGAATAAATAATACATGTATAGCAAAGTGCACCCCACTTTGGAGACCAACAGTAGAGAATATGCACTCTTTATGTAAAAATGTGTATGCACAGAATCCTTCTAGAAGGATAGATTAAAAACTGGCCACAGTGACTGCCTCTGAGGGGAAATGGTGGAAGGAAACTCACTTGGCCCTGATGGCCCTGCTTTTGCATAGCTTTTTTTTTCTTTTTTTGGAGATAGAGTCTCATTCTGTTGCCCATGCTGGAGTGCAGCAGTGCAATCTCAGCTCACTGTATTCTCAACCTCTCAGGCTTAAGTGATCCTGCCACTTCAGTCTCCTGAGTACAGTAGCTGGGACTACAGGTGCATGCTCCACCATGCCCTGATCACTTTTGTATTTTTTGGTAGAGACACGGTTTCATGTTGGCCAGGCTGGTCTTGAACTCCTGACCTCAAGTCATCCTCCTGCCTTGGCCTCCCAAAGTGCTGGGATTACAGGTGTGAGCCACCGCGCCCATCCATGGCTGGCTTGTTTATGAGAGCTGGACGTCTCTACTGGCTCCTCTAGACACTCTCCACCCTTCTCCGCAATGCTCTATGCCCAGAGATGGACCTGTAGGTCCCACACCAACACATGCCAATGCCTTCTCTTTGGGTCTGACCAGTGCAAAGCACCAGAGTGAACTGGAGAGTGGGCAGCAGTGTGAGGACGATGTTGTCACTGGCCGGCTTCGTCTGCTGGAGGTTGACCATACCCTCAGCGAGAGGCCCCTCACCCCTTACCTCAACAGATGGCCCCACCACAGCTCTTCTCTCCAGGTTCTAAGATAAATTTCTAGAATACCCACCTCTCCTTGCTCTTCAGGCCGTGTCTCGCAAGGGCTCCCCACCGCACTGCCTCTTACTGGTCTCCACTCTTCCCACATCTTTATTTATTTAAGACAGAGTCTTACTCCCTAGCCAAGGCTGGAGTGCAGTGGCGCAAACATGGTTCACTGCAACTGCCTCCTGGGCTCAGTGATCCTCTAACCACGGCCTCTTGGACTAAAGGCTCATACCACCATTGGCCATTCTTTTTTTTTTTTTTGCAGAGATAGGGCTTTGCCATGTTGCCCAGGCTGGTCTCGAACTCCTGGACTCAAGCGATCTGACACTTCAGCCTCCCAATACACTGGGATTACAGGCATGAGCCACTGAGCCTGCCCCATATCTTTTTGTTTTTGGAGAGAGAGTCTCGCTCTGTTGCCCAGGCTGGAGTGCAATGGCGCGATCTGAGCTCACTACAATCTCCACCTCCTGGGTTCAAGCGATTCTCCTGCCTCAGCCCCCCAAGTAGCTGGGATTACAGGTGTGCACCACAATGCCGGAATAATTTTTGTATTTTTAGTAGAGATAGGGTTTTCCATGTTGGTCAGGCTGTTCTCAAACTCCTGAGCTCAAGTGATCTGCCTGCTTTGGCCTCCCAAAGTGCTGGGATTATAGGTGTGAGCCACCGCGCCTGGCCCACATCTTTATTAAACTCTCCAGAAACTCCCCAGTTTAAGAGCATTCTCTGTTTCCTTCTAGGGTTCTGATGGATACAATACATGATGCATTACTTTTTCAAAAACATTAGAAAATTGTTTTTAGAAAGCAAGGCAGATGTGTAGGTTCAGAAGCATGTGTTGTCATGTGGATGATCTAACCAGTCCCTAAGCTGAGACAAGGTGGAGAAGTGTGGCTTACTTGCTCGTTAACATCATCCATCCAGAGGCGTAATGTTTTCCGTATAGTTGGGTAATTGTTTCTGCCCCCCGTCTGCGGTTTCAGTAGGCCGGCCTTCTCCAGGTTGTGTAAGGTCAATATGTGCTCATAGCCATATGTCTGCAAGGGAAGTCATTTGGCCTTGATATAAGATCAGCAAAAGGATTTCTGCAATTTTCAAAGAAGGGCACTTCCAACAAATCAATTTGGTGTGTACCATAGGACATGCAATGTTAAAAAAGTCCAGCAATGTTAGTGGATGGGCACAGAGGACAGGGTGGAGGGATGAAACTTGTCCTAAAACTGCTTGCCTGTAATTCAGCTCACTGTTTCAAAGAGAAATTTAAATTTTTTACTTTAAAGTCAGAATGTATGGACCCAATCTAAGTGAGCATCAAATAAATGATAGTATATTTTTATATGGTATATAATTAGCTCCAAAAAAGAATAAGGCGTATCTACACATCCTGGTAAGAAAGGTCTCCAGAATATATTAAAAAACAGTAATATGCAATGTAGGATATTATTTCTATTTTTAAAAAATAGTCAAGGTCTGGGCATGGTGGCTCACACCTGTAATCCCAGTACTTTGGGAGGCCAAGGTGGGTGGATCACTTGGGGTCAGGAATTTGAGACCAGCCTGGCCAACACGGCGAAACCCTGTCTCTACTAAAAATATAAAAATTAGCTGGGCCTGGTAGCAGGTACCTGTAATCCCAGCTACTCAGGAGGCTGAGGCAGGAGAATCGCTTGAACCTAGGAGGTTACAGTGAGCCAAGATTGTGCCACTGCACTCCAGCCTGGGAAACTCTTGCTATGTTGCCTAGGCTGGTATTGGCCTCCAGCGATCCTCCTGCCTCAGCCCCACAAAATATTGGGATAACAGGGGTGAGCCACTGTGCCCAGCCTGTTAGCTATTATTATCACACAAATACAATAAACAGTGATGGCTACCAAGACTAATTCCTCTAGGTGTTAAAAAATTTAAAAAACAGTGGTGACAAGACACCAAAATGGCAGCATTGTATTTTTTATTTTTAAAAACATTTTAACTTTTTATTATTATTTTTTGAGACAGAGTCTTACTCTGTTGCCCAGGCTGGAGAGCAGGGGCGTGATCTTGACACACTGTAACCTCCGCCTCCTGTGTTCAAGCAATTCTCCTGCCTCAGCCTCCCAAATAGCTGGGACTACAGGTGCATGCTACCATGCCTGGCTAATTTTTGAATTTTTGGTAGAGATGGGGTTTCACCATGTTGGCCAGGCTGGTCTCAAAGTCCTAACCTCAAGTGATCCACCTGCTTCGGCCTCCCAAAGTGCTGGGATTACAGGCATAAGCCACTGTGCCCGGCCCATGAAGTATTTTTTAAAAAGATGCTGTCCTCCTTGGCAAATTAATAATTTAAAAATATGCTTACCTGGAGAATCTCTCTTTTGTAATAATCCAAAACTTTTTGTTTGAGCCCACTATTACACACGGATTGGAGGCAAACTAATCTTAACACCTTGATCAACGAGTGCTTTTGGGCGATACAATCCTCAATGTAATTGTTGACCTAGAAATAAAGTAGCGTACATATACATTTACATATACATATACACATACATATACATATACACACATACACACACACAATGCATGGTTTGGGAACTTAATTTGATGATTATTATTTTTCAAAGTCCAATAAAGGAGATATGTGGGAAAATGAGATATTTTTCCACAGTCCCTAACCCTTCCCTGAAATAGCTCTGCTAGCCCCAGCCACATACACACCCTGGCCACCACACAGACACCAGACACACGAACACACATACACACGCACACACACACACACGCTCAGTGATCAGGCCAAGTCACTGGAGCCCAAGGCTGCTGAGAATACAATTGGTCACTCCCTATGCCTGTCTGGACACATCTGTCTCTAAGGACATGCTTCTGAGAGGCTACCGGATGCCTACTCCATTTCAATAGTATCAACAACTAATCTAGCAAAAAGTATCAGTAATTGTTTTATGTTAGGAATTTTCATAAAGTGAATAAAATTTGTTAATATTAAGAGCTACTTAAAGGAGTTATATAAGAAACTCTTTCAAAAGAGCAAATACCTTAATTTATCTAATACAGTCTTAAAAAGATTTGATTATAGGGGCGGGGTCTCATCTTGCCATGTATGGCAGAAAGTGTCTTGCACAGAATATTAAATATCTGTTACTTGATAAAAATCTACACTTGCACATTTTGCATTTGCTCTTAAAAATATTTAAGTGGCTGGGCGTGGTGGCTCACACCTGTAATCCCAGCACTTTGGGAGGCTGAGGTGGGCAGATCACAAGGTCAGGAGATGGAGACCATCCTGGCTAACACGGTGAAATCCCGTCTCTACTAAAAATACAAAAAATTAGCCAGGTGTGGTGGCAGGTGCCTGTAGTCCCAGCTACTCGGGAGGCTGAGGCAGGAGAATGGCGTGAACCTGGGAGGCGGAGCTTGCAGTGAGTGGAGATCGTGCCACTGCACTCCAGCCTGGGTGACAGAGCAAGCTGGGCGACAGAGTGAGACTCCATCTCAAAAAAAAAAAAAAATTTAGGCAAGGCATGGGAATTGAAGCAGTTGGTTTTCTGGCTATAATCTGAGGTTTAATAAGTTTTCAATTACTTGTTAAAGAGGTTTTTTTGTCCACATACCTTATCAGTGTCTATTCCAGACATAAACTCCTGTTCCACGGTTAATTTATCAAAGAAGTCTTCAGAAGCTAAAATGAAATTAGCAAATTTGCAACTTAGAAATTAAATGTTAATTTACTTGAGTGGCATGCTTTTATACACAGAGCACAATTCAGAAACTAGACATGTAGCTGGGCACAGTGGCTCACACCTGTAATCTCAGCACTGTGGGAGGCCGAAGTGGGTGGATCACTTCAGGCCAGAAGTTCAAGACCAGCCTGACCAACATGGCCAAACCCCATTTCTGCCAAAAATACAAAAATTAGCTGGGTGTGGTGGTGCACACCTGTAGTCCCAGCTACTCGGGAGGCTGAGGCACAAGAATCACTTAAGTGGGGAGTGGAGTTTACAGTGAGCTAAGATCGCGCTACTGCATTCCAGCCTGGGCAACAGAGCAAGACTCTGTCTCAAAAGAAAAGAAACCAGACATCAAGCAAAAAAGCAAGCAAGCAATAAGTTTAAGTCTCACCTGAAGAAAATCTTCTAGGAAACGTGGAGAACCCTAGGCCTCTGCACTCCTAGGTTATACTGAGATACAGTCAACAACAGCGCTCCTTTGTATCCTTAGGATTTCAGTACAGACCCCAGAATGAGCATCAGTAGGAATGAAAGCTAATTTCTCAAGAACATTTCATTTTTATCATTAGGTTCAACCCAATTTCAACTGGTTTCTACTTCTATGAACAGGAAAACAAAGGACTGATTTTCCAAGACTGTGATTTGGTTAATATTCAAAGTATACTTCATAAAACAATCTCCTATTCAGCTTTTATAGCCCTGTGTTGTAATGAACAAACTCATGTCTGCTTTAATAGGTGTCTTCTGAGCTCTTTCAAAATACTTAACATATACTCTTTGTACCAATTCTGCACAGAGTATTCAAGGGAAGAACATGAGCCAATTAAGTAATCCTTCAAAAAAGGAAAAAAGCGGCTGGCCGCGGTGGCTCACGCCTGTAATCCCAGCACTTTGGGAGCCGAGGCAGGTGCATTACCTGGGGTTGGGAGTTTGAGACCAGCCTGACCAACATGGTGAAACTCCATCTCTACTAAAAATACAAAATAAGCCGGGCGTGGTGGTGCATGCCTGTAAAACCAGCTACACGGGAGGCTGAGGCAGGAGAATCGCTTGAACCTGGGAGGCAGAAGTTGCAGTGAGCCGAGATTGTGCCATTGCACTCCAGCCTGGGCAACAAGAGCAAAACTCTGTCTCAAAAAAAAAAAAGGAAAAAAGCTAGACTAAAAAAATTAACCATCTCAAATTATGATGGCAAACTTATGGATAATTTTTTTCTGTTATCTACATTCCAAATATTTTTCATATAAATTATAATGAAAAAATATGAGTTAACAAGTGGACCCTTCCTCCCTCCCTCTCTCTTTCAGTCTTTCGAGACAAGAGTCCTGCTCTGTCACCTGGTTCAAGCAATTCTGCCTCAGCCTTCCGAGTAGCTGGGATTACAAGTGCCTGCCACCACGCCCGGCTAATTTTTATATTTTTAGTAGAGATGGTGTTTCATTATGTTGGTCAGGCTGGTCTCAAACTCCTGACCTCAGGTGATCTGCCTGTCTCGGACTCCCAAAGTGCTGGGATTACAGGCACGAGCCACCAAGCCCCGCCTGGAACATTCTTAAGTATTAACATATGTACACTTCATTAATGCTGAGAACACGTGGTACTAAGACAGAGCTGACTCTCCCAGGAGGCATTGTGGTGTTGATGACCTAGGTGTCAAACCTAGGTTGTATGTGCAAGTTGCCCCAGATTGAAAGAATCATTACAAAGGATACTCACTAGTGACATCTTTGATCAATTCTGCAATTGAGGTATGGTTTGCAAGCGAGCCCCTTGCTGCCTGCATGTGGGGCAACTGGGAAACAAACTGCTTGATCTCCCCCACGGTCTTAGCATTGTGTCTTTCCTGAAATAAACAAGAGAGCAGTGCCTCAAGCAGGGAAGATAGTTTATTTATTTTATTTTTTCAAGAGGGACTCTCACTGTGTTGCCCAGGCTGGAGTGCAGTGGCGTGATCTTGGCTCACTGTGACCTCCACCTCCCGGATTCAAGAGATTCTCATGCCTCAGCCTCCCGAGTATCTGGGATAACAGGTGACCACCACCACGCCCAACTAATTTTTGTATTTTTAGTAGACATGGGGTTTCACCACATTGGTCAAGCTGGTCTCGAACTCCTGATCTCAGGTGATCCACTTACCTTAGCCTCCCAAAATGTTAGGATTACAGGTGTGAGCCACCGTGCCTGGCCAATTTTTTTTTTTTTTTTTTTTGAGACAGATTCTCACTCTGTCACCCAGGCTGGAGTGCGGTGGCCGGATCTCAGCTCACTGCAAGCTCCGCCTCCCGGGTTTACGCCATTCTCCTGCCTCAGTCTCCCGGGTAGCTGGGACTACAGGCACCCGCCACCTCGCCCGGCTAGTTTTTTTGTATTTTTTAGTAGAGACGGGGTTTCACCGTGTTAGCCAGGATGGTCTCGATCTCCTGACCTCGTGATCCACCCGTCTCGGCCTCCCAAAGTGCTGGGATTACAGGCTTGAGCCACCACGCCCGGCCGCCCGGCCAATATTTTAAGTGCTCTGTTTTTTGCATTGTTCAGAGGATGTTTCATTTATGTTAATGAGAAAGGAAGAATGGAATACAAATAAATCAGGGCAAACATAGCTCCAACAGTAAGTATACAGAAAAACAGAAAAGAAAAAGTATATATATCACTGAAATACAGAGTTCATGGTGCCTGTCTCCTGAATTAGCACTTCTTTAGAGAAGCAAATGCCTCAGCGTCTGTCTTCCAATGTACCAGCTCACACATTGTGTCAGTATTTTGTGGACATCTGAGTATTGGTGAAAGATAGTATTATATAAATCATACAAATTTCCGAGTAAAAACCTAAGACAAAAAATTATGCTCAGAGGGTATCATAAAGAGGAAAGGTTTCCTATGTAATAGAAAAAAATCCATTTTTTCTGTTGACCGTCTTTTATTTGATGTCGAGACAGGGTCTCTCTGTCACCCGGGATGGAGTGCAGTGGTGTCATCACAGCTCACGGCAGCCTCTGCCTCCTAGGCTCCCACCTCAGCCTCCTGAGGAGCTGGGATTACAGGCACATGCCACTGCCCAGCTAGTTAAAAAAAAAAAAAAAGTTTTGTAGAGACAGTGTCTTGCTGTGTTGCCCATGCTGGTCTAGAACTTCTGGGCTCAAGCGATCCTCCTGCCTCAGCCTCTGATAATGCTGGGATGACAGGCGAGAGCCACTGTGCCTGGCCTGAACCTTAGTCTTGAGTATAGTCTATGAACAAAGCAAACCTAGCTTGGTGATGATGATATTTTTTGGCAAAATTTAATAAACCAAAAGTAACTTCAGAAATATGAAAATCAATTAATAAATATAATTCTTGAGAAAGATAAAATCTGGAATTACATGGCTGAGTTCCAAGCCAGCCTGGGTAACACAGGAAGTCCCCGTCTCTAGAGAAAAAAAAAAAACAACAAAAAAACAACAGCAAAAAACTCGGCTAGGCATGATGGCATGTGACTGTGGTCCCAGCTACTCGGGAGGCTGAGGTGGGAGGATTGCTTGAGTCTGGGAGGTAGCAGCTCCAGTAAGCCGTGATTGTACCACTACATCCATCCTGGGAGACAAAGCGAGACCGTGTCTCAAAAAAAAAAAAAAAAAAAAAAAAAAAAAATCTGGAACTACATACTCAGTGAAAAATTCATACTCAAAAACTTCCAATTTATGTTTCCAAAGTCGAAATATTCAGACTTTATGATCTTGTTGAATTCCCATGTTTCAGAAAGGAGCCTGAGCAAGAATAAACTAGTGAACGGGCAAGAGGAGGTAGGAAGGTGATGATAAAGCCACCAATTTCAAAGCTCTGGGTTGCTGGGGATTTCAGTCTCATTATCACCTGCCACACGTGCTGAGTTTCCCTGCCACATTCACACTGGCTAAACTGGAGTTTTCAGCATAAAGCAGAGGTTCTATCACAGAGGATCTTTTATTTATAGGACAGATGGCTTCCTCTTAAGTGAGGTAGGAAATAATTTAAAGGACAATAAAGCAAATGTTTATGATGGAAGTCTGTAAACTGCACACACTTGTGCCTCCACCTACCCCCCACACAAAAAGAACTTTACACAACGCGGGTCTGAGAAAGTTTAAAATGAAAGAAAACCTTGGATTTTCCAATACTGAATTTGCAGTTACTGAAGATGAGAAAAGTTGCATTGAAAAGCCTGGTTTAATGGCTACATATTTTTGGAGCTCTTATTCCCCTCAGGGATGGGCATCTATCTGAGACCCAGAGTTGCAGAATGACACCCAAAACTTGCCTCACCTCGAATGCTGCCGAGATGATCTTTGCTTTCTTGCTGAGCACAGAGCCCACCGCATTGAAGTTCTTGTCTCGGATCTCAGCATAGAGCTCCTCTGCAGAATTCAGCTGCAGCTTCTTTGCTTCTGTGGGGAGGTCCTTACCACCATCGCCCTGTTTCTTAGGTGCAAATTTCTCTGGAGGTAATTTCACATAACCTGAGCAGCAATGGAAGGGAATAAGCACCTGTGTGCAACGACTGGAAGAACCAATCAAGCAGCCAAGCACAAAACAGAATTTCCCTCAGGAGAAAATGGAAGATGGCAAATGACACATAGCTCTGAGCTTTTGATTTTCCATGATCAAAGTACAGGAAGCAGTGACTCTAATATTGATACCACAGTTCTAATTAACTTTGGGGCACCTATATAAACCACATACAGCACTGTCTACCTCCTAAATTTATTTAGAGATTAGGTCACCTTTCCACTCAGAAAACTTTCAAGGATCTCCCCATTGACTTTTAGTATTTTTTCAAACTAGATCATGTTCCATTAGTGGATCATGAAATCAAGCTGGTGGGTTGCAAGTGGCATCTTAAAAACAAAACCAAGACAAAACAAAAGAAAACAGCAGTACCAAAACAGTGAAGAGCAGAAAGTACAAAAGCTTATCACATGACGTTAGAGAAACTAGTGGTGATTTCAGTTTTTTTTTTTAAATAAAACTTTTGTTTCAGTTTCACATGCACACATATACATACATGTATGTACTGGGTCATGATATAAAATACATTTCTTACTGTGGGTTGGAATCCAAAATAGTTTAAAAGCCATTCTAGAACAAGAATTAGAAACTATGATCTGAGGGCCAAACTCTGCTCACTCTCCTTTTTTTTTGAGATGGAATTTCACTCTTGTCACCCAGGCTTGAGTGCAATGGCATGATCTCGGCTCACTGCAACCTCTGCCTCCTGGGTTCAAGTGAATTCTCCTGCCTCAGTCTCCTGAGTAGCTGGGATTATACGCACCTGCCACTACGCCCAGCTAATTTTTTTGTATTTTTAGTACAGACAGGATTTCACCACGTTGGCCAGGCTGGTCTCAAACTCCTGACTTCAGGTGAGCCACTTGCCTCGGCCTCCCACAGTGCTGGATTATAGGCGTGAGCCACCACGCCCAGCCCACTTTCTGTTTTTGTAAATAAAGTTTTATTGGCATACGGCCACAGCTATTCTTTTTGTATCGTCTATGGCTTCTTTCACATTACAATGACAGAGACAAGGAGGTTCCTCTGTATGACTTGCGCTGTGTAACAAGCGAAAGCCTAAAATACTTACTATCTGGGTCTTTATAGAAAAAGTTGTACACCCTGATCTAGAATAAGCTTCCAAATTCCTTAGCATGGGAGTCTTAATTTCCTTCTCCCTACTCTGCTCCTGCCAAGCCAAGTGAGTCTCTATTTCCCTGGAACACCCCACATGTGCTCATGAATTACTGATGGCACGGAGCTGGTGTAACTCTGTAGTAAAGCAATTTGGCAACATGTACCAAGTGCCTTTCACCCCAAAAATCCTGCATCAGGGAATCCAGGGTAAGAAAATAATCTGATATATGAAAAAAATCTTATGTAGGCTGGGCACGGTGGCTCACGCCTATAATCCCAGCACTTTGAGAGGCTTAAGTGGGAGGATCTCTCTCTTTCTCTTATTTTATTTATTTATTTAAGAGGGAGTCTTGCTCTCTTGCCCAGGCTGGAGTGCAGTGGCGTGATCTCAGCTCACTACAACTTCTACCTCTCGGGTTCAAGAGATTCTCCTGCCTCATCCTCCCGAGTAGCTAGGATTACAGGCGCCCGCCACCACATCTGACTAATGTTTGTATTTTTAGTAGAGACAGGTTTCACCATTTTGGCCAGGCTGGTCTCAAACTCCTGATCTCAAGTGATCTGCCTGCCTTGACGTCCCAAAGTGCTGGGGTTACCAGCGTGAGCCACTGCACCTGGCCTCATCTTTCTTCCACATCCCTCTCCTCCGGCCTTCCCTCGGCTCCACGTGGCTTCATTCAGGATGGCAATAGAGGCTGGCGACTATGCAGATGAGGGAAGAAGGCCAGGCTGAGACAGGTGTGGGGGTCTGTGGTGAGGCAGGGAGTTCTAGAGGCACTAGGTCCTGGCCACCAGTGGGAGCGTGGCCTCTTGCCAGTGCTTCCAGTATTTTTCAAGTCATGGCATAATTCAGGATTATTACTTAAAATGTATCACATTTAAAAACTGACAGGCCGGGCGTGGTGGCTCAAGCCTGTAATCCCAGCACTTTGGGAGGCCGAGACGGGCGGATCACGAGGTCAGGAGATCGAGACCATCCTGGCTAACACGGTGAAACCCTGTCTCTACTAAAAAAAATACAAAAAACTAGCCGGGCGAGGTGGCGGGAGCCTGTAGTCCCAGCTACCTGGGAGGCTGAGGCAGGAGAATGGCGTAAACCTGGGAGGCGGAGCTTGCAATGAGCTGAGATCCGGCCACTGCACTCCAGCCTAGGCGACAGAGCGAGACTCCGTCTCAAAAAAAAAAAAAAAAAAAACTGACAGAAATAAATACCATGTGGGCCAAAACCAGTCAAACCAAACATGCTTGTGATCTCTGACCTCATCACTCACCAAGGCCAAGCTCTAGCCAGCCATCCACATTTTCCATCGAGTGGCCTCGACCTTCTGTACCAGTTGTTTTCTTTTTTTTTTTTTTGAGACGGAGTCTCGCTCTGTCGCCCAGGCTGGAGGGCAGTGGCGCTATCTCAGCTCAACGCAAGCTCCACCCCAGGTTCACGCCATTTTCCTGCCTCAGCCTCCCCAGTAGCTGGGATTACAGGTACCCGCCACCATCCCTGGCTAATTTTTTGTATTTTTAGTACAGATGGGGTTTCACCGTGTTAGCCAAGATGGTCTTGATCTCCTGACCTTGTGATCCGCCCGCCTCAGCCTCCCAAAGTACTGGGATTACAGGCGTGAGCCACCGCGCCTGGCCCTCTATCAGCCGGTTTTCTAAAATATTTCTCCAGCCATGCGCTCCACTCAACCACGCTGTTTGGCGCATCATGACTTGTGTATGATACCGCCTGCCCCTGCCCCAGGATCTTCATCTAAACTCTCTGTGTCTTTCCAAACCCTGCACAAACGCCACTGCTTCCACCGCCCTCCTCAACTACTGCTGGCCGCAAGGATGTGTGCATTGCAAATGCCAGTGCCCTCTGTGGGAGACCCTTGGCCTCTGCTCACAGGGGACAATGACAGGCCTGGGCACTAAACTTCCGGCCAACTCTTGTGTCACCGACAACTGCAGTTTGCTCAGATGAATCCTAGTGTCTGAAAGTCAGAGGTCAGTATTTTCATTGTTTCAAGGGTTCTCGGATTTCTATGTAAAGGAAGCAGCTTTCTAACAACTGAGCCTTCGGAGGCATGGTCTGAGTATTCCGCCTCCAGTTATTCCTGGTTTTTATGGTATTCTTAGTTATTTTTTATAGATATAAATATAGTTTGGAACACACATATATATGCAGACACATACATAACGATTTCTAATTGAAATAGACATGGCTATGCAGTTTTTCATGTTCCACATTTATTATTTTGATGGTTCCATAGTATTTTCTTTTTTTTTTTTGAGATGGAGTCTCACTCTGTCAGCAGGCTGGAGTGCAGCGGCACTATCTCAGCTCATGGCAACCTCCTCTTCCTGGGTTCAAGCAATTCTCTCACCTCAGCCTCCCAAGTAGCTGGGGCTACAAGAACGCGCCATCACACCCAGCTACTTTTTTGTATTTTTAGTAGAGACAGGGGTCTCATCATGTTTGCCAGGCTGGTCTCGAACTCCTGACCTCAAGTGATCTACCTACCTTGGCTTCCCAAAGTGCTGGGATTACAAGTGTGAGCCACCATGCTCAGGTGGTTCCATAATATTTTATAATGTACTCAACCACTGAAATTGTTTGGAAAATTCTGGTAAGAAAATGGAAATCGAAATTTTTATGCAAACCTCACTGATCCCCTTCTTTGGAATGATTCCTCAATGCACGTTCTTAGGCTTTGGGCTTTCTTGGGCCAAGGGTTAGAAAAGTTTTATGTGTTGCTAAATTGCTTACAAAAAGGTCTATATTAATCTACACTTTGAATCATTAAAATTAGATCTCTGACTTCAAATTATGCTTAAGTGTGCAATATACAAACAGTAGTCTCCACAAAGGATATTCTTCTCATATTACTTATTAGTGAAAACAGATGTCACGTACTTACTGTTCTGAATGCCATAAATTTCATCAATGAGTCCTTCATATGTCAGCTGAGTGGCAAGAGGTGTTAATAAATCCACATTCCGATCAAGCAACAAGAGATTATCAAAAACGGGAAATATTGAATTCTGGCTTCCTGTAAACTCTCTCTTCATCCTGATCATCATATTGGCCACTTGCTGGAAACAAAACATTGGATGAGGTGGGGCCCTCCTGGGAATGAGCAGATGTGAAAATTTGTCTAAAACCAGCAAGACAATCAAAAAAGTGAAAAAGGAGAAAAACTGGAAGAGTGCATTGCTAAGAAATAAGCAGCTCTAGAAAAGCACCTTGCTGTTGGCACCCATCCCAACACTTGCGCCAAGGGAGCTGCCATTTGCCAATGAGGCATAAAATCAGATCAGTCTATTCTTGTGATTGGCAGTAGTTATGTTCTATGAAGTCACTGCAAACACTAAATTAGCAAAGATGGAACCACTGGTCCTGGGAGAAATGCAGACTTAGGTTCCTAGGAGCCTCTGGTCTCAACGTTTTTGTCATTTGATCAATACATAACCCAGTTTTATATGTGTTTCTGCTTAAAGATGCCTGACTTAACATAATTATTGATCACTTACATTGAACTGACAGCCAGCAGCTCTGTGACTCGTGCCTGAACGAAGCGTCTCTGACACACGTAATATCTCTGCCAGGCACACCACAGCCTTCTTGTGCACAGGACACCAGACTGCACCTCAGCCCTACGTTTGGGGGCCATTTTAAACAGTGAAATCACCAAAAAAAGTATAGATGTGTGGAAAACATGACAGTGAGACTGTGAAAAGTACACTTGTTTGCAGTCCGAGAGCTGAAATGGGAAGGTGGAGTGTCACCTGCCTCAGCTGGGAACATGCACAGTGGTTACTCAAACTGTCACCACTGTGCACGCCCACAAAAGCACCATGAGTACTGACTTGGAGGGTTATAAGTGCATTTTAATCAGTAGGCAAATTCATGAGTACAGTATTCGTACATAATTAAGATCAATAGAATTTGTTTGTAAGGAGCTTCCTGTTCCTCCTCCCTTCTGGGGTGTGAAGGGCCCCTTCTTTACCACCAGAAAGCAGCTGGTTCTTACCCGAGCGCATTCTCCTTTCCCAAAGATCTGGGGGATCGTTCCGTACAGAGCTTGCAGGGTCATCAGCCCCTTGGCTGCATGGTACAGGCTCGTCTGGTCACCCTCCAGGTAGCACTCCTGTGAGGGGAAAGGCCAATTACTGCCAGGCCATGGGGGCCTCCCAGGGGTCCATCTCTGTTCCTGGGGCTGGGGTGCACCAACAGACAATAAAATCATTTCCAGTTATTTCATACTGTGCCAGGAAAATTGGGAACTCAAGTTCATTATCAAAAACTGCTGCCTGTCAGACCAGGCCCTGAGGCTGGCAGCCCCAAGGGTGGATGCAGCCCTGGAAGCACTTCTCCTGGGCACAGCCGGGGCTTCTGGGAGAAACCGTTCACCCAGCATGCCAGCTCTTCTGAATAAGCTCTTGAATAAAAGACGGAAGAATACAGACTTACACTGAACGATGGGTTCCCATTCACTGGTGAGAGTAAACTCTGGCAGGACATGCTGGGAGAGCCACATGCTAATTACCCAGAAACACAAAAGACCACAGGACAGAATACTTTATTGTTTTTACAATGGATGAGGCAGATTTTCATGACAACTGACAACTGAAGGCCACAATCTCTTGAGTATGATCTCATTTTATAAAAAATATATGCATTTGCGCTGAAAAAAGGACCTCCAAAATACACACAAAACCACCTGGGAAGGCTAGGTGCATGGCTGTAACCCCAGCACTTTGGGAGGCCAAGACAGGAGGATCGCTTGAGCTCTGGAGTTTGAGACCAGCCTGGGCAACATAGTGAGACCCTGTATCTACACAAAATTAAATTAGCCAAGGATAGTGGTACACATCTGTATCCGAGCTACTCAGGAGGATAAGGCAGGAGGATCACCAGAGCCCAGGGGTCTGAGGCTATAGTGAGCTATGATCGCACCGCCACACTCCCCTCTGGGCAACAGAGCAAGACCCTACCCATTTAAAAAAAAAAAAAAGAGAGAGGGAGAGAAAAAAACCACCTGCGAAGTGAGAGGAGGGAAGCGGTCACTTTTGATACAGGTGGATGAAAGCACGGATTCTAGACTCAGGTTGCCTTGTTCTGAACCCAGCTGTGTCACTTACTAGCTGTGCCCTGGGCCAGTTAGAGAATCTGTCTGTGCCTCAATTTATTCATATGTAGAAGGGAGTATAGTCCACAAAGGGCAAGGATTACATGAGAAAAATACATGTAAAGCATTTGATGGCAGTACCTGAAACATATAGCAAATGCTCAATAACAGTTAGCTTTTTTTTTCTTTTTTTTTGAGACGGAGTCTCACTCTGTCGCCCAGGCTGGAGTGCAGTGGCGCGATCTTGGCTCACTGCAAGCTCCGCCTCCCAGGTTCACGCCATTCTCCTGCCTCAGCCTCCCATGTAGCTGGGACTACAGGCGCCCGCCACCGCACCCAGCTAATTTTTGTATTTTTAGTAGAGACGGGGTTTCACTGTGTTAGCCAGGATGGTCTCAATCTCCTGACCTCGTGATCTGCCCATCTCGGCCTCCCAAAGTGCTGGGATTACAGGTGTGAGCCACCGCGCCCGGCCTAACAGTTAGCTTTTATATGGAATGATTTGGGTTTTTTACAACCATTATCCACTCATAAGTCAATACGGTACATTTTATCAATTCCCTCCACCCCTACCAACCCAGCATGTCCCTGCTGTCCACAGCCAGAAATGAGGGGGCCCTGAGGGTCCAGGTCCTGAGGTCAGGCCTTCTGCCCCAGGGAGGAAGGATGGCAGACATGGTGGGGAGCATTTGGTTATTATTGAAAGTGTCGCCAGACTACTCTTTTGAGTGTGGTGTATTTTAACATTTCCCAGAATATGGCAGACCATCATCAAGAATGTCAAAAGACACACTTTTTGGTAAAACTACTTAAAGCTCCAGATCAGATGAACATCCACGGGCAAAAGACATTAGGGGCCAGGCACAGTGGCTCATGCCTGTAATCCCTGCACTTTGGGAGGCCGAGGGGGGTGGATCATGAGGTTGGGAGTTCGAGACCAGCCTGACCAACATGGTGAAACCCCGACTCTACTAAAAATACAAAAATTAGCTGGGCGTGGTGGCATGTGCCTGTAATCCCAGCTACTCAGGAGGCTGAGACAGGAGAATCACTTGAATCTGGGAGGTAGAGGTTGCAGTGAGCCAAGACTGTGCTACTGCACTCCAGCCTGGGCAAAAGAGCAAGATTCTGTCTCAAAAAAAAAAAAAAAAAAAAAAAAAAAAGACATTAAGGAACTCCCCTCCAAATAGCATTCATATTTTACTTAATTTTTTTAAGTTGTACTACTACAAAGACATCTCTTTTACAATATTTTTTAAAAGATGTAAAAGTTAGCAACAGATTTTAATCTTGCGTTTTTTTTTTTTTTTTTTTTTTTTTTTTTGAGACAGAGTCTTGCTCTATCGCCCAGGCTGGAGTGCAGTGGGGCAACCTCAGCTCACTACAACCTCCACCTCCCAAGTTCAAGTGATTCTCCTGCCTCAGCCTCCTGAGTAGCTGGGATCACAGACGCCCACCACCATGCCTGGCTAATTTTTTGTATTTTTAGTAGGGATGGGGTTTTACTATGTTGCCCAGGCTGGTCTCAAACTCCTAACCTCAGATGATCTGTCTGCCTCGGCCTTCCAAAGGGCCACCACACCCAGCCCAATAACCTTAACATTTAAATGCACATTTTTTTTTTACCCCAAAGTCTCACACACCCACACAACAGAATACCTTGCAGTCTGCATAAAAGAGGCAGATTTTATATATGCTGATTTTTATATATGCGAATAAAGACTACAGTACCTTAAGCAATGCTATTGAGCATTCAACTGGGCAGAACTCTAATTCTCACATTTTACACAGAGCAATGACATAGATGATCACAACCGTAACTCAAAACACAGAGATCTAGATGTGCCTCCTGAAGCCAAGAAACCACCAAGTTGTGCTCAGTATTGAAAATCACAGAAATACGACTATATCATCTCCGTCAAAAATCGGGGTTGACTTTAAAATTAGGCTCTTAGGTAAAGCTCTTAGCTTTACCATCCAGATAAAGTCCTTTCTTTTTTTTTTTCTGCCACTTCTTCCAACTCCCCCAAACCCCCTGCCTTTTTTTTCGTTGTTGTTGTTGAGATAGGGTCTCACTCTGTTGCCCAGGCTGGCGTATAGTGGTGCGATCTTGGCTCACTGCAACCTCTGTTTCCTGGCTCAAGTGATTCTCCTGCCTTAGTCTGCCAAGTAGCTAGGATTACAGGCATGCACCACCACACCCAGCTAATTTTTATTTTATTTATTTATTTTTTTATTTTTAGTAGAAATGGGGTTTTGCTATGTTGCCCAGGCTGTTCTCAAACTCCTGACCTCAGGTGATCTGCCCACCTCAGCCTCCCAAAGTACTGGAATTACAGGTATCAACCACCATGTCCGGCCAAAATCCTTTCTTTCTTTCTTTTTTTTTGTTTTTTTTGAGACAGAGTCTCGCTCTGTCGCCCAGCCTGGAGTGCAGTGGTGCGATCTCAGCTCACTGCACGCTCTGCCGCCTCCCGGGTTCACGCCCTTCTCCTGCCTCAGCCTCCTGAGAAGCTGGGACTACAGGCACCTGCCACCGCACCCGGCTAATTTTTTGTATTTTTAGTAGAGACGGAGTTTCACCGTGTTAGCCAGGATGGTCTCGATATCCTGACCTCATGATCTGCCCGTCTCGGCCTCCCAAAGTAAGTGCTGGGATTACAGGCGTGAGCCACTGCGCCCGGCTTCAAAATCCTTTCTTTCTAAACAGCATCTTAGGTGAATGTACAAAGCCAAAGACTTGAAATTCTCAGTAGAAAATAGTTCTGGCCAGGCACAGTGGCTCACGCCTGTAATCCCAGCACTCTGGGAGGCTGAGGTGGTGGATTACCTGAGGTCAGGAGTTCGAGACCAGCCTGGGCCACATGGTGTAACCCTGTCTCTATTAAAAACACAAAAAATTAGCCGGCATGGTGGCGGGCGCCTGTAGTCCCAGCTACTCAGGAGGTTGAGGCAGGAGAATCACTTGAACCCAGGAGGTGGAGGCTGCAGTGAGAGATGGCACCAACGCACTCCAGCCTAGGCGGCAGAGTGAAACTCAGTTTCAAGAAAAAAAAAAAAAGAAAATAGTTCTGCCCTTTCTTACAAATCATTAAGTAAAATAAACAGATTATTTCTCCTCTGCACAGATTTTGTCACTCCAAGAGAGTTTGCTTCAGCTGCTACCAACTCCCATTAAATACACAAATATGGATTAATAAAAATGGGTATACCATCACAGGTATGTGATAAAGCACATACAGAAAACTGTTAATCCAGAAGATAAGTGGTGGATAGATGGGTGTTCACTGTACAATTCAATTTTTTGGTATGCTGAAATTCTCCTATAAAATGTGAGAGGGAAATCTGTATTACCATCAGATGGGATTTAGTGTAAGTAAACCACTAGGGAACAGGGTACAAAAGAGCCAAGAGGGTTGGGTGCAGTGGTCCACGCCTGTAATCCCAGCACTTTGGGAGGCCGAGGCGAGAGGATCATAAGGTGAGGAGTGCAAGACCAGCCTGGCCAACATCGTGAAACTCTGTCTCTCCTAAAAATACAAAAAATTAGCCAGGTGTGGTGCTGGGCACCTAATTCTAACTACTCGGGAAGTTGAGGCAGGAGAATTGCTTGAACTCGGGAGGCGGAAGTTGCAGTGAGCCGAGATTGTGCCACTGCACTCCAGCCTGGGGAACAAGAGTGAAACTCTGTCTCAAAAAAAAAAAAAAAAAGAAAGCCAAGCAAGTCCCCTGGTGATAGCATTAGTTGGTAGTGCCACTGACTTCTACTGTCCCAGATTAACTTTTTATTTTTCAGTTTTTTCTGTGGCCACGTCTCATTCTGTCACCCAGGCAGGAGTGCACTGGTGTGATCATAGCTCCCTGCAGCCTCAACCTCCTGGGCTCAGGTGATCCTTCTGCCTCAGCCTCCTGAGTAGCTGGAATGACAGGTGCACATCACTATGCTTGGCTAATTTTTTGTAAAGACAGGGCCTCACTCTGTTGCCCAGGCTGGTCTCGAACTCCTGGCCTTCAGTGATCCTCCCACCTTGGTCTCCCAAAGTGCTGGGATTATAGGCATGAACCACTGTGCCTCGCCTATTTTATCTTTTTAAATAAGTTGCATTTCTCAGCCGGGCACGGTGGCTCACGCCTGTAATCCCAGCACTTTGGGAGGCCAAGACGAGTGGATCACGAGGTCAGGAGATCGAGACCATCCTGGCTAACACGGTGAAACCCCGTCTCTACTAAAAAAAAATACAAAAAAAAACTAGCCGGGCGAGATATCGGGCGCCTATAGTCCCAGCTACTCGGGAGGCTGAGGCAGGAGAATGGCGTAAACCCAGGAGGCGGAGCTTGCAGTGAGCTGAGATCCGGCCACTGCACTCCAGCCTGGGCGACAGAGCGAGACTCCACCTCAAAAAAAAAAAAAAAAAAAAAAAGAAAGTTGCATTTCTCCCCCTTTTGTGAAAACTGTCAACAAATTAACTCTTTTAATGAGGTGATCTCTATAACAACACAATGGGGAAAAAATGATTCAAATAATTTTATGTACTATACCAGTGGTTCTCTAAAGTTCTAGTCTCTACCTTCTAAGTATTTTATTGGTAAGAAGAAAAAAACGCCAGGCACAGCAGCTCACACCTGCAATCCCAGCAGTTTGGGAGGATGAGGCGGGCAGATCTCTTGAGGTCAGGAGTTCGAGACCAGCCTGGCCAACATGGTGAAACCCCATCTCTACTACAAATACAAAAATTAGCCGGGCATGGTGGCATGTGCCTGTAATCCCAGTTACTCGATGGCTAAGACAGGAGAACTGCTTGAACTGGGGAGGTGGAAGTTGCGGTGAGCTGAAATTATGCCACTGCACCCCAGCCTGGGTGACTGAGTGAGAATCTGTCTCAAAAACAATTAAAAAAAAAAATTCTAGTCTCCAGAGCAGCAGCACCACCAGCAGCAGCAGCATCATAAACTCATAAATCAAAGAAACATGGGTAAGTGTGATTATGTTAAAAACATACACACAGCCAAAACTACCAGAAGCAATATCAAAAGAAACAACCAAGGCAAAGGCAGCCTACAAAGGGCGCATGTGCAGAGGGGCCTACATACAGGCTCATTATCGGTAGCATGGCCTCCAACAGCATAGGGAGGAAAAAAGTGCCCTCCACTAGAAGGCTGATTGAGTACATTACGGTACATCCAAACAATGGAACTCTATGCAGCTTCAAATGAGAATAACACAAGCATTGCCATATGTAGTAGAAAATGACTCAGATATATTATTAAGAGAATAACGCAACATACCAAAGTGTATATGTCATATGCTACTACTTGTACAAAAGTGGGGAGGGATTATATACTATGAGCTGTAGCTGCATATAATATCCCCCCCCAAAAAAATAAAAAGAGAAATAGTGATTGCTTCTGGGATAAGTGGCAGTCTGAGAACTGGGGTAAAAAGTAGCTTCAGGCTGGGCACAGTGGCTCACGCCTGTAATTCCAGCACTTTCTGAGGATGAGGCAGGTGGATCATCTGAGGTCAGGATATCAAGATCAGCCTGGGCAACATGGTGAAATCCCGTCTCTACTAAAAATACAAAAATTAGGCAGGCGTGGTGGCAGATGCCTGTAATCCTAGCTACTTGGGAGGCTGAGGCAAGATAATCACTTGAACCCAGAAGGCGGAGGTTGCAGTAAGTCGAGATTGTGCCACTGCACTCCAGCCTGTGCAACAGAGTGAGACTCTGCTGCAGGGGCCATTGAAAACAGTATGCTAAGAATAGATAAGGTTCAAGGACAGTATCTCTAGCTAGTTGCACTTTTAATGAATTCCAGTAGTCAAGGACAGTATCTCTAGTTGAACTTTTAATGAACTCTAGTAGGCGCCAAGAAGGCAGACAAGTAAGAAAGAACTTAGAGACAAGGAACTAAGCAGAAGGTTACATCTGGGTGCAGAAAGTTTGTTTTGCATTGTGTTATTTTTGCTGACGTGGGATTTATGGAGTATAAATAAAGTGAGGCGGAGGCTCTAGGCGCGGCCGCCATGTTCTCTGTTTGTCTTTGTCTCTTGTGTCTGTTCATTCTCCACCACCACCACCGCGGCCCTCAATGCTCTGCCTCAAAAAAAAAGAAAAAGAAAAAGAAAAAGAAAAAAAAAACGGGCTGGCGTGGGTGGAAGCTTAAGAGTTCAAGACCATGGGCCAGGCGCGGTGGCTCAAGCCTGTAATCCCAGCACTTTGAGAGGCCGAGACGGGCGGATCACGAGGTCAGGAGATCGAGACCATCCTGGCTAACATGGTGAAACCCCATCTCTACTAAAAAATACAAAAACTAGCCGGGCGAGGTGGCGGGCGCCTGTAGTCCCAGCTACCCAGGAGACTGAGGCAGGAGAATGGCGTGAACCCGGGAGGCGGAGCTTGCAGTGAGCTGAGATCCGGCCGCTGTACTCCAGCCTGGGTGACAGCGAGACTCCGTTTCAAAAAAAAAAAAAAAAAGAGTTCAAGACCAGCTTGGATAACTCGGTGAAACCCCATCTCCACTAATACACAACAAAATTAGCTGGGCATGGCAGCATGTGCCTTGTAATCCTAGTTACTTACGAGGCTGAGGCAGGAGAACTGCTTGAACCCGGGAGGCAAAGGGTGCAGTGAGCCAAGATCGCGGCATTGCACTCCAGTCTGGGTGACAGTGTGAGACACCATCTCAAAAAAAAAAAAAAAAAAGAAGATTTCCTTCTTTGTCTGCAGAGTAGAAGATTTATGAAGACTCAAAAAGCACAATCTAAAAGAACAAAAGTGATACATTTACCTGCCTTAGGATGAAAGACTCATACTTCTGATTTCAAAGCTTATGGCAAAGCTACTGTAATTAAGACAGTGTAGTACTGGCATAAGGACGGACATATGGACATACAGATCAGTGGAAGAGAACTGAAAGACCAAAAACAGACCCTTACGTTTGTGAACAGTTGATTTTTGACAAGGGTACCAAGAAAATTCAATGAGGATAATACAGTTTTTTCAACAAATAGTGCTGGAACAAACACATATCCATGTGCAAAAAATGAAATTTGGACCCCCACCTCGCATTATATACAGAATTAACTTAAAATGGGTTGAAGACCTAAACGTAAGATGTAAAAAAATTATAAGCTGGGCACGGTGGCTCACGCCTGTACTCCCAGCACTTTGGGAGGCTGAGGTGGGAGGACTGCCTGAGCTCAGGAGTTTGAGACCAGCCTGGGCAACATAGTAAGACCCGTCTCTTTAAAAAATAAAAAATTCTAAAACTCTTAGAAGGAAACATCAGAGTGAATCTTTGTGGTCCTGGGGTAGGCAATGGTTTCTCAGAGAAGAAGGAAACATCAGAGTGAATCTTTGTGGTCCTGGGGTAGGCAATGGTTTCTCAGAGATGATACTGAAAGCACAAGTAACAAGAGGAAAACTAAAAAGGACTTCATCAAAATGTACAACTTTAGTGCATTGAACGACACCAATTTCACCAAGAAAGTGAAAAGAACTCACAGAACAAAAGAAAATATTTGGAAATCATATATCTGTAATCCCAGCTACTCAGGAAGCTGAGGCGGGAGAATCGCTTGAGCCCAGGAGGCAGAGGTTGCAGTGTGCCAAGATTGAGATCGCGCCACTGCACTCCAGGCTGGGTGACAAAGTGACAATCCGTCTCAAAAAAAAAAAAAAAGACAGAATAACAAGTATGTACATGTGGATATACAACTGGAACCCTCACACACTGCTGCTAGGAATACAAACGGTACAGCTTCAGTGCAAAAGTTTCGCAGCTCCTCCAATTGTTAAATGTAAAGTTACCACACGACTCAGCAATTCTATTCCTAGGGGGGTGTGTGTGTGTGCATGTGTATTTATTTATTTATTTAAGACAGAGTTTCACTCTTGTTGCCCAGGCTGCAGTGCAATGGTATAATCTCGGCTCACTGCAACCTCCACCTCCCGGGTTCAAGCGATTCTCCTGTCTCAGCCTCCCAAGTAGCTTGGATTACAGGCATGTGCCACCATGCCCAGCTAATTTTGTATTTTCAGTAAAGATGGAGTTTCTCCATGTTAATCAGGGTGGTCTCGAACTCCCAACCTCAGATGATCCGCCCACCTCAGCCTCCCAAAGTGCTAGAATCACAGGCGTGAGCCACCACGCCCAGTCTCTACTCCTAGGTATATCTAAGAGAAAGGAAACCATACATCCACATAAAAACTTTTCACAATATTCACAGTATTGTGACAGCCAGAAAGTGGAAACAACCTATCAGATGTCCATCAACTGATGAATGATAATATCATTACAATGGAATACTATTCAGCAATACGAAGGAATGAAGGCCTCACACAGGCTTCAACCTGGATGAACCCTGAAAACATTATACTAAGTGAAGATGCCAGACACAAAGGACCACATATGTATTATAGGATTTCATTTCTAAGAAATATCCAGAATAAGTTCAAAACCAGCCTGGACAACATAGTAAGATGCTGTCTCTCCAAAAAATAAAAATAGAAATAAAAGAAATTTTAAAAAGTTAGCCAGGTGTGGTGGCACATGCCTGTAGTTCCAGCTACTCAAAAGGCTGAGGATGGAAGATCACTCAAGCCTAGGAGGTCAAGGCTGCAGTGAGGTATGATCATGTCACTGCATTCCAACCTGGGCAAAAGAGTGAGACTCTACCTCAAAAAAAGAAGAAAAAGAAAACTCCAGAATAGGTGAATTCATACAGACTGAACTAGATTAGTGGCTGCCAGAGGCTGGGGGAAGGAAAGATAGGGAAGGACTGCTACTGGGCATGGGAATTCTTTTTGGGATAGTTAAAATGTGCCATACTTAGATAGTGGAGATAGTTGCACAACTTTGTGAATACACTAAAAACCACTGAATTTCACACCTTCAAGGAGAGAATTTCATGGCATTGTGAGTTTTGGTTCTGTTTTTATTTTTATTTTTTTGAGATAGAGTCTCCCTCTGTCGCCCAAGCTGGAATGCAGTGGTGCGATCTTGGCTCACTGCAACCTCCGCCTCCCAGGTTCAAGTGATTCTCCTGCCTCAGCCTCCTGAGCAGCTGGGACCACAGGCACCCACCACCACACCCGGCTAATTTTTGTATTTCTAGTAGAGACGGGATTTCCCCATGTTTCCCAGGCTGGTCTCAAACTTCTGATCTCAGGTGATTCACCCGCCTCAGCCTCCTAAAGTGCTGGAATTACAGTCATGAGCCACTTAGCTCAGCCAGTATTGTGAGTTATAATAAATAAAGCTATTATTTTAAAATTTAACTACTTTTAATGGGAAGTGTCTACATGATAAAAGACATTATACAGAAAGTTAAGCCAGGTACAGTGGCTCACGCCTGTAATCTCAGCACTTAGGGAGGCCAAGGCGGGCGGATCACGAGGTCAAGAGATTAAGACCATTCTGGCAAACCAACATGGTGAAACCCCATCTGTACTTAAAATACAAAAATTATCTGGGCATAGTGGCACACGCCTGTAATCTCAGCTACTCAGGAGGCTGAGGCAGGAGAATCCCTTGAACCCAGGAGGCGGAGGTTGCAGTGAGCCGAGACCACGCCACTGCGCTCCAGCCCGGGCAACAGAGCAAGACTCCATCTCAAAATAAAATAAAATAAAACAAAATAAAATAACAACAAAAAACAAAGTTGAAAGACAAGTCACAGACTCGGAATATACTTGCAGCTTTTCTAATCCATAATGATCAACATCCAGAATATACAAAGAATTACTCAACGAGAAAAAAATGGGCAAAGAAAATGAACAATTTGTTGAATAGAAAATCTGAAGCATCAGTAAACATATAAAATGGGACTCAGCTTCACAGTAATCAATACTGTGATACTTTCACACTCAGAAACTGGGCAAAAATTAATGCCTCAAGTTAAGGAAATGCCAAACTTACTTTGAACGCACCCTCTGATTCCATGGATAAGAGATCCCCATCAAATGGAATGAGATCTAAGCTGTACTCCTCCCTGTGAATAAAGGATCCCAAGACTCCCAGATCCTTCAATCGCTGTTCGCACAACAGGCTACGGCGTGGCACAAACAGAATATGAAAATCTCTCGTTGGGCCTCGTCTATCTTCACTGCAAAGGAAGCAACATTTGTTAGCTTATGAGCTCCTAAAAGTCATAGACCACTTTGCTTTTTTTATCCCCACTGCCTGGCACACAGCAGGCACTAAATAAATGCTGGCTAGATAAATAATATAGGCCGGGCGCGGTGGCTCAAGCCTGTAATCCCAGCACTTTGGGAGGCCGAGACGGGTGGATCACGAGGTCAGGAGATTGAGACCATCCCAGCCAACACGGTGAAACCCCGTCTCTACTAAAAAATACAAAAAAAAACTAGCTGGGCAAGGTGGCGGGCGCCTGTAGTCCCAGCTACTCAGGAGGCTGAGGCAGGAGAATGGCGTGAACCCGGGAGGCAGAGCTTGCAGTGAGCGGAGATCTGGCCACTGCATTCCAGCCTGGGCGACAGAGCGAGACTCCGTCTCAAAAAAATAAAAAAATAAATAAATAAATAAATAATAATAATATAAATACTGACTCTCAGGCTGGGTGCAGTGGCTCACAACTGTAATCCCCACACTTTGGGAGGCCAAGGTGGGCAGATCCCTTGAGGTCAGGAGTTCGAGACCATCCTGGTCAAGATGGCAAAACCCCGTTTCTATAAAATATACAAAAATGGCTGGGCACAGTGGCTCACGCCTGTAATCCCAGCACTCTGGGAGGCCCAGGCGGGTGGATCACAAGGTCAGGAGTTCGAGACCAGCCTGGTCAACATGGTGAAACCCCATCTCTACTAAAAATACCAAAAATTAGCCAGGCATGGTGGCAGGAACCTGTAATCCCAGCTACTTGGGAAGCTGAGGAAAAAGAATCGCTTGAACCCAGGAAGCAGAGGTTGCAGTAAGCCAAGACCACGCCACCGCACTCCAGCCTGAGCAACAGAGTGAGATTCCATCCCAAAATAAATAAATAAATAATAAAATAAAATATACAAAAATTAGCTGGGCATGGTGTGCCTGTAATCTCAGCTACTTGGGAGGCTAAGGCAGGAGAATTGCTTGAACCCTGGAGGCAGAGGTTGCAGTGAGCAGAGATCCCACCACTGCACTCCAGCCTGGGCAACAGAGTGAGACTGTGTCTCAAAAAAATAACCAAAAACTGACTCTCAGACAGAAAGTGTTACAGCTGTGCCCACTCTCTCTTTCTTCCCCCTGATAGGAAAGCAGCACTGAGTCCTGGCTAGAACTTTCTAGCATTCTCTTAAACCATTTATGGGGCATTAAAGCTCTCAGGTTTACTGAAATAGGGTAACTGTGTCTCACTAAAAACAAATGGTTCTTCAACCGAAGCAATGCAGCCATAAAGAGTCTTAAATTAAAACGAAAGATCACTCTTGACTCCCGCCCTTACTCTCCTTGACAGAGGACTTCCAAAAACAGCCCACATGCTTTTAAGATTTTAGGAGCTGCAACAATCAATTGTACCACGGAGTGGAGACTGGGCTGGGAGCACTTCCTCTATAGACTGGATGCTACATTAAATTTTAATCAGCTTTTTTTTTGCTTATGAAATTCAAGTACATGCAGTATATTTAAAAATTACTGCTGGAGGTTTATTTTTTTAAACTAGGGTCCTTTTTACTGACACAGGTTTAAGCTTTTGGCTATCCTGAAAGAATGGGGTTATAGGATGATCCTCCTCTCAAACTGCCGAGAACGACCTCCTAAGTTTCCCATCTTCTCTATTTTCAATTTTTGGGGGGTACATAGCAGGCACATATATTTATGGGGTCCATGAGATGTTTTGATATGGGCATGCAGTGGGAAATAAGAACATCATGGAGAACAGGTGGGCACATCCTCTCAAGCACTTATTCTTTGAGTTACAAACAATCCAATTACACTCTTTTTTTTTTTGAGACGGAGTCTCCCTCTGTCCCGCAGGCTGGAGTGTAGTGGCGTGATCTCAGCTCACTGCAACCTCTGCCTCCCAGGTTCAAGAGATTATCATGCCTCAGTCTTCTGAGTAGCTGGGACTACAGGCACACGCCACTACACCTGGCTAATTTTTGTATTTTTAGTAGAGACGGGGTTTCACTATGTTGGCCAGGCTGGTCTCGAACCCCTGACCTCAAGTGATCCACCTGCCCTGGCCTCTCAAAATGCTGGGATTACAAGTGTGATCCACCATGTCCAGCCTCACTCTTTAAGTTTAAAAATATGTAATTAAGTTATTATTAACTATAGTCCCCTTGCTGTGCTATCAAATAGTAGGTCTTATTCATTCAATTTTTTTTTTGTACCCATTAACCATTTCCACCTTCCCCTAGCCCCCATCTTCTCTTTCATATTCTTCCATGCTTATCCCAGTTTTTCAAAAGACCACCTTGCACTGGCAAGAGTGAGGGTCTTCCATGAGAAGGAGCTCATACATTAAAAGCATTATAAGGACCAAACTATTTTAGATCAAACACAAGCTCTGAGATACCTGAGCACGTTTTCAGCAATTATATTCATCAACTCTAGCCTGGGTCTGACAAAAAAAATAATATTCTTGACATCAGCTGCCGGCAAACGATTTCCTTTAAGTGTGAACATTTTTTCCACTTCATGTTCCTGGGCAAACACATACACAAAAGGTTAACAAAAAGACTGAAATTTGCCTGTCATTTTCAGACTCAGAAATCATAAATACCCCCAATCAAGTGCACGTTAATATTTTAATATCGAAATTTAGATTCCCTCAAAGCCAAATACATAAAGGACAAAGTTTCAGTATAAAGCCACTGTTTTTTTTTTTTTTTCTGAGACAGAGTTTCGCCCTGTCACCCAGGCTGGAGTGCAATGGCGCGATCCTGGCTCACTGCAATCTCCGCCTCCTGGGTTCAAGTGATTCTCCTGCCTCAGCTTCCCAAGTATCTGGGACTACAGGCGCGCACCTCCGTGCCCAGCTAATTTTTGTATTTTTAGTAGAGACAGAGTTTTACCACATTAGCCAGGCTGGTCCTGAAGTCCTGACCTCGTAATCCACCCGCCTCGGCCTCCCAAAGCGCTGGGATTACAGGCGTGAGCCACTGCGCCCAGCCCTAAAACCACTGTTACTGCATCAGCATTCAAATGACGCTTACATGATGAACTATCAAAGACACCAGGTAATGGTCACATAATATAATGCTAGAATCAGTACAGAATCACTGGCCAATGGATACAAAATGTTAATCAGGCACTAGTATTCGTGTTTATAAAGACCAAACAGCTTTGCAAACCAATGATTCAGGAAGAAATATAAAATCCTATCATAACTGCTAAAGTACAGAATTATTAATCATTATTAATCCCCTAACAAAACCCAAATAGCTCATTTACCTTCAATAGTGAATACTGTGCAATCAGACCAAAGGGTCCAGTTAGGTATTCATCCCAAACTATTGCCTGTAAGAGGGGAGAAACATTCTCTTATTAGAGTTAATACCAGGAATTTTAACAATATCAATAAAAAATTGCCTATCATAAACAGGAGGAATATTTGCTTCAAATTCCAGGTTAAAAAATTTTCTCGGCCGGGCGCGGTGGCTCAAGCCTGTAATCCCAGCACTTTGGGAGGCCGAGACGGGCGGATGATGAGGTCAGGAGATCGAGACCATCCTGGCTAACACGGTGAAACCCCATCTCTACTAAAAATCCAAAAAAAAAAAAACTAGCCGGGTGAGGTGGCGGGCGCCTGTAGTCCCAGCTACTCAGGAGGCTGAGGCAGGAGAATGGCGTGAACCCGGGAGGCGGAGCTTGCAGTGAGCTGAGATCCGGCCACTGCACTGCAGTCCGGGCGACAGAGCAAGACTCCGTCTCAAAAAAAAAAAAAAAAAAAAAAAATTTCTCTTAGTGTTACAAGATTAAAATAATAATAAAGCAGAAAAAAGAATTTAAAAATGTTTGGGGTTTTGCTGTTATTTCATTTTTGAGACAGTCTTGAGTGTTGCCCAGGCTAGAGTACAGTGGTGTGACCTCGGCGCATTGCAACCTCCGCCTCCAGGGTTCAAGTGATTCTCCTGCCTCAGCCTCCTGAGTAGCTGGGATTATAGGCATGCACCACCATGCCTGGCCAATTTTTGTACTTTTAGTAGAGATGAGGTTTCACCATGTTGCCCAGGCTGGTCTCGAACTCCTGACCTAAGGTGATCCACCCACCTTGTCCTTCCAAAGTGGTGGGATGACAAGCGTGAGCCAATGCATGCGGCCGAATAAAAAAAAATTTAATTACTTCTGACCACATTCACATCCTTGTATATCTGTGTCATGGATTTATCAGATTGAGCCATATGGAAATTGTTAATTATACAGAATTAAAACCTACGATATAGGAATCACAAATCTTATTTTGGCAAAAGAAGATTTTTTTTTTTTTTTGGAGACGGGGCAGTGGTGGAATCACAGCTCACTGAAGCCTCGATTTCCTGGGCATAGGTGATCTTCCTGTCTCAGCCTCTGGAGTAACTGGGACTACAGGTGTGTGCCATCACATCAGGCTAATTTGTGTTTTAGTAGAGATGAGATTTCGCCATGTTGCCTAGGCTGGTCTCCAACTCTGGGCTCAAGCGATCTGCCTGCCGTGGCCTCCCAAAGTGCTGGGATTACATTCCACTTCCTCTTCCACCACGCCTGGCCAGAAGAGAAAATTCTTAAAAGCTCAGTAAGTTTAAGTAACTTTCCAAGGCCATATAGAGACCCTAGACCATACAGAGTGTAAGGGAGTGAGGACTCCAACCTAGGACTTTTTGACACCACGAATCACTACTCTGGACCCCTACGAGTATTTCTACTGCTTAACTCCAGTATAAATTTTTTTCTTAAATTAAAGTATTTATTTAAATAATCGTACATTAACATTTAATTAAAAGAAATAATACAGAGCGAGCCCCTGTACACTTTGCTCAGTTTCCTCCAGGGGTAACATATTACAACCAGGAAATTGACACTGATACAATCCATGATGTTTTTCAGATTTCAGCATCCTTTGCTGAATTGAAACTGGACCCCTATGATGTAGCCTGTTTTTTTTTCTCTCAAAGGCTGCTAGCACCCACTCTACCTCTTCGGGTTCTGTTCTCTCCAAGACTGAGGCTCCCCAGTTCGACTTTTCACAGTTGTACTGTCAGTAACTTAGGGTGACGGATAAACCGTAAGGGGATGAAGGAGAGGTGACACCATTTAAAAGAAATCCTATAAAATCTCTGATCTAGTTCCTGACTCCCTTGTGAAAACGGTGCTACTAGATAAGTTATACTATCTTAGGAGGCCAGGTTAAAAGCCCAAATGATTACAACTTCTCTCTTAACACGCGTGAGCAGCAGGTTGCAAGGTGCTGGTGTTTCAAGAGTTTCTAAGGTACGATTTGTACTGACACGTATGATCCCCGTAATGAATGGACACTGGACCATCCACACTGTTGGACCGCCCACCCGTCCGGTGCCTCGGCAGGCAGCAGAGGAAACACCTGACATAAACCGGCTCATCAGCGGCCGGGCTATCACAGTGGCTTACTCTGCTCTCACAAAACAGTCGCGGTGCCACTCCCGCTCCAGGCTGTACGCCCAGGGTCCCCCCTTCATCGCTACAGGGGTGCAGGTAAAAAGGCCCTGAGGCTCGCCCCCTTGGAAGCCCCGGGGACCTCGTAAACCGCGAACTCAGGCGGCAGGAAACGGATTAAGCTAGGCCGGACCAGGGGAGGCGAGGGCGGTGTCGCTGCCTCCCGCCCCTCACCTTGCTTCCTGCGCACTTGTCCAGGAACTCGCGCAGCTCGCGACGCACCGCCTCGCGCAGCACATTTAGGTTCACTCGCCCGTAGGACAGGTGTGCCGCCATCTTGCCCCACCACCCCCTGACCCACAACGCCAACCAAGTCCTCCGGTTCCAACGGGAAGACCACTGACGCAGTCACGTGGCAACGCGTCCACGTGACTGGTGCGGCTGCGCATGCCAACTGGGAAAACGGAATCTACCGGGTTCGGGTTCTACCTCGCCTGGCCCTAGTGTCCACCTCTTTCTTCTACCCCGGTGGTTGTTCAGATTCTCGCCAAGACCCAGGGTGCGTTTCAGAACCTGGTCACTCCAGGAGTCGTCGGGCGCTGAAAAGCGATTTTAAAGATCTGGAGTAGACCGGGCGCGGTGGCTTACGCCTGTAATCCCAGCACTTTAAGAGGCCGAGGTAGGAGTGATAGCTTGAGGCCGGGAGTCCGAGACCAGCCTGGGCAGACTTCGTTTCAAAAAACAACAACAAAACAACCAACCAAACAACAAAAAAAAACATTGACTCTCTCTTGTCCCTTTTAAAAATCGCGAATTTTTATTTGCAGCAAAGGTACTTGCTGTAAGATGATATCTTAAGGCCAAATTTGGATAGAAAAAAAAACAAACATTTTTTTGAGATGGTCTCACCCTGTCGCCCAGGCTGGAGTGCAGTGACGTGATCATAGCTCACTGCAGCCTCTACCTCCCGGGCTCAAGTGATCCTCCCACCTCAGCCGCTGGAGTAGCTGGAAGCACAGGTGTGCCCCGCCACCCACTGCTCAAATATTTTAAATTACAGCAGTCAGAAGGTTCTTAGCTTTGCACTAATCAAGGCTGTTTTGATTTGTGAGCTAAAATATATGAATATGGTGAGGAGTCGAGGGAATCTTGAGTGGACTTTTTTTCTGGGGGGGGGGGGGGGGGGTAATCCCTTCCTAACAGACTTTTACAGCGATGTGGCATTTCACACAAATAGTATTGCTTCTGGAATCCAGGGACCTGCCTCAGTAAAATTCCATGTTACCCGAGTTGTAGTGAGGACCAATGAGGACATGAATTTCATCGTGTAGTCCACGTGAAAGGCTTAGCTGGGTGCCTGGAACTTAATTGCTCAATAAATTATTAATATTAGTAGAATATATGCGTTTCGATACTTTGGGGTGGAAATGGGCTTTTTGGGATCTGGTCAAAGACGAAAATTTCCTTCTTTGAGTGCATAGCTTACCTTTTTTTGAGACGGAGTCTTGCTCTGTCACCCAGGCTGGACTGCAGTGGCACAATCTCGGCTCACTGCAAGCTCCGCCTCCTGAGTTCAAGCAATTCTCCTACCTCAGCCTCCCGAGTAGCTGGGACTACAGGCATGTGCCACCACACCTGGCTAATTTTTTTGTATTTTTTTAGTAGAGACGGAGTTTGACCGTGTTAGCCAGGATGGTCTCAATCTCCTGACCTCGTGATTCGCCCACCTTGGCCTCCCAAAGTGCTGAGATTACAGGTGTGAGCCACCACTCCCAGCCCCCAATTTTTTTTTTTTTTTTTTTTTTTTTTTTCTGAGAGATGGAGTCTCGCTGTTGCCCAGGCTGCAGGGCAGTGGTGCAGTCTCGGCTCACTGCAAGCTCCGCCTCCCGGGTTCACGCCATTCTCCTGCCTCGGCCTCCCGAGTAGCTGGGACTACAGGCGCCCGCCACCTCGCCCAGCTAATTTTTTATATTTGTTGTAGGGATAGGGTTTCACCGTGTTAGCCAGGATGGTCTTGATCTCCTGACCTCATGATCTGCCCACCTCCGCCTCCAAAGTGCTGGGATTACAGGCGTGAGCCGCCGCACCCAGCCAGCCACCAATTTCTTAAAAACTATTTAGTAACAAGACTGCAGTAGAAACTGCTGTATGACTGTATAGGGTTTGATCATTTGAAGTAAAACCATTATGACAAACCTGAGAATATCAGTTTACTACCATTAGCAAAAAAGAATAACCATTTATTGGCTGGGCAAGTACAGCTCACACCTGTACTCCCAACACTGTAGGAGGCTGTGGTGGGAGGATCGCTTGAACCCAGGAGTTCAAAACCAGCCTGGGCAACATAGGGAGACTCACTCTCTACAAAAAAATTAAAAAATTAGCCAGGCGTTGTAATCCCAGCACTTTGGGAGGCCAAGGTGGGCGGATCACGAGGTCAGGAGATCGAGACCATCCTGGCTAACATGGTGAAACCCCGTCTCCACTAAAAATACAAAAAGCTAGCTGGGCGTGGTGGCAGATGCCTATAGTCCCAGCTACTCGGGAGGCTGAGGCAGGAAAATGGCGTCAACCCGGGAGGCAGAGCTTGCAGTGAGCCGAGATTGAGCCACTGCAGTCCAGCCTGGGCGACAGAGCGAGACTCCGTCTCAAAAAAAAAAAAAAAAAAAAAAAAATATTGGCCAGGTGTGGTGGCACTTGCCTGTAGTCCTAGCTACTTCAGTGGCTGAGGCGAGAGGATTGCTTGAGCCCAGGAGTTGGAGGCTGCAGCAATCCACAGCCTGGGCAACAGAGTGAGACCCTGTCTCAAACAAAACCAAACCCACAAAACAAAAACGAATAACCATTTATTAAAGTAGATACAGAACACTTGTTTGGCCAAATTTTAATACTGCTTTACACGTTTTCTGTTTGTGAAACAATTTGTATTACATTTATAACCAAAACTTTCAAATGGTAACAGATTTAATATTCACTGTCAAACACACAGGTGATCATCTTGAGGGGAAAATACATCAAAGGCATATATACAATTATAGAAGTTCTTATTGTACATGTAGCATGGAAGATACATTTTACTCCTTTTTACATATTCTAGAAGACATTCAAATGAAGATAAATAGATTCAAACTGGTCGATAAACTGTTCTGGTGCTTTGAGGTCCTTCATTTTCTTTTTTGTGATAAGAAAATCCAAAATTGTTAATGTTGAATTTCTCATCGTACATTCATCTAAAAACAGTAAAAAAACTTGTAAAGGAAGATTGTAGACTGGTTAATTTAGGTGTTTTATACTGGCTTATTGTTAACTGACTGCTGGGGATACCTGCTAGAGAAGGAAACAAAATTGGAGAAAATTCCTCCAGTTATTTAAATCTGTTTAAGAAATAAAAGGAAAACAAACAAATGAAAATGCTGCAAAGCCGCATGATGCTATGTCTGGCCTAGTCCGTTATGTCCTAATGATCATTTTAAGTGTTTTCTTTTTCAAAAAGGTAAATATCCAAAAAGAAAGACACATTGTGTATGTTTTTTCCCCAAAATATAGATTTTTAAAAAATATATACATATAATATATAGAAGCTGAAATTATGGAAAACTAATAAACAAAACACCACAGTAGATTAAGTGGGTGCAGCATATAGATTATCAAATGTCCCCACAGCAGTTTGGGGACTTTCCCCTCCCTTTACCTGCTTCATGATTTTATAATCACACCTAAGTATTATCAAGCCTGAAACAAAGGCACTACTGATAACAGGTAGTGCAAAGAGCTCAGATATTTCTTTGAATAAGAATAAAATACTTTAAATGAGTAGATGAAAATGCAAAATGGCACATTTTTTCAACTCATTCCAGTGTCAAAGCTTAACCAAAAAATCTAAATATACAAATGCAGCCTGGAAATATTTTAGTGCAAATATGAAAAGTAACGGCATAATTTAAAGTTACTTAAATAAGGTATTGTAAGGGTAGGGATTTTTCTATGAGGTCTGGGGACAATAAATGTAATGGCATCTGGTGCAATGTCTTCAAACTTAAAAATCAAGAAAACAAAATTCGAGGTGAAAACTCACCTACTAAATATTTATTCTTCTAACTCATAAGGGGAGACTAAAGGGCAATTTGTTGAAGATCAAAATATTTTCCTAGATTTGCTGATGGGGTAAAAAATACCATGAGTTCTCTTGGAGTCTGCACACACAATGCTGGTGTTACGCTGTGTCAGTGCGAGTGCATCTGAGAGAGCCGAGTCCTCCACTTGAGGCTTCATCAGAAGGTCTCGTCGTCATTGCAGTTGGTGGCCCAGTGTCCAAACATCTCACAGATTTCACAGTATGGGCGCTCCTCACCCCGACTGCCATGGTGTGTGGAATGGGGAGGGTCCTCTGACATCTGTGCCTGGGTAGGACAATCCTCTGTATCGTGGAGATCAAAGCAGTCACAAATGTCACAGAAGAGGCGAGGTTTCTTCTTGGACTGTTTCTCCTGATCATCGCTACAAATGTCAATGTGTGAAATCAGAAAATGTATAAGAAGAAACTGAAGAGACAAGAACACTTGCAAAGAATTTAAAAAATTAAGCAAGGACTAATTATGGCCAAGTCTGTGGGCCTCCAGTATAAGTAGGTACATTATTCCACATTTAAAGTTTTTTGTTTGTTTGATTTTTTGAGATGCAGTCTCACTCTGTCACCTAGGCTGGAGTGCAGTGGCATGATCTTGGCTTACTGCAACCTCTGCCTCCTGGGTGTAAGCAATTCTCCTGCTTCAGCCTCCTGAGTAGCTGGGATTACAGGCGCGCACCACCCCCTGTCAGCTAATTTTTTTGTATTTTTAGTAGTGATGGGGTTTTGCTGGGGTAGCCAAGTTGGTCTCGAACTCCTGACCCCAGGTGATCTGCCCACCTCGGCCTCCCAAAGTGCTGGGATCACAGGTGTGGCCACCATGCCAGCCTCACATTTAAAATTTTCACATCAAACCATTTGTAGTCTCCTCTCACTCACTTGCCAGATTTACAGAAATCTATTTATGGCAAAGGAACCGCAAAACAATTGTTTTTTTTGTTGCGTCTTTTTACAATCCCCTAGAGAAGCTCATTTTAAAAACACATTTATTTTGATGAAACTAAGGTTCCAATCAGTATGGCTTTTTTTGAGACAAGGTCTTGCTCTGTCACTCAGGTTGGAGTACAGTGGCACAATCTTGGCTGATTGCAACCTCCACCTCCAAGGCTCAAGCAGTTCTCCTGCCTCAGCCTCCCAAGTAGTACAGGCAAGCGCCACTATACCTGGCTAACTTTTGTATTTTTAGTAGAGACGAGGTTTCACTATGTTGGCCAGGCTGGTCTCGAACTCCTGACCTTAAGTGATCTGCCCGCCTTGGCCTCCCAAAGTGCTGGGATTACAGCAATCAGTATGTCTTCATATGAAATACCTGTCATAATTGTTCAGGTCATCCCCGTTCCCATTCAGGGCTGCTTCTGACATCATTTCCACCTTCATCTTGAGGTCTTGATTCTTCCTTTGAAGGTCCACTATTACTGAATTTAGGAAATCAATCTGATTTGTTTAAAAAAAAAAAAGATGTGTAAAATGTCAAGAATATCTATAAGCTGAAGCATCAAGAAGTCATGAAGTTTATACCTTTAAGCTCTGGTGGCAACATGTGCAGAAGGGGCCAGCAGTGGCTATCAGGAACCCACGCTTCTCACTCTCCCCAAGGACAGGCATGCTGAGATTGTGTGAGTAAAGAGCTGAACTTAAATGAGGCTATGTCTAGGTGGTGGTGGTAAGACTATGGCAGTTTCTTTTACCCCCTCATACCTTTCAGATTTCTTCAAATGTTCCTGAGTAGATGCTATTTTATATTTTAAAAAACATTTAAATTACACTTCATTAAATGTTTCTAGGTATAACATGGGTAAACTTCATTTCTTTTTGAGGCAAATGAAATTATTCTTTTTTTTTTTTTTTTTCTCGCTCTGTTGCCTAGGCTGGAGTGCAGTGTCAGGATCTCAGCTCACTGCAGCCTCTTGTCTCCTGGGTTCAAGCGATTCTCCTGTCTCAGCCTCCTGAATAGCTGGGATTATAGGTACATGCTACCATGCCTGTCTGATTTTTGTAGTTTTAGTAGAAACGGGGTTTCACCATGTTGGCCAGGCCAGGTCTCCAACTCCCGACCTCAGGTGATCCACCCGCCTTGGCCTCCCAAAGTGCTGGGAATACAAGTGAGCCACTGTGCCGGGCCATGAAATTATTTATTTATGAGACGGAGTCTTGCTCTGTTGCCCAGGCTGGAGTGCAATGGCTCGATCTTGGCTCACTGCAACTTCTGCCTCCCAGGTTCAAGCGATTCTCCTGCCTCAGCCTCCCTAGTAGCTAGGACTACAGGCATGCACCACCACACCCGGTTAATTTTTTTATTTTTAATAGAGACGGGGTTTCATCATATTGTCCAGACTGGTCTCAAACTTCTGACCTCGTGATCCGCCAGTCTTGGCCTCCAAAGTGCTGGGATTAAAGGCATGAGCCACTGCACCCAGATGAAATTATTCCTAAACATCTAAATCTGTGGGTTGGTGGAGTGCTATTGGTTCATGAAAAAGTATAAGAAACATTTTTTTCAAATAGAAAAAATCTTGCATTCTCCAAAAGTCATAATCTTACATTTCTGAATATATGGGCACAAGTTTGTTTTCATTCTACCACATAAAAAATATTGGCCGGGCACGGTGGCTCACGCCTGTAATCCCAACACTTTGGGAGGCTGAGGCATGCAGATCACCTGAGGTCAGGAGTTAAAGACCAACATGGCCAACATAGTGATACCCTGTCTCTAGTAAAAATACAAAAATTAGCCAGGTGTGGTGGTGTATGCCTGTAGTCCCACCTACTCAGGAGGCTGAGGCTGGAGAATCACTTGAACCCAGGAGGCGGACATTGTAGTGAGTCATGACTACACCACTGCATTCCAGCCTAGGCAACAGAGCAAGACTCCATCTCAGATAAATACACACACACACACACTCTCTCTCTCTCTGCATAAAAAGGTTAGTTCTTCCATTAAACTCTACAATACATCCAGGATTTTTCTGTTCTGTAGATCTGAAAAAGTCACATGGAAATTTCCTTCAGACTGTCATTTATCAACTGACTGGTAATGGTGGAGCAGTAAGTAAACATGTCCTCAGGGAAAATGGAGAAGGCTAAAGCTCCCTCCCAACCGAGGAGAGACAGCCGAGCACGCCAACTAGGTGGTGTTCAGGTACCACCCAGAGGGTGAGCACCTGTGCCAAGAGCCCTGGGGCAGCAGGGACAACAAGATGGCCGACAGGAGGGACCGCTCTTGTCCTGAACATTTCCTTTCAAACGAAGGTCATTTTGACTTAAAAACAAAAAATTTCTTCCTTCTTCTACAAATAATAAAAACATCTCATTTCTCTAAATTGAAAGAACCCACTTTATAATATTTAAAATATATATAGATATACACATACATATATACATAAATATTTTACTTTTTAAAGAAATATTTGGTCTTTTTCTCCTGCTGGGGAGTTATGAAGCAAAGTTAGAAGTCACTGCAGTCTTTCTCTGCAGCATATCCCAGCATCATGGAGGCCACCTATGAAGGCAGACCTACTGAGTCTATCTTCACTTTTCAAAGTGCATTTTCTTTCCTTTTTTGTTTTTTGGAGACGGAGTCTTGCTCTGTCGCCCAGGCTGGGATGCAGTGGCCGGATCTCAGCTCTCTGCAAGCTCCGCCTCCCGAGTTTACGCCATTCTCCTGCCTCAGCCTCCCGAGTAGCTGGGACTACAGGCGCCCACCACCTCGCCTGGCTAGTTTTTTTTTTTTTTTTTTTTTTTTTAGTAGAGACGGGGTTTCACTGTGTTAGCCAGGATGGTCTCGATCTCCTGACCTCATGATCCGCCCGTCTCGGCCTCCCAAAGTGCTGGGATTACAGGCTTGAGCCACCGCGCCCGGCCTCAAAATACATTTTCTAAGTCATCATCATGTTAAGAGCTCCATTTCAGGAAGAAGAAAAAGCCACAATATGGATGTTAGTGGGAAACTACACACACACACACACACACACACACACACACACACACACACACACACGTGTGCACGCAAATTAGGAAACATGAAACGAACCATTTGCTGATGGGAAGAAAAGTGTTGTCAGCAGCAGATGAAACAGACCGAAGCAGAAAGGAAGGGGGAAGAGAAGACACTGTTAGTTATTAAGCCCAGTAGACATACAAAGAGGACAATGCTAATCCATGGTAAGTTTGTACAATGTTGAATTGTTTTATGCCCCTCAAGGGAGGTGTCTGGCAACTAAAATCTCAAGGTGAGTTTTTCTTTTATTTAAAAATAAAATGTGGCTTTTGTACTTTTGAATTTTGAACATGACTAATACATACAAAATATATTATTAAAATTAAAAGATGGATGTTTATTGCTATATACAATTATATTTCCAAATACAGAATAGTTTGCCTTTATATAATCCCTTTCTACAAATTTTTGTCTGTTTTGAGACAGGGCCTTGCTCTGTCACCCAGGCTGGAGCGCCCATGTTGCGCAGGCTGGTCTTGGGGTCGAGCAGTCTGTCTACCTTGGCCTACCAAAGTGCTGGGATTGCAGGTGTGAGCTGCTGTGCCCGGGCCCCCCACCCCACCTTTTTTTTTTTTTTTTTCTGAGACAGGTTCTTCCTTTGTCAGTGAGGCCTAAGTGCAGTGGCATGATCATGGCTCACTGCAGCCTCAACCTTCTGGACTCAAGTGATCCTCCTGCCTCAGCTTCTAGGGTAACTGGGACTACAGGAGCTTGTCAGCATGCCTGAGTAATTTTATTTTTTGTAGAGATAAGGTCTTGCCATTGTTGCTCAGGCTGGTCTGATCTCAAGCAGTCCGCTTGCCACAGCCTTCCAAAGAGCTGGAATTATAGGCGTGAGCCCCTGCACCTGACCCAGGCCCTTAACTTTTTTTTTAATTAATTAATTGTTTTGAGACAGGGTCTTGCTCTGTTACCCAGGCTGCAGGCTTTTTTTTTTTTTTTGTAGAGATGAGGTCTCGCTATGTCCAGGTTGGTCTCAAACTTTTGAGCTCAAGCAATCATCGTACCTTGGCCTCCCAAAGTGCTGGAATTACAGGGATGAGCCACCATTCCTGGCCTAATCTCATTTTTAGTTTAAAACTAACGTTGTTTTGTTAATTTTTGCTTTCAGAGACTGAGTTTTCAAGAAACCAGTCTTTTTAAGGTTAAGATGAGTAACAAACCCTTTGACAAAGCAATTCTACTTCTAGGAATTCATCTTGCAGAAATACCAATACGTAAAATGATAGCTGCTCAAGATAATTCCTTACAGCACTGTTTATAATACACCCAAAGGATCAGAAACATCCCAAGGGTCATTGTCAACCAAGAGGGACCTGACTAAATCATAGTAAACCCACGTAATGGAACACTACATAGCTATAAAAAAGGTAAGTGCAGAACCGTTTATGTAGAGTATGCCATTATCTGTGTTAAAAAAAGGGAGGGAGGACTGTATTACTGTTGGCTTATATACACATTTTTTAAAAGTCTCTGAAAAGGAAAGACATAACGGTAATTAACTGTTTGCAGGGTTGGGAACTGAGCAGGAGAGAGAAGGTTTGGACATTTAATGTATATATGTTTAATTCTGTTTAATGTTTGGACTAGAGGAATGTATTACCCATTCAAAAGACTAAATGATACAAAAGGCATCAAATGAGAAGGAAAATAAACCAAAAGACTCAATGATTTTGAAAAATAGCAAGAAAGCAAAGCAATAAGGCAGGAGCATTACCTGACTCTCCTGGGCTCTTTCATCCTCGTCTGCCTGAGTGTCCGTATTACCTTGTATTTGAGAAAAAAAAAAAAAAAAGTGGAGGGAGAAGAGATGTATATTTTTAATCACAATCTAAACTGCAGGGAAAGGGCCTGTGTTCAAAACTCATTTTCCTGTGGACTTCCCAGATGCACCACTTTGAGCACATGTGGATGAGTTCCTGTCCTGTTGCGGGACCCTACAGGGTCTCACAGACACAAGCCCTGCCCTTCACGTGCTCTCCCTCAGGCCTGCTAACTCCTGGGTAAGAATGCCTGTCGTGTCCATCTGAATGTACACAGGCAATCCACCCTTCTTCACCAAAGGGACCACCTCTTCTCCTGCACTGCTATGTACTTTAAGACCCCCAGTCTGGATGGCAGCAGGCAGTCATCATCGTAGGTTTGTGACAACATTGACAGACCACAAGAAGGCCCAGGAATGGGGATGGCAGGCACGTGGGATTAGCCCTCGAGTGATTAAGTGGTGGAAGAGCTGAGGAGAGTCAGGGTCAGGGCAGCACGAGAGCTGTCTTCGAAGAGCATCTCTCCTAGAAAGGGCTCCTCGGGAGGCAGCGCGGTGTACAGAGCAGCACTGGGCAGGCGTCTTTTACCTGAGGAGCTGCTGAGCTGCCTCTTGTTTTCTTTGAGTTGAAGCTCCAAGTTCTTTACCTTGAGCTCAAGCTTCACCTTATCAGACTCTAGAGTCTGAACAACTGAATGCAAGGACTTGGCAGAGGCGTTTTCTCCCCTGAGCACTGTGACCTGAAACACAGTTGTTTAGCTTAGGCTGGGCGTTTGAACAAAAGGAGGCAGCGTGAAAGCTCGTGCACCCTGTGTGGTACTCTACCTCATTTCTCAGTTTCTCCAGCTCGGCATCCTTTTCTGTGAGTAAGGCACTAGTTATGCTGATGGATTTCTGCAAGGAAGCTTTCTCTTCATCTGCGTCTTTTATGAACTTGGATTCTCTAAAAGACCAAAGAGTTAAAAGTTCCACAAATCAGCCGAAAGACTGGTCAGTGTACAACTGTTCTAGAACAAACACATAATTAACGTTAGTTAATGTAAAAAAAATATATATATATATATAACAGGGAAGTTTTACAGGGAGTTAAGGCCATTATGCTCACAAAATTTTACTTGAAATTTTACTTACTGTGAGGGGAGAAAAAGTTTACCTATGCATAGACATGCCAGAGTCTGCATATGATTGTATCCATTTGAACTTAAAGAAACAAGTTAATAAATTTGGAAGAGGTAGAATTAAAAAAGAAAAACCGGTTGCACCCTCCCCAATATTCTACTAAAATCTAACCCCAAGTTGAATTTTGTTAATTCTTGAATAAATTATTACCAAGCAATAATAACAATTAAAATACACACATGCAAAGCAGTTATACAGATGTCATGCAGAGCAGCTTTATGCTGGAAATATCAATTGGTTCTCACTAATTTCAGTAACTTTTTTAGCAAGTTCCAAGAATGGGTGTTTAAGATGTTATGGGCCAAAACAGTAGTAAAGATGATTATTATTACTCAAACTGAAGGATTATTACTTTCCAGCCATAGACTCTGAAGAGGACATTAAATTAGCTCATAGAAATTAGTGGTAATTCCATAAAGGCTAGAACAGAAAATGTTACAATGGTTTTCTCAGGTGCAGAAGGAAAGCATGGGGAGCCTGGAAGGAGGAACTCAAAGCGCCTGGTTATGTTCTCGGCTTGACTCAGTACTTGGTTATCAGCAGAGGGCAGGGGTGAGGCCGTTAATGAGAGGGCTGTGGGAGTGGGAAGAAAAAGGGAAAGATGAAGGAGGAACAGGGAGGGACACAGGACACAGTGAAAAAGCCCAAAGAGCAGGCTAGCATGTGTTTCCATAGGTGTACCTATTTAAAGTTGTGGGTTTTTTTTTTTTTTTTTTTGACAGAGTCTTGCTCTGGTGCCCAGGCTAGAGTGCAGTGACATGATCTCTGCTCACTGCAACCACTGCCTCCTGGGTTCAAGCGATTCTCCTGCCTCAGCCTCCCGAGTAGCTGGGATTACAGGTGCACACCACCATGTCTGGCTAATTTTTGTATTTTCAGTAGAGACGCAGGTTTCACCACGTTGACTAGGCTGTTCTCAAACTCCTGACCTCAAGTTATCTGCGCACCTCAGCCTCACAAAAGTGCTGGGATTACAGGCTCACACCACCAGGCCCAGCTAATTTTTGTATTTTTAGTAGAGTCCGGGTTTCACCATGTTGGTCAGGCTGGTCTCGAACTACTGACCTCAGGTGATCCGCCCACCTTGGTCTCCCAAAGTGCTGGGATTACAGGCGTGAGCCACTGTGCCTGGCCATACTTAAAGTTTTGTTATAAAAACTTGCATTTTTAAAATGCCAAGGTCATTAAAGAGAAGAAAAGGCTGAGAAACTGTCACATACAGAGGAGACGAAGGAGATATGACAACTAACTACAAGGCAGGATCCTAGTTTGGATGCTGGAACACAAAAGGACATTAGTGAGAAAACTGGTGAAATCTGAATGAAGTCCCTTGTTTCAGTTGAAAGTATGCTGCTCATGGTAATTTCTTACTTTTTTGATAACTGTGCCAGGGCTGTGTAGGATGTTCAATTAGGGGCATCTGGGGGAAGGTCTATGAGAACTGGATGCACTATGTTTGCAACTCTTCTGGAATCTAAAATTATTTTAAAATAAAACGTTTTTAAGTGACATGCAGTGTGAAACACGAGAGGAAAATGACAAAAATACTTTAGGAAAAACAAAACTGGAGAAAAATTTCCTAGGTTAGGCCACAGGCCATACAACCTAAGATACTGCATTAGCAGAGACAATCATCAGTGAGCGGTCATAACCTTCACAAGAAGTCAAATCACACCTGCTGCTATTCCAAGGAACTGGGAAAATGCAGAGGATGTACTGGTTGTCTGTTTTGGAACCAACTGGAGGAACAGGAAACTGAGGCCCAGGTTAGAAACGGCAGAATGTATGTCTGGTTAGTGAGACCCAAGATATCCGGCACACAAGTTACAGAAATCTCATGACTTATGGCAAATTGTAACTCTACACAAAGATGAAAATATAAGTGTTGTATTTATCTCATTGTGTGGCTTACACTTACACTCCAGAATGAGAAGTAGTAAGAAAAGAATCTGAGACAGAAATTTCTTGAATTAAAAACCCCAACATTACTCACGCACTGGAAATGGGTGGGCATCAGTGCAGGTAAATTACTAAGCTAGTAACACCTTGTTAGGACATAGGCTCTTGCTTAGGTTAAAACAGTAACTTAAAGGAATGTACAGGCGCTTTTTGCCATCTGGGAAGTAGAAATATCTGATGTCACTGAAAAATGCAATAAAGCCTGGGTTTCAGCTAGGAACGGTGTCTCATGCCTGTCACCCCAGCACTCTGGGAGGCAAAGGCAGGAGGATCGTTTGAGGCCAGGAGTTCGAGACCAGCCTGGCTGACACAGTGAGACCCCCGCCTCTACAAAATCTTAAAAAAAAAAAAAAAAAAAGCTAGGCTGGCAGCACATGCCTGTTGTCCCAGCTACTAGGGAAGCTGAAGCGGGAGGATCGCTTGAGCCCAGGAGCTTGAGGTTGTAGTGAGCTCTGATAGTGCCACTGCACTCCAGTCTGGGCAACAGAGCAAGACTCCGTCTTAAAAAAATTCCCGGGTTTCTTATGTTTCTATTAAACGTGTTTAGTAATTGATTGTGTTATAAAAATGATTTACAGAGCTTCACTTGCTATAAATCCAACTCAAATTTGAAAAATGTAATTTTAAATGTTTTTACTAAAAAAATACCAGGATTTGGGGTTGTCAAGAAGAGATTTAGATTTCCCTATAATTGGGACTCTATTTGGCCAAGATCCCACAGATGCTCAGTGCTGGGGAGGAATAAACAAACTTCCAGCTGGCAGAAGGAAAAAGGGACAGGTGTCCTTCTCTGGGGCCACCAAACAGACTCTGCTCATAATCACATATACACACAACCTCTCAGTCCGGCTGCTTTCTAAGGAGATGGCTGCCAGAATGTTTCTTATACAAGTTACCAACACGTGCATGGTTAAGAAAGAAATCTGACTTGTGACTTATATACCAGATGACAGGGTAAGTAGACTCTGGCAGCTCATCTTTGCGACCCATCGTCATTGCTAGCTTCTTAGGCCATCTCTAAGCCCCAATTCCACTGTGCAAACCACCAGGAGGGGCGAAAATAAACCATCGTCTATGCCAACATGACTGACATCTGAGTCACAAATTGTATTAAGCCATTAGCTGGAATGACTTGGTATTACCAAAAAAAAAAAAAAAATCAAGAAGGGAAAATAAACATAATATGAAAGAAGGGATAGAGGGACCGGAAACCTCTCTCTCCATCTCCCAAGGGAACATGTTATCTAGATTCTTTCCTTACTACTTATATAAGAAATAAATTCCAGTAATGAAGCAAATACCTTAAAGTGTTACTGGGCAAGCTTTAAAAATGCAAGATAACAAGAACCAAATATTAGAACCATGAAGAGAAATGCAAATACAGTAAGGAGACTAAATTTGCACTGAAGTCATTTGCTGTATATAGATATAAAAAGGAAATATGTGTGTGTTTGTATGTGTGTGTGTATATATATATATATATACTGCTGAGACTATTTTACAAAACAAAAGCAAGACACAGAGGGACAAAGGCAGCCAAAAAATATATACAACAATTTGGTTTACTAAAAATATATGAAATTTATTTATTATAACGTGGATAGACTTTCTTTAGTCTTACCATTAAAGACACACAGATATAGCAAAGGAAGCAAGAGTAGGAAAGGGAAAAGAGAGGGGTGAAATGAGCATTGGTAAGTAGCGCAAGCTCGGAGACAGTCAGACAGTTAGCAACCCACAGTGAGCCGGATGAGCTGAAGTAGCACAGGACCTCTTCAGAATTTGGGGGCTTTATTGTCAAACCAGTTTTCCCTCCTAACAGAAATACTGCATGGGCACTGACAGGATGCATTCTGACTCCAAAAATCCATGCCTTGTGCTTTGCCTTTGGAGCCCCTTCTTTGACACGAAAAAGCCTGGAGAAGGGAGCGAAACCAAACCAGCTCCCGAATCTGCATCAGGCTTCAGAGGCACAGATGAACAGACCCTCCCAGCTCTGGCAATTAAAGCAATGCGAGGCATACCCTGCTTTACCCATTACACTCTTAGAGCCTGTTTAAAAGGCTTGCCCAACTTCAGAGTTTTTCAAAGAAATGATTACATTTTTATGCTTGGGGAAAAATTTTTACTACATATTGCTTGCAACTCAGTGTTTAAAGTTACACACACACACACACACACACACACACACAAAAACCACAGCAAATAAAGAAAGGGTCTACTAATTTCTTTCTGCCTTTCTTTCTTTTATTTTTTGAGATGGGAGTCTCGCTCTGTTGCCCAGGCTGAAGTACAGTGGTGCAATCTCGGCTCACTGTAACCTCTGCCTCCTGAGTTCAAGCAACTCTCCTGCCTCAGCCTCCTGAGTAGCTGAGATTCCAGGCACGTGCCACTACACCCAGCTAATTTTTGTATTTTTAGTAGAGGTGGGGTTTCACCATGTTGGCCAGGCTGGTCTTGAACTCCTGACCTCAGGTGATCCTCCCAAAGCACTGGGATTACAGGTGTAAGCCACCATGCCCAGCTAGATTCTACTAACTTCTTAATGATAACCAGTTTAATCCTACAGTTGGGAGTAAGTTCTGCACTTGAATATCATGACCATTTGGTCAAAGTGATTCTATTACTATCTTAACTACATATATTTAATGACCACTTCTGAATTCAAGTGTTGACTAAGCTCTCAGTTCTTGCATGACCAACTACATTTCAAATACTTCACAATGTAAGTATTTGCAAGGCTTTTTAAATTAATAGTATATTAAGTTCTTTTTGGTACTCAATGGTTGATACTATTTTATTTTATTTATTTTATTTTATTTTATTTTAATTTTTTTTTTTGAGACGGAGTCTGGCTCTGTCGCCCGGGCTGGAGTGCAGTGGCCGGATCTCAGCTCACTGCAAGCTCCACCTCCCGGGTTTACGCCATTCTCCTGCCTCAGCCTCCCAAGTAGCTGGGACTACAGGCACCCGCCACCTCGCCCGGCTAGTTTTTTGTATTTTTAGTAGAGACGGGGTTTCACCATGTTAGCCAGGATGGTCTCGATCTCCTGACCTCGTGATCCGCCCGTCTCGGCCTCCCAAAGTGCTGGGATTACAGGCTTGAGCCACTGCGCTCGGCCTATACGTTTATTTTAATCATTACACACATAGAACTACATATGAATCCTTTATCAAACTGACTTTTAGAAGGCATCCCAACTATTAGCTAAAATACATTTACATACAGGTTTCTAAAACAGAGATAACTTTTCATAAGCATTAATTAACAAACAAAAAGCACTTCTACATATGAGAGTAGCAGCAGTGAAATTTTCACTTCCAGAAAAAGTTATCTTTATCTATAATTTCTGACGAAAATTCCACCGCACCCGGCCGAAAATTAAGAGTGATTTTCAAGAGACAGTCCCCTAAACATTGAGGACATAAAACGGGAACAGAGAGAAGTAGAAGAGAGAACTTCACAGCCCCTAAATTTCTTTTCTTTTTTTTTTTTTTTTGAGATGGAGTTTTGCTCTTGTTGCCCAGGCTGGAGTGCAATGGCGCAATCTCAGTGCACTGCAACCTCTGCATTCCGGGTTCAAGTGATTCTCCTGCCTCAGCCTCCTGAGTAGCTGGGATTACAGGCGCCTGCCACCACGCCGGCTATTTTTGTATTTTTAGTGGAGACGGGGTTTCACCATGTTGGCCAGACAGGTCTCAAACTACTGACCTCAGGTGATCCACCTGCCTTGGCCTCCCAAAGTGTTGGGATTACAGGCGTGAGCCACTGCGCCTGGCCATATTCCATCTTTTTAAGCCATGAAAAACGTCCCATGCCTAACCATATTTTGAAAGGCATGTAATTTAAAGCTACATAAGGACTTTATCATTAAGTAAGTCATCTTTTTTTAAATATATATATACATAAATAATAAATAAATAAAAAGCTGAAAAATTCACTGAGAAGAGAACCAGCATAAAAATCTGATGACCTGAGTCTTTAGCCTGCACCTGTCTTTTATTAGTCCTGAGTTCTTGGCCAACTTGCCTAACTTTTTGAGCTTTAGTTTCATCGTTTTGTGTATTTATTTTATTTTAGAGACAGAGTCTCGCTATGTTGCCCAGGCTAGAGTACAGAAGCTCTTCTCAGGCATGATCAGAGTGCACTACAGCACTGAATACCTGTGCTCAAGTGATCCTCTCACCTCAGCCTCCTGAGTAGCTGGGACTATAGGCATGTACCACCATGTCCAGCTAATGTCATCATTTGAAAATGCAAGCTCCACCATTATATTTCACTGGGTTGTTTTGAGATTAGATCAATTTGTGAATTATGAAGTGCTACATAAATGTAGGGAGATACCAGTCTTTTTTTTTTTTTTTTTTTGAGACGGAGTCTTGCTCTGTCACCAGGCTGGAGTGCAGTGGCATGATCTCAGCTTACTACAACCTCCACCTCCTGAGTTCAGGCAATTCTCCCACCTCAGCCCCCCGAGTAGCTGGGACTACAGGCATGTGCCACATGCACAGCTAACTTTGTATTTTTAGTAGAGATAGGGCTTCACCTTTCACCGTGTTGGCCAGGATGGTCTCAATCTCTTGACTTTGTGATCCGCCCGCCTTGGCCTCCCGAAGTGCTGGGATTACAGGTGTGAGCCACTGCGCACGGCCTAATTTTTGTCTTTTTAGTAGAGACTGGGTTTCACCATTTTGCCAGGCTGGTCTTGAACTCCTGACCTCAAGTGATCCACCCGACTTGGCCTCCCAAAGTGCTGGGATTGCAGGTATGAGCCACTGCGCCCAACCTCTTTTTTTTTTTTTTAAATGGAGACACAGTCTCACTATGTTGCCCAGGCTGGTCTCGAACTCTCATGCTCAAGTGATCCTCCCTCTATGGCCTCCCAAAGTGCTGGGGTTATAGGCATGAACCACCATGCCCGGCCACAGCTCCCTTGCCAGAATGCTACAGGAACAAGTCCTATTTATTTTTCCACATGTCCTTGATAACTCCTTACATAAGGGTTTAAAAAAAAAAATAAAATAAAAACCTTATTTATGTAAAATTAAATACCCTGAGGTCCACAGAGACAGAATGGTGCCTGTAAACAGGAATGAGGTTTAGGCACGGTAAACTAGGCATTACTTTTCAAGGTCCCTGGAGAACATCTGGCTGGGCCGGGAATCATTGGTTATGCTATTCTTTAAGGTTTGTTTTTAGTTTTAGTTTTGTTTCTAATACGCAAAAAAGCACATCACTGTTGTGATACGCACCCATTTAGTATTCTGCAGCAACTGCTGGACAGGCTGTGGTTCTCAGCAGTAGCACCCACTAAACCTGCTTGGCGCTGTGTAAAATAAAGCACATTCTCTAAAAACCCGCATATTTTAAAAGAGCAGACAGGCCAGGCGCAGTGGCTCACGCCTGTAATCCCAACACTTTGGGAGGCTGAGGTGGATGGATCACGAGGTCAGGAGTTAGAGACCAGCCTGGCCAAGATGGTGAAATCCTGTCTCTACTAAAAATACAAAAATTAACCGGGCATGGTGGTGCATGCCTGTAATCCCAGCTACTTGGGAGGCTGAGGCAGGAGAATTGCTTGAACCTGGGAGGTGGAGGTTGCAGTGAGAGCCGAGATCATGCCACTGCACTCCAGCCTGGGTGACAGAGCAAGACTCTGTCTCAAAAAAAAAATTAGACAAAGACTTATCAGCGGCATGGCAGTGGTGAAACACACATGCATTCTGAGTATAAACACCACCTTAGTGAAATTTCATTAAGTATTTCTAAATTTACAAAAAGGAAAGGTAGCCTGGGCAACATAAAGAGACCTTGTCACTATAAAACAATTTTTAGCTGGGCGTGGTGGCTCACACCTGTAATCCCAATACTTTGGGAGGCTGAGGCGGGCAGATCACAGGGTCAGGAGATCGAGACCATCCTGGCTAACATGGTGAAACCCCATCTCTACTAAAAATACAAAAAATTAGCCGGGCGTGGTGGCGGGTACCTGTAGTCCCAGCTACTCAGGAGGCTAAGGCAGGAGAATGGCGTGAACCCGGGAGGCAGAGCTTGCAGTGAGCGGAGATCGCGCCGCTGCACTCCAGCCTGGGCAACAGAGAGAGACTCTGTCTCAAAAAAACAAAACAAAACAAAACAAAAAACAAAAAACAAAACAAAACAAAAAAAACAAAACTTAAAAGCCAGGCACGGTGGCTCACACCTGTAATCCCAACACTTTGGGAGGCCGAGGCGGGCGGATCACAAGGTCAGGAGATCGAGACCATCTTGGCTAACACGGTGAAACCCCGCCTCTACTAAAAACACAAAAATTTAGCCAGGTGTGGTGGTGGGCACCTGTAGTTCCAGCTACTCAGGAGAGGGAGGCAGGAGACTTGCTTGAACCCAGGAGGCAGAGATTGCAGTGAGCCGAGATTGCGCCACTGCACTCCAGCCTGGGCCACAGAGCGAGACTCCCTCTCAAACAAACAAACAAACAAAAAATTAGCCAGGTGTGGTCACGCATGCATGCCTGTAGTCCCAGCTACTTGGGAGGCTGAGAGGTGGGAAGATCAACTGAGCCCAGGAGATTGAGGCTGCAGTAAGCCATGATTGAGCCACTGTACTCCAACCAGGGCGACAGAGCAAGACCATGTCTTGAAAACAAATAAATTTAAAAAAGAAAATGCATCCCTGGACCAAGGCCTAATGTCCTTTAGAATGTGGCTAATGGAATCCAAATAGCTAAATCTAAATAAATAAATAAAACCCTCAACTCCTAAGCGACTGCCATGCTGGCAGAGGAGACAGTGCTGCGTAAAACACACACCTCAGTAGGTTGGTGGGGAAACCTCCTCTGCCCTGACGAGTGGGAATAAAATACTTCATGAGAGCATGGAGAAATTACTGGTTATGCTACTCTTTAAGGTTTGTTTTTGTTTTTTAGTTTTGTTTCTAACAAAAAGCACATCACTGTTGTGATATGTACCCATTCTGCAGCGCCCACTGGACAGACTGTGGTTCTCAGCAGTAGCACCCCCTAAACCTGCTTGGCACTGTGTAGCATAGACATTCTCCAAACAAAAACTGCACGTTTTAAAAGAGCAGACAAAGACTTATCGGCTTATAGAAGCATCAGGCTTCTACACAATTATTTCTGTGGGCCATGTTCTTCCTTACTGGAAAGTACTGAAAAAGTTATCCTAGTTTTTAATTTGAGTATCATTTGACTATCATGGGAGAGTAAGTAAAAGCCTTTTAAAGCAAATAGAAACATTTAAAATGACATTACCCATTATTAGTGAACATTACATTTTTATATAATTGAAATCAGTATTTATATCCAGATCAATAACTATATGTAAGATTCTAGTATTTTTAGTTACTGAAACTAGGAGATAACAGTGGTGTAACATGAGACAATCTGATTTTAGATCACTTCTGAGTGAAAGCAACTGAACGTGGCTTACAAATAAAACTACTGTGAAACTTCTGCAAATGGATTTTTTTTTTTTTTTTTTGAGACGGAGTCTCGCACTGTCGCCAGGCTGGAGTGCAGTGGCGCTATGTTGGCTCACTGCAACCTCTGCCTCCCAGGCTCAAGCAATTCTCCTGCCTCAGCCTCGCAAGTAGTTGAGATTATAGGTGCCCACCACTATGCCCCGCTAATTTTTTGTATTTTTAGTAGAGATGGGGTTTCACTATGTCGGTCAGGCTGGTGTCGAACTCCTCGTGATCTGCCAGCCTTGGCCTCCCAAAGTTCTGGGATTACAGGTGTGAGCCACTGTGCCTAGCCCTGCAAATGGATTTCCATATTTTGTCAATTACAAGTACCAAAATATCACAATATCATTTTCCGAATATAAGAAGGTCACTTGTTTTCTGCTATAAGTTACCACACATATCATGTTCTGACATCTTATTAAACAAACACACATACAACAGTAAACAGAAAGCTTACCTTTTTTTCATTTCTAACAACTGATTATTGAGCACAGATCTTTCTTCTTCCAGCTAGGAAAAAAATCATAAAAAATTTCCGTTCATAACCAGGCCACAGAGAGGCGTATTTTTCATCCCACATGTCATCCCCCAGGCTCCAGGACACCTAAAGCCACTGGCTTTCCTCACCAGCAATGAAGAGTAGCAAGTGGTCAGTCTATCGCAGGATATCGTTATTAATATATAAATCACTTATGACCTCAGTAACTCCCCCTTTCTCAGGGATCTGAGAGTTAAAAATATTAAATAATAAGACCTTGAACACAACAAGGCACCATATCTTAAGCATTCAAACTTTTTTTTTTTTTTTTTGAGACGGAGTCTCACTCTGTCGCCCAGGCTGGAGTGCAGTGGCGTGATCTCCGCTCACTGCAAGCTCCACCTCCCAAGTTCACGCCATTCTCCTGCCTCAGCCTCCTGAGTGGCTGGGACCACAGGCGCCCACCACCATGCCCAGCCAATGTTTTGTATTTTTAGTAGAGATGGGGTTTCACCGTGTTAGCCAGGATGGTCTGGATCTCCTGACCTCATGATCCGCCCACCTCGGCCTCCCAAAGTGCTGGGATTACAGGCACAAGCCACGGCTCCCGGCCAGCATTCAAAATAGCAAAGACTTGGAATCAACCCAAATGTCCATCAGTGACAGACTGGATTAAGAAAATGTGGCACATATGCACCATGGAATACTATGCAGCCATAAAAAAGGATGAGTTTGAGTCCTTTGTAGGGACATGGAAACCATCATTCTCAGCAAACTATCGCAAGAACAGAAAACCAAACACCACATGTTCTCACTCATAGGTGGGAACTGAACAATGAGATCACTTGGACTCGGAAGGGGAACATCACTTACCGGGGCCTATCACGGGGAGGGGGGAGAGATTGCACTGGGAGTTATACCTGATATAAATGACGAGTTGATGGGTGCTGACGAGTTGATGGGTGCAGCACACCAACATGGCACAAGTATACATATGTAACAAACCTGCACGTTATGCACATGTACCCTAGAACTTAAAGTATAATAAAAAAAAAAAAAGTTAATTGGCCAGGCATAGTGACTTACACCTGTAATCTCAGCACTTTGGCGGGGCCAAAGTGGGCGGATCACCTGAGGTCAGGAGGTCGAGCCCAGCCTGACCAACATGGTGAAAGCCCATCTCTACTAAAAATATAAAAATTAGCCAGGCGTGGTGGTGTATGCCTGTGATCCCAGCTACTCCGGGAGGCTGAGGCAGGAGAATGGCGTGAACCCGGGAGGCGGAGCTTGTAGTGAGCCGAGATCGTGCCACTGCACTCTAGCCTGGGCGACAGAGCAAGACTCCGTCTCAAAAAAAAAGATTGTTAAATGAGTGAGTAAAGCTCCACTGCTAACATTCTAGTTCCTTTACTTAAACCGCAAAGGTCAAGTGTCACTAAATTGCAGATGACTAGGAGCAGGCTACGTACTCTCTATGGGCCTCAATTTACTCATCCATCAATTCAACACACATGCACTGAATGGTTACTATATTCAAGCATTATTCAAGCATTTGTTTCTCACGTATAAAACAAAGAGGTTACAAAAGAATTTCCAGTGGTTCTTTATTATCCCATGAAGGATAAAAAACAAAAGATTCAGGTAGTTAATCTTGTGAAGGAAGAATCATCTCTGCCTCCAACTTGCACTACCCAGTTTGGCCAAATACCACCAGTTTCAACTCACACTGTTTTTTTTGTTTTTGTTTTGATACAGAGTCTTGCTCTGTTGCCCAGGCTGGAGTGCGGTGGTACAATCTCGGCTCACTGCAACCTCCGCTTCCCAGGTTCAAGTGATTCTCCTGCTTCAGTCTCCCAAGTAGCTGGGATTACAGGTGCCTACCACCATGCCCAGCTAATGTTTGTATTTTTAGTAGACAGGGTTTTGCCATGTTGGCCAGGCTGCACACTGTTAATTTTTTTAATAAGGGTAAAAAAGCTCTTATATGTTTTTTTTAAATAAAAAGATAACAGCAAAGATTATGTAATGGTTTCCAAAAGCCTAGAGTTTAAGTTACTAGCTCACTCTACGCAGTTATAGTCATTATTAGTTATGTTCATGCTTTGCTATGAGGTCTTATTTTAAAAATTCTTTTTTTTTTTTTTTTGAGGCGGAGTCTTGCTCTGTCACCCAGGCTGGAGTGCAGTGGCCGGATCTCAGCTCACTGCAAGCTCTGCCTCCTGGGTTTATGCCATTCTCCTGCCTCAGCCTCCCGAGTAGCTGGGACTACAGGCGCCCGCCACCTCGCCCGGCTAGTTTTTTTTGTATTTTTTAGTAGAGACGGGGTTTCACCGTGTTAGCCAGGATGGTCTCGATCTCCTGACCTAGTGATCCGCCCGTCTCGGCCTCCCAAAGTGCTGGGATTACAGGCTTGAGCCACCGCGCCCGGCCTAAAAATTCTTAAATATACATAACACATGTTCTGAACATAAATATCCCTTTACCATGAAATCTATAGAGGTTAACATAGTTTCATAGACTCTTTGATGTCCTAGCCCATTAAGAGACATGTTTTTGCTGCATGACTAATTCACAGAAATATTTAGAAATTTTTAGAATGAAAGGAAGAAAAAGAGTGGGAGGCAAACTTTTAAAAAATGAAATAAGAGAACATCTGGAGAGTGGGATATGGAGATGAGAAGGGTTTTCATTTTGGTCTTTATGCCCTTTGTACAGTTTCTATTTATTCTTTAAAGAAGGAATCTGTTTTAGTTTTAAAATTTAAAAGTTAAAAAAAGTCAATACTTAAAACTGGAAAATTTTTACAATGAATATAGAAATGGACAAAGAGCATGGCAGACAATTCACAAAACAGAAAATAAAAATCATTAATGAACATTTGAAAAATCATCCAACCCTACACATACACAATACACAAAGACTCTCCCTCTTTCTCAGAGGGTCCATGTGCCTGAACTTCCAAGGAAGACATGTTTGATATTTATTATACTGATCTATATAGAAAACAATGTTTTTTCTTCTTCTGCTCCAGGATTATTACCCAATCTAGGAGATAACAAGTTGCATCTAGCAGCTTTATTTTTTTCTTTTTTTTTTTTTTTTTTAAGACAGAGTTTTACTCTTGTTGCCCAGGCTGTAGTGCAATGGCACGATCTCACCTCACTGCAACCTCCGCCTCCTGGGTTCATGTGATTCTCCTGCCTCAGTCTCCTAAGCAGCTGGGATTACAGGCACCACCATGCCTGGCTAGTTTTTCATATTTTTAGTAGAGACAGGGTTTCGCTATGTTGACCAGGCTGGTCTCAAACTCCTGATCTCAGGTGATCCACCCACCTCAGCCTCCCAAAGTGTTGGGATTACAGGTGTCAGCTCCCGCGCCAGGTCCTTCTTTTCTTTTTTTCTGAGATGGAGTCTCACTCTGTCACCTAGGCTGGAGTACAGTGGCGCGATCTTGGCTCACTGCAACCTCTACCTCCCATGTTCGAGCGATTCTCCTGTCTCAGCTTCCCGAAGAGCAAGGATTACAGGCGTGTGCCACCACGCCCAGCTAACTTTTGTATTTTTAGTAGAGATGGGGTTTCACCATGTTGGACAGGCTGGTCTCGAACTCCTGACCTCAGATGATCCACCCGCCATAGCCTCCCAAAGTGCTGGGATTACAGGTGTGAGCCACCGCACCCAGCCAGTTCCTCCAGTTCCTCATTCTTTCCTTGTATTTTATGGCCTTGACAGTTTTGAAGAGTATAAGCCAGTTATTTTGTAGAGTATCAGTTTGGATTCGTCTGATGTTTCCAGGTGATTAGAGTCAAATCATGCACTTTTTGGCAGGAATACCACAGAAGTAATCCTGTGTCCTTCTCAGTAGATGATATCAGGAGGTATTAATTTTTGATGAGGTTAATTTTTGGTGAGGTTAACTTCAGTCACTTGGTTAAGAAGGAAGTATCTTCCATGTTTCTCCACTGGAAAGATACTATTTTTTTCTTTGTAATTAATATGTATTTTTGGGGGATACATTTTGAAACTATGTAAATATCCTGTTATTCAACAAACTTTTACCTACTTATTTTAGCACAGATTGATGATTCTTACCTGAAAAAATTATTACCATGCTGGTTACCATATGGTGATTGTATGATTCCATCATTCCATCCATTAAATATTTATTAGTTGGCCTTCTACCATGAGGAAGGGCTTTCATTTTCCATCCATCCATCCAAGACAGAGTCTCGCTCTGTCACCCAGGCTGGAGTGCAGGGATGCAATCTCGGCTCACTGCAACCTCCACTTCCCAGGTTCAAGCAATTCTCGTGCCTCAACCTCCCAAGTAGCTGGGATTGCAGGCACGTGCCACCTCGCCCAGCTAATTTTTTGTATTTTTTTTTTTTTTAGTAGAGATGGGGTTTCACTATATTGGCCAGGCTGGTCTCGAACTCCTGGCTTCAAGAGATCTGGCCATCTTGGCCTCCCAAAGTGCTGGGATTACAGGTGTGAGCCACTACTCCTGGCTTCCATTTATTTATTAATACCTGTTTAGATTCATGGTTTCCTGTTATTCAATCGGTTATGATCCATTATATCTCTATGTATTTTGATGCTCAAATTATCTAATATTTGGTCAGTGGGAGCTTCTTCAAGATGGCTCTGATGTCCTCTCCACTAATCTCCATTATTCTTTGAGTGCTTCCTTGCTTTTTGGTACACAAAATATTCCATGCTCACCTTATACTCTTTCCGTCCCAGCCCTGGAATCAGCCATTTCTCTATGGACTTCTGGTTCCTTTAGTGAAGAGTATTTAGAAAACAAGCTCTAGGCACTAGTTGTGCTCCTTGGTACTGGGTTTTGTTGCCTCTAAGCCCTGTCAGTGGAGTTCACCAAACCTTAAAACTTCTACTCTTCAAAAGACATTGTTAAGAAAATATAAAGACAAGCCGCAGATGGAGAGAAAACATTTGCAAAACACAACCCAATAAAGAACTTGTATCTAGAATATATTAAGAACTCTCACAATGCAATAATACGTAGACACAAAAACAAAATGAAAAACGACCAAAAGATTTGAACAGACATTTTACCAAAGAAGAGAGACAGATGGTTAGTAAGCACAGGAAAACCATACTCAGCATTATCAGTCATCAGGAGAACATCAACTGAAACCACACTGAGATACACTCCACGTGCCACCTGGGCACCCAAGCCCTCCATCCCAGTGGTTCCCTAGTTGGCAAGTAGATTAATGTTTAATATTAAAAAGACAAACAAAACAAAAACCCCTAGATGCTGAGAAGTATGTGGAATAACCAGAAACCTCATAAGTTGCTGGTGGGAATGTAAAATAGTACTAATTTTGGAAAATGGTTTGAGAATTTCTTTTTTTTTTCGAGATGGAGTTTCACTGTTGTTGCCCAGGCTGGAGCACAATGGCGCAATCTCAGCTCACTGCAACCTCCACCTCCCAGGTTCAAGCTATTCTCCTGCCTCAGCCTCCTGAGTAGCTGGGATTATAGGCATGTGCCACCATGCTCGGCTAATTTTGTATTTATAGTAGAGACGGGTTTTCTCCACGTTGATCAGGCTGGTCTCCAACTCCAGACCTAAGGTGATACACCCACCTCGGCCTCCCAAAGTGCTGGGATTACAGGTGTGAGCCACCGTACCCAGCCTGAGAATTTCTTAAAAAGTTAAACATACACTTACCATACTAGCAATTCCACTCTTAGGTGTTTACCCATTATAAATGAAAACATATGCCCTGGCCTCTTCACAAATGTTCAAAGCAACTGTACTCAAAATACTCCCAAACTGGAACAACCCAGTGTCCAAATGGATAAAGCAACTATGATATAATCCCAATCTATTGATACACATAACAACATGGACAGGGCTCCAAAGCATATGCTAAGTGAAAGAAACTTAGAGAGACTGGGTGCAGTGACTCACACCTGTAATCTCAGCACTTTGGGAGGCCGAGGCAGGACGACCACTTGAGCCCAGGAGTTCGAGACCAGCTTGGGTAACATAGTGAGACTTTGTCTCTACAAAAAGATCAAAAGGCCGGGCGCGGTGGCTCAAGCTTGTAATCCCAGCACTTTGGGAGGCCGAGACGGGCGGATCACGAGGTCAGGAGATCGAGACCATCCTGGCTAACACGGTGAAACCCTGTCTCTACTAAAAATACAAAAACTAGCTGGGCGAGGTGGCGGGCGTCTGTAGTCCCAGCTATTAGGGAGGCTGAGGCAGGAGAATGGCGTAAACCCAGGAGGCGGAGCTTGCAGTGAGCTGAGATCCGGCCACTGCACTCCAGTCCGGGCGACAGAGCGAGACTCCACCTCAAAAAAAAAAAAAAAAAAAAAAAAGATCAAAAAATTAGTCAAGTGTAGCGTGGACGCCTATAGTCCTAGCTACTCAGGAGGCTGAGGTGGGAGGCTACAATGAGCCAAGACTGCACCACTGCACTCCAGCCTGGGTGACAGAGTGAGACCCTGTCTCAAATAATAATAATAGATAAAAATAGGGCCGGGCGCGGTGGCTCACGCCTGTAATCCCAGCACTTTGGGAGGCCAAGGTGGGCGGATCACGAGGTCAGGAGATAGAGAGCATCCTGCCTAACTAACATGGTGAAACCCCGTCTCTACTAAAAACACAAAAAATTAGCTGGGCATGGTGATGGGCACCTCTAGTCCCAGCTACTCAGGAGGCTGAGGCAGGAGAATTGCTTAAACCCAGGAGGCAGAGGTTGCAGTGAGCCGAGATTGTGCCATTGCACTCCAGCCTGGGAGACAGAGCGAGACTCCATCTAAAAAAATTAATTAATTAATTAAAAAAAATAAACATTAAAATTAAAATTAAAAATAGAAAAAAATTTTCTCTTTGGGAGGATGAGATGGGCGGCAGATCATTTGAGGTGAGGAGTACGAGACCAGCCAGCCAACACGATAAAACTCCATCTCTACTAAAAATACAAAAAATGAGCCAGGTGTGGTGGTGCATGCTTGTGGTCCCAGCTACTCAGGAGGCTGAGGCAGGAGAATCGCTTGAACCCAGGAGGCAGAGGTTGCAGTAAGCCAAGATAGCACCACTGCACTCCAGCCTGGGCAACAGAGTGAGACTCCATTTCAAAAAAAAAAAAAATTAAAAAGAAACTAGATATATAATGTTTTTGAATTTCCCAAATTTCCTTATGTATAATGTCTAACCTTTTCTACTGTGGTAAGGGAAGATAGTTTGAAATATTTCACCCTTTTAAATTTACTGAAAATCATTTTATGGTCTAACACATAAACTGTCCTGGAGCATGCTCCCTGTGCACTTGAGAAGTGTGTGTATTCTGCTGTTGTCGGATGGAACAATCTGCAGATGACTGTTAGGTCTAAATGATTTATAGTGTTATTCAAGTCTTCTGTTTCCATCTTCATCTCTGCATAGTTGTTCTATCCATCACTGAAATGGGGTACTGAAGTCTTCAGCTATAATTGTTGAATTCTATTTCTGTTTTTAATTCTGTCAGTTTTTGCTTCATGTATTTCGGGACTCTGTTATTAGGTACATCTATGTTTAAAATTGTTATGTCTTCCTGATGGATTGATATTTTTTCGTTGTTCTCTGTCTCTAGTAACAATTTCTGCCTTAAAATCTATTTTGTCTGATACTAGTATAGTTTCTCCAGCTTGCTTTTGGTTACTGTTTGCATGGCATATCTTGTTCCATCCTTTTACTTTCAACATATTTGTGGTTTTGAATCTAAATTGCATCTCTTATAGACAGCACATAGTTAGATCATGTTTTTTTTTTTTTTTTTTTTTTTTTTGAGACGGAGTCTCGCTCTGTCGCCCAGGCTGGAGTGCAGTGGCCGGATCTCAGCTCACTGCAAGCTCCGCCTCCCGGGTTTACGCCATTCTCCTGCCTCAGCCTCCCAAGTAGCTGGGACTACAGGCGCCCGCCACCTCGCCCGGCTAGTTTTTTGTATTTTTTAGTAGAGACGGGGTTTCACCGTGTTAGCCAGGATGGTCTCGATCTCCTGACCTCGTGATCCGCCCGTCTCGGCCTCCCAAAGTGCTGGGATTACAGGCTTGAGCCACCGCGCCCGGCCTCATGTTTTTTAAAAAGTCCATTCTGCTAGTCTCTGCCATTTATTCAGTGTTCAATCCATTTATGTTTACTGTGTTTTTGAATAAGGTTACATACTGTTTTGACTCCATTTATGTGACCTACTAAAAAAGGCAAAACTATTGGACCAGAAAAGAGATAAGCGTTTTCAGGGAGTGAGAATGAACTGATTATAAAGGAGGACAAGAGAACCTTTTGGTGTGAAGGAAATCTTGACTGTGGGGTCAGTTTTATGACTGTATATATTTGTCAAAACTCACCAAACTATACACTTATAAAGGGTAAATTTTATTTGATGTAAATTAGACCTCAATAAAGATGACTCTGAGAAAAAGAAAGCAAGTTGGAGTAATTTGTGCAATATGGCTTTTGTAGAAAACAAAAACAATGTATGCATATATGCATTTGCATATGCTGGTATACACATGAGGAACACCAAGGAAAAATATACCATTTATAATGTAGCTTCAATGAAATGGCAATGAAGAGTAATAACTTTTAAATTACACATATTTGTTTCATGTTACAAATGTATTATATTTCTAATTTAAAAATAACATTAAAATTTAAAATAAATAATCTTCTTTCTTTGGAAATAAAAAATTTATAGATGAAATGACAGGATGTCTAGGATTTAGGATTTGCTTCACAATGCTCAGGGTAGAGCTGGGTGTGGTGGCTCATGCCTGTAGTCCCAGCTACTCAGGAAGCTGAGGCAGGATTGCTTTAGCCTTATAGCTGGAGGCTTCAGTAAGCTGTGATCATGCCACTGCACACTAGCCTGGGTGACAAAGCAAGACTAACTCAAAAAAAAAAAAAAAAGGCAGGGCATACAAGGTAGAGAGGATGAATGGGAGTATAGCAGAGACGAGTGGCCAAGAGTTAACTGCTAATGGAATTTTATACACAGAGATTCACTGTACTGCTCACTCGGCTTCTGTATATGCTTGAAATTTTTCATAATAAAAGGTTAAAAAGGAACATGGATATGTAAAGTGGAAAAAAGGGAGAGTTGAAGAAGAGTATTTCAGAGAACGATGTTACAGTGAAGGCGATGACCAAATAATCATAGTTTGGGGAACACTGGACCGGAAAATCTCCAAGAGCTCATCTATGCATAACCCTATTTTGTAAATAAACATGGTGGGTATTTTGTTTTATGTCTGTCAACTACGCTAAGAAAAATAGTAGCTTGGGTGAAATGAAGGACATGTAGAAAGAAGTCCGTAGTCATAACATATACAACTTCTGCTTTGTAGGCTCAGTAAAACCACTTGAATAAAAATCTCCAGAGACGAGAAGCGCCTTTCTGTTTTGTTTATTGTGATCTCCTCTATATTTGGAACACTGACGGGCACACAGTAGGCACTCAATAACTATGTACTGCATGAACAAATGTGTCATAGTCAGTAAGTTGGTGCTCTCAATGGGTATAGTTAGTAGTGGCACTCAGAAGCCAGGATTCTCACCAAATGAAGAACTTTCTGCTCAAGTGAGGTGTTCACATTTGGGCTATTTTAGTCTCTTCTCGAACCAAGCAAGTGTTCTGAGGCCCAAAATAGCAGCTCTACCTTGAGAGCACAAAACCCATTCCCTGTGTCTGAGAAATTCTAGTCTCGCCTCCCACACACAGACTTCTGCTCCTGGAAGTGGAGAAGGTAACGGGAAAAACGGAAGAGGAAGACTCAGTCATTTTTGCATGGCAAAGCCCTTTCAGAGAAGAAAGGAGTGGGGAGGACACAGTGATCGGCTGCGTAGATTCGCCTTTTGCTCAGCTTCTGGGACAGCTTAGCTGGTGGCCCCATCAGGGATCACCACAACTATGGAGCCACTTCCAGCAGGGTCATGTCGCCTTCCCAGGAAGGACCACAACCAGTGACTGATCCATGTGGGATTACAGAAAGACTGGCCATCTCAGTCCAGTTTGGGACAAATCTGCATGGCCACTCCAGCTCCAGAGCTCCCCATGGCATTGGTCAAGGCTGTTGCTGGGCCTGCATCATGGCTCAGTTTCTCCCACTGCCTAATCCTGTCTCTTTCTCCTCCTCTCCATAGGAGCTGCCCCGAGAGCATACTTCAATATCATCACACTAAACTCTCCCTCGGCCTGTTTCCCAGGGAACTCAACCCACAGCAGTGCGCATTATGCTACCAACTAAAGTTCTATATTATGCAGCAAAGACCACATGCCTTAGGACTGGTTTAAGTTTACATGAATATGTACATGAATTATGTAAGAATATTTACATCTTCAGGCTGGGCATGGTGGCTCACGCCTGCAATCGCAGCATTTTGGGAGGCCCAGGCAGGTGGATCACCTGAGGTCGAGTTCAAAACCAGCCTGGCCAACGTGGCCAAACTCCATCTCCACTAAAAATAAAAAAAAATTAGCTGGGTGTGGTGGCAAGTGCCTGTAGTACCAGCTACTAGGGAGCCTGAGGCAGAAGAATTGCTTGAACCCAGGAGGCAGAGGTTGCAGTAAGCTGAGATTACGCTATTGCACTCCAGCCTGATGACAGAGCAAGCCTCTGGCTTAAAAAAAAAAAAAAAAAAAAAAAAAAAATTTATATCTTCAAATACATTCACACAGGTATCACTGTCCTTATCAAAGAATGACATTGGGGCTGAGCGGTGGCGCACGCCTGTAATCCCAGCACTTTGGATGAGCCAGGTGGATCACTTGAAGTCAGGAGTTCAAGACCAGTCTGGTCAACATGGCAAAACCCTGTCTCTACTTTTTGTACTAAATACAAAATTAGCTGTGTGGTGGCGCATGCCAGTAGTCCCAGCTACTAGGGAGGCTGAGGCAGGAGAATCGCTTGAACCTGGAAGGCGGAAGTTGCGATGAGCCGTGATCGCGTCACTGCACTCCAGCCTGGCAACAGGGTGGGAGTCCATCTCAAAAAATGGTGTGGCTACAGGGCGGGCGTGTCCTGACTGCCTGAAGCCAATACATACAAGTAGTTCTTCACAGAGAGTGCACGTCACCTTAATTTTTACTTTTTACTCCTGGGTGCTGAAAAGACAACAGCTACTCTTCCCTTAATACTCCTAGTATCTTTAGTGCAGCTGAAGTGCATCTTCTGTTCAGATGCAAACACCCTTAACTATGCAGAGGCAGAGTGGAAAAGATCTACACCCTTTGGCCTAGACTCTGGCAGTCATTTCCAGAATGGATAACTTCTTAGTGCCAGGCAATGGCTTTCTACAAAACCCCTCAAAAGTCAGAGAGGTTAAGAGGACTCCCAAGTCTAGAGGAACGTCTCAAGCAGGAAACTTAAAAGATACGAAAAAGAATACACAGGCTGTAAAAAGACTTTCAGGAACTGAACACAACGCTTGGACCATTTCCTAAACGTAATAATGCTTGAATGCATGTGATTGGGTGAAAGGATGATTCCCACAGAACCGAAACAAATCAGACGTTCGGCTTTAGTGACTCCCTAAGTTGCGGGAGTTGTGGGAGTCAACCTAAGTTGCGTTTAAAAATAATTATTATTTTTAAAAAATAATAATTATTGTTGTTAAAATGATACATGCTGTTTTTTTAAAAGAATAAATTCAGAAATATTTAAAAAAAAGACAGCTGGGTGTGGTGGCTCACGCCTGTAATCCCAGCACTTTGGGAGGCTGAGGTGGGCGGATCACGAGGTCAGGAGTTCGAGACCAGTCTGGCCAACACAGTGAAACTCCGTCTCTACTAAAAATACAAAAAATTAGCTAGGCGTGGTGGTGGGTGCCTGTAATCCCAGCTACTCAGGAGGCTGAGGCAGGAGACTAACTTGAACCCGGGAGGTGGAGGTTGCAGTGAGTTGAGATCACATCACTGTACTCCAGTCCAGGAGACAGTGCAAAACTCAGTCTCAAAAAAAAAAAAAAAGAAAAAGAAAGAAAGAAAGAAAGAAAGAAAGAAAGAAGAAGGAAACATATTTCCCCAATTCTTCCACTTAGAAATAACTACAACTAGGCTGGGTGTGATAGCTCATGCCTATAATCCCAGCACTTTGGGAGTCCAAGGCCAGAGGATCGTTTGACTCCAAGAGTTTGAGATCAGCCTGGGCATCATAGCAAGACCCTGTCTCTACCCAAATCAAACAACCAAATCTTAAAAATCAGCCAGGCATGGTGGTATGTGCCTGTGGTCCCAACTACCCGGGAGGCTGAGGCAGAAGGATGGCTTGAGCCAGGGCAGTCGAGACTGCAGTGAGCTGTGATTATGTCACTGTACTCCAGCCTGGACGGCAGAGCAAGACACCGTAGAAAATGAAAGAAAGTAAAAGAAAAAACATAACACTAGCTGAATGACATGCCAGACATCTCCATGTACATACACAATGAGAAGGACAGAGAGGGGGAAAAAGCAAATTCAGTTTTACTTTAACAGGAGAGAGAATAAATGGAAGTAAAATAAATTGGTTGAGAGCAAAAAAATGTTATGTTATTTATCACAAGATATATATGATTCTAAGACATCCCAATAGGTTCATACTATACATTCGTTTTGTAAAATTTAAGTAAAATATGTTCTTAAAATGTAAGAGGTTGATGTAATTTTCTTAGGTATAAATTAATTCTCGTTTTGAGTCAGGGTCTCACTCTGTCACTCAGGCTGGAGCGCAGTGGCGCAATCTCAGTTCATGCAACCTCCGCCTCCCAGGTTCAAGTCATTTTCCTGTCTCAGTCTCCCAAGTAGCTGCCCGACCTTAATTTTAATTTTAAGCCATATCGAACATTTCTGTGATATAAAAGATAAGGAAATTTGTACACTTCTTTCAGTCCTACCCCCCGAATTTTGTTAGTCACATTCTCTATTTTTTTCTCCTGTTTTTCCTTTTTCTTTTTACCTTGCACATGTTTTAAACTTGCATTCACCAAGTGATCAAAATTAACATCACCAATAATGGGACAAAGAAACATCACAGGCCTCCTGGCAGGATACAGTATCACTTATATAGTCTTTCCACTAAAAATGCATAACCTGAATATCATCAGGAAGAAGCATCAGACAAACTCAAAATGAGAGACTTTATGCAGCTTAACTGGCCTGTTCTCATAAAAAAAAATGTCAATGTCATGAAAGACAAAAACAGAGGAATCGTTCCAGATTAAAGATGACTAAAGAGACACGACAACTCAGTGAAAAGAATGCATGATCTTGGACTGGATCCTGAATTTAAAAAATAATGCTGTAAAGGACATTACTGGGACAACTGCCTGAACAGGAACAGGGTCTGTACATTAGGTAATAGTGTTGTATCAAGGTTAAACTCCCTGAATTTGATGACTGCACTATGTTTATGTAAAAATAATAGAATACATGAGCATTATTTGTTCTATTCTTATAACTTTTCACAAAGTTTGAAATCATCTCCAAATAAAATATTAAAAACATCAGTCTGGGTCGGGCACTGTGGCTCATGCCTATAATCCCAGCGCTTTGGGAGGCCGAGGTGAGTGGATCACTTCAGGTCAGGAGTTTGAGACAAGTCTGGCCAATACAGCGAAACCCCATCTCTACTAAAAATACAAAAATTAGCTGGGTGTGGTGGTGCGCACCTGTATTTCCAGGTACTCTGGAGGCTGAGGCAGGAGAATCGCTTGAACCCAGGAGGTGGAGGTTGCAGTAAGCCAAGATTGCAGCACTGCACTCCAGCCTGGGTGGCAGAATGAGACTCTGTTTCAAAATAACAAAGAACCCCACAACATTAGTGTGTGCCCATAAATCCCACAGCTGTGTGCTTAGCTCTCTGTTTACTTGGATTTAATGCTCACGAGCAGTCCTTGTGTCCGCTTCTCGTTTGCCAAGGCCTTTACTTTGATTCATGTCTTGCTTGGCTCAAATTTATCATCAAGTGGCTCCTTTTCAGAAGGACTCCCAAACACCACAGCTTTTAAGTCCTTTCATGTCTGAAAACATGTGCCTGCCGTCTCACCTGAATAGTCACTGTCTGGAGATGATGCTCTTGGCCATACTTCCTGTCCCTCAAAACTCTGGATGCAGTGCAGCAGAGTTTTCTTGCACTGAATGTATCTGCAGTTGGGTTGGTTTTTCAAGTTTTTATATGAAATTTGATTTTTCTGCCTGGGCACTTAGAATTTATTTATTTATTTTTTTTTTGAGACAGTTTTGCTTTTGTTGCCCAGGCTGAAGTGTAATAGCGCAATCTCAGCTCACCACAACCTCTACCTCCTGGGTTCAGGCAATTCTCCTGCCTCAGCCTCCCAAGTAGCTGGGATTACAGGCATGCGCCACCACGCTTGGCTTTTTTTTTTTTTTCTGTATTTTTAGTAGAGATGGGGTTTCTTCATGTTGGTGAGGCTGGTCTTGAACTCCTGATCTCAGGTGATCTGCCTGCCTCGGTCTCCCAAAGTGCTGGGATTACAGGCGTGAGCCACCCCACCCAGCCTAGAATTATTTTTATATTGTTGAATTTCAATAATCACCAGGGTATTTTTTGGGGGGTGTCTATTATTGTGGACCAATTTTTCCCAGTGGGTCCCCTTACTGGGTTTCCATACAATCCACTCGCTTTTCTGTTTGTGGATTCAGTTATTCTTTTACTTGGGGAAATTTCCTTATCATATCTCCTAATACTTTAAACACACACACACACACACACATTTTTTGAGACGGAGTCTTGCTCTGTCCCCTAGGCTGGAGCACACTGGTGTGGTCTCGGCTCACTGCAACCTCTGCCTCCCAGGTTCAAGCTATTCTCCTGTGTCAGTATCCAAGTAGCTGGGATTACAGGCGCCCGCCACCACACCTGGCTAACTTTTTTATTTTTTAGAGACAGGGTTTCACCATGTTAGCCAGGCTGGTTTCAAACTCCTGACCTCAAGTGATCCGCCCACCTCGGCCTCACAAAGTGCTTGAATTACAGGCTTGAGCCACCATGCCCGGCCTAAATATAGATACATTTTTGAGACAGAGTCTTGCTATGTTGCCCAGCCTTGTCTTGAACTCCTGGGCTCAGTCTCCTGCCTTGGCCTCCCAAATTGCTGGGATTACAGGTGTGAGCCACTGCACCCGGCCCTTTCCTTTATATTTTAAGAAACGTTTATAAGGCTGCTGTTTATGATTTATTTAGTAGTCTTGATCTGGTCTGGTTTGGTCTTCAATTTGTTTCCTTAATTCGTCAATATCCCTGTTAAACTTGTGTCATTTTACCATCTTCTCCTTGAACAGTTGTTTTATTCAAATAACTTGAGTTTTACATAACACAAAGCACTATTTTCCCTGGGTAACAGCTTCTCTTGGCCTGAATTCCTGTGTCTCTCTGGCTCTCGATGTTCCGTTCTTTCCCTTTCCCTCTTAGGGTGCAGAATGTATACACTTCTTCATCTCATTCTGGATGGCTCTACCTAGACCTTGCCTTTGCTCACATAAACTGAGAGTTTCCCCCAACACCCTTCCTACCTTATCTGAGGCCTTTATCTTTAACCCCTCTACAGCTAAAAGGTAAGCACTACAACTGACACATTTCTGTAGCCAGAGGCTTCTGGACAGAGTTAAGGTTGGGATAGTTGAGGCTACAATAGACTGTTGGCGATCTCTTTCCTGAGATTTTTTCTTCAGTGTTCTGTGCACATCACTCACTCTACCTGAACATAGGTAATCCCATTCCCACAGGAGAACATCCTCAGCCTTGGGGCACATATCCCCAGTGGGCTGTTTCCACAGTGCTCCTACTGCTTCTGCTACCTTCCCTTCCTAGAGACTGGAACCCAGCCTCTCCTGTGATTGGAGGTGGTTATGTGATACAATCACAGAAATGTTAGCTTTCTTCCCCAAATCAGAAGACAGAGCCATGTGAGAAGCCCCTTGCATTTCCCTGCCTTGTCCTCCCCCTGCTTCCTTCCAGAAAGCTCTGCAATGCTTCAGGTACAATAGCCAACCGGGGATCAGACGGACAAGAACTACACACCTAGTAGAGCAGCAAGCAGGAAGGAAGAGCCAGCTCCGTGCAGACGTTCCTGAGGGGGTACCCAGCCCAGACTACCTACTGTGGACTTATCATCACTTGGGAAAAATACCTACCCACAGTGCCTTGTGCCTGTCAGCCGCAGTTTGTTGGCTAGACTAGCTACAGAAAATGACCACTGGCAGTTTTTCCCACTGTTGGTAAAATCCTGCGATGGTGCAAAGGGGCATCGAGCCTCAGAAACTTTTCCTTTACTTTTCTCAGGCTGTCTACTCACCTCTTCAGTCTAATTTTTTCCAAACTAGACTGGGCACAGGGATGGGGAGAATTCGAGTAAAAATTTTTAGGATTTTGCTGTTCACCATCCTTTCCACTTAACACTGGGGACAAAGTGTCAGAGTCAAACCACAATTTTGTTTCCTTTCTTGGTTGTCAATTTACTTTTCATTTTTTGAGACAGAGTCTCAATCTGTCACCCAGACTGGAGTCCAGTGGCGCAATCTCAGCTCACTGCAACCTCTGCCTCCCGGGTTCAAGTGATTTTCCTGCCTCAGTCTCCCGAGTAGCCAGAACTACAGGCGTGCACCACCATGCCCGGCTCATTTTTGTGTTGTTTTATTAGAGATGGGGCTTCACCATGTTTCTCAGCTGGTCTCAAACTCCTGACCTCAGGTGATCTGTCTGCCTCAGCCTCCGAAAGGGCTGGGATTACAGGCGTGAGCCTCCGTGTCCAGACTTGAGTGCCAATTTAAAAGTTTACAGCATGAAGTTGACTGGCTTTGTTGGCTTCTGCTGGACACACATTTTAATACAGAAAAACTGTGTTCCTAGCATTGGGTACTGAAGGGAGAGAGAGTCTATGATCCAGCCCTAGTTGCCCAGAAGTCCCTGAGCCCGGATTAAAATTATGATGGCTGATAACCACCATTTTTCCAAACTAATACACAATAAGCTAAAAACAGCTTTTCCTTTCTAAGCATTCATGTCTGGGAATTGAGGCTCATTTATTAAATGGCAGGTGACTTCACGATCAATTTAGATGCTAACCTCAATTTTTTTGTATAACACATCTGCTGTAACCTCTGTCAGGAAAAACTGTTCATGAAAAACAGGTATTGAGTCATTTAATCCCTGTCCGGTTTCCATAAGCAAACTGTAACCTCATTCTACAAATAGCCAGGGGGAGAATCAGCTCTGTTCCCATAGTGACAGCTCACTGTATTTGCTATCTTTACAAGGTGGAATACATGTGAGGTTTGGAAATGATAAATCAGACATATCAAAAGTGACTACCTAAAGTGACTATTTCTATAGAAGAACTAACATTATTTTTAGAATTCCCTATGAAAAGAAAATAGAGGCTAGACTATACCTGTGGTCCCAGCTACTGGGGAGTCTGAGGCTGAAGGATCCCTTGAGCCCAGGAGATTGAGGCTGCAGTGAGCTACGATAGCACCACTGTTCTCCAGCCCAGGTGACAAAATAAGACTCTGTCTCTTAAAAAATGAAACGAATGCTCTGTATGGTTTCCATTAATCTTAAACCATATGACGTTGCCTAAATTTACACTGTATGCTTCTATCAGTCATGCAGAGAGCAAATGTCCCACTAAGTTGGTGATCAGGCTTTTGGCGACCACAACTCTGCAACAAAAGCTATTGCGATGGTTAATACTGAGTGTCAACTCGATTGGATTGAGGATGCAAAGTATTGATCCTGGGCATGTCTGTGAGGGTGTTGCCAAAGGAGATTTAACATTTGAGTCAGTGGGCTGAGAAAGGCAGGCCCACCCTTAATCTAGGTGGGTACAATCTAATCAGCTGCCAGCTTGACCAGAATAAAAAGCAGTCAGATGGCCGGAAGCAGTGGCTCATGCCTGTAATCCCAGCACTTTGGGAGGCTGAGGCAGGCGGATTGCCTGAGCTCAGGAGTTCGAGATCACCCTGGGCAACATGATGAAACCCAGTCTCTACTAAAATACAAAAAATTAACTAGGCCTGGTGGCATGCACCTGTAGTCCCAGCTACTAGGGAGGCTAAGGCATGAGAATCGCTTGAGCCCAGGGGGCGGAGGTTGCAGTGAGCCAAGATTGAGCCACTGCTCTCCAGCTTGGACTACAGAGTGAGACTCCATCTTAAAAAAAAAAAAAAAAGCTGGCAGAAGAACGTGAAAAGACTAGACTGACTTAGCCTCCCAGCCTACATTTTTCTCCCATGCTGGAGCTTCTTACCCTACATTGAACTTCAAGTTCTTCAGCTTTGGGCTTCCTTGGTCCTCAGCTTGCAGATGGCCTCTTGTGGGACCCTGTGATTGTGTGAGTTAATAGCCCTTAATCAACTCCCCTTTATATATATCTATCCTATTAGTTCTGTCCCTCTGGAGAACGCTGACTAATACAGCTCTGAAACTGGAGGTAAAGGGAATCATCTACAGAAGTGGAAAGAGCAGTCACAAAGTCTGTCTTCTTCTGTAAAACAGAAACTGGGCCCTAGCTAAAAACAAGTTACTCACCAAACACCCATGCATTCATTCAAACCTACAGGTCGTACTATACGATTCCTACTTTCTCACAGTCTGTGGGAGAAGCAGGAGAAGCAGAAGCACACGATGCTGACCACAATGCTGGGTTCTAAGGGTCAGGGCACTGCAGAGCCCACACCTAACCACAGAGGGGCAGCAGCTTGCTCTGCTTAAGATCAGAAGCAATGACCTTCAAGATGGGCCTTTAACAACGAGGACACGCTCATCAAGTGGGAAAGGAGACAAGAAAAGATGCAAAAGCAGCCAGGCGCGGTGGCTCAAGCCTGTAATCCCAGCACTTTGGGAGGCCGAGACGGGCGGATCACGAGGTCAGGAGATCGAGACCATCCTGGCTAACATGGTGAAACCCCGTCTCTACTAAAAATACAACAAATTAGCCGGGTGTGGTGGCGGGCGCCTGTAGTCCCAGCTACTCGGGAGGCTGAGGCAGGAGAATGGTGTAAACCCGGAAGGTGGAGCTTGCAGTGAGCCGAGATCCGGCCACTGCACTCCAGGCTGGGCGACAGAGCGAGACTCCGTCTCAAAAAAAAAATAGAAAAGATGCAAAAGCAGACCTGTGAATGGCAAGATTCTGGGATGCACTGGGTTTTCTAAGCAAAACAAACATTTGAGGCAGAAAAAAAAAAAAGTACCAGTAGGGTTCAGAGTCCATTTTTAGAGCGCTGTTTGACCCCACCTACCCCATTTCTAGCTCACAGCTTTTTAAAACCTTCAACAACAATAATCATGAAGTAAGCAGAAAAAAAGTTTTATTCTCACAATAGAACAGCAGCTGGACAAACAGGCTTTCAAGTTAGGCAGACATGATTTCGAATCTCGGCTCCTCCACTGCCTATCTGTGTGTCCTTGGTAGGTTAGTTCACTTTTTTTTTTTTTTTTTTTTTTTTTTTTTTTTGGAGATGGAGTCTCACTCTGTCGCCCAGGCTGGATTCAAGCAATTATCTGCCTCAATATCCCGAGTAGCTGGGATTACAGGCGCCTGCCACCGTGCCTGGTTAAATCTTTGTATTTTTAGTAGAGATAGGGTTTCACCATCTTGACCAGGCTGGTCTTGACTCCTGACCTCATGATCCACCCGCCTCAGCCTCCCACAATGCTGAGATTACAGGCGTGAGCCACAGCGCCCGGCCGTTAGTTCACTTTGAGCCTGTTTCCTGTCTAAAAATAATCCTACTATCTCTGAGGTAGGTTGTGATGATTCCATGAAATAATGGTAAAGCAATCAGCTCAGTTCAACAAATTATGATGCTTCTAAATAAAGGAATCAGGAAAGAACCTAGGTGGTGGGTCAGTATTTACCTTTCCCAAGTCAATCTAGTCTCCGCTGTCTCGATTTTAGAATGAAAAAGCAAATTTTTCTGTAGTACTACAACTAAAATTATTTTTTTAAAATAGCATTTCTGCCAAATACTGTAGCTCTGTAATACATTTCTAACACAGCTGATCAATAGTTTGACTTCACTATAGAAAGCAACTAAGTGAAATTTTATAGAATTCTTGGAGATGATACAATAAGAGAGTAACAGAGCCCAATGAATTAATCGATCTTCATTAAACTAAGGTTGCTTCTAAGTTACTTTAAACGGGTGGCTCACTCCACTCTTTTGAAATATATGTACCATGGAAAGAACGATCTGTAATCTTTCTTGGTAATCACTATTTTTCACAATCTCCATCATGAAAGCCTATCACATTTTAGTTCACACACACATTATTTCTCCTTCTGAGTTACACACAGGAAACTACCACTGGCATAAGAATCCATCCCATTCTTTAAAAGGAAGTCACTTGTTGGCCGTTCCTGTAGGCATTATTTTCTAACACTCTGCAAAGCACCTGATTTTTACATTTTTTAGTCACAAAACCTTTTCAGTAGGAAGCTAATTGAAATCTCTACTGCAAAAGAGAACAGAGCTGCTAGGATAGAGAGGAGCCCAAGACAGGCAAAGAAACTCTGGGAAATTCTAACCAAGGAAGCATGATGTCTCCTGAATTCCTTCTGGTTCTGAGTAACAGAGACAAGAACTGTAATCATCAGTCCAGTCAAGGGCCACAGCATAAGATAAGAGGATGATCTCTGTGCGTTCCTCCTATTTATGGAACCCACTCTCTCTACCAGAGATGTTCAATGAAACGATACGAGATGGCAATAGACTCAGCACTTAGCCAACATCCTTCTCCTTCCAAGTCCCTGTGGACACACTGATGCTGGAGATGCCAAATGCTGTAGGTGTTTTAGCTTGTGCCAGGAAAAAAGAACCCCTGCTGGTTAATGGGCTTCCATTCTTCATAAACTCCAGTTTCTCACAAACTCACCAAAGGAGAGTGCAGTGACCCTAGTTAAGTCAACACACTGATTCTTTCCTTGGCCCCCATCAGAAGATGACATCTCTTGACACTAGTCGCCAAATGATGCTGAACGAATTACTATCATCTTTGTGCTTCCGTTCCCCCTTTTACAAATGGGGATAATAATAGTGCTATCGCTTAGAATTGTGGCAGGGACTGCGATGATAGCTAGCACTTATTTGTGCCTGCCACATAGCAAGAGCCCAAAACTGTTAGCTACTATCACCAACAGCATCATCATCATCTTGGAGTCTGGAGAGACGTGGCATTTCCTTCACAAAATAAGAAAATTGTGGAGAGCAACAATGAAGATTTTAAAGTCTAAAATTAACTCTCCAAAAAGTGCTTTCACCACGAATTGCACCATATCAATGGGTACTCAGTACAATTACCCCAAACTAATCCTAATCCCAAGTAAGAATTAATGTTTGGAACATATAATGGGGAAAAAAAATTTCCCCCTTGGAGTATAAAGCAACAATGAATGACTACACAGCAAAAGTCTCCTAAAAATGTAATTTTAAGCTGCTGCTCCGAAGTCAGATGTGACTTACAATTCAGCACTTTGATTCAACTGTTAGAGAAGAATAAAAGGCAGAATACAGCTTCCTTTAAAATCAGTTTTGTTGCCATGTTTAATCAACTTCTCTATAAGAAACCTCTGAAATTTAAATATAGAAGCAAATAGGTTGTGGTTTGCTTACAGTTCACGCCAGTTGTAACATATATTCTATATTTACCAATGCACACAAGTGCACATGTATGCACAGTTCCATTAGAAAAGGCTTAAGCATGCTTTTTAATTTAAACAAAAGCAGAGTTCTATTCAAAATCAGCTGCCAACACTCACACCACATCTATATTCTTGGAATCTGTTTCTTCAAAATCAATTTTGATGAAAGTGAAAAAAAAATCTTAAGGGAAAAATAATTTAATAATCCAAGTAGTAGTAGGGAGAAGATACTGTCGCCTTCCATTTAAATGTTGAGCTACAAGATTGTCTAATAAAGATCGTATTTTCTACTTGCTTGCAAGTTCCAGTGTTTTGTGTGTTTTGTAAAGGACCTCTCAAATCTCTCCTACCCTAAATCCTACAGCAGCACCTTTGAAAACAAGGAGACACATAGCACAGGGAACTTGGAATTCCGCTTGGAATGACCCCACCACACTGAGCAGACTCCGAGTAACCTCTGAGCATGCTGCCCACAGCAGCAGCACCCAGCATGGCAGAGCTGGAACCCCTCGCCAAAGGACACTGACCTTTTGATGACTTGTGACTTCGTCCCTGCTTCTCCCCAGCTCCTCAGCAAGTTTAACGTTCTCTTCTTGCAATGCTGAAAGCTGCTGGGACTTCTGAGCTGCTGCCTGCTTTAGGGTTTCTCTGCAAGGACAGTGAGTGCAGGGTTACCATAGAAACAAGACAGGCAAGGAAACTGTGGGAGACAACCAGCTTCACAGCACTGAAGAAAATATATCTGGGTCACGTGCCTGATAGGATCTATAATAACAGCAGACAGTATTATCTACATGCAGAAGGGGCTAAATGGCCACAACCTCCCAAAAGGAGGACAGCCACCCACAAGTATTACATTTTTCAGAACCTAATAAACCCTATGGCCACCCTCCCACCACCCACTTACCCCATAAAAAAGGAGTTTTGCTATAAAATAAATGACAAATGAGACAGTCAGTACAGCCCTCCTATCTTTAGGAATACTTCCGTTAGATGATTTTACTAAAACCCACTTCGTTGATAAAGTGATTTAATTTGCTGCCAAGGCACTCTGTTCTAACTGCACAGATCTTTAATTTATTTTTTTCTGGAAGAAATACAAATCCAATGGTCCCATTTACCAGTGTATCTGTCAGAGTCAAGTGCTGATGTAAATCTGAGTATATTTTTAGGACAACTAGAGGCGGAATGCCCAAAGGAAATACAGTTTCCTAATTACATAACAGGTGTTTTATTTTGATAGTAGTCTTTCCGTAATGCTAATTTATAATTGAAAGAAGCAAATAAAAATATAATACAGACTACTAACTTATATCATGAATATCAGCATGAAAAAATGAACAGGATAGGTATATTTATTAAACATCTTCTTGTTCTTAAAATAATCCAAAACATAGATCCTAAACATTATCCTTTATACATGAATATGCACAATATTTGATCACTAAATCTTAGTTTTATGTTATAGAGGGTTTTGATGGAATTGTGAATTTTAAGTACATCTGTGTTGGTTAAACTCCGTTTAGCAAGCTGTCATACATGGCTGAATTCTCAATCAAGTCATCTGGGTATGAATCCATCTGCTGATGCATGAACGCATCTATTTTTAACTTCAATTGTCTAATGGGTGGCAGTTCTCGGCACATTCGATTTTCTCAATTTTTAATTCTCCATCCACCTATAATATGCACACTGGGATGACCTCAGGAAGTCTTAGGGAAATAAATCCACACAAAAATTCTCTTAGCACACTAACTTAGGCTTTTTACAGAGATGTTTATCTGGCAATTGAAGATAAACTAAGAAGGAATTTTAGCCTCAGCTAGTCACTCATGAAAGAGACTCATATATATGAACCTCTATATATATATGTATATATGTATGTACATACACATACACACATATCACAGCGAAAGTTCATCTGTCCAAAGTCCATCAATCTTTGACAAATCAGATTTCCTTATGGTAAAATTACCATAAGCCAAACATATTTCCCAGGTGATCACTGCCTTCATGAGTGGCTACATGGTGTCTGCATGTGTGTGGCCTGTCAAAGTGCTACGCTTATACTACTGTTCCTTCTCTCTCAAGCCTACAGGAAGGAAAATTAAAACAATGCATCAAGGAAGTAATCTAAAAGTGGCCAAAGTGTCCTAAAGAATTGACCTATAAAAACAAAATTATTGGGTTTTTTTGTTATTGTTGTTTCGAGATAGAGTCTTGCTCTGTCACCAGGCTGGAGTGCAGTGGCGCGATCTCAGCTCACTGCAAGCTCCGCCTCCCGGATTCACGCCATTCTCCTGCCTCAGCCTTCTGAGTAACTGGGACTACAGGCGCCCGCCACCGCGCCCAGTCAATTTTTGTATTTTTAGTAGAGACAGGGTTTCATCATGTTGGCCAGGATGGTCTGGATCTCTTGACCTCATGATCCACCCACCTCGGCCTCCCAAAGTGCTGGGATTACAAGTGTGAGCCACCACGCCCAGCCAAAATTATTGTTTTAAAATTTACAAAATGCTTCCATTTTCTCATTTAATCCTCAAAGCCCAAGGAGGCTAATGTTATTTATGTTTTATTGAGAAGACTGAAGCTCCAGGAAGTAAACAGATTTGCCCCAAATCATAAAGCCAGTACGCAGTAAAACCACAAGAACAGGAGCTGCAGTTGGCAGATGACTTCAGTCGTGATTCAGACCTAGAGCACTTCGTTTTTTCTTTAGTGGGTAGCGGGTGAATCCATTTCATAGAGGAAAGAGGCTCTGATAACCCAAATTCTGGAAATACTCAAGGAATGATTCTCAAAATAGCTACAAAAATATTTCTACTGGTTTTTAAAGAAGCTACCTTTCTTTCTACATGACAAGACATCTTGACGCAGAAAAGACTAGGTTTAAAACTAAAGACAAACATTGTTAATATTGACATGCAAACATTTTACTTATGAATCCATCATAAATCTATTATCATGCTAAATGTATTGTACATTTACTACTGTGCCAGGTGAGTAAAGACAAAAATTAGATTGCTTATACCCTTTTTTCCCTAAGATCCAAAATTATACACAAGAAACTGTTTCACTGTTGATTTACAACTGAAAATAGGAGCTGGCTAACCGAAATCAAGCAAGAGCTTTCCTAAAAGCAGTCTCCTAAGTGGCACACAGGAAAAGAACATTGTTACAAGTGCTGGTTTCCAGGGGCAAGGGCGATATTCTAGAGGGAGTGGTTCCTATTAGAACCCCTGTGGTGGTTGAGCATAGTGGCTCAAGCCTGTAATCCCAGCACTTTGGGAGGCTGAGGCAGGTGGATCACTTGAGGCCAGGAGTTCGAGACCAGCCTGGCCAACATGGCAAAACCCCATCTCTACTAAAAATACAAAAATTAGCTGGGCGTGGTGCATGGCTGTGATCCCAGCTACTTGGGAGGCTGAAGTGGCATGATGAATTGAACCCGGGAGGTGGAGGCTGCAGTGAGCTGAGACTGCTGCCACTGTACTCTAGCTTGGGCAACAGAGTGAGACCCTGTCTCAAAAAAAGAAAAAAAAAAGAAACCCTGTGTCTATATCGGTCCCCTTTTTCTCCAGGAACCACAGTCCTACTAGGTGAAAAGAAACACCAAAAAAGCTCCAGAGGACACGCAAAACCCCACACACATTAAACCACGGAAGAAGTAAGTGGCTGCTCATTCTCCAGCTTGGAGCTCTGAGGAATAAGACTAAGGAGGAGCAAAGTGACTGCTTTGTTTTGAGAAGCACTGTGCCCATTACACAGTCCTCTTATAGCAGAAGGCCCTGGAAATCTGACCAGGGGGCCACTGGTCATCAGGGGCAGGGGTTTTTTCAACCTACTCCCCATATCTCCTGCGCTGGCTTCCATGGAACGCTACCAGCGTTCCTCCCTCCCGTTAACAGTCCCAGGCATATTGTGCCAAGTCACTCACAGGAAGATGTGATTCCCTCAGGTCTGCTGGGGCAGAAAAAAGGTAGAAAATCCAAAACAGCTCAGGCTCTTTCTGCCCTGGGATTCGGTTCCTTCCCACCCGAATATGTTCAGGGATCAGAGGTCTGGGGAGTGCAGTACCAGGAACAGCTCAGCACAGGCTAGGGTTAGCATGACAGCAGCTGGAGCCACGATCTCAGCTAAGCTTTTATTAGCCAATGGAATAATTCGAAGGAGGAGGTCACAAAAACAACTTATGTCACCTGGCCAGGAGCAGTGGCTCATGCCTGTAATCCCAGCACTTTGGGAGGCTGAGGAGGGCGGATCACCTGAGGTTGGTAGTTCAAGACCAGCCTGATCAACATGGAGAAACCCCGTCTCTACTAAAAATACAAAATTAGCTGGGCGTGGTGGTGCGTGCCTGTAATTCCAGCTACGGAAGCAGGAGAATCACTTGAACCCAGGAGGCGGAGGTTACGGTGAGCCAAGATCATGCCACTGCACTCCATTCAAAAAAACAAAAACACCACCACCAATAAACTATTTGTCTTCATAAGGGTGAAATCAACGCCACACTGAGGGTAGGTGACATGACAGGATTCAGTGAGGACTCTGAACATTAAAGGGTGATCTCACTGGAATACTAGTAATGACCACAACAAAAGACTCCTAAGAGCCGGGCGCAGTGGCTCCCGCCTGTAATCCCAGCACTTTGGGAGGTCAAGGTGGGCAGATCATTTGAGGCCAGAAGTTCAAGACCAGCCTGGCCAACATGGTGAAACCCCATTTCTACTAAAAATACAAAAAAATGGCCAAGCGCGGTAGATCACGGCTGTAATTCCAGCACTTTGGGAGGCTGAGGCGGGCAGATTACAAGGTCAGGCGTTCGAGTACAGCCTGGCCAATATGATGAAACCGTTTCTACTAAAAATATGAAAAGTAGATGGGCGTGGTGGCAGGCACCTGTAATCCCAGCTACTCGGGAGGCTGAGGCAGGAGAATCGCTTGAACCCGGGAGGCAGAAGTTGCAGTGAGCCGAGATTGCACTACTGCACTCTAGACTGGGCTAAAGGGTGAGACTCCATCTCAAAAAAAAAAAAAAAAAGTACAAAAAAAATTAGCTGGGCATGGTTGCGCACACCTGTAATCCCAGCTACATGGGAGGCTGAGGCATGAAAATTGCTTGAACCCAGGAGGCAAGACATCATGGTGAGTAGAGATCACACCACTACACTCCAGTCTGGGGAACAGAGTGAGACTGTCTGAGAAGCAAACAAACAAACAAATAAAAACAACAAAGGACCCGTAAGTAGCACTGCAGGAAAGTGGAATTTTATCTAAACCCCACGAACCCTCTTGGCCAGGTCCACTTGGCCCTGCCCCTCCATCACCTAGTAGGACCCAGGGAGCTCGACGGTGGGATTATGGCAGCAGAGGCTGGAGAGGGAGTCTCCCATGGCAGTTCACACACTCCCTCACCAGCTGCCCGTGGGACACATCGCAGGAATTCAACCTGATGCCCCAAAGCCCTCCAGGTTTGCAAAATGACTCGTGTCACCAAGAAAAGAAATCCTAAGCTGTACCTGCACCCCGCTTCCTGAATGAACAGAACTGTCACATTACAACAAATGACTTTGTTTTTCCTGTCATGGTGACCCATCTTCTATTTGTGTCATTTGATGTTGGCAGGCCAAGGAAATTGAAGCCTCCCCTGATGACCATAATCATAATTGTAAATGTATAAATCTGCATAAGTGAAATAGTTGGAACTGTTTAAACATAATCCCATCATCTAGAGACCCGCCATTTAAACTAGGACCGAGGAAGAAAATCACTGACATCACAAGCTGTACATCTCCTTGCAGGAGCAGCTCAGATCAGATTCTTCCCAGGAAAATTTTAAAATTCTCAGAAGAACCACACATGTGCTAGCTTAATCCAAGCTCAATCAACAAATAGTATTGAGGATGGTGACTTAAAACAGCAGTTTGGAACTGATGCTTTTGTTTTTGTTTGAATTTCATCTATGTATTAGGATTGGAAATAAAAGACAAACCCTTGAAGGGCAGGGACCATATATACTCACCTTCTTATCCTTCCTACCTTAACTGTACCTACCATGAAAGAAAAAGACACACTCAAATGTTCACCAGGTGAATTAGCTTTAGGGTTTTAGGTTAATACGGTTGATATAGTGTAGTTAACAGAAGACCAAAGGAAATCTACACTGGAACCATCCTTTAAAATGTCAGAAAATGCCAATCTCTAATAACTACACTAGCCAAACTTGAAAGGCAAGAATTGAGTTAGCATCAACAAAGGAAGTATGAACAGTCTGTCTGCCTGAAACCATGTAACAAACTGATGTGTAAATCTTAATTTTAAAGTCTTCCAAAATGCTGGTCATTTCATTTGCATGCCAGATGGTTTGATTACTCTTTTTTTTTTTTTTTTTTACTATTAAAAAGAGTTTTGAGGGACTTGCTAATAAAGGGTCTGACATTTCCAAATGTTAAGATTGGCTGGCCAGGTGCAGTTGTTCATGCCTGTAATCCCAGCACTTTGGGAGGCTGAGGCGGGAGGATCACTTGAGGTCAGAAGTTCAAGACCAAATGTTAACATTCTGCTTGTACTTTCAAGGCTTTCAAGTCACTTCTTTTCTTTTTTTTTTGAGACAGGATCTCACTCTGTCACCCAGGCTGGAGTGCAGTGGCACGATTACGGCTCACTGAAGCCTGAACCTGCCGGGCTCAAGTGATCCTCCCACCTCAGCCTCCCGAGTAATTGGCAAACAGGCATGCACCACCATATCCAACTAATTTTTATTTTTATTTTTATTTATTTTTTTTTTTAATTGAGACGGAGTCTCGCTCTGTCGCCCAGGCTGGAGTGCAGTGGCCGGATCTCAGCTCACTGCCAGCTCCGCCTCCTGGGTTTACGCCATTCTCCTGCCTCAGCCTCCCGAGTAGCTGGGACTACAGGCGCCCGCCACCTCGCCCGGCTAGTTTTTTGTATTTTTAGTAGAGACGGGGTTTCACCATATTAGCCGGGATGGTCTCGATCTCCTGACCTCGTGATCCGCCCGTCTCGGCCTCCCAAAGTGCTGGGATTACAGGCTTGAGCCACCGCGCCCGGCCCAACTAATTTTTATATTTTTTGTAGAAACAGGGTTTCGCTGTGTTGTCCAGGCTGGTCTCAAACTCCTGGGCTCAAGTGATCCACCCACCTCAGCCTCCCAGTGTTGGGATAACAGGCACGTGCCACCACACCCAGCCCAAAATCACATCTGAATCCCCAGCTTAACTTATCAGCCAGTACACATTTCACTCTGATCCTTTAACTCAGCTGTGGTTCTGACTTAACAGCAGTTACTGATGTTACTTCTAGGGTATGCAATAGAGTTGGCATACGTTTATGTGCTTCTCAAATATTTTTTAAATAATTAGCATTGTGTTTTCACGTTTTCAATTTAAAATTCATTCCATATTTTTTTCTCAAAGGAGAGAAACTTACATTTCTTTCCTAAATTCTTCCATTTTTTGATTCTCCACAGTCAGGAGTTCTTTTGATTTGTTCAGCTCTTCCACATTTTTCAAGTTGTTTTCTTTAAGTGTGTCCAACTTAAAGACCAAGAGAAAAAAGCTTGATGAAATTATTTCATTTTCCAATGACATGAATGAACAAATTATTCATGAAAGTGTGTACTGAAAAGACAGATGAAATTAGTCACTTGCAAAAAAAAAAAAAAAGTCACCTGGGTGAAGAGATTACAAATGACAAGTCTATTACAAACTGCAAACCTCCTCCTTACATTTAGTCTGACATATCCTGTACACCTGGCCAAAATGTCAAACTAAATTGCTACACAGAAGTAAAGTTTTCTTTCATCTTGTGTACAATTCTCAGCACTTATCACGGAACTTGCTACTCAAATATGATTCATTAAAAACAAGAAATAAAATGCAAAGCAATGACATCAGCAAGGATTATTCTTCGTAATGAAAAGAAACCCCTTTCTTTCCCCAAAGATTAGTGATTTAGGATATGATATTGTTCAGTGTCAGTACCAGATTTACATAGTCCTCATTACAAAAATTATTTATTTGAATCAAAATTATTTGTAGATTGGAAAAAAATTTAGTTACCCATTTGAACTTGAACCTGAAGAGGAAAAAGTCACGTCGTGGGACTGAAGAGCACTTACACCCATTTGGCTCCATCATTGGCCCACGGGGATGCAGCCAGCGGAGGGCCTGGCCCTTGGTGGAAAGCCAGAGCTGTCACTGGGATGAGTGGGGATGTGACTGATCATAGGCTGTGGCAGGTGGCTGGAGCTCTAGGTGCGGAGCCACCACCAAGGATGGCAGCTAATGTGGGCCTCCATTCCTCAAGGTGGCTCCTGGGGCCATGCTGGCTTTCTGGGCCTTGAGAAGTTGTCTCCTACAGGCAGAAGAGGGCGCTATCTCCTTTTGCCATGCCCCATGCCACCAGTCAGGAGTCCTAGAAAGTGTCTTGCTAGTTTTACAACTACCATCTTCCTTTTAACACCTAACATTCCAGATTAACAAAACAAGAAAAATAAAATATCACAATGTGTCTGAAAACATGGTTCATCCAACCCTGAATTCTGGCTGTAACAGACACCAAGGGATCTGTTACAGTACAAAACAGTTCCCCCTGGTTCCACTGCTGCAGGTTGGACACATTCCCTAAAATCCTCTCACTTACTTCAGCTTCTAATTTTGATTAACAGCTATGATTTTTTAATGCTTTTATATTTTTAGCTTAAGTCATCTTCTCTTAGGATTGTTAGTTCTATAAATGTGCTTCCTTCTACGTGAAGTGTTGTTATTTACCATATCATTACCTCCAAATGTTCATCTCCTTTGAGAAGTTGATCCTTGACCTCCACAATGAGAAGGCCTAGTCTTGACACTGGCTCCTCAGTTTGGCCACCGCCTCCCCCTTGATTTCCTTCCTTAATGTCTTACCTGCCTATTACTTTTAAAAGCATCTGGGTCGGGCGTGGTGGCTCCCACCTGTAATCCCAGCACTTTGGGAGGCCAAGGCAGGCAAAGATCACGAGGTGGAGTTCAAGAACAGCCTGGCCAACATGGCAAAATCCCGTCTCTACTTAAAATACAAAAATTAGCCAGGCGTGGTAGCGGGCACCTGTAACCCCAGCTACTCAGGAGGCTGAGGCAGAAGAATCACTTGAACCCGGGAGGCGGAGGCTGCAGTGAGCCGAGATCGTGCCTTTGCACTCCAGCCTGGGCAACAAGAGCAAGACTCCGTCTCAAAACAGTGACAACAAAACAAAAAACAAGCAACAACAACGAAAAAAGCATCTGAAGTTGCACAGGACTTCACATAACCATTTTGGTGCGTCAGTCGGCTTAGGATTTAGGTCCAAACAAAGGGTTGGTATGAGCTGGGAGGGTGGGAGCAGGGAAATCCAAAGAGGAGGAGAAATGCTACTTGTGGACAGAATCAAAATATCTTGACGCCACATATTTGTCCCTGCTCCAAAAGTGACTCATTCAAGATGACACAAAAGGAAATCAGTACTGAAATGGGCCAAGAAAAGGCCTACATCAGACTCAGGGCTGAGGAATGCAACTTAGTGGCTCCAAGTTGGGAAAGGGAAGAGAAAAAACGATGTGTGTGATGTAAGATAAAGGATACAAAAGCAAGAGCAGGCCATCAGTACCTCTTCTCACTAGTGCTGTCACTAAATAGTCATCTGAGAAAGCCACACTACTAGGGTTTTTTCCTCAATTTGTAAAGTTGATCCTAATAAGTAATGAAGTGATACACTTTATTTAAGATTATCATGACTCTGGAATGCATTTCAAACCTGTGTAAGGTCACACTTCAAAAACATAAGCAATCCTGAGTTAGTGATCAAACATTCCATGAAGTTGGTAAGCTGTTCTTTGTATAAAAAGCTATTTAAATCTGATTACTTCATTCTGTAGTTTTGCATTTGTTTGCTTGGTGTCCTCCAAGGAGGCCAGAGTCTCAGTCTTCTCTTTGGTCATCTGTTCCATTATCTGCATGGCATCTTCTGCTGTTTGAGCAGCCTAAATACAAGGAAACACTGTGAGAAATGAGGACACCCCTCGCCAACACCGTTAGGTGAGGATCGGGCTGTGCTGTCCAGGCAGCACTCAGTGTCTGTGTGGGTAAGGGAGGCACACAGAGAGGGTGAATCAGTCACCAATCCAGTGCTGAAACAGACAGACCAGGACAGGAAAGGTCTTTAAAGTAGAATATGCAGACTCTTTCCTGCCATTTTTGAATGTCAATTGTTATGCAATTTGCATGTTTTCAGAACCTCTAAACATACATCTTCCAATGAAAGTTCCAAATGGCACTGGCAAGCATGCTCCCTTCATTCTGACTTAAGTTTGAGAGACTGTTCGGAGGTAACAATGAATAACATCCTAATATAGCTGAATTTCTTGGAATCGTATTTTTTATTATAAGTTTAAAATACTATCCTTGCTATTTCAAATCTGGGGCTTTTAAAGTCACTCAAATTTAGGCTGAGAATTTTTCAAATAAATATAAAAATTATTTGGGCACTTCTAACATGAGGCTCAAGTGTTTAATGAGAAGTATTTAATGCAAGTTGTGGGTAATGAATAAAAACACGACTGTGAATAAAAAGATGCATATGGAGACAAATTCTTAGCTGCTATCAAAATTAATTATAAAAAGTGAGATATAGGCCGGGCGCAGTGGCACACGCCTGTAATCCCAGCACTTTGGGAGGCCGAGACGGGCAGATCACAAGGTCAAGAGATTGAGACCATCCTGACCAATATGATGAAACCCCGTCTCTACTAAAAATAGAAAAAACTAGCTGGCCGTGGTGGCGGGCGCCTGTAATCCCAGCTACTCGGGAGGCTGAGGCAGGAGAATGGCAAGAACCTGGGAGGCGGAGGTTGCAGTGAGCCAAGATTGCACCACTGCACTCCAGCCTGGCAACACAGCCAGACTCCATCTCAAAAAAAAAAAAAAGTTAGATATAAAAATAAATGAAAATATAGCTAGGCGTGGTGGCATGTGCCTATAGTCCCAGCTACTCAGGGAGCTGAGACAGGAGGATTGCATTGCTTGAGCCCAGGAGGTTGAGAGCAGTCTGGGCAACACAGCAAGATTCCCACCTCTAAAAAAATAAATAAATAAACAGGTCACACACAGTGGCTCATGCCTGTAATCCTAGCACTTTGGGAGGCCAAAGCAGGTGGATCACAAGGTCAGGAATAAGACCAGCCTGGCCAATATGGTGAAACCCAGTCCCTACTAAAAATACAAAGCTTGGCCAGGTGTGGCAGCATGCACCTGTAGTCCCAGCTACTCAAGAGGGTGAGGCAGAAGAATCGCGTGAACCCAGGAGGCAGAGGTTGCAGTGAGCCAAGGTCACACCACTGTACTCTATACTCCAGCCTGGGTGACAGAGCGAGATTCTCTTTTTTTTTTGAGACGAGTCTCACTCTGTCACCAGGCTGGAGTACAGTGGTGCAATCTCAGCTCACCGCAACCTCCGCCTCCCTGGTTCGACTGATTCTCCCGCCTCAGCCTTCTGAGCAGCTGGAACTACAGGCCCACACCACCACACCCTGCTAATTTTTGTATTTTTAGTAGAGACGGGGTTTCACCACGTTGGCCAGGACGGTCTTCATCTCCTGATCTCGTGATCCACCTGCGACAGCCTCCCAAACTGCTGGGATTACAGGCGTGAGCCACTGCGCCCAGCGAGACTCTATTTATTTATTTATATATTTTTTTTTTTTTTTTTTTTTTTGAGACGGAGTCTCGCTCTGCTGCCCAGGCTGGAGTGCAGTGGCCGGATCTCAGCTCACTGCAAGCTCCGCCTCCCGGGTTGACGCCATTCTCCTGCCTCAGCCTCCCGAGTAGCTGGGACTACAGGCGCCCGCCAGGTCGCCCGGCTAGTTTTTTGTATTTTTAGTAGAGACGGGGTTTCACCATGTTAGCCAGGATGGTCTCGATCTCCTGACCTCGTGATCCGCCCGTCTCGGCCTCCCAAAGTGCTGGGATTACAGGCTTGAGCCACCGCGCCCGGCCTATTTATTTATATTTTTAAAGACAAACAAATAAATTTCTTTTAGGCACTTGTTTATAATTTATTGGTCTAATAAAGTTTATGAAAATTCTGCAATTTTCCCTATCCAATTATCAGCCATGAAGATTTTAATGGAATCTTCCAACTCCAAATAGATAGACACAATGAAAGAGTTAAAAGCCAAACAGAAGACCCTATATTTCAATATGCGCCAATTTATTGCTTTTTTTTTTTCTTGAGACAGATTTTTTCACTCTTGTTGCCCAGGCTGGAGTACAATGGTGTAACCTCGGCTCACTGCAACCTCCATCTCCTGGATTCAAGTGATTCTACTGCCTCAGCCTCCTGAGTAGCTGGGATTATAAGTGCATGCCACCACGCCTGGTGAATTTTTGTATTTTTAGTAAAGACGGGGTTTCACCATGTTGGTTAGGCTGGTCTTGACCTCCTGACCTCAGATGATCCACCCGCCTCAGCCTCCGTGAGCCACCACGCCCAGCTGCTTTTTTTTTTTTTAAGATGGGGTCTTGCTCTGTCACCCAGACTGGAGTGCAATGGCATGATCTCGGTTTCCTGCAACTTCTGCCTCCTGGGCTCAAGCAATTCTCCCATCTCAGCCTCCTGAGTAGCTGGGACTACAGGCATGTGTCACCATGCCCAGCTAATTTTTGCATTTTTTGTAGAGACAGGGTTTTGCCATGTTGTCCAGGCTAGTCTCAAACTCCTGGACAGAAGCCATCTGTCCACCTCAGCCTCCCAAAGTGCTGGGATTACAGGCGTGAGCCACTGCGCCCGGCCTTATTTCACTATTGCTCTTAAGCCTTTAAGAAACCACAGTTAGCTTTTTCACAAAGTTTCTCCTTAAATTAAAAAATAAATCCTTTTTATTCACAGTTTGCAATTTTTTTCAAATGGGGAGACTACTACAGTGAGATACTTAGTAAAGAATCCCCCCTTTCAGACTGTAACGAACAGCTTGAGACATATAAGCAACTGACTTAATGAGGTGGATTTCCATAAGCAGAAATGAAGAAAGATGACCTACACCACTTGAGTTAGTGCACAGTGTTAGTAAACAGTCTGGGTGCTCAATACTTGACCCTCTCACTTTACCGTAAATGACTGAAGAGTCTCGAGCTCTCTAATTTTAAGAGTAAGCTTGTTCTTGTCTTTCCTCAAAGTACGGTTTTCATTTTGAGATTCTAGGAGATTGGCTGAAATATGGCTGTTGGTTTTGGCCAACTGGCTGATCTCTTTCTGAAGGATGAAGTAGCTTTCTGCCAGCGTTTCCTTCTCCTTCAGGAGCTCATCCTTTTGTAGCATCATTTCACTCTTCTCAGCCAGGAGGTTCTGGTTGTCTTGCATCACCTGGGCTTTTTCAGCCAGGGTCACCTCATGGTTCAGCTGAAGGTCATCCAGAATCTTGGTGAGGCAGCTATGCAGTTCCTGCAGTTCTACCTTGGATTTGGACAAGGCAGCAAAATCACTTTTCAGAGTCTTTATATGGGCAGCAAGTTGAGCTGCTTCTGCAGTCAACAGTTCCTTCTCCTCAATTATCTCTGCCACTTCTTGCTCCGATTTGGTCTTCTCTTGAAGTAGCACAAACTTCTCGGACTGCAGCTCCTTGATACACACTCTTAACTCCTCCATCTCCTGCTCCAGGAGCACCACCCTCCCGTGAAGTTGATTGTTTTCATACAAGGATGCCTCTTTCTCCTTTGCTCTGGCTTCCTGTTCCAGGATTAAGGACTGCTGCATTTCCTGGATCTCCTCGCTTAATTTCTGACACTCTTCTTGCAGGTTCAAGCTATCTCTCAGCAAAATGTTCTTCTGGGAACAACACGTGTTAAGCTCAGCATCCAAACTCTCCTTTGCTTGCAATATGTGAGTGTGTTCTTTCTCCAGATTCTTCTTGGCATTTTGAACCTCTTTCAGCATCAAAGAGAGGTCGCACTTGCTGGCCACTAGTTCTTGGTTTTCCTCTTTTCTCTCTTGAAGCTCCTTCTTCAGAATGTCAATATTACCGAGGAGTTTCATATTCTCTTGCACAATTATCCTTCTGTTTGCAGACTCTTGATCACATTGCCTTTTGAGGTCTCCTATGGCTTTGATGGAATTCTCTCTCTCTGCAAGTAAAACTCCATTTTGGGTTTCCAGCGCAGATTTTTCTTTCAAGAGACTATCCTGATGCTTTTTAAGTTTAGTCATTTTCTGAGAAGCCATCTCCTTCTCGGAAGTCAGGTAAGTGATCTTCTCATTCAGGCTCATCTCAGTATGGGCAGTCTCTTCTGAGCATTTGTGGAGTTTTTCAGTGATGATTCTATTTTCACTTAAAAGTTCCTCTTTCTCAGCCAAGAGCCTTCTCTCGGAGGCAGCCAAGGTTTCTTTCTCATGCAGAAGCTGGATGCACTCAGAGTCTGTAACTGCCCGCCTGGCCTTAATTTCCTCCAAGAGCTTCGTGAGGCTTGTGTTTGTGGCCTGGAGTTGCATGGTCTCCAGCTCTGCCTTCCTCAGGGCCTTGCTGGCATCATCCAGCTGTGCGCGGAGCCCACTGGCTTCTGAGCGGAGCAGCTGTTTGACCTGGAGAGCGGCCTGGAGGCTGGCATTCAGCTTTTCCTGATCGTGCAGCAGCATGTCCGTCTCTAACTGCAGATCTCTGTTGTTCTGAAGAGCATTATCTCGTTCTACCTTTAAGGCTATGCACGTGTTATCGAGATTGGACAGTTTCTCTAAAGCTGACTTTTTCTCAGCTGTGAGATCTTCAATCTCCTGTACCAAAGCTTTCTGATCTTTGACTAGCTCCTCATAAGAGCTCTGCAGCTTCTGAATGATGTCATCCTTATCTTTGGCCAAGATGAAGTTTTCGGTAATAAGTTTCTTGATCTGGTCTGCCAGGTGATCTCTTTCTTCCTGGTCCTTCTCAGTCTTAGCAATCAAAGTATCTTTGCTGAGCTGGAGCTCTTCGATGAGCGTCTGCATGCTCACCTTGGAGGCTTGCAAAGAGTCATTCTCCACATTTATCTTCAAGAGTTCTTCCTGCGCAACATTGATTTCTTTAAGCAATTTCTCTCTCTCAACAGCCAAAGCTTCTTTATTGAGATGTTCCTGCTCATAATGCTTTTCAGCATCTTGCTTTTCTTCTAAGAATTTCTCCTTTTCTAAATTAAGAGTTTCATTCACTGACCACAGTTTCTGCTGGTCTCCCTGAAGTAAAGCTATTTTGGCCTCCAATTCTACAAGCTTGGATAAAAGTGAACCGTTTTCTAACTTTAAATCATTTCCCTCCTGCGAAAGAAGCTGCTTCTCTGATTTCAGACCCCTCAGCTCTTCTGACATTAGTTCAATTTCTTTTTTGGCTGATGTTAACAAATAAGTTAGCGACTACAGAAACAAAAGATGGAAAGAATGGAAACAAAAATGAAATCAAGCAGACAAATGCAAGCCCAAATAACTTAATGTAACCTAAATGATAAAACCTCTACAATCTCTACAATAAACTTTATAGAAACTATCCGAATAACAAGGGAAAGAAACTAAACAGAGCCCATAAAAAGATAAGTCAAAAGTAGCTTTGCAAAGTGCTTCTGTATCTGTTAGCTTATTTTATCTTTGAAACAACTTGTGAAATTATTCCCAGTAGCTACCTAGAAGATAAAAATAGTAGCTTGATTTTAATAACAGGGCAAAAGATTCTTTCCTGCCATTCCAATTACCGAATTATTTTGAATGCAGAAAGGATTCACAGAAGAATTTTTAAAAACACAATTAAAAGAAGTACAAAAAGTCAGTACATTTTAATAAAAAAAAAAAAGGAAGGGGCATAACAAGGGAAAATAAACTATTGCCTTCCAAACTCACCGCAGGACCTTACTTAAGGACAGCCTCTGGGCTGAGAGTGATTTAGTCCTAGTATCACATATAACTTAAAAACTACAGCCTAATTTCTAGGCTTTGGTGACTAAAATGAATAGATTTTTTTTCAATTTACTGAATTATAATTTGACCACAGTGTCTATACCAGCGCTGTCCAGAACTTTTTGCAATGATATAAATTTTTTTTTTTGAGACTGAGTCTCGCTCTATTGCCCAGGCTGGAGTGCAGTGGTGCAATCTTGGCTCACTGCAACCTCCGCCTCTGGGTTCAAGCCATTCTCAGGCCACAGCCTATCAAGTAGCTGGGATTACAGGGCTCCACCACCACGCCCGGCTAATTTTTGTAATTTTAGTAGAGACAGGGTTTCACCATGTTGGCCAGGCTGGTCTCAAACTCCCGACCCCAAGTGATCCACCCACCTAGGCCTCCCAAAGTACTGGGATTACAGGTATGAGCCACCATGCCCGGCTGATATAAATGTTCTTATTTGCACTCCCATCATGGTGACCTTACGACTCCTGAGCACCTGAAATGTGGTGAGTGCAACTGAGGAGCTAAATTTTTAATTAAAATGTAACAAATTTAAATTTATTTATTTATTTTTTGGACAGAGTCTCACTCTGTGGCCCAGGCTGGAAGGAAGTGGCACGATCTCAGCTCACTGCAACCTCTGCCTCCCAGGTTCAAGCGATCCTCTTTTAAGCATATACAAAAATAGAGAAAATAATGTAGACTGCATATATTTCCATATTAAGGTTTTTATTTTTATTTATTTTTTGAGACAGAGTCTCACTCTGTCACCTAGGCCAGAGTGCAGTGGCACCATCTCAGCTCACTGCAGCCTCCGCCTCCCAGGCTCAAGGGATTCTCCTGTCTCAGCCTCCTGAGTAGCTAGGACTACAGGTGCGTGCCACCACGCCTGATTAATTTTTTGTATTTTTAGTAGAGACGGGGTCTCATGATGTTGCCCAGGGTGGTCTCTAACTCCTGAGCCCAGGCAATCTGCTCACTTTGGCCTCCCAAAGTGCTAGGATTACAGGTGTGAGCCACCAGAACTGGCTACAAATTTAAACTTGAATGGCCTCACATGCCTGGTGGCTACTGTATTAGGCAGCACAGCTATAGCCCACTGGCTCTTAAAAGTAGGGAATAAGGAGGCTTCATGGGCTCCATGAACCTTGTTGAGTGCACACATAAACTTTCCTGAAAAAATATCTGTAGATTTCATTAGATTTTTCCAAAGAGTCTGGGACTGATTAAGATCCACTGAAATCAGATACCAGACAACTTTGCAGGAGAACAGTCCTGGCATTTTAACTCAGTGACCCTTGCACAAAACCAACCAACAAAATTAGTGAGACTGGCCAGGAATAATGGCTCACACCTGCAATCCCAGCACCTTGGGACGCTGAGGCAGGTGGATCGCTTGCATCCAGGGGTTCGACACCAGCCTGAGCAACATAGCGAGACTCTGTCTCTACAAAAAAAATTAAAAATTAGCCAGGTGTAGTGGCACGTGCCTTTAGTCTCAGCCACTTGGGAAGCTGAGGCAGGGGGATCACTTGAGCACGAGAGGCTGAGGTTGCAGTGAGCCATGACTGTGCCAGTGCACTCAGCCTGGGTGACAAAGTAAGACCTTGTCTCAAAAAACAAACGAAAACCGAGGAGACCTTACACTAGCTTCTACAATGCTGTGATTTGCTCAGGCTGCAACATTTTAAAGGAAATACAAAAAAAAAACTGAAGTCTGCACAGATAAAGGAAACCACAAAGACAAAAGATCTGGGAATTGTATCTAGTGTTAAATGGCTCATAAAACTGGAGGTATTTCACAGAAAGAAGAGAAATCCTCAACTATCAGCATGTAGAAGAGGGAGAATATGGGCCTCCCAGATGACATGCACGGTGCACACACACCATGTCACGTCCCCTTAGTTAGCAAGAGGCTTTTCATGAGATTGGTTTCAAGTCCTATGTATGCTCTTTTATAATTTCTTTCTACTAAACTCCCATAACACATTAAAAATAAATAAAGATGAATATTTACTTTCCTTTGAGCAATAAAAGGTTTAATAGTGGGAAGGTTGAACTTCGTGAAGTTACCAGAGTCACAAAATATACTGGTCAGGCCAGGCACAGAGGCTCACACCTGTAATCCCAACACTTTAAGAGGCCAAGATGGGAGGATTGCTTGAGCCCAGGAGTTCAAGATCAGCCTGGGCAACATAGCAAGACCCCATTCTCTATAAAAAAAGAAAAAGAAAAAAATATATATTGGGCACAGATACAATCCTGAAACCATAAAATGAAATCCAGCTTATCAAGTTCTGTTCTATCTACTAACAGGGTGTTTCCTCCCTGCCCTTGAATCCAGCTTCCTCATCAATAAGCTCACGTCAATAACACCTTCCTGGGGACACATAAAAGCCCTCTGTGGAGTTCTCAATTCTAACTCTTCCTGGAAGAGCTCTGTTCCTCCAACCAGGCTCTCTCTAGTCCTGATTCCTTGCTTGCTTGCTTCATGTGACCTCTGCCTCTTGCTTTACTGCAATGTCTCCTCTAACCCTAGTGCAAGGCGGCAATAAGCATGGCCAATATTAGAGGAACAAGCAGGCAAGCAGTGCTCAGGCAATGTAAGAACCTTTGTGATGGCTGGGAAACAAGCAGCACGGGGTTGACAGCTACACACTCCATTCCAGGAAAGACCAGCAGCCATCACCATCCCTGAGAAGGAAGGGCAGCTGGCATAAAACACTTGAAGCCATAGGAAACGTAATGTACCACCCACGCACTCAGAAGGGTAACGTTTGTAGAGGCCATCGTAACTTGTCCCACTGGATGCTGCTTTCTAAGTACCCTTCCTGCCTTGACACAGAGCTCAGGCAAGCTACAGCACAAGGAAATTCTCTCGCATCACGTACTTTGGCTTTGTCGGCTTGCTTTCTCAGCTCCTCCAGCTCCTGCAACAAGCCACTGTTCTCCTCCCGTGCGCCCTTCAGCTTGTCCTCTGTGTCCAGCAGCGTCTTCCGGAGGTTCTGTAGGATTTCTTCATGCTTGGTTTTTGTCTCAGAAGTGGCTTTCTCATACCCGGCTTTCAGCTCCTGACACTGGTTGTGGCTCGTTTCCATCTTCTTTTCCTGCAGAGACCCGGAGTGAGGGAATCAGTCATCTGCCCATGTGTGTTCTACCCCTTGCCTTCCTTTCCAGCCAACAGACCCACTGAGTCTCTCCTTACCAGGTCCGACAATTTCCTCTCCAATTCTTTCTTTTCTTCCTCATGCTTTTTAGCTACTTCTTGCTGGCTCTGTTCAGCTTTGAGAGTCATGTCCTCAATACTTTTTTGCAGAAAACTTGCATTTTCATTAGCCTTTGTAAGTTTTAGCTGTAATTCTTCTACATATCTAGAAAAAGTTTCAACATAAGGTGTCAGATTTTTCATAAGAATGTTTTAAATTTAAGTTATATTAAAATATACTACTAATAACTGTAGTAATTATTTTTAAAAGTTATGTGTAATTAATAACATCTGAACTAGGCAAGAAATTTTAAAATGCTTTGTCTAATCATTTTACCAATTATGACAGTTACAAATACATTATTTACAGTAACAACTACAATTGTGAAGGTTTACTATTTTATGTCAATAATTTAAAAAGGAAAAATGAGTGAAAAATAAACTTATTAAAGGAAATGAGGCCAGGTGTGGTGGCTTATGCCTATAATCCCAGTAACCTGGGAGGCCAAGATGAGATCACTTAAGTTCAGGAGTTCGAGACTAGCCTGGTCAACATTGTGAAACCCCGTCTCTACTAAAAATACAAAAATGAGTCGGGTGTGGTGACGCATGCCTGTAATCCCAGTTACTCAGGAGGCTGAGGCAGCAAAACTGCTTGAGTCCGGTAGGAAGAGGTTGCAGTGAGCCAAGTCCGGTAGGAAGAGGTTGCAGTGAGCCAAGATCACATCACTGCAGTCCAGGCTGGGCAACAAAGCAAGACTCTGTCTCAACTGAAAATAAATAAAGGAGGTCAGGTGCAGTGGCTCACGCCTGTAATCCCAGTACTTTGGGAGGCCGAGGCGGGTAGATCATGAGGTCAGAAGATCGAGACCATCCTGGCTAACATGGTGAAACCCCATCTCTACCAAAAATACAACAAATTAGCCAGGCATGGTGGCGGGCGCCTGTAGTCCCAGCTACTCGGGAGGCTGAGGCAGGAGAATGGCATGAACCTGGGAAGTGGAGCTTGCAGTGAGCTGAAATCACGCCACTGCACTCCAGCCTGGCCGACAGAGTGAGTCTCTGTCTCAAAAAATAAATAAATAAAATAAAACAAAAAAGGAAGTGAGTATTTAAAAATTTTAGCAGACTAGATTGCCAAAAATTCATTCTAGTGCTTCTGGAGGGCAGAAGATACAAAAATGACAATAACTCGAAGTTCTACTTTAAAGAGACCATGTGGTTGAACAAAAACATGTATATAAAACATGAGGGGCCGGCACGTTGGCTCATGCCTGTAATCCCTGCACTTTGGGAGGCCGAGGTGGGCGGATCGCCTGAGGTCGGGAGTTCAAGACCAGCCTGACCAACATGGAAAAACCCTGTCTCTACTAAAAATACAAAATTAGCAGGGCATGGTGGTGCGTGCCTATAATCCCAGCTACTCAGGAGGCTGAGGTAGGAGAATCGCTTGAACCTGGGAGGCGGAGGCTGTGGTGAGCCAAGATTGCGCCACTGCACTCCAGCCTGGGCAACAAGAGTGAAACTCCATCTCCAAAAAAAAAAAAAAAAAAAAAAACGGCCGGGCGCAGTGGCTCAAGCCTGTAATCCCAGCACTTTGGGAGGCCGAGACGGGCGGATCACGAGGTCAGGAGATTGAGACCATCCTGGCTAACACGGTGAAACCCCGTCTCTACTAAAAAATACAAAAAACTAGCCGGGCGAGGTGGCGGGCACCTGTAGTCCCAGCTACTTGGGAGGCTGAGGCAGGAGAATGGCATAAACCCGGGAGGCGGAGCTTGCAGTGAGCCGAGATCGCGCCACTGCACTCCAGCCAGGGCGACAGAGTGAGACTCCGTCTCAAAAAAAAAAAAAAACATGGGACGTTGACCAAGAAAAGAGACTATCAGATGAATCACAGATACGAGAGGGAAACTTGGGGGCACTTCTGGCTTTTATATCCACAAAACACCTACAAAAATGGAGCGTTTTGAAAGCACTGAGCCACCACTTCAAAGCCACCACTTTGAAGGCATGGTGCCACTGGGCAGCAGTACCACCTCAAGGCAAGTTTTACCAAAGTTGCCCAACCAAGGCCTGACCACCACTCAGTGCTGACAGAATTGTGTGGGGGTGAAAGACTGGATGTCTTAATAAACAGAATTTTGCAGGTATTAACACTTTTAAGAAGTAGAAATCTAATGCCTACAGACTTAACTTATAAATCTTTGCCTTATAAATTCTTTGATTTTTATATGGCAGCTATTAAAAGATCAAAGCAACAAGAATTCCAAATAAAGACAAGAACAGATAATAAGACAGAGGAAACTTCAGCACTGTGGAAGTACAATGCAGTTTTTTTTTTTTTTTTTTTTTTTTGAGACGGAGTCTTGCACTGTTGCCTGGGCTGGAGTGCAATGGCACGATCTTGGCTCACGGCAACCTCTGCCTCCCGGATTCAAATGATTCTCCTGCCTCAGCCTCCAGAGTAGCTGGGATTACAGGTGCACACCACCACGCTCAGCTATTTTTTTGCATTTTTTTAGTAGAGACAGGGTTTCACTATGTTGGCCAGGTTGTTCTTGAACTCCTGACCTGTGATCCGCCTGCCTTGGCCTCCCAAAGTGCTGGGATTACAGGCGTGAGCCACTGCGCCCGGCCTACAATGCAGTTATTAAGAGCAGGAGGGGCTCTGGGACCAGACTGCTCAGATCTGAAACCTCAGGCTTCACCTCAGTAAGCCTCAGTTTCCCTCCCTTCCTTTTTATTTATTATTTATTTATAGAGTTTTGCTCTTGTTGCCCAGGCTGGAGTGCAATGGCACAATCTCGGCTCACCACAACCTCCGCCTCCCAGGTTCAAGTGATTCTCCTGCCTCAGCCTCCTGAGTAGCTGGGATTACAGGAATGCATCACCACACCTGCCTAATTTTGTATCTTTAGCAGAGATGGGGTTTCTCCATGTTAGTCAGGCTGGTCTTGAACTCCCGACCCCAGGTGATCTGCCTACCTCAGCCTCCCAAAGTGCAGGGATTACAGGCATGAGCCACAGCACCTGGCCTTATTTATTTTTTTTGAGACAGAGTCTAGCTCTGTTGCCAAGGCTGGAGTGCAGCAGCGTGATCCTGGCTCACTGCAACCTCCGCCTCTTAGGTTCAAGCGATTCTCCTGCCTCAGCCTCCCAAGTAGCTGAAATTATGGGTGCACACCACCATGCCTGGTTAATTTTTATATTTTTAGTAGTGATAGGGTTTCACCATGTTGGCCCGGCTGGTCTTGAACTGGTGACCTCAGGCGATCCACCTGCCTCAGCCTCCCAAAGTGCTGGGATTACAGGTATGAGCCACTGTGTCTGGCCTCTTTTTCTTTTAAATGGGAATAATAATAAACTCACCCCGTAGGATAATAAGAATTAGAAAGCTGTTAGCACAGTGCATGGCCCATAATAATAGGTAATATGTGTTTCCTATTAAAATAAGTTCAGGCCAGGTACGGTGGGGCTCATGCCTGTAATTCCAGCACTTTGGGAGGCCAAGGCGGCCAGATCACCTGAGGTCAGGAGTTTGAGACCAGCCTGGCCAACATGATGAAACCTCATCTCTACAATAAACACAAAAATCAGCAGGGCGTGGTGGCATGTGCCTGTAGTCCCAGGTACTCGGGAGGCTTAGGCAGGAGAATCGCTTGAAACTGGGAGGTGGAGGCTGCAGTGAGCCGAGATCACGTGACTGCATTCCAGCCTGGGCAACACAGTGAGACTCTATCTAAAAAAAAAAAAAAAAAAAGCTAAAAATATTTTTAAAGGCTGGGCACAGTGGCTCACGCCTGTAATCCCAGCACTTTGGGAGACCAAGGCAAGCAGATCACCTGAGGTCGGGAGTTCGAGACCAGCCTGACCAACATGGAGAAACCCTGTCTCTACTAAAAATAGAAAATTAGCCGGCGTGATGGTGCAAGCCTGCAATCCCAGCTACTTGGGAGACTGAGGCAGGAGAATCACTTGAACCCAGGAGGTAGAGGTTGCGGTGAGCTGAGATAGCACTGAGCTGGGATCACACCACTGTACTCCAGCCTGGGCAAGAAAAGTAAAATTCCATCTCAAAAAGAAAAAAAAAAAAAACATAAATATATATATATACACACCTTTTCTTTTTTCTTCTTTCAAGATGGAGTCTTGCTCTGTTGCCCAGGCTAGAGTGCAGTGGCACAATCTTGGCTCAATGCAACCCCACCTCCTGGGTTTCAAGTGATTCTCTCATCTCAGCCCCCTGAGTATCTGGGATTACAGGCACATACCACCACATCTGGCTAACTTTTGTATTTTCAGTAGAGACAAGGTTTCGCCATGCTGGCCAGGTTGGCCTCAAACTCCTGACCTCAAGTGATCCGCCTGCCTTGGCCTCTCAAAGTGCTGGGATTACAGGCATGAGCCACCGTGCCCAGCCTTCTTATCTTTTCTTTACAAGTCACCAGAAGGTCTATAAATAATATTGTATTCCTTAATTCTGTTGTTCTTGACAAGTAAGATAGGTAAAACCCATTTTAGAAGGTTAAATAGTTGATTCAAGGACACAATGAGGTAACAACAGAAAGGAACAGAGATGGGAAACTTGAAAACGTAACAATCCTAAACATTTTCTCTCCCCTCCCATCTACAGCTTGTCGCAGAGCCTAACTGAAGGTGGGCACTCTTTTCAACAGTCACATATACCTTTCTTTCAGACGTAACTCATCGTTCATTTTCGTCAGCTGAGAAGAGTTATCTCCTGACATCTTCATTATTTCTGCAATGTCATTTTCCAGTTTTTCCTTCGCCTTTATCAGCTGCTCTTCTCTCTCATCTTTTTCTCTAAATTTTGCCTCCATCTCTAAATATATAGAGGAAAAAAAGAATAGCATGGCTGTGTTATAATCAACAAAAACTGACTAAGTATATCCTTGCTCTTGTAATATTTTCACATAACAATCCTTGTCCTCATAAAAATCACATTCTGGGCCAGGCGCGGTGGCTCAAGCCTGTAATCCCAGCACTTGGGGAGGCCGAGACGGGCGGATCACGAGGTCAGGAGCTCGAGACCATCCTGGCTAACACGGTGAAACCCTGTCTCTACAAAAAAATACAAAAAACTAGCCGGGCGAGGTGGCGGGCGCCTGTAGTCCCAGCTACTCGGGAAGCTGAGGCAGGACAATGGCGTAAACCCAGGGGGCGGAGCTTGCAGTGAGCTGAGATCCAGCCACTGCACTCCAGCCTGGGCGACAAAGCGAGACTCCGTCTCAACAACAACAACAACAACAACAACAAAAATCACATTCTAATGAAGAAGGCAGACAATAAGCAAGATAAAGAAAATAAATCGGTTGGGCACAGTGGCTCACGCCTGTAATCCCAGCACTTCGGGAGGCCGAGACGGGCGGATCACGAGGTTAGGAGATCAAGACCATCCTGGCTAACATGGTGAAACCACATCTCTACTAAAAATACAAGAAATTAGCCAGGCGTGGTGGCGGGTGCCTGCAGTCCCAGCTACTCGGGAGGCTGAGGCGAGAGAACGGTATGAACCCGGGAGGCGGAGCTTGCAGTGAGCCGAGATCGCACCACTGCACTTCAGCCTAGGTGACAGAGCAAGACTCCGTCTGGGGAAAAAAAGAAAAAAGAAAAAAAAAAGAAATCATATAATTAATAGTGGTAAGTTCTAAGAGGAAGAAAAATAAATGCAGGGAAAGGAACTGGGAAGGAGGTTAGACTCTCAGATGGGGCTTCCCTGACATTTCAGAGAAAACCTGAAGGAAGTGAGGGAACAGGGAAAAGCAAGTGCACAGGCTCTGAGAAAGGAACACCCACCACGTGCAAGCACCGCAAGGAGGCTGAAGTGGTTGGAGTGGAATGAACAGGGGAAGGGGGTCCCAGATGAAATCCGAGAGGTAATAGGGCCTGATCGTGGTAAGGACCACAGCTTTCCCTGAGTGGGATGAGAGCCACTGGGCCACCTCGAGGAGAGAAGCGACATGATCTAAGTTCATATTAAAAGGATTGCTGTGGCTGCTGTGTTGAGAACAGACTGAAGCTGGCACAGGCAGCAGCAGTGAGCCCTGGTGGTCAGCTGTCAGGGTAGCTCAGATGAAAGATGGCTGTTGGCTTGGGGCAAGGATAGCAGTGGGAGTGGTGAGATGTGGTAGATTCTGGCTCTTGTGAAAACAGAGCAAAGAGGATTTGCTGGCGGTTACAGATCTCAAACAAGTATTTCATCACATTGTTATATCACCATAAAGAGTGAAGAGGCTATGCTTGAATAGTGCATTTGTTATGTAACATACTACAACTGTCTCAAATACGGGAAAGCCTACTGTATTTAATGTTTAGTCACCAGCGATGTCTTCTTACCTGCTAAGTTTTCTCTCAGCTTCTCCAAGTCAGAAGACAGCATGTTAAACTGTTCCTCCTTTTGGTGTAACTTATTTACAGTTTCTATTTAGGATAAAGTTAGAAGTTTAATATGTTTCATATTTAATACACTATCTGGAGCTTGGCTGTCTTACAACCCAATCAAATATTATGCTCAAAAGATCCGAGAACGCAGGAATACTAAAAAGTTCCCTTACAAATCACACGGCTGTGCACAGCCTGAAAGAAGCAGGTCTGCTGCTGTCTCTGGCCTCCCCGAATCTGTACTTTAGGCAGGCATCAGGCCCTTTCCACTCATCTCTTTCTTTCTTCCAGTTAAAACTCAATAAAGCTATCACTGATGAAAGCATAAACAACACTCTTCCCAGGAATACTTACATTGTAATATGGAACAAGCCTTAAGCTAAAAGAAGAAAACATTGGGAGTTTGAGGCTTCAGGAAACCAATGGAAGCCAGTCTTTCTGAGCACGGCAGGAACTTCCAGGGGAGTGAAATGAGGCTACAGGCAGTGTCTACTCTGTGCACTCCACAGGCCAGCTCCAGTTTGAAAGAATGATATTCTTTAAAGCAATCTGCACACGCTCTAATAAGACATACCTTGCATACTTCTCTGAACAGAGACTGCCTCCTCTGAAGCTTCAGCAAACTTTTCTTTCTAAAGAAAAAGAATCAGAAATTCTGAACAGAAAGATTTCAAATTGTGAAGACAAGAAGTTTCTATCAATTATAATTACAATACTATCTACTTTTTGTTGCTGGCCTTGTTTTATGAAAACTAATATACTTGAAACATATGACACCAATTACTACCACATGTGGGTCACACACATGTGCATGTATACACACGAAAGACTGCAGTCTGCATGTGTGTGTGTGCACATGTGGGAAGGCAGGTGTACCTGCATGCCCATGTAGGCATGTTCATACTTAGGTTAAGTACATGCATGTGCATGTATACACAGGGTGCATGTGTATGCTTCATGTTACCACCCCTCAAACAGCAGACCTTCTCTTCAGAAATCTGCCTGAGATGGTGAACAGAGCTCTGAAGTTTGTTATTTCTGAGAGTAATCTGAGTCTAATATCTTGAATCTAGGTCTGTGTTGCTACTTTTGAAACTGAAAAGTCACTTACTGTTCAAGGTCTTCTTTTCTAAACATGACTATAGGCCAAGTTAAGAATCACTCTCCTGGTTGTCCTGAGATGAACTTCGAGCTAGCTACATCAAGAAGATTGTTACGTGAGTATTTCTAACTAGCTAAGATTATGGTAAGATGGCACAGGGGCCACAGTGCATCCAAGCCCTCAGACTGCCCCCTGTGCCATCCCACAGCCAGACTCAGGGTGTCATGTCTTGTCCTAAGATATACAGAAGGATACTCTAACTTAGGGGGGAAAAAAAAGGCAAGGCTTCCTAAAAGCTTTGGGAGGAGGGCAGAGAAGCAATGAACTCCTAACATTTTCTTAAAGGACATCAGGCCGGGTGTGGTGGCTCACGCCTGTAATCCCAGCACTTTGGGAGGCCAAGGCGGGCAGATTACTTGAGGTCAGGAGTTCAAGACCAGCCTGGCCAACATGGAGAAACCCCATCTCTACTAAAAATACAAAAACTAGCCTGTTGTGGTAACAGGCGCCTGTAATCCCAGCTACTCAAGAGGCTGAGGCAGGAGAATCTCTTGAACCCGGGAGGCAGAGGCTGCAGTGAGCCGAGATCGTGCCACTGCACTCCAGCTTGGGCAATACAACAAGACTCTGTCTCAAAAAAGAAAGAAAAGAAAAAAAAATCACACATGTTTATTCACACTGTTAATAGCACAGAAGAGGGAAGAAGAAGGGATGTGGAGGACCTGGGACAGCTGAGCCTGTGTGGCACATATGCCTCTTGTCTAGTTTCTCCATAAGCCTCTGGCTTTTCTTTCCATGGCATGTAGATGGGTACCACTGGCACTACTCGTATCAGCCTTGTTTAAACTCAGGTTTTAAGTGCAGTAGGCAAGTAGGAAGGAACAAAGTTGAGAAAAGGTAAAAAATATATATATGTCATACAACTTGAGATTAAGGTAAGAGACAACATATCAAAGGGAAGGTAATTTTCTGAGATGGAATAAACTGAGTTAGATTTCTTTAAATTTGTTTAATTAGACAGCAAACATCCTGCCTCGCCAACAGAGGGCCAATGGCCCAGGACAGCTGCTGCCCTGATAGGCACAGCTGAGGGGCCTCATTCAATATGAAACCTAACGGTTCAATGCATAACCTGGAAGGGCTCTGTCTTTAGTGAAACTAGGTAGTCAGTAACATTTCAAAGCAGTGCGTTACCAGAGGCGAAGGGATAGATTAAAAAAAAAAAAAAAGGCCGGGCGCGGTGGCTCAAGCCTGTAATCCCAGCACTTTGGGAGGCCGAGACGGGCGGATCACGAGGTCAGGAGATCGAGACCATCCTGGCTAACACGGTGAAACCCCGTCTCTACTAAAAAATACAAAAAATAGCCGGGTGAGGTGGCGGGCGCCTGTAGTCCCAGCTACTCGGGAGGCTGAGGCAGGAGAATGGCGGGAACCCGGGAGGCGGAGCTTGCAGTGAGCTGAGATCCGGCCACTGCACTCCAGCCTGGGCGGCAGAGCAAGACTCCGTCTCAAAAAAAAAAAGTCATAGCTACCTCGGTTGTTTAGGTTTGATCTGATTCCCCTCAAAGGACAATATTTATCAGCCAATAACTAATACATTCAAGTTGAATTAACACTTAGAAAGAGAAAGGAAACAGCTGCAATATTTCTTACTGGAGGATTTTTTTAAAACAGGAAATGGCCAGAAATTCTGAGATTCAGATTCCCAACAGGTACTTACCAAAATCTGAAGTTCTTTTTCCAAAGTGTCTTTCACTTGACTGACTTCACTCAAATTTTCCTGAAGGTTAGTAAGCTTTAGCTCTCTCCCCTGGAGCTCTCTGGTAATGCTACTAGCCTAACACACAGAGTTACATGGTATAGAAGCAAATGAACAAAAGGAAAACAAAAGAGAATGAGAAGAAAAAAAAAAAATAAACAAATGTAAAAAAACTTAACGAGAAACATAAAACAAAACTGAAAGGAATACAAATTTGATATTGGTTTTTAATTCTAAGACGCCAACGACTTTTCGAACTATCAGTTCTACGATACGATTTCCTAATGGCTATTTTCGTGTTGTTGTTGTTGTTTTCCGTCTTTTTGTTTGTTTATTTTGAGACGGAGTCTCGCACTGTTGCCCAGGCTGGAGTGCAGTGGCGCGATCTCGGCTCACTGCAAGGTCCGCCTCCTGGGTTCATGTGATTCTCCTGCCTCAGCCTCCCAAGTAGCTGGGACTACAGGTGCCCGCCATCATGCCCAGCTAATTTTTTGTACTTTTAGTAGAGATGGGGTTTCACCGTGTTAGCCAGGATGGTTTTTTTGTGTGTTTTTTTTCTTTTTGAGACAAGGTCTCTCTCCCCTGTCACCCAGGTTGGAGTGCAGTGGTGTGATCATGGCTCACTGCAGCCTTGAACTCCTGAGTTCAAGTGATCCTCCAGCACCAGCCTCCTAGGCAGCTGAGATTATAGGCCGGTGCCACTACAGCTAATGTTTAAAACAATTTTTTACAGATGGGATCTCTGGCCGGCCTCGGTGGCTAATGCCTGTAATCCCAACATTTTGAGAGGCTGAGGCAGGTGGGTCATTTGAGGTCAGGAGTTCAAGACCAGCCTGGCCAATACGGTGAAACACCGTCTCTACTAAAAATACAAAAATATACCGGGCGTGGTGGCGTGTGCCTGTAATCCCAGCTACTCGGGAGGCTGAGGCAGAATTGCTTGAGCCTGTGAAGGAGGCTGAGGTTGTAGTGAGCTGAAACCGTGCCACTGCACTCTAGTCTGGGTGACAGAGTGGGACCCTGCCTCAAAAACAGAAAGAAAGAAAGAAAAAGAGAGATGGGGGTCTCACCATGCTGCCCAGGCTGGTCTCAAACTCCTGGACCCAAGCAGTCTTCTTGTTTTGGACTCTCAAAGTGCTGGGATTAGAGGCATGAGCCACTGTGCCCAGCAACTATTTTTAAAGAGTCAAAATAGACTATTTTTCTATACTTCATTGTAACTTGGAGTATTAGCATGATCTAAAGCAGAAGGTGTGGATTCTTACTTTCTAAATGAGCTACTTGAGCAATTTCATTTCCTAGACTTTAAAAACCTTGGCTGGCCACGGTGGCTCACACCTGTAATCCCAGCACTTTAGGAGGCAGAGGTGGGCAGATCACAAGGTCAGGAGATAGAGGCCATTCTGGCCAACATGGTGAAACCCCATCTCTACTAAAAATACAAAAAGTTAGCCAGGCATGGTGGCACGCACCTGTAGTCTCAGCTACTCAGGAGGCTGTGGCGGGAGAATCGTTTGAACCTGGGAGGCGGAGGCTGCAGTGAGCTGAGATCACACCACCGCACTCCAGCCTGGGCCAAAGAGCAAGACTCTGTCTCAAAAAAAAAAAAAAAAAACCTTAAGGCCAGGCACAGTGGCTCACACCTGTTATCCCAGCACTTTAGGAGGCCAAGGCTAGTAGATCTCAACTGAGGTCAGGAGTTCAAGATCAGTCTGGCTAACATGGTGAAATCCTGTCTCTACTAAAAATACAAAAATTAGCCAGGTGTGGTGGCACACACCTGTGATCCCAGCTACTGGGGAAGCTGAAGCAGGAGAATCCCTTGAGCCTGGGAGGTGGAGGTTGCAGTGAGGGCAACAGAGCGAGACTCTGTCTTAAAAAATAAATAAACAAAAACAAAAACCTTAAGATGGGAATATATGTGGTCTACATTATTTTCTCTATTTGTGTACATGCTTAAAGTATTTTGACATTTAAATACAAATAAAATTTAAAAATCCACTGGACAGACAAGGTGTGGTGGCTCAAGCCTGTAATCCCAGCACTTTAGGAGGCCGAGGTGGGTGGATCACTTGAGGTCAGGAGTTCGAGACCACCCTGGCCAATATGGTGAAACCCTGTCTCTATTAAAAATACAAAAATTGGCCGGGCACGGTGGCTCAAGCCTGTAATCCCAGCACTTTGGGAGGCCGAGACGGGTGGATCACGAGGTCAGGAGATCGAGACCATCCTGGCTAACACGGTGAAACCCCGTCTCTACTAAAAAATACAAAAAACTAGCCGGGCGAGGTGGCGGGCGCCTGTAGTCCCAGCTACTCGGGAGGCTGAGGCAGGAGAATGGTGTAAACCCGGGAGGCGGAGCTTGCAGTGAGCTGAGATCCGGCCACTGTACTCCAGCCTGGGCAGCAGAGCGAGACTCCGTCTCAAAAAAAAAAAAAAAAAAAAAAAAAAATACAAAAATTAGCCAGGCATGGTGGCGGGTGCCTGTAATCCTGGCTACTCAGAGACTGAGGCAGGAGAATTGCTTGAACCTGGGAGGTGAAGGTTGCAGTGACACCCAAGATTGCACCATTGCACTCCAGCCAGGGCGACAGAGTGAGACTCTTGTCTCAAAAAAACAAAACAAAAAAATCCACTGGACAATAGTCATTAGAACTTGGTTTTCATGAAATCTTGATGTTAAAAAGTAAACTAACATCAGCTAAATATTATCTTCTAATTAATTTTTGTGTTTTGATTAGTATTTCAGAACCACATGAGGAGATTTGAGAAAAATTTCCTGTAACCAGTTTGTCATCTTCGACTACGGTTAGAAATTTTTTGCTGTTTGTCAGTCCTCACCTCAGCCCACCTTAACCATCACAACCCTTCCTTCTTTGCCAATAGAGCAGCTTCCCCCACAAAAAAGTTCAGAACATTAAGCATCAATACCAGTGCCTCAACTAGTGGCAGGACTGGGAAACAATTCCTCGAACCATCCTTAAAAATAAAGATGACATTTAACAAGGCTAGTTAGTAAGGAACACAGCTGGCGAATGTTTCATTTAATTTTCTAAGCCTTGACCACATGCACAATTGTTCAGTATTTCCCCCAGAAAAGAAGGGGACAGATCATGTTCTCATTGTGCCACAGAAAAAAACTCTAATGAGATTTTTGCCATGCAAAGGGCTCCAAGCTTTTACGCTTAATTTTGCTGTGAATGTTATTTATCACAACATGTGTTTTTTCAGTTTTTTTGTTTTTTGGAGATGGAGTCTCGCTCTGTCGCCCAGGATGGGGTACAGTGGCACAATCTCAGCTCACTGCAACCTCCACCTCCCGGGTTCAAGCAATTCTTGTGCCTCAGCCTCCCGAGTAGCTGGGATTACAGGTGCACACCATCATACCTGACTAACTTTTGTATTTTTAGTAGAGGGGGCCAGGCTGGACTCAAACTCCTGACCTCAAGTGATCCGCCTGCCTCGGTCTCCCAAAGCACTGGGATTACAGGCATGAGCCACCTTGCCCGGCCAACATGTTAATTTATAATAGTCAAGAAGCACTGAGTTCACAATCTGTTTTTATACATAACCCTATAGATTAGGCAATTGCAGTCACACATTGCTTAAGAATCAGGATACCTTCTAAGAAATGCATCATGAGGCATTTCATTGTTGTGGGGACATCACAGGGTGCACTTACACATACCTAGAAGGTATAGTGTACTACACACCTGGGCTACATGGCACAGCCTATCGCTCCTAGACTATAAACCTGTATAACATGTTACTGTACTGAATGCTGCAGGCAATTGTAACACAATGCTAAATATTTGTCTATCGAAGCATATTTAAACATACAAAAGGTAAAGATACCATATTATAATCTTATGGAACCACCTTTGTTGATGTGGTCCATTGTTGGTTGAAATATCATTATGTGGCACCTGACTACGTGTGGTTAGAAAAGGAGGAGATGATCTTTTAAGCTTCTTTTTTTTTTTTTTTTTTAAACTGAGTCTTGCTGTCTCTCAGGCTGGAGTGCAGTGGCATAATCTTGGGTCACTGCAACCTCCACCTCCCGGGCTGATCAAGCGATTCTCCTGCCTCAGCCTCCTGGGTAGCTGGGATTACAGGTGTCCGCCACCATGCCAGGCTAATTTTGTGGTTTTAGTAGAGATGGGGTTTTGCCATGTTGGCCAGGTTGATCTCGAACTCCTGACCTCAGGTGATCACCTGCCTCAGCCTCCCAAAGTGCTGGGATTACAGGCATGAGCCACTGCACCTGGCCGATCTTTTAAGTTTCTGTTCATTCATTCATTTATCTTAACACCATAGTGTTAGGGCATTCTTTATTTTAAAGAGTATAGTCTGGAGCTAAGCTCAAATTAGAAGTCACAGCATAGCCCAGAGATAAATAGATAAGGTACTCAGATAATAGGCAGCCAAAATAAATTCACATGGTTGAGCCATTATTTTCTCTAATCTCCTCAGATGAAACCATACTTGAGATACTCAGAATATACTACACTATACTCAACTGGGGACATCGAACAATTTAATTAAATTAGCAATTTGAAAGATGAATGACCTCAACTCAAAAGTAACAATGCAAAACAAGAACAAATGGAAAAGAAAAGGATGGAGGGTGTCAATACAAACCTTGCTACTTTCAGCATTCTTTTCAATCTCTAAATGTTTAATCTGTTTCTCAGCTGCCTCAAGCTGCTGTCTAAGTTTCTCCATTTCCGATTTACCTTCGGAACTGGCTTTCCGAAGTGCATCAAGATCCAAGAGCTTTTCTTCAGTAGCCTTGAGCTGTGATGTAAAATTATCAATAACCTTGGTTTGTTCATTGCATTTGGCTTGTAGTACCTCTAGCTCCTTTACCTTTATTTCAGCTTCCTGTAATTTGTTCAATGTATCTTCCATTTCTACGAGATGCTGGTCTTCTGCTTTGTCCAGTTTCAACTTGATGGCTTCCAGACTGTTTTCCTTTTCTTTAATAACTTTCATCAGTTTAGCCCTCAAGGCTTCCATCTCTTTAGCATGAGCAGACCGTTCGGAGTCTTGTTGATTCTGCAAATGTTCTATTTCGTGTTGGTAATCTAGTCTCATTTTCTCTATTTGTGTTTTTAGCTCAGCAAATTCTGCCGTCTCTGCCCCAAGCCCTTTGCTGAAAGATACCTTCAGTTCTTCCATCGCCTGCTGGTGGGACGCGATGGCAGTCTCCAGTTTGGACTTCCATAGAGCTATCACATCTGAGTTCTCTTTGTTGGCATGCTCCAGCTTGCTTTTCAATGACTCGTTCTCTTTGGAAAGCTTTTCCGTGGCAGTATACAGAGCTTTTATCTCTTTCTGATGAGTTTCTTCCCGGGCTCCAAAATGCTCCTTCAGAGAAGTTATTTCTCTCTGGTGGTCAGTACGGGTGACTTCTAACTTTTCTTGCAAAGAGCTTATCTCTTGCAAAAGGGAAAGTGACATGTCCACATCCCCAGCAGGCTTATTGGACTCTAGCCTTCTTCGGAGCTCAGTTACTTCCTGTACTCTCAATGCTAGGTCTTTCTCCAATTCCATTATACGTGACTTTTCTGAAACTGTAGCCACCTATTAACAGCAGTCCAAAGAAAAAAAGATCATTTAAATAATAAGTCACTGACTTTTTTTTTTTTTTTTTTTTTTTTTTTTTTGAGATGGAGTTTCACTCTTCTTGCCCAGGCTGGAGTACAATGGTGCGATCTCAGCTCACTGCAACCTCCACCTCCCGGGTTCAGGCGATTCTCTTGCCTCAGCCTCCTGAGTAGCTAGGATTACAGGCGTGCGCCACTATGCCCAGCTAATTTTTGCATTTTTAGTAGAGACGAGGCTTCACCATGTTGTTTAGGATGATCTCCAACTCCTGACCTCAGGTGATCCACCCACCCCGGCCTCCCAAAGTGTTGGGATTACAGGCGTGAGCCACCGCGCCCGGCCTGATTTTCTCTGACACTGAAGATATTTAATAACTACCTCATCTCAAGCAGCAAATTATTATGAACGTGTATAGGTTAATACATATTTCTAACTGTGATAATGGCTTAAGTCCAACTTTAGTAGCTCCAATTCTAAAGAAGCTTAAATCAGATAAATATCTATTAACTGGTAAGTTAACAGAAACAGTAACTTTCAAAGTTCTCAGATATATCTGCCTCCTGAAAGAAAACATTTCCTTATTTTGCCAGTTTGTTCTACTCCACTTCATCCAGGCTGCATAAATGCTTATCCATTTCATGGAGGTGATCTTACAGAACTGTGCCATCTGGAACAGTAGCTGTTAGCCACACGTGGCTACTAAGCACTTGAGACAGGGCTCATCTGAAGTGAGGTGTGGTATAAGTGTAAAATACCCATCAGATTTTGAAGACTTAGAAGGAACACAAAATGTCTTGTGGGCCAAGTGCAGTGATTCACACCTGTAATCCCACCACTTTGGGAGGCCGAAGCAGAAGGATCCCTCAAGGCCAGGAGTTCAAGATCAGTCTGGGCAACATAACAAGACTCCATCTCTGCAAAAAATAAAAAATTAGCCAGGCATGGTGGTGTTGCCTGTGGTAACAGCTACTCGGGAGGCTAAGGCAGGAGGATCACTTGAGTCCAGGAGGTTGAGGCCATAGTGAGCAGTGATTGCGCCATTGCACTCCAGCCTGGGAGACAGAGCAAGACTCTGTCTCTAAAACAAAAATGAAATTATATTTTAAAAAGGTTAAAATATCTTGTTAATTTTTATATTGATTAAATATTTTGGATATATAAGTTTACATAAAATATATTATTAAAACTAATTTAACTTGTGATTTACAAAAAAGTAATGTGGGTACCAGAGAATTATAAATCGTACATGTGTGGCTTGCATTATACTTCTATTGGATAGCACTTGCATAAAAGGTCTAAAATTACCTATCAAATGTTTCAATAAATAACACATCACCTGTAGAATGAAATTCTCATTGAAGAATGAAGAATTAATTTACTAAACTTTTTTTTTTTTTTTTGAGAGGGAGTTTTGCTTTTGTTGTCCAGACTAGAGTGCAATGGCGTGATTCCAGCTCACTGCAACCTCCGCCTCCCAGGTTCAAGCGATTCTCCTGCCTCAGCCTTCCAAAGTAGCTGGGATTACAGGCATGTGCCACCACACCTGGCTAATTTTGTATTTTTAGTAGAGACAGGGTTTCACTATGTTGGTCAGGCTGGTCTCGAACTCCTGACCTCCAGTGATCCACCCACCTTGGCCTCCCAAAGTGCTGGAATTACAGGCGAGAGGCATCACGCCCGGCCTACTAATCATTTTATTAAAACACAAAGTAAGAATGATTACTTAACCTGCAATAATACATAAGAACCTTACACAAAATCCCCTTTTAAGATTTGATAATTCTATCAGCATTTTAATGTAAATATCTTCTTCCTCTAACCCTCTAACCCAGTGGTTCTCAGACATTAGTATGCACATGAATCACCTGGAATGTACGTCTAACCTGCAGGTTTCCACCTATTCCCAAGTACTTTGATTCTATTTGAGCTCTTCGGTAGTACCCAAGAATCTTCTTCCTTTAAATAAATACCCCAGGGCTAGAAAAACACTTTCTTAACCTGTGCCCTTTCATTGCTAGAAAATTGTTTCCCTCTGCGACCTGCTATGCAGTCCATTCAGTACATAGGACACGTGGAAAATAGCTTCCATCATAAAAATTCTTGGACTAATCTGGGAAATGAAAGGAAACAAAATAATTTTAAAACAGCAGTGAGTCCCATATTTCAAGGATCAAAACTCCTCTGATTGGCTGGGTAAGGTGGTACATGCCTATAATCCTAGCACTTTGGGAGGCCAAGGCAGGAGGATCACTTGTGGCCAGGAGTTCAAGATCAGCCTGGGCAACACAGCGAGAACCCCATCTCTACAAAAAAATGTTAAATATTCCTCTGAATTTTAGACTCCTCTCCCACACTGCCTTTCTTTGAGACAGAAAATAACAGATATGTTTCTTTCATTTCCTCTGCCCACCCTACAGGCTATGACAACATTAAAGATTAAAATGTCCATAAGAGGAAAAGAAAGCACTGGGTCTCCAAGATTGTATAATCAAAGTAAATAAAATTAAATATTTCAGAGCTGACTATAATTGCTGTGCTTCATGGTTATAGACTCATCAGGTTAAAGATGTTAATTCATTTACACATGATTTTCTGGGGAGGAAAGAGTCTAAGAGTTTGTTATGCCAAAATAACATACAAAACATTAATAAACCCATCAGGATATGGTAAAATTTGCTAAATAAAAGAAAAAAAAAACAAAAAACACTAATAACCCCATTGCTGCAAGGTCTGTAGCATAAATACATTAAACCCAATAGGGCAATGGTTCTTAGTTACAACAAAACAGTCAAGTAGAGAAAAATGCCAAGTAAAAAATAAGTAAAAATAATAACAATGTGATTTTACTTTCCATGGCATTTTCCTATAAAGTACAGCAATTTATTTTTCATTTCCCAAAATCTGCCCTCATTCAAAACTATGTAGTATGTCTGCTTCTCCCACTAGTTTGAGACCATGAATTAAGTCAGAAATTATTTCTTATTCTTGCTAACATCTCTACAGCACCAAGCACACTGTTTGGAAACTGGATTTATTGGCTAGAAAAAATTCTGAAGCACTTCCTAAAAAGTAACATAGGTGATACGAAACTTACATGGGTAGCTGGTTATTTTAACACTTGGGAAACCAAGAGTGAGGATCAACGGAAGACATACTTCATTATGGAAAGATATAAGCTTTACACTGAAATACTTGGATAAAACATAGTGTAACTGAATGCCTTATCTAGAGCAGGAAAAAAAACACAAAATTGTTTGCTGACAAAAGATAAGGGAGAGGAGTTTACATGTTTAAAAAAAATATATCGCTTCAATAGCCCATCACACTAAAGGAACTCAATCTCATTAGTCCATTGTATTTCCCAGATCAATTATTCAGCTCTCAGTTAATGAGGAAACAGCACCAAATTACCACTTTTTTTTTTTTTTAAACAGGGTCTTGCTCTGTTGCCCAGGCTGGAGTGCAGAGATGTGAACATGGCTCACTGCAGCCTGAACCTCCTGGGCTCAAGAGATCCTCCCACCTCAGCCTCCCACGTAGCCACCACACCCAGCTAATTTTTTTTTTATTTTTTGTAGAGGCAGGGTGTCACCATCTTGCCCAGGCTGGTCTTGAACTCTTGGACTCAGGTGATCCTCCTGCCTCGGCCTCCCAAAGTGCTGGGATTACAGGCATGAGACACCATGCCTGGCCTACTTTTTTTGTTTGTTTTCTTACCAAATACACAGGAGAAATCTTTAGTTCAGAGGCCGATCGTTCCTTCTTCTTAAAAAATAAAAACGTATGATTTAGAAAAGAAAAACTGTCTAGATTTTTAGATGAGTCAATGAATTCTCAACAAGAGAAATTTCTACAAACATTAGAGATTTTTTTAAAAAATCAAGATAGCAAATTTGATTAGACAGAGTAATTTTTGAAATTCTGAAGTTAAGAATTTGGGCAATTTAGTCACTGACAGACAAATTCATGATTTAAAAGGGTATGTGAATACATATTTTACATGTAAGTGACTGTTTCTTAATCTTTAAGCATAAAATGACTTCGATAATAGACAGACTCCATCCTGTGGTGCTTAAGAGCACAGGCTCTGGGGCCAAATGTCCTAGATGCAAATCCTGCCTCCACTATTACTATTTGCTGTTTTATCTTATGCAAGTTACTTAACTTCTCTGTCCCTCAGTGTTCTTGTCTGTAAAATGGGGACACTAATACTCCCTACCTCCTATGGTTGTGTTGAGACGGAATACGTCTAAAGCACTTAGAATAGTGTCTGGCATGTAGTATGTACTATATAGGTGCTTTAATACATAAATAAACTAAAACCTGACTAATGTCCTGGCTCCAAGGGCCAAGCACAATGAGCTCAGGGCAGGAAGAAGCCATTCTGTTCCCAACATACATTTCCCTCCTGACCACTGAGTGTTTTTATTGTTTTGTTTTGTTTTGTTTTTTCCAGACAGTCTCATTCTGTCACCCAGGCTGGAGTGCAGTGGCATGATCTCAGCTTACTGCAACCTCCACTTCCTGGATTCAAGCAATCCTCCTACCTCAGTCTCCCATGTAGCTGAGATTACAGGCACATGCCACCAGGCCCAGCTAATTTTTGTATTTTCAGTACAGACAGGGTATCACCATGTTGGCCAGGCTGGTCTCAAACTCCTGACCTTAAGTGATCTGCCTGCCTCAGCCTCCCAAAGTGCTAGGATTGGAAGCGTGAGCAACTGTGCCCAGCGTCCACTGAGGTTTCCATCCCCTGAGTGACAGGAAGGAGGGAGATGCAGAGACCAGCCTTCCAAGATAAAAAGGTAACTGGGGTGAAAGTCTTTAACTCTCATGAAACAGAGCCCATGTTTCCATTTCCTTCTCCCAAGAGGCCAGGGAAGAAGTCAGGAAGAGAGCTCAAGTAAAACAACAATAACAAAAAATTCTTTAGAAAGCCTAGTAACTAGAAATATGAGAACAAGAGGACAATTGACTGCTTGTGGCCAACTGGAGAAATGTATTTCATGGTATTAATATAAAGAACTTTAAATACAGTTATATCCACTCATTTATTCAGTTGTAAAGTTTCTGATCCTGATCTGGTTGGGTTGCCAAAGGAATGAGTCTTTCCTTTTGACAAAAGAGTAGATATAAACACCTGTTCCTACTCATCAGTCTCAGCTCATGAACACCTGAATGGTACCAAGACCAAACTCAGGTTGAACCACTGGGTCAAGGCTCAGGCCAACTCTAAAGCCTGTCACCTGAGGTGTCCACCATTCACATGCATGGGTCTGCTTCATTAAATAGTGAAAACCATTACCCTAGTGTCTTCTAACTCCCTCTGGAGTTTGTCAGCTTTGGTCTTTTCAAAGAGCAGGCTCTGTTCAAGCTCCTTAATGCGGGCATGCTCCAGTTTGGTCTGCGTCTGTTAGTAAAAAGGAAGAGGAAGAGAACACAACAGTGCCACCATGACATGCCAGCACGAGAGGAGAGAGAGCGGCATGCAGGCTGAGCCACCAGTACCTTCTGCCAAAGGGTGAACCAAAGGGGAATGGAGAAGGGACGAAGTGGAGGTGAGATGAGGTGGGCAGTGAGGATGAATACCAGGGATAAAGGATGGTGGTGGGCAGGAGGCATGGGCTAGTCTGTTCAGAAAGAAAAAAAATGGAAAACACATGAGGCCAGATGAAGTGTCAGAGGCATGCAGCCAAATATAAGTAATATTGATAAGTGAAGTTTATCAGCACCAATTAGAATAGTTAATATCCCTCCCTCTAAACTATCCTTATCCCTCCGCCCCACAAAGGCTACTTGACATTAATGTGTATGTAACTGACTTGATCACTTTAAAAGGTATATTGACCCTCAGAATGACCGTCATTATCACCTAAATATGGCAAAGATACCATAAATCTTAAACTGTTCAGTAAGTCCTTAGAGCAGATTCTTGCACCTTAGCATATAACTTGATGTAAATAAGGGTCAAATAATAACCCCAACAGAAGGTATCTGGAAACTCGAGCTAAGAAATCATGCTAGCAGGCTCTGCAGAAATGGGTGAGAGGAGTCTGAGTTAGAGTCTCAGCAACATTCCTACATGTGATGGGGAAGAGGCCATGGAAGCTCTAGCTTCCTTCCAGCAGTGGATTTCCCAAAGGCTATTTGGCTCCAGGGAGGGAAAAAAGGTCTCAGAATTACAAAGAGAAAATTTAGTAATAATTATCTTCTATAGTCTCCATCTCTGAAGCAGGCCAACTGAGAGGCTCAGGAGAAGAGCAAAGTTTAGCTCAAACTGGTAAGGGGTTATTTTTACCTTAAGATGCAGATGTTTTTATTAGCTCAGACGTAAAAAGGCAACTCAACACAAAGGCATGGGTTCGAGCTCTCGCAAAAAGAGCTGGTGGGTTCCTAAGGTGATTCAACACCTGTGATCTCAGATACTCTGCTCTCCCCACCATCACGCACTTGGATGTAGCCTGATGGGGAACCCAGAGGATAATCTCTAACAGGTTTAAGTGCAGCAGAATCTCAATCAATTTGAAATAATCTGGGTCCAAATGTACCTCTTCCCACCCCCACCTCTCTTATACAAGAGGTTATCAGTGATCAGAATCAGTGACTGACAAGGCCCACACCTGCAGAGCTGCTCTCAGCAGCTGTCAGTTACCTGCAGTAATTTAAATATTTTGTGGTTCTAATTGACCTGTCAGTCTGGACAATTACAGGCAATGAAAAAATGACAACAGACTCTAAACAAAGTGACACAAAGTAGTGCAGAGCTTGAGTGGGGGGGGGGAACGTAAAAGTGAAGGTTACAAACGTCTTCACTCATTCCAGTGGGACTCGGGGACCTCAATGCATTCAAGAGGTCATTTTGCTTGTAAACCAGGTATTGACAAACCATCATGGGATATTTAAAAGGTGAACAAAAAAATTTTTTTTAATTTATCACCTGCTTCAGCTCTGTATAGTCCACAAAAATAATGAAATACAATTCAAGCCCTAACTGTCTGGATAATCCCCTTGGTCTGTATGTGCCTTGGATGGACACTGTTCAATTTCTCTGCTTTTATAAGAAAAGAATCTAATCCTTACCCACATAATTGGGGTCACAGCCTCAGGAGCTGAAATCCAAAACTACAGTAGTAGGAAAAAGAAAAGGCAACAGAACCTTTCTTCTCTTGACATAGTTAAGTGTCCTCTGGGTAAAAGGTGACTATGTCCAGATAAAAAGCAAATATACATTTAATGTGATCTCCTCCCCATTCAGAGATCTTCCAGATAAGCGTAGCCAATGCCTCCTTACTGATGCCTCAGCCTCCCCAGTAGCTGGGATTACAGGCGTGCACCACCACACCCGGCTAATTTTTGTATTTTAGTAGAGACTGGGTTTCACCATGTTGGCCAGGCTGGTCTTGAACTCCTGACCTTAGGTGATCAATCAGCAGCAAGGGAACTAGTGATCCACTTCCATGCCGCAGTACACAGTAAAAAATTTGACACTGAACAGGACAACCCTTCTTATAAAATCATTCCTTTCTTAGAATAAGACACAGAGTATCCCAAGAGGAAAGTCCTGGGACAGGGGATTGAGAAGGAATGCAAAGGCTTTGCAAGAAGCGCACAGGAAAGGCAGGGGGGAAATCCCATGCAGACTGACACCGGGGGGCAGCAGGAGCCTGTTTCAGAACGAGAGAAGAGACCCAGATCACTGAAGTAGCTTCACAAAAAGGAACTCTTCAGAACGAAGACCTTTTAAAAAATTTAGTCCTTTTTTTTTGAGATGGAGTTTTGCTCTTTTTGTCCAGGCTGGAATGCAGTGGCGTGATCTCTGGTCACTGCAACCTCTGCCTCCTGGGTTCAAGTGATTCTCCTGCCTCAGCCTCCCTAGTAGCTGGGATTACAGGCATGTGCCACCACACTCAGCTAATTTTTTTATTTTTAGTAGAGACAGGGTTTCACCATGTTGGTCACGCTGGTCTCAAACTCCTGTCCTTAGGTGATCTGCCCGCCTCAGCCTCCCAAAATGCTGGGATTACACGTCTGAGCCACAGTGCCCGGCCAAAAGTTTAGTCTTGAGCTGTCTATTTCAGCTGCCAGGAGATGGTCGGAAGTAATGTCATTCTTTAATTTCCTTCTTATGAGGCAATAAATCAAAGCGGAATACTTTCAGATTCTTTACAACCAGCAGCACAGCTGGCAGGGTACACCAGGAAGCAGTGCTCTAGAGATCACATAGCAAGAACTTGTAGTGGGTGTTTGAACTTAGAGGAAGAAAAATAAAACACCTGCATGCCTAGTAATGCTACAGCTAGAAAACTCTCACTTCACTAATAACAATTTAAAACATATTGTGTCTTCACTGACAAATGCTTGCCTCTAGTTTCGCAACTAAGGAAAATACTGTAGAAACAAACGCAAGTTTGAATGTCTCATCAGCTGCATTGGCAGGCACTGGCCAGTGGTGGGGGCACACTGAAAAGGCAGCCAGTCAGCTCTGGGACAGCAGCCAGCCTCACGATACCCTTTCCTCCCATGGGAAGCAAAATTAGACAACTTGGAAACTTCCCCAGAATTCCCACAACTCCATATCTAGAATGCTTTATGCTCCAATCAGATATCATCTCTTTTGGAGTAATTCCACTAAAATTAGAAGACATTATGAATTAAGTGAAGAAGGCTAGGTCTCCAGACAAAAAACTTTTCCCCCCTTTCTGGCAAAATTCTTTATAAAGCAAATATTGACCTATTCATTAAACACATGAATGTGTGGAGCTTAGTCATTACATACAATTTCTTCAGGATATAAACGTAATTGCTTTGAAAGCCACATGCACAGAAACATTAAGGTCAATGTCCCAAGGTCAGATTATGCAGTTAGTGTTTGAGTATATCAATAAGCATTTTAATCTGTGATCAATCTTTGTTAACAAGGGAAATATCCACACAGTTAAGTGCCCTCTTACATTCTCAGGATCTTCAGAAATCTGGCTCTTTTGCTATCAGTAAAAAAATAAAAAAAATTAAACAACAACAAAAAAGAGATTCCAATAAAGCTTCAATATGTGTTAGGGTTTCAAGATAACTTTATTTGATTAATTTCAAGTAAGTTTATCAGACAGACTATACAAGCCTAGTGCTGATGTAAATTATTTTAACTGGACCCTCCCCAAGACACCATAGGCTGTATTTCATATGAATTAGATGATGACATGAAACTAGAAGTCTCATTAGAAATGAGACTTTGGGATGTTTTTAAATGGATGAGAACAACACAAAAATTGACTAAAGGAATGTGGCTGTATATGAAATGAGTGAAGAAGGTATCTATTACATTGTTAATGAACCATTAAATTCTGGGCCCCATAAAACTAGAACCCAGAAAATGCCCCCCCCCCCCGCCCTTGCTAACTGTAAAGATACATTTATTTCCAAAGAAATCAGAGTTGCTGTTTGGAAGGACCCCTCAAATTTAAGCACGGTGTGGGCAGCCAACAGACTCTAAAATTGTAGCAAAACTGCCTATTTGGGAAATGCACAGTTAAGTACAATTTTTACTAAAATATTGTAGATTAAAGGACCACAAATCTGGAAAATTTGAAAAACAATGATTTACATTTGTCATATATCTAGCAATGGCTTGAAACCATCAAAACCATTTAATTCTGGTGTCTAATTTAAACACTAATATGAATACATTGTTTAAAAGGGATGAGAAACCTGACACTAAAGGAAAATCCATGAATTCTACAAATGTCATGAAATAAAAGAAGCTGAAATATAAAGTGTTCTTAGTTTTTGCTCTGCCAATTACTTTTTTTTAAAAAAATCAACAATTACAACATATTCCTTTTATAGGGTTATAAAAGGATTTATCCTGCTCAACTGGAAAGCAAAGTTGAGATAAAGAAAAAAAAGCTTTGTTATGGACTTTTTTTTTTTGAGACAAAGTCTCGTCCTGTCCCCCAAGCTGGAGTGCAGTGGCACGATCTCGGCTCACTGCAACCTCCACCTCTCGGGTTCAAGCGATTCTCCTGCCTCAGCCTCCCAAGTAGCTGGGATTACAGGCACCCACCATCATGCCCAGCTAATTTTGTATTTTTAGTAGAGATGGGGTCTCACCATGTTAGCCAGGCTGGTTTCGAACTCCCGACCTTAAGTGGTCCACCCACCTTGGCCTCCCAAAGTGCTGGGATTATAGGCGTGAGCCACTGCGCCCGGCCTGTTAGGGACTGCTATGACAAAATTTAAAATGCCTTTTCTAATCATCAGAGGAACATCAGTCTCACTTAGGACTGCTTTAAATTGAGGACACACTGCCAGGTTTATGACTTGATGAAATCCAATTCATGGTTTTGAATTATGAAGCACAAGAAAGAAGTAGTGCAAGTTTCACTCTGCCACAGGACATGGACACACAATCACAGGCTCAAGGACTGGCACCGTCACCACAAAGCCACCCCCAGAACCCAACCTGGCCAGAGAGGCCAGGGTTTCCCCTGCCACTTCCTCAGCTGACTGCTCTGGCCGCTCATTTTGATTGGTGCATTATTTCACCCATGTTCTGAATACTGATACCCATCAAAGCTTTAAGAGAGCTGAAGGGGTTTTACCTCAAGATCACCTTTGGTAATTGATTCTTCTTCAACCCGGAACTGAAGGTCCTCAACCTTCCTGCGGAATAAAACCCAAACAAAACACTTAAGAAACTAACGCACAGCCTTAAAAAAAAAAGATCACGTTGGGGATGGTAGGTCACTCCTATAATCCCAGCAATTTGGGAGATGGAGGCAGGAAGATCACTTGAGGCCAAGCAGTTTGAGACCAGCTGAGGCAACATAGTGAGACCCAGTTCTTATATTAAAAAAAAAAAAAAAAAAAATCTATAATCACTACCCTGGTGAATTCAAGCAGAGAGCAGCCATAAATGCCTTAGAGACATAATAAGTTTAAAAATGCATCTTTGCACTTCGGGAGGGCAAGGTGGGAGAATGGCTTAAGGCCAGGAGTTTAAGAGCAACATGACGAGACCCGTCTCTACCAAAAAATTTAAAAATTAGCCAGGTGTGGCAGCATGCACCCGTGATGTCAACTACTTGGGAAGCTGAGGTGGGAGGATCGATTGAGCCCAGGTAGTCAAGGCTGCAGTGAGTTATGATCGTATCACTGCACTCCAGGCTGGGCAACTGAGTGAGACCTTGACTCAAAAAGAAAAAAGTAAAATAAAATAAGCTACCTGTAATTCTAGCATTTTGAGAAGCTAAGGTAGGCAGACTGCTTGAGCTCAGTTTGAGACCAGTCTGGGCAATATGGCAAAACCCTATCTCTACAAAAATCAGCCAGGCATGGTGGCACGTGCCTGCAGTCCTAGCTACTTGGGAAGCTGGGGTAGGAGGATCACTTGAGTCAAGGCTGCAGTGAGTCATGATCACACCAGTGTACTCCAGCCTGAGTGACAGAGTGAGACCTTGTCTCAAAAGATAATAATGGCTTTTTTTTTTTTTTTTTTTTTGAGATGGAGTCTTGCTCTGTCACCCAGGCTGGAGTATGGTGGTGCAATTTTGGCTCACTGCAAACTCTGCCTCCTGGGTTCAAGTGATTCTCCTGCCTTAGCCTTCCAAGTAGCTGGGATTACAGGCACCTGCCACCAGGCCTGGCAATTTTTTTATTTTTAGTAGAGATGGGGTTTCACCATGTTGGTCACGTTGGTCTCGAACTTCTGACCTCAAGAGATCCACCCACTTTGTTCTCCCAAACTGCTGGGATTACAGGCATGAGCCACCACAGCCAGCCATACATTTTTTTTTTTTTAAAAAAGAACAGAAGCAAATGGAACTGGTGCCATGGAATTCAGAAGGGCCTAGAGGGTCTATCACTGTCTCTTGTTTACTTGCAGCCATTTTTTAAATATGAAGAGAATTTCCTACGTATAGTGTTTCTCTCTCCAGTGAGAAAGTAAGAGATGGTATTGTACCCTCACTATGACCCCTGACAACATTGCTTATGACTGGCATAAGCACACAGCAATACTAATTTATTACTGAATTAAGTCCCTGTTATCAGAAATGACAGAAGATGGCATTAAATCCAAAAGAGATAAATGTCCCATAACCCAGAGATGTTCAAATGATTTCCATGCAGACAGGTTTTTCAGAGACTGTGTCTGTTCACGGCCTCAAGAAAGTTCCTTTGTTTGTTTCTGAGACAGGGTCTCACTCTGGTGGCCTAGCTGAAGTGCAGTGGTGCAATCTCAGCTCACTGCAGCCTCGACCTCCTGGGCTCAGATGATTTTCCCACCTCCTGAGTAGCTGGGACTACAGGCATGCGCCACCACGTCCAGCTAATTTTTCTTTTTTCCTTTTTCTTTTTAGTAGACAGGGTTTTGCCAGGGTGTTGCCCAGGCTGGTCTCAAACTCCTGAACTCAAGCAATCTGCCTGCCTCAGCCTCCCAAAGTGCTGGGATTACAGGTGTGAGGTGCCACACCCGGCCTGAAAGTACCCTTTATAAGAACCAAACTTAAGTCTCTGTCTCACACCATTTAACATTTGATTTCGTACTGACCCCTACAATTCTCTCATCATTTCACATGTGAGAATTTCGTTTTCCTAATAAGGCCTGAGTTTCTCAAGTACAGGGACCTTACGTCACTCACCAGACGTAACACAATTCATAAACACTAGGTAACTTGGACCTAGAAGAGCCTCTGACCAGGAAACCGGTTCCAGGTGAAAACCGGTCGGGAATAGCCACCACAGCTCTGATGAAGGCGACCCTCCAGAGGAGGTCTGGAATGCATCACAGCTCAAGAAATACGTTATATTAATCAGGCCATGTCTTTTTTTTTTCTTTTTGAGACGGCGTCTCGCTCTGTCACCCAGGCTGGAGTGCAGTGGCGCAATCTTGGCTCACTGCAACCTCTGCCACCCGGGTTCAAGCAATTCTCCTGCCTCAGCCTCCCAAGTAGCTGGGATTACAGGCACCTGCCACCAATCCCAGCTAATTTTTTTGTATTTTTAGTAGAAATGGGGTTTCACCATCTTGGCCAGGCTGGTCTAGAACTCCTGACCTCATGATCTACCCGCCTCAGCCTCCCAAAGTGTTGGGATTACAGGCGTGAGCCACTGTGCCTGGTCAATCAGGCCATGTCTAAATGATTCCAAACTTATTGAAAAAAGTCGAATCAAAGCAGACCCTCTTCACACACTATGGCAGAGTTAACTTTCTGCTGGACATATAGTCATTCCTTTGGTCCTAAGGGTTGATACCAAGATGATTATTAATAGGAAATTTTCTTCTAAAGTCATTTAAAATGAAAAGGCTGCTGGGCGCGGTGGTTCACGCCTGTAATCCCAGCACTTTGGGAGGCCGAGGCGGATGGATTTCCTGAGCTCAGGAGTTCGAGACCAGCCTGGGCAACATGGTGAAACTCCATCTCTACTAAAATACAAAAAATTAGACAGGCGTGGTGGCGTGTGCCTGTGGTCCCAGCTACTCGGGAGGCTGAGGCAGGAGAATCGCTTGAACCTGGGAGGCAGAGGTTGTAGTGAGCTGAGATTGCACCGCTGCACTCCAGCCTGGGCGACAGAGCTAGACTCTGTCTCCAAAAAAAAAAAAAGGGGGGGGGGGGTGGGGGAAAGACCACAACTGCACCAGGAAACAGTCTGGGGTCACCTTTTCTCCTCTTCAAGCTGGTTAAGAAGCTCCACCTTCTCCCTGTCCGCAGCTTCCACCATTGTTCGCAGCTGGTCCATTTTGGCTTCCAATTCCAGGACATGCTGGGGAAGGCAAGATGTCAGTAAATGGACTATTTCTGAGCAAGACACAGACCCAGAGATACTTCCCCAAAGAGCTGTGGGTCACCATGGTGGGTGGGCGTTACTCTAAAACCTTATGTTAAAATGCTTTCTCTATTTTAATAGGTTATTCTCAACAGCTTTCCTGGAAGATAGATGATGAAAAACCACATCGTTAAAGTGATAAAGAACAATGTTAAAACAACCCTCATCTTTTTTGAAGCTGAAACACGTAGTAAGAGTAATCCACAAACAGCAGCTATAATCACTGGTAAGGCCCTAGTAACTAAGCTGGCCTAACACCTGGATACAAAGACCAGACACTAAGGTCGAATCAAGAACAAAACTTCATCTCTGTTGTCATGGAAACTGGCACCCCAGGTCGTAGCTTTCAAACACACACAGCAAAGAAATGTACACCCATTTCCAGTGCTCTCAAGACTAGCTCCTCGGTGCCAAGCACCGGGCATGCTTCTCGGCCTCCTCAGCGGCTTTAGAAACCATCACCATCTCCACAACAAGGTCCAGACTTCACCTGGTCATGTCCGTCCCGGGCCAGAGCTAGCTCCTGCTCTATCTCCCCCACGTGGCTCGTGGCCTTGGCCACCTCCGCCCTCTCCAGATCCCGTTCCGCCAGCAGCTGCTCAATGTGCTGCTGCTTCTCCTTCAGGGCCTCCTGGAGGGCAGTGGTACCGGAGATCTTCCTGGCATAACGGGAGGAGGTTTCAGTCAACTGCAAAGGAAAGTTAGAGAAGTGAAGGGCGATGATGCTGTCAGAAAAGTGAGGGAGGCGCGATGCATGCATGGCGGGCATCTGCTCAGCAAAGCAAGGGCGCTGCTCCAGCTGGCAGGCTGGCCAGGATTAGGAAAGGCTTCAAAAACACAAGACAGCGTGTGCCTTCTGTCTATAAATCTCACAAAGAATACATCAATGTAAAGAGATCGGCCATGTGTGGTGGCTCACGCCTGTAATCCCAGCACTTTGGGAGGCCAAGGTGGGTAGACCACTTGAGGCCAGGAGTTTGAGACCTGGTCAAGATGGTGTGACCCCATCTCTACTAAAAATACAAAAATTAGCTGGAGTGCAGGGGTGCGATCTCAGCTCACTGCAACCTCCACCTCCTGGGTTCAAGTGATTCTCCTGCCTCAGACTCCAAAGTAGCTGGGATCACAGGCACGCACCACTACCACCCAGCTAATTTTTGTATTTTTAGTAGAGACAGGGTTTTGCCATGTTCGCTAGGCTGTTCTCGAACTCTAAAATGTTAAGGTTACAGGTGCGAGCCACCGCACCAAAGGCCATCTGCTCGGCCACTGCTGGCTCCAGACCAATTCAGCCTTGACTCCATCTTCTGCCGTCAGAGCTGCAGCTGTCGCCTGAAAGCTCTTCTCTTCATTGGTCTCCCTAGGCCCTTGCTGCAAGATGCACAGGATGCAGACTTACAGCGAGGATCTTTCCTCAATTAATAACTCGGCAACTTGAGAACTACAAAAGAAGCCAATCGAACCAAAATGCCTTTTGCTGTTTCATTTAGTCAAAGTTCTTGAAATTACTTAAACATACTAGGAAGTAACTCCTGTTGTCTTTTTTAACCATTTGACCTTGACCTTCCAATTGCATTATATAGCTAAATTATACCTCCTTTTGCTAGTATTTCTTCCTGAATACATTAAATGTGTGGTTCCCAACCATGTGCAGAGATGCCCCAGGGTGCTGAGCAAACTCACCAGTGCACTGTAGGATGTTTTAAATTTTCAAGAGAAACACAGTGACATCTGCTGGACTCTATGCAAACTACTAGTTCGAGGCAATTCAGTCTCACCATTAGATTGTCCTACAGTCCTTCCAATAACATCATGTCTTTCAAAGCTGGGTTTTGGCTATTCCCATGACGGAAAAGAAAGTACAATGCAAAAATCAACATGCACAGGAAATGAGGTTCGCGATGAGAAATAAGATTCCAAGGCTCTACTAGATGTGTAGAGTCCAACAGCAGCACACACAGTAACACTAACACTAAGTCATTGTGATTATTAAATAAGAATGAATTGGCCAGGCGTGGTGGCTCACGCCTCATGCCTGTAATCCCAGCACTCTGGGAAGCAGAGGCAGGCAGATCACCTGAAGTCAGGTGTTCAAGACTGGCCTGGCCAACGTGATGAAACCTCGTCTCCACTAAAAATACAAAAAGTAGCCGGGCATGGTGGCAGGCGCCTATAATCTCAGCTACTTGGGAGGCTGAGGCAGGAAAATCACTTGAACCCAAGAGACAGAGGTTGCAGTGAGCTGAGATCACGCCACTGCACTCCAGCCTGGACAACAGCGAGACTCTGTCTCAAAAAAATAAAAAATAAAAATAAAAACAAAGAATGAATTAAATATTTTTTCAATTTTTGTTTTTCTAAAACAAAAATACATTTCTGAGCAAAAAAACTGAAATGACACTTTCAATTCTTCCGTATCTTTGTCATACTATTTTATGGTGATTTTTGGATTAGAAACCATAAAGACACAAAAATAAGCTGTCTCACAGGTACAGAAACTCATGTCTCTTGTCAATTTTCACTGCATGAGGTGAGCTAAGAGGTATGAACACTGGTCCAAAAAATAAGAGGAGAGATTGGTGGGAGCAGGGAGAGCTTGCTATTTCCCAAACAAATGGACACAATTACAAGGTAATAAAAATCACTCAAGAAAGAATTCCTGATCCAGAATAGACCCCTCCATGGAATTGTTCCTAGAACAGCAAAGGAGGCAAGCTGTCGATATCAGAGTTTGTGACCCACATTAAACAAAGCTCTGCCTGAACACAGGGGTTTGGGGTTCTTCTCCATTTCATTGTTCTTGTCATGCTTTTCTCATAAAAGTAATTCATCTGTCTCTGCATGTGCAAATGGAAATGCTCTGAGCAGTACTTATTCTACCTGAGCACAGAAGAAGAAAGCCTAGATGGCTGGCAGAGGAGCACAGCCCCATGTAAAGATTTCAGTGCCTGTCCCTTCTCTGCCCGACGACGATGGAAGAGCAGGCACTGTGAGATCCCGGGCTAACCACCTCCTCCCCACAGCACCACGCAACATCCTAGCTCCTGGCCTGTGGTTCCCCATCACCCAGCGGAGACCTGAACTCAGTCTGAGGAGAGTCTGATGCCGCCATTTCTAACTTAAACAGTATTTGCCCCACTTCTAGGAAACAAACTTATGGGCAAACTTTTGACCCTAATAACACCTTAATAAACAGAATGAGATGTTGCCTATTTTAATGCTAGTAATTCAATTTTTATGCTCTAAACAGGAAAAAGAGGGAGAGAGGGAAAGGGACCGGGAGAAGATGGAAGAAGACAGTAATCGAAACAGGGCTTTCCTACTATCCTCTTCCGGCTCCAAAAGTTCCCTTTAGTGTCCTCTGGCTCAAGTCAGGGACGCTTCACACACTAACTGCTTCCAGTAGGTTAGGCTGTATTAATATTAACATCCTACGGACAGACCTTTTCTCAAAACACTTCAGTTCCTAAAATTATTTGAAGTTAAAGAGAAAGACAGGCTGGGAGCGGTGGCTCACACCTGTAAATCCCAATACTTTGGAAGTCCAAGGCAGGAGGATCACTTGAGCCTAAGAATTCAAGACCAGCCTGGGCAACAGAGTGAGTCCCTCTCTCTACAAAAAAAAAAAAAAATTAAATTAACCAGGCGTGGTGGTGTGCATCGGTAGTCCCAGCTACTGGAGAGGCTGAGGCAGCAGGACAGCTTGAGCCTGGGACGATGAGGCTGGGTGACAGAGTGAGACCCTGACTCAAAAGAAAAAAAAAAGAGAGAGAGGGAGCGACAGATCTATGGACTTGAAGAAAAGGATCTCGCCAATGTTCCTATCATTTTGTCCTAAAATATTTTCATAGAAAATAATTCGACCCCTGTGTTAGACTAAGCAGTAGTTACACAGATTCACCATGAACACATGCATTTTTAAGCTTTTAAGAATATGAAAGGGACGATTAAAAGCACTTTCTGATTTCAAAAAATGCATTCTTGCTGGAGTTACCTTTTTCAAAACTTACTTGCAAGGACTTTCACAGCAAAAGCTGTGAGCAACATTCAGCACAAGGACAAGCAAAGCAGCAAAGCAGCAAAGCAGCAAAGCAGGGGCACTGACCACGGGCCTTAGTCATGCCTGGGAAGTGGAGGCAGGTAGAGAAAGGGGGCTTACTAGTCCTGTCCGACTGGGCCTGCTGCTCACAGAGGAGGCCACCGAGCTCATGGAGCTGAGGGAAGAGGCAGAAGGGCTGCGCTTCAGGCTGGCGGACGTGGTCGCCATCACTCGCCTCACTGCGTTGGCCTTGGCTTTGGCTGGTGTAGTGGAAGGGAAGCCAATCTTGGTAACTTTGTGGACAGGAGCAAACAAGCCATATTTGGGTTGACACTGAAAATACCTTTAGAGAACAACAAGAACAGTTAAAAAAAAACAACTTAATCACAAGAAATAATAACTATAACCAAAATGCTCTCCCAACTCCTAACTAAAGGCAGGATTCCTGGAAATTCCACCACTAAGCTGGGGTTATACACCAGCATGTAGCAGTCACATGTACGTGGGCTGACTAACAGCTTCAGTGATGGTTTAGAACACACACTGGTGACGATATGATACACAAAGTCAGGTTTACTCACCTGTTGCTGAGATTCTACATAAAGGAAAAAAATATTTCCACAACCTATGCTATACAATAAATGTATAGCAGAGGAGTTTAGCAATAGAGCAAGCCCATTTAATAAAACCGTGCCAAACAAAGGGAAAGGAAATCAACAGGCACCTAACTTTGGCAGATCCATTAAAGTAAACAGGAAGAGCTGTGCGTGGTGGCTCACACCTGTAATCCCAGCACTTTGGGAGGCCGAGGTGGGCAGATCAAGAGGTCAGAAGATCGAGACTATCCTGTCCAACATGGTGAAACCCAGACTCTACCAACAATACAAAAATTAGCTGGGCGTGGTGGTGCGTGCCTGTAATCCCAGCTACTCGGGAGGCTGAGGCAGAGAATCGCCTGAATCTGAGAGTCACAGGTTGTGGTGAGCCCAGATAGCACCATTGCACTCCAGCCTGACAACAGTGAGACTCTGTCTCAAAAAAAAAAAAAAAAAGATTCATTGAAAATTTGTAATGTTCAATAAAAATATGCAAAAAAAAAAAAAAAAGTATTCTGCAAGTATAGCATTGAGAAGGCCCAGAAAAAAGAAAACAGCATTGGAGAAAAAGAAAAGAAAAAAGTAAACATGGAGAAATATTAACTAGTAATGTCTGTTTTCGGACTGACATAGGCAATGTCATGACTCTAAAGGATTATAATGCTTTAATATTAAGAAAAGATGGCTTCGTAATCATTGCAGTTCCAAGAGATCTTTATCTCCATGAGTCATAATTACTGTATGTGGTAGATAAAGCCTTTTTCTCTATAATTAATTTGCTTATAACCAATTTGTCTATGTTTTATAAGTAAAATGTTAACTACCACATTTTAATGATCAAGTGATTCATTAGTGTACTATATACTACTAATAATGCATCATAGACAACACCTGTGCCTTCAAAACATTTTGAAGAGAAGAGTGGAAATTCCTTCTGCATCTGTGTGCATTACTAGACTCTCATCCTGTGTCTGCGAGGCAAGAATGGGGTTATCCAGGCCGGACGCAGTGGCTCACACCTGTAATACCAGCACTTTGGGAGACCAAGGCAGGCCGATCACCTGTGCCCAGGAGCTTGAGACCAGCCTGGACAACACCCCATGTCTACTAAAAATACAAAATTTAGCCAGGCATGGTGGCGCACGCCTGTAATCTCAGCTACTTGGGAGGCTGAGGCAGGAGAATTGCTTGAACCCAGGAGGTTGCATGCAGTGAGCCAACATGGCGCCACTGTACTCCAGCCCAGGCAAGAGAGGGAGGCCCTGTCTCCAAAAAAAAAAGGAAAAAAGGGGTTAACCTTACAATGGAAGAGGTCCACTTGCTGGTCTGTTCTGTTCTCCTGCCGCAGGATGGAATTCTCATCAAATATGAAGACACGCTTTGCAGTTCTTTTCCCTAACAAAGGTGGCTACCTTCTACCCCCACCCACACCCCAGATGCCCAGGTACTCTTTCAGAAGTCAACTCCTATTAAAAGGGAGAGAAGTCAGACAGATAACATAGTATTTGCTTTCTATTTTGAAAAATAAACAGAATGCTTGTTGAGAATCTACTCAGTCATGTATTATTACGGAGACAGTCAAAAGAACAGCCCCAATTTTAGTGTGGGGAAAACAAATCAGCAGATGGGTCTCAGGAAATAAAAGTGCCACTCTTCCAAACACACCTTTCCATGTTATGATACACACTTGGTGAGACTGGCTTGAGCATCGTCACGTACAAGAGTGAGACAAGATGTTGCACAACGCCAAACCAACCTTGTTCCAGCAACAGCGCCATCATTCTTTCCAAGCGGCTCGTCTAACTCCACACCACACCATTCCCCCTTGGCAAAGTCTGTCTCGCCAAGAAACCGGACTACACCAGCCTTAGTGCCACCAACCTGGAAGAAGAGAAAGTTAAAATCAAGAGATGAACGTTACTCTATAGCTTAATCATTTGTGGTTCCAACTAGTAACTAGGTACTACATTCCACCATTTCCACCAGCAACTTCTTTGCTTTAGCTTCTCTTTGACTCTAACAGTTCTCCTGAAGGAAGTCTGGCAAAGAAACTTAGCTGGCTGACTTATATTACCAGAGTGATTTGATGCCTAATATGTCGTAATAATGAGATAGCCAATCTAATATGTAGATATTAAGGCTGTTCACCAAGTTCACTATTCCTTGTCTTAGAAAACACTTTATCTTTTTTTTTTTTTTTTTTTTTTTTGAGACAGGGTCTCACTCTGTCGTCCAGGCTACAGTGCAGTGGCACGATCATGGCTCACCGCAACCTTGACCTCCTGGGCTCAGGGGATCTCCCCACCTCAGCCTCCTGGGTAGCTGAAACTACAGGTGCACACCACCAAACAGGTTAATTTTTTATATTTTTTGTGGAGACAGGGTTTCGCCATATTGCCCAGGCTGGTCTTGAACTCCTGGGCTCAAGTGATCTGCCTACCTCAGCTTCCCAAAGTTTTGGGATTACAGGCATGAGCCACCACTCTTGGACCTTATTTTATTTTTCTAACAGAAATGCTCCTGCTTCAAAACAAACTTGTGGCTGGGCACAGTGGTTCATGCCTATAATCTCAGCACTTTGTGAGGCCCAGGCAGAAGAACTGCTTGAGCCCAGGAGTTCGAGACCAGCCTGGACAACATAAGGAAGACCCTGTCTGTACAAACAATAAAAAAAATTAGCCGGGCACAGTGGTGTGCACCTGTGGTCCCAGCTACTCAGGATGCTGAGGTGGGAGGACTGCTTGAGCCCAAGGGTTTGAGGCTGTAGTGAGCCACAATTCTACCACTGCACTCCAGCCTGGGCGATGGAGTGAGGCTCCACCTCAAAAAAATAAAAAAATAAATAGGCCAGGCACGATGGCTCATGTCTCCCAGCACTTTGGGAGGCCGAGGTGGGTGGATCACTTGAAGTCGGGAGTTTGAAAGCAGCCTGGCCAACATGGTAAAACCCCGTCTCAACTAAAAATACAAAAATCAGCTGGGTGTGGTGGCTCACGCCTATAGTCCCAGCTACTTGGGAGGCTGAGGCACAAGAAAAACTTGAACCCAGGGGCGGAGGTTGCAGTGAGTCAAGATCACACCACTGCACTCCAGCCTAGGCGACAGGGCAAGACTGTCTCAAAAAAAAGGACTTCAAAAAATAATTGGCTCGGTATGGAAGTTCATGCCTATAATCCCAGCACTTTGGGAGGCTGAGGTGGGAGGATCATCGGCGTCCCCAAGGCTGCAACGAGCCATGATCACACCACTGCACTACAGCCTGGGCAACAGAACAAGAAACTGTTTCAAAAACATAATAATAATTGACTCTTGCTATTTTCCACAGTGAGGCTCTCTGTTTCTTCACAACTATTAAAATTATCATTCCTAGGCTGGGTACAGTGGCTCAGGTCTGTAATCCCAACACTTTGGGAGGCCAAAGCAGGTGGATCACTTGAGGCCAGGAGTTCAAGACCAGCCTGACCAACATGGTGAAACTCCATCTCTGCTAAAAATACAAAAATTAGCTGGATGTGGTAGCACACGCCTATAATCCCAGCCACTCAGGTGGCTAAGGCATGAGAATTGCCTGAACCTAGGAGGAGGAGGTTGCAGTGAGCCAAGACTGTGCCACTGCATTCCAGCCTGGGTGACACCGTGAGACTTTGTCTTAAAAAAAAAAAAAAAAAAGGGTACCAGTTCTAGACTTGACACATTTGATCTTTTAACACTCGTTAGTTAGTACCAACACACAAATTGTCACCTATATAAAATTGGCCTTACTGCAGTTGGGTCAAAAGAAAATAAAGTTGGCCTGAATTTTCTCCTTCCTCCCACACCACACCATTCAGAGCAGCAGTCCAGCCAGCATCATGTGAGCACGACACAGCACATTAGTTAAAGATGATGTAGCCTCTTCAGATAATGTGTTAAATTCTTTGGGGGTGAGTCGAAGTTACTGCCATGACAATTGTTTTTCCAAGAGACATCTAACAGGCTATAGTCAGTAATTCTCCAAGCAAACTATAAGCTTCATTCAGATCAGCTTTGTAAAAAGTAATCGCAAATAACAAATTAGCAACTATTTCTCTAAATGCAGGTAATATATGTGTATCCTGAAAAAAAATCATGTCACAAAGTTTGTCTGAAAGGAATGATTACTAGTTCCTAGAACAGAAAGGTTTTTAATATTTTTTCTCCCACCAAACATGGAACTCTTCACTCATATAACATAAAATGTATTTTTCTTTTCCCTGTAAAAAATCAGTAATTATTCTATAAAGACAGAAAGTCACATGAAGTCCTAAAATCATCAAATGTTTTTCTACTTAATCATTCTACAATCAAATAACATGTTTACGCATTTAAACAGGACTTTATAAAGTTAGGTTTTATTTCTCATGTGTTCCAGACAATGCAGAAAAATCTAGTACATGCACGTACAGGAAACAGAAGCATTAAATAATGCACTGACAATAAATAGAAGCCACTATGATCAAATCATATCTAAGAAATCTACGTTCTAAGACAAATATCTAAGTGATTAAAGAAAAACATTTTTAATATTGAAACAAAAAACAAGGCCAGGTGCAGTGGCTCATGCCTGTAATCCCACCATTTTGGGAGGCCAAGGCAGGAGGATCATTTGAGGCCAGGAGTTTGAGACTGGCCTGGGCAACACAGTGAGACCCCATCTCTACAAAAATTTAAAAATTAGCCAGGCATGGTGGCATGAGCCTGTGATCCCAGCTACTCAGGCTGCAAGCGAGCTATGATCATGACACTGCATTCCAGCCTGAACAAGACAGTGAGACCCTGTCTCAAAAACAAACAAACAAAGAAACTAAAAGATAGATTCCCATGGCAAACACAAACAAGCATAATTCATTCTCTTTACTCTCAGAATGTTAGCATATAACTCCTAACACTGTGGTAAAAGTCACTATTGAAGACAGAATTAATTTAAACTAGAAACTCAAAAAAAAAAACCCTAGCTACTATTTTTATGCTTTAGCAAACCTCAGATTTTTAAGTTATCATTCATTTATTCAATATGTATTTCTTGAGTGTTTGGATCCTTGAAAAACAAAGATAAACAGAACACAGCGTTGGCCACTGAGGGAGACAAGACAAGACGATTCGGACAAGAAATTCCTGTAAAAAGTGTGACGTGCATCCAGAGGTTTCTACAAAATGCTGTGGGAACAGAAACAAATACCCTTCCTGTAAGCTCCTGTGAAAAATAAAAACACTGATAAATTCCTGCTGGGTTAATGAGTGGGTCTACAAACAGGAAACAGAAACAATCCTCTCTGGACTCTCTCATCTCTTCATTATCCAGTTCTCAGCAAGCCATTTAATCTCACAGTGCCTGAGTGCATAAAGCTATAAAACGTGAGGGGTTGTTTCACAGGAATTTTGTAAGCAGTCTTGTAAGGTGGCTTCTTATCTGCCATATTCCAAGATAAACGGCTTATTTTAAAAAGTAAACATGGGGGCCGGGCGCAGTGACTCACACCTGTAATCCCAGCACTTTGGGAGGCCGAGGCGGGCAGATCACTTGAGGTCAGGAGTTTGAGACCAGCCTGGCCAACATGGTGAAACTCTCTCTCTACTAAAAATACAAAAATTAGTCAGGCGTGGTGGCGGGTGCCTGCAATCCCAGCTACTTGGGAGGCTGAGGCGGGAACATCACTTCGACCCCAGAGGTGGAGGCTGCAGAGACCCAAGATCCCACCACTGCATTTCAATTTAAAAAAATAAAATAAAATAAATCAACATGGTTAGCTGGTATTTGCCAAATACAAATGTAGGCCTCACTTAAAACTTAATTGCCTGTGACATGAAAGAGCCAAAGCACTGGTACTTTTTTTTTTTTTTTTTTTTGAGACGGAGTTTCACTTTGTCATCCAGGCTGGAGTCAAGTAGCATGATCTCAGCTCACTGCAACCTCCGCCTCCCAGGTTCCAAAGAGTTTCCTGCCTCAGCCTCCCGAGCAGCTGGGATTACAGGCGCCCGCCACCACGCCCGGCTAATATTTTTGTATTTTTAGTGGAGACGGGGTTTCACCATGTTGGCCAGGCTGGTCTCAAACTTCTGACCTCAACTGATTGCACCCACCTTGACCTCCCAAAATGCTAGGATCACAGACGTGAGCCACCACGTCTGGCCACTTTTGATTACCTCAAGTAATATAATTCTCTCCAGTGGAGGGCCAGTTGACCTTCCAGCAACTCCCCTACAGAGAAGGGCAAAATCTTCACTGGCCCTAAGTTGACCTCTGCGTGTCATACTTTACTCTTCCCTTCATGGGTATAAAGTTACGACTGTATTCAAAACCCTCTGATTCTCTCCACACTATTTAATGAGCTCCTACTATGCACCAGGCACTGTCCTAAGTGTCGTGGGTGTGACAGTGAATGAGACAGAAAGTTTCTATGCTTTCATGGAGGTTAAATTCTGGTCAGGGAGAAATGGACAATGCACAAGTGAAAAATGAAAGCCAATTTCAACTGGTGAAGAATGCTATGAAAAAAATAAAACAGGGTAGTGTGATGCTGCTATAGAAGGTGTCTTTAGTTGCGGTGGCCAAGGAAGGGATGCCTGAGGAGGTAACATTTGAGCCACGACTTGAGTGACCACGAGGCACCGGGGACAAAACATCCCAAGCAGAAGAAACAATGAAGAGGGAATGAGTCTGGGAGCTCAGAGACAGCAGGGGGGCCGGGCGCGGTGGCTCACGCCTGTCATTCCAGCACTTTGGGAGGCCAAGGCACACAGATCATTTGAGGACAGGAATTTGAGACCAAACTGGGCAACATGGCGAAACCCTGTCTCTACTAAAAATACAAAACTCAGCCAGCTGTGGTGGCTCACACCTGTAGTCCTAGCTACTCAGGAGGCTGACGCACGAGAATTGCTTGAGCCCTGTAGGCAGAGAGTGCAACAAGCCGAAATGGCGCCGCTGCACTCCAGCCTGTGCAACAGAGCAAAATTCACCTCAAAAAAAAAAAAAAGAAGAAGAAGAAAGAAAGAAAAGAAACAGCAAAGGGGCCAGTGTAGCCATAGCAGAGTGAGAAAACAGGGTAAGAAGGATAAGAGGTCGAGAGGGTGGGCAGGTCTAGAGAACAAGGGGCACTGCAGGTCCAAGGAAGGAGTTTCAATTTTTTTTAATGCCATGAGGAGCCGCGTTAGATCATGATGTGTTGGTCTTGGTTGGTGCCACATCTACAACACCTGGAACAACTTCCGGTGCATAGCAGATGCTCAGGATATTTTCTGAATGAACTGCAGACTGTTAAACACAGCCTTTATAAAGCCATCATATTTTCTCTAGACTAAATAAACAGTCCCAGTTACTTTGTTCCTTTTATGACATCATTTTGAGTCTCCCAATCTCTAAGGGGTGACATTAAATAAACCCCCTTAAAAATAAATGTGACAAGAGCAAATGACACATAACAGATACCCTCTCGTAAGTCTAACTCTCCCTAGAACAAACAGGTAAACAAAAGATGCGTAATTATGAATAGACGCTTTGGCTAAAAGATGAAGAAGTGATACCTGACTTGCACTTTATGTCTCGGAACTATTTAATCTCTGCTTCTGAAAGACAACTGAGCTTCCACAGGATCCAGACCCCAAGAATATCAAGACACTGGAAAGGGTAGTGCATGCCTGTAGTCCCAGCTACATGGGAGGCTGGGACAGGAGAATTGTTTGAACCTGGGAGGTGGAGGTTGCAGTGAGACGAGATCATGCCACTGCATTCCAGCCTGGGCAACAGAGCAAGACTCTGTCTCCAAAAAAAAAAAAAAAAAATTACCTCTTCTAACCATGAGAATAGATAAAATACAGAATATTTACTCACCAGAAGCAATCTTGTATATGGCACCCACTTGACCAAAATACTAGCAAAGTTTGCTTTTTAAATCTACAAAAGATCATACACTACCAAGTGTCTGAGGCTCAAGATATTTTTGTGATTATGCTTAGAGAACTCACAGGGACAATCAAGTTGTTAAGTTAGGAGCTGGGATCCAGTAATAAGACAACACTGGTGCTCAGGACTCAGGCCTGTGTGGTCAAACCTCCCTCTCCCCAAGTCCCAAAGCAGCGGCATGGGCTCCTCAGCACAGAAAAGCTCCAAACTCCCAAGCCCCAACAGCCTACACAAAGTTCTCAAGGCTACACAGATACCAAATTTGGCACCTTTGGGGTTAAGATGTTGGCTCAGGTTTACAAAAAGAAACCACTGCCCAATTACTGAGCACCATAGAAAACGCTGCAGACATTGCGAAAATCAAAGCCAATGTTGCAGGCAGACTGGGCGCTACTAAAAAGATTTCAGGCAAAGGAACAGCATCACCAAATTGACATTTTAATTGAACCTCTCTGTAATTATGCAAAGAACAGAAGTGAGGAGAGACGAGGCAAGAGGCATGGACGGTGCCCCGCAAGTCCAGGTAAAGATGATGATGGTCTGACCCGAAGCAGTTAGGGCCACAGGACACAGGTGAGGATGATGGACAGTGAGACCAGAGGCGTGGGTTCAGACAGGCAGGTGGATGGATGGTCTCCTGTGTTTCCAAGCCTCAAAAGGAAAACTGGGGAACCTTCTCACAACTGAAAGCAAGGAGCAGGAAGAGCACTGACAACAATGACCCGCTAAAACGTGACCCCAATGAGTCTGCTGTGCGAAAACGTGACCCCACTGAGTCTGCTTTGCGCAAACAGGAAAACGCTGCTGAACGCAGCTTCTCTGCACCAGCATGAGGCGCTCTGTATCTCCCTCCTGGACGATCCTAAAAGGTTATACTGGGTGAAGTTTAGAACTTCTGGGAAACTGAAAAATGAAAAAAAAAAACCTTGGCCGGGCGCAGTGGCTCACGCCTGTAAACCCAACACTTTGGGAGGCCAAGGTGCGCGGATCATTTGAGGTTGAGAGTTCGAGGCCAGACTGGCCAACATGGTGAAACCCCGTCTCTACGAAAAAAAAATACAGGCCAGGCGTGGTGGCTCACACCTGTAATCCCAACACTTTGGGAGGCCAAGAAGGGCTGATCACCTGAGGTCAGGAGTTCAAGACCAGCCTGACCAACATGGAAAAACCCTGTCTCTATTAAAAATCCAAAATTAGCCAGGCATGGTGGCACATTCAGGTAATTCCAGCTACTCAGGAGGCTGAGACAGGAGAATCGCTTGAATCCGGGAGGCGGAGGCTGCAGTGAGATTGCGCCATTGCACTCCAGCCTGGGCAACAAGAGTAAAACCTGGTCTAAAAAAAAAAAAAAATTAGCCGGGTGTGGTGGTGGGTGCCTGTAATTCCAGCTATGCTACTTGGGAAGCTGAGGCAGAAGAACTGCTTGAACTTATGGGGCAGAGGCTACAGTAAACTGAGATCATGCCACTGCACTTGAGCTGGGCAAAAGAGCAAGATTCCATCTTGATTTAAAAATAAAAAAAAAACTAAAATCAGAAAGAAAAAAAAAAATTCGAATCTGCAGCAAACCTCATCGCAAAGGAATTAAGCCAAGTAAAATCCATAGTGTTGGAAAAGATCTCAAGATTCAGCCAAAAGGGCTTTTAACTAAATGTGACTATCTGGAGTCTTTCCAATTGTGGACCATACAAAACAGCAAATCCTGCCACCAACTACTCCATCAGCAGTCAAGACAAATGGATTTCAGGTAAAGAACAACTTCCCCAGAGCACAAACCCCCACCCAAAAAGAGCCCAAGAATTCCCCAAGTCAGCAATGAAGAAACACTCAATGTAAATGCAAGGTCACAACCAGGCTCAGAGGTTTGAGGTTCTAAGTCACCGGTAAGAGGACGGAGAAAAATAGAAGAAATCAAATTATTAGGTGCAGCATATACTGCTCGGGTGACGGGTGCACCAAAATCTCACAAATCGCCACTAAAGAACTTACTCATGTTGGCAAACACCACCAGTTCCCCAATAATCTACGGTAACAAAAAAAATTTAATTAAAAAAGTTAACAAGGGCCAGGCGCAGTGGCTCACGCCTGTAACCCCAGCACTCTGGGAGGCAGAGGCGGGTGGACTGCCTGAACTCAGGAGTTCACGACTAGCCTGGGCAACATGGCAAAACCCCATCTCTACTAAAAATACAAAGAATTAGCTGGGCGTGGTGGCGCACGTTTGTAGTCCCAGCCACTCCGGAGGCTGAGGCACGAGAATCGCTTGAACCCAGGAGGCAGAGGTTGCAGTGAGCCAAGATTGCACCACTGCACTCCAGCCTGGGGGGACAGAGTAAGACTCTGTCTCAAAAAAAAAAAAAAAAAAAAGTTAATATGATAAATGAATTTAAAAAAAGAGCTTTAACTACCTTAACAAGGTGAAAAAAAGCACTAGTAAGACTAAAATAAAAACTTACCAGGAAGGACATATTTGTATACACTGTTTGTGGAAACAAAAATAAAGGCTTTTTTGATTGCAATTTGGCAATATCTATTAACAATTTTAAATTATTTATACCCCTTGACTCGAATTTCATTTCTAGGGGAAAAGTGGGTGGCAATCTAAATGTATATGATTAAATTAGGTATAGTACATCAAAATAGTATAATACCAAACAGCAGCTTATTGTTTTAAATTAAGACCTGTATTTCCTTCCATACAAATGCCCCAAATCTACAGTCTACAGTCTACAAAAGCTTATTATTAAAATTGGTCTATATATAAGACTCCACTATGTGTGCATTTTAATTCTACAAATTAGACAACCCTCACAAAAACAGTGTTCAGCAAATGAAGACAGACACCAAAAAGCACATACTGGATAAATTATAGTTATTTAAGGTTCAAACACAAGCAAAACAAATCTGGTAAAAAATTTTTTAATTCTCAGGAAGATATTTTTCCCCTTTCACAGTATCAAAGACCTGTATAAGAAGTCTTGAGCTCATGCCTGTAATCCCAGCAGTTTGGGAGGCCAAGGAGGGCGCATCACAAGGTCAGGAGCTCGAGACCAGCCTGGCCAATATGGTGAAACCCCTTCTCTATTAAAAATAAAAAAATTAGGCCGGGCATGGTGGCTCACGCCTGTAATCCCAGCACTTTGGGAGGCCGAGACAGGCAGATCACGAGGTCAGAAGATCACGACCATCCTGGGTAACATGTGTGAAACCCCATCTCTACTAAAAACACACAGACAAAAAAATTAGCAGCCGGGCGCGGCGGCTCACACCTCTAATCCCAGCACTTTGGGAGGCCAAGGCAGGCAGATCATTATGTCAGAAGATCGAGACCATCCTGGCTAACACGGTGAAACCCCATCTCTACTAAAAATACAAAAAAAAAAAAATTAGCGGCCAGGCACAGTGGCTCACGCCTGTAATCCCAGCGCTTTGGGAGGCCGAGGTGAGTGGATCACGAGGCCAGGGGTTCAAGATCAGCCTGACCAACACGGTGAAACCCCGTCTCTACTAAAAATACAAAAATTAGCTAGGCGTGGTGGTGGGCGCCTGTAATCCCAGCTACTCAGGAGGCTGAGGCAGGAGAATTGCTTGAACCTGGGAGGCGGAGGTTGCAGTGAGCCAAGATCGCACCACTGCACTCCAGCCTGGGGGACAGAGTGAGACTCCATCTCAAAAAAAAAAAAAAAATTAGCCAGGCATGGTGGCAGGCACCTGTAGTCCCAGCTACTCAGGAGGCTGAGGCAGGAGAATGGCATGAATGCAGGAGGTGGAGCTGAGAACACGCCACTGCACTCCAGCCTGGGGGACAGAGTGAGACTCCGTCTCAAAAAAATATATAAAAATTAGCTGGGCGTGGTGGCACATGCCTGTAGTCCCAGCTACTCAGGAGGCTGAGGCAGGAGAATGGCATGAACCCAGGAGGTGGAGCTTGCAGTGAGCTGAGAACACGCCACTGCACTCCAGCCTGGGGGACAGAGCGAGACTCTGTCTCCAAAAATAAAAAATAATAATAAAAAAAAAGAAGTGTTGAGAAGAAGAAAATTCTACCCTGAGATTCTTAGCGTAAGGGCCCTGGGGAGTAGCTCGTAGAAAGATAAAGCTTGTCAGTTCAAATATAAAAAGCTGACAAGTCACCTCCTCATGTATGGTCATGAGCTAAAAATTCAGCACAGAACACGCAGTCCAAGGCATGGAGACAACCATGTTGAAACAGAACAGCTGGTCGTCAGTCAAACTGTCCAAGAACCTGACATCACATCCTAGAAATATCAAATATATTCGAAATGCAGCACTTCAGCCTTGCTTATAGAGGTTAGGAAACTAAGTTGTTAAATATCTCACTCACTGAGGTCCCAAAGGCAAAGCAGGGACTCAGCTTGTCTTCTTAGCACTATGCTACTCTGCTCCTCTTTAAAAAAAAAAAAAAAAAATCACTAAATTCAGAGGTTCTAGAATGTAGAGCACGTAGACCTTATACCTTGCGTTTCCGCTTATTAGTCAAACAGTAGCTACTGCACATTTCTTTCCTCTTCCTAAATCTAAACCTCATCATTTGAAAGGCCCGGAAATTCTTCTTCTTTCCCCCCCCCCCCCCCTTGAGACAGAGTCTCACTCTGTTGCCCAGGCTAGAGTGCAGTGGTGCAATCTCAGCTCACTGCAACCTCCTCCTCCTGGGTTCAAGCAATTCTCCTGCCTCAGCTTCCCAAGTAGCTGGGATTACAGGTGTGTACCACTGCGCTCAACTAGTTTTTGTATTTGTAGTAGAAACGGGGTTTCACCATGTTGACCAGGCTAGTCTTGAACTCCTGACCCTAGGTGCCACACCTGCCTCAGCCTCCAAAACTGCTGGTATTATAGGCATGAGCCACTGCACCTGGCCTTGGCCCAGAAATTCTTAAGTAACATCCTCTGATGCCTTGAGTTTTCCAAGCCATTTAAGGTAGCAGAATCTTACAGACACCCACATAATTTCACTAAACCAAAAATTAAAATTCAGAAGGGGAAAAAAATCCAATTTTTATAAACACACCTAAGTTCACTTCTGAGCTTATTTTGTCAATAAAGTTACTTTTTTGTTGTTGTGAAACAGGGTCTTGCCGGAGTGCCATTATGTAATCATAGTTCCCTGCAGCTTCCATCTCCCAGGCTCAGCTTCCTGAGTAGCTGGGACTATAGGCATGTGATACCATGTTTGGCTTATTTTTATTTTATATGGAGTCTTGCTTTGTTGCCCAGCCTGGAGTGTAGTGATGCGATCTTGGCTCACTGCAACTTCCACCTCCTGGGTTTAAGTCATTCTCCTGCCTAAGCCTCCCGAGTAGCTTGGATTACAGGTGCCTGCCACCATGCCTGGCTAATTTTTGTATTTTTAGTAGAGACGGGGTGTCGCCATGTTGGCCAGGCTGGTCTTGAACTCCTGACCTCAAGTGATCCACCCGCTCAGCCTCCCAAAGTACTGGGATTACAGGAGTGAGTCACCCCGCCCGGCCAATTATTTTATTTTTTATAGAGACGGGGTCTTACTTTGTTGCCCAGGTTCAAGTGATCCTCCCACCTTGACCTCCCAAAATGCTGGGATTACAGACGTGAGCCACCGTACCTGGCCACTGTTACCTTAATATTTACAAGTTCCTTGTTAGTATAGTGGTGAGTGTTTCTGCCTGTCATGCAGAGACTGGAGTTCGAGTCCCCAACAGGCAGCCATATCCCCAACAGGCAGCCATATAGTATTAAGAAAACAAATCTTTGTTTTTTTTTTGAGACAGAGTCTTGCTCTGTCTCCAGGCTGGAGTGCAGTGGCACAATCTTGGCTCACTGCAAGCTCCGCCTCCTGGGTTCAGGCCATTCTCCTGCCTCAGCCTCCCAAGTAGCTGGGACTACAGGCGCCTGCCACCATGCCCGGCTAATTTTTTGTATTTTTAGTAGAGACGGGGTTTCACCGCATTAGCCAGGATGGTCTTGATCGCCTAACCTCATGATCTGCCCGCCTCGGCCTCCCAAAGTGCTGGGATTACAGGCGTGAGCCACCGTGCCTGGCCAAGAAAATTTTTAATAACAAAAGTAAATATTTACAAATTATAAACTCAATATTCTTTTAGCTAAACTGCTAGATACAACTAGAATAGATCACTGCAAATCTATGCTCTTTCTAGACACAAACTACACGCCAGTTTCTAATTTGTTGCATAGTTACCCATAAACTGAACTGATTAATTTCTCTATAAAGGAGGGGTCATCCCTCCAGAACAGACACTGAGCCAAGGAGTATCCTATGTGTGTATTTCTGGCTCTTTTTTTTTGAGACAGAGTCTCACTCTTTCGCCCAGGCTGGAGTGTAGTGGCACAATCTTGGCTCACTGCAACCTCCGCCTCCCGGGTTCAAGCAATTCTCTGCCTCAGCCTCCTGAGTAGCTGGGATTACAGGTGCCCGCCACCAATCCCAGCTAATTTTTTTGTATTTTTAGTAGAGACGGGGTTTCACCATCTTGGCCAGGCTGGTCTTGAACTCCGGACCTTGTGATCCATCCGCCTTAGCCTCCCAAAGTGCTGGGATTACAGGCGTGAGCCACCGCGCCCAGCCCCGATGTGTGTATTTCAACCACTCCCTGGTGTTTACATCTCAGTTCAACAAAATGACCTCAGAATGTTTCTCTACTCACCAATACTCTATCTCCAATTTTGAGCTCTCTTTCTCCTTTCTTGATTGAGCCAGCCTCTGAAAGGTTGGAGACAGATTCGCTGGCAGTTTTTGTAAGGTTGCTGATCGGAGGCGTAGCTGAAGGTTCCTTTGCTGCTGGCTGTGATGGTTTCTGGGGAATGTTTGAGGGGGTGGCTGGAGAGGAAGACACCATGCTGGCTGTAGAAGTGGACAGCGGTGAAGTAGCTCGGGAGGCAGGCGTCATCTGCAGGCCATTAGCTTCATCTTCTGCTTGTACCTTCCTTGTTAACTTTGAAGGTCGGGTAAATATGCCCTTTAAAGGCTCACATTGGAAATAGCGAACTCCTGCCACCGAACCGTCGTTCTTGCCTATGGGTTCATCTAAAACAATTCCAGCCCACTGGCCTGGTGCAAACTGAGTTTCTCCAAGAAACTGGATAAATCCAGGCTTATTTCCATTCACCCAAACTCGCTCCCCAACTCGAAAGTCATCCACAAATTCCTCCTGAGTCTCCGATGATGGAGTGCTGGATGCTTTTTCACTGGATATTGTTTTTTCTACTGGAGCTACAACTGAAAACAAAACAGCAGAAGAGATTCGATTTAATATTCAAGCAGACAACCTCAAACTTCAAGAAAAACTGGAGAAAGCCAACAGCCCACAGGAGTAGTCTACAACTCTTAGAAAGGTTGTTTTTTGTTTTGTTTTGTTTTTTTTAGACAAAGTCTCACTGTCTCCCAGGCAGAAGTGCAGTGGCACGATCTCGGCTCACTGCAAGCCCCGCCTCCCGGGTCCTCGCCATTCTTCTGCCTCAGCCTCCCAAGTAGCCGGGACTACAGGCACCTGCCACGACGCCTGACTAATTTTTTGTATTTTTAGTAGAGGTGGGGTTTCACCGTGTTAGCCAGGATGGTCTCAATCTCCTGACCTCATGATCCGCCCGCCTCGGCCTCCCAAAGTGCTGGGATTACAGGCGTGAGCCACCGCGCCCAGCTGTTTTTTGTTCTTTTGAGACGGAGTCTCGCTCTGTTGTCCAGGCTGGAGTGCAGTGGTATGATCTCAGTTAACTGCAACCTCCACCTCCTGGGTACAAGTGATTCTCCTGCCTCAGCCTCCTCAGTAGCTGGGATTACAGATGTGCACCACCATACCTGGCTAATTTTTGTATTTTTCGTAGAGACGGGGGTCTCACCATGTTGGCCAGGCTGGTTTCAAACTCCTGACCTCAAGTGAACCTCCCACCTCAGCCTCCCAAAGTATTGGGATTACACGCATGAGCCACTGTGCTTCACCAAAGTGTTTTTGTTTGTTTTGTGTTGTTTTGTTTTAAACAAGGAAGCCAAGAATAACTGATCCTTCACTACCATCTTCAATGCTGCTAAACTCAGCAAACTGGTAGTTGAGGTTTATTCCTTTACTTACAATTAAGATGAGAAAAAATCAAAGCAAGAAAAAAATAAAATCAGTCCTTTTTCCAGGCCTATATTCATAATTGGTCTGATTTCATTATTTGCTACACCCACCACCCTGAACATCATGAGCAAATACCCATTCAGATTAACTAAATACCACTACTCCACAATTGAGTAGTCAATTCAAGCTGACAAAAACTAGGACACAAAAACCAGGCACAGTGACTTACACTTGTAATCCCAGTTCTTTGAGAGGCTGAGGTGGGCAGATCATTTGAGGTCTGGAGTTTGAGACCAGCCCAGTCAACATGATGAAACCCCATCCCTGCTAAAAAAAAAAAAAAAAAAATACAGGGCTGGGCGCAGTGGCTCACATCTGTAATCGCAGCACTTTGGGAGGCCGAGGTAGGCAGATCACCTGAGATCAGGAGTTTGAGACCAGCCTGACCAATATGGAGAAACCCCATCTCTACTAAAAATACAAACTTAGCTGGACGTGGTGGAGCACGCTTGGAGTCCCAGCTACTCAGGAGGCTGAGGCAGGAGAATTGCTTGCACCTGGGAAGCAGAGGTTGCAGTGAGCCGAAATCACATCACTGCACTCTAGCCTGGGCAACAACAGTGAAACTCTGTCTCAAGAAAAAAAAAAAAAAAAATTAGCTGGGCATGGTGGTGGGCACCATTAATCCCAGCTATTCGGGAGGCCGAGGCAGGAGAATCGCTTGAACCTGGGAGGCGGAGGTTTCAGCGAGCCGAGATTGAGCCACTGCCTTCCACCCTCGATGACAAAACAAGACAGCATCTCAAAAAAAAAAAAAAAACCAGGCCGGGCATGGTGGCTCACGCCTGTAATCCCAGCACTTTGGGAGGCGAAGGCAGACAGATAATCTGAGGTCAGGAGTTCAAGACCAGCCTGGGCAAAACCCCGTCTCTACTAATACAAAATTTAGCTGGGCATAGTGGAGTGCGTCTGTAGTCCCAGCTATGTGGGACGCTGAGAGCCATGATAGTACCAATGCCCTCCCGCCTGGGCGACAGAGTGAGACCCTGTCTCAAAAACAAACAAAGAAACAAAAAAACCTACAAAAATTCATTAAGCTCTCCACATAAAAAATTTTATGTCTTTCAATTAAAAATTATTTCAGGCCAGGCATGGTGGCTCACACCTAGAATCCAGCACTTTGGGTGGCTGAGGCAGGCAGATGAACTCCTGACCTCAAGTTAAGACCAGTCTGGCCAACATGGTGAAAACCCACCTGTACTAAAAATACAAAAATTAGTTGGGTATGGTGGCGTGTGTCTGTAATTCCAACTACTAGGGAGGCTGAGGCAGGAGAATCACTTGAACCCCGGAGGTGGAGGTTGCAGTGAGCCGAGATCACATCACTGCACTCCAGCCTAGGCGACAAAAACTCCATCTCAAAAAAAAAAAAAAAAAAAAACAGCAGGGCACAGTGGCGCACGTCTGTATTCCAAGCAATTTGGGAGGCCAAGGCAGGCAGATCACAAGGTCAGGAATTCAAGGCCAGCCTGGCCAAAATGGTGAAAACCTGTCTCTACTAATAATACAAAAATTAGCTGGGTGTGGTGGCGCACACCTGTAGTCCCAGCGACTCTGGAGGCAGAGGCAGAAGAATCGCTGGAACCCAGGAGGTAGAGGATGCAGTGAGCCGAGATTGTGCTACTGCACTCTAGCCTGGGGAACAGAGCAAGACTCCATCTAAAAAAAAATAAAAAAATAAAAATAAAAAAAAATTTTACAAAAGGCAAAGCGCAGTGCCTCACGCCTGTAATCTCAGCACTTTGGGAGGCTGAGGTAGGCGGATCACGAGGTCAGGAGTTCAAGACCAACCTGGCCAATGTGGTGAAACCCCATCTCTACTAATAATACAAAAATCAGCCGGACATGGTAGCACGTGCCTATAGTCCCAGCTACTTGGGAGGCTGGGGCAGGAGAATCACTTGAACCCAGGAGGCAGAGGTTGCAGTGAGCCAAGATTATGCCACTGCATGCCAGCCTGGACAACAGAGCGAGACTCTGTCTCAAAAACCATTAAAAAAAAAAAAAAAAAAAGGCCGGGCGTGGTGGCTCACATCTGTAATCCCAGCATTTTGGGAGGCCAAGGCAGGTGGATCACCTGAGGTCAGGAGTTTGAGACCAGCCTGACCAACATGGAGAAACCCCGTCTCTACTAAAAATACAAAATTAGCCAGGCATGGTGGCGCATGCCTGTAATCTCAAGCTACTCGGGAGGCTGAGGCAGGAGAATCACTTGAACCCAGTAGGTAGAGGTTGCGGTGAGCCAAGATCGGGCCATTGCACTCCAGCGTGGGCAACAAGAGTGAAACTCTGTCTCAAAAAAATAATAATAATTTAAAAAAAACTTTCAAATATTTTCAAGAATATGAACATATATAAAATAATGTTTTAAAATTAAAAATCAAATTGAAGTCTGCATATAAGATAATTCATTAGTCATAAAGGAAAAGTGTAAAGTATTACCAGCCGTAGGTGTCTTCAGAGCTGTGCTTCCAGGCTTCAGGATCTTGGTGGGGGCCTTAAGCCCGCTTGGTTTTAGCATACTCATTTTCTTTGTATGTCAGAGCTGCTTCTCCTTTGCTTGTCGCCACTATCTTTCCCCAACCATCGATACAACTGTGGGTTCTATAGTGAAGTCAGTCTCTGGATTAAATCTGAAAAGAGAAATAAATAAAAAGATTTTATAATCTATAGGAGAAAGTAGGAACAACATGTAGCTTTCACAGACTAAAGCTTTCCTTTTATTTGACAATAATCCATCTCCAGGCTGAACCTAGGAACCTAGAAGACTCTAGTTATTAAAAACATGAAAATGCTGCTGAAATGGATTTAAAGGCAATTTCCTATCCTCAAGACAAGCAGTTAGCCGGTTGCCATGACCCACTCCTCACACCTGTAATCCCAGCACTTTGGGAGGCTAAGGTAGGATTGTTTGAGGCCCGGAGTTCGAGACCAGCCTGATCAATATAGCAAGACCCTGTTTCTACAAAAATAAAAATAAAAATAAATTAGCCAGCAGGCTGAGGGGGAAGGATTTCATGAGCCCAGGAGTTTGAGGCTGCAGTAAGCCATGATCACACCACCGTACTCCAGCCTGGGCGACAGAGCAAGACCCTGACTCAAAACAAACAAACAAAAAAAACAAAAACAAAAACAAGCAGTTGAGACAAAGTATTTGCTTTGCTTTATTTATCTAATGTTCTCAGCTGAGTACAGCTCCTAAAACCCACACAATCCCTAAAAGAGGGTTCAGAAAAATCTACACCAAACAATGGGGGGAGGAAAAGGAAGCTTTCAGTGTTTCACTTTCATTTCTATATTGCTTACGTTTTACTACAACAAGTCTGTATTAGCTATATTTTTTAAATCCACAGAATTATGCAATTTACAATATAAAACTATATATACGTTAAACTACAGGAAAACTATGTAAGAAAAAGCCCTATCTGGGAAGTGATGAGGGAAAATTACCCTGGTTCTATCTAGAAAAACGCAATATACTGCTGGTTTACTCAAGACCAGATATGAATCTATGACTTTTGGGCTAAGGTAAAATAGTATCCTGTCATCTTCTCTTTACCTCCATAGAAAGTGAGTTGAAGACGACCTTGGGGTTTTGGAGTACAGGGAATATTTTCAGACATAATACCTAAAAACAGAACAATTCAAAGAGAAAAATGCTGCCACTTAATGACTTTCTGTCAAATGACAGTGTTCTGCATTTTTCTCTGCGAGCAGAGCTTGGATGATGAAGCACAGACCTCACATTCTCATCTTGCCTCCCTCACAGCCAACACCAGCCACTGGCAAAGAATCTGGCCAGGGATGACAAAGGTACCTGCAGCCCACTGCAGCAGACAGAACGGTGCCCTCCCCCAAAGACATGGCCCCCTATCACCTGTGAATGTGACCGTATTTGGAAAAAGCATCTTTGCAGATATAATTAAGAATCTTGAGATAAGATCATCCTGGATTACCTTGGTAGGCCCAAAACCCAATGAAAAGTGTCCCTACAAAAAGAAGTGACCAGGTGTAGTGGCTCACACCTGTAATCCCAACACTGTGGGAAGCCAAGGTGGAAGGATCACTTGAGGTCAGGAGTCCAAGGCCAGCCTGGTGAACGTGGTGAAACCTCATCTCTCCTAAAAATACAAAAATTATGGCTGGGTGCGGCGGCTCACGCCTGTAATCCCAGCACTTTGAGAGGCCGAGGCAGGCGGATCACCTGAGGTCAGGAGTTCTAGAGCAGCCTGACCAACATGGTGAAACCCCGTCTCTACTAAAAATACAAATAGCCAGGCGTGGTGGCGCATGCCTGTAATCCCAGCTACTCAGGAGGCTGAGGCAGGAGAATTGCTTGAACCCGGGAGGCGGAGGTTGCGGTGAGCCCAGATTGTGCCATTGCACTCCCACCTGGGCAACAAGAGCAAAACTCTGTCTCAACTATATACACACACACACACACACACACACACATTAGGCAGGCGTGGTGGCGCGTGCCTCCTGTAGTCCCAGTTACTTGGAAGGCTGAGGCATGAGAATCCCTTGATCCCAGAAGGTGATGGTTGTAATGAGCCAAGATTGCACCACTACACTCCACCCTGGGCAACTGAGCGAGACACCATCTCGAAAAAGAAAAAAAAAAAAAGATGAGAACACATAGAAAGAAGGCCATGTGAAAACAGAGGCGGAGGTTGGGCATGGTGGTACGCACCTGTAATCCCAGGTACTCAGGTGGCAGGAGAATTGGTTGAACCCAGGAGGCAGAGGCTGCAGTGAGCCGAGAAGGCACACTGCACTCCAGCCTAGGTGACAGAGCAAGACTATCTCTCAATAAATAAATAAATAAATAAATAAATAGTGTGGTTTGGGAGAAGAATCTGACAGACAGATTAAGAACTGGCATTTGCCTGGGCAACAGAGTGAGACTGTCTCAATAAATAAATAAACAAATAGTGTGGTTTGGGAGAAGAATCTGACAGAGTAAGAACCGGCATTTGCCTGGGCGACAGAGTGAGACTGTCTCAATAAATAAAATAAATAAATAAACAAGTGTGATTTGGGAGAAGATTCTGAAGGACAGAGTAAGAACTGGCATTTACCTGAAGACAGAAGTCACTATCCTGACTATGAATATAAAAGTCCCAGGCTCCCCACCGCCATTACCACCATCACCACCACCATCCGTGATGAGGGAAAGAGAGATTCGGGTGGGAGTCCCTATGCTAAGGCTGTAGCTCTGATTCAGAGTCAGGTTTGAAACCACCTGCTTTACTGTCAGACTCTCACTACACAGCTTGCAAGATTCAAGCAGAGTTATTTGTTCCTGCTGCTGCCTCAGACAGATAGAAGGGATTGGCCAAGTCTCCTCCAGACTCAGCCAACAAAGGCCATGTCTATGTACATAAAATTTGAGAAGGATGCGGACAGGTTAAATGTAGAAATTCCCTGGGGTCTTCCCTACTCTTCACCCTGGACCAACATCAGAGAGTGACAAGGACCACGGAGAACTGACAGAGAACAGACGGAGCAGGCACTGTGGTCCTGGAAAACCTTTTATGGTGACAAAATGAAAGAACAAAATACTCCCTAAACTATTTCACTTGGGCAAAACAGGGAACTGTTGGGCTCAGGTCAAGCACTCCCTAAAGAGGAATTTTGAAAACGACCACAAGACCTAACTAGGGAACTTTCAAGTCCTGCAGCTCAGTATCATAAACTCACAAAAATCTGACCATCTTCAAGCCTCAGCCTAAAACACAGAAGCATGTGGTCATCACAAACCAAAGACTAATCACAAGCTCTGTCTAGGGCTCTGCTGTCCAATCCTCACGCCTCTGGTTGTCGGTCCATCCGTGTTCCTTGAATCCTAAAGCAGAGAACTGTGACCAAGACTTAATGAAGGAGAAAAATCTAATCTGTCTCAATAAAAGAATTAGCAGCAACAACGCCAGTGTTGGTTTTTCAAATCTTCCAATTTATAGTTTCTTTTTCATGCATTATTAATGACTGGCATGTCAGGCTTGCTGTGAAAAATTCACTGAAAAACAAAAGATCAAAGTCTTTGTCATGGTACCCACAGCATGCAATGACCAAGAGGCAACATCTCTGTATGTTTCAAGATCAGTGAATCTCACATTGAAACTAATCAATTCCAAAAAGTGTGCAAAAAAAAAAAAAAAAGACACTGTTGCCTCACTAATAAGCTGGGCATATTTGAATTTTTGACACTTGTGCTCAATGAATCAGGAGATTTGGACCTAAAATAAGACAAACTACCCTTCTCCCCCACCCTCCCAACATGAAAGGATCATAACACACAGAACATTGTAATTCAGAAATAATTTTTATGTGAATTACTATTCCATTTGAGCGTTACACTACTATGAATTAGCCACTATTATTACCTCTTCTTTACAAATGAAGAAATGCCGTAGCAATTAAGAAATTAACAGATGTGTTTCCTCATTTGTTAATCACCTGTCTCCTAAGGTCATTCAGCTAAGTGGCAGAGATGCGAACACAGGTATTGTGATTCCAAAGTTCATCTCTTTTCACTAAATTTAATATTCAAACATAGGAGATATCACACACCAAAATGAAAAACATCAGTTCTGCTACTATGAGAATGACCTACATATGTATGGCATCAAGAGCTCACATAGCACAAATACAAAACTGCCTGTGTCTCAAGTTTTAGCTGTGAAGGCAGGTGTGCAATCACCATTAGTCCAATCAGGAATGAAGAGAATGAGGGTTTACAAGCTTATGTGACCTTCCCAAGGTTACTCGATTAAAGAAGTGGTGGCACTCAAGGGCCGGGCGCAGTGGCGCACGCCTGTAATCCCAGCACTTTGGGAGGCCAAGGTGGGTGGATCACCTGAGGTCAGGAGTTCAAGACCAGCCTGGCCAACAGGGTGAAACCCCATCTCTACTAAAAATACAAAAAATTAGCTGGGCGTGCTGGCGGGTGCCTGTAATCCCAGCTATTCCGGAGGCTGAGGCAGGAGAATCGTTTGAACCTGGGAGGCAGAGCTTGCAGTGAGCCGCCATTGCACTCCAGCCTGGGCAATAATAGTGAAACTCCGTCTCAAAAAAAAAAAAAACAACAACAACGAAGTGGTGGCACTCTCTGGGACCCAGTGCTCTGCCTAACACACTAGCTCTGAAGAAAATCTACCTACAGGCCGGGTGTGGTGGCTCACGCCTATAATCCCAGCACCTTGGGATGCTGAGATGGACAGATCACTTGAGGTCAGGAGTTCAAGACCAGCCTGGCCCAAAGGGTGAAACTCCATCTCTACTAAAAATACAAAAATTAGCCAGGCATGATGGCACAGGCCTATAAATCCAGCTGAGGCACAAACATAACTTGAACCCAGGAGGCAGAGGCTGCAGTGAGCCAAGATCGCGCCACTGTACTCCAACCTAGGCTACAGAGTAAGACCCTGTCTCCAAAAAAAAAAAGAAAGAAAAGGAAAAGAAAATCCACCCACAAGATGGTCATCCATTCATTCAACAAATATTTCCTGAAGAACTACTGTGCAAAAGACTATTCCCTCTTTTCAGCAGCCGGGTGGCAGGAAGGGAGAAAGCTCTGGGTGGCTGAGAGAGTGCTGAACACACAACACGTGTGTCTCAGAGCAGAGAAAAGGGAGCTTACTAGGGAACCATAGTAGGACTACTAAGCAGCAGTAGGTATCATGTGAGGTTTGCGGTCATGAATTTAAAGTGAAACCAGGGCAGATCACCTGAGGTCAGGAGTTAGAAACCAGCCTGGCCAACATAGTGAAACTCCACGCCTACTAAAAATAAAAAATTAGCCGGGCATGGTGGTAGGCGCCTGTAATCCCAGTTACTCAGGAGGCTGAGGTGGGAGAATCATTTGAATCTGGGAGACGGAGGTTACAGTGAGCCGAGATTACACCACTGCACTCCAGCCTGGGTGACAGAGCAAGACTCCATCTCAAAAAATAAAAATAAAAAATAAAGTGAAACCATTATCTCCAATTTCTCCTTTGTTTTTTCTGTTGTAACACATTTCCGTTCAGGCACAGACACAAAGAAGATACCTAAATGCAACCATAATCAAAATTTGTTGGTGGTAATTTTTTTTTTCTTTTTTTTTGTTTTTGCTTTTTGAGATGGAGTCTTGCTCTGTCGCCAGTCTGGAGTGCAGCAGCGTGATCTCGGCTCACTGCAACCTCTGCCTCCCGGGTTCCAGCAATTCTCCTGCCTCAGCCTCCTGAGTAGCTGGGACTACAGGTGCCTACCACCACGGCCAGCTAATTTTTGTATTTTTAGTAGAGACGGGGTTTCACCATGTTGGCCAGGATGGCCTCAATCTCTTGATCTTGTGATCCGCCCGCCTTGGCATCCCAAAGTGCTGGGGTTACAGGCGTGAGCCACCGCACACGGCTGGTGATAATTTTTAAAGGGTGTTTGAAAGGTGTCACTAAAATGGGACAGGATATCTGAGATGGGTAAAAAGGGACGTGAAAGCAAAGTAGAGCTGACAGTGAAAAGGCGTGAGGGCAACGGACGAAGGGCCGCTGCAGCGAGGACACTGGATGCTCAGATGTGCATGCGAATCTCCCCAGAATCTTGTGAAACTGCAGCTTCAGCTTTCTTGCACTCCCAGGAGGTATTAATGTTGCCATTTTGAGGACCCTCCACCTCTATGAATATAGCAAGGGGTCAAAGGATAGGAGGTGGTGGTTAGAGTGAGAAGTTTCATCCCTTTGACCACAGGATGGAACTCAGAAGCCTGAGTGTGGAAGGGACTGCTGGTAGGACTGCCCATGTCTATATTTGGAAGAGGAGGTGTTGGCAGTAAGAAGGGAAAGTGAAAAGGAATGAAAGGAAGAGACAGAAGTCAGTAAAGATGTCAGCTGCAGGAGTGGGTAACAGGTGGCAGCGCTCGAAAGGACTTTGAATATTTGAAGGATAGAGAAACAGTAACATATCAGCAGGAAACAACATGGTCAGCTACCCCATGTGCCTTCCCTGAGGAGCCCCCTTTAGAGGGGTGCAGAAGAGCAGTGTCTTCAGGGGCCATCCAAGTTTTAGCATAACAAGGAGGGAAAGAGAATGCAGAGAAGAGGCAGGTGATAGACAAGTTTCATGATCACAACTTGAATTACAGAGTCAAGAGCTTAAAGAGTTTGGGATGGAAAGAATTGGGCTCGAGCAGGAGCACTGGTTCACACCTGCAATCCCAGCACTTTGGCAGGCCAAGGCAGGTGGATCACCTGAGATCAGGAGTTTGAGATCAGCCTGGACAACATGGCGAAACCCCATCTCTAGTAAAAATACAAAAAATAGCCGGATGTGGTGTTGCATGCCTGTAGTCCCAGTTACTCGGGAGGCTGAGGCAGGAGGACTGCTTGAACCCAGGAGGCAGAGGCTGCAGTGAGCCAAGATCACGCCATTGCACTCCAGCCTGGGCAAGTGCAAGACTCCATCTCAAAAAAAGAAAAAAAGAAAATACATCAAAATGAAAAAATGTAACTATGTGTTGCCAAACTAAAAAGAATTATAGACCAAGTGTGGCTCATGCCTGTAATCCCAGCACTTTGGGAGGCTGAGGCGGGCGGATCATGAGGTCAAGAGATCGAGACCAGCCTGGCCAACACGGTGAAACTAAAAGTACAAAATTTAGCTGGGCATGGGGGCGCTTGCCTGTAGTCCCAGCTACTCGGGAGGCTGAGGCAGGAGAATTGCTGGAACCCGGGAGGCGGAGATCGCACCACTGCACTCCAGCCTGGTGACAGAGTGAGACTCTGTCTCCAAAAAAAAAAAGTTTAATCTAAAAAGTCTAGAAAAAGGAAGCTATGAAGAAAATGTCTATTGACTAACAATGGAAAAAGTTTCTCTTGAAAAGAGACAGTCCATGGAGCAGGTACACCAATGTTATGGAAAAGGTTCGTCAGGATCGCAAAGCTGGATAAAAATAGGCATTCGAATAGTCAAGTCAGTGTTCCAAAATTCTATGCTCAGATTACAGTCTTGGTTTTCAACAGTGACTAAAGAGAATGGTGTCTTTTTGGCATTTCTCTGATTATAAATACAGTTATTTTTTATAAACTACAATCTCTCAATTTGTGTGATTCAATAATCTAATCTCCGAGTAAAAGATTTTTTTTAAAAAATGAAGGCCGGCACGGTGGCTCAAGCCTGTAATCCCAGCACTTTGGGAGACCGAGACGGGTGGATCACGAGGTCAGGAGATCGAGACCATCCTGGCTAACATGGTGAAACCCCGTCTCTACTAAAAACTACAAAAAACTAGCCAGGCGAGGTGGCGGCGCCTGTAGTCCCAGCTACCCGGGAGGCTGAGGCAGGAGAATGGCGTGAACCCGGGAGGCGGAGCTTGCAGTGAGCGGAGATCCGGCCACAGCACTCCAGCCTGGGTGACAGAGCAAGACTCCGTCTCAAAAAAATAAAATAAAATAAATTAAATTAAATTAAAAAATGAGATTCTGGCCGGCACAGTGGTTCACACCTGCCATGCTGCCCAGGCTGGTCTGGAACTCCTGGGCTCAAGCGATCCTCCATGCTTCAGTCTCCCAAAGTGCTGGGATGAAAGGCGTGAACCACTGCACCTGGCCTATTATTATTTCTAATGAATTAATGTTTTTAAATATTCTCAAGTTTTAATGTCTAATATGGTAAATGTTAACAGCCATAACATACATAAACAAAAGCTCTTTAGAGACCTCACTCGTTTTTAAGAATGTCAGAGGGCTGGGTGTGGTGGCACAGTTCAAACCCGTGTTGTTCAAGAGTCAACTATACATAAAACATGCATTTCTATAAAGCAGTCATCAGAAGCACTGGCTCTACAGCAGAGGGTCTCAAAATGTACAGAATCGGCATCACCTGAAAGTCGGTTAGAAATGCAAATCCCAAACCTACTGAAACAAACTCTGAGGGTGGGCCAGCTATCTGTTTTTTTGTTTTGTTTTTGTTTTTGTTTTGAGATGGAGTCTGGCTCTGTGGCTCAGGCTGGAGTGCAGCGGCGCGATCTCTGGCTCACTGCAAGCTCCGCCTCCAGGATTCAGGCCATTCTCCTGCCTCAGCCTCAGGAGTAGCTGGGACTACAGGCACCTGCCACCGTGCCCAGCTAATTTTTTGTATTTTTAGTAGAGACAGGGTTTCACCATGTTAGCCAGGACGGTCTCGATCTCCTGACCTCGTGATCAGCCCACCTCGGCCTCCCGAAGTGCTGGGATTACAGGCGTGAGCCATCGCGCGCGGCTGGCCATCTGTATTTTAACAAGCCTTCAGGCAATTTGGATGCTCAAGTTTTTTATTGTTGCTGTTGTTTCAGAGACAGGGTCTTGCTGTCACCCAGGTTAGATTGCAGTGACACAATCGTAGCTCACCGCACCCTTCAAATTCTGGGCTCAAGTGACTCAAACCCCAACCTCCTGAGTAGCTGGGACTACAGGTGTGTGCGATCAAGTCCAGGTAATTTTTTTTAATTTATTTTTTGTAGAGACTGAATCTCACTATGCTGCCCAGGCTGGTCTTAAACTCCTGGGCTCCAGTAATCCTACTGCCTCATTCTCCCAAAGTGCTGGGGTTATAGGCGTGAACCACTACACTCAGCCCAGATGCTCAAGTTTGAGAACCACTGCTAAGTTATCCATCAAGAAGTAATCTGAGGTTCAACTTCTCAATGATATGGATATAAATCACCTACACAACTGACTCCCAAACACCTCTACGGCGGCCTTGGTGCTCCCCTCCTCCATGTTTTCAGGGCTGGGGGTCCCCTTTGTTTCCAATGTCCTTTCCAAGTCTTTCAGTCTTCAGCTGCTGAAACTTGGCTCAAGGGCAAACTGAGGCATTCATCTGCCCCACAAAAGTCCTCGCAATGAAAATCTGTTCATCCTTCCATTACCCATGGCAAGTCTGTGCTCCCACAGTAGCCCCTTGCACACTTGGCCACGTGTGTAACTCACATATTCCACCACACTAGCAATCTCTCAAGGGAAGAAACTATTTTAGTCACCTTTCTGTTTTACCCAGCACTTTATAAACAATGCTCACTAAATAAAATGAATGGGAAAAATAGTCTCAAGTATTTAAATGACTCTACAAACCAGCTGGGGTGTACCCAATACCAAACAAAAATTACAGGTGTTGCTTGCTACAGATGACAGAAAACTATATGACAGACATCTAAGCCCAAAGAATTTATAAAGAGCCGGGTGCCGTGGCTCACGCCTGTAATCCTAGCACTTTGGGAGGCCAAAGCGGGTGGATCACTTGAGGTCAGGAGTTCGAGACCAACCTGGCCAACATGGCAAAACCCCGTCTCTACTAAAAATACAAAAATTAGCCGGGCATGGTGGCGCATGCCTGTAGTCCCAGCTACCTGGGGGAGGCTGAGGCATGAGAATTGCTTAAACCCAGGAGAAGTGCTTGAACCCAGGAGGTGGGGGTTACAGGGAACTGAGACCATGTCACTGCACTCCAGCCTGGGTGACAAAGTGAGACTCCATCTAAAAAAAAGAACAAGGCCAGGTGTGGAGGCTCACACCTGTAATCCCAGCACTTTGGGAGGCTAAGGCGGGCAGATCACCTGAGGTCAGGAGTTCAAGACCAGCCTGGCCAACATGGTAAGACCCTGTCTCTACTAAAAATACAAAAATTAGCTGGGCGTGGTGGCACATGCCTATAATCCCAGCTACTCGGGAGGCTGAGGCAGGAGAATCGCTTGAACCCAGGAGATGGAGGTTGCAGTAAGCCAAGATCGCGCCATCGCACTCCAGCCTGGGGGACAAGAGCGAGACTTAGTCTCAAAAAAATAATAATAAAATAAGAAGAACTTCATGTCAGCTTTAGGACATGAAAAATAAATGACATTTGTGATGTCAAATTTAGTATTCCTGAAAGTAGGACTATTCTTCCTCCCAACAACACAAAAATGTGTTCTACCTTCCATAAAGTCAAGATTTAGTATCTAGTGTGTTATATACTGCCATAACCTCAATGCCTGGAAAACACCAGAACCTGGGGGATGTTTCAAATAGTTGGAACACCATTTGAATGCACCACCACCAGTCCATACAAGAATCCCAAATGTTAGTTGTATTACTAATTCTAAGAATCCAAGCTCCCCATTTTCCACTCAGATATCACTTATCACTACACATTATTTGAACAGTCAATGACATAAAAAGCTGTCTTCCAAGCCAGGCACTGTGGCTCACACTTGTAATCCTAGCACATTAGGAGGCTGAGGTGAGAGGATTGCTTGAGTCCAGGAGTTTGAGATCAGCCTGGGCAACACAGTGAGACTCCCATCTCTACAAAAAAATACAAATTAACTGTGTGTGGTGGATCACACCTATAGAGCGAGCTACTCAGAAGGCCGAGGCAGGAGAATGGCTTGAGCCCATAAGGCCAAGACTGCAGTGAGCCACGATTACATTACTGCATCTCTAAAAACAAAACAAAAGAAAGAAGGAAATCTGAGGTTAGGTATACCTACAGTTCAAGACCACAGCCTTCTCAAAACATAAAAACATGCTTTCTGTATTTATTCCTTTTAATAAGCAATCCCCTATAACCTGCCTCATTAAGGTAAGAAGCTTCAAAATATCCACATAAGGAAAAAAATTTGACTTGTGGTAGAAGAGAGTGAGTGAGTTACCAGGATCTTGAACGAAAACAAAACAGGATCCCAGCAATGAATCCCAAAGGTTGGTGGTGAAGTTAGTGCTGTACAACACTTCACGCAAAGCACAAAGGGCGGTCACTGTTCCAGGAACCCCAGAAAACTACCACGGCAAGCCGGCTCAAGAATCACTCCCGAGGCCGGGCGCGGTGGCTCAAGCCTGTAATCCCAGCACTTTGGGAGGCCGAGGCGGGTGGATCACGAGGTCAGAAGATCGAGACCCTCCTGGCTAACACGGTGAAACCCCGTCTCTACTAAAAATACAAAAAACTAGCCGGGCGTGGTGGCGGGCGCCTGTAGTCCCAGCTACTCGGAGGCTGAGGCGGGAGAATGGCGGGAACCCGGGAGGCGGAGCTTGCAGTGAGCCGAGATCGCGCCACTGCACTCCAGCCTGGGCAACACAGCAAGACTCCGTCTCAAAAAAAAAAAAAAAAAAAAAAAGAATCACTCCCGCTCTAACGCCTGCTACCACTCAGACCGTATCTCAGTAACTACCCTTCCGAGAAAGAGATCTTGCAAGGTGAATGTGAATTCAAAGGTTAAAGATTCACTGCTATTCTCCCTAATAAGAATACATACTAAAAGCACAAAAATTGTTTGTTTTTGAGACAGGGTTTCATTCCTGTTGCCCATGATGGAGTGCAGTGGTGCAATGTCGGCTCGCTGCAAGCTCCGCTTCCTGGGTTCATGCCATTCTCCTGCCTCAGCTTCCCGAGTAGCTGGGACTACAGGTGCACGCTGCCACACCCAGCTAATTTTTTGTAGTTTTAGTAGAGACAAGGTTTCACCGCATTAGCCAGGATGGTCTTGATCTCCTGACCTTGTGATCCGCCTGCCTTGTCCTCCCAAAGTGCTGGGATTATAGACATGAGCCACCACGCCCGGCCATGAAAGTGTTTTAAGAGTCTAGATTTTGGCCGGGCACGGTGGCTCAAGCCTGTAATCCCAGCACTTTGGGAGGCCAAGACGGGCGGATCACGAGGTCAGGAGATCGAGACCATCCTGGCTAACATGGTGAAACCCCGTAATACAAAAAACTAGCCGGGCGACCTGGCGGGCGCCTGTAGTCCCAGCTACTCGGGAGGCTGAGGCAGGAGAATGGCGGGAACCCGGGAGGCGGAGCTTGCAGTGAGCTGAGATCCGGCCACTGCACTCCAGCCTGGGCGGCAGAGCAAGACTCCGTCTCAAAAAAAAAAAAAAAAAAAAAAAAAAAAAAAAAAAGAGTCTAGATTTTGGCCGGGCATGGTGGCTCCCACCTGTAATCCCAGCACTTTGGGAGGCTGAGGCAGACAGATCACCTGAGGTCAGTAGTTTGAGACCAGTCTGGCCAACATGGTGAAACCCCATCTCTACTAAACTACAAAAATTAGCCGGGTGTGGTGGTACGCACCTGTAGTCCCAGCCACTCAGCAGGCTAAGCCAGGAGAATCACTTGAACCTGGGAGGCGGAGGTTGTAGTGAGCTGAGATCAGACGACTGCACTCCAGCCTGGGTGACACAGTGAGATTCCATCAAAAAAAAAAGATTCTAGGTCTTATGCGTTTAAGAAAACAGGGACATGTGACTGTTACAGAGGGTAAAAAAACAGAACACACAGGACAATGGTTTTAAAAGCGTAGTCTACTTCAAAAAATAGGATGTGATGTCTCTCTGACATTGACGTGCTTTATGGGGTGCAAAGCAATAAGAAAATTATTTGATAGGGGGTGCATCATCTCTCCACTTAAACTCACAGTCAAACTTAGAAAAAGTTCCATTGTTTACGTACTGCATTACTTAAATAAAAGATGAAAAGGGGCCAGGCGCGGTGGCTCACGCCTGTAATCCCAGCACTTTGGAAGAGCGAGGCGGGCGGATCACTTGAGGTGAGTTTGAGACCAGCCTGGCCAACATGGTGAAACCCCCTCTCTACTAAAAATACAAAAATTAGCTGGGCGTGGTGGTACACGCCTGTAATCCCAGTTACTCTGGAGGCTCAAGCATGAGAATCGTTTGAACCCGGGAAGCCGAGGTTGCAGTGAGCCAAAGTTGTGCCACTGCACTCCAGCCTGGGCAACAGAGTGAGACCCTGTCTCAAAAAAAAAGGAGGGGGCAAGGGACAATGTATCAAGTGTTTGCACCCAGCATACAGAAACACAGGGTTTTCCAAGTTTTTATTTACTTAAGGACAATCCTTAGGTTGGGCACAGTGGCTCATGTCTGTAATCCCAGCACTTTGGGAGGCCGAGGCGGGTAGACCACAAGATCAGGAGATTAAGACCATCCCGGACAACATGGTGAAACACCGTCCCTACTAAAAATACAAAAATTAGCTGGGTGTGGTGGTGCCCACCTGTAATCCCAGCTCCCAGGAGGCTGAGATTGCGATGAGCCGAGATTGCACCACTGCACTCCAGCCTGGCGACAGAGTGAGACTCCGTCTCAAAAATTAAAAAATAGAAGGACAGTCCTTTAAGAAGTTAATATTAGCCCTCAGAGACTAGGTTTCTGAATATTTGTATGAACCAACACCTTTTCTTCCAACTCCAACTGAAACAGGTACAAAGAGCACAAGGCAGAATAATCAAAAATAGATGGTGACAACTTCTCGATTGTGATGCATCTGAATTGAGACCTCTGGGTCACAAAGAATTTCTACCACTGATAAAGTAATCGTTTCAAACTGTTACTTTTTCACAAAAGAAAAAACTTGGTATTTATTTGAAGCAAAAATTGATGGTAAATTCCATAGCAAACAGAGCCACTGACTACTCACGTACACACAGTAAAAACACTTTCTACTCAACTACGGAGTTTTCTGCTTTGGAGTTTTCTGCTTTTAAAAGTCCTGCCAAAAAAAAAAAAAAAAAAAAAAAGTCCTGCCAGTGGATATTCACAATGATTTTCTCACCATCATACAATCTCTTTCCGCAAAATAAAGAGGGCCTGGGGTCATGTCTTTACTTTTTATCTATAAGAAGTTGAAGAAAGTCAACACAAATCTAGAATATGAAAATAGTACCTCATGGTGTCTGTGGAATCGAGGCAGGTATCAGCTCATATCCTGCCAGAAGCTGGGCAAACATTTTTAACAGCCTGGCTGTGAGGTCATGACGATGACCTCACAAACAGGAATTCTGATGGTAGTCGGCCTCTGGGCTGAAGCCTCACCACTTTAAAGAAAACCCAGAGGGTTCCATATCCCTGAATCTGGAGCTGATGACTCAAGAAATGTCCTTCCTCCTAAGAAATAATCCTCCCATCTGAGATTAGCAGCATCTAATCTCAGTTTTCTCCACTGCTGACCAGCATCAGCAACACAGGTAAGCAGAGAAAAGCACGTCCACATAAATAGCTGAACACCCGTCACGTATGCATATCTGTATTACCTGCAAACTTCCAGTATGCAAGTTTTTCTTTTGATTCGGATCCAAACACTTTTTCTTAGTGTTCTTTAATGGAAAATTGGGCTACATTTAAGAATCCTGGCCAGGCGCGGTGGTTCACGCCTGTAATCCCAGCACTTTCGGAGGCCAAGGTGGGCAGATCATGAGGTCAAGAGATCGAGACAACCCTGGCCAACATGGTGAAACCCCGTCTCTACTAAAAATACAAAAATTAGCCGAGCATAGTGGTGCGCACTTGTAGTCCCAGCTACTCAGGAGGCTGAGGCAGGAGAATTGCTTGAACCTTGGAGGTGGAGGTTGCAGTGAGCTGATACTGCGCCACTGCATTCCTGACTGGCGACAGAGCAAGACTTCATCTCAGAAAAAAAAAAAAAATCCTGATAACTGAGTAGGAAATAAATCATAAACTTAAAATGTTACCCTTGCCAGTCAGGCGCGGTGGCTCACGCCTGTAATCCCAGCACTTTGGGAGGCCAAGGTGGGCGGATCACGAGGTCAGGAGATTGAGACCATCCTGGCTAACACGGTGAAACCCTGTCTCTACTAAAAACACAAAAAATTAGCTGGGCATGGTGGCAGGCGCCTGTAGTCCCAGCTACTTGGGAGGCTGAGGCAGGAGAATGGCGTAAACCCAGGAGGCGGAGGTTGCAGTGAGCCAAGATCGTGCCACTGCACTCCAGCCTGGGCGACAGAGCGAGACTCCGTCTCAAAAAAAAAAAAAAAAAAAAATTTGTTTTTAAAACACACAAGTGGCCGGGCGCGGTGGCTCAAGCCTGTAATCCCAGCACTTTGGGAGGCCGAGACGGGCGGATCACGAGGTCAGGAGATCGAGACCATCCTGGCTAACACTGTGAAACCCCCGTCTCTACTAAAAAATACAAAAAACTAGCCGGGCGAGGTGGCGGGCGCCTGTAGTCCCAGCTACTCGGGAGGCTGAGGCAGGAGAATGGCGTAAACCCGGGAGGCGGAGCTTGCAGTGAGCTGAGATCCCGCCACTGCACTCCAGCCTGGGCGACAGAGCGAAACTCCGTCTCAAAAAAAAAAAAAAAAAAAAAAAAAAAAAAAAAAAAAAAACACACACACACACAAGTTTGGCCAGGCGTGGTAGCTCACAACTATAATCCCAGCGTTTTGGGAGGCCAAGGCAGGAGGATTACTTAAGTCCAAGAGTCTGAGAGTTGCCTGGGCAACATAGTGAAACCTCATCTCTAAAAAAAAATTTTTTCTAATTAGCTGGGCATGGTGGTGCCTGCCTAGAATTCCAGCTACTTGGGAGACTGAGGCGGAAGGATCGCCTGAGCCCAGGAGATTGAGTCCAGCCTGGGCAATATAGCAAGACTTTATCTCTAAAATCTTTTTTAAAAAAGTTTAAGGGAAAAAAAGAGACTTATTATAGAAAATACATAATTTAATAAAATCTAACCCCCCTTCCTCCTGACCAGGTATCTGAAAACAAACAAACCGGCCGGGCGCGGTGGCTCAAGCCTGTAATCCCAGCACTTTGGGAGGCCGAGACGGGTGGATCACTAGGTCAGGAGATCGAGACCATCCTGGCTAACACGGTGAAACCCCGTCTCTACTAAAAAATACAAAAAAAACTAGCCGGGCGAGGTGGCAGGCGCCTGTAGTCCCAGCTACTCGGGAGGCTGAGGCAGGAGAATAGCGTAAACCCGGGAGGCGGAGCTTGCAGTGAGCTGAGATCTGGCCACTGCACTCCAGCCTGGGCGGCAGAGCGAGACTCCGTCTCAAAAAAAAAAAAAAAAAACCTTAAGCAATTTACAGAAACAAGAGGTTCCACAAAATCAGCAGTTCCCAAAAACAAGAATGGTGAAAATTACACTCATACAAGAAGGAATAATATTCTTTATAATTCTCATCTAATTTCTTAAGGTTATGTTTACTCCTATTTTTTAAATGTCATGGTTCAAATAAATACAAAAGTACGAACAGAGAGCTGGACTGGGAAGTGAGACACCTAAACTCCTGTCCCAGCTGGACGACCCTGAACAACTCACGTAACCCCTTCCCCGGCTCAGTATTCCCACCTGCAACCTGAGGACACTCATTAAATAAGATCTGTTTCTAACTCCACACCTTCACGGTGCTGGTCCTGTTTTGGGTATCAGATCCAAATCCTGTAAGCAAAAGGTCAAGGATTCAGAAGTGAAAGGAAAGATGGTGGCTCTAACTTTGCCAAAGTAAAAAGTACAGGCCTCTGCCATCAGTGAAGAAAGAACCCAAATCTGGTAAGAGTTTCAAACGGGCTCAGCACCTCCTGGCACACATAGAGCGGCATCGCGCTGCCCCAAGAAAATCACATCTCTGCACGTCAGACCCTTTCCAGTCCATTTTGCCCCATCCACAAAATGAAAATGCCACTTGATTTACTAAATCTAAAAATTCTGTTGGGAGGCAAAGGAGAGTTAGAGAATTTGCAATGAATTTAACCTGCCAGGAGAGGGAGTTTAACATCAAGCTTCCAGAAACAGGCTGCGTGGTAGCTACAACGTCCAGAAACCCAGGTTTCAACGCGGCCCGGCTGCACAACCCAAAGGAAATTCAGCACCAGGCGGGTGAAGTGACTTACCTGTGCACAGCTGCACTCGCAGACTTCGGAGCCCCCACCTAATTCTATAATGCTATATGTCCACGAACTTAATAACAGAAGGTCAGGGGAGAGACGTTCTGAGAGCAATGAAAGTCTATCTTAAGATAAAGATGTTTCTGAAGTTGATTTTTCAAGTCAAACTTGAGACAGAAATTCAAAGGCTATGTTCTCATATCACATTCCTGGGTTTGGGAGGTTCATTCACAGCTTAATCCTGTCCCCTGAAGTCACGGTTACGTAAGTATGCTGTGTCACTTGCTGTCCCCACCCCCAACACAGGAGATGCAATGTAACCTGAGCTCCCTGGCTTCAGCCACTGAAAACACTTACACAACACTGGGACCTTTCCAAATTGACTTGTTCCCTCTAAACAAAGGGCAAGCTATTTGATTTTTGTCCTTCCACTTCATTCACATTTGTATTTCTGTATATACAGAAAAGACTGAAAAAGATAAATAAGATTGAAGGGTATTTGCAAATTTTCTTCAATTCTTGAGTAAAACAGGAAAGTCAACTATTCAACGTCACAGAAGAGTAACCAAAAAAAAAACAAAAAAAAAAGTTTATGGGCCTGCTTAGCCCCAATTTAAAAACATCACATCTCCTGGCTGAACTGAGTTTAAGATCCTTGGCCGGGCGCGGTGGCTCAAGCCTGTAATCCCAGCACTTTGGGAGGCCGAGACGGGCGGATCACGAGGTCAGGAGATCGAGACCATCCTGGCTAACACGGTGAAACCCCGTCTCTACTTAAAAATACAAAAAAAACTAGCCGGGCGAGGTGGCAGGCGCCTGTAGTCCCAGCTACTCGGGAGGCTGAGGCAGGAGAATGGCGTAAACCCGGGAGGCGGAGCTTGCAGTGAGCTGAGATCCGGACACTGCACTCCAGCCTGGGTGGCAGAGCGAGACTCCGTCTCAAAAAAAAAAAAAAAAAAAAAAAAAAGATCCTTGGATGGGCTTCATTTCCCACATACAGACTGTTTCTAGAGCCAGGCCCCATACGCTACTGCCACGCGCAGCACACTGCCACACAGAAGGGCTTTTGGGGGCACATGGGAAACGGCTCTCCAAGAACACAGGAGACACGTCAGCAGTCTCTTCTGACTACTCTTCTTGCCCTCTTCCTTCTCTGGACTACGGACTACTCCAGCTACTGGGCAGCCCTCGATTACGGAATGATGACTCACACGCATTCCTGCCTTGTTTACATATCATGCTATGACTAAGTCCCATGAGATTTGATTTGTCTTCGCAACCAAAGAACCTAAAAAAGTTTGATACACAGTAAGAGTTCAAAAAAATTCTCAAGTGAGTCAACAGCAAAACAAGAATCCATAAAATTATGCAAAATGATGCAATTTTCAAACTAAAGCATCAAGTAACTGTATCTTACACTCTGAACACCTGACAAACCCAGCAGCATTAGAGGGTTTCCCAACTCTGGATCCTTTTTTTTTTTTCTTTTTCTTGAGACAGAGTTTCACTCTTGTCGCCCAGGCTGCTGGAATGCAGTGGCATGATCTCAGCTCACTGCAACCTCTGCCTCCCGGATTCAAGCCATTCTCCTGCCTTAGCCTCCCAAGTAGCTGGGATTGCAGGCACGTGCCACCATGCCTGGCTAATTTTTTGTATTTTTAGTAGAGATGAGGTTTCGCCATGTGAGTCAGACTGGTCTCGAACTCCTGACCTCAGGTGATCCGCCCGCCTTGGCCTCCCAAAGTGCTGGTATTACAGGCGTGAGCCACCGCGCCTGGCCTGGATCCTTTTATAAAAAGTGGGCCAATGAAGGGTGGGTATGGTGGTTCACACCTGTAATTCCAAGACTTTGGGAGGCTAAGGTGGCAGGATGCTTTGAGCCCAGGAGTTCAATACCAGCCTGAGAAACTTGGTGAGACCTCATCTCTAATTATTAACACGTAGCTCAATGGGCTGGGCGCGGTAATCCGAGCACTCTGGGAGGCCAAGGCGGGTGGATCACTTGAGGTCAGGAATTCAAGACCAGCCTGACCAACACGGGGAAGCCCCATCTCTACTAAAAATACAAAATTAGTGGCTCAAGCCTGTAATCCCAGCACTTTGGGAGGCCGAGACGGATCATGAGGTCAGGAGATTGAGACCAACCTGATTAACACGATGAAACCCCGTCTCTACTAAAATGTACAAAAAACTAGCCAGGCGAGGTGGCGGGCGCCTGTAGTCCCAGCTATTCGGGAGGCTGAGGCAGGAGAATGGCGTAAACCCGGGAGGCAGAGCTTGCAGTGAGCTGAGATCCGGCCACTGCACTCAAGCCTGGGCGACAGAGCGAGACTCCATCTCAAAAAAAAAAAAAAAATTAGCCAGGCGTGGTGGCACATGCCTGTAATCCCAGCTACTCGGGAGGCTGAGGCAGGAGAATAGCTTGAACCTGGGAGGCAGAGGTTGCAGTGAGCAGAGATGGCGCCACTATACTCCAAACATGTAGGTCAATGAAGCTAAGGGCAAACTGTTCAATTACTACCTACAATGAGTGCCATTTAACAGGTATGAGTCTGGGCTGGGCACGGTGGCTCATGACTGTAATCCCAGCACTTTGGAAGGCCAAGGCAGGAAGATCACCTGAGGTCAGGAGTTTGAGACCAGCCTGACAGATATGGTGAAGCCCGTCTCTACTCAAAATACAAAATTAGCCAGGCGTGGTAGCACATGCCTGTAATCCCAGCTACTCGGGAGGCTGAGGCAGAAGAATCGCTTGAAGCCGGGAGGTGGGGGTTGCAGTGAGCCGAGATGGCGCCATTGCACTCCAGCCTGGAAAGCGAAACCCCTTCTCAAAAAAAAAAAAAAAAAAAAGTATGAATCTCAAATTAGATAATTACATTGTTGACACTATTATACTTTCTAGACCAGCACTGTCCAAAAGGAATATAATGCAGTACAAATGTATAATTCTGAATTTTCTAGTATCCATTTTTTAAAATGAAAAAGAAACAGGTGAAATTAATTTTCATGATACAGTTTATTTAGCCCAGTAGATCTAAAATATTATTTCAAAATGTAATCAAGGGCTGGGCACGGTGTGGCTCACGCCTGCCCAAGTGGAAGGATCACTTGAGTTCAGGATTTCAAGACAAGCCTGAGCAACAAAGTGAGACTCCATCTCTATGAAATTTTAAGAAATTAGCTGGGTGTAGTGGCACACACCTGCGTCCCAGCTACTCAAGAGGCAGGGGTAGGATGACTGCTTGAGTCCAGGAGTTTAGGTAAAAGCTGCAGAGAGCTATAGTCATGCCACTGCACTCCAGCCTGGGCAACAGAGCAAGACCTCATCTCCTACCCAGGCACCCTGGCTCATGCCTGTAATCCCCGCCCTTTGGGAGACCGAAGCACGTGGATCACTTAAGGTCAAGAGTTTGAGAGCAGCCTGGCCAACATGGTGAAACTCCATCTCTACTAAAAATACAAAAATCAGTCGGGCGTGGTGGTGGGCACTTATAATCCCAGCTACTGGGGAGGCTGTGGCAGGAAAATTGCTTGAACCCAGGAGGCGGAGGTTGCAGTGAGCTGAGATCACACCACTGCACTCCAGCCTGGGTGGCAGACCAAGACTCCACCTCAAAAAAAAAAAAAAAAAAAAAAAAAAAAACCTCATCTCTAACAACAACAGATGTGATTAATGTAAAATTATTAGTATTTTACATTCTTTTTCCAAAATCGATCTTTGAAATCCACTGTGTATTTTATACTTATAGTGCACCTCAATTTGGACTCACCACATTTCATGTGCTCAATATGTGATTATGTGGCTCGTGGCTACTACACAGGACAACACCGGGCTAGAATACATACTGAAGGCAGAATATAAGCAGCTCTCCTCTTGGCATCGATAGGAAAACTAACAAGCAGATAATACCCCAGGCCCCGCTGGGTATGCAACATCCATCTTTTGTGCTTCATTACAACACGTATGTGAGGAAAAGGACAGAGAAATGTAAAACTCCTGAATCTCGAACTGGGAATAATTTAATTGTTCTTAGCATAGAAGAGGAAAAAATAGCACTTACAGTAACAGGAACTTTAAAATATCTATTTGACAGGTGATACATAATGTATAAGGAAGCCCTGCTGGCAGCACAAGGCACTGCCCAGTAAAACCGAGAGCTCAGCACAAAGAGTCTGAAAACACACTCACATGAAACTCAAAGCAAAATACAGAACAGAGACTGAGCTACTGGTGAAAAATTTAATAAGTATGTCTCAAAGCACATGAAAGGAACCTGTGGCTGGAGATTTAAGGCCAATACAGCAGGATACATCATTTCTTGTTTTGTCGTTGTTGTTGTTGTTTGCTTTTTGGTACAGAGTCTCACTCTGTTACCCAGGTTGGAGTGCAATGGCGCAATCTCGACCCACTGCAACCTCTGCCTCCTGGGTTCAAGCAATTCTCCTGCCTAAACCTCCTGAGTAGCAGGGATTACAGGCACCCATCACCATGCCCAGCTAATTTTTTTATTTTTAGTAGACAGGATTTCACCATGTTGGCCAGGCTGGTCTTGAACTCCTGACCTCAGGTGAACCACCCACCTTGGCCTCCCAAAGTGCTAGGATTACAAGCGTGAACCACCGCGCCCAGCCGCATATAACTGTCATTGGTCCATATTCTAACACCTGGGAAATTTGTTAGTCTTCTGAACAAGATACAGAACACTCCCTGTGCACATTTACACAGCGTGGTCCAGTGACATGATGACACTGTGTGACTGATCCGAATGTGTGCCCTAACAACAGTTCCATGACTCAAAATCAAACCACAGGAGATGAAGGCAGGGAGCATCCACTCCAAGGGGGAATACCCGGTAAGTGCATGAGTGAGTGGTCTCTGCGAGCTGAGGATGAGTGACAGACACCCAAGAGCATCGTTGACTCTGTCTTCCCAAAGTTTGGCCCTGAACACAGGGAAAATGTGTGTGATGCCACCAAACACAGTTTGGGGCACAGGCCACTGAAGGGCCAATGTATCAAATCAGTGCACCAAGAAGCAAGATTCACTGGACAGAATATAAAGCAGGGACCTGGTGACACTGGTTTCAGCATCAACTAATAGGCTGATTTAAAAGGTAACAGAATAGGCCAGATGTGGTGGCTCATGCCTGTAATCCCAGTATTTTGGGAGGCCAAGGCGGGTGAATCACTTGAGGCTAGGAGTTCGAAACCCTCCAGGTTGGCCAACATGGTGAAACCCTGTCTCTACTAAAAATATAAAAACTAGCTGGAAGTGGTGCCACATTCATGTAATCCCAGTTATTCGGGAGGCTGAGGCAGGAGAATCGCTTGAACATGGGAGGTGGAGGTTGCATTGAGCCAAGATTGTGCCATGGCACTCCAGCCTGGGCAACAGAGCAAGACTCCATTTGAAAACAAAAAACAAAAAACAAAGGCCGGGCGCGGTGGCTCATGCCTGTAATCCCAGCACTTTGGGAGGCCAAGGCAGGTGGATCATGAGGTCAGGAGATTGAGACCATCCTGGCTAACACGGTGAAACCCGATCTCTACTAAAAATACAAAAACAAAAAATTAGTCGGGCATGGTGGTGGGTGCCTGTAGTCCCAGCTACTTGGGAGGTTGAGGCAGGAGAATGGCGTGCACCTGGGAGGTAGAGCTTGCAGTGAGCCGAGATTGCACCACTGCACTCCAGCCTGGGAAAGAGAACGAGACTCCATCTCAAAAAAAAAAAAAAAAATACACCAACATGATGCCATGTGTTCACATTTCCATTCAGTTCCACATATCCCCATCAAGTTCACTGCCTTGTCTATAGGACTGACTTATGCCACCTCTAGAGTCAGGTGTCAGAATAAAAGCATTCCGTCATCTTCAGAAACATGTGCCTTTCACATGAGATTACTTAAATGTTTTATTGAATATTAAAGTCATTCAGCCTGTCCTTTTTTCCATTCCTGTCATGACTATTTATAAGCACCAATATTTCTTCACTGATCTCCATCCCCTGTGTATCCCACAAGATGTTCTATCACTGCTGTATGGCTCCCATTGCTGTCATCGCCTGGATCCACAAGGGATGTGCTCTCACAAGTACTATAGTCAAAAAAGTTAGAAAGATTCCAGGAGCCGGAACTCTACGTTTTTTTAGTCTTCTGTCACTTTACTGTGCTAGGACCACTAAGGTCTATTTTCACTGATATTTCTCTACGTATGTGGGTATTTATGTATGCTTCATACATGACATGTTATATATAACTTTTTAAATAGGCCAGACTCAGCTTTAAAATTAACACAAAGATTAAAAAAGCAAACAGCAGCCAGGCGCGGTGGCTCATGCCTGTAATCCCAGCACCTTGGGAGGCCGAGGCGGACAGATTACCTGAGGTCGGGAGTTCAAGACAAGCCTGGCCAACATGGCGAAACCCCATCTTTACTAAAAATACAAAAATTAGCCAGGCGTGGTGGTCCACACCTATAATCCCAGCTACTTGGGAGGCTGAAGCAGGAGAATCACATGAGCAAGGGAGGCGGAGGTTGCAGTGAGCAGAGATCATACCACCACACTCCAGCCTGGGCAACAGAGTGGGACTCTATCTTAAAAAAAAAAAAAAAAAGCAAACAGCAGCTGAGTATGGTTGCTCAAGCCTGTAATCCCAACACTTTGGGAGGACAAGGCAGGCGGATTACCTGAGGTCAGACGTTTGAGACCAGCCTGGCCAACATGGTGAAATCCCGTCTCTACTAAAATACAAAAATTAGCCAGGCATGGTGGCAGGCTCCGGCAATCCCAGCTACTCAGGAGGCTGAGGTAGGAGAATCGCTTGAACCCGGGAGGTGGAGGTTGCAGTGAGCCTAGATTGTACCACTGCACTCCAGCCTGGGTGACACAGTGAGACTCCATTTGAGGGACTGGGGGCTAGGGTGGGGCGGGAAGCAAACAGCATATCTTTAAGTAAGGATAAAGTACAAAAGATGAGTAAATATTGTAATCACTGTTTATTTAAAAGGTCAATGTGGGCCAGCCCGGTGGCTTATGCCCATAATCCCAACACTTTGGGAGGCCAAGGTGGGCAGATAGTTTTGAGCTCAGGAGTTTGAGATCATTCTAGGAAACATGGCAAAACCCTGTCTCTGCAAAAAATACAAAAATTAGCCAGGCGTGGTGGTATGTGCCTGTGGTCCCACAGAGTGAGACCTTGTCTCAAACAAACATGTAAATAAATAAATGGATCAATGTGAAAAGCCCATTCAGACACTAAAGGACTGACGCAAGTCAGTAAGTATCAGAAAATTAACTAGCTCCTTAATTCAAAAGGAGCTACAAGGAAGTTTTATTTCCAAATTCTAACTGAGACAGCCCTTACAGAGCAATTTATAAAATTAGCCTGCTAACCTTAAGTGTTGATTTGAGAATATCATACAGTAAGACACTGACAGTAAATACAAAGTTTATGGTATCTTTCCAAAGCCAAGAGTAGACATACCCCTTCGAAAAACTATTCTGTGCTTAGGAAAAGTATGTTTTTAAAACTTAAGATGTTTATAACATAGTACAGAACACAAATTGTACCTAGAGCAGTTTTAAAAAGGAAGGACAGGATTAAAAAACAACCCAGGGAGGCCGGGCGCGGTGGCTCAAGCCTGTAATCCCAGCACTTTGGGAGGCCGAGACGGGTGGATCACGAGGTCAGGAGTTCGAGACCATCCTGGCTAACACGGTGAAACCCCGTCTCTCCTAAAAAATACAAAAAAAAAAAAAAAAAAAAAAAAAAAAGCTAGCCGGGCGAGGTGGCTGGTGCCTGTAGTCCCAGCTACTCGGGAGGCTGAGGCAGGAGAATGGCGTAAACCCGGGAGGCGGAGCTTGCAGTGAGCTGAGATCCGGCCACTGCACTCCAGCCTGGGCGACAGAGCAAGACTCCGTCTCAAAAAAAAAAAAAAACAAAAAAACAAAACAAAAAAAAAAACCCAGGGAGAAGGTTGGGACATAAGACAATTTTTTTTTTTTTTTAGAGATAGAACTCTGTACTCTGATGCAACTGCCTGCAATTATGAATGCCTTTGCACAGCTCAGTCTGAGTGAAGATTTATATTCCTACTACTTAGCACACAGAAAATAAAGAGCCTCCCAATGTTCCTCCATCTGCAAAAAAAAGAAATGTTTTAAGGGAACATGGAAAGCTGAATAATTTGGGTTATTTTGCTCATTTACACAAAATTCTACAAAATTCCTGTGACTTTATAATTCTAACACATACCACTAGCTTAGACGCAGATCTTAAAAGGGGCTGAACTTACTAGGCCTCTCTAGTATCTCCCAGAAGAACTTACTTAATGGGTCGGCAGCAGTCAATTATACTAATGTGCAAAAAGAAGCAATGTGCTTAATATAGCATCATAAAATTGTAGAATCAGAAGAGACTGTAGCAATCTAGTTCAACTTCCTCATTTTATCAACAAGAAAATGATTCTAAAAAGTGAAATCACTTGTCAAGGTCATACTTACTTAACTAAAACCCCAATCTCCAGGCTCCTAACCCTAACATTAACTGATAAATAAATGTTTCTGAATTATTATATACAGCAGTGAGATCAAAGAGTCAATCTCAAAGCAAGTTAAAACTGATCTCCCCAGCCAAGGTGGCTCACACCAGCAATCTCAGCACTTTGGGAGGCTGAGGCAGGAAGATCACTTGAACCCAGGAGTTTGAGACCAACCTGGGCAACATGGCAAAACCCCATCTCTACCAAAAACTAGCCAGGTATGGTGTCGCGTGCCCACAGTCCAAGCTATCTGGGAGGCTGAAGGAGGAGGATCACCTGAGCCTGCGACACTGAGGCTGCAGTGAGCTGTGATTGTGTCACTGCACTCCAGCCTGGATGAGTTTTTTGGGTTTGTTTTTGTTTTTACTTTTGAGACAGAGTGAGACCACGTGCTACAAGGAGAGTTTTTGGTGAGACTCTGTCTCAAAAACAGTAATAATAATTGATTTCCTTTTCCATTCTTTACAAAGGAAAAAAATAAGCATATTGTTGCTCGCCCCTTAAAGAGTGAGAAATGGCCCACACTAAAAGCAAAAGCATTCCAAAACTGTTTGCTCTGAATAAGAAAAGCGCACAAAGACAACTCTTAAAAGAATCAAGGTCTTTCATATTGGGTTGGGTTTTTTTCTCTTTATAAAAGCTTTCTTGCCTGTAATGCCAGCACTTTGGGAGGCCGAGGCAAATCATCTGAGGTCAGGAGTTCAAGACCAGCCTGACCAACATGGCAAAATCCCATCTCTACTAAAAATACAAAAAATTAGCCAGGCGTGGTGGTGGGCACCTATAATCCCAGCTACTCGGGAGGCTGAGGCAGGAGAATCACTTGAACCCGGGAGGCACAGGTTGCAGTGAGCAGAGATCACACCATTGCACTCTGGCCTAGGTGACAAGAATGATTCTCTGTCTCAAAAAAAAAAAAAAAATTTGCTTTTATTTTGCAAATGAGCAAATTTAATAGTTGCTATAGGTCTTGGGAGATAATGGACAAATAACCACATTTTTTTAGACACTTTTTTCTCAAAAAAAAAAAAAAAAAGTAGCCAGGATGGTCTCGAACTCCTGACCTCATGATCTCCTGCCTTGGCCTCCCAAAGTGCTGGGATTACAGGCGTAAGCCATTGTGCCCAGCCTATCCTGTTTTTAAGAGACTATGTTGCCCAGGCTGGTCTTGAACTCCTGGGCTCAAGTGATCCTCCTGCCTCAGCCTCCCAAAGTGTTGGAATTAAAGGCATGAGCCACTGTGCCCAGCTTATAACCACGTTTTTATTTTCACAATAGTACAGGACACCTTGCTATATTTCTTTTTTTATTATTTATTATTTTTTTAAGATGGAATCTCCACTCTGTCACCCAGGGTGGCATGATCCTGGCTCACTGCAACCTCCGCCTCCCAGGCTCAAGGGATTCTCCAGCCTCAGCCTCCCAAGTAGCTGGGATTACAGGTCTGCACAACCACGCCCAGCTAATCTTTATATTTTTAGTAGAGACAAGGTTTCACCATGTTGACCAGGCTGGTCTCAAACTCCTGGCCTCGAGTGATCCGCCCACCTCAGCCTCCCAAAGTGCTGGGATTACAGGCATAAATCACCGTGCCCAGCCTATTATATATATATATACATACACACACACACACACACACACACACACACACACACACACACACATATATATATATATTTTTTTTTTTTTTACGGGCATGAGTTACCACGCCCAGTCTGTATTTCAAGAGAAGCAGTCTACTAAATTTACTCACAAATCCATAAGACAGTTTCTGTACAACCACCTTAGATGCTGTAAGTGGAAACTAGGAATTGGTTTCATTTGGATTTTTTTATTTTATTTTTTATTTTTTTCCAAGACAGAGTCTCACTCTGTTGCCCAGGCTAGAGTGCAGTGGCTCAATCTCAGCTCACTGCGACCTCTGCCTCCCGGGTTCAAGCGATTCTCCTGCCTCACGAGCAGCTGGGATTACAGGTGCCCGCCACCATCCCCAGCTAATTTTTGCATTTTTAGTAGAGACAGGCTTTTGCCATGTTGGCCAGACTGGTCTTGAACTCCTGACCTCTAGTGATCTACCCGCCTCAGCCTCCCAAAGTGCTGAGATTACAGGTGTGGGCCACCACACCCGACCACATTTGGATTTTAAAACCTAACTTCAGTGTTTGTTATTTTTCACCTGTTTAAGTAAACTTCTATACAGACACACAGCAGTTCTATCAGACCTTCCAAAAGAAAAACCCCATCTTTAACTGTGGAAAATAAAACTGACACACAAAATGGCCTTAAATGTGGCAGGGCACAACTAGACGTGGAAAGCATGAGTTGCTTTTCCGTGCAGAATGTTTAAATCCTCACAAATTCAAAGTTCTAGGCCAGGTGCGATGCCTCACACCTGTAATCTCAGCACTCTGGGAGGCTAAGGCCACCCAGATCACTTGAGGTCAGGAAGAGACCAGCCTGGCCGACATGGTGAAACCCCGTCTCTACTAAAAATACAAAATTAGCCAGGCGTGGTGGCACATGCTTGTCATCCCAGCTACTTGTGAGGCTAAGGCAGGAGAATTGCTTGAACCCGGGAGTCGGAGGCTGTGGTGAGCCGAGAACACACTATTGCACTCCGGCCTGGGTAACAAGAGTGAAACTAACTCTGTCTCAAAAGTAAAATAAAATAAAATAAAAATACAAAAAATTAGCTGGGCATAGGTGGGCGCCTGTAATCCCAGCTACTCAAGAGGCTGAGGCAGGAGAATCGCTTGAACCCAGAAGGTGGAGGTTGCAATGAGCTGAAATTGTGCCACTGCACTCCGGTCCGGGCAACAGAGTAAGACTCCATCTCAAAAAAAAAAAAAAAAAAAAAAAAAGTGGCCTGGTATAGTGGCTCACTCCTGTAATCCCAGCACTTTGGGAGGCTGAGGTAGGTGGACCACCTGAGGTCAGGAGTTCAACCTGGCCAACATGGTGAAACCCTGTCTCTACTAAAAATGCAAACAATTATCCAGGTGTGGTGGCAGGCACCTGTAATCCCAGCTACTCTGGAGGCTGAGGCAGCAGAATCGCTTGAACCCCGCAGGTAGAGGTTGCAGCGAGCCGAGGTCCCACCATTGCACTACAGCCTAGGCAATAAGAGCAAAATTCCGTCTCAAAAAAAAATAAAAACGTTCCCTTCAATAATTGCAAGACACTCTTACTCAAATTCACTTTCTTTCTTTCTTTTTTTCTGACAGAGTCTCACTGTGTCACCAGGCTGGAGTGCAATGGTGCGATCTAGGTTCACTACAACCTCTGCCTCCCTGGTTCAAGCGAATCTACTGCCTCAGTCACCGCATGAACCACTGCGCTGGGCCATTTCAAATTCACTTTCTAAAATGGTGTAAGGAAAGGTTTTAAGACTAGATGTGGTGGCTCACGCCTATAATCCCAGCACTTTGGGAGGCCAAGGCGGGTGGATCACGAGGTCAGGAGATTGAGACCACCCTGGCTAATACAGTGAAACCCTGTCTCTACTAAAAATACAAAAATTTAGCTGGGCATGGTGGTGGGCGCCTGTAGTCCCAGCTACTCCGGAGGCTGAGGCAGGGGAATGGCGTGAACCCGGGAGGCGGAGCGTGCAGTGAGCCGAGATTGCGCCACTGCACTCCAGCCTGGGCGACAGACCAAGACTCAGTCTCAAAAAAAAAAAGAAAAAAAGGTTTTAATTTCCTATGCCAATAAAAGTGTTTCCCCCATTCTGATTGAAATAAAAGGATAAAATTGAGGGGTTGAAGAGATCAGAAAGACACCGGGATTACAGGGAAGAATTGTAACATTTACTGAGTTTTACACAAATAAATTCACTTAATCTTCACAACAACTATATGAAGCAGCTATTCTCCCCAATTTATAGGTAAGAAAACTGAACTCCAGAAAGTTAAGAAATCTGTACCATCTTCCAAAAGAAACCGAACCAAATTTTTTTTTTTGAGAAAGAATCTCAGTCACCCAGGCTGGAGTGCAATCTTGGTGTGATCTTGGCTCACTGCAACCTCCACCTCCCAGGTTCAAGTGATTCTCCTGCCTCAGCCTTCCAAGTAGCTGAGATTACAGATGTGCACCACCATGCCTGGCTAATCTTTTGTATTTTTAATAGAGATGGGGTTTTGCTATGTTGGCTAGGCTAGTCTCGAACTCCTGGCCTCAAGTGATCCACCTGCCTTGGCCTCCCAAAGTGCTGGGATTACAGGTGTGAGTCACTGCACCCAGCCTGATTTCTTGCTCTTAATCTGCATTCCATTAACAGCTAGTTTCCTCGAGAAGCAGGACACACGCCTGTTTTACTCAAGTTCCCCAATGTCTGGGCCAGTACCTCCCTACAGAAGATGCTTCATAAATATCTGCTAAATATAGAAACTAAAAGATAAAGCATTCTTTTGTATACCATTTTCATTCCAAATGGTAACATACCATTGTTCTATACTTTGCTTTTGTAAAGTTATATTTATTTTTATTTATGTATGTACACACACACACACACACACACTTTTTTTCTTTTTTTTTTTAGATGGAACCTCGCTCTGTCACCCAGGCTGGAGTGCAGTGGCGTGATCTTGGCTCACCACAACCTCTGCCTCCCAGGTTCAGGAGATTCTCCTGGCTCAGCCTCCTGAGTAGCTGGGATTACAGGCACGTGTCACCACACCCAGCTAACTTTTGTATTTTTAGCAGAGACAGGGTTTCGCCATGTTGGCCAGACTGGTCTCGAACTCCTGACCTCAAGTGATCTGCCCACCTCAGCCTCCCAAAGTGCTGGGATTACAGGTGTGAGCCACTGCGCCCAGCCTTATACTATTTTGAAGGTAAAAAAAAAAAAAAAAAAAGATAACAGGTTTGTTTCTCCAAAGAAGCTATACGAATGGCCAAAAAGCACATGAAAGGATGTTCAATATTACTAGCCACCAGGTAAATACAAATCAAAATCACGATGAGATACCACACTATGCATTCACTAGGATTACGATAATCAAAAAGACATAGAAATGCTGGTGAGGATTTGGACAAGGTGAACCTCATTGATTGCTGGTGGTACAACCAGTTGGAAAAACAGTATTGCAATGCCTCAAAAGGTAGAGTTCGCATATGACCCAGCAATTCTAAAATACTCTTAGGTATAGGCCCAACATAAAAGCAAGCATATGTCTACACAAAAAATTATACACAAGAGCCAGGCACAGGGGCTCACACCTGTAATACCAGCACTTTGGGAGGCTGAGGCATGTGGATCACAAGGTCAGGAGATTGAGATCACCGGGCTAACACGGTGAAACCCCATCTCTACTAAAAATAGAAAAATTAGCCAGACGTGGTGGCAGGCGCCTGTAGTCCCAGCTACTCAGGAGGCGGAGGCAGGAGAATGGCGTGAACCCAGGAGGCAGAGCTTGCAGTGAGCCAAGATCGTGCCACTGCACTCCAGCCTGGGCAACAGAGCAAGACTCCATCTCAAAAAAAAAAAAAAAAAAAAACCTGTAATCCCAGCACTTTGGGAGGCCGAGACGGGCGGATCACGAGATCAGGAGATCGAGATCATCCTGGCTAACACGGTGAAACCCCGTCTCTACTAAAAAATACAAAAAAATTAGCCGGGAGAGGTGGTGGGCGCCTGTAGTCCCAGCTACTTGGGAGGCTGAGGCAGGAGAATGGCGTGAACCTAGGAGGCGGAGCTTGCAGTGAGCTGAGATCCGGCCACTGCACTCCAGCCTGGGTGACAGAGCGGGACTCCGTCTCAAAAAAAAAAAAAAAAAAAAAAGTGGAAACAATCCAAAGGTTCATCAAGTGATGACAACGCACAAAGTGGTTTTGGGGTGTATCCACACAACAGAATATTACTCAACCATAAAAAGGAATCAAGGGCAGATGCATGCCACAACATGGAGGAACCTTGAAAATGCTATGTTAAGTGAAGGAAGCCAGTCATAATGTATAATTCCCTTTATACGAAATGTACAGAATAAACAAATCTGTAGAGGCGAGAGTAGATTTACCATGTTGCCCAGGCTGGCATCAAACTCCTGGCCTCCTGCCTAGGGCTGGGAAAGTTGGGAGGAATAAGGAGTGACTGCTAATGGATACATGGTTTCCTCTGGGGATGACGAAAATATACTAAAACTTACTTTTCCAACTGGGAGAAAAGGAAAAAAATGAAAATATAATAAAACTCATAATGGTGATGGGTGCATAACTGTGAATATACTAAAAACCACTGAATTGTATACTTTAAGTTGGTAAACTGTATGGCATATGAATTATATCTCAATAAAGCTGTTATTTCTTTAAAAACTGGCATACTTAGCAGTTTTCCTACTTACTATCTACAACCAGTTATTTTCTTCTTCTTTTTTTTTATTTTTTTTAAGAGATAGGGTCTCACTCTGACACCCCAGCTGGAGTGCAATGGCACAATCATGGCTTACTGCAGCCTCAACCTGCTGGGCTCAAGGAACCCTCCCACCTCAGCCTCCTGAGTAGCTGAGACCACAGGTACACACCACTATCGCTAGCTAACTTTTGTTTTTGTAGAGACGGAGTTTTGCCATGTTGCCCTGAGCTCAAACTCCTGAGCTCATGGGATCCACCCTCTTCAGCCTCCCAAAGTGCTGGGATTACAGGAGTGAGCCACTGCACCTGGTCAAAAATTTTTTTATAAGACTGAGGCCAGGCATGGTGGCTCACCCCTGTAATCCCAGCACTTTGGAAGGCTGAGGTGGGCAGATCTCATGAGGTCATGAGTTTGAGACCAGTCTGGCCAACATGGCAAAACCCCGTCTCTACTAAAAATACCAACATTAGACAGGTGTGGTAGCACGCGCTTGTAATCCCAGCTACTCAAGAGGCTGAGGCAGGAGAATCATTTGAACCCGGGACGTGGAGGTTGCAGTGAGTCAAGATCATGTCACTGCACTCCAGCCTGGGTGACAGAGTGAGACTCCGTCTCTTAAAAAAAAAAAAAAAAAAAAAGACTGAAAGGACATACTCTAAAATATGAAAAAGATTCCTCTGGGCAGTAGCATCATGGATAATTTCTTTTTTCTGTGTTTTTGTATCTATGCAAATTTTATAATTTATACAATTAACACATATATTTTAAGAGAACATGTTACTAAAATGTAACGCCCATCTTAAAACTAATATACAAAGAAAAAATAAACCTGAGACCCTAAAAAAAACTTCACTGGAAAATATTTTCTTTTCTTTTTTTTTTTTTTTGAGACGGAGTTTTGCTCTGTCACCCAGGCTGGAGTGCAGTGGACGGATCTCAGCTCACTGCAAGCTCCACCTCCCGGGTTCATGCCATTCTCCTGCCTCAGCCTCCCGAGTAGCTGGGACTACAGGCGCCCGCCACCTCGCCCAGCTAGTTTTTTGTATTTTTTAGTAGAGACGGGGTTTCACCGTGTTAGCCAGGATGGTCTCGATCTCCTGACCTCGTGATCCGCCCGTCTCGGCCTCCCAAAGTGCTGGGATTACAGGCTTGAGCCACCACGCCCGGCCTGGAAAATATTTTCTAAAATCTAAACTTGACTCTAATACTAGATTCTCAAGATGACAACCTAAGCAAGCTACGTATCCCTTTCAACAGAAACTAGTAATACGGTTTCATGTAATAAAGACACCCACTTTTCAGAAACCCAGGAAATAAGTTTTCTTTCACTTAGGCTATAAAAAAATCCCCCTGCTTATAAAGTTTATTTATTCTACAATCTAGAAAGGAAAAGTCTAAATAGGTTCCTTCCTGCTTTAAGGTATTAGAACACAATGTCTTAATAAGTCATTATACGGGGTAGATCAGCTAGAGAGGATGCAAGAGGTCAAAGGACTTGATTAAAAGATTTTCAGGGCCAGGCGCCATGGCTCAAGCCTGTAATCCCAACACTTTCGGAGGCCGAGACAGGCAGATCACGAGGTCAGGAGATCGAGACCGTCCTGGCTAACACGGTGAAACCCCGACTCTACTTAAAAAATACAAAAAAACTAGCCAGGCGAGGTGGCGGGGGCCTGTAGTCACAGCTACTCAGGAGGCTGAGGCAGCAGAATGCGTAAACCTAGGAGGCGGAGCTTGCAGTGAGCTGAGATCCGGCCACTGCACTCCAGCCTGGGCGACAGAGTGAGACTCCATCTCAAAAAAAAAAAAAAAAAAAAGATTTTCAGGAAAACATCCCTAGTGACTCTTATCTTTCCTGAGAAGAGGGGGGAAATATGCCAAATATTTCACTGCAATACTTGAGTAAAAGAAGAGATTTTTAGAATCACGGAAAAAAAATAAAAGACTCATTATATTGCCTTCCCTTTATACATCAAACGCAAATTCTGGATGATTTGCACATCATGAACATCTGGCTCTTCTTCTGGCCCTTAACTTCGGAGAAGATATTATAAATCAAGGACTCAGCAATTTCAAGTGTTAAAAAGGGGCAGAGTTAAACTGGGATCTATCCAAGCCATACTTAGACAGAAGCAAGCAAAGGAGCAAACAAACACCAAACTACTTAATTCAAGTCGGAAGTATTCTAGAGCTTATGCTTATAGAAAACATTAGGGCCGCAAAATGTCTGCCTGTAGTCTCATTAGCATTCTTGCAAAGAGGTAGAGGAGAATACACTTCCCCGGGGTAAGAGACACCAGGGAGGGTTCCCAATAGGGATTCTGTAATAGGACTACTTCCTCTTTTCAAAGATTTTTGAAAACCATACTTTTAAGATTTTGCTGCTGAACCACAATAAACAATTAAAAAGTAGACCCAGCCGGGCGCGGTGGCTCAAGCCTGTAATCCCAGCACTTTGGGAGGCCGAGACGGGCGGATCACGAGGTCAGGAGATCGAGACCATCCTGGCTAACATGGTGAAACCCCGTCTCTACTAAAAAATACAAAAAAACAAACTAGCCGGGCGAGGTGGCGGGCGCCTGTAGTCCCAGCTACTCGGGAGGCTGAGGCAGGAGAATGGCGTAAACCCAGGAGGCGGAGCTTGCAGTGAGCTGAGATCGGGCCACTGCACTCCAGCCTGGGCGGCAGAGCGAGACTCCGTCACAAAAAAAAAAAAAAAAAAAAAAAAAAAAGTAGACCCATCCATGGAGTTAGTGCTAGTGGAATCTGTCCTTCTGGAAGTGGCAGATGGAGATTTACAAAAAAAAAAAAAAAAAAAAAAAAAAGCTCTTTACTAATTGTGGCCAAGATTCCTTGGTACTTGGTGCCAGGGCCAGGATATTACCCCAGATGTCCTAGCCAAATTCAAGGTTGGCTAATTACAGTCTGACAACCTACAAGCAACAAAAAAAAAGGCCTCCCTCTGTTCCCTTGATTGAAACCTGAAGAGGTCGCTCTTCTTTGAAATTATTTTTATTTTTTAATTTAGATTGAATAGTGCACTTTAATATGTGTACTTTGGTTTTTGGGTTTTTTTTTTTTTTGAGACAGGGTCTCACTCTATTGCCCAGCTTGGAGCGCAGTGGTTTGGTTTTTGGGGTTTTTGTTTTTGTTTTGAGACAGGGTCTCACTCTATTGCCCAGCTTGGAGTGCAGTGGTATGAATACAGCTCACTGCAGCCTCCTGGGATCAGATCTTCTGGGTTCAAGAGATCCTCCTGTCTCAGCCTCCCAAGTAGGAGGAACTACAGGCACGTACCGTCACACTCAGCCAATTTTTTTAAGGTTTTGTAGAGACAGGGGTCTCAATGTGTTGCCCAGGCTAGTCTCAAACTCCTGGACTCAAGTGATCCTCCTGCCTTAGTCTCCCAAAGGGCTGGGAGTACAGACATGAGCCACTACACCTGGCCAAAAAACTGTTTCGTTTTTTGGGTTTTTATTTTTTTTGAGATGGAGTTTAGATCTTTTTGCCCAGGCTGGAGTACAATGGCGTGATCTCAGTTCACTGCAACCTTCACCTCCCAGGTTCAAGCAATTCTCCTGCCTCAGCCTCCCAAGTAGGTGGGATTACAGGCGTCCATCACCATGCCTGGCTAATTTTTCATATTTTTAATAGAGACGGGGCTTCACCATGTTGGCCAGGATGGTCTTGATCTCTTGACCTCGTGATCCGCCCACCTCGGCCTCCCAAAGTGCTGGGATTACAGGCATGAGCCACCACGCCTGGCCCAAAATTCTTGTACAGTACCATCGGTCATTAGGGTTTCCCTTAAGAGTGCATTGTAACTCAAATGCCAACTTAAAGCATACGGATTCTTTGAGTTCTGCCTATATGGGAAACACACTATGTATATTAAAAATACTAAAAAATTAGCTAGGCGAGGTGGCATATGCCTATAATCCCAGCGACTCAGGACTCTGGGGGCATGAGAATCATTTGAACCCAGGAAGCGGAGGTTGCAGTGAGCCAAGATCACACCAGTACACTCCAGCCTGGGTGACAGCGAGGCTCTGTCTCAAAAAATAATAATAAATAATTTTTTTAAAAAATATGACGTTGTTAATAGTTTAAAGCCTCCCTAAACAGCTATCTAAAAACTTGTATCTAGGCAAATACTAACAATTGACACTGCTTTCCAATTAAAATTGAAAAGACTTAACTAAAGTTTTCTATTAAACATAGATTTTGGTTGGGCACGGTGGCTCACACCTGTAATCCCAGCACTCTGGAAGGCCAACATGGGTGGATCACCTGAGGTGAGGAGCTCGAGACCAGCCTGGCCAAAATGGTGAAACCATGTCTCTTTTCTTTTTTTTTTTTTTTTTGAGACGGAGTTTCGTTCTTGTTGCCCAGGCTGGAGTGCGATGGCGTGATCTCGGCTCACCGCAACCTCCGCCTCCTGGATTCAAGCGATTCTCCTGCCTCAGCCTCCCTAGTAGCTGGGATTACAGGCATGTGCCACCACGCCTGGCTAATTTTTTTGTATTTTTAGTAGAGATGGGGTTTTTCCATATTGGTCAGGCTGGTCTCAAACTCCCGACCTCAGGTGATCCACCCACCTTGGCCTCCCAAAGTGCTGGGATTACAGGCATGAGCCACCGCGCCCGGCATGAAACCGTGTTTCTACTGAAAAAACCAACAAACATAAAAAACCCACAGATTTTGAACCATAAAACTTTAAAACTAAAAAGGATGGCTTTGCTAAAAAGTGCGCAATTCCAGGAAAAAGCTACATATGCCAATATCAAGTTATCAGGCCTCCCAAAGTTAAGCAAAGATCCTGGGCGGGGCGTGGTGGCTCACGCTTGTAATCCCAGCACTTTGGCAGGCCAAGGCGGCTGGATCATGAGGTCAGGAGTTCAAGACCAGCCTGGCAAAGATGGTGAAACCCTGTCTCTATTAAAAAATACAAAAATTATCTGGGCGTGGTGACAGGCACTTGTAATCCCAGCTACTCAGGAGGCTGAGGCAGAGAATCGCCTGAAGCTGGGAGGCGGAGGTTGCAGTGAGCCAAGATAGTGCTACTGCTTTCCAGCCTGGGTGATGGAGCGAGACGCCGTCTCAAAAAAAAAAAAAAAAAAAAAAAAAAAAAAAGCCAGGCGCGGTGGCTCACGCCTGTAATCCCAGCACTCTGGGGAGCCAAGATGGGCAGATCACGAGGTCAGGAGATTGAGAGCATCCTGGCTAACACAGTGAAACCCCATCTCTACTAAAAATACAAAAAATTGGCCGGGCGCGGTGGCTCAAGCCTGTAATCCCAGCACTTTGGGAGGCCGAGACGGGCGGATCACGAGGTCAGGAGATCGAGACCATCCTGGCTAACACGGTGAAACCCCATCTCTACTAAAAATACAAAAAAAAAAAAAAAAAAAACTAGCCGGGCGAGGTGGCGGGCGCCTGTAGTCCCAGCTACTCGGGAGGCTGAGGCAGGAGAATGGTGGGAACCCGGGAGGCGGAGCTTGCAGTGAGCTGAGATCCGGCCACTGCACTCCAGCCCGAGCCCAGCTACGTGGGAGGCTGAGGCAGGAAAATGGCATGAACCCGGGAGGTGGAGCTAGCAGTGAGCTGAGATCGTGCCACTGCACTCCAGCCTGGGTGACAGAGCAAGACTCCGCCTCATTAAAAAAAAAAAAAAAAGTTTTGAATAGTCCTGAATAGATGGATACAAATAGGAAAGTATACACTCAATAGCACATCTGAACATCAAGTACTGGGCTGGCCTTTGTGTCATTGCCAAGGTATTCTATACATCACTTAAAATAACCTGAACTGGGCTCAATTTCTATTCACTAGCTGTGTGGACTTTTAGGCAAAGTAGGGAAATTCTTTTGAGCCTCATTTTCCCCCATATCTTTATCTTCATCAAAATCATTAATAGGCCGGGCACGGTGGCTCTTGCCTGTAATCCCAGCACTTTGGGAGGCTGAGGCGGGTGAATCACAAGGTTAGGAGATCGAGACCATCCTGGCTAACACGATGAAACCCCATCTCTACTAAAAATACAAAAAAATTAGCCAGGCGTGGTGGCAGGCACCTGTAATCCCAGCTACTCAGGAGGCTGAGGCAGGAGAATGGCGTGAACACGGGAGGTGGAGTTTGCAGTGAGTCGAGATCGTGCCACTGCACTCCAGCCTGGGAGACAGAGCAAGACTCTGTCTCAAAAAAAAAAAAAAAAAAAAAAATCATTAATAAGATGACATAGTCATCACAGTAGTAAAAGCCTACAGTCCTACAGTCCCAGCTACTGGGGAGGCTGAGATGGGAGGATCACTTAAGCTCAGGAATTTGAGTCTATCCTGGGCAATATAACAAGACCCCTTCTCAAAAAATTAATTAATTAAAAATAACATGGTTGCTGGGAGCAGTGGCTCACACCTGTAATGCCAGCACTCTGGGAGGCTGCAGTGGGTAGACCACCTTAGGTCAGGAGTTCAAGACCAGCCTGACAAACACAGTGAAACCCCATCTCTACTAAAAATATAAAACTAGCCAGGTGTGGTGGTATATGCCTGTAATCCCAGCTACTTGGGAGGCTGAGGCAGGAGAATTGCTTGAACCCAGGAGGCAGAGGTTGCAGTAAGCAGAGATCATACCATTGCACTCCAGCCTGGGTGACAAAAGCGAAACTCCATCTCAAAAAATAATTATAACAATAACACGGTGCCCGAGTGCAGTGGATCACACTGGTAATCCCAACACTCTGGGTGGGAGGATCTCTTGAGGCCAAGAGTTCAGAAAAAAAAATTTGCTGGGCAGGGCGGTGGCTCACGCCTGTAATCCCAGCAGTTTGGGAGGCCGAGGCAGGTGGATCACCTGAGCTCAGGAGTTCGAGACCAGTCTGGCCAACATGGTGAAACCCCCTCTCTACTAAAAATACAAAAATTAGCCAGGGCTGGGCGCGGTGGCTCAAGCCTGTAATCCCAGCACTTTGGGAGGCCGAGACGGGCGGATCACGAGGTCAGGAGATCGAGACCATCCTGGCTAACACGGTGAAACCCCGTCTCAACTAAAAAAAAAAAAAATACAAAAAACTAGCCGGGCGAGGTGGCAGGCGCCTGTAGTCCCAGCTACTCGGGAGGCTGAGGCAGGAGAATGGCGTAAACCCGGGAGGCGGAGCTTGCAGTGAGCTGAGATCCGGCCACTGCACTCCAGCCCGGGCGACAGAGCAAGACTCCGTCTCAAAAAAAAAAAAAAAAAAAATTAGCCAGATGTGGTGGCATGCGCCTGTAATCCCAGCTACTTGGGATGCTGAGGCAGGATAATCACTTGAACCTGGGAGGAGGAGGTTGCAGTTAGCTGAGATTGCTCCATCGTACTGTAGTCCTAGCTACTTGGGAGGCTGAGGCAGGAAGATGGCTTGAGCCCAGGAGTCCAAGGCTACAGTGAGTGATAATTGTGCCACTGCACTCCAGCTTGGTGACACAGTAAGACCCTGTCTCTAAAAAATAAAATCAATTTTTAAAAAAGGCATAAAATTATTCGGTTTTTGTTTTTGTTTTGAGATGGAGTCTCACTCTGCCACCCAGGCTGGAGTGCAGTGGCATGATCTCGGCTCACTGCAAGCTCCACTTCCCGGGTTCACACCATTCTCCTGCCTCAGCCTCCCGAGTAGCTGGGACTACAGGCATCCACCACCACACCCGGCTAATTTTTTGTACTTTTAGTAGAGACAGGGTTTCATCGTGTTAGCCAGGATGGTCTCGATCTCCTGACCTCGTGATCCACCCACCTAGGCCTCCCAAAGTGCTGGGATTAAAGGTGTGAGCCACTGCACCTGGGCAAATTATTCTGTGTATTTTTACATATTTCAACAAATACATATTTTAAGGACCACAGCCTAGAAAGTCTTCGATGTCCTCCCTCCTCCTTCCTTCCCCCTAGGATGTTTTCCTCTCTGGGCTTTACATTCCCTCACTTCCTTTCAGTCTCTACTCAAAAGTCACATTCTCAGCTAGGTCTTCTCTTGCTGCCCTATGAAAAATTTCCATTCTTCTAACTCTTATCCCCACTACTTTATACTTTCCCTTCTCTGATTGTTTTTTCTTTGCCATGTGTCACCTAACATACAATAAATTCACTTTTTGTTTCTCGTCTGCCTTCCCTACTTGAAGGGAAGTTCCAAGAGAATAGGAATTTCTTTTATTCACTGTTGTATCACCAGCATCTAGAACAGCACCTGGCACACAGTACATGCTCAATAAATATTTGTTGCATGAATACCAAATAAGATCTAATTACAGCCCACAGATAGGTACATCATAGCCTGACAAGCTGCCTTTAGTGATGCTGTCACAGTTCAAAAATACTGCAAATGAGAACTACAGATTTGCCATAATAAACAACACTGTCTACTCTTCATATCAAAGAAAAACACACTTGACCTTCCATCTCATTTGTACAAGAAGAGGAAAGAAGTTGATTATTTGGATAGTGGGGCTGGGCATAGTGGCTCATGCCTGTAATCCCAGCACTTTGGGAGGCCAAGTTAGGAGGATTGTTTGAGCCTAGGAGTTTAAAATCAGCCTGGGAAATATAGCAATACCTCATCTCTACAGGAAAAAAAATTTTTTTAATTAGCCAGGCATGATAGCACATACCTGTAGTCCTAGTTACTCAGGAGGCTGAAGCGGGAGGACTGCTTGAGCCCAGGAGTTCAAGGCTGTAGTGAACTATGATTATGCCACTGCACTCCAGCCTGGGTGACAGAGCGAGACCCTGTGTCCAAAAAAAAAAAAAAAATACTGCAAAGGAGAACTACAGGCTTGCTATGACTAATCAACATTGACTACTCTTCATATCAGAGAAAAACACATTTGACCTCTCACTTAGAGAAGAAAGAAGTTGCCGGGCGCGGTGGCTCAAGCCTGTAACCCCAGCACTTTGGGAGGCCGAGACGGGCGGATCACGAGGTCAGGAGATCGAGACCATCCTGGCTAACATGGTGAAACCCCGTCTCTACTAAAAATACAAAAAACTAGCCGGGCGACCTGGCGGGCACCTGTAGTCCCAGCTACTCGGGAGGCTGAGGCAGGAGAATGGCGTGAACCCGGGAGGCGGAGCTTGCAGTGAGCTGAGATCCGGCCACTGCACTCCAGCCTGGGCGGCAGAGCGAGACTCCGTCTCAAAAAAAAAAAAAAAAAAAAAAAAAAAGGAGTTGATTATTTGGATAGTGGAAAGTCATACAAAGTGAAAGTCTCAATTTAGTTAACAATATGTAGACAAAATTCTCTTGTAATGTTAACAAATATTAAACCCTCTTCCTGTGACTCTACTATACTACCTTCTGTTTTTTTCCTTTGGTTTGACTGCTATAAAATCAATCCTGACCTTTAGGAACCTTGTATTTTCAATTAACTAAGAAACAGATGGGCGTGGGGGCTCACACCTGTAATGCCAACACTTTGGGAGGCCAAAGCAGGTGGATCACTTGAAGTCAAGAGTTTGAGACCAGCCTGGTCAACATGGTGAAACTCCAGCTCTACTAAAAATACAAACATTAGCCAGGCATGGTGGCAGATTCCTGTTGTCCCAGTTACTTGGGAGGCTGAGGTGGGAGAATCACTTGAACCCAGGAGGCAGAGGTTGCAGTGAGCCAAAATTGCACCACTGCACTCCAGCCTGGGCAACAGAGTGAGACTCTGTCTCAAAAAACAACAACAACAACAACAACAACAAAAACTTAATTAAGAAAAAAAAAAGAAAGAAACATTTGCTGAGCACATGGAACTCCGCAGAATTCTGCAAGGGTCCCATAACATGAAGACCCTGGCCTTGGTATATCTATTCAAGGAAGACCAGAAATCCACCTGTAAGTACGAATGAAGAACACCAGGTGCCCAGTATGTGACAGATTCAAAGGTGCCTACCTTTGTATGGGCCATAAGAGAATCAACTCATCTTTTACCATCCACTGGCTTTCGAATCCCAGCAGACAGCACTTAAAAAGCAAGAATCAGCCGGGCACGGTGGCTCATGCTTGTAATCCCAGCACTTTGGGAGGCTGAGGCTGGCGGATCACTTGAGGTCAGGAGTTTGAGACCAGCCTGGCCAAAATGGTGAAACCCTGACTCTGCTAAAAATACAAAAATTAGCCCAGTGCCATGGTGTGCACCTGTAATCCCAGCTACTCGGGAGGCTGAGGCAGGAGAACTGCTTGAGCCTGGGAAGCAGAGGTTGCAGTGAGCCAAGGTCGCACCACTGCACTCCAGCCTGGGCGACAGAGCAAGATTTTGTCTCAAAAATAAAAAAAAATAAAAAAAAAAGAGGCCGGGCACGGTGGCTCAAGCCTGTAATCCCAGCACTTTGGGAGGCCGAGGCAGGCAGATCACCAGGTCAGGAGATCGAGACCATCCTGGCTAATATGGTGAAACCCCGTCTCTACTGAAAAAAAAAAATATATACAAAAAACTAGCCGGGCGAGGTGGCAGGCACCTGTAGTCCCAGCTACTCGGGAGGCTGAGGCAGGAGAATGGCGTGAACCCGCGAGGCGGAGCTTGCAGTGAGCTGAGATCCGGCCACTGCACTCCAGCCCGGGCCACAGAGCAAGACTCGGTCTCAAAAAAAAAAAAAAAAAAAGGCCGGGCGCGGTGGCTCAAGCCTGTAATCCCAGCACTTTGGGAGGCCGAGACGGGCGGATCACGAGGTCAGGAGTTCGAGACCATCCTGGCTAACATGGTGAAACCCCGTCTCTACTAAAAAAATACAAAAAACTAGCCGGGCGAGGTGGTGGCGCCTGTAGTCCCAGCTACTCGGGAGGCTGAGGCAGGAGAATGGCGTGAACCCGGGAGGCGGAGCTTGCAGTGAGCTGAGATCCGGCCACTGCACTCCAGCCTGGGCGACAGAGCGAGACTCCGTCTCAAAAAAAAAAAAAAAAAAAAAAAAAAAAAAAAAAAAAAAAAAAGAATAGGCTAGGCGCGGTGGTTCACGCCTGTAATCCCAGCACTTTGGGAGGCCGAGGTGGGCGGATCATGAGGTCAGGAGATTGAGACCATCCTGGCTAACAGGATGAAACCCTGTCTCTACTAAAAATGCAAAAAATTAGCCAGGCATGGTAGCAGGTGCCTGTAGTCCCAGCTACTAGAGAGGCTGAGGCAGGAAAACCGTGTGAACCCGGGAGGCGGAGCTTGCAGTGAGCCAACATTGCACCACTGCACTCCAGCCTGGGCGACAGAGCAAGACACTATCTCAGAAAAAAAAGAATCAAACATGACTGAGTTAGTTCACGCCCCTTATGAGTCACATGGGATGTGACAGACTGAATTTTAGCCACTAGGTAAAAAAAAAATTTTTAAGATAAGGACATCAGGCCAGGCGCAGTGGCTCACACCTATAATCCCAGCACTTTGGGAGGCTGAGGCAGGTGGATCACCTGAAGTCAGGTGAGATCAGCCTGGCCAACATGGTGAAACTCCATCTCCACTACAAAAATACAAAAAATTAGCCGGGCATAGTGGCAGCTACTCAGGAGGCTGAGGCAGGAGAATCACCTGAACCCAGAAGACAGAGGTTGCAGTGAGCCGAGATCGCACCATTGCACTCCAGCCTAGGCAACAAGAGTGAAACTCCATGTCAAAAAAAAAAAAAAGGACATCAGATTCTAAACTCCTCAATAGGACAGAAACCAGATTAGCTTATGTCATGCTCAAGCGCAAGCTGTGAAGCTCAAACAATGATTGAAAAAGTAGGGAAGGGCAAAATCTTGATCTTCAGGCAAAATACCTACCCAGGGTCCCACCCAGTTTCGGTTTTCCCCTTTGAATTAGGTCTAGTGGGAAGATGTACTTAACTGCTTTCTCTGAACCTGAAAAATTGGGCACAAGCCTTTGGCCAATTACCCACTTCAACTTTGCTTTAATGAAGACCAGCCTTGGGGCCAGGTGCGATAGTTCACACTTGTAATCCTAGCACTTCGGAAGCCCAAAGCCGGTGGATCACGTGAGCCCAGGAGTTCAAGACCAGCCTGGGTAATGTGGTGAAACCTCATCTCTACCGCAGATACAAAAATTAGCTGGGCGTGGTGGTGCGTGCCTGTAATCCTAGTTACTCAGGAGTCTCAGGCACAAGAATCACTTGAACCTGGGAGGCGGGGATTGCAGTAAACTGAGATCGGGCCACTGCACTCAGCCTGGGGCAACAGATTGAGGCTCCCTCTCATTGACTGATTGACTGATTGGTTGATGGACAGACAGACTAGCCTTGCATTTTGCCATAGGTTCCCTATACTAATCAAATAACTAAGCACCTGAAGTCAGAATACCTGAGTTCACACGCTGGTTAAAGGTATTCTGACTTCAGGTGCTTAGTTATTTCATTAGTATAGGGTCATACACCACCACTTAGCTATATGACCCTGGTCAAATTACTTGACCTTTCTCTCTATCACCCTCCCGCCAAATGCACATGACGACAGCACGCTCACTGGGTTGGGGTTGATTAAATGAAATAAAACACATAAAAGACTTTCCCAGGGCCTGGCCACAAGATGCCTTCAATAAATGTTCATTGTTATAATTTACAGAGAAAAAAAGGCTACAAGTCTGAGAAGCGACATACCTAGGGATACTTGCTAAAGGTTATCATTAAATCTAAAAATCAAATAAACACATTCCTGACTCTGGGATACTCTCCTGATTCGTGGATACCATCGGTAACAGTAGTGATAAAAATCAAATAATAAGAACAGCCAGAATCATAACCCTAATGACAGCGGTGGCCACAGTACTTAATACTTACAAAGCTGCTAGGGGCCACCGTCCTAAAAGAGGAAGAAGGCCAGGCTGCTGAATCACACACACACACACACACACACACACACACACACAATTACAGAATCTTCTCCACCCTCTTTTTTAAAAAACAGTTCACTAGCGCCCAAGTTTTGCTAAAAGCAGGTATCTAAACCGGTGACGGACAACGTGTAATTTCTTCATACCAAAGAGGTGGGGCTGTGTAGGGAGGAGGGGGTGGCGCTCGGCTCCTGCCAGATGGAAAAGCCACATGAAGTGGACAAACAGCAAGATTCAGGATTCACTCCCGAATCAAAATCCGATTTTTGAAAGGCAGGACTTTCCAATTCGGGCAATCGCTAGGTTCTGCTTGTAAAATAACCTCTGAACAAGTGTCATCTGCCTTCCGCGCCAATCCCCTGCCGCGGCAGAAGGTTCGGGTTACCGGACAGCGGTGTGATTTCAGAAACCCGAGAGCGATCTGGCCACCTCCAGCCTTCCCCGGTCTCCGAGAATCACAGCCCCACTTGGGAGCGAAACAAAAGCCGGGGCAGCAGGGGAAGCCGGTCCAGGGTGCCCTCCATGCCGGCTAGCGGGCGCCGGGCACCCAGGGCCTGAGGAATGCTCAGGTGACGGGCGCGGCGCCCGGGGCAACAGGTCCCGCCCGGCTTTGGCCTCCCTGGGGTCCAGCCGACCCCACATCCGCCCCGGGGCCCAGGGGAGAGAGCGGGGCGCCTGGGAGAGAGCGGCGCCTGGGGCGGCGCAGGGGCAAGGAGTCCAAGCTCCATCTTGAGGCGGGCGGAGGAAGCGAAGGCCCGGCTCGGCGCTGCCAGGGCCGCCACTTTTCCAGCTCCGGAGGGGCCCCCCAGGGACCCACGGCCTCAGGCGCCGGCCACCCGAGACTCCCGCGGTCCCCTTCCGGACGGCTCCGGCGCGCAAGGCTCGGCCCCGCTCCCGGACGCCGGGCTTCGACCCCCGACCCGACCCTGGGCGGGCCCCGCGGGCTGGAAAGCGGGCAGGGGAGGGGGGGTGCCGGGAAGGGGAGAGGGCCCGCGCCGCTTCCTGCTCACCTCGTCGGACGCCGCGGGTCGCCGCCACCTGCCTCACTGCAGCAGCAGCAGCAGCCGCCGCCGCCGCCGCCTCCCGCCTCCCGGCTCGTCGGCTCGGGGCGGGGGAGAGCGTGACGCGCCGCCGCCGCGGGGCCGGGCGGGCGCGCGCCGCCAGGAGAAGACGCCGCGCGGCTCCTCCCCGCGCTCCGCCGCCGCGCCCGTCTGGCCGGCCCGGCCCCCCGAGTCCGCACCGGCCCTGCAGCCCGCGCCCGGCCCCGCGCCGCCCCTCCGCCTCTTTGTCTGCGCCCACCGCGCCCCGGGAGGACCCTGGACCCAGCGCGCCCGCCGGTCCGCCCCCGTAACCTCCCGAGCCCCGACTTGGGGAGCAAGGTGCGAGGGAAAACCCAGAGGCCTGCTCGGAGGGGCTTCTCGTCATTTCTGCAAAGTGTTCCCAGAATTTGCAAGTCACACCCGACAGCCCGATTCAGCCTCAACCTCAGCCTGCTCTTTGGGGCTGATTCATTTGTTTGCCCTCCCCTTCCCGCCAGACAAGGGTGAGAAATCTTTTGAAACAGGCTGCAAGGCGCTTCCGACAGCAGGTTAAGTTGGGGATTGGGAAGGATCATCTCTGCCCTCGCCTGCCTCCAGGGAAAGACCCTGGATGAGGCGTCGCTGGGAAAAATGCTGAAAGGAGCTGTAGAGCAGGTTAAGCTTGGGAAGAACCATCTCTGCTCCCCACTTCCCTCCGGGAAAGACCGCGGGTTAAAAATCCTTTGAAACAAGCCCAGGGTTTGCTCCGTTCGTTTGAGAAAAGCCCCTTTTATTCGCCCTGGCTGCTTGGACGGAAGCCCTGGTTAGTGTCCCATCCTCCCTCCCCCCCCCTGGGATTTCCTTTAAAAGCTTTTGAAGGGGACCGGAGGGAAGGCTGCAACAGTCTGCTCGGGGCTGGGGTAGCAGAGGGCGGCCAGCATTTCACTCCCATGGACCATGGCAACCCCAGAAGCCTTACATCTCCAGGGAAGAATTTGCAGCTGTCGGGGAAGCCCAGGATTTTGTGGTGGGTAAGGGGGCAGGGGCTTCCTCCTCCTTGCCAGTAGAAGAGAATAATCGGAGGGTGACCCCTCTAACTGACCTTTATTCAAAGCACCGTGCTTCCTGGACGAGCAGGGAGAGGGAACTGCTCTGGAAATGCACGAAGTTCTGAACAAAGTTAATTTGTCTCCTGGCCCCTCCTCTCCATTCATGTCTGAAATCCTTACAAATGCTGTTACCTAATTCAACATTGCCCTAATTTACAGGCTGCAAGGTCAGGTGGTGGTGATACTCCTGAAATCCCATATCCATATTCGTAATCTGAAAGGCGCGCCTCACCCCCTAATCTAAACAGTCTTCGGCTGTAATCAGCAAGTTGTGGAATCATAGATGTCATAGAATGAGCCACAGACCACTTCTAATGGGGGAGCTCAGCTAGGAGCACTTACGGGCTTGTCTTCTCTACTCATTAGGCTGAGCCTGTCTTTATTAAAAATATCGTTTTGGGGCTGGGTGTGGTGGCTCACGCCTGTAATCCCAGCACTTTGAGAGGCCCAGGTGGGTGGATCACCTGCAGTCAGGGGTTCAAGACCAGCCTGGCCAACATGGTGAAACCCTGTCTCTAACAAAAAATACAAAAATTAGCTGGGCGTGATGGTGTATGCCTGTAGTCCCAGCTACTCGGAAGGCTGAGGCACGAGAATTGCTTGAACCCGGGAAGTGGAGGTTGCAGTGACCAGAGTTCAAGCCACTGCACTCCAGCCTGGGCGCTGGAGGGAGACTGTCTCAAAAAAAAAAAATACATATATATATATATCTATCTCATTTTGTTCATCATGGAGTCTTGGCATTAATTTTTATTTTTAAAAAAAAATCATATCGGCTGGGCACGGTGGTTCCCGCCTGTAATCCCAGCACTTTGGGAGGCTGAGGTGGGCAGATCACGAGGTCAGGAGCTCGAGACCAGCCTGGCCAATATGGTGAAACCCTGTCTCTATTAAAAATACAAAAATGGGCCGGGCGCGGTGGCTCAAGCCTGTAATCCCAGCGCTTTGGGAGGCCGAGACGGGCGGACCACGAGGTCAGAAGATCGAGACCATCCTGGCTAACATGGTGAAACCCCGTCTCTACTAAAAAATACAAAAAACTAGCCGGGTGAGGTGGCGGGCGCCTGTAGTCCCAGCTACTCGGGAGGCTGAGGCAGGAGAATGGCGTAAACCCGGGAGGCGGAGCTTGCAGTGAGCTGAGATCCGGCCACTGCACTCCAGCCCGGGCGACAGAGCGAGACTCCGTCTCAAAAAAAAAAAAAAAAAAAAAAAAATACAAAAATGAGCCAGGCGTGGTGGTGCATGCCTGTAATCCCAGCTACTTAAGAGGCTGAGGCAGAAAAATTGCTTGAATCCAGGAGGCAGAGGTTGCAATGAACGGAGATCGCACCACGGCACTCCAGCCTGGGGGACAGAGGGAGACTCCGTCTCAAAAAAATAAATAATAAATAGCATATCACAAGATTATTTACCTTCACTGCCTCCTTCAATTGTGTGAGCAAGGCCTGGTCTCAGCCCTACTACCAGGGCATTGACAAGGCTCAGACCCCAGGTGGCCACTGTTAGGACTCAAAGGTCCTCCTTCAATATTCACATTCTGTTTTTAGATCTAGCCACTATGCGGTTTTTTTTTTTTTTTTTTTTTTTTGAGAAAGAGTCTTGCTCTGGTGCCCAGTCTAGAGTGCAGTGGAACCATCTCGGCTCACTGCAGCCTCTGCATTGTGAGTTCAAGCTATTCTCCTGCCTCAGCCTTCCAAGTAGCTGGGACTACAGGCACATACTACCACACCCAGCTAATTTTTTGTATTTTGAGTAGAGAGGGGGTTTCTCTGTGTTAGCCAAGATGGTCTCAATCTCCTGACCTCGTGATCCGCTTGCCTCCGCCTCCGAAAGTGCTGGGATTACAGGCATGATGAGTCACCATGCCCGGCCACCACTGTGCTTTCTTAAATGCATGTCTTCTGTAAATATGAGAACAGCTCAATTGATGAGACATTGGAAGGTGGAAGGGATGTTGCAGAAGTAGAATGCAAAATAAGAGCTCTCAAGTCTTCATTTTACAAAGTGGGGAGGTGGGTAAATGCCTAGGGTTTTGTTTTTTGCTTTTTTCCCAAAAATAAAGGTTTAATGATATCATTAATGTAACCAATAGGGATAATTAAAAATAGTGGCAGGATTGTGTGGAAGGGAGAGGTAGTCGTGCCTTAGTCATAACAGAAAGTCAATAGATAACACCTACAGTTGATAAATAACACAAGTATATTTTTATGTGTTTTTGTTTTTGTTTTCTTGAGATAAGGTCTCATTCCTGTCGCCCAGGCTGGAGCACAGTGGTGCAACTATGTCTCCCTGCAGCCTCAACTTCCTGGGATCAGGTGATCCTCCCACCTCAGCCTCCTAAGTAGCTGGGACTACAGGCATTTACAGCCATGCCCAGCTAATTGTTTGTATTTTTAGTAGAGATGGAGTTTTACCATGTTGCCCAGGATGGTCTCAAACTCCTGGGCTCAGCCAACCTGTCTCCCTCAGCCTCCCAAAGTGCTGAGATTACAGGCGTGAGCCACCGCGTCTGGCCCACAAGAATATTTTTAGAGGGATGGAAGTTAACACCAGAAGAACTAAAAGCAAAAATTTAATAGTCTCTGGGGAACAGGGCTAAGACTAAGGAGGAGTGAGGTAGAAGAACTGAGAACTGTTGCTTTTCTTTTCTTTTGTTCTTTTGTTTTTGTTGTAATTGTTGTTGTTGTTTTTGAGACGTGGTCTTGCTCTGTTGCCCAGGCTAGAGTGCAGTGGTGCAATCATAGCTCATTACAACCTGGAACTCCTGGGCTGGAGCGATCCTCCTACCTCGGCCTCCAGACTGGCTTGGACTACAGGCATGTGCCACCATGCCCAGCTATTTTTTTTTTTTAATTTTTAGTAGAGCCAGAGTCTGTCTATACTGCCCAGGTCTCAAACTCCTGGGCTCAAGCAGTCCTCCCGTCTCGGCCTCCCAAAGTGCTGGGATTATTGGCACAAGCCACTATGCCCAGACTGCTTTTAATTATAAACCTGAGGGCGGGCGCGGTGGCTCAAGCCTGTAATCCCAGCACTTTGGGAGGCCGAGACGGGCGGATCACGAGGCCAGGAGATAGAGACCATCCTGGCTAACACAGTGAAACCCCGTCTCTACTAAAAAATACAAAAAACTAGCCGGGCGAGGTGGCGGGCGCCTGTAGTCCCAGCTACTCGGGAGGCTGAGGCAGGAGAATGGCGTGAACCCGGGAGGCGGAGTTTGCAGTGAGCGGAGATCCGGCCACTGCACTCCAGCCCGGGCGACAGAGCGAGACTCCGTCTCAAAAAAAAAAAAAAAAAAAAAAAAAAAAAAAAAAAAAATTATAAACCTGAATGTGTTTTATTTATTTATTTATTTTTTGAGACGGGGTCTCGCTGTGTCGCCCAGGCTGGAGTGCAGTGGCGCGATCTCGGCTCACTGCAAGCTCCGCCTCCCGGGTTCCCGCCATTCTCCCGCCTCAGCCTCCGAGTAGCTGGGACTACAGGCGCCCGCCACCGCGCCCGGCTAGTTTTTTGTATTTTTAGTAGAGACGGGGTTTCACCATGTTAGCCAGGAGGGTCTCGATCTCCTGACCTCGTGATCCACCCGCCTGGGCCTCCCAAAGTGCTGGGATTACAGGCTTGAGCCACCGCGCCCGGCCGTATTTTATTTTTTAAAACCATGTACAAGGCCAGGAGCAGTGGCTCACACCTGTAATCCCAGCAATTTGAGAAGCCAAGGCAGGAGGATTGCTTGAGTTGAGGAGTTGGAGACCCACCTGGGCAACATAGCAAGACCCCATCTCTACCAAAAAATATATTAAAAATTGGGCAGGCACAGTGGCTCATGCCTGTAATCCCAGCACTTTGGGAGGCTGAGGCAGGTGGATTGCCTGAACTCAGGAGTTTGAGACCAGCCTGGCCAACAGGGGGAAACCCAGTCTCTACTAAAAATACAAAAATTAGCTAGCTGTGGTGGTGTGCACCTGTGGTCCCAGCTACTTGGGAGGCTGAGGCAGGATAATCACTTGAACCTAGGAGGCAGAGGTTGCAGTGAACTTGTGCCACTGCACTCCTGCCTGGGCGATAGAGTGAGACTCCGTCTCAATAAATAAATAAATAAACTGGGTGTGGTGGAGACTGAGGCAGGATAATCACTTGAACCTAGGAGGCAGCGGTTGCAGTGAACTTGCGCCACTGCACTCCAGCCTGGGTGACAGAGCGAGAACTCCATCTCAAAAAAAAAAAAAGAAATTCAAACCACTATTTTTTTACTGTATTGTCCTTGAATGGTGATAGGAACTATTAGTCCATGAGAGATTTAAAATCTTTCTAAACTGTAATGAATTAATGTAGACATCTTTATAGTAATTTTTTCAGGATTTTGGGATTGTAGCTATTTTGTTGCCTTCATTTTGCTTGCCTTAATTTTATGTAATAAACACCTATTGTTCTTTAAAAAAAAAAAAAAAGACAAAATACAGAGAAAAAAGTCTCTAGTTGTTTGGAATATAGGGGTCTTACACCACATCCTTTTAAAAACTAATCTACTATGGACCCTGTATTATTCAAGGGATGCAGATACAGCAAGAAATAAGAGTGAATAATCCCTGCTGTCGCTGGGCGCAGTGGCTCACGCCTGTAATCCCAGCACTTTGGGAGGCCAAGGCGGGTGGATCACCTGAGGTCAAGAGTTCGAGACCAGACTGACCAACATGATGAAACCCCCGTCTCTACTAAAAATACAAAAATTAGGCCAGGCACAGTGGCTCAAACCTGTAATCCCAGCACTTTGGGAGGCCGAGACGGGTGGATCACAAGGTCAGGAGATCGAGACCATCCTGACTAACATGGTGAAACCCCATCTCTACTAAAAAATACAAAAAAACTAGCCAGACGAGGTGGCGGGCGCCTGTAGTCCCAGCTACTCGGGAGGCTGAGGCAGGAGAATGGCATGAACCCGGGAGGTGGAGCTTGCAGTGAGCTGAGATCCGGCCACTGCAGTCCAGCCTGGGCGACAGAGCGAGACTCCATCTCAAAAAAAAAAAAAAAATACAAAAGTTAGCTGGGCATGGTGGTGGGCGCCTGTAATCCCAGCTACTCAGGAGGCTGAGTTAGGAGAATCGCTTGAATCCGGGAGGTAGAGGTTGCAATGAGCCCAGATGGTGCCATTGCACTCCAGCTTTGGCAATAAGAACGAAACTCCATCTCAAAAAAAAGTTAAGTTTTTAAGGTAATACATATAGCTTGCTTTTTTTTTTTTTTTTTCGAGACAGTCTCTTGCTGTGTGGCCCAGGCTGGAGTGCAGTGGCCCAGTCTCGGCTCACTGCAATCTCCACCTCCCGGTTTCAAGCGATCCTCCCACCTCAGCCTCCCCAGAAGCTGGGATTACAGGCACCCACCACCACACCAGGCTAATTTTTCTATTTTTAGTAGAGATGGGATTTTGCCATGTTGCCCGGCCTGGTCTCTATCTCCTGGCCTAAATCTGCCTGCCTTGGCCTCTCAAAAGTGCTGAGATTACAGTCATGAGCCACTGTGCGTGGCTTATTTTTTAAATTACTTCTACTTTTATTAATATTGCTTCAGAAATCAGAATCCAATTGATTAGCCCATTCAGCAAAGACTGTCTGAAATCCTGCTGAGTCCCAAGCACTATTCTAGGTACTGGGGCTACAACAGTGAAGGTCAAGTCCCTGTCCTCAAACTGTTGACTATTACTGCTCTCTGGTTTACTGAATCAGGGTAGAGTAATCACTGTTCCCTGATCTCCCCTGGTTTTATGTCCGAGGTGGGTATAATATACCAGACCACAACCCTTGTCAACATTTGGAAATGTTAACATTTCCAAAACATTTCCAAAGGTAGGGAGCTAGTGCTAGTTCGTTTCATAAAAAAGTGACTCAGCGACCGGGTGCAGTGGCTCATACCTGTAATCCCAGCACTTCGGGAGATCAAAGCGGCGGATCATGAGTCGGGTTCAAGACCAGCCTGACCAACATGGTTTAACCCCGTCTCTACTATAAATACAAAAATTAGCTGGGTGTGGTAGCAAGCACCTGTAATCCCAGCTGCTCAGGAGGCTGAGGCAGAAGAATTGTTTGAACCTGGGAGGCAGAGGTTTTAGTGAGCCAAGATCATGCCATTGCACTCCAGCCTGGACAACAGGGCGAGACTCCGTCTCAAAAAAAAAAAAAAGACTCAGCCAGAGGGAGACAGAGTCTTAAACTGCAGAGAAAGGGCACAAACAAACAAACAAAAACCCCCAAAAATGATGACGCATTCATTGACTATTTTGGACCAAAAATTAATTTTATCCCTGAATCCAATTAAGACTGCTGTATCCACTTTATACAGACAAAATGCTGATGGTAGTGGTTTCATGGAAAGTTTTAAAAAGCAAAACTGTGGGCAGGGCACAGTGGCTCATGCCTGTAATCCCAGCACTTTGGGAGGCCGAAGTGGATCACAAGGTCAGGAGTTCGAGACCAGCCTGACCACTATGGTGAAATCCCGTCTGTACTAAAAATCCAAAAAAATTAGCTGGGCGTGGTGGTGGGTGCCTGTAATCCCAGCTGCTCGGGAGGCTGAGGCAGGAGAATTGCTTGAACCTGGTAGGTGGAGGTTGCAGTGAGCTGAGATTGCGCCACTGCACTCCAGCCTGGCAACAGAGTGAGACTCCATCTAAAAAAAAAAGCAAACCTATGAAAAAATGACAAGCTACTGCATATATATACACACACACACACACACACACACACACATATATATACACGTATATATATACACACACACACACACACACACATATATATACACGTATATATATATACACACACATGCATATATATATATATATATATACACACACACACATATATATATATTTTTTGGACACAGGGTCTTGCTCTGTTCCCCAGGCTGGTGGTGCAATCATAACTCACTTCAGCCACAAACTCCCTACCTCTCAGCCTCCTAAACTGATGAAATTACAGGCACACCCCACACCCAGTGCCTATTAAATTTAAATTCATAAAACCACTTCTCAAAGAGAACCATCTTGTGACAACAAAGACTGCATTGTACATATTCAGTTAACAAAGAACAGTATCAATAGGACACCACACACCATGATGTAAACTGTATTTAGGGCCATATAAATAGACTAGTACTTGGAGTGCATGCAGTGTCAAGATGAGGGGGTTGAACAAGATCACTTTTAAACTTCCAACCACAAACATTTTTAAGATTCTGTGACTTTTATTGACTAAAGCAAAACATTTCTGAAATTTGTGTTTGATGCAGCAGTTCTTATCTAATTCAACAAATATTTGTTGAGTACATGGAAAGTTGATTCTATCTTCAGCAAAAATCAAGCAGATTGACCAGGCATGGTAGCTCATGCCTGTAATTCCGGCACTTTGGGAGACCGAGGCGGGTGGATCACTTGAGGTCAGGAGCTTGAGACCAGCCTGGCCAACAGGGTGAAACCCCATCTCTACTAAAAATACAAAAATTAGCTGGGCGTGGTGGCACATACCTGTAATGCCAGCTAATGGGGAGGCTGAGGCAGGGGAATTGCTTGAACCCGGGAGGCAGAAGTTGCAGTGAGCCAAGACTGCACCATTGCATTCCGGCCTGGGCAAAGAAGCAAGACTCCATCTCAAAAAAAAAAAAAGAAAAGAAAAGAAAAAAAAAAGGCTGGGCACAGTGGCTCGTCCCTGCAATCCTAGCATTTTGGGAGGCCAAGGCGGGTGGATCACCTGAGGTCAGGAGTTCAAGACCAGCCTGGCCAGGCTGGGGGTTGTGGCTCACGCCTGTAATCCCAGCACTTTGGAAGGCCAAAGTGGGCAGATCACGAGGTCAGGAGTTCAAGACTACCCTGGCCAATATGGTGAAACCCTGTCTCTACTAAAAATACAAAAAAATTAGCCAGGTCTGGTGGTAATCCCAGCTACTCGGGAGGCTGAGGCAGGAGAATCACTTGAACCTGGGAGGCAGAGGTTGCCGTGAGCCAAGATCGTGCCCTTGCACTCCAGCCTGGGCGACAGAGTGAGACTCCATCTCAAAACAAAAAAGACCAGCTTGGCCAACATGGTGAAACCCCGCCTCTACTAAAATACAAAAATTAGCGGGGCATGATGGTGGGTGCTTGTAATCCCAGCTACTCGGGAGGCTGAGACAAGAGAATCACTTGAACCCGGGAGACGGTGGTTGCAGTGAGCCGAGATCATGCCACTGCACTCAGCCTGGGTGGCTAAGTAAGACTCCATCTCAAAAAAAAAAAAAAAAAAAAAGAAGAAAAATCAAGCAGACTCAAATGTATGTACACATGTTCACAGTAGGAAAAAGTGGAAACAACCCAAATGTCCACCGATTGATGAAATGAATAAACAAATTGTGGTCCCTCCGTGCAGTGGAACATTACTCAGCTGTCAAAAAAAGAGAAGAGTACTGATGCATGGTACATGCCTGGATGACAACAGAGCAAGACTCTGCATCGAAAAAAAATAATCATACAATTTTTTTTTTTTTTTTTTTGAGACGGAGTCTCACTCTGACACCCAGGCTGGAGTGCAATGGTGCAATCTCGGCTCACTGCACCTCTGCCTTGCGGATTCAAGTGATTCTCCTGTCTCAGCCTCCCAAATAGCTGGGACTACAGGCGCACGCCACCATGCCTAGCTAATTTTTGTATATTTAGTAGATACGGAGTTTCATCATGTTAGCCAGGCTGGTCTCGAACTCCTGACATCAAGTGATCCTCCTGCCTCGGTCTCTCAAAGTGTCAGGATTATACGTGTGAGCCACCACGCCCAGCCACATATTGGATGATTCTTTACATGAAATGTCCAGAAGAGGTAAATCCATAGAGATGGCAAGCTGATTAATGGTTGTCAGGGGCTGTGGGAGGGAAGAGTTAGGAGCAACTGCTTAAGAGGTACAGGGTCTCCTTATGGGGCCAGATGCAGTGGCTCATGCCTGTAATCCCGGCACTTTGGGAGACCAAGGCAGGCAGATCACCTGAGGTCAGGAGTTTGAGATCAGCCTGGCCAACATGGCAAAACCCCTTCTCTACTAAAAATACAAAAATTATCTGGGTGTGGTGGCAGACACCTGTAGTCCCAGCTGCTCAGGAGGCTGAGGCGGGAGAATCACTTGAACCTGGGAGGGGGAGGTTGCAGTGAGCTGAGATCTTGCCATTGCACTCCAGCCTGGGCAACAGAACAAGACTCCATATCAAAAAAAAAAAAAAAAAAAAAAAAAAAATTTGCCAGGTGCTGTGCCTCACGCCTGTAATCCTAGCACTTTGGGAGGCCAAGGTGGGCAGATCATGAGATTGAGAGATCGAGACCATGCTAGCCAACATGGAGAAACCCCATCTCTACAAAAAATGCAAACATTAGCTGGGCATGGTGGCACACGCCTGTAGTCCCAGCTACTGTGGAGGCTGAGGCAGGAGAATCGCTTGAACCAGGGAGGCGGAGGTTACAGTAAGCTGAGATCACCTTTGCACTCCAGCCTGGCGACAGAGCAAGAGTCTGCCTCAAAAAAGAAAAGGGGGGGGATCTCCTTTTGGGATGATGGCAATAATTTGGAACTAGAGGAAAGGCGGTAGTCACACAACATTGTGAATGTACTAAATGACACTGAATTGTTCATTTTATTTGTTTTTGTTTTTATTTTTATTTTTGTAAATACAGGGTCTTCCTACATTGCCCAGGCTGGTCTCAAACTCCTGGGCTCAAACAGACCTCCTGCCTCAGCCTCCCAAAGTGGTGGGATTATAGGCGTGAGCCACCATGCCCAGCCTAAATTGTTCTTTTTTTTTTTTTTTTTTCCTGAAACAGTCTCACTCTGTTGCCCAGGCTGGAGTGCGGTGGCTCCATCTCGACTCACTGCAACCTCTGCCTCCCGGGTTCAAGCAATTCTCCTGTCTCAGCCTCCCAAGTAGCTGGGACTACAGGTGCACACCACTACACCAGGATAATTTTTGTGTATTTAGTAGAGACAGGGTTTCACCATGTTGGTCAGGCTGAGCTCAAACTCCTGACCTCAGGTTATCCACCCACCTCGGTGTCTCAAAGTGCTGGGATTACAGGCATGAGCCACAATGCCCGGCCGAATTGTTCATTTTTAAGTGGTTAACTTTATGTTATGTGAATCTCATATCAATAAAAAATAAAAGGAATAAACTATTAAAAAAAAAAAGTCAAGTAGAGAATGCATGGTAACCAGGTAGACGAAAGATTTTAGAGAAGAGATTTTTTTTTGTTTTTGAGACGGAGTCTCGCTCTGTCGCCCAGGCTGGAGTGCAATGGCCGGATCTCAGCTCACTGTAACAAGCTCCGCCTCCCGGGTTCACGCCATTCTCCTGCCTCAGCCTCCCAAGTAGCTGGGACTACAGGCGCCCGCCACCTCGCCTGGCTAGTTTTTAGTAGAGACGGGGTTTCACCATGTTAGCCAGGATGGTCTCAGATCTCCTGACCTCGTGATCCGCCCGTCTCGGCCTCCCAAAGTGCTGGGATTACAGGCTTGAGCCACCGCGCCCAGCCGAGATTTTTAAATCCAGAGGCAGTTTCAGCCAGGTGAAGTGGGTCACACCTGTAATCCCCACACTTTGGGAGGCTGAGGCAGGAGGATCGCTTGAGTCCAGGAGTTTGAAACCAGCCTGGTCAACACAGCAAGACTTCATCGATACAAAAAAGCTTCTTACAAAATTAGATGGGTGTGGCTCACACCTGTATTCCCAGCTGCTCAGGAGGCTGAGGCAGGAGAATCACCTTAGCCTAAGAGTTCACAGCTACAGTAAGCTGTGATTGTGCAACTGCACTCCAGTCTGGGTAACAGAGCAAGACCCTGTCTCTGAAAACAAACAAACAAACAAACAAACAAACAGGTGTCAGTTTGGACTAAAGTTCTTCTCAAGTCTAATATTTTATTATTGTACAGATTCAGCTCTTAGTGTTCAATTCTGACAACTGGATGAATCGCAGCCTTCTTAGATCTATCACCTAACTGTACAAAAGAGACCAAAATTAAATTTTTGCTAGAAATCTAAAAAATAATAATAATAAACAAGTACAAAGAATATTCAGCTCTGCCAGGCTTTTTTTTTTTTTTTTTTTTTTGAGATAGAATCTCACTGTGTTGCCCAGGCTGGAGTGCAGTGGTGTGATCTCGGCTCACTTCAGCCTCCACCTCATGAGTTCAAGCAATTCTCCTACTTCAGCCTCCCAAATAGCTGGGATTACAGGTGTGCGCCACCACGCCCAGCTAATTTTTGTATTTTTAGTAGAGATAGAGTTTCACCATGTTAGCCATGCTGGTCTCGAACTCCTGACCTCAATTGATCAACCTGCCTTAGCTGCCAAAGCTGCTGGGATTACAGGCATGAGGCACTGCGCCTGGCCCTAAATTTTTTATTTGTTTATTTATTTTGAGACAGGGTCTCACCCTGTTGCCTGGGCTGGAGTGCAGTGTGCAATCTTAGCTCACTGCAGCCTCAACTTCCCAGGCCTACATGATCCTCCCACCTCAGCCTCCTGAGTAGCTGGGACTACAGGTGCATGCCACCACACTCAGCTAGTTTTTGTATTTTTTGTGGAGACAGAATCTTGTTATGTTGCCCAGGCTGGTCTTGAACTTCTAGGCTCAAGCAATCTGCCTACCTGGGCCTCCCAAAGTGCTGGGATTACAGGTATGAACTATCCACCTGGATATTTTTCTTTTCCTTCTTTAGACCAGACCTTGATCTCAGACCGCCCAAGGGATTGGCCTTGACTGGAAGGAAGGAGAGAGGGAAGGTAGGGCTGCTACCCAAGAAGAGTTAAAAAAAAAAAAAAAAAGAGGAATTGATATTCAGATTTTGACATTCAAATGGTATTTTGATAACAGTTTGAGATACAATTTACATACCCTACGATTCACCCATTGAAAGTGTGTAACTCAGGCCAGGCGCGGTGGCTCATGCCTGTAATCCCAGCACTTTGGAGGCCAAGGCGGGCGGATTACCTGAGGTCAGGAGTTCAAGACCAGCCTGACCAACATGGAAAAACTCTGTCTCTACTAAAAATATAAAATTAGCTGGGCATGGTGGCGGGCACCTGTAATCCCAGCTACTCAGGAGGCTGAGGCAGGAGAATCGCTTGAACCCGGGAGGCAGAGGTTGCGGTGAGCCGAGATGGCACCATTACACTCCAGCCTGGGCAACAACAGTGAAACTCTGACTCAAAAAAAAAAAAAAAAAGTGTGTAACTCAATGGTTTTAAATATAATACATTAAGAATTTTTTGGCCGAGACGGGCGGATCATGAGGTCAGGAGATCGAGACCATCCTGGCTAATACGGTGAAACCCCGTCTCTACTAAAAAATACAAAAAACTAGCCGGGCGACGAGGCGGGCGCCTGTAGTCCCAGCTACTCGGGAGGCTGAGACAGGAGAATGGCGTGAACCCGGGAGGCGGAGCTTGCAGTGAGCTGAGAGCCGGCCACTGCACTCCAGCCTGGGTGGCAGAGCAAGACTCCGTCTCAAAAAAAAAAAAAAAAAAAAAAAATTTTTTTAGATTGTGGTAAATTATATATAACATAAACTTTTCCATTTTAACTTTTTTTTTTTTTTCCCCTGGGAGACGAGGGTCTTGCTTTGTTGCCCAGGCTGTTCTGGAACTCCCACCTCAAGCGATCCTCCTCCTTTGGTCTTCCAAAGTGCTGGAATTATGGTGTAAGCCACTGCATCTGGCCCATTTTAACTATTAAGTATACAACTCAGAGGCATTAATTTACAATATTGGTGCCACCGGAAATAGGATTTTGCAGAGAAAAAAAAAGTGGCTTGATATCCCAGCAAAAGCAACAAAGAATTTTTTTTAATTTCTTTATTTTTCATTTGTCATATCAAGGACCCTGAAGGCCAGATTTTTTGCTACCATATGCAGAAGAAACTCCTCTCTGACATTAAGACTTAGCCACTCCAGCCTGGGTGACAAGCGAGACCCTGTACACACAAACACACACACACACACACACACACACACACACACACACACACACACACACACACTTAGCCAGCAGGCTGAAAATGGTAAGAAGGAAGACATGACATAGAAGAAATGAAAGAGAGCAGTGTCCTTCCAGGCAGAGGAGTCAATGGGGAGAAAGGAAGAGGGACAGAAGTGAGGGAGGCAGATCTACTGACTGAGATCTGGGACAGCGAAGGGAGCCTTTGTCCCCACTCCATATTTGAGCAACTAGAAGAAAACCCTTGGGCAGGGTGGGGGCCCCAAGCCAACATTTTTAAGATGCACGTGACAAGGTCAGAAGTAAGGAAGATCCAATTTGTGCTCTGGGACTTTCCTTAGACACTCAGCAGCATGAATGCTTGGTTGAGAGTTTTGGGTGCCTAGTCTGGGACCCACGCTGGCAGTATCATGGCAGAGATTCAGAGGAGTCAGCTGTGCCAGCGATTGGAGGGGAGGTTGACTCAGCAGGGAGGAGGCACTGAGTCCTGACTGAGCCAAGAAAGAGCATATGTTAGGAGCGGACTCCAACCACTTAGACACAGAACTGGGACACCGCGTTACAGGACCCAGCTGTGGCTAACGTTGCTAATTGCCTCCCCAAGATTCATTCCTCTTTTGTACTAAACAAACTTCTATTTTATGTGGCATGGCAATGTGCCCAACAACTTATGCTCACTTCCTCAAGCTTCCCCTGGGAAAGTCGGCTAGAGGTGCTTTTGGGAAAAAGCGTTTCCTTTCCTCATAAATGGGCACAGACATAGGTGTACTGTCTGGGGCCAAAGCAGCCATGTTGTTACCCTGAGGTGATGAGGATGACAACAAAAGCCATCAGGCCAAGGTGGCAGAGCAGTAAGACTGAAAGAACAGAACTACACGAACTACACACAGCTAACTTTTTGTATTTTTAGTAGAGACGGGGTTTCAGTGTGTTAGCCAGGATGGTCTCAATCTCCTGATCTCATGATCCACCTGCCTTGGACTCCCAAAGTGCTGGGACTACAGGCATGAGCCACGGCGCCCAGCCCTGAGGTGTCTCTGCCCTCATGACTTAATCACCTCCCAAAAGTCCCACCTCTTAATATCATCAACTTGAGGGTTAGGGTTTCCCCATATTAATTCTGGGGAGATATATTCAGACCATAGCAAAATAGTGTTAAGAGAAATTGAAGAAGACTTAAATAAATGAAAAGACATTCTGACTGGGAATGGTGGCTCACACCTATAATCCTAGCACTTTGGGAGGCTGAGATCATGCCACTGCACTCCAGCTTGGGTGACAGAGTGAGACTCCGTCTCAAAAAAATAAAAATAAAAATAGCAAGAGAGCATTATTATTATCATTCACCCATTGCTATGGTCTCGATCTCCTGATCTCATGATCTGCCTGCCTTGGACTCCCAAAGCGCTTTTCCACTACGTCATACACAGTGAACAGATGCCATCTATGAACCAGGAAATGGTCTACAGCAGACACTGAATTTGCTGGCACCTCAATCTTGGACTTCCCAGCCTCTAGAACTCTGAGAAATACATTTTGTTTCTAAGCTATCCAATTTATGGTATTTTTCTTTTCTTTTTTTTTTTTGTTGAGACGGAGTCTTGCTCTGTCACCCAGGGCGGAGTGCAGTGGCGTGATCTCGGCTCACTGCAGCCTCTGCCTCCCAGGTTCAAGCAATTCTCCCACCTCAGCCTCCCGAGTAGCTGGGATTACAGGCATGCACCAGCATGCCCAGCTAATTTTTGTATTTTTAGTAGAAATGGGGTTTCTCCATGTTGGCCAGGCTGGTCTCGATCTTCTGACCTCAGGTGATCCACCCGACTCGGCCTTCCAAAGTGCTGGGATTACAAGTATGAGTCACCGCCTGGCATTTTTTATAGCAGCCTAAATGGACTAAGACAGCCATAAAAAGGAATGAAATACTGATCTGTGCTATGACATGGAGGAACTTTGAAAACATGATGCTAAGTGAAAGAAGCCAGTCACAAAAGACCACAAACTGTATAATTCCATTGCTATAAAATGTCCCGATAGGAAAATCATAGAGACAGAAAGCATATGAGTGGTTGCCAGGGGCAGGGGAAAGAGGAAATGGGGAGTGACTGATAATGGATATGGGCTTTCTTTGGGGGATGATGAAATATTCTCAAATTGTTTGTGGTGATGGCTTTACAACTCTGGGAATAGACTAAAAACCACTGAATTGTACACTTTAAAATGGCAAGTTTTTAAATATGTGAATTATATTTCAATAAAACTGTTACACAGTTTTATATAGAGCTACCCATATATGAGTACATGTACAACGGGTGAGATCTTCTGAACTCTATAGAGCGTACCAATGTCTATTTCTTTTTGGGATATTGTAGTATATGGTTGTATGTTAACATTGGCGAGACCTAGGAGAGGATGCCTGGGACTTTCCAGTATGTTGTTTTGCAACTGTCAGTAAATCTATGATTGTTTCAAAATAGTAAGTTCAAAAAAAAAAAAAAAATACATCATGAGGCAAAATGGTTAGGTTGTTTTATTTATTTATTTTGAGACAGAGTTTCACTCTTGTTGCCCAGGCTGGAGTGCAGTGGCACAATCTTGGCTCACTGCAACCTCTGCCTCCCAGGTTCAAGCAATTCTCCTGCCTCAGCCTCCTGAGTAGCTGGGACTACAGGTGCCTGCCACCACGGCCGGCTAATTTTTGTATTTTTAGTAGAGATGGGGTTTTACCATGTTGGCTAGGATGGTCTCGATCTCCTGACCTTGTGATCTGCCCACCTCAACCTCCCAAAGTGTTGGGATTACAGGCATGAGCCATCGCACCTGGCCACTTTTTTGTATTTTTTTTGAGATAGAGTCTCGTTCTGTTGCCCAGGCTGGAGTGCAGTGGCACAATCTTGGCTCACCACAACCTCCACCTCCTGGGTTCAAGTGATTCTCCTGCCTCAGCCTCCCAAGTAGTTGGGACTACAAGCATGCCCCACCATGCCTGGCTAATTTTTGTATTTTTAGTAGACATGGGGTTTCACTATGTTGGCCAGGCTGGTCTCGAACTCCTGACCTTGTGATCCGCCCGCCTTGGCCTCCCAAAATGCTGGGATTACAGGCGTGAGCGACTGTGCTGGCCTCTTTTTTTATATTTTTAGTAGAAACCGGGTTTGGCCATATTGGCCAGGCTGGTCTCGAAATCCTGACCTCAGGTGATCCGCCCGCCTTGGCCGCCCAAAGTGCTGGGATCACAGGCTTGAGCCACCGCGCCCGGCCTAGTGTTCACAGGCTTGAGCCACCGCGCCCGGCCTAGTGTTCACAGGCTTGAGCCACCGCGCCCGGCCTAGTGTTCACAGGCTTGAGCCACCGCGCCTGGCCTAGTGTTCTTTCAGTTTCAAGTGTGTTGAAAAATGTGCCATGCATTTATCTCTATTCCCTTCCTAAATCTTACCAAATGGCACTGAACGCATGAAAATCCCACAAGGATAAAGAGAACAGGAGAAGTACCAATAACTTTTTTTTTTCCTTTCTAAAAGTATTTTTGGAGAATGAAAGACAGAATAATACCCAGTTTTAGTAGAAGAAAGGAAGCTGGAAGTACCTTTAGAGGGGCTGCTGATGAGGAGCAAGCAGTTTCACCCTACCGAGACCGGGGATGCTCAGGAACTAGAGACAGAGCTGCCACAAGAGGTGAGGATGAATCGTGGCCTGGCTGTATGCCACGGGACACTTGGGACCTCTTTTTTGGACTGTCAGCCCTGCAGCAGCCTCAGAGAATCCTTCCCTCCTCCCTCCCTCCCTTCCTTCCTTCCTTCCTTCCTTCCTTCCTTCCTTCCTTCCTTCCTTCCTTCCTTCCTTCCTTCCCTCCTTCAACAGAGTCTTGCTCAGTCACCCAGGCTGGAGTGCAGTGGTGTGATCTCCACTCACTGCAACCTCCACCTTCTGGGTTCAAGCAATTCTCCTGCCTCAGCCTCCCAAGTAGGTGGGATGCGTGCCACCATGCCTGGCTAATTTTTGTACTTTTAGTAGAGACGGGGTTTCACCTTATTGGCCAGGCTGTTCTCAAACTCAGCCTGGGTGGACCTCAGGTGATCCACCCGCCTTGGCCTCCCAAAGTGCTAGGATTATAGGCGTGAGCCACCGCGCCGGGCCTATTTTTATTTTTTAGAGACAGGGTCTCACTTTTTCACCCAGGCTAGAGTGCAATGGCATGATCATAGCTCACTGCAGCCTTGAAGTCCTGGACTCAAGGGATCCTCCTGCCTCGACCTCTCAAGTACCTAAGACTATATGTGTGCACCACCATGCCAGGCTAATTTTTCTTTTCTTTAAAAACAAGAAACAGTGTGTCTATTTTTTTTTTTTTTAGGCTAGGCTAATTTTTTTGTTTTTTGTTTTTTGAGACTGAGTCTCACTTGGTCACCAGGCTAGAGTGCAGTGGTACAATCTCCATTCACTGCAACCTCTGTCTCCCTGGTTCAAGCGATTCTCCTGCCTCAGCCTCCCAAGTAGCTGGGATTACAGGCATGCGCCACCACGCCCAGCTAATTTTTGTATTTTTAGTAGAGATGGGGTGTCACCATGTTGGCCAGGCTGGTTTCAAACTCCTGGCCTCAAGTGATCTACCTGCCTCGACTTTCCAAAGTGCTGGGGTTACAGGCGTGAGCCACCGCGCCTGGCTGTAAATAACTTTTTGTGTTTTGTTTTGTTTGTTGTATACATAACAAAGTTTGCAATTAATCATGAAGGAATTTATTTTTATTTTATTTTTAGATTGGAACTAGTTATATAAATTATAGAACTGGTACATGAATATGGTAATTAATTCAAATACAGAAGAGTAATAAAAATAAAACTCTTTCCTTTGGACCATGAATTTCTCATACTGCTCTCTATATTCCTTAGAATTTTCTAGCAATGACTTACAATTGCCTTTTTCCCCCCAAATTGGCAGAAGAGACCATTTTTAATCTTAGACTTTTCAATTATTTGCATTATTTTTGGGGTCCCATGTCTTCCTCTATTCTTGGTTTTGTTTTGCTTTTTTCATTTTATATTCAAGAATTTCAGCTGGGTGAGGTGGCTCATGCCTGAAATCCCAGCACTGTGGGAGCATCATTTGAGCCCAGGAGTTTGAGACCAGCCTGAGCAACATAGCAAGACCCCATCTTTACAAAAAATAGTAAAAGATTAGCTGGGTGTGGTGGTGTGCACCTGTAGTCCCAGCTACTCAGGAGGCTGAGGTGAGAAGATTGCCTGAGCCCTCTCCAGCCTCGACCACAGAGGAAAAAAAAAAAATTCTTCACAGTACATGCCTTAGAGTGGAATTGGTGAGTCATAAGGTATGCACATGTTTAACTTCACTGTATATTGCCCAATTACTCTCTAAGTGGCAGGTCCAGTTCTACTACGTTTGCAGCAGTAGAATTTAAGAATTCCCACTGCAAAGCCTAGCATGATGGCACGCACTTGTAATTCCAGCTACTTGGGAGGCTAAAGCGAGATGATCCCTTGAACCCAGGAGTTTGAGTCAAACCAGGGCAACATAGTGAGAACCTCTGTCTTCAAAAATATGTGGGTATTGGCTGGGCGCGGTGGCTCAAGCCTGTAATCCCAGCACTTTGGGAGGCCGAGGCGGGCGGATCACAAGGTCAGGAGATCGAGACCATCCTGGCTAACCCGGTGAAACCCCGTCTCTACTAAAAAATATAAAAAACTAGCCGGGCAAGGTGGCGGGCGCTTGTAGTCCCAGCTACTCGGGAGGCTGAGGCAGGAGAATGGCGTGAACCCGGGAGGCGGAGCTTGCAGTGAGCTGAGATCCGGCCACTGCAGTCCAGCCTGGGCGACAGAGCGAGACTCCGTCTCAAAAAAAAAAAAAATATGTGGGTATTGCACCTAACAATATATATACGTTCAGCCAGGCATGGTGGCTCATGCCTGGAATCCCAGCACTTTGGGAAGCCGAGGCGGGTGGATCACTTGAGGCCAGGAGTTCAAGACCAGCCTGGCCCACCTGGTGAAACCTCGTCTCTACAAAAAATACAAAAATTAGCCGGGTGTGGTAGCACCTGCCTGTAGTCCCAGCTACTTGGGAGGTTGAGGCAGGAGAATTGCTTGAACCTGGGAGGCGAAGGTTGCAGTGAGCAGAGATCGCACCACTGCACTCCAGCTTGGGCGACAGAGCAAGGCTCTGTCGCAAAAAAAAAAAAAAAAAAAAAGAGTATATATACATATATATGTGTGTGTGTGTGTGTGTGTATTCCAGTAACAATATAAAATGTAACATACATATACATGTAATACAGTTAACATGTATTACATAGAAAAGTTAATATATTAAATAATACATTGTATATTATCTAGTACAACTTATCTTTTATATATACACACATACACACAGTCTTTAATACATATATTAGCGGAATAGATAGATAGACCCCCTTTCCATATCAGAAGATGTAGATTACTTCACATTTACAATTTTTTTTTTGAAACAGAGTTTTGCTCTTATTGCCCAGGCTGGAGTGCAATGGCTCAATCTCTACTCACTGCAAACTCTGCCTCCTGGGTTCGAGTGATTCTCCTGTTTCAGCCTCCCAAGTAGCTGGAATTACAGGCATGCACCACCACACTTGGCTAATTTTGTATTTTTAGCAGAGATGGGTTTCTCCATGTTGGCCAGGCTGGTCTCGAACTCCCAACCTCAGGTGATCCACCTGCCTCAGCCTCCCAAAGTGCTGGGATTACAGGCATGAGCCACTGTGCCTGGCCCCATATTTTAAATTATTTAATTTTTTTTTTCCCTAGAGATAAGGTCTCGCCATGTCGCTCAGGCTGGTCTTGAACTCCAAGGCTCAAGCGATCCGGCTACCTCAGACTCCCAAAGAGCTGGGATTACAGGCGCAAGCCACTGTACCCCACCTCCTCATTTTTTTTAACTATTGCATTGTGAGATCATAGCGTGCTGTGATTTCAACAGCTTCCTACTGATAGACGTTTAGGTTCAGTACTTGCTATTACACACATTGCCACAGTAAACAGCCTTGGGTGCATATATAGTATACTTGTATTTCTTTTCTTCTCAAAAACTTTTTTTGTCTTACCAAGAAGCTTGAATCTACAAACATAGTTGTAGGATTAGTTCTTAGATTAGAACCACTGAATCTAAAATATGCACATTTAAATTTTTTAAAAAGTTACCTTCCAAAAAAAGAGTGAGCCAATTTATATCCCCACCAATAATGTATGAGAATGCCTGTTCCCCTCTACTTTAACCTTTCTTAAATGTAAAACCAATCTTACTCCATCAAATACAGGCCATGAGAGACTACCAGGAAATAGCTATGCATATATTCCTGTCAGATAAAGCCATTTGAATCCCTAATGAAATTCCTAAAGCTCAAAGGAGATAAAGATGCCTAAATCTGCTGGGACCAGTCAGATGTTGAGGTTCATGCTCTGCTGGTCAAAAATTATCGTACATTTTAATAGAGTTTACATCAGTTAGAACGATCTCAGCAGCTAGGCTAATTCAGACTAGCTGAGACAATAAGGAAACTCATTAGCTCACAAAACAGGACGTTTGCAACATGGTTCAGCTTCAGGGTTGGTTGATTTAGTGGCTCAAGCCACTAAATTTCTCAAGCACCCAAAATCTTTTCTTCTCTTTCTCTGCCATTTGCAGAGGTGGCTTCATCCTTCATTCAACCATGCTAAGGTAAGATGGTTGCCAGAGCAATGGATATTATGTATGATACATTTCTGTCTCATGCGTTGTGTGAAGAGACCACCAAACAGGCTTTGTGTGAGCAACAAGGCTGTTTATTTCACCTGGGTGCAGGCGAGCTGAGTCCGAAAAGAGAGTCAGCAAAGGGTGATGGATTATCATTAGTTCTTATAGGTTTGGGGACAGGTGGCGGAGTTAGGAGCAATGTTTTGCGGACAGGGGGTGGATCTCACAAAGTACATTCTCAAGGGTGGGGAGAATTACAAAGAACCTTCTTAAGGGTGGGGGAGATTACAAAGTACATTGATCAGTTAGGGTGGGGCAGAAACAAATCACAGTGGTGGAATGTCATCAGTTAAGGCCATTGTCACTTTTTGTGGATCTTCAGTTGCTTTGGGCCATCTGGTGTCCACGTGCAGGTCACAGGGGATATGACGGCTTAGCTTGAGCTCAGAGGCCTGGCAATGTCCTTGTTCATGCTTTCCTGTGGTTTTCTTTCCTTTGCTTTGCTTTTGCTTTTTATTTATTTACTTATTTTTTTGAGACAGAGTCTCACTCTGTCTCCCCAGGCTGGAGTGCAGTGGTGCAATCTCAGCTCACTGCCACCTCTGCCTCCCAGGTTCAGGCGATTCTCATACCTTAGCCTCCTGAGGAGCTGGGATTACAGGCGTGAGCCACCACACCTGGCTAATTTTTGTATTTTTAGTAGAGACGGGGTTTCACCCTGCAGGCTGGGCTGGTCTCGAACTCCTGACCTCAGGTGATCTGCCTGCCTTGGCCTCCCAAAGTGTTGGGATTACAGGTGCGAGCCACTGTGCCCGGCCTTTCCTATGGTTTTCTAAGTGTGCATGTGCATGCACACACACATACACACGCACACACACTTACACACACACACACCCTCTGGCATGCATCTCCTTGGCCCAGATGGGCCCAGGTCTGTCCACCCTGAATATACCATGATCAGGGTACAGTGAATATTGCACAGTCAACTATAACGTTCACTACTGTGGCCGGGCGCGGTGGCTCACGCCTGTAACCCCAGCATTTTGGGAGCCGAGGTGGGCAGATCACAAGGTCAGGAGATCCAGACCATCTTGGTAAACACAGTGAAACCCCGTCTCTACTAAAAATACAAAAATTAGCTGGGCGTAGTGGCGGGCGCCTGTAGTCCCAGCTACTTGGGAGGCTGAGGCAGGAGAATGGCGTGAACCCAGGAGGTGGAGCTTGCAGTGAGCCGAGATCACAGCACTGCACTCCAGCCTGGGTGACAGAGCGAGACTCTGTCTCAAAAAAACAGTCACTACTGTGCTTCAGTTTTCAAAGACTGAAGCAGAGACTACCAGAAGTCCCGCCCCCCTCAAAGCCATTCTACCCTCTTCTTGTATCTGATTCTTCCTGCCACATGGACATCCAGAATGAAGACATCTCCTAACTTCCTGTATTACTAGGGATGGCCATGAAAATAAGTTCTGGCCAAGCTGAAGTAGCCCATGCAACCTCTTGGAAGTGTGTGTGTGTGTGTGCGTGTGTTTAAGAGATGGAGACTTGCTCTGTTGCCCAGGCTAGAGTATAGTGGCATGATTACAGCTCACTGCAGACTTGAACTCCTGGGCTCAAGCGATCCCCCACCCTCAGTCTTCAAGTAGTTAGGATTACAGGGGTGAGCTATGGTGCCCAGTCCAGGCAGTTTTCTTAAAGGGAGAGGGCAAACGTCTATCTTTCTTTTCTACCTCCTGCTGATAGGATGTGATATTGTGACATAACAAGAAATAGGCCAGGGCCGGGCGCGGTGGCGCAAGCCTGTAATCCCAGCACTTTGGGAGGCCGAGACGGGCGGATCACAAGGTCAGGAGATCGAGACCATCCTGGCAAACACAGTGAAACCCCGTCTCTACTAAAAAATACAAAAAAAAAAAAACTAGCCAGGCGAGGTGGCGGGCGCTTGTAGTCCCAGCTACTTGGGAGGCTGAGGCAGGAGAATGGTGGGAACCCGGGAGGGGAAGCTTGCAGTGAGCTGAGATACGGCCACTGCACTCCAGCCTGGGTGACGGAGCAAGACTCCGCCTCAAAAAAAAAAAAAAAAAAAAAAAAAAGAAATAGGCCAGGCATGGTGGCTCACACCTGTAATCCCAGCACTTTAGGAGGCCAAGGTGAGCAGATCACTTTAGGCCAGGAGTTCGAGACCAGCCTGGCCAACATGGTGAAACCCTGTCTCTACTAAAAATACAAAAATTAGCCAGGCATGGTGGCACATGCCTGTAATCCCAACTACTCGGGAGGCTGAGGTAGGAGAATCACTTGAACCCGGGAGGCGGAGGCTGCAGTGAGCCAAGATCACACCACTGCCCTCCAGCCTGGGCGACAGAGGGAGATTCTGTCAAAAAGAAAAAAAAAAGAAATATACATTTTGGTCTTTGTTGCCCCTGGCTTCTGGCCAGAGCTTCTGAAACCTCTGCAGTTTCTAAAGCAAAAAATGTTAGGAGCATCTTTCATTCTACCATTTGGTCTTTGACCCTGTCTCCCCATACAGAGTGCCAAATCTCTTGGAATTTTCTGGGTGATGGGAAGACCTATTGTCCTAATGAAGCCAAACTTGGTGGGCTCTTGGATAGCTTCAGGATGGGGGCTGGTCACCAGAATGACCAAACCATGATTAGCATCCTGAAACTTTCAGCCTCACCCTCCATCCTCTGGGTAAGGGGAAAGGGCTGGAGATTAAGGTAACAATTGACCATGCCTACATGAAGAAGTCTCCATAAAGGCAGAGTGCGGGGACTCAGGCCTGTAAACCTAGCATTTTGGGAGGCTGAGGCAGGAGGATCGCTTGAGCCTCTGGAAGTTGAGGCTGCAGTGAGTCATGGTTGTGCCTCCGCACTCCAGTCTGGGTGACAGAGCAAGACCCTGTCTTTAAAAAAAAAAAAAAAAAAAAGAGGCCAGGCGCAGTGGCTCACACCTGCCAGCACTTTGGGAGGCCGAGGCGGGCGGATCATCGGCTCAGGAGATTGAGACCATCCTGGCTAACACGGTGAAACCCCGTCTCTACTAAAAAATACAAAAAACTAGCCGGGCGAGGTGGCAGGCGCCTGTAGTCCCAGCTACTCGGGAGGCTGAGGCAGGAGAATGGCGTGAACCCGGGAGGCGGAGCTTGCAGTGAGCTGAGATCTGGCCACTGCACTCCAGCCTGGGCGACCGAGCGAGACTCCGTCTCAACAACAACAACAAAAAAAGCAGTTTTACTCTGAGCATCAGAATAAAGAAGGAGCTTAGAAAACTACTTCAGTTCAGGCCAGGCGCAGTGGCTTATGCCTGTAATCCCAGCACTTTGGTGGGAGGCCGAGGTGGGCAGATCATGAGGTCAGGAGATCAAGACCGTCCCGGCTAACACGGTAAAATCCCGTCTCTACTAAAAATACAAAAAATTAGCCGGGTGTGGTGGCGGGCACCTGTAGTCCCAGCTACTCAGGAGGCTGAGGCAGGAGAATGGCGTGAACCCGGGAGGCGGAGCTTGCAGTGAGCCAAGATTGCGCCGCTGCACTCCAGCCTGGGTGACAGAGCGAGACTCTGTCTCAAAAAAACAAAGAAAATTGCTTCAGTTCGTCAAAAATGAAATGCAAGTTATGATGAAGGAAGCTCAAGTGAGGGCAAAACACAGACCAAGGAGGTGGAAGGATGGCTGGGTGCAGTGGCTCTGGCCTGTAATGCCAGCACTTTGTGAGGCTGAGGCAGAAGGATTGCTGGAGCCCAGGAGTTCAAGACCAACCTGGGCAACAAACTGAGACCCCACGTCTACAAAAATAAAAATGAAAATCAGCCATGCATGGCAGCATGTGCCTTCAGCCCCAGCTCCTTGGGAGGCAGAGCAGGAGGATAGCAAGAGCCCAGGTGTTCGAGGCTATAGTGAGCTATGATCGCATCACTGCACTGAAGCCTGGGCAACAGTAAGACCCTTTCTCTAAAAAAAAAAAAAAAAAGAGAGTTGGAAGGAAGCTTAGTGATCACTGAGTTCAAACTCTTACCCTGAGCATGAATCTACTTGACCTCAACCAGTCTCTAAAAGGTAATAAACAAGTAGGCTATTTTAACCTTTGAATACAGTCACTTACTCAACAAAAGTTTTTTTTTTCTTGGGAGACAGGGTCTGTCTCTGACCCAGGCTGAAGTGCAATGGCATGATCACAGCTTACTGCAGCCTCGACCATCCTCCTATCTCAGCCTTCCGAGCAGGTGGGGCCACGGGTGTGTGCCACCACACCAAGCTAATTTTGTTTATTTTTTGTAGAGACAGGTCTCGAACCTTGCTACGTCGCCAAGACTGGTCTCAACCTACTGGCCTCAACCTATCCTCTTGCCTTGGCCTCCCAAAGCATTGGGATTACAGGCGTGAGCCACCTCATCCAGCCCTGCTGCAAGGTTCTTAACTCGGGGTCCATGGACCTTCTGGATAGAATCCAGGGAAATTTAACATTTCCTTCAATTACGGCTGTAGGCAAACATTCTATTCCTACCACATGCCTGCTATGCCTGTCCTAATCCTTGACTCTCTAAAGTCATGAACCCTGTTAGATTTCAACTACCCTCATATAGTAGGTGTTCAATATTCCTCCAAATGTTCTAGATAAAAACTTAGTAGACTGGGCCAGTACAATGAACAGAGTTATAATTGGTTTGAAGAATGCAAGATCAGGACCGTGGTAGGAACAGAAGGAAACTTGTTCCAAGCCTGTGAGAAATTTGCCCTGGGTCCAATCCCACAACCTGTTCCAATCCAGTTTCGTTTGTCATTCTCACGACTAATGAATTTGCTTCCATGATGGAAAATGTTAAGAACTCACTCTGGCCTGAGGTCACCCTACAAAGGAGCAATCTCAGCTGCCTGGAATGTTAGCGTTCAGTAAGGGCCACACCCCTTGCCTTTTCAGTAATTCCTCCTATTACAAAATTCCAGATGCAACCACATTGTTGATAGGAAATTTTGTTTAAAAAATACATTTCTTAGGCCAGGGGCAGTAGCTCACGCCTGTAATCCCAGCACTTTGGGAGGCCGAGGCGGGTGGATCACGAGGTCAGGAGTTCAAGACCAGTCTGGCCAACATGGTGAAACCCTATCTCTACTAAAAATACAAAAAAATTATCCAGGCGTGGTGGCATGCACTTGTAGTTCCAGCTACTAGGGAGGCTGAGGCAGGAGAATTGCTTTAACCTGGGAGGCAGAGGTTGCAGTGAGCCTAGATGACACCACTGCACTCCAGTCTGGGTGACAGAGCGAGACTCCATCCCATAAATAAATCAATATTTTGTGGGGGCTGGTGGCTCATGGTTATAATTCTAGCACTGTGGGAGGCTAAGGCGGGTGGATCTCCTGAGCCCAGGAGTTAAAGACCAGCCTGGGTAACGTAGGGAGACGCCATCACTATGAAAAATATTAACATAAGCCAGGTGTGGTGACACATCGCTCTAGTGCCCTCTATTTAAGAGGCTGAGGTAGGAGGATTGCTTGAGCCCAGAAGGTTGAGTACCCTAGTCTGGACAACAGAGTGAAACCCTATTTCAAGAAAATACACACACACACAAATCCCACTTTTCTTTTTTCTTTCTTTCCTTCCCTTCCTTCCCTTCCTTCCCTTCCTCCCTTCTTCCTTCCTTCCTTCCTTCCTTCCTCCCTCCCTTCCTTCTTTTTTTTTTTTTGAGATGGAGTCTTGCTCTGTTGCTCAGGCTGGAGTGCAGTGGCGTGATCTCAGCTCACTGCAACTTGCGCCTCTCAGGTTCAAGCAATTCTCCTGCCTCAGCCTCCGGAGTAGCTGAGATTACTCCTTTTCAAATTTAAAAAAAAAAAATTAAGGGGGAAATAAAGCCAGGCATGGTGGCTCACACCTGTAATCCCAGCACTTTGGGAGGCCGAGGTGGGTGGATCACCTGAGGTCAGGAGTTCGAGACCAGCCTGGCCAACATGGCGAAACCATCTCTACTAAAAATACAAAAATTAGCTGGGTGTGGTGGTGGGCGCCTGTAATCCCTGCTACTCAGGAGGCTGAGGCAGGGGAATCGCTTGAACCTGGGAGGTGGATCGCATCACTGCACTCCACCTTGGGTGACAGAGTGAGACTCCGTCTTAGGAAAAAAAAAAGCGGGAGTAAATATATTTTATTTTGTTTTTGGTCTTGTAAAGAAATGACAGGTCGGGCACAGAGGTTCACAGTTGTAATCCCAGCACTTTGGGAAGAAAATATTATTAAAATAAAAATTATTTTTACTTTTGTAGAGGTGGGGCGTCACTATGTTGCCCAGGCTGTCCTGTACTCCTGAGCTCAAGCAATCCTCCTGCTCCTGTGGGCCACTGTGCCTGGCTTACACTGAACATTTTTAAAAGTAAACCTTTGAGTATTGAGGAAACGTGTGCATAGGATGCAGTCCCAGATTATAAATCAGCTTGACGCTGGGCACAGTGGCTCACCCCTGTAATCCCAACACTGGGAGAGTGAGGCAGGCACATCACTTGAGGTCAGGAGTTCTAAACCAGCCTGGCCAACATGGTGAAACCTCGTGTCTGCTAAAAATACACAAATTAGCCAGGTGTGGTGTCGGGTGCCTGTAATCCCAGCTGTTGGGGAGGCTGAGGCAGCATTGCTTGAATCAGGGAGACGGAGGTTGCAGTGAACCGAGATTGCGCCACTGCACTCTAGCCTGGGTGACAGAGTGAGACTCCGTCTCAAAAGAAAAAAAAAGAATTCAGGGCAAGTCCATGAAGTGAAAGCCAGTTTATTAGGAAAGAATGGCTATTCCATAGGCAGAGCAGCCCCAAGGCTGCTGGTTGCCCATTTTTATGGTTGTTTCTTGATGATATACCAAACAAGAGGTGGATTATTCTTGCCTTCCCGTTTCAGACCATAGAGGGTAACTTCCTAATGTCGCCACGGCATTTGTAAACTGTCACGGTACTGATGGGAGTGTAGCAGTGAGGACAACCAGAGGTCACTCCCGTGGCCATCGTGGTTTTTGGTGGGTTTTAGCCGGCTACTTTAAACTGTTTTATCAGCAAGGTCTTTATGACATGTATCTTGTGCTGACCTCCTATCTCATCCTGTGATTAGAACGCCTAACCATCTAGGAATGCAGCCCAGTAGGTCTCAGCCTCATTTTACCCAGCCGCTATACAAGATGGAGTTGCTCTGGTTTAAACGCCTCTGACACAAGCAACTTGGGTACTAAAAGCTATTACAACACCCTTGTTGGTTTTGCCTGCTAATGATAATCTACAGAATTCTAAAGATTTACTTAGAGAGAAAAAAAGTAAAAAACCACAATTCAAGACAGAAGAGCAAAATGATTTCAGCTGAGAACTTGAAGAATAAAATCAACCAGGAGGACGCTTCATGTGAGTAGAAAGTGGACAGTATTTTCACCATGTAAGGAAATGCGATCTTTTGAAAAAAGAACGAGGTCATTTTGTATTTTAATAAGGGCAGTTCCTTCTTTCCACTTACCTGCTTCTAGGAGACAACAGCAAAGAGCTGGCCTTGTTTTAGCAACCTGCATTGCAGTTTACATTCCCTTTAATCCAAGGCAAAGATTAAGGAGATCCCCACCCCTGCTCCAAGTCAATCTTGAAGGGCAAGTGTCTGGTTCTTACCTCATCTACCCACACCTGGAACCTGTCATGGTATGGACAAGTTGAAACAGTAACTTGGTCCTCCACCCAAGTCTCGCAATACTCCAAAACAGCAAACAATACTTTTTTATTATTTTAATTAATTAATTTATTTGTTGAGACTGAGTTTTGCTCTAGTTGCCCAGGCTGGAGTGCAATGGTGCAATCTTGGCTCACTGCAACCTCTGCATCCTGGATTCAAATGATTCTCCTCCCTCAGCCTTCCAAGTAGCTGATTACAGGCATGCGCTACCACGCCCTGCTAATTTTGTATTTTTAGTAGAGACGGGGTTTCTCCATGTTGGTCAGGCTGGTCTTGAACTCTCGACCTCAGGTAATCTGCCCGCCTCAGCTTCCCAAAGTGCTGGGATTATAGGCGTGAGCCACCGTGCCCGGTCAACAATATCTTTTTAAAATGGGGCACCTGCAGATCGGGCGCAGTGGCTCATGCCTGTAATCCCAGCACTTTGGGAGGCCAAGGTGGGCGGATAACGAGGTCAAGGTTTCGAGATCAGCCTGACCAACATGGAGAAACCCCGTCTCTACTAAAAATACAAAATTAGCAGGGCGTGGTGGCGCATGCCTGTAATCCCAGCTACTCAGGAGGCTGAGGCAGGAGAATCGCTTGAACCCGGGAGGCGGAGGTTGTGGTGAGCCAAGATCGGGCCATTGTACTGCAGCCTGGGCAACAAGAGCAAAACTCCCTCTCAAAAAAAAAAAAAAAAAAAAAAAAAAAAAAAATTGGTGCTTTTATAGAGCTTTTGACAAGGAGGCAGTACAGCAGTTAAGAGCACAGATATGGGAGTCAGATCTGGATTTAGATTTACTAGGTTGTGTATCAGCTGTGTGTTTTAGTTATGTGTGTATTTAGCTGTGTGTATTTCCTCTAAACAATGAGGTTAACGATGCCTATCCCATGTGGTGACTGTGAAAATGGGATAATGCACAAAAATACCTTAACATGATGTCTGGTAGATGGCAAAGAGGTAACTATTAAGATACCTCTGGTATTCACAGGTGACTCTACTAATGCAATACTTCTTAAAGGGACATTTAAACAACTACTGCTGTGATGTAGGGAATAGTCAAATCTTTAGTTGAACACTTGCCTCTCAAGAACCACTTCTGGAATGTCAACAAGTTCCTTTAACCTCTCTCTGCCTCCCTTTCCTTACTTCCAAGTGGTGATAATGATTTGCCTGACAGAAATGCTGAGCGAAATCAGGTTAAAAACACTATGTAAACAACTGTAAAGGATTGCTTTTATTTTGAACTTAAGCTCACAGGAAAAGAAACCAAAATTATTTTAAATTTCATTCTATTTCTAGCACATTCTGTGAGGGCTTTAAAAAGAAATTTCTCTTTATAATTTTCCTTTCCTTTATTCTTTACAGAACAGTACATCTGATTACTCAAGTTCTCAAAAATGAAAACTATATCTGGAATGTTTCTATTTTGCTCCCCCTGTTGGCCTGAGAGCAGGATAACACTGCCTGAGACTAACAATTCAAGACAACATAAACATTTATTTTCATGGACTTGACTAACATAAAGACGTAATGGCATTCCACAGAAAGACCTAAACCACAGTTTCAGCTCTATCTTATATATATATATATGACAATTAAAAGCAATATTTATGTCTAATTTTTAATTTTTAACTATTAGGGTTCAAATCTAGAAAATTATACAAAGGCTAGCTGCATGCCATTCATTTTTCAAAATAATTACTTTTCAAAAATTCTGCTCTTTCTCTATTTAAGGCTGAAATCCACTGAAAGCACCCAAACTTGCAATTCCTATCATTATTTTTGTTTTGCTACCACTAATTTTTACAATTTTTTTTTTTTTTTTTTTGAGACGGAGTTTTGCTCTTGTTGCCCAGGCTGGATGGAGTGCAGTGGCATGATCTCGGCTCACCGCAACTTCTGCCTCCCAGGTTCAAGCGATTCTCCTGCCTCAGCCTCCCAAGTAGCTGGGATTACAGGTATGTACCACCACACCTGGCTAATTTTTGTATTTTTAGTAGAGATGGGGTTTTGCCATGTTGGCCAGGCTGGTCTTGCACTCCAGACCTCAGGTGATCCTTCCACCTTGGCCTCCCAAAGTGCTAGGATTACAGGCATGAGCCACCACGCCTGGCCAACAATTTACTTTTACACTTAAAAGTTATATACACTGGCCAGGTGAGGTGGCTTACTCCTGTAATCCCAGCACTTTGGGAGGCTGAGGCGGGCAGATCACCTGAGGTCAGGAGTTCAAGACTAGCCTGACATGACGTGGAGAAACCCTGTCTCTACTAAAAATACAAAGTTAGTTGGGTATGGTGGCATATGCCTGTAATCCCAGCTACTCGGGAGACTGAGGCAGGAGAATTGCTTAAACCTGGGAGGCAGAGGTGGTGGTGAGCCGAGATCATTCCATTGCACTCCAGCCTGGGCGACAAGAGTGAAAGTCTGTCTCAAAAAAACAAAAAACAAAACGAAACAAAAAAAAAGTTATATACACTGTTTTACCTGTGAATTACTTTTTTGTATTCAAAGTCTTAGATTATGTATATGAAAACTAATTTATTAAACCTCTGTACACAAAGATGAACATACCTGTACAGCAACCATATATGAAGAATGAAGTTACAAAAAAAGTAAAAGCACTACTAAAATTGACGCATGTAAATCACTTATAAAAATACCCCAAATGAGATAAAGCTGCTCATCCCTGATTTTTCTCATTTGGTTGTAGGAGTTGAAACATTAATTCAAAATGGTAGAATTTTTTCTTTTAAAAAGTGATATATTAAACTTATATACAGGATAATTAGCAAAATGTAGAAAGGGAAAACAATGTACAAAAGACAGATAAAAACCATCACTCTCGACGGACAGTCACAATCCAAAAATAGTATAAACCTTAACAAACTCTCTCTAAACCAGGTCATGTTCACATCTCCCCCCAAGTTTTGTCAGTGAGAATAAAATATAGTGAACTAGTGAGCTCAGTCTTTCTTTAAAATAGGCTTGACTTTGGAACACGAACCTTGGATAGATTTTTAAAAATGGGAGGTACAAACAGGAAAACCATTCTATCTATCCACTTAATTAGTACTAATTAACGGAACAAAGTTACTAAATAGCTCTCAGTGCTAAGTCAAGCCGTTATTCAGAGGCCTTCTTGTTTTTCTGCTGGTTTCGGGGTGAGTTCTTTAACAAGCTTCTTATCCTGAGGTACATTCCAGTAGATTCTGCCATATTCTCAAATTCAAATGGCGTGATTCCAGTTGCAAATTTGCTCATGTCAGGTATAGGGCTATGAATTTTAGTGGCTGTTGAAGGACTGGTGTCTGCAGGAAAGAGCTTCCGGCTGCCCCCATTGCTGACGTCACAGTCTGGTACGACACTGCCATTATCAAGGGGGGCACCTTCAGGGTTTACTGGAGCCAACTCTGCCTTTTCCTTCTGACAAAGTGATGTCACCTCAGAATCTGGACTGGAGGCATGTCCAGCTTCTGACTTCTTTGTAAAAATTTCTGGTACCTCAGGCTCATCCAGCGTCTGCTTTTCAGATGTTTTTCCCTCTGGGACAGGGAGGTCCAGCTCATTTGGACAAGGTGATGAGGCAACGGAATTCCCAGTTAAAGGTGTGTCCACAGGAATGTCAGAGTCGCTGTTTACACTCTCGGTCTGCTCGAGGGCTGCCCAGATCCGCCTCTGCTGTTCTTCAAGTTCTTCTAGAGTCAGTGCGTCCTCATCCACAGCTCCAGATGCTGTTCTGGTCTGGGGTGAGTCACTGGGAGTCAGCGGCGAGGTGCCCTTGGGGAGTGGAGGGGTGAAGATGGGCGGAGGAGTCCCCCGGGGGAGTGGAGGAGTGTCAGGAGGTAATGGTGGTTGAAACTGAAAAGTTTCGCTGCTCAGAGAACCATGTGGTACCTCCACATCTGAAGTAAGAAAGTTAAGAGATACTTTAGAACTTGTAATAGCATTTGGTTTTACTAAAATTTGTTATTTGATCTCAGGTGTATTCAGATATTCAATGGCCAAAAATAACTGGCTTAAGAGGCAGGACATTCTGGATTCTCAGGTGCCGTGACCATCACCTGGTGTCCTCAGTCCACCTGAAAAGATCTGCAGGGAGACCTGTCAGGTTCTTCTGGTGCTAGAGGATATCCCTCGGGAGATCCATTTCTGTGCTGTGTGCATCGTTTTAGATTGAGGAAATATGAGCAATTGCATGGAGACTTCAGAATTTCAAGGTAGTACGCTCTACCCAAAAATTCGTGGCAGAATGCAGCAGGAAATTTGACCGGAGGTGCAGGCTGGCTACTGAGTGGATGGAAAGCTAATGGGGAGGAAGTGAGGGGCAAGGCAAGAGTATACCTTGGGTTATTTCCTAGCTTTTTCTTTTTTTTTTTTTTTTGAGAGTGTCTTGCTCTGTCTCCCAGGCTGGAGTGCAGTGGCACAATCTCAGCTCACTGCATCCCCTGCCTCCCGGTCAAGTGATTCTCCTGCCTCAGCCTCCCGAGTAGCTGGGATTACAGTTGTGCGCCACTACGCCTGGCAAATTTTTGTATTTTTAGTAGAGACGAGGTTTCAACATGTTGGCCAGGCTGGTCTCGAACTCCTGACCTCAGGTGATCCACCTGCCTTGGCCTCCCAAAGTGCTGGGATTATAGGCGTGAGCGCCCGGCCTAATTCCCCAATTCTTTTTTTTTTGAGGCGGAGTCTTGCTCTGTTGCCCAGGCTGGAGTGCAGTGGTGTGATGTCAGCTGGCTGCAACCTCTGCCTCCCGGATTCAAGCAGTTCTCCTGCCTCATCCTCTCAAGTAGCTGGGATTACAGCATATGCCAACATGTTCGGCTAATTTTTTGTATTTTTAGTAGAGATGGGGTTTCACCATGTGGGCCAGGCTGGTTTCGAACTCCTCACCTCAAGTGATCCGCCCACCTCGGCCTCCCAAAGTGCTGAGATTACAGGCGTGAGCCACTGTGCCTGGCCCCTAATTCTTATCTCTAATCTAGACTGCTCGCCTGAACTATAGGTTCACCTATCTAACTGCCCACTATCATCACCTATACGTCCCACAGACACAACCTGTTCAAAACAAATGATCTCTTCCTAAAATGAGGACTATTCTCCCATCTGCTATTCTCACTAATGGCACCACCAGTGGATCTGCTTGTCATTTGAGAGTACTCTCTTTCCTTCCATCCATCCCCCAGGTCTTTGGCTCTTTGGGGTGCATGCTCTTCTGCTGGCTGTCATAGCCGCTACCTTGCTTCAGGCCCATTACCATTTGCCAGGAACATCAGAATCACCCCGACCTCTGGATTCATCTTCCTTGTGTCTGTCCTCCAAACCGCTGCCAGACTCATCACAAGTCTGGCGCTATAACCCTTCCCATCTCCACTGGAAACCCTTCAGTGCCTGCCCAGACCCCACAGGACGAAGTCCAGTCTTCCTCCATGGCCCTCTAGGATACAGCTTCCCTGCTTCCATCATGTCACCTCCTACTGCCTGGCTCAAACTCCAGCTGTCACCCTGCTGCTGGCCTGATGTGCTGTGAAGTTTCACTATCCTGCATCTGCACTTCCCACTGTCTCAAACGCCCTCCTCCTCATTTCCTTGGTAAATCTCTGCATTCTTCCCTCAACAAGCAGTTCAGAGTTACCCTATGACTTCATTCAGCACAGACGCTGTTTTTCCTCTGTGTCACCATTACAGTCTGGAACCTGCTCTGTGGCAGCAATATGTAATACTATTGTTCTTAGGTATCACTGTGGGCCACCACATTTATACGAGAATGATGTTTACACATCTGCAATCCCGAGGTGACAGAAAGTGGTAACTAGGGCAGCAATACTGTCTTATTAAGCTTTCTGTCCTCAGGGTCTAGTAGGGCGTCTGAACTTTATTCTATAGACAATAAGATTTGTGAGGAGAATAACACACTCTCACTTAGAAGTCAACTCACGGCCCAGCATGGTGGCTCATGCCAGTAAAATTGGGAGGCTGAGGCAGGCGGACTGCTTAAACTCAGGAGTTCAAGACCAGCTTGGGCAACAAAGTAAGACCTCGGTCTCTACAAAACATACAAAAATTAGCTGGGTTTGGTGGCGCATGCCTATGGTTCCAACTACATGGGAGGCTGAGGTGGGAGGACTGCTTGATCCCAGGAGTCTGAGGCTGCAGTGAGCCATGATCGTACCACTGCACTCCAGCCTGGGCAACCAAGCCAGACCCTGTCTCAAAAAAAAAAAAAAAAAAAAAAAAAAAAAAAAAAAGAGGAAAGAGCCCCTAGCACAAAGCTGAAAATGCCTACACAGAAGTGGGCGGCCCTGGTGACAGGGGTGCCACCACCACAAATCCCCAAACTTCAAAAAATGACAACCATGGGCCAGTGCTGTGGCTCACACCTATAATCCCAGCACTTTGGGAGGCGGAGGCGGGCGGTTCACCTGAGGTCAGGAGTTCGAGACCAGCTTGGCCAACATGGAGAAACCCCATCTCTACTAAAAATATAAAATTAGCCAGGCGTGGTGGTGTGCACCTGTAATCCCAGGTACTTGGGAGGCTGAGGCAGGAGAATCGCTTGAACCCGGGAGGCAGAGGTTGCAGTGAGCCAAGACTGCGCCACTGCACTCCAGCCTGGGCGACAGCAAAACTCTGTCTGGAAAAAAAAAACCCGAAACAAACAAACAAAAAAACTTAGGGGAAATAATTTGAGTGCTTTGATTCTGAACACTGAAGTCACTTTGTGCAAAAGAATTTGATGTGAGGATTTAATCCCTATGAACTTTAAAGGAATTTAATTCATGATTTTTTTTTTTTTTTTTGAGACGGAGTCTCGCTCTGTCACCCAGGCTGGAGTGCAATGGCCGGATCTCAGCTCACTGCAAGCTCCGCCTCCCGGGTTCACGCCATTCTCCTGCCTCAGCCTCCCGAGTAACTGGGACTACAGGCGCCACCACCTCGCCCGGCTAGTTTTTTTGTATTTTTTTAGTAGAGACGGGGGTTTCACCGTGTTAGCCAGGATGGTCTTGATCTCCTGACCTCGTGATCCGCCCGTCTCGGCCTCCCAAAGTGCTGGGATTACAGGCTTGAGCCACCGCGCCCCGGCCTAATTCATGATTTTTTTTTGTTTGTTTGTTTTTAAACGAAGGAAGACAGGGCTTCACAATCAAATTTGGGACAACTTACATGTTCACATCACATCTTTTTTTTTTTTTAATTTTGAAATGGAGTCTCGCTCTGTTCCCCAGGCTGGAGTGCAGTGGTGCGATCTTGGCTCACTGCGACCTCCGCCTCCTGGGTTCAAGTGATTCTCCTGCCTCAGCCTCCCAAATAGCTGGGATTACAGGCAGGTGCCACCATGCCCAGTTAATTTTTGTATTTTTAGTAGAGACAGGGTTTCACTATGTTGGTCAGGCTGGTCTTGAACTTCTGACCTCAGGTGATCTACCTGCCTCGGCCTCCCAAAGTGCTGAGATTACAGGCGTGAGCCACCGCGCCCGGCCAGCAAAACCCCATTTCTACTAAAAATACAAAAATTAGCCGGGTGTGGTGGTGCATGTCTGTAGTCTAGCTACTTGGGAGGCTGGGACAGAAGAATCACTTGAACCCGGGAGGCAGAGCTTGCAGTAGGCCGAGATTGTGCCACTGAACTCCAGCCAGGGTAACCGGGCAAGACTCTGCCTCAAAAAAAAAAAAAAAAAAAAAAAGTAGGGAAAGCTCAGAGAGCAAGCCCTTTGTCCTACTTTACATTCTGGGAAGGCACATTTTCCTGATGACCTGTCTTTCTTGGGTGGAGGAGTGATCTACTGGATTAATACTACTGGAGAGAATACCTGGAAAGCTTGGCTCAGCTTTGCTCTTCTTCCTGTTGGGAGCAAGCTGCCAGAAGGGTACACACTTTCCACTGCCTGTCTCAGAACACTGGCCGGATCAAAGGGGCCAGTCTGGATGCAGCACTGTTGAGACTGGGGTGGGTCTGCTAATCCAGGAATGGGTCAGGCACTGTGGCTCACACCTATAATCCCAGCACTTAGGGAAGCAAAGGCAGGAACACTGCTTGAGCATGGGAGTTTGAGACCTGCCTGGGCAACACAGTGAGACCCCATTCTACACAAAAAGGAAAAAAAAAAAAAAAAAAGGAACTCCCCTAATTCAGGAATGCAGCCAGCTGGCCCATCTAGCTCTCACACCAAGCTCTGGCTTCCAATTCGGCTTTTTTTTTTTTTTTTTTTTTGAGACGGAGTCTCGCTCTGTTGCCCAGGCTGGAGTGCAGTGGCCGGATCTCAGCTCACTGCAAGCTCCGCCTCCCGGGTTTACGCCATTCTCCTGCCTCAGCCTCCCGAGTAACTGGGACTACAGGCGCCCACCACCTCGCCCGGCTAGTTTTTTGTATTTTTCAGTAGAGACGGGTTTTCACCGTGTTAGCCAGGATGGTCTCGATCTCCTGACCTCGTGATCTGCCCGTCTCGGCCTCCCAAAGTGCTGGGATTACAGGCTTGAGCCACCGCACCCGGCCCAATTCAGTTTTTATCATGGACAGCACTGATGCTTTGCTCTCCAAGAACAAAATAAAGATTTACTCTTTAGACAGTGCTCACGAAGGAGCTTCCCCTTTCTTACGGAATTCAGGAGCATACAAATGTGTCATAGCTTCTTGATGAAATCAAAGCTACAGGCCGGGCGCAGTGGCTCATGTCTGTAATCCCAGCACTTTGGGAGGCCAAGGCGGGTGGATCACGAGGTCAAGAGATCAAGACCATCCTAGCTAACATGGTGAAACCCTGTCTCTACTAAAAATTAGCCTGACGTGGTGGCGGGCACCTGTAGTCCCAGCTACTAGGGAGGCTGAGGCAGGAGAATGGCATGAACACGGGAGGCGGAGGTTGCAGTGAGCCGAGATCGCGCCACTGTACTCCAGCCTTCGCGAAAGAGCGAGACTCTGTCTCAAAAAAAAAAAAAAAAAAAAAGAGGAAAAAAAGAGAAATCAGAGCCATAAGATGAAACCTACCCGAATCGAGCTCCATGTCGGCCGGGGATCCTGCTGAGTTGCTTTCATTCTTCTGCTTCTTTGGACTACCTGGGCTAGAGTGAGATGAAGACCTCTTGCTGCCAGACTTCATACCTGGCTAAAGGAGCAACCAAACCAAACACAAGTTAGGTGGGGTAGACAATTAATTAAACTCCATCCCTTCACTTAAAATGATGTAGAAAAGCAATCTGGAGATAAGTCTAGGTAACTGGTGAATTTCGCCACTGTTTTCCTTTTGGTTTGTCAAGATAATAAAGCAAGAAAAGACTGTAATATGCTAATAAATTACAAAATCTCACAGACACAACAACATTTTATAGAGCACACCCTTAAAATCGATTTACCGCTTGGAAGTTAGAAGTAAGGTAATTGGCAAACACATCCTTCTGCTGACATGCCTGCATTGGTATGGAACCAAAGATCCTCCATTCCTAATAATGAGAAGAAAAAAAAACAACCATGTATTTGGAAAATGTCATGTTTTGAGATTTTGCTCAAAGGAGGTACAGTGGAGATCTCAAATTACATTTTTCCTTCTTATGTTACTTTTCCTTTATTGGGAATTACGGAAAATAATGATGTGTTGAAGGAAAACTAAACCTGCCTGCAACATAATTAAGACTGAATACTAAAAGACTACCTGACACAATCACTTGGCCAAAAAAGGTTCTACATACCGCAAGCAGAAGATGTAGGCAGGAGTGACTGCTATGGGGCCTCCCAGGCTCCAGTCTCTCTCCCATCAAGCACTGGCACTGCTAACAGGGCCGTTCATAGCCTAATTCTCCTAACACACTTACTCATGAGTTTTCTATCTTCTGCTCTTTCTCTTTCCAAATACAGCACTCATCTTTAAAGATTCCATACCGCTTATTTCTCTCTCCTCTCCAATCGCACATTCAACAGTGGTTCTCAGTAAGAATCCCATGGAACTCTTGTGAAACAGAGGTTCCAGGGTTTGAATCAGTTAAGTCTAAGGATGGGACTCAAGAATGTACATTTCTAACGAGTATTCCCAGGGGACTGTGAAGTAGACTGGAAGCTGCACTGGCTTCCAGAAGCACTGATGGTTTGTATCATGCACTTCTGCCCGTAATGAATTACAGTCTTGTGTGATTGACAACTTTCTATCTGCTCACTACACTCTTAACCTCAAGTCTTTGGCTGTTTCCCTACTGTCCAGTTCCTAAGAACACACTTTTTATTTTTATGTTTTTTTGAGATGGAGTTTTGCTTTCATCATCCAGACTAAAGTGCAATGGCGTGATCTCAGCTCACTGTAACCTCCACCTCCCGGGTTCAAGCGATTCTTCTGCCTCAGCCTCCTGAGTAGCTGGGATTACAGGTGCCTGCCACCACACCCAGCTAATTTTTATATTTTTAGTAGAGATGGGATTTTGCCATATTGGCCAGGCTGGTCTCAAACTCCTGAGCTCAAGTGATCCACCCGCCTTGGCCTCCCAAAGTGCTGGGATTATAGGCATGGGCCACTGCGCCCGGCCAATAATACACTTTTTATTTTTTTTTTTGTCTTTTTTTTTTTTTTCGTTTTTGTGGAGAACGGGGTCTCGCTGTATTACCCAGGCAGGTCTCGAACTCCTGGGCTCAAGCTATCCTCCCGCCTCTGCCTCCCTGAGAGCTGGGATTACAGGCGTGAGCCACCGCGCCCGGCCGATACACTTTTTAAATAAAACAGTACAACAGTTCATTGTTGAATCTTGAGACCTAAGATGGAAGCTGGAAAAGAGTTAAGTGTGGAAAAACCATTCATATACAAAATGAGAAATTTTATTTTGAGGGGAAAAAAGGCAAGAATAAACAGGAAAAAGAGTTATAGTATATTTAGATTTATTATAGATAGAAACTTATTTCCTAGGTTAATTCTGTAAAATATATAATACTCTCAGAACAATCCATATTGTTAAAAACTTTTAAAATGTTAGAGTAGTTTTAGATTTAGAGACTCTAACCAATCTATTCTGGCTCCCTTTCTGAGGGCACAAAATCAGAGAAAACTGCTGTTGATGAATATAAGACTTCAATTAAGATTCTAGCAAGATTCTATAAAGGAAATTAAAAATGTAAACAAGTAGCCAGGTGTGGTGGCTAACGCCTGTTATCCCAGCACTTTGGGAGGCCGAGGCGGGTGGATCACGAGGTCAAGAGATCGAGACCATCCTGGTTAACATGGTGAAACCCCGTCTCTACTAAAAATACAAAAAACTAGCCGGGCATGGTGGCGGGCGCCTGTAGTCCCAGCTACTCGGGAGGCTGAGGCAGGAGAATGGTGTGAACCCGGGAGACAGAGGTTGCAGTGAGCCAAGATCGCACCACTGCACCCCAGCCTGGGCGATAGAGTGAGACACAATCTCAAAAAAAAAAAGTAAACAACACATTTATTCCTTTAAATAGTAACTACTATATAAGTTTGTATGTGTATATGAATTAAGTAATTATTTTTTGAGTCAGGGTCTCGTGTGATCTCACCTCACTGTAACATCTGCAATCCTCCCCCCTCAGCCTCCCTAATAGCCAGGACTACAGGCATGTGCCGCCACCCTTGGCTAGTTTTTAAATTTTTTTGTAGGGACAAAGTCTTGCTATGTTGCCCAGGCTGGTCTCGAACTCTGGGGCTCAAGCGATCATCTTGCCTCGGACTCGCAAAGTGTTGGGATTACAGGTGTGAGCCACCATGCCTAGCCAACAAGTTAATATTCTGACCAATCTTTAACATAATAATATCACATCACACGATAATTTTAAAAAATAAATATACTTACATCTGGAATTCCTCTGGGAGTAGATATATTAAAACCAGGATAGTTGACCAATTTTGAGAGATCGTAAGTGACACTTTTATTCTGCTGTATTTCTCCAACTTCTGTTTCCCCATCAGTGCTATCTATTACAGACCATAAAAAGCGTTAATATTGCTAAATGTCAATACATATCCCTTCCCAGACCAAAAGTACACCTGGAAAGTGCTTATACTCATGGCAACAGAATTAGTTTTGAAATGGCTTTCAATTTTAATTGTAATTTTTCTTAACCATTAGGACAGAATTTTTTTTTTTTTTTTGAGAAAGGGTCTTGCTTTGTCACCCAGACTGGAGTGTAGTGGCACTATGTTGGCTCACTATAGCTTCTGCCTCTCAGGCTCAAGTGATCCTCCCACGTCAGCCTCCTGAATAGCTGGTTCTACACACATGCACAACCACACCAGGGTAGGCTGTGTATTTTTAGTACAGACAGCGTTTCACCATGTTGCCCAGGCTGGTCTCAAACTCCTGAGCTCAGGCGATCTACCCACTGCCTCAGCCTCCCAAGTAGCTGGGATTACAGGCGCCCGCCACCATGCTTGGCTAATTTTTGTATTTTTTTTTTGAGACGGAGTCTCGCTCTGTCACCCAGGCTGGAGTGCAGTGGCCGGATCTCAGCTCTCTGCAAGCTCCGCCTCCCAGGCTCACGCCATTCTCCTGCCTCAGCCTCCCGAGTAGCTGGGACTACAGGCGCCCGCCACCTCGCCCAGCTAGTTTTTTTGTAGTTTTTAGTAGAGACGGGGTTTCACTGTGTTAGCCAGGATGGTCTTGATCTCCTGACCTCGTGATCCGCCCGTCTCGGCCTCCCAAAGTGCTGGGATTACAGGCTTGAGCCACCGCGCCCAGCCTAATTTTTGTATTTTTAGTAGAGACCAGGTTTCACCATCTTGGCCAGGCTGGTCTTGAACTCCTGACCTCAAGTGATCCATCCACCTCGGCCTTCTAAAATCCTGGGATTACGGCCATGAGTCACTGCGCCCAGCTGAAACCTGCTTTTTAAAAACTCAATATTGCACAAAGATTTTGCCATGTCAGCTCATACAGATTTATTCCCACTCTTCATATGTTGCAGGGAGTCCACAGCTTAGAACTACCAATTTATTTAACCATTTTTCTTTAGGGCCTTAATGTTGTCTTAGATTTTTCACCATCATATTCAATGATACAAAAAGATTCTTGTATACATACAGTTTATTTTGCATATGTGTATCTTTCTAGAGTAAGTATCTAGGAGAGAAGTTCTAGACTATTAGAGGTTTTCTTTTTTTTTTTTTTTTTTTGAGACGGAGTCTCGCTGTCACCCAGGCTGTATGGAGTACAGTGGCCGGATCTCAGCTCACTGTAAGCTCCGCCTCCCGGGTTCACGCCATTCTCCTGCCTCAGCCTCCCGAGCAGCTGGGACTACAGGCGCCCGCCACCACGCCCAGCTAGTTTTTGTATTTTTTTTAGTAGAGACGGGGTTTCACCGTGTTAGCCAGGATGGTCTCGATCTCCTGACCTCGTGATCCGCCCGTCTCGGCCTCCCAAAGTGCTGGGATTACAGGCTTGAGCCACCGCGCCCGGCCTAGAGGTTTTCTATATTTCACATTTTACAGGTCTCCTGGCATCTGTTATTATTACTGAGAAAGGTAAGAGCTTATGAGGACTGGCTGGAGAGGTGATACTCTGGCCTAGATAGTACCTGAGCAAGCCCAGAAAACCATCAGATAATCTATGAACTCACTGAAATTTTAGTTCCTTCCTTGTAAAATTTACCAAGGAAACATCATCATCATATTTTTTAGTTAGCACACATTAAAGAAGTCAGCCATTCCTATCACATTTTGTTGATTCTTTAATAATAAAAAAAAAAAGGGAAACACTTAAGGTGACTTCTCTAACTTAAGATACTATACCTTTTCCATCATACAGTGCAAGCCCCGAATTCTCCAATTCAGCCTCTTTGAGCCACCCTGGTGGGTACCCTAGCTGGCGCATCCGATAGATAAAAGGTGGAAGACTCTTGTCTGTCACACCTAGTGCATCTTGAAGTTCCTCACTAAGTAAAAATAAAGGAGGAAGAAAAATAATGAATTCTTGTTTGCATGAAAACACATACATAATATTCTGGTATTTTAAAACATGTCTTGCTTATATTACATACCATGATGTCTAACAAATATAATTAAAATTTCAAGAAATGTTTCTAAATGAATTTATGTATATTACCTAGGGCTTTGGCAGAGTACACTTACATCCTGATAATTAGCCTGAAGAGACAGAGAACATTCCAAACGCTAGGAAAATAAAAATGACCTATGGTAAAATGCCATTAATACCTAATAACTCCTGGCTTGAATCTTCCAAATCTTTCTTCTACTTCTTCTGCATGGTATCGCTGCTGGAAATTCTGATTGTTTGCTTCCCCACAGGCATCCATATACTCTTTTCTCTTTTCACTTATTCGAGCAGCATTTCGAGGCTACATCACGACACATTTGAAAAGAATAGTTTCATGCAACTCAGAAATATTTCAGAAATTAAATACTTTTTTTTAGATCAAATAAACAGATTATTTTAGTTTTTTTTTTTTTTTTTTTTTGAGACGGAGTCTCGCTCTGTTGCCCAGGCTGGAGTGCAGTGGCCGGATCTCAGCTCACTGCAAGCTCCGCCTCCCAGGTTTACGCCATTCTCCTGCCTCAGCCTCCTGAGTAGCTGGGACTACAGGCGCCCAACATCTCGCCCGGCTAGTTTTTTGTATTTTTTTTTAGTAGAGACGGGATTTCACTGTGTTAGCCAGGATGGTCTCGATCTCCTGACCTCGTGATCCGCCCGTCTCGGCCTCCCAAAGTGCTGGGATTACAGGCTTGAGCCACCGCGCCTGGCCGATTATTTTAGTTTTAATGTATGACGAACAAGTGTAAAAGAGAGTGAATATTTTAGAAAAATAAGTAAGGAAAGGAGCAGTCTATCACCTCAGTATTATCATAAATTAAATCAAGTTTTTGGATAAACTCTACAATTTAACTGTTTATTCATATCAAATACAGAGAGTACTATTTTAAATTATTTACTAAAAAAATTTAATGTCTTAAAATATAAACACAAATTTGAAAAGATTTCAAATTAAAGGACTACAGGAAAGTAACAAAGAAAGTTCTTTCATGTCACACAATACCATAAATGTGTTGAAAACATTAGAAAGCTCTTGTTCAAAGACTTTTCTTAACATGAGAAAAATTTACCATTGGGCAATCTTTCATTTGGTGTTCTTCAGAACCACAATTGAAACAGTGAGGCTTTGGCCTATTTGGTCAAAAGACAAAGATTTTTATAATGTAAATAAAAATAGAAAAGCAAATCAATAAAATTCTATATGACAGCAAAGTGTATCAGAGAAACATGAAAGCAAGTTGATCACAGATCACTAATATCTGCAACAAGAAGTATACTTTAATCTCCTGTATTGAGTGATTTAAATAGTACTATGCAGTCTTTTAACCAAGAACCCTTCTGTTCCTGACTGATCTGTTACCTCTTTTGAGTTTTTTCAGTGGTTAACCACAGAATCGAGGTGAACAGATGATCATATTTCCATTAGGTAACATGGAAACAAGGCAGATGGTTATAAGACTGCAATCAAATTGACAGCAACAATTACACTTTTCCACCCGCCCAGGCACATTAGGTGAGAACCAATGAATTCCAAGAAGCAGATGATCCATTTAAACGTTTAATATATATGTATGGATTAAAATTCTAGCTCGATCTGTAATTAACCTTAGAGTAAACCAGCAGTAAAGAACATTAACTTTTCAAGCCAAAAGTTTATGATTTTGGTTAAAAAAGTAAATAAGTAAAACAAAACAACTCCCCACACAAACCTTTTTGCCTTTACTTGTATTTCTTGCCCTTCTAGAGAAACAATGTGGCTGAAGACTTGATGGTACCTTTAGTGAATTTTATTAAGGAATAGTTATCATGGTCTGCAAAATTTGGAAATTGTTTTAAAGGTGAACTTAATGGTAAGATGCATAAAAGATCTTCATTCACTATGTAGGATACTTGGGTATTTCCCATCCTTCGGAAAGCTGAGGGTTTTCATTTAGAAGCGGTTGCCCCAATTTATCAAGGCAAAAATTAGTAAAATACAGGACACTTCCTACAACCTGCAGAAAACAAGTCAAAAAATATTGCTATTTAAGCAGGAAAAAAAGACATTAAATAATGTAAGACTATGATTAACTGTTTTAACAATTTATTTTGGATGGAATTATTAGAAATAATAACTTCCTAGTTATTAAGGAGCCAGACTTTGATGTGTAAGTAGAAACTACGTCGTCAGTTCCTTCTCTCTCCTAGATCACTGTTTTTCCTCTGTATTGGATCATGACTATCTCCAGAATTAAAACAAAAAATGAAAACCTTGACTCTCACATTTCCCTCCAGTGCCCCACTTCATTGCTTCTCTTTGCAAGACGTGCAGACCCTTTAGTTATTGTTTCCATTTCCTTTCTTCCCATTCACTCTTTTCTTGTCCCTCCAATTCCTTTTGAAAATTCCATACAGACAAGTGGGAAAAGTGGTACAATGAACACCCAATGTATCCTTCACCTAGACTGAACAACTGTTAGTAATTTAACATTTTTGTCTGCCTGTCTCTCTCTTTACACATACACCAAACACACACACATACACTTTTTTGTTTGTTTTGAGATAGGGTCTCTGTCGCCCAGGCTGCAGTACAGTGGTGTGATCTTGGCTTACTACAACCTCCGCCTGCCAGGCTCAAACGATCCTCCCACCTCAGCCTCCCGAGAAGCTGGGACCACAAGCATGGTCAGCTATTTTTTTGTATTTTTAGTAGAGGCAGAGTCTTGCCATGTTGCCCAGGCTGGTCTCGAGCTCCTGAGCTTAAGTGATCCACCCGACTCAGCCTCCCAAAGTGTTAGGATTATAGCCACGAGCCACTGCACCTGGCCTCACATATACTTTATAATTTTTTTTTTTTTTGAGGCAGGGTCTTGCTCTGTTGTCCAGGCTGGAATGCAGTGGCATGATCTTGGCTCACTGTAACCTCAAAGTCCTGAGCTAAAATGATCCTCCTGCCTCAGTCTTCCGAGTAGTTGTGCCACTACACACAGCTAATTTTTTTTTTGTTTTAGAAATGGGGTCTTGCTATGTTGCTCAGGCTGGTCTTAAACTCCTGGCCTCAAGCAATCCTCCCGCCTCAGCCTCCCAAAGTGCTGGGATTACAGGTGCTGAGCCACTGTGCCTGGCCTCCATTTTTTTAATGACACTGCCCTCTCTCTTGAGCATTTCCAGTAAGGCTTCTATACCTATCATTGGGCTGAGCTCCTAACATTGGAGCTTCCCAATGACCTCCATGCAGCCAAATTCAATGGACAGTTCTCACTCTTCATCTTTCTTAACCTATCTGCAACAATTGACACAATTTTTCCTTCCTCCTAAAAACATCTTCCTCCCTTGTCTTCTAGAACATGCTTCTCCGTTCTCTTCTTTCCTTGCTGACTGAGCCTCAGTCTTCTGTGCTAGACTCTTCTCATCCCTCTATCTTCCATGTATTAAAGTGCCCTAGGTCTCAATCCTCCTCTTCACTTTCACTACCCAGGTGGTTCAGCCTAACCATGGGTTAGGATGCTTACTACCTCTAAAAGTCAAGTTATTATTATTATTATTATTATTTTTTGAGACAGAATTTCGCTCTTGTTGCCCAGGTTGGAGTGCCATGGCGCAATCTCAGCTCACCGCAACCTCCAGCTGAACCTCCTCGGTTCAAGCGATTCTCCTGCCTCAGCCTCTTGAGTAGCTGGGATTATAGGCATGCACCATCAGAGCCGGCTAATTTTCTATTTTTAGTAGAGACGGGGTTTCTTCATGTTGGTCAGGCTGGTCTCAAACTCCTGACTTCGTGATCCACCTGCCTTGGCCTCCTAAAGTGCTGGGATTACAGGCAGAAGCCACTGCGCCTGGCCTAAGATATTATTTTTTAATTATTATTTTTTTCACTGGGAGCATAGATTCAAGTTGCCCTGAATATATGTTCTCCTTTAAGGTCAAGTTCTGATCCGTCCTAACCTCCAATTTTATATATGGAAGTGTCAACTTGACAGCTCTCAAGGGGTGTGTGAGTGGCATCTCAAACTCACCTGCTTAAAACTGCACTGGATTCCTAGCCCCCTCCAAAACTGCTCCTCCTCTAGTCTTCCCCATCAGAGAAAATACGACGACATTCTTCCAGATTCTCAGGACAAAAACCTGAGTCACTATGACGACTCTCTTGCTCTCATATTCTGCATCCAATTCATCAACACATCTGATCAGCTCTACTTCCCCAGTACATCCACGTTCTAACCACTTCTCAGTAGCACCATTCTCACCCCAGTCTCAGTACCAATTTCTCTCACCTGAGTTGAATACAGTAACTTCCTAACTGGTTTTCAGCTTCCACAGGTAACCAGCTACAGACTATTTTCCACACAGAACCCAGCTCTTTTAAAAAGTCAATTCATGGACGGGCGGGGTGGCTCATGCCTGTAATCCCAGCACTTTGGGAGGCCGAGGCGGGTGGATCACGAAGTCAGGAGATCGAGACCACCCTGGCTAACAAGGTGAAACCCCGTCTCTACTAAAAAAAAATAAAAAAAACTAGCCGGGCGTAGTGGTGGGCGCCTGTAGTCCCAGCTACTCGGGAGGCTGAGGCGGGAGAATGGCGTAAACCTGGGATACGGAGCTTGCAGTGAGCTGAGATCTGGCCACTGCACTCCAGCCTGGGCGATAGAGCGAGACTCCATCTCAAAAAAAAAAAAAAAAAAGTCAATTCGTATCATGTCACATTTCTACTTAAAACCCTCCATCGCTTCTCATCTTACAGTAAAATCTAAAGTCCTCTTTTTTTTTTTTTTTTTTTGAGACGGAGTCTGGCTCTGTCGCCCAGGCTGGAGTGCAGTGGCCGGATCTCAGCTCACTGCAAGCTCCGCCTCCCGGGTTTACGCCATTCTGCTGCCTCAGCCTCCCGAGTAGCTGGGACTACAAGCGCCCGCCACCTCGCCCGGCTAGTTTTTTATATTTTTTAGTAGAGACGGGGTTTCACCGGGTTAGCCAGGATGGTTTCGATCTCCTGACCTTGTGATCCGCCCGTCTCGGCCTCCCAAAGTGCTGGGATTACAGGCTTGAGCCACCGCGCCCGGCCTCTTTTTTTTTTTTTTTGAGACGGAGTCTCACTCTGTCGCCCAGGCTGAAGTGCAGTGGCCGGATCTCAGCTCACTGCAAGCTCCGCCTCCCGGGTTCATGCCATTCTCCTGCCTCAGCCTCCCAAGTAGCTGGGACTACAGGCGCCCGCCACCTCGCCCGGCTAGTTTTTTGTATTTTTTAGTAGAGACGGGGTTTCACCGTGTTAGCCAGGATGGTCTCGATCTCCTGACCTCGTGATCCGCCCGTCTCGGCCTCCCAAAGTGCTGGGATTACAGGCTTGAGCCACCGCGCCCGGCCTAAAGTCCTCTTTATAGCCTATTGGACAACCTACAGATTCAGACCATGTGCTCCAGACTCCAAGGGCCTGGCTTTTTTTTTTTTTTTTTTGAGTCTCGCTCTGTTGCCCAGGCTGGAGTGCAGTGGCATGATCTCGGCTCACTGCAATCTCCGTCTCCCAAGTTCAAACGATTCTCCTGCCTCAGCCCCCTGAGTAGCTGGGATTATAGGCTTCAGTCACCATACCCAGCTAATTTTTATATTTTTAGAAGAGATGAGGTTTTGCCATGTTGGCCAGGCTGGTCTCGAACTCCTGACCTCAGGTGATCCGCCTGCCTTGGCCTCCCATAGTGCTGGGATTACAGATGTGAGCCACTGTGCCAGACCACGGGCCTGATTTTAAGCCCTGCCCTGGCTTTGCCACTCACTAACCCACTGGCAAGTTACTTAGCTTTCCATCTCTGTTTCCTCATCTGTACAACTGAAGCCTAAGAGCACCTTCACGAGTAATACCTGCAGTAAGCTTAGAACTTACATGCCAGGTAGTGCTCCTGCCTTGGGCTTTCTATTACGCTTCCTACTGCCTGGAGTGCCCCATGCAGACCACAGCCTCCACTCACTTCCTTAATTCATCCAAGGTTCGGCTCTGAGAGGCTGTCAGTCACTATGCAAACCACCTACTCCACAGCTACTCTCTGCTTTCCCTGCTTCATTTTTCTTCAGGGCACTACCTTCCCCGACTAGAATGTAGTTTGATGAGAGCCAGGACTTTGCCCTTCTTTTCACTGCTGTCTCCCTGGAACCTAGAAGGATCCCTGGGACAAAGCGGCATTCACTAAATATTTTCGTATTTGTTAAAGGTCTAAATTAATAAATACAGAAAATTCCCAGTTTCTAGGTAAGTGCCACTTTCTTTTTTTTTTTTTTGATACGGAGTCTCGCTCTGTCGCCCAAGCTGGAGTGCAGTGGTGCGATCTCGGCTCACTGCAAGCTCCGCCTCCTGGGTTCACGCCATTCTCCTGCCTCAGCCTCCCAAGTAGCTGGGACTACAGGCGCCTGTCATGACGCCCGGCTGATTTTTTGTATTTTTAGGGGAGATAGGGTTTCACCGTGTTAGCCAGGATGTTCTCGATCTCCTGACCTCGTGATTCGCCCGTCTTGGCCTCCCAAAGTGCTGGGATTACAGGCGTGAGTCACCGCGCCCGGCCACAAGTGCCACTTTCAATCCCAGAACCTCGGGGTCAGAAGGAAAATGAAACACGACCTCATTCAAATTCAGAAATTTTTCTTTAAAGTGCCCTGATAACATCTCAGTCCCTATTTGACTCCAGTAATACTCAATTCACTTTTATAAATGAGAAGTGCCATTTCACTTGTTTTTTTTCTGGTTTCATTTTTTTTTGTTTTTTGTTTTTTTTTTGAGACGGAGTCTGGCTCTGTCGCCCAGGCTGGAGTGCAGTGGCTGGATCTCAGCTCACTGCAAGCTCCGCCTCCTGGGTTCACGCCATTCTCCTGCCTCAGCCTCCCGAGTAGCTGGGACTACAGGCGCCCGCCACCTCGCCCGGCTAGATTTTGTATTTTTTAGTAGAGACGGGGTTTCACCGGGTTAGCCAGGATGGTCTCGATCGCCTGACCTCGTGATCCGCCCGTCTCGGCCTCCCAAAGTGCTGGGATTACAGGCTTGAGCCACTGCGCCCGGCCTTCTGTTTTCTTTTGAATGCCAGGTCATATCATTTTTCACATCTCTGACAGAAATCTGAACTTTCTTTTTTTTTTTTTTTTTTTTTTTTTGAGACGGAGTCTCGCTCTGTCACCCAGGCTGGAGTGTAGTGGCCGGATCCTGGCTCACTGCAAGCTCCGCCTCCCGGGTTCACGCCATTCTCCTGCCTCAGCCTCCCGAGTAGCTGGGACTACAGGCGCCCGCCACCTCGCCTGGCTAGTTTTTTTGTATTTTTTAGTAGAGACGGGGTTTCACCGGGTTAGCCAGGATGGTCTCGATCTCCTGACCTTGTGATCCGCCCGTCTCGGCCTCCCAAAGTGCTGGGATTACAGGCTTGAGCCACCGCGCCCGGCCAGAAATCTGAACTTTCTAGGCGCTGAGTTGAAATGTACCTTCTCGTGGTCAATTCAATCACTGGTCTTAATTCTGCCACTTGGCACTTTAAAGGGTGATTTAAAGTAACTTTTACTCTTTTACAAACAACAGCCTTTATCCTATTTGTAGAGATGGGATATCCTTTGTAAATTATCCTTTCAATAAAGTTTGTGGGCTCTTCGTCATCCCAGTAGGCCTGTATCTCTTTCTTTTATATACATACATATATATATATATATTTTGTTTTCTGAGACAGGGTCTTGCTCTGTCACCTAGACTGGAGTGCAGTGGCACAATCATGGCTTACTGCAGCCTTGATCTCAAGCAATCCTCCCACTTGAGCCTCCTGAGTAGCTGGGACTACAGGTCCATGCCACCACACTTGGCTAATTTTTTTTTTTTTTTTTTTGAGACTGAGTTTCACTCTGTCATCCAGGCTGGAGTGCAGTGGCGAATCCTGGCTCACTGCAGCCTCAGTCTCTTGGGTTCAAAGCAATTTTCATGACTCAGCCTCCCGAATAGCTGGGACTACAGGTGTGTGCCACCACATCTGGCTAATTTTTGTATTTTCAGTAGAGACAAGGTTTCTCCATGACAGCCAGGCTGGTCTCGAACTCCTGACCTCAAGTGATCCATCGTCCTCAGCCTCCCAAAGTCCTGGGATTACAGGTGTGAGCCACTTCGCCCAGCCACACTTGGCTAATTTCTTAAGAATTTTTTGTAGAGATGAGTTCTGGCTATGTTGCCCAGGCTGGTCTGGACTCAAGTAATCCTCCCACCTTGGCCTCCCAGAACACTGGGGATTACAGGTGTGAGCCACTGCACCCAGCCTAAAATTGTGGTATACTAATATGGGATAATACTACATAAACACAAAAACCAGTTTTCCTTCAATATTATATAATCCACTGTTACATTACCTTTTAAAATACTATATGCTGTGCTGGACACAGTGGCTCACGTCTGTAATCTCAACACTTTGGGAGGCCAAGGTGGGCGGATCACAAGGTCAGGAGTTCGAGACTAGCCTGACCAACATGTGAAACCCAGTCCCTACAAAAATACAAAAATTATCTGAGCGCCTGTAATCCCAGCTACTCGAGAGGCTTAGGCAGGAGAACTGCTTGAACCTGGGAGGCAGAGGTTACAGTGAGCCGAGATTGTGACATTGCACTCCAGCCTGGGTGACAGGGTGAGACTCTGTCTCAAAAAAGAAAGAAAAAAAATTATAAGCTGCAAAATCATACTACTACACTGTATTAACACTAACAAATTTTGCATAGGTATTGAAAGGCTGTAGCCTAAATGTAGGTCATCCCTGTTAACTTCTATTTTTCACCCACCATTTGAGACTGTCAACACTTTAAATTCCAAATTTGCCATCTGTTATATTAGCTATCTATTTCTCTCAGCTTTAGCCATGTATAAGTTCAACAAGCATGCTTTCTATATCTTCATCCAAGTTCTTGAATAAACAAAGTGGTTGGTCAATACAAAAACAAAGTTCTCCAAAGTATGTTTACTGTGCCCCAGGTCACAACGCAATCATTATTAAAAAGCAAACCGTAATATTTAGAGGCTAAAGTCCAAACTGCTATTTACCACAAAAAGATGCTGTTATCAAGTGAAGACATACGACTATACTACCTTATCTTTTAAACGCCACCCAATTGACATAGGATAGGAAACACCTATCGGCAGAATTCAATGTCCAAACTTACACTGAAAGCTTCCTTGCTGTTTTTAATGGCACAGGACTCTTCCACTTTGTGGTCCTCCTCTAGCACAATACTGGATGGCTAATACAAAGAAAAACACACATTACAATGGGTAACCAATCTTTTTTTTTTTGAAACGGAGTCTCGCTCTGTCGCCCAGGCTGGAGTGCAGTGGCGCGATCTCGGCTCACCGCAAGCTCCGCCTCCCGGGTTCCCGCCATTCTCCTGCCTCAGCCTCCCGAGTAGCTGGGACTACAGGCGCCCGCCACCTAGCCCGGCTAGTTTTTTGTATTTTTTAGTAGAGACGGGGTTTCACCGCGTTAGCCAGGATGGTCTCGATCTCCTGACCTAGTGATCCGGCCGTCTCGGCCTCCCAAAGTGCTGGGATTACAGGCTTGAGCCACCGCGCCCAGCCCGGGTAACCAATCTTTAACAAGTTTAAATGGAAGTTAGTAAGTTTAGAAATAAAGCTAAGAATGTTTATGAACGACGACATTCCATGTGGGAGAATGGAAGATGTAAAAGGAGAGCTTCTTCTGAAGCATTAGCATGCACTATGACTTTTTTTTTTAACCAATATTAATTATGCCACTTTCAACACTTAAACTGGCAAGGCACATAACCAGAAAGATTAAAAATACATAGTTTTACATTACTGGTCAACACTGATAATATAACCCTTATAGACCTCAAGCCACTACAAAAGTTTCCTTGAATCAAAAATAATATTCAGTATGGTTTTTATTGTTTTTTTTTGTTTGTTTGTTTTTGAGACGGAGTCTCGCTCTGTCACCCAGGCTGGAGTGCAGTGGCCAGATCTCAGCTTACTGCAAGCTCTGCCTCCCGGGTTTATGCCATTCTCCTGCCTCAGCCTCCCAAGTAGCTGGGACTACAGGCGCCCGCCACCTCGCCCGGCTAGTTTTTGTATTTTTTTTAGTAGAGACGGGGTTTCACCGTGTTAGCCAGGATGGTCTCGATCTCCTGACCTCGTGATCCGCCCGTCTCAGCCTCCCAAAGTGCTGGGATTACAGGCTTGAGCCACCACATCCGGCCAGTTTTTATTGTTAAATGTATTTAGTTTGCTGAATCTTTAAAAATTGTATAGAATACATAAAAACCAAAGGCGATAAAAAACACTATCAATCAGAACACTCTGTTCTCCAAAGCCTGAGGATAAACAGCTAAAATTCCTTGAGAAATTTTACTTACCTTAGTTTTTAATTTAAAAAAAAGACCCAGATATCATAACTCTCTCTTTTTTTTTTAAACATAAATGGATGATCTAATATTCACATTGTAAAACTTCTCAGATTTCTTTGGGCACACAATTGATTTTCCAAAAACAAGTAGTGGGAAAAAGGATAGCCCACAAGCCGGTTGGTTTTAGATAAAAGGAATCCATCTTTTATAAACCCCAGAAACTTAGGTTATTTTCTGGCCTAAAATTAATTTTCTGCCCAAAACCACACGTCCAAGTTGGGCAATGTAAAAAGTCTGAGCCACAATCTAAAAGAACGCCGTGTGGCTAAACCAGTCAGCTTCAGAAAAGCAAGCCAGTGGAAGGAGAGGTGGTGAATGGTGTTAATCATTTTGGTTTTGATTCAAGAGGATCCTTGTGGCCCAATAATTCACAGTGAAACGCATAACCTACTATGCTTAAAGTCTCTTAAATTTGAAATACCTGGGGCAAAAGATTAAAGGCAGTCTTTTCCACATCATTTTTCTGCTGTTCCTCAAATCTTTTTACTAAATTTGATACAAATTCCTCTATTTCTTGATGATATTGCCTGTGTAAGAGGACAAAATGGTCAGAACCCAGACAGAGTAAAACATTCAATAGACTGAAGTCTTACGCATTACTGTAAGATGTCAAATGTGAATGTTGTGGTTTTTCAGAAGTTTAACAAATCACCGACTCTCTGTAATACTCAGGAACATATTCCTTAAGATAAATTACATATTGTTACCAAGTTAATAAAATAATTATGATAAAGTAACACAGTGATTGGCATAACTGCCAATCAGTTGTGCAAAGAATACACGGATTTTATTTATAAATTCTGTGTACTTTATTTTTAAATAGATACTACAAATAAATGGTTCAAAATCGAAGAGAAGTAAAAGGGTTACATAACGAAAAGCTCCCTTCCTACCCTGTCTCCTAAGCCATCTATTTCTGCAACACAAAGATAGTCAATATATATTCAGGTCTTCCACATCCTCCTCCCAGAAATTCTTTATACATACATAAGGAAACACCAATATAAATATGAAACTGGAAAAGATAAAATCAAAATGCAAAGCAAGAAAAAACACTGAGGTCTACTTTCCCCAGTCCTCCGGGTCAAGAACCAAGCTCATCATACATTCTGTAGTGCTCAGTTCAGGAGGTGTCAAAGGAGCCCAAGTCTTTTACAATGTAATCGGGCAGCCATAATGTCTCAGACTCACTTTCCTTTTCACAGACTTGATGATCTTTTAGGTATCTTGTAACTCTGACATTTTAAGATTTCTGCAGGTGGATCACTTGAGGTCAGGAGTTCGAGACCAGCCTGGCCAACATGGTGAAACCCTGTCTCTATTAAAAATACAAAAATTAGCCGGGCCTGGTGACAGGCGCTTGTAATCCCAGCTACTTGGGAGGCTGAGGCAGAATTGCTTGAACCTAGTGGGTGGAGGTTGCAGTGAGCCAAGATCATGCTAACCTGGGCAAAAAGAGGGAAACTCCATCACAAAAAAAAAAAAAAAAAAAAAAAGCCAGGTGCGGTGGCTCACCCCTGTAATCCCAGCCCAACACTTTGGGAGGCTGAGATGGATGGACCACCTGAGGTCAGGAGTTCGAGACCAGCCTGACCAACATGGAGAAACCCCATCTCTACTAAAAATACAAAATTAGCCAGGCGTGGTGGCGCATGCCTGTAATCCCAGCTACTTGGGAGAATGCGACAGGATAATCACTTCAACCTGGGAGGCGGAGGTTGTGGTGAGCTGAGATCGCGCCACTGCACTCAAGCCTGAGCAATAAGACCAGAACTCCGTCTCAAAAAAAAAAAAAAAAGAAAAAAAAGATTTCTGCAGGTTAAACACTAGGTGAATGGTGCAGAAAGACTGTCATGAGCTAGAGGGTTACTGATTCTAACCTGGGCATGGGAGGGACAATAGTGCTACAGCCCAGTCGTGCCCAGCACCTTGCTGCTGCTGTATTTAGCATCCCCACCTCAGAGCCTTGGGTTCCACTTCTGCTGAGATAGAGTAGGTTATGGATCTGGCATTGTTCCTTCTATCTTCTTGACCTTGGTCAGCATTAAGAAGACAACAATATGACTAAGTGACTTTTGAGGGAGCAAGCAACTATGTGAAATGTCTATGACCATGCTCTGAAGAAGGGACAGAGCAAACCATTTTAGAACACTCTGAGCAAGCAATGCAGGAACGCACAGGGTCACCCGAAACCCTGATGATGATGGTTTGCAAAAGTCTTGTTTTGCTGTTAAAAGAAATAATCAAGTGAGTAGGCTTTGAAGATGGCCAACATGGAAAACTCAGTTACCTGATTCAGAAAGAGAAATAGGGAATGTCATTGTTATTGTTACAATGATAGTGATGATTTTTATTAGAAGCCATTTATTGAGCTCTTAGAGGTGCTCATGTAGCTACCTCACAGGTAGTTACTATGACTATCCTGTTTTCCAGTGAAGTAATGGATGATGTAGCAAAGATCTGTGACCTTCCCAGGTTCACAGACATAGAAAGTAAGAGTCCAGATATTCAGGTCACTGTGACCCCAATGTCCTTGCTGTTAATCGTGATTTCTTATGCTTTAACTCCAGGGTCATTTTAAGTAAAATAACAAAAATGACATAAGTACAAATGAAAACAGCATATTTATAGAGAAAGTTGTTCCATAAACACAGTATTATATTTAGGAGAGGGAAAAAATTACTTACTTTGAAATAGCATTGTTCATGAATAGAATCTGTAATATAGGTCCGTCTAACTTAGAATCGTTCACCAATATTCCACTAAAACAGAAGTTAGAACATAGTCTTAGAAGACATTTTTTTTTTTTTTTTTTTTTTTTTTTGAGACGGAGTCTTGCTCTGTCACCCGGGCTGGAGTGCAGTGGCCGGATCTCAGCTCACTGCAAGCTCCGCCTCCCGGGTTTTACGCCATTCTCCTGCCTCAGCCTCCAGAGTAGCTGGGACTACAGGCGCCCGCCACCTCGCCCGGCTAGGTTTTTTTTTTGTATTTTTAGTAGAGACGGGGTTTCACCGTGTTAGCCAGGATGGTCTCGATCTCCTGACCTCGTGATCCGCCCGTCTCGGCCTCCCAAAGTGCTGGGATTACAGGCTTGAGCCACCGCGCCCGGCCCCAGAAGACATTTAAGTAAAACTTGCATACATATATATAAACGCATAACTTTTTTTTTTTTTTTTTTTTTTTTTTTGAGGCGGAGTCTCGCTCTGTCGCCCGGACTGGAGTGCAGTGGCCCGATCTCAGCTCACTGCAAGCTCCGCCTCCCGGGTTTGCGCCATTCTCCCGCCTCAGCCTCCCGAGTAGCTGGGACTACAGGCGCCCGCCACCTCGCCCGGCTAGTTTTTGTATTTTTTTAGTAGAGACGGGGTTTCACTGTGTTAGCCAGGATGGTCTCGATCTCCTGACCTCGTGATCCGCCCGTCTCGGCCTCCCAAAGTGCTGGGATTACAGGCTTGAGCCACCGCGCCCGGCCTATAAACGCATAACTTTTATACATTTTTTTTTTCTTTTTTGAGACAGGTTCTCACTCTGTTGCTCATGCTGGAGTGCAGTGGCGAGATCTTGGATCTTTGCAATTTCTGCCTCCCGGGATCAAGCAATCCCACCTCACCTTCCCAAGTAGCTGGGACCACAGGTGCAGAACACCATGTCCAGCAAATTTTTGTATGTTTTATGGAGACAGGGTTTTGCCATGTTGGCCAGGCTGGTCTTGAACTCCTGAGCTCAAGGGATCCACCTGCCTCGGCCTCCCCAAGTGCTGGGATTATAGCTGTGAACCATCTCACCAGCCTTAAAATTCTTAAGTACCAAAGATCATATAGTATTTTACACATATTGCAGTTTTTGCAAGAAAATTATACATTTCCACCAATTCTATCTACTTTAATAATTTTATACAGAGGCATCAGTTAACTTTTTTTTTTAATGTTTAACAACAAATTAAGAACTGCAGTGAATCTTTCAGTTTTCAACCAAACAGTCTGTCTAATGGTTAGCTTCCTTACAAATTAGGGCGAGGGAAGGAAGGACTAGGTAAACAAGTAAACAAGCAGGTTACAAGAATATATTTCCTTTTTTTTTTCTGGGTGGGGGATAGAGTCTTGTTCTGTTGCCCAGGCTGGATTGCAGTGGGGTGATCTCGGCTCACTGCAGCCTCTGCCTCCCAGGTTCAAGCAATTCTGCCTCAGCCTCCTAAGTAGCTGGGATTATCGGTGAGCACCACCACACCCAGCTTAATTTTGTATTTTTATTCTTATTTTATTTATTTATTTATTTTTGAGATGGAGTCTCACTCTGTCACCCAGGCTAGAGTGCAGTGGTGCAATCTCAGCTCACTGCAAGCTCTGCCTCCCGGGTTCACACCATTCTCCTGCCTCAGCCTCCTGAGTAGCTGGGACTACAGGTGCCTGCCACCACACCCAGCTAATTTTTTTTGTATTTTTAGTGGAGACGGGGTTTCACTGTGTTAGCCAAGATGGTTTCAATCTCCTGACCTCATGATCTGCCCGTCTCAGCCTCCCAAAGTGCTGGGATTACAGGCGTGAGCCACCACGCCTGGCCCAATTTTTGTATTTTTAGTAGAGACAGGGTTTCACCATGTTGGCCAGGCTGGTCTCGAACTCCTGACCTAGTGATCCGCCTGCCTCAGCCTCCCAAAGTGCTGTGATTACAGGCGTGAGCCATCATGCCTGGCCAAGAATATACTTCTTTTTTCTTTTTTTTGTTTGAGACAGAATCTCGCTTTGTTGCCCAGGCTGGAGTGCAGTGGTGAGATCTCAGCAAGACAGAATCTCACTTTGTTGCCCAGGCTGGAGTGTAGTGGCGAGATCTCAGCTCACTGCAACCTCCACATCCCAAGTTCAGCAATTCTCCTGTCTCAGCCTCCTTAGTAGCTGGGATTATAGCCATGTGGCACCACATCTGGCTAATTTTTGTATTTTTAGTACAGATGGGGTTTCATCGTGTTGGCCATGCTGGTCTCAAACTCCTGACTTCAGGTGATCTGCTGGCCTTGGCCTCCCAAAGACCCTGGGCTACAGGAGTGAGCCACCGTGCCTGGTATATTTCTTTCTTTCTTTATTTTTGAGACAGAGTCTCGCTCTCTCGCCCAGGCTGGAGTGCAGTGGCTCGATCTCGGCTCACTGCAAGCTCTGCCTCCTGGGTTCATGCTATTCTCTTGCCTCAGCTTCCCCAGTAGCTGGGACTACAGGCACCCGTGACAATGCTTGGCTAAATTTTTTGTATTTTTAGTACAGGCGGGGGTTTCACTGTGTTAGCCAGGATGGTCTCGATCTCCTGACCTAGTGATCCGCCCGCCTCAGCCTCCTAAAGTGCTGTGATTACAGGCGTGAGCCATCATGCCTGACCTTTGCCTGGTGTATTTCTAAAGGAATCTAAATGAATGTGGCTTGGAAGTATATACGAAAGAACACTTTATAAATAGATAGACTCTTGGAGGGCAAAGCATATTGTACTAAATATCTCAAATCCAAGATTCTAAAGAAGAGATATAAAAAAAGTATACTATTCCTGGATTTGACTTTCAAATACTACAAAAAATAGAACTAGAATGCAGCCTAAAAACCTGTAATATATCCCATGGGTAACCTGGGGCCAGATGAATGTCTGATTCTTCCTCTTCTCACCTGCCTCATATTCCTTTACCTGTACAGCATGTGAAATAAATGTCTCTATTTGGAATTGTCCATATCAAGTAAAGAAATAAAATAAGAGGCTGGGTGCAGTGGTTCACGCCTGCAATCCCAGCACTTTGGGAGGCAGAGGAGGGCAGATCACGAGGTCAGGAGTTCGAGACCAGCCTGGCCAACATGGTGAAACCCTGTCTCTACTAAGAAAAATATATATATACAAAAATAAGCCATGCATGGTGGCACATGCCTGTAAACTCAGTTACTCAGGAGGCTGAGGCAGAGAATTGCTTAAACCCAGGAGGTGGAGGTTGCAGTGAGCCAAGATTGTGTCACTGCACTCCAACCTGGGAGACAGAGCAAGACTCTGTCTCAAAATGAAACATAACAAAACAAAAAAAAAAACAGGGCCAGGCACAGTGGCTCACGACTGTAATCCCAGTACTTTGGGAGGCCGAGGCAGGCGGATCACAAGGTCAGGACATGGAGACCATCCTGGCTAATACGGTGAAACCCCATCTCTACTAAAAATACAAAAAATTAGCCGGGCGTGGTAGCATGCACCTGTAGTCCCAGTTACCCAGGAGGCTGAGGCAGGAGAATTGCTTAAACAGGGGAGGCGGAGGTTGCGGTGATCCGAGATCACGCCACTGCACTCCAGCCTGGGTGACAGAGCAAGACGCCTGGCCAACCAGGGATGGTTTTTTTTTTTTTTTTTTGAGACGGAGTCTTGCTCTCTCGCCCGGGCTGGAGTGCAGTGGCCTGATCTCAGCTCATTGCAAGCTCCGCCTCCCGGGTTTACGCCATTCTCCTGCCTCAGCCTCCCGAGTAGCTGGGACTACAGGCACCCGCCACCTCGCCCAGCTAGTTTTTGTTTTTGTATTTTTTAGTAGGATGGTCTCGATCTCCTGACCTTGTGATCCGCCCATCTTGGCCTCCCAAACTGCTGGGATTACAGGCTTGAGCCACCGCGCCCGGCCAGGGATGTTTTTAAAAGTCACATGCAGCCGCATGGTTCCTAAATTGAGTCCAGTTTGATAAACCAGCTATAAATATACTCACAGTTGGAGAAATTTGAATATGGAGTTGGTAGGGGACATGATTAAGGAAGTCATGCCAGTTATTAGGTGTTGATAATTGAGTGGTGGTTATGCATGAAAAAGTCTCTATTTTTAAAAATACACATTGAAATATTTGGGCTGAAATGTGTATGCGATTAGAAGGCAATATGGCAAAAATATTAAATGTTAAATTAAGCGAGGAAAATATGGGTGTTAACCATACTGTTCTTTTCATTTCTTGCATATTTTCACAATAAAAGTAAAAGAAAGCCGGGCGAAGTGGCTCATGCCTGTAATCCTAGCACCTTGGGAGGCTGAGGATGGCAGATCACCTGAGGTCAGAAGTTGGAGACCAGCCTGGCCAACATGGTAAAATCCTGTCTGTATCAGAAAACAAAAATTATCCGGGTGTGGTGGCACACACCTGTAGCCCCAGCTACTTGCGAGGCATAGGTGAAAGAATGGCTTGAACCCAGAAGTCAAAGGCTGCAGTGAGTCAAGATCATGCCGCAGCACTCACGCTTGGGCAACAGAGTGACACTCTGGCTCTGTCTCAAAAACAAACAGAAAGTAAAACAAACAAAGAAACAAAACCCAACAAAATGTTTATTGACTAAATAAAGAGGAGAGGGCTGGGCACGATGGCTCATGCCTGTAATCCCAGCACTTTGGGAGGCCGAGGTGAGTGGATCATGAGGTCAGGAGTTTGAGACCAGCCTGACCAACATGGTGAAAAACTGTCTATACTAAAAATAAAAAAACTAGCTGGGCATGGTGGTGTGCACCTGTAATCCCAGCTACTCAGGAGGCGGAGGCAGGAAAATCACTTGAACCTGGGAGGCAGAGGTTGCAGTGAGTCGAGATCGCACAACTGCACTACAGCCTGGGTGACAGAATGAGACTCCATCTCAAAAAAAAAAAAAAAGAAAAAAAAAGAGGAGAAACAGACTAAGCCCAGTGTAACCCCAGGACCTTGGGAGGCCGAGGCAGGAGGATCACTTGAGCCTAGGAGTTTGAAACCAGTCTGGCAATTTGGCAAAACCCCATCTCTAAGCTAAATACAAAAGTCAGCCAGGTGTGGTGGCATGTTCCTGTGGTCCCAGCTACTCAGAAGGCTGAGATGAGAGGATCACTTGAACCTGGGAGGATGAGGCTGCAGTAAGCAGTAACTGCGTGACTACACTCCAGCCTAGACGATAGAGTGAGAAATTGTCTCGAAAAAAACAAAAACAAAACAAAAAAAAAAACAACAAAAAACCAGGAGAAACTTTTGATTATAACAGTTTCAAAAGTAAGGACTAAATCAAGAGACATGAGAGTACAAATTTTATCTAAATAATTTCATTTGTCCTTTTTCCTTGGTTTTCTGTACAACACTTTATCAGCCTGACAATATGGAGGGCACTAATTCTAAGAAAATACGAATTTATTTCTTTTTCATGATGCTAATCCTTTGTGCTTATAAACTGGCAAAACCTATATATGATGCGCTAATCATTTGAACTCAGATAAAAATCACCCAATTTAAGATAAATATTAAATGTTTAAATGATTGACTCCATTAGAAAATGTATGCTTATCGGCCGGGCGCAGTGGCTCAAGCCTGTAATCCCAGCACTTTGGGAGGCCGAGACGGGCGGATCACGAGGTCAGGAGATCGAGACCATCCTGGCTAACATGGTGAAACCCCGTCTCTACTAAAAAATACAAAAAAACTAGCCGGGCGCAGTGGCGGGTGCCTGTAGTCCCAGCTACTCGGGAGGCTGAGGCAGGAGAATGGTGTGAACCCGGGAGGCGGAGCTTGCAGTGAGCTGAGATCCGGCCACTGCACTCCAGCCTGGGCAACAGAGTGAGACTCTGTCTCAAAAAAAAAAAAAAAAAAAAAAAGAAAATGTATGCTTATCTAAATAAAATATCTTATATAAAAATTACGACTTTTATGAAGAATTCTAGTTATATTTAATATACTTAAAACCTAATCAAAAATCAGTTTGTTTTTTTTAAGCCTCCCAAGTAGCTGAGACTACAGGCACATGCCACCACATCCAGCTAATTTTTAAAAATTTTTTGTAGAGATAGGGTCTCACCATGTTGTCCAGACTGGTCTCCCACTTCTGGTCTCAAGCAATGCTCCCAACGTGCTGAGATTACAGGTGTGAACCACTGTGCCCAGCCAAAAATGAGTTAAACACACACAGTGAGCTCACATAGAGAAAGGATGATGAGATATGAGGAAGTTAATTTGAAATACTGGCCGGGCGGGTGGCTCACACCTGTAATCCCAGCATTTCGGGAGGCCGAGGTGGGCAGATCATGAGGTCAGGAGATCAAGACCATCCTGGCCAACACGATGAAACCCCATCTCTACTAAAAATACAAAAAAATTAGCCGGGCGTGGTGGCGGGCGCCTGTAGTCCCGGTTACTCAGGAGGCTGAGGCAGGAGAAAGGAGAATTGCTTGAACCCAGGAGGCGGAGGTTGCAATGAGCCAAGATCACGCCACTGCACTCCAGCCTAGATGACAGAGCGAGACTCTGTCTCAAAAAAAAAAAAAAAAAAAAAAATCTGAAATATTTCTAAATTCTAAAATTTAAACTTGTAGTCACCACTGCAGCCAGTTATTCCAACTGGTGCCAGGGACTAAAAAGTACATGTGAGGCTGGGTACAGTGGCTCACACCTATAATCTCAGCACTTTGGGAGGCTGACACGGGCAGATCACTTGAGGCCAGGAATTCGAGACCAGCCTGGCCAACATGGTGAAACCCCATCTCTACTACAAATATAAAAATTAGCCTAGTGTGGTGGTGGGCACCTGTAATCCCAGCTACTTGGGAGGCTGAGGCAGGAGAATTGCTTGAACCCAGGAGGTGGAGGTTGCTGTGAGCTGAGATAGTACCACCGCACTCCAGCCTGGGGAACAGAGTGAGACTCTGTCTCAAAAAAATTAAAAATAAATAACAAAGTGCATGTGAAATTATATCATGGCACCTCTAAATTCCGAAAGCTTGAAAATACCATTTCTCATAATCTGTACTTTAACAAATACTTTAGATTTAATGACCGTTAAATAAATTTATATTTTGAGATACCAGCATTTAATATCTTTGTTAAAGTTAGGTGCCTAGGCTGGGCATGGCGGCTCATGCCTGTAATTATAGCACTTTGGGAGGCTTAGGCAGAAGGATCACTTGAGGCCAGGAATTTGAGCTTGAGCAACAAAGCAAGACCCTGACTCTATTAGAAAAAAAAAAAATAGCTGGGTGTGGTGGTGTCTGCCTGTAGTCCTAGCTATCTGGGAGGCTGAGGCAGGAGGATCAAGGGTTCAGAGAGCTATAATTGCAACACTGTACACCCAGCCTGAGTGATACAGTGAGATGTTGTCTCAAACAAAAACAAAAACATGACCAGGCGTGGTGGCTCACACCTCTAATCCCAGCACTTTGGGAGGCCGAGGCGGGCGGATCACGAGGTCAGGAGATCAAGACCATCCTGGCTAACACGGTGAAACTCCATCTCTACTGAAAATACAAAAAAATTAGCCGGGCGTGGTGGGGGCGCCTGTAGTCCCAGCTACTCGGGAGGCTGAGGCAGGAGAATGGCATGAGCCCGGGAGGCGGAGCTTGCAGTGAGCTGAGATCCGGCCACTGCACTCCAGCCTGGGCGACAGAGCGAGACTCCGTCCCAAAAACAAGACAAAAACAAACAAAAAAAACCACATAAAATCAGATGCCTAAATGCAAATCTACACACTGTATCTTTTTCAAAGGCACGTTACTTTTTCTTCTAAAATGCTGATTCTTGCATTGTTTCTATTTATGAACACATTTTAACTATGTAAATAAATCTTCAGCTAGAGTAATACTGTAATCTTTTTTTTTTTTTTTCAGACAGAGTTTCACTCTTGTCACTCTCAGCTCACTGCAACTTCTACCTCCCGGGTTCAAGTGATTCTCCTGCCTCAGCCTCCCAAATAGCTGGGATTTCAGGCACCCACCACCACGCCCAGCTTATTTTTGTATTTTTAGTAGAGACAGGGTTTCATCACGTTACCCAGGCTGGTCTCGAACTGACCTCAAGCGATCCACCCACCTCGGCCTCCCAAAGTGCTGGGATTACAGGCGTGAGCCACTGCACCTGGGCCACAATACTATAATATTTTTTTAGGTGCTGGAATTACAGGCGTGAGCCACCAGACCCAGCCAATATTGTAATTTTAATTCTAACTTTGTAGAAATGTTTGTTAAATAGGAATAGCTAGGTTAACAACTTGCCTACTCTGAACATTAAGTAAACATTTTCTGGATTTTGTTTCATAAATACTTTCACCCATTACTGAGCTTACAATTTTTTTTTTTTTGAGGCGGAGTCTCGCTCTGTCGCCCGGGCTGGAGTGCAGTGGCCGGATCTCAGCTCACTGCAAGCTCCGCCTCCCGGGTTTACGCCATTCTCCTGCCTCAGCCTCCCGAGTAGCTGGGACTACAGACGCCCGCCACCTCGCCCGGCTAGATTTTTGTATTTTTAGTAGAGACGGGGTTTCACCGTGTTAGCCAGGATGGTCTCGATCTCCTGACCTCGTGATCCGCCCGTCTCGGCCTCCCAAAGTGCTGGGATTACAGGCTTGAGCCACCGCGCCCGGCCTGAGCTTACAATTTTAATCCACTTACGAGAATTCGGACCTTATCCCCACAAATAAAGAACTATTACTTTGACTTCTTCAGAGTATGCTAAACAAATAAAAATGATATAAAAATCCCATACACTTTTTACAAAGAAATTGTGATTAAATATTAGTATCAGGATAAATAATAAGGGACAACTATGGATTAATTTCAAAAATCTCATACCTTGGTCGAGTCAGAATGTTCAATTTTCGTTTAAGTTCTTGATGTTATTATTTGTTAAGGAAGATAAGCCCTCATTTAACAAGACAGATCATAAAATTCAACTACTACTTCTCTAACTTTTGGTATCAGAATATTATAAAGATAAAAGACCCACGGATATTTTGAGGATGACACACTTATTGAGCTTCTATTTTGTTGCAGGGGTTGCCTTTTGAAACCCAAAATTAAAATACAGTTTTTATCCTTTCGAACGTATATTCTTTTTTTTTTTTTTTTTTTGAGGTGGAGTCTCACTCTGTCGCCGGGCTGGAGTGCAGTGACTACAAGCTCCGCTTCCCGGGTTCAGGCCACTCTCCTGCCTCAGCCTCCCAAGTAGCTGGGACTATAGGCGCCCGCCATCTCGCCCGGCTAGTTTTTTTGTATTTTTTAGTAGAGACGGGGTTTCACCGTGTTAGCCAGGATGGTCTCGATCTGCTGACCTCGTGATCCGCCCGTCTCGGCCTCCCAAACTGCTGGGATTACAGGCTTGAGCCACCGCGCCCGGCCTCGAACGTATATTCTAAGACACGATCCTAAAGTTCAACAGACTAACCAACTGAACCAAAAACATTATTAAAACATCAGTGTTCCTGTGAACAACCTTTCAACAACCACTATGTGATAAAGAGAATGCAGAATAACGAGCAGTTAACAACTTCAGAATTTGGAATAAATCTATGGATATCCACTGTAGAATCCTTTCAACTTTTGTTTTTTTTGAGACAGAGTGTTGCCCTGTCGCCCAGGCTGGAGTGCAATGGTGTGATCTCGGCTCACTGCAACCTTTGCTCCCAGGTTCAACCGATTCTCCTGCCTCAGCCTCCCGAGTAGCTGGGACTACAGGCACGCACCACCACGCCCCGCTAATTTTTTGTATCTTTGTAGAGGCAAGGTTTCACCCTGCTGGCCAGGCTGGTCTCGAACTTCTGACCTCGTGATCCGCCCGCCTTGGCCTCCCAAAGTGCTGGGATTACAGGTGTGAGCCACTGTGCCCGGCTTCAATTTTTGTATTTTGAAAGTTTTCCTCACAATGTGGAGGAAGATGACATTCTGAAAAAGTAAATCGGGCTTCAAAAACCTCAAAAGCTGATATCCTGGCTGGGCGCGGTGGCGGGCGCCTGTAATCCCAGCTATTTGGGAGGCTGAGGCAGGAGAATCGCTTGAACCCGGGAGGCGGAGGTTGCAGTGAGCCGAGATCGCGCCACTGCATTCCAGCCTGGGCGACATAGTGAGACCCCATTCCCCCACCCCGTCCCCCCCAAAAAGCTAACATACCAGTCACTTTCAGTTCTCCTTACAAATTTTAAAAGGAAAACTACCCGAACCAAAGTTATCTATCTACGTATAAAACTCTTAAGAACGTAAAAAAATACTAGTAAATCAAGAAAAATCTGCAATCTTGTAACTCAAGTCTAACAGAAACTTCTTTGGCGCGTTTTCCCCAAGGTGCTGCAAAGCATCTTCAGCACAGAAGCGAGCTCCGACTGGAAGAACTCTAAAATTAATCCCCAATTTTAATCAAGCAATTAACCAATTATCTCAGCACACGCGGATTCCTTGAGGTCCCCAACTCTGCATTCTGGGACCACTAGCGTTTGCCCCGGTATAAAAACTGATCCCGTGTCTAAGCAGCCGGTATTTCATCACCTACAACTATAACATGATGGCACAACTTGAGCGTGGTTGCAAAATATGAAACCTTATCACCACCTCAAAAAGAGGCGGGCAAGCAGGGGCCTGTGTACAATCTGTCAGGTGAGCAACCTAAAATAACCCTAAACCCGGGTGGGAGGCAAGAGTGGGTCTGGTCAGGAGACGGCCTCCCTGAGGGGAAGAGGTCTGCGCCGAGGCGCCGGGGCAGCCTGCGCGCCCCGAACCCTAGACTCTCGGCCCGCCGGAGGGTGACAGAAATCACTTGGAATTCTGGCCCTCCTGGAATTTCCGCCCGCGCCGTCACCCTCGCTCGGCGCTGCCCCGGCCCCACGCCCGGGTGACAGGGCCCAGCGAGCGGGAAGGATATTCTCGGCGCGGAGCTGCTCGATGGTCTCCTCGCACTGCCGAAGCCGCTCCCGTAGCTCCGCGTCGCCGACCCCATTTTCGTCCTCCTCGTCGCCGTCCTCGTCCTTGAAGCGAGTGTGAACGGGCTTCGGAATCGACTCCTCTGGGTGGTCGAACGGCTCGAAGAGCTCTAGATCGCCAAAATACACCTCCGCCGCCATTTTGGGCTGTGGAAAAGATTCGAGAAGAGGCGGAGCCGACCAACACGGCTGGGGGACGAAGGTTGGAATGCGCCACCACTCTCCAGAGTTCTGGCCGCGCGGAGCCACCCGCTAGGGTTTTGTCCAGACGCAGGCCGCGAAAGCTGCACACGGAGCGGGGCCAGTCGCTAGAGACTACAACTCCCAGAATGCAGCGGGGCCTATCGGGGATAGCGATTGCCCCGAGTACGGCATGCTGGGACGTGTGGTTTCTAAGCGACTGGCACTCATTGTCTGCATTGCATCCTGGGATTGGTGCTTTTTGAAACGTGAAGAAAGCCGGAGTAGGTCAGAATGCGCTAAAGCAATATGGGGCCAGGGGGCGGTGGTTCACGCCTGTAATCCCAACCATTCCGGAGGCCGAGGCGGGAGGATCACGTGAGCCCAGGAGTTGGAGACCACCCTGGGCAACAGAGCGAGACCCAGACACTACAAAAAAATATAAAAATTAGCTGGGCGATTGTAGTCTCAGGTACTCGGCAGGCTGAGGCGGGAGGGTCCCTTGAATCCAAGAGGTCGAGGCTGCATTGAGCCCAGATGGCGCCATTGCACACCAGCTTCGGCGACAAAGCAAGACTCTGTCTCAAAAAGAAAAAGAAAAACAAAAACCAGTATGAGATGTTCCTGTTAGGCAACTAGGGCTGAAAAATCAGAGCACGACGCATAGCTTCCTCACAGATTCTGGTGTGCATGCCACACCAGAGAATAACGAACTCCATAGGCCGAAAGGGAACTGAATAAAAATATAAAAGAGAATAAGAAACTCCAGCTTTGCTACAGAGATGACTGTTGTAGATACAAGTTAGTTTATTGAGTTTGCTTCGTTTTTAATGTAGGATTAGCTAGATTCGACTATTTTAGTCTGTTGAGGCTTTCTGTGGTTTCTCCTGTTCAATCACTTGTTCATTCAATCACATTATTTATTTACACCTTCAATGGGCACTTGTCTAAGACTTGAGTATGCAAGAGTAACCACAATAGAGTAATTCCTCCTCTCACAAAGGCTGTAGTCCACAAAAAGCAACAAAAACCCCATAATTATCAATGTTCTTGGGTTGAGATGGATGTTGATGGATATTCATCACATAAAGAAATATGGGCTGGGCGTGGTGGCTCACATCTGTAATCCCAGCACTTTGGGAGGCGGGCAGGTCACAAGGTCAGAAGCTCAAGACGAGCACGACGTCTCTACTAAAAATACAAAAATTAGCCAGGCGTAGTGGCACACTCCTGTAATCCCAGCTACTCAGAAAGCTGAGGCAGGAGAATCGCTTGAGCCCGGGAGGCGGAGGTTGCAGTGAGCCGAAATCGTGCCACTGCACTCCAGCCTGGGAGACAGAGCGAGACTCTGTCTCAAAAAATAAATAAATAAGAAAAAAAGGTGAAAAACACAGAAAGTTATGAATATTTAACAAACACCCTAGTCTGTGGGAGTCAGTGAAGTGAGGAAGTGAGACTTTAAGGATGGGCAAAGTTAGGGGTGGGCACATGGGAGGATGGAAGGAAGAGTCTTAGGTGTAAGAACCACCATGTTGAGTGAAAAGAGAGTGGAGCAAGATGAGGCTGGAACACTACTAGGTCAGTACTCAAAGGCCCTTAAGGAAGCCTCTCTCCATTCACAACATCGGGAAGTCATTTACACATCTTACATTTTTTTGTTGTGGACAACGGGATCTCCCTATATTGCCCAGGCAGGTCTTGAACTTCCGAGCTAAAGCTATCCTCCTGCCTCTGCCTCCCTAAATACTGGGATTACAGGAATAAGCCACTGTGCCGGCCATTTAAATTTTTTGAAATTTTATTGAGACAGAGTCTGACTCTGTCACCCAGGCTGGAGTGCAGTGGCACGATCTTGGCTCACTGCAACCTCCACCTCCCAGGTTTACTTTCACTGAAAAATCTGCATGAGGCCAGGCGCAATGGCTCAGGCCTGTAATCCCAGCACTTTGGGAGGCCCAGGAGGGTGGATCATGAGGTCAGGAGTTCAACACCAGCCTGGCTGACGTGGTGAAATCCTGTGTCTACCAAAAATACAAAAATTAGCCTGGCATGGTGGTGGGTGCCTGTAATCCCAATTACTCAGGAGGCTGAGGCAGGAAAATCGCTTGAACACAGGAGACAAAGGTTGCAGTGAGCTGGGATCACACAACTGCACTCCAGCCTGGGCAACACAGACTCACAAAAAAAGAAAAAAAAAAAAAATTCTGCATGTAAGTGGACCCTGAAAGTTCAAACCCATGTTGTTCAAGGGACAACTGTCATTTCATCTTTTAATTATTTGCATTTGGCTACTCAAAAAAGAAACTGAAATAGGCCAGGTACTGTGGCTTCACGCCTGAATCCCAGGTAGTACTTTGGGAAGCTGAGACGATGCAGCTCATTTGAGGCCAAGAGTGGGAGACCAGCCTGGCCAACAGCCTGAGAACCCCATCTCTACAAAAATTATCTGGGTATGTTGTCATGGGCCTTTGGTGCCAGTTACTCAGGGGAATGAGGTGGAAAGATCACTTGGACCAATATACGTAGATGTACATATGTATTTTATTGGACAGTGCTGCTCTAGATGAGCCAAGGACAGGCTGTAACACTCATTATGTATGGTCAGCTCCTAAAATAACTGTAGACAAAACAGGAAGCTTTTGCGTCCACACTGCCTTACAAGGTCATGAACATTTTTAATAATACTGATTTGAAAAGGCAGACCTTAATTGAAAAATGTGATGATCACAAAATGAAGGATCCACAGTGTCATTTCCTTAGTTTCCTTAGAAGGCTTAGATTTGTCACCGAAACACGGTGAAAAGCCATTTTCCCATAGAATTACTGTCTTCTGGGAAAACGAAAGGTTTATTAAAATATATTAAAAATCTTATAATCTGGCTGGGTGAAGTGGATCACACCTGTAATCCCATCACTTTGGGAGCCCTGAGGTGGGAGGATTGCTTGAGGCCAGGAATTCAAGACCAACCTGGGCAACGTAACAAGACCTTGTCTTTACAAAAAATTAAAAACAAGCTAGGTGTGTTGGTGAACACCTGTGGTCCCAGCTACTCAAGAGGCTGAGGTGGGAGGACTGCTTGAGCCCGGGGAAGCCTGCTGCACTGCACTCCAGCCTAGGACATAAAGCAAAAAGAAGAAAACACCCCATCACTTGGTTTTCATGTATAAGAAAAATATACCTAATGAGCAAGTTGGCAGGACTCAATTCCAACTTTTAAAATAAGGCTTGTCAATCAATTATTCCTATAGTCTTCCCTGATTGTAATGTGCTCTCATACTGTGATGTTTTCCAAAGGAAAGCCAAACCTTATTACTTTGTTTTAACGAAGTAAATTAACTTGAAGTTTTGCAGGGCTCCTCCACCCCTTAGTTCCAGATTTATGGAAACATTTTCTAGGCCGGGTGCAGTGGCTCACGCCTGTAATCCCAGCACTTTGGGAGGCTGAGGGTGGATCACCTGAGGTCAGGCGTTCAGGACCAGCCTGGCCAACATGGTAAAACCCCATAATTTTATAAAAATATAAAAATTGGTCGGGCATGGTGGTGGGCCTGTAATCCCAGTTACTTGGGAGGCGGAGGTGGAAGAATTGCTTGAACCTGGGAGGCAGAGGCTGCACCCAGCCTAGGCAACAGAGTGAGACCCTGTCTCAAAAACAAAAATGAAAAAAATTTTTCTAATATTTTAGTATTTTAGTCTATGCTGGAGAAGACTCCAAAGGGATAATGAGCAAAAAGCATACAAAGAACTTGTCATAAGGCACTTTATTAAAATAAAAGTGCTTACATCCCTTTAATGCATTAATCTATTTCCTGAATAACACATGTAATATTTGACAAATACTGAATACCAAGTCTGTCCCTTATAATAGGAAAACATACTATTTTAATAAGTTTTCTCCTCCCACCTTTTACATTTTTGCTCACCATGGTATTGCCTGTAGTATAGTTAACTGGCCTTAAAAAGGGCCAGGGTGGGGGTGATTTCTAGCTAGTGTTTTCTAACAGCAATTGCCAAATGCTACAGAAACCATAAAACAAATTCAAAGAAACCTCCCAGGTAACTTAAATTAACACCAGTTTTGAGAAAACCATTTTTATTATCATCACCACCCAGCTTATCTGTGCTGGATTATGTACCAAATGGCCAGATCTTCTAAAGAACATCTACATAACATTTCTTTCATGTTTCAAGAGATGAAAATAACTGTACAAGGTTAAGTACAAAAGTACACAAGACAGCGGACACGAAAAAATCCATGTATGAGATTTTATCCCCACCTGCAGCTTTTATATATTTGAAAAGTAGAATTCATGAACTAAAAAATATTGTCCTTCTATAGTCCTGTCAAGTTTAATGGAAGTGGGTTTAACCTGATTACAACACTAACACCAGTATCACTGATCTGATATTTACAAAAATTTGTATTTTTCAATAAATTAAAGTCAATGCAACACCCATGCAAGCTAGAATGCTAGCTGTTTGGTGAACAAGGACCTGACATCAGAACAAGAAGTCTATAAGTCCCAAACTTTACAAGTGTCATCATTTTCAAACTGCATCCATTCCTCGCATTGAAGATGTGAAACCCAAACCCATTCCTCTTTGTGTGTGGGTCTGTGATCTTGCCATTTCATACTGAGCATCTAAATTTCGAAATACTTCTTCCTGTTGCTTCAGAGTCTTGTAACTTTCTTCATCAACTGAGCTACACCCAGCTTCATCTTCACTCTAAAGATCAGACATAAAACATTACAATAAATTCAGATGAAGATAAATATTCTCTCACTTGACACTTTTTTATTTTTTTGCCTAGTCTGGAGTGCAGTGCTGCCATTCTTGGCTCACTGCAACCTCCAGCTACCGGGATTAAGCAATTCTTATGCCTCAGCCTCCCAAATAGCTGGGATTACAGGTGCACGGCACCACGCCCAACTAATTTTTGTATTTTCAGTAGAGAAGGGGTTTCACCACGTTGGTTAGGCTGGTCTCAAATTCCTGACCTCATGATCCGCCCACCTTGGCTTCCCAGTGTGCTGGGATCACAGGCGTGAGCCACCACGCCCAGTCCCAATTTTTGTATTGTCAGTAGAGATGGGGTTTCACAATATTGGTCAGACTGGTCTCGAACTCCTGACCTCAGGGATCTGCCCCCCTCGGCCGCCTAAAGTGTTGGGATTACAGGTGTGAGCTAGACTGACACTATTATTAAATCATAGTTTTGGCTGGGTGCAGTGTGGCTCAGGCCTGCAATCCCAGGACTTTGGGAGGCTGAGATGGGTGGATCACCTCAGGTCAGGAGTTCAAGACTAGCCTGGCCAACATGGTGAAACCTCGTCTCTACTAACAAAACAAAACCAAACCAAAACAAAAAAATATATACTTTTGGGATGTGTATTTGATCTCAATGACTTAATTTCCATTCATTATTAAACACCTCCATAGTACAAGGCAATGTTCTTTCTAGGTCTGGAATATAGCAGAGTGTAACAAAAGTTAACTTTGGTTTAGTAGGTTGGAAAAAACATAGTATGTAGAAGAAGTCAGGGTATAAATGCCACAGAGGAAAGCAAAATAGAAAACGGGGATGGAGGCTGGGCGCAATGGCTCAGAATTGTGATCCAGGGCTTTGAGAGGCTGAGGTGGAAGGACTGCTTGAGACCCGAAGTTTGAGGCTGCAGCAAGGTATGACTGCACCACTGTACTCCAGTCCGAGTGACAGAGCAAGCAGAGCAAGACTGTGTCTCTCTCACTAAGTGTGTGTGTAGGGAGGACAGTGGGTAGGGGAGATGGGAATGTTTCAGAATGGGATTGCTTGTTGTTTTACAAAAGGTGGTGGGAAAGAACTCAAACATTGACACCTGAGCAAAGATCAGAACTAAGAAAATGAGGGAAGATTAGTGCAGGACGGCTAACAGCTAATGCAAAGATTCCCTGGCACATTTGAAACTCACCTTAATACCCATCAACTTCCTAAATTTGACATTTTGGTCCTTGTTTCCAAAATTCAATTTTTCCCATATTTCAGCAGACTGGGATTTGTCCTGTTAAGAAACATTAAACTTTAGCACATGTAAAATTTAAATATATTTTTTAGGACATGAAATATCTCAACAATGTCTCAATAAAAAAAACAAATAGCATGGATGGCATTCAATCAATGTAAGTTTAATTATTTCAAGACTTAAGAAACCACAATGCAAAGAAATATAAGAGGTTGGTTATTACTCCTGTAATCCCAGCAGTTTGGGAGGCCGAGGCGGGCAAATCACCTGAGGTCAGGGGGTTGAGACCAGCCTGGCTAACATGGTGAAACTCCGTCTCTACTAAAAACACAAAAAGGTAGCCTGGCATGGTGGTGGGCACCGGTAGACCCAGGGGGGTCTCAGGAGTCTGAGGCAGGAGAATTGCTTGAACCCGGGAGGCAGAGGTTGCAGTGAGTCGAGATCACGCCACTGCACTCCAGCCTGGGCGACAAGAGCGAGACCCTGTCTCAAAAATAATAAAAATAAAAAAATGGATTTTCCTATCATAGGCCTTTTTTTTGAGGCGGAGTCTCGCTCTGTCGCCCAGGCTGGAGTGCAGTGGCCGGATCTCAGCTCACTGCAAGCTCCGTCTCCCGGGTTTACGCCATTCTCCTGCCTCAGCCTCCCAAGTAGCTGGGACTACAGGTGCCCGCTACCTCGCCCGGCTAGTTTTTGTATTTTTAGTAGAGATGGGGTTTCACCGTGTTAGCCAGGATGGTCTCGATCTCCTGACCTCGTGATCTGCCCGTCTCGGCCTCCCAAAGTGCTAGGATTATAGGCTTAAGCCACCGTGCCTGGCCTCATAGGCCTTTTTTAGCATGCAATTTTTGCAACTGCATATGCCATCTGCAATTAATGTCATTTGTCTTTGCAAATAATGTAAAAAAAAAAAAAAAAAAAAAGTACCTCATAATCTATGAAAAATCCTAAACCAAGTAGTCTCTTTTCCTTAATACTATGGTAATATTAATTTTCTTTGAAAGCTTGACTTCAATCAATTATGTTTTATTTAGTATTAACAACTGGCAAATAAGACTATCCTAGCTTTTTATTTTTTGAGACAGGGTCTCAACTCTGTCCCCGAGGCTGAAGTGCAGTGGCATGATTTTTTTTTTTTTTTTGGAGATGGAGTTTCACTGGAAACTCACTCACTACAACCTCCGCCTCCCAGGATCAAGCAATTCTCCTGTCTCAGCCTTCCAAATAGCTGGGATTACAGGGGCACATCACCACGCCTGGCTAAGTGGCATGATCTTGGCTCACTGTACCCGGTGCATAACAGGCTCAAGCGATTCTCCTGCCTCAGCCTACCATCACACCCAGCTAATTTTTTTTTTTTTTTTTTTTTTTTGAGACAGTCACTCTGTGGCCCAGGCTGGAGTGCAGTGGCCGGATCTCAGCTCACTGAAAGCTCTGCCTCCCGGGTTCACGCCTTTCTCCTGCCTCAGCCTCCTGAGTAGCTGGGACTACAGGCGCCCGCCACCGTGCCCGGCTAATTTTTTTTTGAATTTTTAGTAGAGACGGGGTTTCACTGTGGTCTCGATCTCCTGACCTTGTGATCCGCCCGCCTCGGCCTCCCAAAGTGCTGGGATTACAAGCGTGAGCCACCACGCCCGGCCTACACCCAGCTAATTTTTAAATTTTCTTTTCAGTAGAGACAGGGTTTTGCCATGTTGACCAGGCTGGTCTTGGACTCCTTGTCTCAAGTGATCTGCTCGCCTCAGTGTCCCAAAGTGCTGGGATTACAGGCATAAGCCACCCGTGTCTGGCCATCCTAGGTTCTTAGAAAGGTAAGCCCCAAGTAATCTTTTTCAATCCAAATTTGTTTTTCTAAGCAATTACTAATTAGGAATAAATGATAGAAGAGCAGAATAAGAGAACTTACCCCTTCTTTCTTGCCCTGCCAAAGCATTTTCCTTTTTTTCTCTTGTTCAGCAAATTTCATTGGATTCACAGCTGCTGGGTTATAGTAGCTAGGAACAGCTATTCCTGTCTCTGCCAAAGCTTTAGCTTGCAGGGCTGCCATCTGAGCTGCCATGGCTATCTGAGGTGTTACTTGTGTTCCTGATGCCAACAGGGCAGCAACATTGAGAACAGAACCTCCAGTAGCTGCAGCTGCTTGAAGAGGGTATAAAAATGGTTTTTAAAACATAAACAAACCTCCAGATTACATTAACAAACGATTTATAAAAAGCTATGAATGTGCAAAAAGGTAGGGTTTTCACAAAATACAAGGAAATGACTGTGTATTAGCTCACAAGTTTTTAGCAAACACTTACTGTGTTTATCGATGGACATATTTCTGCATAAACCCTTGATATACATAAAAACCATTTATTGCCAGGCGCGGTGGCTCACGCCTGTAATCCCAGCACTTTGGGAGGCCAACGTGGGCTGATCGCCTGAAGTTGAGAGTTTGAAACCAGCCTGACCAACATGGAGAAACCCCGTTTCTACCAAAAATATAAAATTAGCTGGGCGTGGTGGTACATGCCCGTAATCCCAGCTACTCGGGAGGCTGAGGCAGGAGAATCACTTGAACCCAAAAGGCGAAGGCTGTGGTGAGTCAAGATTGCATCATTGCACTCCAGCCCAGGCAACAAGAGTGAAACTCCGTTATCAAAACAAAACAAACCCATTTATTTACTTTGAGGACAGAGAATTCTGCAAATAGTAAGAAGGTACGATTTCAGTTGAAATGAACTAGTGTCTCTAAGGTATGATCACAAAAAAATAAAACCTTGTATTTTTTTTAATTTATGAAATGTTCTCATGGACATTTTGTTTGATGCTCACATCATATACCTGAAAAACAGTATGCAGGTAAGGCTGGTCGCAGTGGCTCACGCCTGTAATCCCAGCACTTTAGGATTAGGAGGCCAAGACAGACGGATCACAAGGTCAGGTGTTTGAGACCAGCCTGGCCAACATAGTGAAACCCCATCTCTACTACAAAAAAATTAGCCGGGCGTGGTGGCAGGCGCCTATACTCCCAGGTACTCAGGTGGCTGAGGCAGGAGAATCACTTGAACCCCAGAGGTGGAGGTTGTAGTGAGCCAAGATCGTGGCCAAGATTGTGCCACTGCACTCCAGTACGGGCGACAGTATGAGCCTCCGTCTCCAAAAAAAAAAGGGAACAGTATGCAGGTATTATGTTAAGGCCAAGTTGTTCAATAAAGCCCTGGTATTTCCACTGTGATTGAGGCAGTCCTCTGTAAACAAAGACACCTCTGATTACCTATTTTTGTCAGTCCAGAATATAACCTTAAAAAGTTCTTAACTTACCAACATTATGGGAACCAGCTATGAAAGATTGTAATGATGTATTAAAAACAAAATGGCTATTTGTAAACCTTTGGAGTTTCAAATAAGTGCTACTGTTTACCAGGAATGTAAACAACAACAAGAAACCATCTTCCAGATTAAATTTCATGCCAAATCAATAGTAAGCTCTTGGTCATAATTTTCTTTTCTTTTCTTTTTGTGAGACAGGGTCTCACTCTGTCACCCAGGCTGGAGTGCAGTGGTGTGATCTTGGCTCACTGCAACCTCTACCTCCTGAGTTCAAGCCTCCTGAGTAGCTGGGTCTATAGGCGCATGCAACCACGCCTGGCTAATTTTTATATTTTTAGTAGAGACGGGGTTTCGCCACGTTGGCCAGGCTGGTCTTTTAACTCCTGACCACCTGCCTTGGCCTCCCTAAGTGCTGGGATTACAGGAGTGAGTCACCGAGCCAGGCCTGATACTTTTCAAAATCTGCCATGTTTGTTATGTCTAAAAACTTGATTTCTTGAAAGAGAAATACATATTTCACATCAGTTCACTTTCTTGCACAAACTGCATTTCCAAAATGGTAAAAGATATCTGGGGCTGGGTGTGGTGGCTCACGCCTGTAATCCCAGCACTTCAGGAGGCCGAGATGGGCGATCACCATGGTCAAGAGATCGATGCCATCCTGGTCCAACATGGTGAAAACCCATCTCTACTAAAAATACAAAAATTAGCCAGACGTGGTGGTGTGCACCTGTAGTCCCAGCTACATGGGAGGCTGAGGCAGGAGAATCGCTTGAATCCAAAAGGCAGAGGTTGCAGTAAGCTAAGACCATGCCACTGCGCTCCACCTCGGGCGATGGAGCGAGACTCTGTCTCAACAACAACAAAATCTGTTGTGATGACTACAGTGTTACATAAACAAAAATACTCATTACTAATTTATCAACAAAAATTATCCACATGGACCACATCAGAAACAAGCTACAAAACACTTAAGTAAGAAAACACTAAAATAAACTTTTACAGTGTACTAATGGGAAGTAGGAATCATAGGTGATTTTCTTCCTATTATTTTCTGTATTTTTCAATTTTTCTACAAAAAGCATGTCAAACTTAGGCTGGGTGCAGTGGCTCATGCCTGCAATCCTAGCACTTTGGGAGGCTGAGGCAGGAGAATTGCTTAAGCCCGAGATCAAGAATAGTCTGGGCAACACAGTGAAAGGTCCTCTCTACAAAAAGCAACTAAGAAAACAACTAGCCATGCATGGTGATGTGGGCCTGCAGTCCCGGCTACTTGGGAGGCTGAGTGGGGAGGATCACAGACTAACAGAGCAAATCCCTGTCTGAAAAACAAAAAAACCTGAAAGAGTTCAAATCGAGATGACTAAAAAAGAATTAAAAAAAAAATTACCTGCAGCTATTTCTTGTTGTTTTTGTTTTTCAACCATTTCCTTTTCTCGCTGCTCTTGTAATTTCTTTGCCCTTTCCAACCTGCAAAAATAATTTCAATAAATTTAAAATAACACAATATAAAACCATTATGTATATATCTCTCTATATGTGCATGTACAGAGACAAGCCAATTTCCATAAAATTTTAAATTTTTAGCATCCCTCCGCCACTGATAACCCAGATGTGAAGAAAAAGCAATCATTCTTAAGATAGTATAAGTTACATTTGAAGAATACAACAACAGTGGTTTTAAACATTTTTGAATTGACTAGTCAGAAATGGGCATAGTTTTTATATGCAGTTCCAATTAACAAGTGAAAAAAAATTACATCTTGCAAATAACATTGAAAGCTGAGTAAATTTTAGAGCATGGTAAGTAGTAAATAAATTTACAGAATTATCTAAATGTTTCTTGAGGGAGAACAAACCAGCCAATCAAGACATTCAGATAATTTTTTATATTAAACAGCCTTTAGTGAAGCCTTCAATTTAATAAAAATCAAAAAGTCAAAACTAAAAGGTCAAGCAAACCTTGCCCTTCTCTGTAATCTAATAAAATGGGAAGTAAACTTCTCTAAATTAGGAAATTACTTCTAGCAGTTGAAGAAATTTATCATTTGCAAAGGAACTGGTAACATGAAACACAAATTCATCCCAAAACAAAAATGAATTTTTTTTTTTTTTTTTGAGACAAGAGTCTCACTCTGTCGCCCAGGCTGGAGTGCAAAGGCATGATCTTGGCTCACTGCAACCTCTGCCTCCCCGGTTCAAGCGATTCTCCTGCCTCAGCCTCCTGTGTAGCTGGGATTACAGGCATGCACCACCATGCCCAGCTAATTTTTGTATTTTTAGTAGAGACGGGGTTTCACCAACGTTGGTCAGCCTGGTCTCAAACTCCTGACCTTGTGATCCGCCCGCTTTGGCCTCCCAAAGTACCGGGATTACAGGTGTGAGCCACCGTGCACGGCCCAAAATTGAATTCTTGTTCATTCTATTAACTCTATTAAATGAGTAGGGTGCATACTCATTAAATTCACTAACGAGAGTATGCACACTAAACAAGCTATATGTTAAGTTTACTCTTTCTATATAGCAAATAACAAGTAACATTATCTTCACAACGAATTCCTGAAAGAGAAACTCTTTACTCCATAAGGATTCCCTCATTTATCAATCAAGCCAAATGCCACTAATGCCCTCTGTAATGTAGTATAAAGGGGACAGGAAATTTAACAAGCTATAATTTTTATTCCCTTTTATGAAGCACATATGCATGGAAGGCATAGCATAGCATAGGCTTGATTTTGTCCTTGAAAATAAGTCTATAAATTAGGAGTAACAATAAAATGTAGGTCACAGGCCGGGCAACGTGGCTCATGCCTGCAATTCTACCACTTTGGGAGGCCAAGGTGGGAGGATTGCTTGAGGCCAGCAGTTTGAGATCAGCTTGGCCAACATGCCAAAACCCTTCTTTATTAAAAAGAAAACAAAAATTAGCTGGGTGTGGTGATGCGCATCACTAATCCCAGCTTCTTGGGAGGCTGAGGCACCAGAATTGCCTGAACCCAGAAGGCAGGGGTTGCAGCGAGCCGAGATCGCACAGCTGCCAGTCTGGGCAACAGAGCGAGACTCTATCTCAAAAAAAAAAATAAGTAAATAAAATAAAATAAAAAATAAAAAAAGTAGGTCACAGATCTGAAATCTATTTCCTAAAGTTTTAAATCCCGACATTTAAGACCAAAAAAGAAACCAATATAAAAGGTCCATACATGGTAGTTTCTTATTAACAAAAAAATTCTCCAGATTTCAAGGTAGTAAATAATCTGATATTCTGAAATTAAAGGACTACATTTAAAACTTTATCTGAAAGATCACCAAGTAGTCTACATCAATGAAATGTTAGATGCTATTAACAGCTTCACTTTAAAAAAATCCAAAAACGCAAACAGGTTAGACTTACGGCATTCAAGTAAATAACTTAAGGGCTTAAAAAATATTTGTCAGAGTTAATGAAATTACAATCCAGTATAAATTAAATCTGATTTTATAATAAATTATTTCCTAATCTACTGATACTAGTTTTAGAAAGACGGTATGAGTGACTACAACTGGTTGCATTAAAATGTCCATTGAAGATTTGGAATTAATACCATTCACTAAGGTGAATGGAAAGAAGGGGTGAGCTCACACTTTTGCTGCTGTTCAGCTGCAGTTTCTGTCAGGCTGGGTTCCCAGGGCAGCACATCAGGTTACATTGTGTTACCAGCCTGGGCAACATAGGGAGACCCCGTCTTCTCTACAAAAAATACAAAAATTAGCCAGGCATGCCTGTGATCCCAGCTACTTGAGAGGCTGAGGTAGGAGGATTGCTCGGGCCCAGGAATTCAAGGATGCAGTAAGCCGTCATCATGTGCCACTGCACTCCAGCCTGGGCAGGACCCTGTCTCAAAAAACAAAACACCTTAATTTTGTAAAGAGAGAAAAAAAATCAAAATCTACAAAGTCTATTTTTCAAAATATGGGAAATGCTGCAAATAAGTGCTTGGATTTCATTTTAGTTTTTGCCTCTCTATGAGGCAGTTCTCTGAATAGTTTTGCAGATTTCAATATATAGCTGCGCCGTGTGTGGTTGCACCATTACTCATCTTTGAAACAGCAGAAAATTTATTTGTGTGTGTGTGTGTGTGTGTGTGTGTGTATCTTTTTTGAGACTGAGTCTTGCTCTACTGCCCAGGCTAGAGTGCAGTGGTGCGATCTCAGATCACTGCAACCTCTGCCTCATGGGTTCAAGCAATTCTTGTGCCTCAGCCTCCAGAGTAGCTGGGATTACAGGTAACCGCCACCACGCCCAGCTAATTTTTATATTTTTAGTAGAGACGGGGTTTCACCATGTTGGCCAGGCTGGTCTCCCAACTCCTGACCTCAAGTGATCCGCCCGCTTCGGCCTCCCAAAATGCTGGGATTATAGGCGTGACCCACTGCACCCAGCCGAAACAGCAGAAAATTAAAACAAAACAAAACAAAACAAAAACACAATGATCTCCCATAGTTATCAGGAATAAAACTTACAAGATCAAAGAAATTGGCTTATAATGTATTATCTGTTATTTGCCATCTTCAAAATAATAATATTGACAAAATTTTACTTACTGTTTCAGGTATTTTGTCTATTTGAGGGAGAAAAACAAAAAGTAAAGGAAAAGTCATCTTAGATGAGAAAATAATAGTTCTTGAACCAGATTTAAGACTCAAAAAAAAAGTTTCAAATGCAAACAAAATATTTGGGAGTCTAACTTTGAGAAAAATGAAATCAGTCAAATCACGAAGAAAAACACAGAAATTGTAGACATCTCAATCTTTTAGTTGTGCAAATGTTTATGAGAATTAAACTATTTACATAGTTCTAGATCACAAATATGCCACCATATTATTAAAGTATGTAAATCATTCTCTTACTGAAAGCATTCATCTTATCTACACAATTGAGCATTTATTTGAAGGTGAACAGGAACAAATGAATTAAGAAATATACACACCTTCTAGCTAAAGCTTCTTGTGCATCCATTGCTGTGTTTCTGCCTCTGAAGGGAGGTGGACTTGGAGTCCGGCTTAAACTTCTGCTAAATCTTCTCGGCTTTTCAATTCTCTTCTTTCTATCTCTGTAGTAAATCATATTTCATATGTCAAATTATGGCCGAATCATAACTATTTTGTTAATAAGAAATCAATTATATTTACATAGTTCAACAAAAATCTCAATGATACAAAAACATTTGCATTTTGAGATGCAAAAAATTTAAACATCTCTGTTACAGCTGAACTCACTGGAAACAATTGTTTCCAACTCCCTCATCCCTTTTTAAGAGACAGGGTCTCACCATGCTGCCAAGCCTGGCCTCCGGTGATCCTCCTGCCTTAGCCTCCAGAGTACACAGGTCTACAAGCATGCCCCATTGCATCTGGCTGTTTCCAATCTTTTGCAAAGTATATCCAATGTTTCAAAAGCTAGCCTTATACATTAGTCATTTTGTGCTTGTGTAGGTCAGTATGTACACCACAGGAATCATTCCTACATATTTTCATCTATAGTGAATTTGTAGGTATTTTTCAAAAATAAAAAGTTATTAACCACTAAAAACTAGATGTCTGGGTGGGTGCGGTGGCTCATGCCTATAATCCTAGAACTTTGGGAGGCTGAGGTGGGCGGATCACCTGAGGTCAGGAGTTCAAGACCAGCCTGGCCAACATGGTGAAACCCCGTCTCCACAAAAACACAAAAATTAGCCATGCATGATGGCGGGTACCTATAATCCCAGTCACCCGGGAGGCTGAGGCAGGAGAATCGCTTGAACCCAGGAGGCAGAGGTTGTAGTGAGCCAAGATTGTGCCATTGCACTCCAGCCTGGGCGACAGAGTGAGACTCCGTCTCAAAACAAAAAAACTAGATGTCAGTGACCAAAAAAGCACTTAAAAAAAATTTCTTAATTGGTAAGGTTCAAATTAGTAAACTACTACAAACTAGAACCACTGAGTAAAAATTCATACTGATTTAATAAAGATCAAACAAGTGATAAATCATAAAAACCAAGTTACTATATAAGTACAGGTCCCTTTTTAAATGTGTATTTCAATCTTTCACACATCGACCTAAGTTGCAATAAATTAACAAAAGAGTTAGTATTCTACTGTCTTATGCAAACAAGCAGAGAATAATGCATTCGTTGAAGAACATTTATAATTAGTTTTCCTCCTGTGCTCTTTATTGTACACTTCCTATCTCAGCAAAGCCTCCTCCCACCAATCAAGATAATCTAAATTGTGTTCATTTACAAACAAAATCTGAGGTAGTTTGCACCATACAGTGGGTTAAGCACACGGATGAAATTTGCATTTAGATATATATGAAACCTGGTCCTGGCTCTAGCACTTAATGATATTGTTTTGGAATTCTGGGGCATATTTCTTAAAAGTCTTTAAGCATGATAGACTTACCTTTCAACATGGTGGTTCTGAGAACTAGATGAGCTAACACAGGCAAAGACTTCTAGCATACAGCATATGGTAAGTATGCAAAATAGATTTCAGTTGTTTGTGAAAATAAAATAAATACAGCGAATCCAGTGTTGAACACAACTGAATTTCTTTGTTAAGACAGGATTCACTCCTGTCACCCAGGCTGGAGTGCAACAGCACGATCTTGGCTCATTGCAATCTCTGCCTTCTGGGCTCAAGCGATTATCCCACCTCAGCCTCCCAAGTAGCTGGGATCATAGGTGTGTGTCATCACGCCAGGCTAATTTTCATATCTTTTGTAGAGATGGGGTTTCACCATATTGCCCAGGCTGGTCTTCAACTCCTGAGCTCAAAAAATCTGCTCGCCTCATTGGGATTACAGGTGTAAACCACTACATCTAGCCAACAACTAGATTTTAATAGGCCTATTCATACTTGCATTTCGCAAGAGATTTATCAATCACACGAGAATATTTGTGAATGCTATTCAAGTGACTAGGTCTGTTCTTCATATGTTAGGTAATGACTAAAATAATTTATAATCTATAAATAAAATTGTGACCCACAATTTTTACATTCTCTTACTGACAGAAGATAAATGGACTCTCTGAGGTTCCTATTAAATTTTATGCAGGATGATGGTCACCTACCGACTCCTACTCCTTGTCCTACTCCTGCTTCTAGTCCTATGCCTGTGTCTTGATCTTGAGCGTGAACGAGACCTGATCCGCCGTTTCCTTTCCCTGCTTCTGGATCTTGATTTCTTCCTCTCTCTGCTTCTGGATCGAGATTTCTTCCGCTCCCTACTCCTGGAACGAGACTTCTTCCGCTCCCTGCTTCTACTACGATGGCGTCTGAAATTAAAGTGCACAAATTTGTAATTACTTAAGCGTTGTGCTGTTTCACTTATATCCATCATAAATTAGTCATTTGTAGTAATGCAAATAAGACAAGCAAGTAACTGCACTATATTATTTACAGAAAAAAGTGAGATTTTCAAAGGAAATAAACTAAAAATGAACTCTTCATTTTGTTTGATAATTTGTCCTAGAACATAGTAAAGCTATTAACATGTCAAAAGTGTTCAATGCATTTTACCCAAATTTAAGCTTCCATTTAATACTCTTCCCACAGTAGTTACAAAGCTTAATACTTCAGTTTATCTACTGAAAATTTTAGTCTGATACCACACACACCCCATAGCATTCTCCAAAAAATACCCCACCAAAAACCATTCACAAATTTGAGCTGTGGTCCAGTTTCTCAAAAATCTTTTTATCTATACTCCAACATCAAAAAAATCTAATTGCAGTCTAGCAGCAAACACCTTCTACATCACATCGATGATGCAAAAGGACTGTTTATTGGCTTAAACCACACAGTTTAACAATATGATTTTTTCAGTGCCAGACAGATTAAGTGGTTAAAAATCTCAGCTGGACAGAGTGACTCACTCCCGAAATCCCAGCACTTCAGGAGGCCAAGGCCGGCCGGCACATTGCTTGAGCCCAAGAATTCGAGAACAGCCTGCACAACATGGCAAAAACCTGGCTCTACAAAAAATACCAAGAGATTAGCTGGGTGTGGTGGCGCATGTCTGTGGTCTTAGCTGCTCAGGAGGCTGAGGTTGGATCACTTGAGCCCTGGAGGCCAAGAGGCTGCAGTGTGCTGAGAGCACACCACTGCACTCTAGTTAGGACAACACAGAGACCATCTCAAAAAAGAAAATCTAGGCCGGGTGCGGTGGCTCACACCTGTAATCCCAGAACTTTGGGAGGCTGAGATGGGTGGATCACCTGAGATCAGGAGTTTGAGACCAGCCTGGCCAGCAGGGTGAAACCTCATCTCTACTAAAAATACAAAAACTAGCCAGGCATGGGTAGCACATGCCTGTAATCCCAGCTACTTGGGAGGCTGAGATAGGAGAATTGCTTGAACCCAGGAGGCAGAGGTTGCAGTGAGCTGAGATCACACCGCTGCACTGCAGCCTGGGCAATACAGCGAGACTCTGTCTAAAAAAAAAAAAAAAAGAAATCTAGGCACTTAGTTGAGATTTAGTCATCCCTTATCCCCCGTTTTTGCATGATGAGAAAGCAAAGCACAAAGCCCAAAGGAAGACGACAACACCACAAACCCAAACAAACGAACAAGAAAAACTCCCTAATTACGATTTTTTTTGGGTGTTGCTGGGTTGATGAGAAACTTTACGTAACTCATATCTTGTTAGAAGGTACTAAATTATAATACAAAATGACTTACCTTTCACGAGACCTAGATCTTGAGTGACTTCTGCCTCTTGATGACTTTCTTTCTTTGCGTTTGTGCCTGTCCTCACCATTTTCAGATGAATTTAGTCGTTCTCTTCCTTTATCAGAAGAATGTTCTTTGTCATTATGTTCCTCAGACTTGTGTTTCTTAGAGGATTTATCTTTGGATTCATGTCTTCTTGCCTGTTTTAAGAAGAAGTTGGTTCTTTCAGGAAAATAGTGCAACAAAGAGAGTTAGTATGGGTATCAGTAGACAAAAATGTTGTGATGCAACATTAGTAACCTTAGGAGTGTGTGGCAAATAAAAAAAAATGATCTAGTTTCACATCACCCAAATGTTGCAGATGTAATTACTATTTTTTTTTTTTTACTATAAACACCCAAAATGTAGTTCCTCCCCAAAATATTTTCAATACAACCGAAATAATGATTTTTAAAGTTGAAATATTGAAAAGCCATTATGCCAGACAAAAGAGGAATCCCTTATGTTTATCTAAAAGAATACAGACCATGTATATACATCAACTTCTAAATCCAGAGTACATAATATTAAGTAATGGAGATAATGACACAAAAAGTGCACCAGAAACGCATTTCAATTAGTATAATTATTACTAAGTACTAATATTTTCTATAATTTCAAATTATTTTACACAGAGATGCAGTATCCCTTTTATAGTTATACTGCCTGCTACATCCTCTACAAGACAGCTCTTGATTTTCCTCCCAATGTCTAAACTGTGAAGGAATCACTTTTCATCTTGCAGTATCCCAATAGGCTTGGAGGAGTATTACATTTCATGTACCTAGGGTAGAAATGGCAACTGTATGTTTTAATTTTAAAGAAACCAAACTAGGTATAACAATTAATCCACGTGCCATCACACAAGACATACTGCCCCCATACTTTAAAAAGACCAAGGCCTTCACATGTGCATTCAGAGACTCAGCTAAAATTAACTGCATAATCAAGTCTCATCCTAACAAATACCAAAGTAGAAGTGCTACATACTATAGTTCCCTACAGGAAGATCTGTCAAATTCATCTTGTAGCTAAAGCTTAAAATCCTAGACATCTCTGAATCACTAAATTTTAAATCTGGAAGGAAACTCACATCCTCTAACTTAATCCCTTTATTTTATGTATAACTAACATCTAAAGTTACAAAGCTACATGGGTGAGCTGAACCTATATCCCATATTTTTCTGATGCCCAGGCTACCACTTTTCCACTGTAATAAGACACTACTGTTTCCCAAAAGGCCATAGCATGTTTCTTTGCACTCACGATTAATGTTTCTTAGAAATAAAACTTGGCCAATCATTTTGGAACATGCATGATGATACAGCTGAAAATGATCATAGTATGTAATTTATTATTTGCAGAAAAATAAGAGACCTGGAGACACAACTAAATTTTAGTTTCATTGCCAGTTCTCTATATGAGCTTAGAAAAGAAATTTTTCTTGGTTTTGCTATAAAGAGGCAGACTGGAAAAGTCTTAAGTGGTTAAACTTCTAAAGGTTTTAAAGTTTATTTCAAACCAGTTTTTCAAACATAACATTACTATTAATTTATAAAAAAAACATTAAAACCCTTAACTGATTTAAGATATATTTAAGGGAAATAGGAGTTTGAATGACTAATAGTTACCTTATCATGAAGTAGGCTTATTATTTTGCTATCTGAGTCTGCAGCGTCTTCAGTTCAGTCTCTTCGCGCATTAGCACGCTGAGTATGATTTATTATAGAAATGTTATCATGTGAGCTAAACAAAATAGTCATTTTCACAAAAACTCTCCTAAATTAAAAATTTAACAGAGCTTCCATTAGGGGAAGAGGTGAAGTCCCTGCCCACACTTGTTTTAGAAGTCCCTTGCCCAGCCCCCACAACTCTTCTTCCTTTCTGGCTAATACTTCTACTCTTACTTATTGGCTCATTCCTGTCTTCTCAGGTGGGTCAACAAGTAACTCCTCTGCAATAGAGCTGTTGCCTTTCATTTTCCTCAAGTTTGGTGTTACCGCCACCTTTTCAGCTGTCCCTCACTCAAACCTTTATTTCAAAATTCAATACTATTAGGGAAACTGAACTAGTTTGCAAAAGAAAAAACTCCTGTTATCATTCATAAAGAAAAAGCAGTCCACAGATATCTAGGGTATTGCTATGTAAAGATGATTGCTGTTTAAAAATCCTGAGCAACTCTCAGGCACCAGGAGACTCGGGACCTCAAATTAATGGAAGCTCTGTGTGACAGGCCTAAAAAAACCAATCATATTCTTCATATGAAATTTTTATTGTGAGTATTTTCACAATATAATAAAATTAAGGTTTTGAAGGTACTTTTCACATAAACATCTTCTTCAAAAATGATGAATAAAAGTCATGCTTATTTTATAACCCAATAAACCTTTTAAATTTCAAGTTTGGTACTTACCTTGACAAATGTCTTATATTCATACAAATCTTTCTACCAGACACTTTACAAGTATTTTAAAGTACCTATTCACTACAAAGTGTTAATTACCTCTTTGCTTCTGCTCCGGCTCCTGTGTTTTCTTCCTTCATTATCTGTGAATACACACCAAAATATTCACCATAAACAAAGTTGGAGAAACATCTCATCTCAAAAAACTCAACGCTGGAGAAAAATGACTCCCATTAGTCTTCTTCCAATGACTAATTTTTTTATGGCACAGGTGGGATTATTCTACATTAATACAACACATATGTGAAACAAATCAAGAAATCTGAGCAAACCAGGATATAAAGCAGCTTAGATACATCTTTTAAACAGTCATAGACTTTTAGTATTTTACATACATTCTGACCAGCCCATCTAGTTTCCTAGTCTATAGCAAATTCATAAGGGGGTTTAGTAGAGAGAGGTAAGCCATTAAGAAAAATAAAAACAAGGCTGAGCACGGTGGCTCACACCTGTAATCCCAGCACTTTGGGAGGTCGAGGCGGGCAGATCACGAGGTCAGGAGATCGAGACCATCCTGGTTAACACGGTGAAACCCCATCTCTACCAAAAATACAAACAATTAGCCTGGCATGGTGGCAGGCGCCTATAGTCCCAGCTACTCGGGAGGCTGAGGCAGGAGAACAGCGTGAACCCAGGAGGCGGAGCTTGCAGTGAGCTGAGATCCCGCCACTGCACTCCAGCCTAGGCAACTGAGCGAAACTCCATCTCAAAAAAAAAAAAAAAAAAGAAAGAAAAATAAAAACGAAAGAAAATAAACAGGCTGAATTATATTTGATACGTTCCAACATGGCGAAACCCTGTCTCTACTAAAAATACAAAAATTAGCTGGGCTTGGTGGCGCATGCCTGTAATCCCAACTACTCAGGAGGCTGAGGCCGGAGAATTGCTTGAATCTAGGAGATGGAGGTTGCATTGGGCTGAGATTGTGTCAATTTTTGTATTTTTGCTCCCGGCCTCAGGTGATCTGCCTGCCTTGGCCTCCCAAAGTGCTGGGATTACAGGCTTGAGTCACCACGCCCGGCCAACAAACTAAACGTATGTCTTCTTATACAACAGGTCTACATATCTTATATAAATGCTGATATACCACCTCTAAGAATTCATACCTGACTTTCTTTTTCTTTCTCTTGACCTTGATCGTGATCTTGAATAATGATGTTTTGAAGCTCTAGGAGAAACAGATACATCTGACTGCTCTTTTTTCTTATCTCTATCTGGTGATGTCTTTTCTGGGGCTAGTCCATCTCGTTCTGTATCACTAGCCTAAAAGTTTAAAAACAAATGATTAAAGTTCTTAATTACATTTTAAATGTTTTCAATTTCTTAAAAGAGGGGACAAAGGAAGGGAAGATAGTCCCCCACATCAATAAATCAGAATGCCTGCTTTCCAAATAAATAAATATGCTTTGTACACTAATAAGCCTGAATGACTTGAAATGACGAACCTGATACTAAAGCGAGACCTACATATTTAGACTGATGTATCTTTAGTTTTCTAACGATTATTTTTATAACTTTTAAAACATGGGGTGGAGTAGGGGAGGAATAAGGTCTCCAAGTATTTCCAATAAGCATTTAAGCAGAGAAAATACAGTCCTTTTTAGATGTGTGAATGCATTTAACTGACTTTACCAATACTTTTAAATTAGCATACATGTCAAACATCAAAAATGAGTTGTTAAAGCTTAAAGATACTCAAGATCATAAAATCTTAAAACAGAATGCCTTTAAAATATTATAAAATAATAAACAGAAAATTAACTTACCAAAGTGAGAACCTCATCTTAATGTCATAACCCTCTAATGAAAACAGCCCCTTGGCACAGTGTTGCTGCAAAATATGGTCTGCCTCTCCTCACATGTGCTCTGGGCTATGAAAATATTAAGTTGTTTCTGCTTTAAAGCACTTTGTAAGTAATTATTACAATATAAATTTTACAAGTTTCAACTAATGTGGAAGGTAGACAATGGTAGGCTATCTGACCAGAGAAGATAATATGAAAATAAAATAATTGATACACCTGGGGAATTGATTACTTAGGAAAGGTTTGCAAGCTATGGTCCTCATCCTGTTTCTGTATGGCCTTGAGCTAGGAATGGTTTTTACATTTTTTTTTTAAAGTAGTTTAGGCATATTTAATAAATAACTTCAGTAAATAGCACTGTAAAGAGTGAACTGTTAAAACCAAAGGCACTTAAAAGGCCAGTGCTGTGGCTCATGCCTGTAATCCTAGCATTTTGGGAGGTTGAGGTGGGTGGATAACCTGAGGTCATGAGTTTGAGACCAGTCTAGCCAACATGGTAAAACCCCGTTTCTACTAAAAACACAAAAATTAGCTGAGTTTGGTGGGGTGTGCCTGTAATAGCAGCTACTCAAGAGGTTGAGACAGGAGAACGGCTTGAACCCAGGAAGCAGAGGTTGAAGTGAGCTAAGATTGTGCTACTGCCCCTCCAGCCTGGGAAAGAATGTGACAGAGACTACACATGGCCCACAAAGCCAAAAATATTTACCATCCAGCTCTTTACAGAAACAGTTTATGGACTTTTCACAACATCAGAAGGAATCTGGATTGAATAAATAGGGAATCGATAGTCTTCAGCAGAAGGAATCACATTAGAGAACTTCCTCCTTTAGGAAGATTAGTCCAGAAAATGAATACCAAATATCAAGTACAATGAATGGGTATATTGTATTTTAACAAATGAAGTTGTGAGAGGTCAGGTTACTTCAACAAGTATTTACTGAGGGTCAAAAACGTGCCAAAACCAATGCTAGACTTAGGGAATAAAGTAATAAATTAAAAAAAAGAAAGGTTTTGCAGTTCAATTATGAGGTGAAAGACATAAATTACATGTTTTTCCTCTAACAATGGTATAAAAAGAACAGTAAGAAATAAAAGAAAGTAACTACCAGGGAGGCTCTCATGCCAGCATATTGTATACGTACTTATTTCTCCAGTCTGGGTGACTTCTGGAACCACAAAATTTTTATGCCGAAAGGTTTTCATCCCTTATAATAATAGAGTTCAACTTTGTCGTTTCACAGATGAGATCCAGCAACATTAGCTGACTTGCTTAAAATACTGCATCTCCATGATGCTGTATTATTAAGGACGATTCTGATTTTTCACAATGAACAGTGGACACTTGGATTTTTTCATCATTATCCTTAAGGACTATTTCAGACTCATCCACTACTTGCTAAGTGTTTGTACAGCTTACACTTAGTAAACAGAAGTGATCTCAAAAATTTTAAGCACCGCTATCACTTCTCTCAGTGCATGACACTTTCTGTCAGAGATAGAATTCCTTAACTACTGGCAAATCCCATTTACTTTTGCAGAGAACAAGACTAGAATCGAAAGCAACCCTTGCACGGAAAAGTTAGGCAGTTTTCAGGCAATGGTTTATCTAACTTTAACTTGATGCTTAACATCACAAAGCTAGGCAACAGAGAAACCTTCCTGTGACACAGGCTAACCTAAACTTACATCAACCATTTTCATCTGTAAAATATACTACGGAGCCACAACAAAAACCATCTTAACACTAAACAGACAGGAATGACATGTGGTCATTGAGGCCATGGAAAACTTTTATTTCCCTGAGGATATTTTATAGTAGCATAATACAGGGAAAAAACCACCAACAACTGAATATTAAAATTGCTCTGAAATTATCTAAGCTTTAATTTAGTACGAATCTATATGTACACATAAACGTTAACTGCAAAACAGCCTTCTATTCCAGCACTGGCTCTACGAGGCAGCCACTTTGGTTTCTTATCACTTACATTTTGTTGCAAACTCTAATAAGGGCTCGAAACATAGTAGACAAATCTTTTTCCACTGCGAAGAAGGTAAGCACTAGATTGAATACTAGGCCACTTCTCCAGGGGATTGTCTTTTTATTGAACAAGGCACAGCATAAGTACATGTTTGAATTCACTTTTTAAAATATTGGAACCTGGGCAGGCGCGGTGGCTCACGCCTGTCATCCCAGCACTTTGGGAGGCCGAGGCGGGTGGATCATCTGAGGTCAGGAGATCGAGACCAGCCTGTCCGACATGGTGAAACCCCGTCTCTACTAAAAATACAAAAAAATCAGCCGGGTGTGGTGGTGGGCGCCTGTAACCCCAGCTACTTGGGAGGCTGAGGCAGGAGAATCGCTTGAACCCGGGAGGCGGATGTTGCAGTGAGCCAAGATCGCGCCATTGCACTCCAGCCTGGACAAGAGCAAAACTCCGTCTCAAAAAAACACAAAAAAACCCTGCAACCCAAGAAAAATAGTATTACTCTTTAAGTATACTAAGGCCCAAAACACCAAACAAAGGAAAACAGTAAGTAAAAACGAGTCTAAACTCAATCAACTAGATATTGGAAGGGTAGGGAGTGGAAGAAAATCATCTGCCTAATACCAGGCATTCCAATTATTGGGAAGAGCAAACTTTAAAATTATCACTACGTTTAGGAGTCATAATTATTACGGAAAATGATATAATTTTTTAGTAAAAAGGAATGCAAAATCTTTACATTTTCCTTTTAACGGAATAAAAATAAAGTAAGCACAAAATAATGTGGATCCGTCAGAATTGGGCATCTTATACACACGCAGGCTTATTGTTCAGAATAGGTAATTTACGAACGGTAGCTCCTCTTGGGTCAACGAAGGGTTTAAATTTAAAGGAGCAACGTCAGTGACAAGACTTAACTATAATTCTTCTCGGACTTCAAATTGATGACATCACGGGCCACTTCAGAAACCGCGCATCAGTCAGAATTGGTAGTTCCACAACCTTTTAAGCTGAATTTTCACTCCTTTTCAGCAATACCTTCCTAGCTCGTTAATACACAATAATAAGGCTTATACTGACAAACACTAATTGGAATTATACAACTAGAAGCATCTCATTGAGCGTACAAAAAAAAAAAAATCGCTACAAGTCGCTCTCTTCTGCCACACTATCCCTTAACAGACATCGCCTTTTTGATCCAGTACTTTTCAGAGACCACTCCTGATCGTCTTTCTCTTTCCCAGCCCCTTTCTCCACTGCAAATTCTCAGTCCCTAAAAAACTTAGTATAAATCACTGGCCAGTGTGAATAAGCGAAAATGGAGGAAGTTCAGCGGGCCAAAAGGAACGTAGGATTGGAGAAGAGGTGAGGAAAGTTCTGGAAAAAAAAGGCACTCCCTGCGGCTCCCCACCCCCATCAACACCGCCTTACTTCCCCCTCCCTACAGCAGGCAGCCATGATGGCGGGCGCAGAAGAAGGCCGCGGCGCCATTTTGTCCACACACATACACACGAACAAGGCTCTGAGAGCCGTTCACCCACTCTTTGGAACGTAGTAGAAAAATATCCCTGGCTTTAAACTCAGATTCGGTACCTACCGCCATAGTTCAGAGTCCCGGCCGCTAGAGCGGCGCCTCCACTTGTCGCTCTCAACAGTACCGGCCGCTCCGAAGCTTCGCCTCAGACTAAATCGCTCGCGCGAGAGACCCGGATGGCACAAAGGCGACGAGGCCCGGCGCGTCGCACAGCTTGCTGGGAGTAAAAAGGGCGGTAACAAGAGTTTCTATAACAACGCAATTCGAGGCGGTGATTGGGTGTTCTTTCAAAGGGGCGTGTAAGGACAATGAAGAGGGCGGGGCCAATAATACAGCCTAGGAATGCGCAGTCGGGAGAACAGAACGGGCGGAACTCAGGGTGGGGCAACGTCCTATTTCGAGTCTAAAGTAATCTTGGTCTCGTCCGGCCGCCGTAAAGGGGTTGGGTTTAGTGTTCTCCCGCCAATTTAAACCTGTAGGGTGGAACCTAAAGATTAGAGGCGGTTGTGTGAGTCAGGAAGAAGGGCCGGATACTTGAGTGTTTCTCTTTAGTTTCTTCAATTGCAGGTGAGGACGGGGAGTTGCGCTGTGTAGGGAACTGGGGATGGGCTCAGGACGAAGTAACTGCAGCCTCTCCTCAGTTCCTATTTTTCCCTTTAACGCCGTCAGGAGAGAGGTTGGAGTCGGTTTTTGCGGGCGGCGGTGTCCAGCGGAGAGCGTTTAAGTACGGAGGCCTAACTGACAAGTGTTTCATCTTGCTCATTCTCTCCTATTCGCGAATCTGTTCTGCATTCCGCCGCCAGAGTGATCTCAAAATTATCAGATCAGGCCACTCGTTTGCTGAGTTCCCCTCTACCCCTTGTACTGAGAATAAAATTCAGTCTTGAAGTCGAGGTTTTTTTGGGCTCCACTGCTCTCTCCCTCACTGTCTTCTACTTTTGCTTTGACCCGGCAGCAGCATCAAACGCTTCCTACCCAGCCTCTGAGCCTTTGCACTCTGTTCCCTCTGCCTACGTCGCGTTCCGCCTAAGTTTTGCGTACTTGACTTCTTGTTATTCAGGTCTCAGCTCAGATGTCACCTCCTTCCCTTCCCAAACAAATCCTTCTTCAGCGACGCCTCACCTCATCCATTTAATCACTGTTTCCTTCAAATTATTTAGCACTTTTTGCAATTATTTGTGCATTTGCTTTTTTTGTAGAGGTAGCGTAACAAGATGTGTATTAACTATTTTATTTTTGTCCGTTTTTCCCGCAAAAACATAAACTTCGTAATGGCAAAGACATTTTGTGCTTTGTTCAAGCTATACTGCCAGTTCCTACAAAGGTGCCTGGCACATAGTAAATAGGTATTCAATAAACATCTGTTGAATAAGTAAATGTGGCAGTTATGGGCGGTTTCTCTATTTCACAGATGTGGGAAATTGAGACCTATAAAGGTATTCATTCCAGCCTGTCCCTCCTCCTCCATCTCCTCACTCCCACCCAAACACCAGTCACTAAAACTGTTCTCTATTCTCCAAACATGTTTTGTTTGTGTTCCCTTGCTTATGCTCTTAGGAAGAACTCTTTCAACATTTATAAAACTAAGATCTTCAATTCTCAGCCCAAGTGTTACCTGCTTCCACTAATAACAAATTAGCTAACACCTAAAATTGAATGTTTGCCATCAACCAAGCATTGTTCTATGAACATTTAAAACTCACAACATTGGGAGTCTGAAGCAGAAAGATTGCTTGAGCCCAGGAGATCAAGGCCAGCCAGGGCAAAATAGTGAGACCTTCGTCTCTCAAAAAACCAGAAGTAAAAAATAGAAAACTCCTTCAGGTGGGTACAACTACGTTAGTCCCTTGGTATTGGTATCCACAGGAGATTGGTTCCAGTACCTCCCACAGATACCAAAACCCAGGGATGCTCAAGTCCTTGTCATAAAATGGCATAGTATTTGCATGTGGCCTGGGAACATCTGCCTGTATAATTTAAATCATCTCTAGACTACTTATCTTACCCAACAATGTAAATGCACTATGCCTGTAGGTGGAATCTAGGGATGTGGAACACATGGATATGGAGGGCCAACTATATGTATATATTTTTTCCTTGATGGAGTTTCACTCTTGTTGCCCAAGCTGGAGTGCAGTGGTACAATCTCAATTTACTGCAACCTCCGCCTCCCGGGTTCAAGCAATTCTCCAGCCTCAGCCTCCTGAGTAGCTGGGATTACAGGCACACACCACTACGCCCAGCTATTTTTTTGCATTTTTAGTAGAGAGGGGGTTTCGTCATGTTGGCCAGGCTGGTCTCAAACTCCTGACCTCAGGTGATCCACCCACCTAAACCTCCCAAAGTTCTGGGATTGCAGGCATGAGGCATGAGCCACCATGCCCAGCCTGTATATTCTTATTTTATAAATTAGGGAATTGAGGAACAGAAAGGTTAAGTGATCACCCATAGACAGCTGCCTAGTCATTGTGAGAGAGCATCAAGTCAGAAATCGTTTCTTCCTTGTGCTATACCTTTTATAGATACTAAAACATACTTCTAGTAGCACTTATGAAACCAATTGTAATGATTTGATTATCATTCCCTACCAGGATTATCATTCCCTACCAGTCTTGATCCAAGGATTGTTTTTCTCCTTAGTGTTCCTTTCCCACCCAGACTCCAGGTAATGTAGTTTATGTAAACCTTTACTTTTTGAGATGGTTAAACCTCATAAGATTTCAAGCTTAGTCTTTTTTTTTTTTTTTTTTTTGAGACAGAGTCTCGCTCAGTCGCTGAGGCTGGAGTGCAGTGGCGCGATCCCGGCTCACCGCAAGCTCCGCCTCCCGGGTTCACGCCATTCTCCTGCCTCAGCCTCCCAAGCAGCTGGGACTACAAGCGCTTGCCGCCACGCCCAGCTAATTTTTTTGTATTTTTAGTAGAGACAGGGTTTCACCGTGTTAGCCAGGATGGTCTCGATCTCCTGACCTTGTAATCCGCCCGTCTCGGCCTCCCAAAGTGCTGGGATTACAGGCTTGAGCCACCGCGCCCGGCCTCAAGCTTAGTCTTTGGTCCAGAAACCTAATTCATTTTTTTCTCTTTCCCTAATCATTTTTATTTATTGTATAATAATACTATGATAGCATTAATGGACTTTTTCTGAACTTCATCTGGAATCTTATCATCCTATGATATCCCAGACAATCTGGCAATTAAACCTACACTGTTTGCTGCTATACTGATTAAAGGTTTATTTCTAATGAAAACTTGGTATAATTCCAAACTAGACACACAAAAGTAGTGGAAGCTCTAGGATACATTGGTAAGATCAGAATTGTTGGTCTGTGTGCATAAACCAATATGTTCTCTGGTAACCATGATAGCTCTAGTTCCATTTATGTTATTGGCCCAAAGTGTTTAGTGGCCACAGCAATAACAAGAAGACAAAGATGTCTGTATATGTTACTGTTAGACTTTTGTTTTTGTTTTGTAAGTAAGCTTTCTCATTTCCCAAGGAACCGGGTTCTATGCAACAAGATAACAAGGTGTCTAATTTTATGTTGTTACAGGAAAGACAGTGATTACTGACTCAGGAAGACAGTCTCAGAAACATGTGGAATGATATTGAGCTGCTAACAAATGATGATACCGGAAGTGGGTACCTGAGTGTCGGTTCAAGAAAAGAACATGGAACTGCTTTATATCAAGTAGATATGCTAGTGAAGATCTCTTCTGAAAAGGTAGTGATTATTACACTGACTGTTTCATTCACAGAATTTTTACTGAGTGCTTAGTAGGCCTAGGGGCCCACAGTGAATATTTTGTGAATGAATGTAGCACTTCCTCAGGGAATCAAGATTCAATCTTAGATTGCTAGAAATTCACATCTGAATACCCTCTGCATCATGTCAGGATCAGTATTTTCACGACTGAAGGATTCTTAGTTCCTCTTAATATTTCATGCATACTACATATGTGTAAGTTGATACAAAGAGTATTTTTTTTTTTTTTTGAGACAGAGTCTTGCTCTGTCACCCAGGCTGGAGTGCAGTGGTGTGATCACGGCTCACTGCGATCTCTGCCTCCCAAGATTCAAGTGATTCTCGTGCCTCAGCCTCCCGAGTAGCTGAGATTACAGATGTGTGCCACCATGCTCAGCTAATTTTTTGTATTTTTGTAGAGATGGGGTTTCACCATGTTGGCCAGGCTGGTCTTGAACTCCTGGCCTCAAGCAATCCACCCACCTCAGCCTCCCAAAGTGCTGGGATTACAGGTGTGAGCCACCGCGCCCGGCATACAAAGAATATCTACCACTAATGTAGGAAATAAAATGTTACCAATAGAGTTAAAGGCTCTGAGGGTCTATCCCTGAATCTATGTTCCTCCTGTTCCCTACCAGAGTCAAGCACCCTGCTGAGTATGAGGTTTGTCCATGCATTTCTTTCTACATTTTAACTTTCTTCTGTCAGTAATTGCACCATTCTTGCTCCATGCCTGAAACCTTATTCTTTGCCTTGCATAGAAGGTACTATTAGGTGGGTGTGGTGGCACGCACATGTAGTCCCAGCTACTTGGGAGGCTGGTATTTAATTCTTTTTTTAATTAAAAAATTTTTAATTTTTACTCAAATGGATTCTGACAGATAATTCTCTTAATAAGAAAAAAACCTAGAGCAAAAGACAGGGCATCCACTGGGGATGTTATTCCTAAATGGAATTAAATTTATGCTTTTGACTTTTTTTTTTTTAAACTGGCTGATGGGATTTAAAAAAGAAATCATTCTTTATGCTGCTTTAAGCTGGTGTCTGTTGAACTGCTGCTTTTTTTTTTTTTTTTTTTGAGACAGAATCACACTGTTGCCTAGGCTGGAGTACAGCGGTGTGATCTGGGCTCGGCTCATGCAACCTCTGCCTCCTGGGTTCAAAAAATTCTCCTGTCTCAATTTCCCAAGTAGCTGGGATTACACGTGCCACCATGCTACAAAAAATTTTTGTATTTTTAGTGGAGATGGGGTTGCCCAGGCTAGTCTTGAACTCCTGGCCTCAAGTGATCCGCCTGCCTTGGCCTCCGAAAGCGCTGGGATAAAGGCATGAGCCATTGCTCCTGGGTTTTACTGCTTTTAATGTACCATGAATCGTATTAAATGCAGCATAGTCCAACAATAAGATAACTAATATAGGATAAACATTAATTATGAGTAGTACAAATAAATCTCATTGTATTTTTTGGCATTAAATTATTAGAGGCAAAAATGTAAAGTACAGCATAATTTTTAAAAATTTTTTGAATCCTTCAAGACATCTGAAAGCGCAGTTTCTATAATGAGGAAATGACGTCTATTTTTTAGTATTTTTGTTTGTTTGTTTGAGATGGAGTCTTGCTCTGTTGCCCAGGTTGGAGTGTGGTGGTGCAATCTCGGCTCACTGCAAGCTCTGCCTCCCGGGTTCACGCCATTCTCCTGCCTCAGCCTCCCGAGTAACTGGGACTACAGGTGCCTACCACCGTGCCTGGCTAATTTTTGTATTTTTTGTAGAGACGGGGTTTCACCATGTTAGCCAGGATGGTCTCGATCTCCTGACCTTGTGATCCACCCGCCTCAGCCTCCCAAAGTGCTGGGATTACAGGCGTGAGCCACTGCGCCTGGCCATTTGTATTTTTTTTGTTTTTTTTTTAAGAGAGGTTCTCACTCTGTAGCCCAGGCTGGAGTACAGTGACGTGATGTTGACTCATTACAACCTCCCACTCTTGGGTTCAAGTGATTCTCCTGCCTCAGCTTCTGGAGTAGCTGGGATTATAGGTGCCTTCCACTACGCCTGCCTAATTTTTTTTTTTTTTTTCCTTTTTGAGACGGAGTCTTGCTCTGTCGCCAGACTGGAGTACAAGTGGCGTGATCTCAGCTCATTGCAGCCTCCGCCTCCCGGGTTCAAGTGATTCTTCTGCCTCAGCCTCCTGAGTAGCTGGGAATACAGGCACGAGCCACCATGCCCAGCTAATTTTTGTATTTTTAGTAGAGATGAGGCTTCACCATGTTGGGCAGAATGGTCTCGATCTCTTGACCTTGTGATCCACCCACCTCGGCCTCCCAAAATTCTGGGATTACAGGCGTGAATCGCCGTGCCCGGGCTTTATTTTTTAATATTATCAGGAGCCTTAAAACATGGAAGTGGCTCAGGCCTTTCTTGACCTCAAAGTTGCTGTTGAAAAATAGTAGTGTTTGTGTATAGAATCTTGGATTCTGTTAGGAACTAAAATTCTATCTATTATTAACACAGGGCATATACTTATCAACATGTTTTGAACATCTGCTATGTTCTGAGCCCAGTATTAGGCACTTGGACATAAGATGGCATCTTATTCATTCCTTTTAGGATCTTACCTTAAAGTTAGGCACACAGGACCCAAACAATAAAAGATATTTAGCTGTGCAAGTCAGTATATGCTAAATGCCAAATGAACAGTATAGACACTAAATGAGTAGGAATTCAATCGATGGAGAGCTCATTTTGGGTTGAGCAGTTTAAGGAGCATTTCCTTAAGAAACTATGTGTAAGCCCAGTGTGGTGGCATGTCCTATAGTCCCAGCTACTCAGAGGCTGAGGTAGGAGAATGGCTTGAGCCCAGGAGTTCGAGGCCAGCCTGGGCAACATAGGGAGACAACATCTCTAAAAAAAAATAAAAATTAAAAATAAACTACACTAGCTTTGGGCCTTAAGAAGGAGAACAGTTTAGGCAGAGAGAACCGTGTGGATAGATCCCTAGAAGATATAGTGCTGTTCTTTTTTTTTTTGAGGTGGAGTCTTGCTCTGTTTCCCAGACTGGAGTGCAGTGGTGTTATCTCGGCTCACTGCAACTTCTGTCTCTCAGGTTCAAGTGATTCTCGTGCCTTACCCTCCTCAGTAGCTCGGATTACATGTGACCTCCACCACGCCTGGCTAATTTTAGTGCCATTCCTTGTTGGCAGTGCCTTCGTGTAACCTTTTACTAGTTGAAGAAGCAAGTAAAAAGATAAGAAGGAGGCCGGGCGCAGTGCCTCACACTTGTATTCCCGATACTTTGGGTGGTTGAAGTGGAAGGATCATTTGAGTCCAGGAGTTCTAGACCAGCCTTGCCTACATGGTGAAAACCCCATCTCTAAAACAATAAATAAATGAATTAGCCAGGTGTGGTGGTGTGCATGTGTAGTCCCAGCTGTTTGGGTGGAGGAGGCATGAAGATCCCATGAGCCCAGGCGTTTAAGGTTGCAATGAGTTATGATGGCATCACTGCATTCCAGGCCGAGCAACAGAGGGAGACCCTGTCTCAAAATAAAGAAGAAAATAAGGGCCGGGCGCGGTGGCTCAAGCCTGTAATCCCAGCACTTTGGGAGGCCGAGACGGGCGGATCACGAGGTCAGGAGATCGAGACCATCCTGGCTAACACGGTGAAACCCCGTCTCTACTAAAAAACACACAAAAAAACTAGCCGGGCGAGGTGGTGGGCGCCTGTAGTCCCAGCTACTCGGAGGCTGAGGCAGGAGAATGGCATAAACCCGGGAGGCAGAGCTTGCAGTGAGCTGAGAACCGGCCACTGCACTCCAGCCCGGGCAACAGAGCGAGACTCCGTCTCAAAAAAAAAAAAAAAAAAAAAAAAAAAAAAAAAGAAAATAAGGTAGAAGAGGGGTCAGAATGTTGGGGAATTTTCAAGGATTACACCTGGAGAAGATGACTTTTGGAATAGTCATAAAATGAGGTGAATAGCTGCATTTTGTCAGGGAAGAATAGGACTAGTTAACATTTACTGAGCATATACTATGTGCAAGGTTCTCTTATAAGCCCTTTACATGAATTCGTTTCATCTTTATTCAGGTGAACCTTGTTGGTATTATTATTATTATTACTCTTTTACAGAGAGTTAGTTGACGCATTTGCCTAAGATCACTCAGCTAGTAAGGGACTGAGCTTCCTCAACCACTAATCTGTCCAAGTGCTTCAAGACAGCTATGTGTGGGAAGCTCTGATTTGGCTTGTCTAGTGTTTTTAAAAATGTTGACTTAGCTGCCAATATTTAAAAATCAGAACATGTCACATAAAGAGCCAGCTTCTGTTGATGAATGGGGAGGTATGGCCATGCCAGTGCTGCATCCCCACCAGGCTTCCCACTGGCTGGTGTGAAGCAGATTCTATTCTTTCGTGTCTGTGGGGGTGTGGACCCTCCAGTTCACAGTTCACCACCATTCCCCTGCCTAGCATATCCACGACACCAAGACTTCATGCCAATCTTGATTAATTCATTATGTTAATGCCTGGCTCCTGCATCATAAAGTCAATCCTGAGGAAATAAGGATTTGAACGTGAGAATCCCTTGCCCTTCCTGCCCATCCTGAACTGTTTTTCTACTTAGGATCCTGGATGGATTCAAGATACACCATACAAAGAAAAACTCGATGATTAAGTAGATCAAGGGGCAAAGAAAAAAAGCCTATCAAGTTTTAAAGTGGGGTATTGGGGAATTTGATGATACTATTGATAAGTATTGTTAAACTCGTATAAAAATGTTTGAATTTTCATCATGCTTTTCTCTCCCACAGGCCTCATTAAATCCAAAGATACAGGCATGCAGTTTAAGTGATGGGTTTATTATTGTAGCTGACCAATCAGTGATATTGCTTGACAGTATTTGTAGATCACTTCAATTGCATCTTGTCTTTGGTAAGTATAATGCAATGAAGTAAGATAAATTGGAAGTCAAGTATATCTGCTGCCAATTTCTGTTGGATTGCCTCCTCTTTACTCCATTATTTCTGAGATTTCAAATTCGACCAATTTCAAGTAATTAAGCTTGAGTGCTCAGTGCCTTATTTGCGCTGGGCACTAGAGTCAAAGGACACCAAGATCCCTTCTCTCTTTACATCTAAGGGTAAATACACATGTAAAGCAACAATTTAGTTTGCTTGTTTGTGTTAGAATACTATGGAAAATATGAGCTCATTTGTGTTCAAATTCCTGTATCTTGTACAGAATTTCGGTATCATTAATCGGTATTTGCATATTTTTAGAATGAATAGCTCTCTAAAAATCCTTTAACATACTTATGAATTAATTCTTCATCAAGCTACAAGACTTCAAGTACATGCAGATGTGGACTTGAGAGTGAATTACAGCCGAGCGTGGTGGCTTATGCCTGTAATCCCAGCACTTTGGAAGGCTGAGGCAGCTGGATCACTTGCGGTCAGGAGTTCAAGACCAGCCTGGCCAACATGGTGAAACCTCGTTTCTACTAAAAATACAAAAATCACGCCTGTAATCTTTGTACTTTGGAAGGCCCAGGTGGGTAGATTGCCTGAGCTCAGGGGTTTGAGACCAGCCTGGGCAACACGGTGAAACCCCGTTTTCTCTACGAATATATACAAATTAGCTGGCTGTGGTGCTGTGCATCTGTAGTTTCAGCTACTCGAGAGGCTGAGGTAGGAGAATTGCTTGAACCTGGGAGGTGGAGGTTGCAGTGAGCCAAGATCATGCCACTGCACTCCAGTCTGGGTGACAGAGCAAGACTGTCTCCAAAACAAAAACAAAAACAAAAATTAGCTAGGCATGGTGACATACACCTGTAATCCCAGCTACTCAGGAGTCTGAGGCAGGAGAATTGCTTGAACCCAGGAGGCAGAGGTTGCACTGAGCCAAGATTATGCCACTGTACTCTAGCCTGAGTGACAAGAGTAAGAGTCTTGTCTCAAAAACAAAGAAGAGTGAATTAAGGGGTAAATCAATGATTGTACTGAGCTTAGGCAAGAATATTATGAAAGTTTTTTTTTTTTTTTTTTTTTTTTTTGAGATGGAATCTCGCTCTGTCACCCAGGCTGGAGTGCAGTGGCACAATCTCGGCTCACTGCAAACTCTGCCTCCCGGGTTCACGCCATTCCCCTGCCTCAGCCTCCTGAATACCTGGGACTACAGGCACCCGGCATCATGCCTGGCTAATTTTTTTTGTGTATGTATATATATATATTTTTTTGAGACGGAGTCTCGCCCTGTCGCCCAGGCTGGAGTGCAGTAGCCGGATCTCAGCTCACTGCAAGCTCCGCCTCCCGGGTTTATGCCATTCTCCTGCCTCAGCCTCCCGAGTAGCTAGGACTACAGGTGCCCGCCACCTCACCCGGCTAGGTTTTTGTATTTTTTAGTAGAGACGGGGTTTCATCGTGTTAGCCAGGATGGTCTCGATCTCCTGACCTTGTGATCTGCCCATCTCAGCCTCCCAAAGTGCTGGGATTACAGGCTTGAGCCACCGCGCCCGGCATATTTTTTTTTTTAGTAGAGACAGCGTTTCACCGTGTTAGCCAGGATAGTCTCGATCTCCTGACCTTGTGATCTGCCCGTCTCAGCCTCCCAAAGCGCTGGGATTATAGGCATGAGCCACCACACCCGGCCCCGAAAGTTTTTTCTTTCTTGAGTAGAAATTTTTTTTTTTTTTTGAGATACAGTGTCGTACTGTCACCTAGGCCAGAGTGCAGTGGTGTGATGTTGGCTCACTGCAACCTCCTCTTCCAGTGTTCAAGCAATTCTCCTGCCTCAGCCTCCCAGGTATCTGGGACTACAGGCACCCATCACCACGCCCTGCTAATTTTTTTTTTTTTTTTTTATTTTTAGTAGAAACAGGGTTTCACTATGTTGGCCAGGCTGGTCTCAAACTCCTGACCTCGTGATCCACCCACCTCGGCCTCCTGAAGTGTTGGGATTACAGACGTGAGCCACTGTGCCCGGCCTTTTTTTTTTTTTTTTTGCTGAGACTGAGTCTCGCTCTGTGGCCCAGGCTGGAGTGCAATGGTGTTCTCTCAGCTCACTGCAACCTCCACCTCCCAGGTTCAAGAGATTCTTCTGCCTCAGCCTCCCAAGTAGTTGGGATTACAGGTGCCTGCCACCATGCCTGGTAATTTTTGTATTTTTAGTAGGGTCGGGTTTCACCATGTTGGCCAGGCTGGTCTCAGATTCCTGACTTCAAATGATCTATCCACCTTGGCCTCCCAAAGTGCTGGGATTACAGGCGTGAGCCACTGTACCCAGCCATTGAGTAGAAGAAATTTTAAGAGACAGATAGTTGTTGAAACTTTTACATAAGAACTTAACTGAAAAGGAAACAGAACGCATGCATTTTGGAACATATCTTGATTGCAACATGGAGGCAATAAACTTGTGTTTTATGAAATCTTGATGTACTGACGCTGATTAGTCCACAAGATTCACAGTTTCTTCTATGAAATGGTGGGATGCGGTGATGATGATCCATTTGTGGAAAGACATCGTGGCAGAATAACTTGTGTTCGTAAGCCAGTTACACCTTGCTGTTTTCTTGTCCCTTCCCTTACTGCTTTGTTTTCTGTTACCTTGGCCTTCTTGCTTTTGCATGAATACAACAGGCACTTCCCACCCGATGATCTTTCCTCGAGCTGTGCCCACCGTCTGAATGCTCTGAATGCTCTTCCATTTTAGCCATTTGGCTAATTTCCTCACCTCTTTCATGTCTCCTGTGAGCTTTCTAATTGACACTGCAAAACGCGCCATTCTTCTGAGCTCTCTTACCTGGCTCTACATTTTTTTTCAGAACATCTGTCACCTTCTTACATGTCTTAGAGTTTGTTTATTATGCTAATTGTTTATCAGCTATTTCCTTTTTTTTTTTTTTTGAGACAGTGTGACGCTGTCGCCTAGGCTGGAGTGCAGTGGCGCAATTTCAGCTCACTGCAGCCTCCACCTCCTGGGTTTAAGCAATTCTCTTGTCTCAGCCTCCCGAGTAGCCTGGATTACAGGCACGTGCCACCATGCCCAGCTAATTTTATATTTTTAGTAGGGTTGGGGTTTCACCATGTTGGCCAGTCCTGACCTCAAGTGATCTGCCTGCCTTGGCCTCCCAAAGTGCTGGGATTACAGGTGTGAGCCACCACGCCTGGTCATTTATCTGCTATTTCTGTCTTAGAATATGAACTCTGTGATGGTGGTAATCTTTTGTTACTGTTCTCAGATATGTGCAAAAGGCCTAGAACAATGCTTAGCATGAAGTAAGTGCTCAATAAGTATTTGTTGACCAGCTGCTTGCAGTGGCTCACATCTGTAACCTGGGATGTAATTGGGAGGCAGTGATGGACAATCGCTTGAGCCCAGGAGTTTGAGACCGGTCTAGGTAACATGGCAAAACCCCATCTCTATAAAAAGTACAAAAAATTAGCTGGCCATAGTAGTGTGTACCTGTGGTCCCAGCTACCTGGGAGGCTGAGGCGGGAGAATTGCCTGACTGAGCCCAGGAAGTCTAGGGTGTGGTGAACTGGGGTGGTACCACTCCACTCCAGCCTGGGTAGTAGAGTGAGACGCTGTCTCAAAAACAAAACAAAACAAAAAATATTTGTTGACTGAATAAAAGTCAACAACATTCTTTTTTACTTTCATCACATCTGTTTTGCAGTATTTAGAAGTAACTTAAGTAATCGTTGGCTTTTTAATGAGAAAAATTTGTATTTTTTTTGTATGGGAAATAAGGATTTTCAAAGGAAGCTTATAACTTTGATTTGAAATTTTCAGATACTGAAGTGGATGTAGTTGGCCTTTGTCAAGAAGGAAAGTTTCTTTTGGTTGGCGAGAGAAGTGGCAACCTACATCTTATTCATGTAACATCAAAACAAACACTACTCACTAATGTAAGATCTTGTTATATTTTAATTTTCATTATTTAAATTCTAAATCTCTTAGATAACTAAAACTTCAGCAAACTATTACTTAACACGTGTTTTAAATTAAAACAATGTTTTTTTGAACAGTTAAGCTTCGAAGGTGTTACCATAGCTTGGATCCTGAGTTTTTGGCTCTCGTGTAAATAGAAATTAACACCAGGTCAAACAGAAATTTTCCCAGGGAAGGTTTAGTAGGCTTGTGGCTCAAGGAATCTCAAGGGAACACCGTATGGGAGAGGGATCCCAAGTGCTAGCTTCCCGAAGGGTTTAGCTCTTGTCGTTTTGAGGAAGCTGAGGTGAAAAGAGTGATTTGTAGGCATGTAGAGGCAGGGAACTTTCAGCACCTGTGAATTGATTGCATCCTTTTTCATGTGTTGTATGTCTCATTACCATGTTAAATTTCCATCCCTGGGTATGATTTTTAGTATCATAATTAGGTTAAAATGAGGAAATACTCGGTTAAAGGCCAGGGCTGAAGTCTATCTTGTGCTCAGCTGGCTGGATCTGGTCAGGTGCTAGAGTCCCGCTTTACTAACCTTGGAAGATGGTCAGGTTTTTATTAGGAATGCGAGAGTCCCACTTTAACAACTTTGGGAGAAGTAACTCCAGGAGACAAACGGTTAGGTTCTTGTGTGGTTGGGAATTCAGCTTGGTCAGCTAAGTCAGGAGCAGGCAGCTTGTTAACGGAGGCAGGAAGGTAGAGGAGGGAATGCCCAGACATATGAAGCCTTTGGGGTCTTGGTTACAATGTCTCTTGCCTGCCAGGATTGAGTTTCTTCCCTGTACTGAATGGTATTTTAAATTAAAAGAATGTTTTTTTGAAAAATTAAGCTTTGAAGGTGTTACCATAGCTTGGATCCCAAATTCTTGGCTCTCACGTAATAGAAATTAACACCAGGTCAAACAAAAATTTTCTTAGGCCAGGTTTAGTAAGCTTGTGGCTCAAGAAATCACAAGGGAGCAGTCTCAAAGGTATTTAGTACGCTTGTCCAAAATAGTTTTCCATTTTAAAAGTAAGATGTTTGGAATATAGGCAGAATTATTGCTAATGAGAATTGATAACTCTAGTTTAAAGAATAAAATCCTTGATTGTAGTTTTCTGTGTTCAATTTTATTGTTTGAAATTAATTTGCATTTAGGCATTTGTTCGGAAAGCTAGTGATGAAAATCGGCGGACTTACCAGAATCTTGTCATTGAGAAGGATGGTTCAAATGAAGGTAAGTTTTCCTGAAGTTTTTTTGAAGGCCTTTTTTTTTTTTTTCTGAGATGGAGTCTCTCTCTGTCTGTCGCCCAGGCTGGAGTGCAGTGGCCGGATCTCAGCTCACTGCAAGCTCTGCCTTCCGGGTTTACGCCATTCTCCTGCCTCAGCCTCCTGAGCAGCTGGGACTACAGGCGCCCGCCACCTCGCCTGGCTAGTTTTTTGTATTTTTTAGTAAAGACAGGGTTTCACTGTGTTAGCCAGGATGGTCTCGATCTCCTGACCTCGTGATCCGCCTGTCTCGGCCTCCCAAAGTGCTGGGATTACAGGCTTGAGCCACCACGCCCGGCCTTTTTTTTTTTTTAAATGGAGTCTCGCTTTGTCTCCCAGGCTGGAGTGCAGTGGTGCAATCTCAGCTCACTGCAACCTCCAGCTCCCGGGTTCAAGCGTCTCCTGCCTCAGCCTCCTGAGTAGCTGGGATTACAGGCGTGTGCCACCACACCCGGCTAATTTTTGTATTTTTAGTAGAGATGGAGGTTCACCATGTTGGCTGGGCTGGTCTCAAGCTCCTGACCCCAAGTGAGTGATCCACCGGCCTGGGCCTCCCAAAGTGTTGGGATTACTGTGAGCCACTGTACCCAGCCTGAATGACTTCTGATTAATATCCAATCAAAAATTCCAATTTTTGATTAATAAATTATATAAATTCATTGTTATGCTACCTACATTTTTTCTGTTTTTTTTGTTGTTGTTGTTGTTGTTGTTGTTGTTGTTTTTTGAGATGAAGTCTCTCCCTCTTGTCCCCCAGGCTGGAGTGCAATGGCACGACCTTAGCTCGCTGAAACCTCCGCCTCCCGGGTTCAAGCGATTCTCCTGCCTCAGTCTCCCGAGTAGCTGGGATTACAGGCGCCCGCTACCACGTCTGGCTAATTTTTTGTTTTTAATAGAGACGGAGTTTCACCATGTTGGCCAGGCTGGTCTCGAACTCCTGACCTCAAGTGATCCACCCGCCTCAGGTGATCCGCCTGTGAGTCACTGTGCCCGGCCTTTTCTGTATTTTTTATACTTTTTTTCCTATCAATGCAATTAATATTGTAAGAAACAATTTTTATATTTTAGCTCTTTTTAGAGGTTTAAACATATACTTTTCCTAAATATAATATTCTAAACTTATTTTTACGGTTTCGAGATTTCTATAGGTTACCAAGGAGACATTATATTCTTTTAAAATGTGTTTCTGGGCTTCAGTATATTTATTATATTTTTACTTCAAGAAATGTTAACTGGGCCTTAGTTTATTTTGATATATCTGAGATTTTTTTCTGGCACATGAAGTTTATTGTTTTAATAAAAGTTTCAAAAGAAGTTAACAATGTTTTTGCGAATAACTTACTAGTTCTTTGTAAATAAGCTTTATCTGTAACATTACTATAATATTTGATTATTAGAATTTAAATGAGCAGGCTGTGTGTGGTGGCTCACATCTGTAATCCTAGCACTTTAGGAGACTGAGGTGGGAGCATCACTTGAGTCTAGGAGCTCGAAACCAGCCTGGATAACATAGAGAGGCCTCCAGCTCTACAAAAAATAAAAAAATTAGCCAGATGTGTTGGTGTGTGTAGTCCCACCTTCTCAGGAGGCTGAGTTGGGAGGATCTCTTGGGCCTGGAGGTTGAGGCTGCAGTGAGCTGTGGTCGTGCCATTGCACTCCAGCCTGGGAGACAGATTGAGACCCTGTCTCAAAAAAAAAAAAAACTTCACATTGACATTTTTTTTTTTTTTTTTTTGAGACGGAGTCTCGCTGTGTCACCCGGGCTGGAGTGCTATGGCCGGATCTCAGCTCACTGCAAGCTCCGCCTCCCGGGTTCACGCCATTCTCCTGCCTCAGCCTCCCGGGTAGCTGGGACTACAGGTGCCGCTACCTCACCCGGCTAGTTTTTTTTGTTGTTGTTGTAGTTTTTAGTAGAGACGGGGTTTCACCGTGTTAGCCAGGATGGTCTCGATCTCCTGACCTCGTGATCCGCCCGTCTCGGCCTCCCAAAGTGCTGGGATTACAGGCTTGAGCCATCGCGCCGGGCCCACATTGACATATTTTTAAGGTAGTTCCAGATACTGTTTGTTTGTGTGTGCGTGCGTGCGTGCCTTCCTGCCTGCCTGCCTTCTTTCCTTCCTCCCTCCCTCCCTCCCTTCCTTCCTCTTTCTCTACTTTTTTTTCTGAGATGGAGTCCCACTCTGTCGCCCAGGCTGGAGTGCAGTGGTGCAATTTCGGCTCACTGCAACCTCCGCCACCCAGGTTCAAGCAGTTCTCCTGCCTCAGCCACCTGAGTAGCTGGGACTACAGGCGCGCACCCCCACACCCAGCTAATTTTTTTATTTCTAGTAGAGACGGGGTTTCACCATGTTGGTCAGACTGGTCTCGAGCTCCTGACCTTGTGATCCACCTGCCTTGGCCTCCCAAAGTGTTGGCATTACAGGCATGAGCCACTGCACCCCGCCTCTTTCTTTCTTTCTCTCTTTGTTGAAAAGCCACATTCAAACAGACACTGGTTTAAATTTTATATCCATGTGCCTTTTTTTTTTTTTTTTTTGTGATGGAGTCTCGCTCTGTCGCCCAGGCTGGAGTGCAGTGGCCGGATCTCAGCTCACTGCAAGCACCACCTCCCAGGTTTACGCCATTCTCCTGCCTCAGCCTCCCGAGTAGCTGGGACTATAGGCGCCCGCCACCTCGCCAGGCTAGTTTTTTGTATTTTTTAGTAGAGACAGGGTTTCACCATGTTAGCCAGGATGGTCTCTATCTCCTAACCTCGTGATCCGCCCGTCTCAGCCTCCCAAAGTGCTGGGATTACAGGCTTGAGCCACCGCGCCCGGCCCCATGTGCCTTTTAAAGTAACTGATTCCTGGCCATGTACAGTGGCTTTCGCCTGTAATCCCAGCACTTTGGGAGGCTGAGGCAACTGTCTCTACTAAAAATACAAAAATTAGCTGGGCGTGGTGGTGCACACCTGTACTCCCAGGTACTCGGGAGGCTGAGGCAGGAGAATCGCTTGCACCCTAGAGGCAGAGGTTGCAATGAGCCGAGATTGCACCACTGCACTCGAGCCTGGCGGCAGAATGAGACTCCGTCTCAAAAAAAAGGAACTGATTCTGATTTTATTTCAATAGGTACCTATTATATGCTACTTCTTACGTACAGTGGATTTTTTTGTATTACAAACCTTCAGCTTTTAAAAATTCAACAAGGTAAGTAATACATTATATTTTATTATTGATTTGCAGCAATATTTACTAGTTTTATTAATTTAGTAATTAGTAAAATTTTAAGTACTCTTTAAGCTTATTTTATCTTAATTGTATTTAGTTATAATTGAGTATACTTTTAAGTATTCAGAGTACACTTATTCTCCTCTATTAGAGCTGGAACAGTATTTGAATAAATGTAATTTTGGTATGGCCTTCAAGGAGCTTAGTTGGGGAGAAAAGCTTCAACAGTTTAGTTGGGAAAGACAAGACATTTGCTAGCACAATAATAAATGCTTTTTAATGTGGTGAATGAACCTGGAAATGGAAATGGCTATGTAGTGTTAATAGTGCAGAACAGGGCGGGCGCGGTGGCTCATGCCTATAATCCTGGCATTTTGGGAGGCCAAGGCGGGCAGATCACCTGAGATTGGGAGTGCAAGACCAACCTGACCAACATGGAGAAACCCTGTCTCTACTAAAAATACAAAATTAGCCAGGCAGGGTGGCAGACGCCTGTAATCCCAGCTACTCGGGAGGCTGAGGCAGGAGAATTGCTTGAACCCAGGAGGCAGAGGTGTGGTGAGCCGAGATCGCGCCGTAGCACTCCAGTCTGTGCAGCAAGAGAGAAACTCTGTCTCAAAAGAAAAATATATATAGTGCAGAACAATAATGTAAAATATGTTTTAAGCTAGTAGTCTGGACCATTTATCCCTCTGAGCCAAGTAAAAGTATTTGAGGAATGGATTTGGAACAGGTATATAACATTTTATTTTATTTTATTATTTTTATTTATTTATTTATTTTTGAGATGGAGTCTCGCTCTGTTGCCTAGGCTTGAGTGCAGTGGTGCAGTATCGGCTCACTGCAACCTTCACTTCCCAGGTTCAAGTGATTCTTGTGCCTCAGTCTCCCAAGTAACTGTGATTACAGGTGCGCACAACCACACCTGGCTAATTTTTGTATTTTTACTAGAGGCGGGGTTTCACCATGTTGGCCAGGCTGGTCTCCAACTCCTCCTTGTCAAGTGATCTGCCAGTCTCGGCCTCCAAAAGTGCTGGGATTATAGGCATGAGTCACTGTGCCCAGCCTAAGTGACATTTTAAAAATATTGACTTGCCAGGGCTGTGCTAGGTCTTGGGTATATGACAAGATTGAAGATTTATTTTCTATAGCTTAATGATGGAGCTAGAAAAGTAAGAGCTATTCCAAACAATGAGAAGTGCAGGAGAGTTGGAGTAGGGAGAAGATCCCCTTAGTAGGAAGAGAGGTGGTAAGGGTAGGTATGGAGAGGTACTGGCTGGTCCCCTGAATCTAACATGTCACAGTTTGCGTATTTTGGTCAGGGGCAAAACTTGATTCTCACCGGTGTTCTTTGAACTAGATTGTATTTAATTTCACCTTGACACAAAAGAGGTGACTTGTATTGTTTTTATAGATTAATATTATACATTTAGCCTGCTTTCTTTTTTAATGCAGCAATTGAGAATGTAGACTTCAGTACAGCAAAAAAGGTAAGAAAATAAATCCATAGTGTCCTCTTAAAAAAATTACATTTAATGTAAATGTAGTAGTGTCTCTATATATAATTGGTCTACTTCTTGATATTTTAGAAATTATTATGATATAACATTTTAATAACATTTCTACTTAAAAATACATTTAGGCTGGGTGCAGTGGCTCACGCCTGTAATCCCAGCACTTTGGGAGGCCGAGGGGGCAGATCACCTGAGTTTGAGACCAGCCTGACCAACATGGAGAAACCCCATCTCTACTAAAAAACACAAAATTAGCCAGGGGGTGGTGACACATGCCTGTACTCCCAGCTACTCGGGAGGCTGAGGCAGGGAATCGCTTGAACCTGGGAGGCAGAGGTTGCAGTGAGCCGAGATTGTGCCATAGCACTCCAGCCTGGGCAATAAGAGCAAAACTCTGGCGCAAAAAAAAAAAAAAAGATTTATAACTGATTGATATAAACTGATTTTAGTGATTTTGTGGAGCATAAATATGTGTTATATATATGACATTCTTGTTGTTTTTAATTTTGCAGTTACAAGGACAAATCAAGTCCAGTTTTATTTCTACTGAAAATTATCATACTCTTGGTTGTCTCAGTCTTGTGGCTGGAGATTTAGCAAGTGAAGTTCCTGTGATAATTGGGGTAATTGTTTTTATAAAGTTTTGTTTTTTGTTGCCTAAAGCGTTTTCTCACAAAAATGTTATTGTTTTGGTTAAATTGCAAAATAATGTGTAACGTATAACCGAAACAAGGAAATTATAATATTAAGGTAATTAAAAATAACTCAATAAATAAATTTCTGTCTTGGAAAAAATATTGCATCTTTTCTTTACCTAATCTTTACCTGAAGTATAGCTTTTTTTTTCAATTATGAGAGCAGACAAAAACGATAGAAAACAAAACCAAAAATTCCATTGTTACAGTACCCGTGACTTTGTCACTGATGGAAAACAGCACATTGTTGCAGCTATCTTGAAATAAATATTTACACACCACTACTTCAAAATTATGGTTATCACACTTTTTCTAATAGGAAGTGTGATTACTACTGGTGACATACTCACAGGGACTGCCGGTGCTACTGCTTTTTGTTTTTTGGGGTTTTCGTGGCCTTCATTCATAAGTGAAAGAAATTCTGTTTCAGATGGAGATTAGTGAAAATAAAGATGTAAATTTTTTGCCCATCCAGCTTCACAGATCCCTTGAATCTTGAAATTCAAGTCAGGTTAAGAACCTTAGTGTTAGAGAATGGTCCTAAAAGAGTAACGTGTCTTTGATGTAATCTCTGCCTCCTAAGTGATTCTACGTTATTCTTAGTCTTGGTTAGCTAGGCTACTTGCAAGTTTTGTTATTAGTGAAATGGGAATGTGGACAAGGATGCACATAGAAAAGCACAATTCATTCACAACCATTGGCATGTATACCTTGTGTATAATGTCTTATATCTCATGTTACATGTAAAAAGTAACATTTCATTATTGGTATGCCACTTCCAATAATTGTGATCATAATTTCTTTGAATTTTGGAGGAAAATACCTAATGTTATATTCAAAGATTAGGCAAAAACTCAATATAATTACAACATTTACAACATTTTTACTTGCCAAATTTATGAATTAAGTAGTAGTCAGCTGTGTGCCATGGCATGCACCTATGGTCCCGGCTACTTGGGAAGCTGAGGCAGAAGAATTGCTTGAGCCCAGGAGTATGAGGCTGCAGTAGCTCTGATCGCACCTATGATCACGCCACTTCACTGTAGCCTGGCAACGAAGTGAGATCCCGTCTCTAAAAAAAGAAGAAACAAAAAAGAGAGAAAAGAAGCAGTCATATTTCCACATTGTGCATATCTAATTTAACATTTCACCAGGGTTTCAAATAATTTAAAATTAATATTTATAACATTTTTTCCAATTATTTGTGGTATTTTAATGAAAATACTTATCAAAGACTATATTTTAATCATGATCCTGGAAGAGGTCTTAAAAGTTCACTGCGTGTCTTTAGTGCTAGTTGCATAAATAAGCTCATTAAATATTTGTGTGAAGGCTGGCACAGTGGCTCATGCCTATAATCCCAGCACTTTAAGAGGCTGAGGTGGGAGGATTGCTTGAGCCCAGGAGGTTGAGACCAGTCTCAGAAACATAGGGAGACCCTGTCTCTACAACAAATAGTAAATTAGCCAGGTGTGGTGATGCTCACCTGTAGTCCCAGCTACTGGGAAGGCTGAGGTGGGAGGATCGCTTGAGTCCAGGAGTTTGAGGCTGCAGTGAGCTGTGATCACTGCCCTCCAGCCTGGGCAATGGAGTGAGACCCTGTCTCAAATTAGTAAAAAAAAAAAAAAAAGTTGTAATAACCATGAATTCCAATAGTACACTGTTTATTTCATTCTCTTCTGAAATCAAGAGAGGAACTGGAAGATGAAACCTAGTTAGAATATATGAATATATTTTAAAGTTAATAACCTATAAAACTTACATGTTTCTACTTTGAGGAAGGCTCAGGTCTAAAAATGAAATTTGCATTTGATGTGCTGTGTTCATTTTTCCAGGGAACTGGCAATTGTGCATTCTCAAAATGGGAACCAGATTTTTCCAAGAAAGGAATGACAGTTAAGAACCTTATTGATGCAGAGATTATTAAAGGTAAAATAAGTTAATAACACTACTTTAGACAATTATTGGTGAGTTTTAATTTTTATGTCAGTGTACTTAGGCTGACATATGGGTCATTTTACCCTACCACTCTTTGGAACAAGCCAGAATAGTTTGATGGTTGTTCACATACAGGACAGTTCTTGACATGTTACAGTTGTTAGTCTTCATTTTGGGAGGTTTTACATTTTAGTAATCACCTAACAGAAATAGAGGCAGGAATAAAAGAAAATAGGACCTAGTAATTATATAGTTCTGCCTTTGTGTGAATATGTTAATTTACTATTTAGATATATGAAATACTGAAGTAAAATCCTTAGACGATTTATTTTCTCTTTTGTAGGTGCAAAGAAGTTCCAACTGATAGACAATCTACTTTTTGTTCTTGATACTGATGTATGTTTCTTGTTTCTCCTTCAATGTTTTTACTTGATATCATGTTTTACAACAAAAATGTTGTCAGACTTACAAAGACAAGGGTTTTAGCTAGGGTGGATTACTATCTTGTGTGCTGTGGTTTATTTCAGTATATGTACCAAAAAAAGTTGATCCTGAAATGTAAATTTTTTTTTTTTTTTTTTTTTTTTTGAAACAGAGTTTCGCTCTTGTCGCCCAGGCTGGAGCGCAGTGGTGCGATCTCAGCTCACTGCCACCTCCGCCTCCTGGGTTCAAACGATTCTTCTGCCTCAGCCTCCCGAGTAGCTGGGATTACAGGCCACTGCGCCTGGCCTGAGATGTAAATTTGTAATCATTAAGACATGTAGGCTAGGCGCGGTGGCTCATGCCTGTAATCCCAGCACTTTGGGAGGCCGAGGTGGGTGGATCACCTGAGGTCCGGAGTTCGAGACCAGCCTGGCCAGCATGGTGAAACCCCGTCTCTACTAAAAATACAAAAAATTAGCCAGGCGTGGTGGTGGGTGCCTGTAATCCCAGCTACTCGGGAGGCTGAGGCAGAAGAATCGTTTGAACCCAGGAGGCGGAGGTGGCAGTGAGCTGAGATCGCACCACTGCGCTCCAGCCTGGGCGACAAGAGCGAAATTCTGTCTCAAAAAAAAAGACATGTAAATGAAATGTCTCTATTGCAGAACATGCTGAGTTTATGGGATATTTACACTCTAACTCCTGTATGGAACTGGCCCTCTCTTCACGTAGAAGAGTTTCTTCTTACTACAGAAGCAGATTCTCCTTCGTCAGTCACATGGTATGTTATGGCTATGGCTAGTAGTCATTTCCCTTCCGTTAGCACCAGGTTTCTTGTCTGGTTTTGTTCGGATCATTTGTTATGTTTTACATTCTAAGCAACATTGTGAAACTGTCTGACAGAGTAAAGACCAATTTGTTGTTTGCAAAATTCACTGGGAACAGGCAATAGGAACCTTCAAGTGATTGTGTTAGAAACTGTCAGTATGGGCATAAACATGCAGAAATGGAATACAGTGTCTATTACATTTTATTTTTTATGGAAGAGTGTTACTTTAACTTACTTTATATCTTGTAATTGGCAAAGCGTACTTTTTTAAATTGATAGATAATGTATGTTTTTATTGTGTAAAAGCTTACTTGAATTATTTAAAGCTGCTTTTCTTTTTTAGGCAAGGAATTACAAATCTCAAATTAATAGTTCTGACAGCTACAGCTAATAAGAAGGTATTGGAAAATTTTATTTCGTGCTTGTCTATATTATGTGTCAGAAAAAGCATTAGCGAATACAAAAGTAGATGTTAAATAATACAGCATATGGCCGGGCGCGGTGGCTCAAGCCTGTAATCCCAGCACTTTGGGAGGCCGAGACGGGCGGATCACGAGGTCAGCAGATCGAGACCATCCTGGCTAACATGGTGAAACCCCGTCTCTACCAAAAAATACAAAAAAAAAAACTAGCCGGGCGAGGTGGCGGACGCCTGTAGTCCCAGCTACTCGGGAGGCTGAGGCAAGAGAATGGCGTGAACCCGGGAGGTGGAGCTTGCAGTGAGCTGAGATCCGGCCACTGCACTCCAGCCTGGGTGACAGAGCGAGACTCCGTCTCAAAAAAATAAAAAATAAAAAAATAATAGTAATAATAATACAGCATATTAGCTCTTAGTTCACACGAAACTTAACAATCAGAAATAATCCTGCAGAACTCTTTTTTTCCCCATTTAAAGTAAAAAGCTATAAATCTTGTCTCCATATTTTAAATGGAGCACTTCAGGAACCAAAAATGCCCATAGGAAAGTGTTTATTTTATTTTATTATTATTTTTTTGAGATGGGGTCTCACACTGTCCCCCTGGCTGCAGTGCTATGGCACAATCTCGGCTCACTGCAACCCCCCGCCTCCTGGGTTCAAACAATTCTCCTGCTTCAGCCTCCCAAGTAGCTGGGATTACAGGCGTCTGCCACCACGCCAAGCTAATTTTTGTATTTTTAGTAGAGGCAGGGTTTCGCCATTTTGACCAGGCTTGTCTCTATCTCCTGACCTTGTGATTTGCCCACTTCAGCCTCCCAAAGTGCTAGGATTACAGGTGTGAGCCACTGCGCCTGGCCCAAGAAAGTGTTTATTAGAGTGACTCTTACGTAGTTCTGGCACTGAGGAATTACATTCACCTTAAATACAAACTGTAGAATGGACTTAAGGTATATGTATGGATTTTCATTCAACATATTTGGAATATGGGGTAGAACATCATTTCATATGTAACATTTAAGTCATACAGTAACAAGCTGGGTGTGGTGGCTCACACCTGTAATCCCGGCACTTTGGGAGGCCAAGGTGGGTGGATCGCCTGAGGTCAGGAGTTTGAGACCAGCCTGGACAACATGGTGAAACTCAGTCTCTACTAAAAATACAAAAAATTAGCCAGGCGTGGTGGCACGCACCTGTAATCCCAGTTACTCGAGAGGCTGAGACAGGAGAATCACTGGAACCCTGGAGGCAGAGGTTGCAGTAAGCCGAGAGCGAGCCATTGTACTCCAGCCTGGGCAACAAGAGTGAAACTCCATCTCAAAAAAAAGTAAAAAAGGCTGGGCGCGGTGGCTCAAGCCTGTAATCCCAGCACTTTGGGAGGCCGAGACGGGTGGATCACGAGGTCAGGAGATCGAGACCATCCTGGCTAACACCGTGAAATCCCGTCTCTACTAAAAAATACGAAAAACTAGCCGGACGACGTGGCGGGCGCCTGTAGTCCCAGCTACTCGGGAGGCTGAGGCAGGAGAATGGCGTAAACTCCGGAAGCGGAGCTTGCAGTGAGCTGAGATCCGGCCACTGCACTCCAGCCTGGGCGATAGAGCGAGACTCCGTCTCAAAAAAAAAAAAAAAAAAAAAAAAAGTAAAATAAAACAAGTCATACAGTAACAGACTTACTTATAAATGCTTATTTTTTGCATTTAACTTTGTACTGTGTGTTTTATTTATTTATTTATTTATTTAGAGACAGTCTCACTCTTTCACCCAGACTGGAGTGCAGTGGTGCAATCTCGGCTTACCGCAACATCTTCCTCCCGGGTTCAAGCAATTCTCCTGCCTCAGCCTCCCAAGTAACTGGGATTACGGACGTGCACCACTACGTTCCAGCTAAATTTTTTGGTATTTTTTGGTAGAGATGGGGTTTCACCATGTTGGCTAGGCTGGTCTCCAACTCCTGACCTCAAGTGATCCACCCGTCTCGGCCTCCGAAAGTGCTGGGATTATAGGCATGAGCCACCACGCCCAGCTGCTCCCATGTGTTTTAATCTGCTCTTAGTTGTGAAGTGCTATTTTGTGCCTGCAGGTTTAAATTGATCTGCTAAATTAATTGCTCTGCTGTTTTTCTTAGATGAAAAACCTCATGGTTTATTCATCACCTACAATGGAAATACTATATTCTTTGGAAGTGTCTAGTGTTTCTTCTCTGGTCCAAACAGGAATTAGCACAGTAAGTTTATTTGCATTTTAAACTATTATTTTAACTATTTTTTTCTTTATCCAGTATCTAATCAGGGATCATTAAAAGCCTTAATAATTAAGGTAAGCATTAGTGGAACCTAGTGGAAACCTGGATAAATTTCGGGTTTATAGCTATATTTATGAATAGAGATCCTTGAATATACTTACTTGATAGTCTAAGGTTAGTCATCGTATTAAAAAAGAGAAAAAAAAAATCAGTCATCTGCTTATTCTTCTTTCTTGTGTCGCTATAGGAAGTATAGATGATAACGGGAGATGGAGACTATTGCTGTTACATATTTATGTAACTAATTTTTATATTTATGTAACTAATTTACATATTTTAAAAAATATTTTACCACGTTTGTTTAATTTCTTTTTACACAAACACTATAGTTTTCCAAACTTTGAAAGTTACTTGTAGACATCATGACCTGTCATGCCTAAATCTTCAGCAGGTATCTTCTAAAAATAAAGGCATTCTTCTACAATGCAATTATCACGCTCAGAAAATGTAACATAAATACATTACTATTTATTATAAACTCTTTTAGGTTCAAATTTTACCAATTGGGCCAGTTACTTTAAAGCTATTTTGTTTTTCCTTATTCATGATCTAATCAAGGATCACTCATCAAATTTAGTTCTCTGTGTGTTTTTGTTGTTGTTGTTGAGACAGGGTCTTGCTCTGTTGCCCAAGTTGTAGTACAGTCGCTCGATCATAGCTCACTACAGCCGCCAACTCCTGCGCTCAAGTGATCCTCCTGCCTCAGCCTCCTGAGTAGCTGGGACTACAGGTGTGCACCACCACCTGGCTAATTTGTATATTTTTTGTAGAGAGGGGGTCTCACTATGTTTCCTGGGTTAGACTCAAGCTCCTGAGCTCAAGTGAGCTTCCTGACTCAGCTCCCCAAAGTGCTGGGATTACACGTGTGAGCCGTTGCATCCGGTCCATTTTTTGTCTTTTAAGACATTGACATTTTTGAAGAGTCCCAACCCTGTGGTTTTGCAGAATGTTTCTCTATTTGGATTTGATTGTTTCATCATGATTAGATTCATGTTAAGCTTTGTTGGCACGAATACTGCGCAGGTAACACTATTTTCTAACAGCATCACATTAAGGGGCTCAGGGTATCCATTTGTCCTGTTATGGGTGATTTTAAATGTGATCATTTGGTTAAGGCAGTTCTGTCAGATTTCTCCATTTATAAAGTGTTTTTCCCTTAATAGTAAGTAACCTGTGTGATATTATTTTGAGTCTATGGGATTTATCTTTCCTAGCCATTTTTTTCCCAGTGTTTGTTTTTTTTTCCTTAAATTTTTGTGGCTACATAGTAGGTATATATATTTATGGGATACCCAGTTGTTTTAAAATCCCTTGATGGATAATTCGTGCCTGAATTATCAGTAGTTACTCTAGTAATTATAAAATGCATTGCTCTTATATTGGAATTTTAATCATGTTTTTATTGTTATTGTAGGATACCATATACCTTTTAGAAGGAGTTTGCAAAAATGATCCAAAGTAGGTCATGTTTTATCATGTTAAGTAATAGTTACATTAAATTTTATATATTAATATTAAAAGACAAGCGCATTTATAGTGAAAATTTTTTCCAGATTGTCTGAAGACTCAGTCTCTGTGTTAGTACTCAGATGTCTTACAGAAGCTTTACCAGAAAACAGGTAGCTTCTCATTTTGTTTAAGCTTTACCCTTTAGTGAATAACTTAAATTCCCTGACTAATAAGCATTTAACAAAATTTCTTTTCCATCTTATCAGATTGAGTCGGTTACTTCACAAACACAGATTTGCTGAAGCTGAGAGTTTTGCCATTCAGTTTGGACTGGATGTTGAGGTAATCATTCATGTATTCATTTGTTCACCAAACAAGCATTTCATCATGTGCTAGAGGCTGAGGGGACAGACATGTAATACATAATTGGAATTTAGCGTGATTAAGGCTGTAATAAAGATATGACTGAAGTTGATTAGAGATTCAGAGGAAAGAGTGACCCATAGTGGGGCAGAAAAATGTTACTGAGGAGATCGTTTTCAGGTCAGGTCTTTTTTTTTTTTTTTTTTTTTGAGATGGAGTCTTGCTCTACTGCCTAGACTGGAGTGCAGTGGTGCAGTCTCAGCTCACTGCAACCTCTGCCTCCTGGGTTCAAGCGATTCTCCTGCCTCAGCCTCCCGAGTAGCTGGGATTACAGGCATGCACCACCATGCCCCATTAATTTATGTATTTTTAGTAAAGATGGGGTTTCACCATGTTGGCCAGGCTGGCCTTGAACTCCTAACTTCGTGATCTGCCTGCCTTGGTCTCCCAGAGTGCTGGGATTACAGGCGTGAGCCACTGGACCTGGCCTCAGGTCAGGTCTTGAAGATGTTCCAGACAGACCAGGGAGGGGAAGGGATTCTGGGTACAAGGTCAACGTGGAAAGAATGAGGGGGTCTCGTGATGCTTCAGGAGCTCCTACTGATTAGGTGGGACTATAATGTAGGTTATATGGGCAGCAGAGAAAAAGAAGATGATGATGCAGAAGTAGGGACCTCTGTCACCCAGGGTGGAGTACAGTGGGGCGATCACAGCTTGCCGCAGCCTTGACCTTCCGGGCTCAAGTGATTCTCCTGCCTCAGCCTCCCAAGCGGCTGGGATTATAGGTGCATACCACCATGACCAACTAATTTTTAAATTTTTTGTTGAGACAAGGTTCATTGCCCTGAACCAGGGCAATGAAGTACAGATATAGGTGCGAGAGAAGGCTGATAAGAATATAGGCCGGGTGTGGTGGCTCACTCCTTTAATTCCAGCACTTTGGGAGGCTGAGGCGGGCGGATAACCTGAGGTCAGGAGTTCAAGACCAGCCTGGGCAATGTGGCGAAACCTAAAAATACTACACTGACAATACAAAAATTAGCCAGGTGTGATGGCACATGCCTGTAGTCCCAGCTACTTGGGAGGCTGAGGCAGGAGAATCGCTTGAAACCAGGAGGTGGAGGTTACAGTGAGCCAAGATCACACCACTGCACTCTATCCTGGGCAACACAGCAAGACTCTGTCTCAGAAAAAAAAAAAAAAAAAAAAGAGAGAGAGAGAGAGAGGAATATAGTGGGTAGAATCAGCAGGACTTAGTAATCAAATGGAAGGAAGGGCAGGGGACTTGAGGTTGACTTGCTGGACTCTGGCTCAGCATACACATTGAGTGACGATGGCATGACCTGAAATGAGGAGTATGTGTGGAAGAGCAGGTTAGGGATAAAAGATGAAAAGTTCTGCTTTATGAAAATTGGATGTGAGCTGAGCACAGTGGTGCATGCTTGTAGTTCTAGCTGCTCAGGAGGCTGAGGTAGGAGGATTGCTTGAGCCCAGGTGTTTCAGGCTATAGTGCAATAAGATTGGCCTGTTAATAACCACTGCACCCCAGCCTGGGCATCATAGTGAGCCTCCTATCTCTAAATTAAAAAAAAAAAAAAAGTGGATGTGAAGGGTCTGGTGAAACAGGGATGTCTGGTGGAAGGTTGAGGAGTGACCTACGCTACCTCTAAAGGTAGGAGACACCAGCGTAATGGCTCAGATGACTTCAGCAAATGCAGAGAGTGAAAAGACATCTGAGGATGTGATGTGGGGGCAAATAGCATATGAGGAATGGAGGAGGAAGGGCTGTACACATATTTGGGAAGAAATAAGGGAGGAAAACTGTAAGAATGTATGATTATGGAATCCAAGGAAGCAGTAAGTTTTATATGTATTGGGGAGTGATCAGCAGTTTCAAATACTACAGAGAAGATCAAGTGTAAAAGCTGAAAAATGTCTGGAGAACACAGCAATTAGGTCATTGATAATCCTTGAAAAGTCAGTTTTGGGGGAAGTAATAAAAGAGAAAGCCTTATTGTAGTTGGTTAAAGAATTCATATTTACTAAGTGGGTGCTTGGTACTCATGTGCTTGTTTTAAAAATATAATGGTTTAAAACATACAGAATACTTCTTTAAAAATGTATATTATATATATATATATTTGTGTTGTTTGTAGAGACAGAGTTTTACCATGTTGGCCAGGCTGGTCTTGAACTCGTGACTGCAAGTGATCCACCTGCCTTAGCCTCCCAAGGTGCTGGGATTACAGGCATGAGCCACTGCACCTGGCCAAAAAATTTGTATTTATTTATATATATATATATAGTAGAGACAGAGTCTTGCTATGTTGCCCAGGCTGGTCTTGAACTCCTGACCTCAAGTGATCCTCCCTCCTCGGCCTCCCAAAGTGCTGGGATTACAGGCGCGAGACACCATACCTAGCAAGAATAATTCTGTGTATTGTTTAGAAATGCATACAAGTTAAGAGACAAAGTAATTAATGGAATAAGTACTAAATACAAGAATAACATACTTCTGCTTGGGGGAAGGAGGATGATGTATTTGGAAAGACGACAGTGGGATCTGAAACTATTGGTAACATCTGCTTTATTTTTTAAGCTCAAGGTGATGAGTACATTATTATTACAGTATTTATAATTTACATTATTACCTTTCTGAACATCTGAAAGATTTTAGAAGTAATATTTAAAAAGAGAGAACGAAGCAAAAAAACCAAACCAAAACAGAAAATCCATGAAAGAAATGAGGGAAATATTCATGAATGAAACTACTCTTTGTTATCATTTATAGTTTTCAGAACCAGAGAGTCCCTGTCAAAGTTGGTATTGTGTCCATTGGAAACAGAACCTGAAATCTGAGTATTTCTGACTCTAACCTTTAAAGAACTTTTAGTAGGCTTAGAAAATTGGTTGTCTTTAAAAACCAGCTTCATGAGCTTGGTGGGTGTGGTGGTGTGTGCCTGTAGTCCCAGCTACTTGAGATGCTGAGGCAAGAGAATTGCTCGAGCCTGGGAGTTCCAGGCTGCAGTGAGCTGTGATTACACCACTGCATTTTAGCCTGAGTGACAGAGCGAGACCTTGTGTCTAAACAGACAAACGAAATCGGCTCTGTCACTTTTGGACTGCATAATTTCAGACACATTACTTAACCTTTCTTGGGTCTCAGTTTTCTTGTTTGTAAAATGGGAATATTAGTACTTACCCTATAGTGTCATGATGACATGTAAATGCTTACTTCTTAGGTTATGATAATTTAAAAAGACAATTCATATAAATCTCTTTTTTCGGTTAATAAATAATTGTGTATACTTGGCCGGGTACAGTGGCTCACCTTTGTAATCCCAAACTTTGGGAGGTCAAGGTGGGTGGATTACTTGAGGCCAGGAGTTTAAGACCATCCTGGCCCATATGGCAAAACCCTGTCTCTACTAAAAATACAAGTATTAGCTGAGCATGGTGGTAGATGCCTGTTGTCCCAGTTGCTCTGGAGGCTGAGGCAGGTGAATCGCTTGAATCAGAAGGCGGAGGTTGCAGTGAGCCGAGAATGCACTAGTGCATTCCAGCCTGGGTGACACAGCAAGACTCTGTCTCAAGAATAAAAATAAGGGCTGGGCGCGGTGGCTCACGCCTGTAATCCCAGCACTTTGGGAGGCCGAGGCAGGCAGATCACGAGGTCGGGAGATCGAGACCATCCTGGCTAAAACGGTGAAACTCCGTCTCTACTAAAAATACAAAAAATTAGCTAGGCGTGGTGGCAGGCACCTGTAGTCGCAGCTACTCAGGAGGCTGAGGCAGGAGAATCGCTTGAACCAGGGAGGCAGAGGTTGCAGTGAGCCGAGATCCCGCTGCTGCACTCCAGCCTGGGCAACAGAGCAAGACTCCATCTCAAAAAAATAAATAAATAAAAAGAAAAAAAAAACCAAGAATAATTGTATATACTTTCGATGTGCAATATGGTGATTTTATACATTTACATTGTGCAGTGATTAAATCAAGCTAATTAACATAACTGTCACCTCACTTATCTTTTTTTCTGGTGAGAACATTTAAAACCTACTCTTTTAGCAATTTTTTTTTTTGAGACAGAGTCTTGCTTTGTCTTCCAAACGAGTGCAGTGGTGCAATTTTGGCTCACTACAACCTCCACCTCCCAGGTTCGTGTGATTCTTGTGCCTCGGGCTCCTGAGTAGCTGGGATTACAGATGCGCACCACCATGCCTGGCTAATATTTTGTATTTTTAGTAGAGACGGGGTTTTGCCATGTTGCTCAAGCTGGTCTTGAACTCCTGAGCTCAGGCAATCCACCTGCCTCGGCCTCCCAAAATGCAAGCATTACAGATGTGAGCCACCACGCCTGGCTCTTTCAGCAATTTTAAAATATACATTATTACTAACTACAGTCATCATAGACCTCTGAAACTCATTCTTCCTTCTAACTGAAGCTTTGCAGCCTTGGAACAACATCTCTGACACCTCTGTATCCCCCAGCCCCTTCCCCTGGGCTCTAGTTATCAACATTCTACTCTCTAGTTTTTTTTTTTCTTTTTTTTGAGATGGAGTCTCGCTCTGTTGTGCAGTGGCACGATCTCTGCTCACTGCAACCTCCGCCTTTCAGGTTCAAGTAATTCTGCCTCAGCCTCCCAAGTAGCTGGGATTACAGGCGCCCACTACCATACGCGGCTAAGTTTTGTATTTTTAGTAGAGACGGGGTTTCACCATATTGGCCAGGCTGGTCTCAAACTCCTGACCTCAAATAATCCTCTTGCCTCAACCTCCCAAAGTGCTGGGATTGTAGGCGTGAGCCACCATGCCCAGCCTATACTCTCTACTTTTATGAGTTTGACTATTTTAAGATTTCACATGTGAGATCATATAGTATTTTTTTTATTGTGTCTGACTTATCTCACTTAGCATAATGTCCTTCAGGTTTATCAGTATTGTTGTTGCAAATGACAAATTTTCCCTCTTTTTTTTTTTTTTAAATAAAGTCTTACCATCTTGCCCAGGCTGGACTCGAACTCCTGGGCTCAAATGGTTGTCCTTCCTCGGCCTCCTGAGCAGGCTGGCACTACACCCAGCTTCTAGACTGAACAATATTTTATTGTGCAAATATATCACATTTTATTTATTCACTTATCTGTTGATGGATATTTAGATTCCATATCTTAGCTCATATAAAGCACTTAGTAAGTGTACTGCTTGACACATTTTGTAAGGACTCAACAGAAATGGTTCTCATACTTGCTAATAATCTGATTCACCTCTCAGATACCTGAATGTTACTTTCTTTAAATCTTATTCCTGGACCGCATGAGGATTCCCCTTTTTCATAGTAGTTTATTTCACTCAGCTTACTCTGAGAATAAGCCATCTGCAGATATTATTGTAGTTCACATTGCTTGATGTGGTATATTTATATTACAGCTTGTTTACAAGGTCAAGTCAAATCATATATTGGAGAAACTGGCATTGAGTTCTGTGAATGCCAGTGAACAGACTGAATGGCAACAACTTGTAGACGATGCTAAGGAAAATCTACATAAAATCCAGGTATGTTTTTCTTGTCACGTACTAGAGTATTTAGACTGATGTGTTGATCAACGTTAGATTGCCTTACTGTGTCTGGCATTTGTGAAACAGGACGATGAATTTGTGGTGAATTACTGCCTGAAGGCTCAGTGGATAACCTATGAAACGACTCAAGAGATGCTGAATTATGCCAAAACCAGGGTAGGTTCGTTTTTTTGTATTTTGGTGTTTTTTGTTTGTTTTTTTTTTTTTTTGAGGCAGAGTCTCGCTCTGTCGCCCAGGCTGGAGTGCAGTGGCCGGATCTCAGCTCACTGCAAGCTCCGCCTCCCGGGTTCACGCCATTCTCCTGCCTCAGCTTCCCGAGTAGCTGGGACTACAGGCGCCCGCCACCTCGCCCGGCTAGTTTTTTTGTATTTTTTAGTAGAGACGGGGTTTCACCGTGTTAGCCAGGATGGTCTCGATCTGACCTCATGATCCACCCGTCTCAGTCTCCCAAAGTGCTGGGATTACAGGCTTGAGCCACCGCGCCCGGCCTGTATTTTGGTTGTTGTGGGTGGGGGAGAATTTGCTTTAATCTCATAATCCTGCCTCAAATATATTTTTTCCTCCTATCCTCTGTGTGTATTATTAATAAAAAAGTTTTTATAATAGCTTAATGGAGATAATTCACGTCCTATACAATTCACCCATTTAAAGTATACAGTTCAGTGGTTTTTAATATATTCCTTGAGTTGTGCAAGCATCATTAATGTCAATTTTAGAACTTTAAAATCTCCCCTAAAAGAATCTTTAGGGTCAGATGTGGTGGCTCACACCTTAATCCCAGCAATTTGTGAGGCTGAGGTGGGTGGATCACCGGAGGTCAGGAGCTCGAGACCAGCCTGGCCAACATGGTGAAACTCCGTCTCTACTAAAAATATAAAAATTAGTTGGGTGTGGTGGCACATCCCTGTAGTTCCAGCTACTGGGGTGGCTGAGGCATGAGAATTGCTGGAATCCGGGAGGCGGAGGCTGCAGTGAGCTGAATTTGCGCCACTGCTCTCCAGCCTAGGCGACAGAGCGAGACTTTATCTCAAAAAATAAAAATTAAGGCTGTGCGCGGTGGCTCAATCCTGTAATCCCGGCACTTTGGGAGGCCAAGGTGGGTGGATCACCTGAGGTCAGGAGTTCAAGACCAGCCTGGCCAACATGGTGAGACCTCACGTTGTCTCTACTAAAAATACAAAAATTAGCCAGGTGTGGTGGTGCACACCTTTAGTCCCAGCCGCTTGGGATGCTGAGGCAGGAGAATTGCTTGAACCTGGGGGGTGGAGGTTGCAGTGAACTGAGATCAGCCACTGCACTTCAGCCTGGCGACAGAGACTCCGTCTCAACAGAAAAAGAAAAAAAATTAAAAGATAAAATTTGTAAATGTCTGGGTGAGGTGGCTTATGCCTGTAATCCCAGTACTTAGGGAGGCAGAGGTGAGTGGGTCACCTGAGGTCAGGAGTTCAAGACCAGCCTGGCCAACATGGGGAAACCCCATCTCTACTAAAAATATAAAAATGAGTTGGGTGTGGTGGTACAGTCCTGTAGTTCCAGCTGCTTGGCAGGCTGAGGCAGGAGAATCGCTTGAACCTGGGAGGCAGAGGTTGTGGTGAGCCAAAACTGTGCCACTGCAGCCTGGGCAACAGAGTGAGACTCTGTATCAAAAAACAAAACAAAATCAAACCTCTATGCCATTAATAGTCATTCCCCATTTCCTCCAGTCCCCCAGCTTCAGGAAACCACTAATTTACCTCCTGTCTCTCTAGATTTGCCTGTTCTGAACGGTTCAAATAAATGGAGTCATATATGTCTCCTTCATGTCTGGCTTCTTTCACTTAGCATAATATTTTCAGGGTTTGGGCTGGGTGCGTTGTTTCACGCCTGTAATTCCAGCACTTTGGGAGGCCGAGGTGGACAGATCACGAGGTCAGGAGATCGAGACCATCCTGACCAACATGGTGAAACCCTGTCTCTACTAAAATACAAAAAATACAAAAAGTTATATGGGCGTGGTGGCGCATGCCTGTAGTCCCAGGAGGCTGAGGGAAGGGAATCGCTTCAACCCGGGAGGTAGAGGTTGCTTTGAGCCGAGATCATGCTTCCAGCCTGGTGACAGAGCAAGGCTCTGTCCCCAAAAAAAAAAAAAATAAAAATAAATATTTTCAGGGTTCATCCATGCTGTAGCACGTCAGTGCTATATTTCTTTTTGTTGACAAATAATATTCTATTTTATGGATATACCACATTTTGTTTCTCCGTTTACCAGTTGATGGACATTTGGGTTGTTTATACTTTTTTCCCCCAATTTTGTTAAAAAAATACATAACATGAAATTTACCATCTTAACCTTTTTTAAAAAAAATGTATTTTGTTTTATTTTTGAGAGGGAGTCTCGCACTGTCGCCCAGGCTGGAGTGCAGTGGTACGATCTCAGCTCACTGCAACCTCCACCTCCTGGGTTCAAGTGATTCTCCTGCCTCAGCCTTCCAAGTAGCTGAGATTACAGGTGTCCGCCACCACACCTGGCTAATTTTTGTATTTTAGTAGAGACAGAGTTTCACCATGTTGGTCAGGCTGGTCTTGAGCTCCTGACCTAAAATGATCTGCCTGTTTTGGCCTCCCAAAGTGCCGCAATTATAGGCATGAGCCACTGCACCCGGCCTATCTTAAGCATTTTTAAATTTAGTGGTATTAAATACATTCATAATCACATGCAGCCATCATCCATCTCCCCAACTCATTTCAACGTTATGAAACTGAAACTCTGCCCATTAAACACTGACTTCCCATTTCTCTGTCCTCCCAGCCCCTGGCAAACCATCTGCTGTCTATGTATATAATTTTGACTACTAATTACCTTATATTAAATGGAATCATACAGTACTTGTCTTTTGTGACTGGCTTATTTCACTTAGCATAATATCTTCCAGGTTCATTCATGTTGTTGCAAATGACACACTTTCTTTCTTGTTTGTTTATCCATGGTCCCTGACTCTGACCATAACCCTGACTTCTTTAGTATTTCCACATTTTTGCTGCTGTGAATAATGCTGCTATGAATATGGCTGTACAGATGTCTATTTGAGTCCCTCTTTCAGTTCTTTTGAGCATATACCCAGAAGTGTAAATGTTGGGTCATATGCTAATTCTCTTTTTTTGAGACAGAGTCTCACTCTGTCTCCCAGGCTAGAGTGTAATGGCGTGATCTTGGCTCAGTGCAACCTCTGCCTGCCCCCCAGGCTCAAGTGATTATCTCAGCTCAGCCTCCCAAGTAGCTGAGATTACAGACATGTGCCTCCACACCCAGCTAATTTTTGTATTTTTAGTAGAGATGGGGTTTTACCATGTTGGCCAGGCTAGTCTTGAACTCCTGACCTCAAGTGATCCGCCTGCCTCAGCCTCCCAAAATGCTGGGATTACAGGCGTGAGCCACCACACTGGGCCCTAATTCTCTTTAATTTTTTAAGGAACTATCGTATTTTCCATAGTGACTGTGCCATTTCACATTTCCAGCAACAGTGCGTAAGTGTTCCAATTTCTCCACGTCTTTGCTAACACTTTGTTCTTGAGACAAGGTCTTACTTTCACCCAGGCTGGAGTGCAATTGTAATGCATTGCAGACTCAAACTCCTGGGTTCAAGCAATCCTCCTGCCTCAGACTCTCCAAGTGTTGGGATTGGGGCCAGCACGGTGGCTGTAATCCCTGTACTAATGTATGTAAGGTGGGAGGGTATGCTTTGATACTGTTTGTATATATTAGTCGTATGCCAAAGAAATAATTTTTTTAAAAATGGATTCTTGGCTGGGTGCAGTGGCTCATGCCTATAATCCCAGCACTTTGGGAGGCCCATACAAGCGGATCACTGGTGGTCAGGAGTTTGAGAGCAACCTGGCCAGTATGATGAAACCCTATCTCTACTAAAAATACAAAAGAAAAATTAGCCGGACCTGGTGGTGCATGGTTGTAATCCCAGCTACTTGGAAGGCTAAGGCAGGAGAATTGCTTGAACCCAGGAGGTGGAGGTTGCAGTGAGCAGAGATTGCACCACTGCACTCCAACCTCGGTGACAGAGCAAGACCCTGTCTCAAAAAAAAAAAAAAATAATAATGATAATAAATAAAAAGGGATTCTTTTTCTGTTATAGACCTTTTTTAACATGCAATTTTTGCAGTTGCAAATAATGTCATTTTTTGCAATGACCCATGAGTATTGTTGCTATTTATTTATTTATTTTTATTATTATTTTTTTGAAACGGAGTCTCATTCTGTACCCCAAACTGGAGTGCAGTGGTACAACCTCGACTCACAGCAACCTCAGCCTCCTGGGATTCTTCTGCCTCAGCCTCCTTAGTAGCTGGGACTACAGGTGTGCGCAACGATGCCTCGCTAATTTTTTGTATTTTAGTAGAGACGGGGTTTCACCATGTTGCCCAGGGTCATCCCAAACTCCTGAGCTCAAGCAGTCTGCCCACCTCAGCCTTCCAAAGTGCTAGGATTACAGGTGTGAGCCACTGCCTCTGACCAAATGCATTATTTTTAAAAACATGTCCGTTCTTTATAGTTTACTATTCATTTCACACTTAAATGCAATTTATTTTTTAAAAAATTTTGTTATTTCACAGAAAATCCATTATTTAGGAACTAGCCAAATAGTAGATATTCTTCTAATGGTATTTCTTATTATTCTTACTTAGCTTTTGAAGAAAGAAGATAAAACTGCTCTCATTTATTCCTATGGCTTGCAAGAGGTAATTACATTAGATTTCTAGGTTAATATGTGGGTGAATATACCTTTATGTTTTCCATTCAAAATAGACCCATATTTTATCAAGAGCAAGTTATTTCAATACCTTAGTTTTCTTAACTGCAAAATGGTAATATTAATAGGTACTTACTTTATAAAGTCATTTTGAGATCAAAGGAAATAATTCCTGTAAACTGTTGTGCATGGTACCTGGTACCTGCTAAACATTCAGATGAAGATAAGCTGTGATGATGATTATGATGGTGCCAAAATACATGTGTGTGTGCATGTGAGCATATAAATATTTAAATTCTTAGTTCAAAGTAAATATTGTAATCCAGTTGGATTTTACCATAAGAACTTAGAAATCAGTGAGAAAATGGATTTTAAAGCGTTCCTACATTTATTGTGTATGTGCCTTTATAATTGGATGTAATTGGAAATGTTTTTCTTATCCCATGTTTTGTGTGTATGTGTGTGTGTGTGTGTGTGTATGTGTATGTATGTGTGTGAAATAAAGGCAGTCTTATGGGAATTGAGTTGTGATGCGAGATAAATGTGAATGTGTATAGACATGTGAAATGTAATGATTAATTGTTAATGTTTTTTAATTTCAATATTGTTGCATATAAATTCAGATTATTAAATTATTTCTTCAGGTTCTAAGAGCTCATGCAAAATTGACTACTTTTTATGGAGCATTTGGACCAGAAAAATTCAGGTGTGTACATTTTCTGTTAAAATTTTTTTGGCCAGGCATGGTGTCTCATGCCTGTAATCCCAGCACTTTGGGAGGCTGAGGCAGGCGGATCAACCAAGGTCAGGAGTTCGAGACCAGCCTGGCCAACACGGCAAAACCTCATCTCTACTAAAAATACAAAAGTTAGCCGGGCATGGTGGCGTTCATCTGTAATCTCAGCTACTAGAGAGGCTGAGACAGGAGAGTCGCTTGAACCCGGAAGGTGGAGGTTGCAGTGAGCCGAGATCGTGCCACTGCACTCCAGCCTTGTCGCAAGACTCAGTCTCAAAAAAAAAAAAATTTTTTTTTTTTTTTTTAGAGTATAAGTTACATAGAAATTTGGAATGTCATAACAGGTATAGCATTCCTCTTGCTGAATTTGTGTTTCTATGGGGGCTATTGAGTGATAGAAAATATTATCTTTTCAGCAACAAAAACTGGCTGAACATCCTTGTTGTCATTTCTTCTTTTCTGAGACAGGGTCTCACTCTGTCACCCAGGTTTGAGTGTGGTGGTGCGATCATAGCTCACTGCAGCCTCAACTTCTTAGGCTCAGTAAAAATCTAACTATCCTGGATAAATCAAGTATTTGGTTCCTTGTCTGCAAAGAAGTAAACTGTCTTAAAACCATTTCTAAGTTTCAATGTTCTAAGGTTATATAGATTTATATTGATTCTGTAGCTGACATTACTATTTAGCAGTAATAATTATGTCCTATATGACACAAAACATTGTTTATATTGCAAGGCATTATGGAAACCTTTCATGTACAACAGGTACTCCAAGACACCCGCTAACCCGCAGCTCCCAGGTCATTCTCTGTGGGCTCAAGCAGCCACTCCACGGCGGCCACAATTTTTTTTTTTCCTAATAGTAAATTTACCCATGAATTGTGTTCACTAGGCCACCCTAGCAGTGAGAATGGCAGATCTTCATATGTGTAAGTCCATCTTTTCTATCCTATTGATTAATAGCCATAAAAATTGGATTTACTAGTGTTTTACTTACTGAAAATGTCACCTCTTTAGAATGATCTGTCTCTTCTTGTAACGCCAGTCGTGCCCATATGATGACTCTTTCCACAGTTTTCTCAGCTTCAGCAGGAGGCAAAGACTTCAACAGGAGATAGGCTTCACCCTATAAACAGGGTTTGAAAGGAAGAAAAAGGCCGGGCGCGGTGGCTCAAGCCTGTAATCCCAGCACTTTGGGAGGCCGAGACGGGCGGATCACGAGGTCAGGAGATCGAGACCATCCTGGCTAACATGGTGAAACCCCGTCTCTACTAAAAATACAAAAAACTATCCAGGCGAGGTGGCGGGCGCCTGTAGTCCCAGCTACTTGGGAGGCTGAGGCAGGAGAATGGCGTGAACCCGGAAGGCGGAGCTTGCAGTGAGCTGAGATCGCGCCACTGCACTCCAGTCTGGGCGACAGAGCGAGACTCCGCCTCAAAAAAAAAAAAAAAAAGAAAGGAAGAAAAAACAGCTGGTACTTGCAAAGGACAGTGTGGCCTTACCTCTTTCTTTTCTATTTAAAGATGAAAATACATCATTTGGAAAAACATTATGGTTCAATGTTTTTTGTATTTTTTTTTAAATTTTTTTTTGAAACGGAGTCTCGCTCTGTCACCCAGGCTGGAGTGCAGTGGCCGGATCTCAGCTCACTGCAAGCTCCGCCTCCCAGGTTTATGCCATTCTCCTGCCTCAGCCTCCCAAGTAGCTGGGACTACAGGCGCCCGCCACCTCGCCCGGCTAGTTGTTTTTTTTGTGTGTGTGTTTTTTTTAGTAGAGACAGGGTTTCACCGGGTTAACCAGGATGGCCTCGATCTTCTGACCTCGTGGTCCACCCGTCTCGGCCTCCCAAAGTGCTGGGATCACAGGCTTGAGCCACCGCGCCGGCCAAAAATAATTATTTCTATGTGCAGTGATTATCTGAGGTGGGCCCGACAGGAAGCTACATGTATCTGAGGAAGGTGGTGGGAGTTCTAGGGTCCGAGATAGGAAGGAAATGTGCTGAGGAAGGTGGCGGCAGTTCTAGGGTCCGAGATAGGAAGGAAATGTGCTGAGGAAGGTGGCGGCAGTTCTAGGGTCCGAGGTAGGAAGGAAATGTGCTGAGGAAGGTGGCGGGAGTTCTAGGGTCCGAGGTAGGAAGGAAATGTGCTGAGGAAGGTGGCGGCAGTTCTAGGGTCCGAGGTAGGAAGGAAATGTGCTGAGGAAGGTGGCGGGAGTTCTGGGGTCCGAGATAGGAAGGAAATGTGCTGAGGAAGGTGGCGGCAGTTCTGGGGTCCGAGGTAGGAAGGAAATGTGCTGAGGAAGGTGGCGGCAGTTCTGGGGTCCGAGGTAGGAAGGAAATGTGCTGAGGAAGGTGGCGGGAGTTCTAGGGTCCGAGATAGGAAGGAAATGTGCTGAGGAAGGTGGCGGCAGTTCTAGGGTCCGAGGTAGGAAGGAAATGTGCTGAGGAAGGTGGCGGCAGTTCTAGGGTCCGAGGTAGGAAGGAAATGTGCTGAGGAAGGTGGCGGGAGTTCTAGGGTCCGAGGTAGGAAGGAAATGTGCTGAGGAAGGTGGCGGGAGTTCTGGGGTCCGAGATAGGAAGGAAATGTGCTGAGGAAGGAAATGTGCTGAGGAAGGTGGCGGGAGTTCTGGGGTCCGAGATATGAAGGAAATGTGCTGAGGAAGGAAATGTGCCGAGGAAGGTGGCGGGAGTTCTAGGGTCCGAGATAGGAAGGAAATGTGCTGAGGAAGGTGGCGGGAGTTCTGGGGTCCGAGATAGGAAGGAAACGTGCTGAGGAAGGTGGCGGCAGTTCTGGGGTCCGAGATAGGAAGGAAACGTGCTGAGGAAGGTGGCGGGAGTTCTGGGGTCCGAGATAGGAAGGAAATGTGCTGAGGAAGGAAATGTGCTGAGGAAGGTGGCGGGAGTTCTAGGGTCTGAGATAGGAAGGAAATGAGCTTTGCACCGTGTGATCTTTGGAACTGGGTTTTTTTTTTTTTTAGTTTTTGTTTATGAAGAACAAAACTAATTAAAATGCATTTAAAGATATCCACTTAAAAGGTATAACCTTAATTTTTTTAAAAACTGACCTTTCCCCCTTCTTTGTCTATTCAGTGGCAGTTCTTGGATTGAATTTCTAAATAATGAAGATGATCTCAAAGATATTTTTTTACAGCTAAAAGAAGGAAACCTTGTATGTGCACAATACCTTTGGCTTCGACATCGGGTAACATGTTTTACATTTTTTCCTTAACAGCTTTGTAGCTCCTGAGTTAGGTGATTGAATCAATGTTGGAAACTAACAGGATGCAAGTCTGACTGGGTGATGGGGTGTTTTCTGATTGGTTCTTAAAATATGACTTGCTTTTGTTCACAAAGGGCAAGGGGATAAAAAAGACTTTCCCCATGGGCTGGGTGCGATGGCTTACGCCTGTAATCCCAGCACTTTGGGAGGCCGAGACGGGCTGATCACTTGAGGTTGGGAGTTCGAGACCAGCCTGGTCAATCAACATGGTGAAACCCTGTCTCTACCAAAAATAAAAAATTTGCTGGGCATGGTGTCACGTTCCTGTAGACTCAGCTACTTGGGAGACTGAGGCAGGAGAATTTCTTTAACCTGGAAGGTGTAGGTCGCAGTGAGCCGAGATCATGCCACTGCACTCCAGCTTGAGTGACAGAGTGAGACTCTGTCCCAAAATAAAAGACTTTCCCCAGAGAAAATTGTCCTCTGATGATATTAAATCAGAAGTACAGTGAAGGTACAGTAGAACCTTATTTTATCCAATCATTAAGAGTCTAGCTTCTTGGGAGCTAAATGATGAGAACACGTGGATGCATAGAGGGAAACACATACCAGGGCCTTTCAGAAGGTGGAGGGTGGGAGCAGAGAAAGTATCAGGAAAAATAACTAATGGTTAATAGGCTTAATAACTGGGTGATGAAATAATCTGTACAACAAACCCCCTTGACAAAAGTTTACCTACATAACAAACCTATACTTATGCCACTGAACTGAAAAGTTAACCAAAAAAAGAGTCTAACTCCTAATCTTAGCTCAAAAGGCAACATCTGGTTTATTAGTGGGCTTTCTAATGTAGCATTGGTGGAGAAGATGTTGCTACAGTAGCTTAGATTGTGGTAAAAGATTGCCCCTTAAAATTGCTTGTCTTCATCCCCTTAAGGTTGGCTGAAGTTGGTATAGAGTATTAGATCCATGAAGTCATAACTTGTCGTGATGCCATTAATGGCTGCATTGCTTGTTAGAATTCCTACTATCACCCGCAGTTAAGTTTTCCTTAGAATACTCGTTCTCTGCTGGTTCCTCTGCTACATGATAAACTATTTGACACTCAGCGCCGTGACATTGCCTATAGTATGCAGCTCCCAACTAGAAACATTTGCATAGTGTAAATCTCCTTTAGCACTCATTATTAAATCAGTAAGGTATTCCTTAAAATGACTTCCTAAAATATCTTTGTCAAACATTTGGGAGGTTTTTGTTTTAAATTTGTCAGATCTTAGTTTTTTGCTCCTTATAATTTAGGCAAACTTTGAAAGCAGATTTGATGTGAAAATGCTGGAGAACTTGCTCAACTCAATTTCTGAATCAGTCTCTTTGCAAAGGCTATGTCCATGGTTTAAAAATGATGTGATTCCATTTGTAAGAAGGACTGTACCGGAAGGACAGGTGAGTTGTCTTCAGTATTTCTACTCTTGATGACTTTATTTTGTTTTTTACATTAGATCATTGAAGATTAAGTCATGTTAATACCAGTTAGTTAAACAGTTAACTAACACCTGTGTTAAAGTGTCTCTTAAAAGACAACCATGATTCAGGATGAGCTGTTTTCATTTGCAACAACGTAGATGGAACTGGAGATTATTATGTTGAGTGAAATAAGCCAGGCATGGAGAGACAAACATCACATGTTCTCACTTATTTATGGGATCTAAAAATCAAAACAATTTAACTCATGGCCATAGAGAGTAGGAGGATGGTTACCAGAGGCTTGGAAGCGTTTTGGGTTGATGGGTGAGAGGTGGGGATGGTTAATGGGTACAAAAAAATATATTTAGAAAGAATGAGGCTGGGTGTGGTGACTCACGCCTGTAATCTCATCACTTTGGGAGGCTGAGTTGGGTGGATCACCTGAGGTCAGGCGTTTGAGACCAGTCTGACCAATATGGGGAAACCCTGTCTCTACTAAAAATACAAAAATTAGCTGGGCATGGTGGCATGCACCTGTAATCCCAGCTACTTGGGAGGCTGAGGCGGTAGAATTGCTTGACCCAGGAGGTTGCAGTGAAGCGAGATCCTGCCATTGCATGAGATCCAGCATGGGCGACAAGCGAAACCCTGTCTCAAAAAAAAAAAGAATGAATAAGACATACTATTTGATTACACAAGAGAGTCAATAATAGCTTAAATCTGTATTTAAAAATAACTAAAACAGTGTCATTGGATTGTTTGTAACACAAAGGGGATGGACACCCCCTTCTCCATGATGTGATTATTTCACATTACATACCTGTATCAGCACATATCATGTACTCCACAAGTATGTACACCTACTATGTACCCCCCCACACAAACACAAAAGACAGTCATGGATAAGACGTTTATAGACAAATTAAATTTCTAAAGGAAAAAAAGAAATGGTGGAGGTTTTTAGTTATATCAGTGATTATCTATTAAGACTTTATTTTTAAATGATTTATTTCAGATAATTCTTGCAAAATGGTTGGAACAAGCAGCCAGGAACCTTGAATTAACTGATAAGGTAATACTGATTTAATTAACAGTAAAAAGACATTTTGCACACTCCCAACAGTATAATACGTTGTTTGGAACTGTCTGTAATCTTTTTTTTAAAGGCAAATTGGCCAGAAAATGGACTTCAATTGGCAGAGATATTTTTTACAGCAGAAAAAACAGACGAGTTGGGATTGGCATCTTCCTGGCATTGGATTTCCTTGGTATGATGTGGAGAATGGACTTTTAGTAATGAAACAGTCAGTTTACCTGAAAGGGTTTGTCCGCATGTATGTAAAGTATCTGGACATATATCTACTTCTTAAATTTTCAGTTTTTGTGTTCCTTTTTTTTGTTTTGTGCCTTTAAAATCCATATGTAGGAAAGTTTGCTTTTTTTTGTTTCTAATATTTCTGTTACAACTTCAACCTATTTATTTATTTATATATTTATTTATTTACTATTTGTTTTTGAGACAAGGTCTCACTCTGTTGTCCTGGCTGGAATGCAGTGGTGCAACCACAGTTCACTGTACCCTCAACTTTTGGGCTCAAGTGATCCTCCCACCTCAGCCTCCTGAGTAGCTGGGACTACAGGTGCACATGACCATGCCCGACTGATTTTTGTAGTTTTTGTAAAGAAGGGGTTTTGCCATGTTGCCCGGGCTGGTCTTGAACTCCTGGGCCCAGGCGATCCACCCACCTGGGCCTCCCAAAGTGCTGAGATTATAGGTGTGAGCTACTGTGCCCAGCCCTCTCAACCTGTTTTTTTTTTTTTTTTTTTTGAGATGGAATCTCGCCCTGTTGCCCAGGCTGGAATGCAGTGGTGCAATCTCAGCTCGCTGCAACCACCACCTCCCAGGTTCAAGCAATTCTCCTGCCTCAGCCTCCCATGTAGCTGAGATTGCAAGCACTGCCACCATGCCTGGCTAATTTTTTTTTGTATTTTTAGTAGAGATGGGGTTCCACCATGTTGGTCAAACTAGTCTTGAATTCCTGACCTCAGATGATCTGCCCTCCTCGGCTTCCCAAAGTGCTGGGATTGCAGACATGAACCACTGCTCCTGGCCCCCTTCAACCTGTTTTAATGAACAGTTTTTCTCTATTGAACCAACCAAAAGGGGAACTATATAAACATTCTGCTAAGTGGTATAATTGGGATTTTCTGCATTAGCAGCATTTCACAATCCTTTGAAAAATTAGATCTTAGCTGGGCATGGTGGCTCACGCCTGTAATCCCAGCACTTTGGGAGGAATCCGAGGCAGGTGGATCATTTGAGTTCAGGAGATCAAGACCAGCCTGATTAACATGGTGAAACCCCGTGTCTAGTAAAAATACAAAAACAATTAACCAGGCCTGGTGGTGGGTCCCTGTAGTCCCAGCTATTTGGGAACCTGCGGCAGGAGAATCGCTTAAACCTGGGAGGTGGAGGTTGCAGTAAGTTGAGACCGTGGCACTGCACTCCTGCCTGGGTGACAGAGCATGACTCTGTCCATCCCCCCCACCCCTAAAAAAAGAAAAATTAAGTCTTGATAGTACGTTAGTATTAGTTTTCAAACGTTGTATCTATCAAGTCACCTTTTCTATATAAGAGCTTTTTCCTCTTACTGTAAAACATGATTTTTATCTTTTCCCTGTAAACTTTTATCAATATTGAAGGTTCTGTTCTTTGTATATAATTTTAGGAAATGTTATGCCTTTATATCTCGTTATGATATATAATCTCTATAGATAGATGGGACACTGAGCACTATCTAAATGATGCTGTGTACTAAGTATACTTGGGTTCTGAAAAAGTATTATACTAATATTTTTAATTTTTCTATTTTTAAGAGAAAGAAAATTTCTTTCAAATTCTGATCTATACTAATTTAGTTAAAATACTACAAAATTTAGAGCATAAGTCGGTTTAAACTTGCAGGTTTCCTCTTATGTGCATAACCAGGGTTATTTCTTATTTTATCTGAAATAATTCTGATTCTATTTTTCTCTCACACTTTTATTTTATATCGTTAACAACTTTAACACTTGTTTTAGAAGGATTATCAGAACACAGAGGAAGTATGTCAGCTGAGAACTTTGGTAAATAACTTGCGAGAATTGATCACACTGCATAGGAAGTACAACTGCAAATTAGCCCTCTGTGATTTTGAGAAGGTAAAGTCCAAGGTCATAGGATTTATTTTGTATGTCAAGTTATGGGTGGAGTCTGTATTTATGCCATCTTTCTTTCCTTTGGCATCCAGGAAAATACAACCACCATAGTGTTCCGAATGTTTGATAAAGTGCTGGCCCCAGAGCTCATTCCCTCTGTCCTAGAGAGGTTTGTAAGAGTTTACATGAGAGAACATGACTTGCAAGAGGAGGAACTTCTGTTGCTGTACATAGAGGTAACTTTTCCTTTAGATCTAATCTTATTTCTTGGATCTGTGCAGTGCAGCACTGCAGTAAATATTTAATTTTTTAAGGAATGTCATATGCTTTATCAGTAGGACTCATGCAGCATATTGAATTGGTTAAAAATGTGGGTTAATTCTGCTACTAATCATCTTGAGCAGAGTGGGGATACATTAGGACTGTGAACCCAGAAAATCTGAGACAGGTCTCAGTTAATTTAGGGAGCTTATTTTGCCAAAGTTGAGGATGCGCCCATGACACAGCCTCAGGAAGTCCTGAAGACATGTGCCCAAGGTGGTCCAGGCACAGTTTGGCTTTATATATTTTAGGGAGAGACATGAGACATCCGTCAGCATATGTAAGAAGTACATTGGTTCTATCTGGAAAGGTGGGACAACTTGAAGCAAAGGCAGGAAGGCTCCAAGCGGGAGGGAGCTTCCAGGTCACAGATAGGTGATACAAAACATTAAAATTCTTTTGAGTTTCTGATTAGCCTTTCCAAAGGAGGCAATCGGATAAGGCAGCTATCTTAGTGAGCAGAGGGGTAACTTTGATAGAATGGGAGGCAGGTTTGCCCTAAGCAGTTTCCAGCCTGAGTTTTCCTTAGTGATTTTGGGGGCCCAAGATATTTCCCTTTCACAGTACTTTCTTCAAAGGGCTATTATGAGATCACAGGAGCGTGAGCTCAATAAATATTAGCAATTATTTCTTGTGGACATTATTAATGTGCTACAGTAATCTTATTTGTAGATTCTTCAAGAATATTTCATTCTTAAATTTTCTATACCATATAAAACTAAAGGCCCATTTTTTTTGCAGTTTTGTATTTGTAGACCGTTATTCAACATTTATGACTAATTAGAATTTTTAGGGTTTTTTTTTTTTAACACATCTATCAAGGCCATGTAATATCTGTATCTAGCTTTATGTGGCATTTTTTAATGGGAATTTTTAATTTTTAAAAAACATACATTTTTATCCCTTTTTAGGATTTACTGGATAGATGCAGCTCAAAGTCCACATCACTCTTTGAAACAGCATGGGAAGCAAAGGCCATGGCAGTAATAGGATGTTTATCTGACACGGACGTAAGTAAATTGTGACCATTTGTGTTTCCCTTTTGAGCATTAAGTCTTTTCTGAAAACTTTTTTCTGTTCATAAAAGCAACATATATATGTTTTTGTTTGAGATGAGTCTGGCTGTGTCGCCCAGGCTGGAATGCAGTGACATGATCATGGTTCACTGCAGCCTCAACCTCCCTGGCTCAAGCAATCCTCCCACCTCGGCCTCCTGCGTAGTTAGGACCATAGGCGCGTGCCACTACATCCAGCTCATTTTTGTATTTTTTGTAGAGACAGGGTTTCCCAGGCTGGTCTTGAACTCCTGGGCTCAAGTGATCTGCCCGCTTTGTTCTCCTAAAGTGTCTGTTTTATTTAATTACAGAAAATAAAAAGTGAATGTTTACTCATTTCCACCCCCAGGGTAACCTCCATGGACAGTTGTATGCATATCTTTGCAGGCTTTTCTGTGGTTATGCAAACATGGAGAGTTTCTTTTTCAGTTACCGCCTGCAATGTGAGACATTTTTTAATATGTTGTAATATGCCTTTATTTTAACTTCGCACTGTTGTTACCACTATAAAATAGAAGTAAAATAATGAAAACTGTTTTTACGCCAGAGACTAAGGCTGGACACAGTGGCTTATGCCTGTAATCCCAGCACTTTTGGAAGCCAAGGTAGACAGATCGCCTGAGCTCAGGAATTTGAGACCTGCCTGGGCAACATGGTGAAACCCTGTCTCTACAAAAAATACAGAAATTAGCCAGGTGTGGTGGTGCTCACCTGTAGTCCAAGCTATTTGGGAGGCTGAGGCAGGAGAATTGCTTGAACCCAGAAGGTGGAGTTTGCAGTGAGCTGAGATTGCGCCACTGCACTCCAGCTTGGGCAATGGGAACGTGACCCTGACTCAAAAAAACAAAAAAACCCAGAGATTGTAAAGACTGTAGAAAGCAATAAAGCTGTGTGTCTTAGCTTACAGCAGACAAAAGACTCTTCTGAAGTTTTCTGAATAGTCAAATTGTTCTCTGTATGTGAAAACTGAAGAAATAAATGGTTTTCCAGTGAGTAGATGAAATATTCTCAAACTACCATGTGGTTGGTGTAAGACCTCTGCTGATTAGACTGTGCTGTTCACTTGCATGCATCGTAAACCTGAGGGCTGTTCCTTGTCCATGTGTGCATCTTTTTGTAGCTCATATTTGATGCTGTGCTCAAGATCATGTATGCGGCAGTGGTTCCTTGGAGTGCAGCTGTGGAGCAACTGGTGAAACAGCACCTGGAAATGGACCATCCCAAGTAAGATTATAGTCTACCAAACAATGTTTTGCGCTCTGGAGAAACATTGTGTTTCGAGTTGACGTTCATTTATGTTTCTATATTGTTTACTGTGTCCCATAGTACTTCATAAAAAAGATAATCCATGTTAATATGGATAAATTTGCTTTCAGAGTCAAGTTATTACAGGAAAGTTACAAACTAATGGAGATGAAAAAACTTTTACGAGGATATGGCATAAGAGAGGTAAATCTCTTAAACAAGGAAATAATGGTGAGTACACTCTTTGAAGAGTCTTTTTTCTCTTTTCTTTCATTTCTAGGGCAACATGGGAAACTAAATGAGGATTTTATGTTCTAGGAGGCTGATACAGCTAGGTTTTTCCACTACGTTTCTTTTGTTAGATATGATGTTAATAAGGTGTTCAGTTATTTATAAGAGTATTTATATTTTTTGACATGGAGTTTCGCTGTTGTTGCCCAGGCTGGAGTGCAATGGCGCGATCTCAGCTCACTGCAACCTCCGCCTCCTGGGTTCAAGTGACTTTCCTGCCTCAGCCTCCCAACTAGCTGGGATTATAGGCATGTACCACGACGCCTGGCTAAATTTCTTTTGCATTTTTAGTAGAGATGGGGTTTCTCCATGTTGGTCAGGCTGGTCTTGAGCTCCTGACCTCAGATGATCTGCCCGCCTCGGCCTCCCATAGTGTTGGGATTACAGGTGCAAGCTACTGCACCTGGCCTTTTTATGAGAGTATTAAAGACACCAAATAGGCCAGGAGTGGTGGCTCACACCCATAATCCCAGCACTCTGGGAGCCCAAGGTGGGTGGATCATGAGGTCAAGAGATCGAGACCATCCTGGCCGACATGGTAAAACCCTGTCTCTACTAAAAATGCAAAAAAATTAGTAAGTTATGGTGGCACGTACCTGTAGTCCCAGCTACTTGGGAGGCTGAGGGAGGAGAATCACTTGAACCCGGGAGGTGGAGGTTGCAGTGAGCTGAGATTGCGCCACTGCACTCTAGCCTGGCAACAGAGGGAGAGGAGACTGTCTCAAAAAAAAAAAAAAAAAGACACCAAATAGTAAATTAAGAAGTTATAGAAGAAAGAAGACAGGACTGTGGAATGATCAGAATATAAATCATGTTTTAATTTTTCATACAGTTTAGTTTTTTGCTGCATTATTTTAATTTTTTGGCCACTTTGCGCTTATGAGCAAATGATTTCTTGGTTTTCTGTGAGTTTTATAACAAAGAAATGTTCATATTATCTGTTGCAGAGGGTGGTTAGATACATTCTCAAGCAAGATGTCCCATCTTCTTTAGAAGATGCTTTAAAGGTGGCCCAAGCGTTTATGTTATCTGATGATGAGATCTACAGTCTAAGAATTATTGACCTGATTGATAGAGAACAGGTTTGTAAGTTTTATGTTGTCATTTCGTATGGCTTCTTTGTTTCTGTGTTATTGTTTTTTTTTTTTTTGAGACAGAGTCTCGCTCCATTGCCCAGGCTGGAATGCAGTGGCTGTGTTTCACCATGTTGGCCAGGCTGGTCTGAAACTCCCAACCTCAAGCAATCCACCCACCTCAGCCTCCCAAAGTGCTGAGATTACTGGTGTGAGCTACCGTACTCGGCCTATTGTGTTTTTAAATGTCATTATTTTTATATGATTCTATAATCATAGCAATGCCTAGGAATTAAATCTTCGGTATCTAGGATCGTATTTTACATTTATTTTATTGTTTTCTGTCATCAAAAATGGATTTTCAGCATCAGGATGGATAGCTGATGCATGTGGGGCTTAAAACGTGGTTGACAGGTTGATGGGCACAGCAAACCACCATGGCACATGTAACAAGCCTGCACTTTCTGCATTTGTATCCTGAAACTTAAAGTAACATAAAATAAAAATGGATTTTCAGATTATTAAAACATTGAACCATAATCTGTTTTTCCAAATGATGTATATTCATCTTTAAATAGAAAAGAAAGAGGTAAGGCCACACTGTCCTTTGCAAATATCAGCTGTTTTTTCTTCCTTTCAAACCCTGTTTATAGGGTGAAGACTGTCTCCTTCTGTTGAAGTCTTTGCCTCCTGCTGAAGCTGAGAAAACTGCGGAAAGAGTCATCATATGGGCACGGTTGGCATTACAAGAAGGGCCAGATCATTCTAAAGAGGTGACATTTTCACTAAGTAAAATATAAGTAAATCTAATTTTTATGGCTATTAATCAATAGGATAGAAAAGATGGACTTACACATATGAAGATCTGCCCTTCTCACTGCTAGGGTGGCCTAGTGAACACAATTCATGGGTAAATTTACTGCTAGTTTAAAAAAATAAAAATAAAAAAAAAACAATTGTGGCCGTCATGGAGTGGCTGCTTGAGCCCACAGAGAATGACCTAGGAGCTGTGGGTTAGCGTGTGTCTCTGAGTACCTGTTGTACAGGAAAGGTTTCTGTAATGCCTTGCAATATAAACAATGTTTCCTGTTATATAGGACATAATTATTATCAAATAGTAATATCAGCTACAGAACCAATATGCATCTATATAATCTTATAACATTGAAACTTAGAAATGGTTTTTTTTTTTTTTTTTTTTTTGAGACAGAGTCTCGCTCTGTCGCCCGGGCTAGAGTGCAGTGGCCGGATCTCAGCTCACTGCAAGCTCTGCCTCCCGGGTTTACGCCATTCTCCTGCCTCAGCCTCCCGAGTAGCTGGGACTACAGGCGCCCGCCACCTCGCCCGGCTAGATTTTTGTATTTTTTTAGTAGAGACGGGGTTTCACCGTGTTAGCCAGGATGGTCTCGATCTCCTGACCTCGTGATCCGCCCGCCTCGGCCTCCCAAAGTGCTGGGATTACAGGCTTGAGCCACCGCGCCCGACCTAGAAATGGTTTTAAGAGAGTTTACTTTTGTGCAGATGAGGAATACTTGATTTTTCCAGAATAGTTGGATTTTTACTGATTTTTAATTTTTTCTTTTTTTAAATATTATATTTAGGAGATGAGGTCTTGGTGTGTTGCCCAGGTTGGTCTTGAACTCCTGAGTTTAAGTTCTCTTCTAGCCTTAGCCTTCCAAGTAGCTGGGTTTACAGGCATGTGCCACCATGCCCAACAGTTGGGTTTTCTTTCTTTTCTTTTCTTACCTATTTTGAGACAGAGTTTTGCTCTGTTGCTCAGGCTGGAGTGCAGTGACACGATCTCGGCTCACTGCAACCTCTGCCTCCCAGGTTGAAGCGATTCTCCTGCCTCAGCTGGGAGTAGCTGGGATTACAGGTGCCCGCCCCCACACCTGGGACATTTATGTATTTTTACTAGAGACAGGTTTTACCGTGTTGACCAGGCTGGTCTCAAACTCCTGACACCAAGTGATCTGCCCATCTCGGCCTTCCAAAGTGCTAGGATTACATGTGTGAGCCACCACACCTGGCCAACAGTTGGGTTTTTAAACCCCTAAGGATAGATACCTCCCAACTTCTCTCTTCTCTCAGTCCATTTCAGTAATGTTTTTTCCTGTTGGAAAAGGAAGTTGTTGTTTTTGTTAACACCTAATATTTACTATGCAATAGGTTAAGTTAAATAGCTATTTCTTGTTCATAACAAAGGTGTGAAGTAGTTCCTATTGTTGTCTCCTTATATATTAAGTTAGAAAACTAAAATATTAAAAATATTAAGGTAAATGACGTTTTTCCAAGGTTGTTAGAAAGGGGCAGAACCTCAGCTCAAACTGTCTAATACTGTCGTCTGTATTCTTAACTACCAGTTTGAATTGCTCCCGTTATGAAACTATTTGAATTTTTTTATGGCGAGGCACTTACTAAACATTTTACATACATCATGTCTTTTAATTAAAGCATCTCCTTTTTTTCCTTCTCTTTTTTTTTTTTTTTTTGAGATGGAGTCTCGCTCTGTCGTCCAGGCTGGAGTGCAGTGGCTGGATCTCAGCTCACTGCAAGCTCCGCCTCCTGGGTTCACGCCATTCTCCTGCCTCAGCCTCCTCCTGAGTAGCTGGGACTACAGGCACCCGCCACCTCGCCTGGCTAGTTTTTTGTATTTTTTAATAGAGACAGGGTTTCACCGTGTTAGCCAGGATGGTCTCGATCTCCGGACCTCGTGATCCGCCCATCTCGGCCTCCCAAAGTGCTGGGATTACAGGCTTGAGCCACCGCGCCTGGCCTTTTCCTTCTCTTAAAAAATTTTTTTTTAAATAATCACTGGAAGGTAGTGATTATTACATTAGACTTCTGTTCTCTAGGCCATTTTTTAGATTTCTGTTCTTTTTAACTTTTCCAAATGTTTTTTCAAATAACAACTCTAAAAGAGAATAAGGATCTGTTAATCATAATGTAGTTGAAAGGTTATTTGGGAGAGTTGCATATTCTTTGGTATTTCTAAATCATATATCCAGGAGTTCATACTGGAGTTTTTCAGGTCTACCCTGTGTAACGCTCATTAACGATTCATTTCTCAGCTGCCCAACTCCTCCATGATTTTTTTTTCTGCTTCTGTGGTTATTGTGTATTTGTATATGTACTACTGAATTGGTCAGAAAAGGAAGTAGATTTTATTTTGCTTTATTTATTTATTTTTAGGGCAAGGCCTGGAGAATGTCTGTAGCGAAGACATCCGTGGACATTCTTAAGATACTATGTGACATTCAGAAAGGTAGCTTTTATTTCTGTTTTCTCATCTCAGTTTTGTTCCAAAGCTCATCCTCTTCAGAAAGAGGCATCAATGATAACTCTCACCATACCCACAGTTTTTCTGGTTCTGATTGTGTTTATTGATCTCACCCATTTTGCTTCATGAAAAGTCTTTCTTCCTTTTTTCCTTTATCAGCAATGTAAGAATAGACGCATGCAAAATCAACCTATCGTTTGTTTATATGTTCACTTACTATTTAGTGCTAGACTAGATTTCCTTAGTGTCTCGCACTAATTGCTCATTTTTCTCATTTATTGGTTGCTTATGATGGTGGGGAGAAGCCATTTGAACTGGAAGTTAAATAAAACAATTAAGAAAGTAACTTTCCAGGGAAAAAAAAGAAGCTACAATTTACTTCAGAAAAATAACTTTTTTGTAACCCATAAACTTCTGTTTTCTACCTCCTGAAAGAATAATTAGATTTTTTTCAAATTAGATCTCTTTTTGTACTTAGTTACTATATATTATCATCTGAGAAGAACTACTGAAGACTTGAGATGAGAGAACCAAAGCTAATTAAAATTTCTTCTCTTTAAAATTCTGATAATATGAGAATTTTCATGTCTGCTATAACTTTTAAAAATTTAATTATAGACAATCTGCAGAAGAAGGACGAATGTGAAGAAATGTTGAAACTATTTAAAGAGGTTGCTAGCTTACAGGTAAACATATCAAGCCATGTTAAACATTATTACTTGACCAGTCAGTGCATTTGTGCCTCCTTAAAGTTTTCTGCATGGCTGGGTGCGGTGGCTCACCCCTGTAATCCCAGCACTTTGGGAGGCTGAGGCGGGCAGATCACAAGGTCAGGAGATCAAGATCATCCTGGCTAACGTGGTGAAACCCCATCTCTACTAAAAGTACAAAAATTTAGCCAGGTGTGGTGGCACGCACCTGTAGTCCCAGCTGCTCAGGAGGCTGAGGCAGGAGAATCGCTTGAAACCAGGAAGCGGAGATTGCAGTGAGCCAAGATTGCGCCACTGGACTCCAGCCTGGGTGACAGGGCAAGACTTCATCTCAAAAAAAAAAAAACGTTTTCTGCACTAGCTTTTGGGAACTGGAGATACTGGTTTTCCTTCTCTCTCTCTGTCTCAACAGCTGTATTGAGATGTCATTTACATACCACGTAATTCATCCATTTAAAATATGCAATTCGATTTTTTTTTGGTATGTTGTATTATTAATTAATTAATTTATTATTTTTTTTTGAGACAAAGTCTCACTCTGTTGCCCAGGCTGGAGTGCTGTGGCACAATCTCAGCTCACTGCAGATTCTGCCTCCTGGGTTCAAGAGCTTCTCCAGTCTCAGCCTCTCGAATAGCTGAGACTCCAGGTGTGTGCCACCACACATAGCTAGTTTTTATGTTTTTAGTAGAAATGGGGTTTTGCCATGTTTGCCAGGCTGGTTTCAAACTCCTGGCCTCAAGCGATTTGCCTGCCTCAGCCTCCCAAAGTATTGGGATTATAGGCATGAGCCACCGTGCCTGGATGCATTATTAATTTTTAATTGTGTTAAAATACTTATAACAAAATTTTCCATGTTAACAGTTATTTTGTTTGTAATTCAGTGGTGTTAATTACATTCACAGTGTTGTGCAGCCATCACCTCTATCTACTTTTTCATCACCCTGAGCAGAAACTCTGTAGCCGTGAAACAATAATTCCCCTTTCCTCTCTTCCCCCAGCCCCTGGTTTTCTCTACTTTCTGTCACTGTGAATTTGCTTATTCTAGCTATTTCATATAAGTGGAATCATACAATTAAGCATGTAAAGGAGTCCTATGACCCAAAAGTTTGAGACCTGCTGTAAATAGCTTTTTCTGTGAAAAGCATCTGGAGGCCGGGTGCAGTGGCTCATGCCTATAATCCCAGCGCTTTGGGAGAATGAGGCTGGAGGATCACTTGAGCTCAGGAGTTTGAGACTAGCCTAGGCAACATAGTGAGACCTTGTCTCTACTAAAAATAACAAAATTTAGCTGGGCGTGGTTATGTGTACCTGTAGACCCAGCTACTTTGGAGGCTGAAGCGAGAGGATGGTGTGAGACTAGGAGGTGGAGGCTGCAGGAGCTGTGTTTATACCACTGCACTCCAGCCTGGGCAATAGAGTGAAACCCTGCCTGAAAATAAGTGAATGAATGGATGGATGAAAACAACTGGAAACTACTTGGCCGAGGTGGGGAGGGGAGGAGGGCACAGGTCGAAAAACTACCCATCAGGTACTATGTTGGGTGATGGGATCAGTTGTGCCTCAAGCCTCAGCATCACACAGTATACCCAGGTGTACCCCTGAATCTAAAGTAAAAGTTAAAATTATTTTTAAAAAAACCAAAAAACTATAGATTAAACAGACTTGGGACTTTGTCTTGCTTACCTTTGCTACAGGAAAACTTTGAGGTCTTTCTTTCATTTGAAGATTATAGCAATCGTTCCCTGGTAGCAGATCTCCGTGAGCAGCACATTAAAGCTCACGAAGTTGCACAGGTGAAACACAAACCCAGGAGCACCCCGGAGCCCATAGCTGCTGAGATGCAGAACCCAAGTATGGAATCAAAGCTGCACAGACAGGCACTGGCCCTGCAAGTGTCCAAGCAAGAGCTGGAGGCAGAGCTGACCTTGAGAGCCTTAAAAGACGGGAACATCAAAACAGCACTGAAAAAATGCAGGTGACATTCCAGGTCCCTGAATTGCATAGCTTCTCTGAAAGTAAATTGCGGCTAGGCGCAGTGGCTCACGCCTGTAATCCCAGCACTTTAGGAGGCTGAGGCGGGCGGATCACAAGGTCAGGAGATCGAGACCATCCTGGCTAACATGGTGAAACCCTGTCTCTTCTAAAAATACAAAAAATTAGCCAGGCGTGGTGGAACGTGCCTACAGTCCCAGCTACTAGGGAGGCTGAGTCAGGATTGTGGTAGGTTGCAGTGAGCCAAGATTGCACCACTACACTCCAGCCTGAGAGACAGAGCAAGACTCCGTCTCAAAAAAAAAAAGAAAGAGTAACAATTGCCTGATTTCTTTCTTCAGTCATAAGGGTAGGGCCAGTAACACTCTTTTTTCACAGAAGCGATTCTTGATTTCTCACCCTCAGAGCGTATTTTGGGCCTCAGTGTCAGAAAGTAGTAGCATAAAAGGCAAGTAAGCAATACTGCAGAGTTAGGTAACATAACCATTAAATTTAGGTTACTGTGCACTTCAGCAGCGAATGGTATCCTTAGTCATTTGAAAAACAGCCTGGGGCCAGGTGTGGCGACACGCCTGTAATCCCAGCACTTTGGGAGTCCGAGGCGGGTGGATCACTTGAGGTCAGGAGTTCAAGACCAGCCTGGCCAACACCATGAAACCCTGTCTCTACTAAAAATACAACTATTAGCTGGGTGTGGTGGTGGGCACCTGTAATCCCAGCTACTCGGGAGGATGAGGCAGGGGAATCGCTTGAACCTGGGAGGTGGAGGTTGCAGTGAGCCGAGATCGTGCCATTGCACTCCAGCCTGGACGACAGAGTGAGACTCAGAAAAAGAAAAACAGGCTGGGCGCAGTGATTCACACTTGTAATCCCAGCAATTTGGGAGGCCAAGGCAGGAGGATTACTTCAGCCCAGGAGTTTTGAGACCAGCCTGGGCAACATAGTGAGAACTCATCTATACAAAAAAAAAAATTTAAAAATTAGCCAAGTGTGGTGGCACACACCTGTAGTCTCAGCTACTTGGGAGGCTGAAGTGGGAAGATTGCTTGACCCTGGAGGCTGAGGCTGCAGTGAGCCATGATTGTGCCACTGCCCTCCTGCCTAGGCGGTAGGGCTAGACCCTGTCTCAAAAAAACAAAGGAAAGAAAAGAAAAACTACACTATATACCATGAGAACATTTAGAAGACATTTAATGTGTTGATGGTGGTGGTGATGTATTAATCCAAGAAAGGCACATGCGTTTACTTTCAGTGTAAGTTGTAACTACCAATACTTTCTTTCTTCCATAGAGACTTGTTTAAGTATCACTGCAATGCTGATACTGGGAAATTGCTGTTTCTGACGTGTCAGAAGCTTTGTCAGATGTTGGCTGATAATGTCCCAATGACAGTGCCTGTGGGACTGAGTCTTCCTACCGTGATACATGATCTAGCATGCCAGGCTGCCACCATTTGCAGTCCAGGTGACAAGATTTATAAAATACGTAGTTTTCTATTCTCTGGTTCATGTCATACTTGTCTCCCAAATGCTGTCTCTTTACAATTGGGCATCATGGTTATCAGACTAGAGATAGTATCTGTGTTTTACAAAGGGATGCTTATAATTGATTCTCTTTGAGGATTATTGTTTGGACGTATTTCAAAATATTAACAATGTCATTTCTGAGTGTTGACATTACTCACTTTCGTAGGATTATGAAATTCCTTGCCTCCCATATCTGATCTTATTTTCAAGCCAACTTTGAGAAAAAGGTTTAACTTTTTAGGGTAGTCAAAGCTATATGGAACCTTTCTATCTGCATTGCGGCTTTCCTTAGAATTTTAAATGGTAATTATAAAAAGGTTGTTTTCATTATCCTAAAGACATGAAATATGAGTTTAATGATTTTTCTCCATTTTGTTTCAGATTTTTTACTAGATGCTTTAGAACTGTGTAAACATAGTTTAATGGCTGTAGAGCTTTCTAGACAGTGCCAAATGGATGACTGTGGAATCATCATGAAAGTAAGTTACTTTTGAGTTTTTTTCCTTAAATCCCGGGCAACCCATGATGCACCGTTTTTTTTTTTTTTTTTGAGACAAGGTTTTGCTCTGTCACCCAGGCTGGAGTGCAGTGGCATGATCAAGGCTTACTGAAGCCTTGAACTGGGCTTAAGCAGTCCTCCCACCTCAGCCTCCTGAGTAGCTGGGACTACAAGTGTGTGCCACCACATCTGACTAATTTAGAAAAAGGTTTTTTTTTTGTAGAAACAGGGTCTTACCATCTTGCCTAGGCTGGTCTTCAATTCCTGAGCTCAAGTGATTCCGCCACCTCAGCTTCTCAAAGTGCTGGGATTACAGGCATGAGCCACACTGCACCTGGCCTGTTTTTTAATCATTTGCAAAGTTTATGAAAATACTGAATCCATCTCTTATATTTTCTTACCCTAGACTGGAAAACAACATAAGGGCGTGAGGCCACTTCTCTGTTCTAGTCACTTAATTGACTTTAATTTGCACTATCTTTCAAAACATTGGGCCTCCAGCAAGGCCTCCCTCGACATTGTCCGTCTGTTAGAGTTTAACTTAAATTAAATTTCTATAAGCCATAGACCAGAAGAAACACAATATGCATGGTAGTATTTGGCCACCCATGCTGTTTGGCTGTAGGCCAGATGTGATGGCTGACGCCTTATAATCCCAGTACTTTGGGAGGCCAAGTTGGAGGGATTATTTGTGCTCAGGAGTTCAAGACCAACCTGGGCAACACAGTGAGACCTCATCTCTTACAAGTTTAAAAATTAAAATAAAGGACAGGTGTGGTGGCTTATGCCTGTAATCACAACACTTTGTGAGGCCAAGGTGGGTGGATCACTTGAGGTCAGGAGTTCAAGACCAGCCTAGCCAACATGGTGAAACCCTGTCCCTACTGAAAATACAAAAACTAGCCAGGCATGGTGGTGCAAGCCTGTAATTCCAGCTTCTCGGGAGGCTGAAGCACAAGAATTGTTTGAACCTGGGAGGCAGATGTTGCAGTGAGCTGAGATCACACCTTTGCACTCCAGCCTGGGCCACAGAGTAAGACTCTGACTCAAAAAAATAAATAAATAAAAGTAAAATAAAATAAAATAAAATAAATTGTTTGGCTCTAATAGATCTGATTCTGCTTGCTGAAGATGGTTACCTGTGTTGTGCAGCGTATTGACTCCTCTCTTTTTTGTATAATTTGGCACCTAGGCTTCTTTTGGGACACATAGAGATCCATATGAAGAGTGGTCTTACAGTGACTTCTTCAGTGAAGATGGAATTGTTCTTGAGTCACAGATGGTGCTTCCGGTGATTTATGAACTGATTTCATCTCTTGTGCCTCTAACTGGTAAATCTTATTTGTGTCATTATTTTCTGTATATTTCTGCCTTATGTAAATTTAAACTAGAGGTTTGGAGCTAGAACTGCACACAGTAATTATAGGCATAATGTGGAGCTAAAGAAGCAGATACAAAAGAATAAATACTGTGTGGTTTCATTTATGTAAAGTACAAACACAGGCTAGGACTAAGCTGGTGCTGTTTGAAGTCAGGGCAGTGGTTACCCTTGGGGGTGGGAAAGAGGAAGGAAGGGACTGGAGAGCTGGCCGTGTTTTGTTTCTTGTTTTGTTTTTTCGTATTGGTTTTTTTTTGGAGACGGAGTCCTGCTCAGGCTGGAGTGCAGTGGCATGATGTTGGCTCACTGCAACCTCTGCCTCCTTGGTTTAAGCAATTCTCGTGCCTCAGCCTCCCAAGTAGCTGGAATTATAGGCTTATGTCACCACACCCGGCCAATTTTGTATTTTTAGTAGAGATAGGGTTTCACCATGTTGGCCAGGCTGGTCTCAAATCCTGACCTCGAGTGATCTGCCCACCTCAGCCTTCAAAAGTGCTGTGATTACAGGCGTGAGCCACTGTGCCCAGCCGATACTCTGTTTCTTGATCTGGATGCCGCTCCTTCAGGCTGTGGAGGTTTATCAGGTTGTACACTTACCTGTGCATTTTCCTGTGTATATTTATTTATTTTTAAAGCAGCAGTTTGCTTTAGAACTTTTTTTATAATAGTGAAATATTTACACATCTGAGTGTATGTGCTGTGTGAGGGTTATTTTCTTTAGTGTTATTTATGTATTTATTAGTTGTATAAATTTAAGGGGTCCAAGTGTTATTTTGTTACATGGATATATTGCATAGTGATGAAGTCTGGGCTTTTGGTGTGGCCATCTATTTAGTATTATTTAACGTTTTATTATCTTTTGTAGAAAGCAAGAGATATCCCTTGGAGTCTACTAGTTTGCCATACTGCTCCCTTAATGAAGGTATTTGGCATCAGAAATATATAGCATTCTATTAAGATTTCTTCCTTTTTTTTTTTTGAGACAGAGTCTTGTTCTGTTGCCCAGGAGTGCAATGGCACGATGATTGCGGCTCAGTGCTGCAACCCCTTTACCTCCCGGGTTCAACAGTTGTCCTGCCTCAGCCTCTCAAGTTGCTGGGATTACAGTCGTGTGCTAATTATTTTGTATTTTTAGTAGAGACAGGGTTTCACCATGTTGGCCAGCCTGGTCTTGAATTCCTGACCTCAGGTGATCCACCCTGCCTGACCTCAGGTGAATTCCTGACCTCAGGTGATCCACCTTAGCCTCCCAAAGTGCTGGGATTACGGGCGGGAGCCACCATGTCCGGCCTCAAGATTTCTTAATAGAAATATATGGTGGTGTGCTCCTGTGGTCCTGGTTACTTGAGAGGCTGAAGTGGGAGGATCTCTTGAGCCCAGGAGGTCAAGGCAGCAGTGAGCTATGATGGCACTACTGTACTCCAGCCTGGGCAGCAGAAGACCCTATCTCTAAAAAAACAAAAAATCGTAGTTCTAGAAATTTCTTGAAATTCTAAATATGAATGTGATTTAATATCCTTAATGTAATTGTTTGTTTATTTTTTTTTACATTGTTATTTGTCTAAAAGTTCAGTAGATTATGTGATTTGGCTCATAGTGTTCTATGAATTTGTTTATAAATTTTTATCTTTCAAATGGACAAATGATTTTTCTTCAGCTAAAAATTTAAACATCTCAATTAAAATAGGCAAGTTACAATCAAAGTATCTCATTAACTAGTGAACTTAGTTATTTTCTGGTTTAAGTCAAGCCTCATGTTAACTAACTTTGAGAACAAACTTTGTGACTGTTACCTGTATTGAAGAAGTAGGCTGCCCTGAAAACAGTTTTCAATAATAGGGTCTTCCTTTGTTTAAAAAATCTAAATATTAAAATCCTTTATCACTCTGCAGGAGATGGCCTTGTTTTACCTGTTATAAATTCCATCTCTGCCCTGCTTCAGAATCTTCAGGAATCTAGCCAGTGGGAGCTGGCCCTAAGATTTGTGGTTGGTTCATTTGGTACCTGTCTTCAGCACTCTGTGTCAAACTTCATGAATGCCAGTTTGAGTGAAAAGGTAGAGCTTCAAGAACAAATACTTTGACTTGGGATGAATATAGATGTAAAAGCACTAACAAAGGAATTTGGAGTCCACGTTTTCCTTCTGTCTTTGTAGCAAGGAAATTGATAATTTGTCAGATTTAAGAACATTTGTTGAACATCTCTTAAGATTCTGGTGTGGAAATAAGGTGCCTGCACACATTTTCATACTCATTCTTTACAACAGCCCTGGAGTTTCCAGTTTACAAATGTGTAAACTGAGATTCAGGGAGGTGGAATAAGTTACCCAAGGTTTTATATTGTAGTAGTAAGTCTTCACACTCTAAGTTCAGTGCAGTTTCCACTATACCACATTTGCTCAAAATATCTGCTGTTAATTTTGTTATCACCTAAATGGCCAAATTACTGTAATTACTTCTGAGAGTATCACTGAGCATCATTGAAGAGATTCTAGAAGACTAACTGTTGATAACTTGCTTATGAAGCTGGGCCTCAGAGGGAGTTGTCTTCATTTCTACTACTCTGTTGATACGTATTACATGCTGCTTCTTTTTTAATGAACTGTATTGAGGTATAGTTTTCAAAATTAAAATGCATGTTTTAAGTGTATCAACCAATGTATTCACCTTGTCACCAACACCACGGTGAAGACTTAGGACATTTTTAATGCTTCCTCTTTGCTCCCTCCCAGTCAATCCCCTACCCCCAGACACAACTTTCTATCACTGTAGGTTAAATTCTGATACTTTTTGGATATAATGATGAATTTTCAAAGTTTCTTAATATTTGAAAAAATTTTCAGAATGATACCTAGAACTAGACCTAAATGTTTTTTTATTCTTTTCTGAAAGTTATTTGGAGAGACTGCATTAGTTAAATCAAGGCATGTTGTTATGGAATTGAAAGAAAAAGCTGTTATATTTATCAGGGAAAATGCTACAACACTACTGCACAAAGTAAGTATTTGTTCTTGGTAAAAATTTTGGGTTTCTTTGCCTTTTACCTTGGTTAACTGCATATGACTCAATAGTTTATGATTCAGTACAGTAGTGTTTTACTATTCAAAAACTTCAAGAAACTATATTATAGCTAATCAGTTGTATTTTTATTAGGTAATTGACATGCTATAGAGCTTTTATGAAATAGTAGTCCGTCTTGTCCACTGTCACCTCCTGATTTTAATTACTTATATTTATATTTATTTATTTTTTAGAAATGAGGTTTTTCTCTGTCACCCAGGCTGGAGTGCAGTAGTATGATCATAGCTTGCTGCAGCCTTGAACTTCTGGGCCCAAGCGATCCTCCTGCCTCAGGCTCCCGAGTTACTGAGATTACAGGCATGAGCAACTGTGCCCCACTCTGTAGTTATTTATTTTACAGATTAAAGCATTCCAATGATCCTTTTACTTACTTCTATTCCAGAAATCCTAATTTTCCATTACCCTTTATTTTTTTAAAAGATTCGAATGGACTTTTGATGAAAATATAGTTGCATCAGGCATTTAATTTTCATTTGTCAGATTACTTCTTTAAAAAAATTTTGGTTTTTTTTGGAGACAGGGTCTCACTCTGTCTAGGTTGCAGTGCAGAGGCACCATCATAGCTTACTGCAGCCTTGAACTCATGGGCTCAAGCAGCCCTCCTGCTGCTCAGCCTCCTGAGTATCTGGGGCTGCTGGTGCACCCCCATGCCTGGCTAATTTTTGAAAATTTTTTGTAGAGACAGGTCTCACTGTGTTGCCCAGACTGGTCTTGGACTCTTGGCCTCAAGCAATCCTTCCACCTTGGTCTCCTGAAATGCTGGAAATACAGGCATGATATTGTGCCCAGGTCCCCAAATTTTTTTTTTTTTTTTTTGAAACAGAGTCTCACACTCTTGTCCAGGCTGGAATGCAGTGGCACGATCTTGGCTCACTGCAAGCTCCGCTTCCCGGGTTCATGCCGATCTCCTGCCTCAGCCCTCCCTAGTACAGGCGCCTGCCACCATGCCTGGCTAATTTTTTGTATTTTTAGTAGAGACGGGGTTTCACCGTGTTGGCCAAGATGGTCTTGATCTCCTGACCTTGTGATCCACCTGCCTCAGCCTCCCAAAGTGCCGGGATTACAGGCACGAGCCACCGCACCTGGCCCAAAATTTTTTATTTGGAGATAATTTCAAAGTTTCAGGAAAATTTTAAGAATAGTACAGGCCGGGCGCGGTGGCTCACGCCTGTAATCCCAGCACTTTGGGAGGCCGAGGTGGGTGGATCACGAGGTCAGGAGATCGAGACCATCCTGGCTAACACGGTGAAACCCCATCTCTACTAAAAATACAAAAAATTAGCCGGGCGTGGTGGCGGGCGCCTGTAGTCCCAGCTACTCGGGAGGCTGAGGCAGGAGAATGGCGTGAACCCGGGAGGCGGAGCTTGCAGTGAGCTGAGATCCGGCCACTGCACTCCAGCCTGGGTGACAGAGCAAGACTCTGTCTCAAAAAAAAAAAAAAAAAAAAAAAAACAAGAATAGTACAAAAATCTCTGGTATACCCTTTATTGCTTTATCATTTTCTGGCATGCTCTCTCTTTCTCTATTTTTCTTTTTATGTATAAAATCATTTGATATTTTGTATGTATTTTTTCTATTTAGGAATAAGTTACATACCTTATGGCTCTTTACCCCTAAATATTTCAGTGCCCTATAGAACTTGTAGTTGCTTTCCTTACTCTTTGGATAGTGATAAAGGATGTTAAACAGAAGCAAACACATTAGAACTATTTTACTATAACTTTTCATGAAACACTTGTTCTTCCATAGTGTATATAATTCAATTTAGTGATAAATAAACCTCGAGACACTTAATTCTGTTTTTTTTTCTTTAAAAAGTTTTTTTAATTATAAATTAAAATTCTTCCTCTCTATTTGTATTTCTGCCCTTTGTAAACAAAGTTAATTCTGTTTTGATTGTGAAGAATTTGCTTCTTTTGCTGCTTTCTTCCCATAGGTATTTAATTGTCGCTTGGTAGATCTTGACCTGGCGTTGGGTTACTGCACTCTCTTACCTCAAAAAGATGTGTTTGAAAATCTCTGGAAGCTCATAGATAAAGCATGGCAGAATTACGACAAAATCTTGGTATGCCCTAACGAAGCACATCTTCAATTCTTGAAGTATTCAGGATTTGAGGGGAGAAATGAAGTTGGCTTTGCCACCTGGTCTTAAAGATTTAGTAGAATAAGTGTTGAGCTAACTTGTGATTTCTACCAACTTCTGCTTGACTGGTGACATACTGTTGCCTGTATATGCAAGTTATAAGCATTGTTCAACCCAAAATTACAGTTTTTTAATTTCTTAAAATCTGTACACCCTTAGAACCTCAAATCTTATTTTGGTTTAGTTGAAACCCTAGACCCATGAATCAGTTTGTTTTTTTAGGATAAGTTTAATAGATAGAAAACTTCTCTTAGATATTGTGTTAAAATTTGCCTTTTATGGGGATTTTCTTGCAAGATAACTAAAATTTGGCCTTTTATTTATTTATTTATTTATTTATTTATTTTTTTGAGACGGAGTCTCAGCTCACTGCAAGCTCCGCCTCCCAGGTTCACGCCATTCTCCTGCCTCAGCCTCCCGAGTGGCTGGGACTACAGGCGCCCGCCACCTCACCCGGCTAGTTTTTTGTATTTTTTAGTAGAGACGGGGTTTCACCGTGTTCGCCAGGATGATCTCGATCTCCTGACCTCGTGATCCGCCCGTCTCGGCCTCCCAAAGTGCTGGGATTACAGGCTTGAGCCATCGCGCCCGGCCATGGCCTTTTATTATAAAGGAAAACCAGGCTAAATGTATACCATTATACGAAAAGCTGAATTACCTAAATATTACATAAGAAGTAACGACTGTGTACAAAATAATATGTAATGTAACATTCTACATGGTTATCACAAAGAAAGTTATGATTTTTATTGATGGGTTTCATCTAAAAGGTGTTATAAGAATATATTCTACTTATGATTGAACTTTAATTCTATTTTAATTTTTTAGGCAATATCTCTGGTGGGCTCTGAGCTGGCAAGTCTCTATCAGGACATAGAAATGGGGCTTAAGTTCCATGAACTCAGTACTGATGCCCAGTGGGGCATTCGTCTTGGTAAACTTGGTGTGAGTATTCTTTGTACTGCTGTCCTCAATTCTGATAATTACCCAGCTGGAAAATTTAAAACAAAGATCTTGTTGTCCTTTACTTGGGGAAGACAGTGTATGTGTACTGCCTCATACATTTTGTTAAGTACACACATAGGTGCTTTCAAAGAAATAAGGAACTTTTTGCCTCATTTCCTTTTTTCTGTATTTTTAAGAAAATTAAAAGGGACCTGACATTTTCAGCTGCTTAACTTTCTCATTTATGGGTATATATCTAGTATCAATTGACATTTATGCTATTTCGGGCCTAGTCTTTAGCCTCATACTTTTTTTTCTGCTGCTGTTATTTAAAGATAATATTAAAATGTATATACAGCTATACCATGCTTTAAGAACTCCTAGAAGGGGGAAAGTAAATGGCCTTTCTTTTTTATTTTTTTATTTTTATTTTTGAGACGGAGTCTTGCTCTTTTGCCAGACTGGAGTGCAGTGGCGCAATCTCAGCTCACTGCAACATCCGCCTCCCGGGTTCAAGCAATTCCCCTGCCTTAGCCTCCCGAGTAGCTGGGACTACGGGCACGCACCACCACACCCGTCTAATTTTTTGTATTTTAGTAGAGACAGGGTTTCACCATGTTGGCCAGGATGGTCTCCATCTCTTGACCTCGTGATCTGCCCACCTCGGCCTCCCAAAGTACTAGGATTACAGGCGTGAGCCACTGCGCCCGGCCTTGGCCTTTCTTTTTGACACTGTGAAAGGACAGACAGGTCGTGCCACTGCACGCCAGCCTGGGCAACAGAGTGAGACTCTGTCTCAAAAAAAAAAAAAAAAAAAAAGGACAAGCAAAACCCAGTTTTCTTTTTCTTTTCTCTTTCTTTTTTTTTTTTTTTGAGACAGAATCTCACTCTGTCACCCAGGCTGGAGTATAGTGGCATTATCATGGCTCACTGCAGCCTCGACTTCTAGGGCCCAAGTGATCCTCCCAACTTAGCCTCCTGAGTAGCTGGGACTACAGGCGTGCACCACCATACCCAGCTAATTGTTTTGTATTTTTTGTAGAGACAGATTTTCCATGTTGGCCAGGCTGGTCTCGAACTCCTGACCTCAAGTGATCCACCTGCCTCAGCCTCCAGTGCTGGGATTATAGGCATTAGCCAAAACCCTGTTTTCTTTACCAAAAATATAAGACATTTTACTTGCAAACAGTTGACTTATCAGGAAGGTAACCAGTACAGAAATGCTATATGTTTTGAAGCTTAATTCTTCTGCAGTAATGGAACTGGTGTTCTGTTGACATTAACAATCAAACTTTTCAGATGAAGAGGCAATGGTTAGGATGACTAAGGAGTTTCGGACCCAAGTACACCTCAAATCTCAGAATGATGGCTGGGTTGGGTAGTGTGAAGTTGGAGGAGCTATAGAGAAATGTTTCTTTTTAAAAAAGGATACTAAGAAGGCAAGTCATTATGTTGCCCTTACTCTGATACATTTCAGTGTAGAGGGTTTTTTTGGTTTGTTTTGTTCTTTTTATTTCTAGATTTCTTTTCAACCAGTTTTCAGGCAACATTTTCTCACCAAGAAAGACCTCATTAAAGCTCTTGTGGAGAATATAGATATGGACACAAGCCTCGTTCTGGAATATTGCGGGTAATTCTTTAAACATTAATGGTATTTCTGCTGTTAACAAAATGGTAATCCTTATTGCAAGAACACAGTAATAACGATGATTAGTTTACAAGGTCCCTGGACCTCTGATATTTTCTTTTGCTCATTACCAAACTGAGTAAATATGAAGTCAGATTAGAGTCTCTTATGATATCACCATTTAAATTCACCATTTAGTGTTTCCCAAACTTGTCTCCTGATAAGCATCGCCTAGGGCACTAACTTTCACATGCAGGTTTCTGGGCCTCTCTGCAGTTCTGACTCAGTGGGTCTGGACCGAGGCCTCGGAATTGCTGGTCTCTAATAGGAGCTCAGGTGATTCCTATGATCAGAAAAGTTGGAGAATATTCTTCTGAGTAATAAACTTCTACATCAGATTAGCTAGGGAGCAAAGTAATCTTAAAAATTAATGAAAAGTTTGATTTAGGGAGAATTTCTAATTTCCTATTAAAATATTTATAAAAATTTTTATTTTTATTTAATTAACTTATTTATTTGATACAGAGTCTTGCTCTGTCACCCAGGCTGGAATGCAGTGGCGTAATCTCATCTCACTGCAACCTCCACCTTTAAGCGATTCTCTGGCCTTAGCCTCCCAAGTAGCTGGGATTACACGCATGCACCACTACGCCTGGCTAATTTTTATATTTTTAGTAGAGACAGGGTTTCACCATGTTGGCCAGGCTGTTGTCGAACTCCTGACCTCAAGTGATCCACCCGCCTCAGCCTCCCAAAGTACTGGGATTGTAGGGGTGAGCCACTGCGCCTGAACAAGAATTTTTAGAACTAAGATAAAATGTGTTATTTATAGATTCAGCTTACTTTGATGAGTAGGGATAAATGATATGTATTTACTAGATAGAAACGTATAATTTATGTTTCTATCTAGTAAATACAAGGACTCGTTTTCTGGTTTCAGAATGCTTTCAGATATGTATGTCACCTCATTCAATTTTTACAGTTCTTATTGCATATGTTGCCAGTCGATATATGAGAAAACAAACCCATAGTACATGACCTGCTCAAGGTCAAATTATTAATGACTGCTTCTAAAATCTTATGGGTGCTATAACCCCCATCTGATTTGTAACAGATGAATGGAATCTGAGTTATTGAGAATGAAACTGCTTGGTACATTTCCTGCACCAGGCAGGCATCTAGTTCTTTGTCTCTGGACAGTGGGGAAAGACCGTGGCTATCACCATCCTGTACCTGCAAGTCAAGGACTATAGACTGCCCATAGCTTGAAGGAGCACTGACTTAAAGAGTAGTTTGAAGTAACAAAACTATGTCATTCTTCAGTTTAGACTGCTATAAATCCAGAATAGGATACGCACACTCTTATCTTTTTTTATTAATTTGGACTTCTGCTAGATTCTTTTGTGATGTTTTATGGTGCAGGATATTTTTTTGAAATTTAAATAGCTATAATGTCAAGTTCATTTCATAATTATTCTACTTATGTGGCATTGATGATTTGTATTCATATGATAGTGACACTTCTGCCTCAGGCAGTCTACCTGAATAAATTTAGATAACCTTTAGAATATCAGAGAGTGACTTGAAAATGGTGGTACTTAAGCCTTTTATTGCTATTTTGGTTACTCTGTATAGCAAATTAAACTATCACTGTCTTATTAATAGGGTCTAAAAAGGCATTTCAATTGTTATTTTGTCTATAGTAACCAGATTCTTTTTTTTTTTTTTTTTTGAGATGGAGTCTTGCTCTGTCACCCAGGCTGGAGTGCAGTGGCGCAATCTCGTCTCACTGCAACCTCCACCTCCTGGGTTCAAGAGATTCTCCTGCCTCAGCCTCTTGAGTAGCTGGGATTACAGGCACATGCCACCATGCCAGGTTAATTTTTTGTATTTTAGTAGAGATGGGGTTTCACCGTGTTGTCCAGGCTAGTCTCGAACTCCTGAGTTCAGGCAATCCACCCGTCTGGACCTCCCAAAGTGCTAGGATTACAGGCATGAGCCACCATGCCTGGCCTAATTTTTGTATTTTTAGTAGAGATGGGGTTTCACCATATTGCTCAGGCTGGGCTCCCAACTCCTGACCTCAAATGATCTGTCTGCCTTGGCCTCCCAAAGTGCTGGGATTACAGGCATGAACCACCGTGCCGGCCTGCTTTTTTTTTTTTTTTTTATCTTTTTTTAAAAAAACAGCTTTTTGGCTGGGGATGGTGGCTAACGCCTCGAATTGCAACACTTTGAGGGGCCAAGGCAGGAGGATCACTTGAGGCCAGGAGATGGAGACCAGCCTTAGTGACAGAGTGAGAGCCCCATCTCTACAAAACTAAAAAAATTCGTTGAGTATTGTGGCGCATGCTTGTAGTTCCAGCTACTTGAGAGGTTGAGGTGGGAGGACTGCTTGAGCCCAGGAGGTTGAGACTGCAGTGAGCTTTCATCATGCTACTGCACTTTAGCCTGGAGAACAGAATGAGACCCTGTCTCAAAAAAACAAAAAATCCAACTTTTTGTTTTGTTGATCCTTGGTATTGTTTTTGTTTCAATTTCATTTATTTCTGCTCTGATCTTTATTGCTTCTTTTACTAATTTTGTGTTTGTTTGGCTCTTCCTTTTCTAATTCTTTAAGATGTATTGTTAGGTTGTTTGTGAATTTTTTCTGCTGTTTTGATGTGTAGGCACTTATAGGTATAAACTGTTTTCAGCTTTTAATTATTACAAAGAGTTGTTGCAGAGGACATCCTTACTAACATGTATCTTTTTCTACTTAGGTGAAATTTGTAAATGTTGCATTGTTATCCTAAAGAGCATAAATATTTTCAATTTTATTACAGATAACTCCAAAATTATAACAGTTTACACACCCACCAGGAATAATATCAGATTTATTTTTTATTTATTTATTTTTTTGAGATGGAGTTTCGCTCTTTTGCCCAAGCTGGAGTGCAGTGGTATGACCTTGGCTCACCACAACCTCTGCCTTCCAGGTTCAAGCGATTCTCCTGCCTCAGCCTCCCAAGTAGCTAGGACTACAGGTGTGCATCACCATGCCTGGCTAATTTTTGTATTTTTAGTAGAGATGGGGTTTCACTATGTTGGCTAGGCTGGTCTCAAACTCCTGACCTCATGATCTGCTCACCTCGGCCTCCCAAAGTGCTGGGATTACAGATGTGAGTCACCGCGCGCAGCCTAATATCTGATTTTTAAAAGGCAATAATTAGCTTTGATGACAGGTAGTTTATCTGATTTTGAGACTGGACAATGACAAGGTTAAATTTCGACAATGGAAGCATGTACCCAGGTGTTTTGTCAGATACGTTGCATGGAAATCCCTGCAGTTAGGGAGATTGGTATGTATTGAATGCTTCTTTTAGCACGTTTCAGTTGGACTGCGATGCAGCTCTTCAGCTCTTCATTGAAACACTGCTCCACAACACGAATGCCAGCCAAGGCCAGGGAGATGCAAGCATGGACTCTGCAAAGCAGCGGCATCCCAAACTCCTGGCCAAAGCCCTTGAGATGGTTCCTTTACTGACGAGCACAAAAGATTTGGTCATCAGTCTTAGTGGGATACTACATAAGGTAGACACACAGTGAAATGAGTTGGGTCATCTCAGTTATCCCTCCCACCCTCAATAATTAGATACGTTAGTAACAAATTGGATGTATAAGTATATTTTTATCAACTTAATTTGAAATATTCTCTTGATTTCTATATTTTTAACACAGTTAAATATAATTTTCCCATTTTTCAAAATAGAAGTAGCTTTTCTTCCCCAGATTTTTGAAAACCTTATGCATTCTTTGAATTTGTATGAACTAGAAAGAAAATGTATAAATCAAAACAGGCAATTTTCCTATAACCCCAATCCCTAGAGATAAAAATGTTAATAATGTGGTGTAGTAACTATCTTACAGTAAATATACTATTCTGTGACCCTCTTTTTTCGCTTAACATATTGTCATTATATGTCAATACATACACATCTATCTCAAAAGAAACAATTTCTTTTTCACCATCCTGCCGGAAATGTCTTTTTTCTTTTTTTTTTTTTGAGACAAGGTCTTGCTCTGTTGCCCAGGCTGGAGTGCAGTGGTATGAATGTGACTCACTACAGCTTCTATGTCCTAGACTCAAGTGATACTCCAGCCTCAGCCTCCCGAGTAGCTAGGATTACAGGTGTGCACTATCATGCCTGTTTCATTTTTATATTTTTAGTACGGGATTTCACCATGTTGTCCAGGCTGTTTTCAAACTACTGGCCTCAAGCAATCCTCCCACCTTGGCCTCCTGAAGTACTAGGAATACAGAGGTGAGCCACCAGGCCTAGTGAAACATCATTTTTGACAGATGTATAACTATTATTCCATTATATGGATAAAACATGCCGTATTTAACCAGCCTTTTGTGGATAGACATTTAAAATTTTTTTTGTTTTTGTTTTTGTTTTTGTTTTGAGATAGAGTCTCACTGTCACCCAGGCTGGAGTGCAGTGTTGTGAACATGGCTCATGGCAGCCTTGACCTCCTGGGCTCAAGTGGTCCTTCTACCTCAGCCTCCCAGGTAGCTGGGACTATAGGTGCATGCCGCCATAATTTTATGGCAGTAATTTTTTTAAAAATGTTTTTAAAATTTTTTAATTTTTAAAAAATTTTTTGTGAAGATGAATCTCACTATGTTGTCCTGGCTGGGTAGATTTTATTATTATAAATGGTTATAATTAATATCTTCATACATGTTTTTATACTTTTGTCTGATTTTTTAATTTTTTTAAGAGAAGGGGGGTCTCGCTATTTTGCCCAGGTTGGCCTCTAACTCCTGGGCTCAGGTGATCCTCTTGCTTCAGCTTCCTGAGTAGCTGGAACTACAGGGACTATACCTGGTATAGTATATAGCTGAGTATTTGTTTAGGAGATCTTCTGATCTAAGAATTGGAATGTTTGGTCAGGGGGTAGTTTAATGAAGCAATGAAGGTGAATGGCAGGGAAATAAATTTTTTTTTTTTTTGAGATGGAGTTTTGCTCTTGTTGTCCAGGCTGGAGTCTAATGGTGCAGTCTCGGCTCCCTGCAAACTCTGCCTCCCGGGTTCTCCTGCCTCAGCTTCCCAAGTAGCTGGGATTACAGGCATGTGCCACCACATCCAGCTAATTTTTTGTATTTAGGAGCGATAGGGTTTCACCATGTTGGTCAGGCTTGTCATGAACTCCTGACCTCAGGTGATCCACCTGCCTCGGCCTCCCAAAGTGCTGGAATTACAGGCATGAGCCACTGTGCCCAGCTTGGAAATAAGATTTTAAGCCTGAAATAAATATCTCAGTTTTATATTTTGCTTGTAATTCAGCCCAAAATTACATAGATTGCTCAAATATTCTAGGTACAATATTTCATCTTCCCACTTTGTTCAGTGTTTTTTTTCACATGACTTTTGTTGGCATTTTAAAAATAGGCCAGCTTGAGGAACATAGTAAGAACTTGTCACTACAAAAAATTTTTTTAAATTAGGTGGGTCTAATGGTATGTGTCTGTAATCCCAGCTATTTGGGAAGCTGAAGTGGGGAGGATTACTTGAGCCCAGGAAGTCAAGGCTGCAGTGAGTTGTGATTATACCACTGCACTCCAGCCTGGGTGACAGAGCAAGACTGTCTCAAAAATAAAAAGAAAAAAAGTAATTGTGTGTAGGTAGAAAGAAACAAAGAACAAAGAGAAGACTGGTTTTTTTTGTTGTTGTTTTTTTGTTTTGTTTTGTTTTGTGTGAGATGAAATCTCACTCCATTGTCCAGGCATGGAGTGCAATGGCACGATCTTGGCTCACTGCAACCTCTGCCTCCTGGGTTCAAGCGATTCTCCTGCCTCTGCCTCCTGAGTAGTTGGTACTACAGGCATGCACCACCACGCCGGCTACTTTTTGTATTTTTAGTAGAGACAGGATTTCACCATGTTGGCCAGGCTGGTCTCAAATGCCTGACCTCAGGTGATCTGTGTGCCTTAGCCTCCCAAAGTGTTGGGATTTCAGGCATGAGCCACTGTACCCAGCCTGACATCCTTTCTTTTTGTGTTAGTATATATGTATGCCACACAATTAATTCTTGCACTATAGTATATAGTTAGAGCTAAAACAGAATCCTTTGAGAAACTTGCTTGGAGGCCCACAGTTTTACTCATGTCATTTCTAAGAAAAGCATCAGTTTCTTTTTGTTCTAATTTATCCCATCGTAAATGGAAGAAATGGAACTTTAATTTCAAAATCTTATAAAATTTTGACCATATCCCTACCCTTTCTATGTTTTTAGTATCTTAAGAACTTCCTTCTTATTTTTGAGACAGAGTCTGGTTCTTTTGTTCAGGCTGGAGAGCCAGTGGCATGATCTCAGCTCACTGTAACCTCCACTTCTCAGGTTCAGGGGATTCTCCTGCCTCAGCCTCCCAGGTAGCTGGGACTACAGGTGCATGCCACCACACCCAGCTAATTTTTGTATTTTAGGTAGAGATGGGGTTTCACCTCATTGGCCAGGCTGGTCTTGAACTCTTGACCACCCGCCTTGGCCTCCCAAAGTGCTGGAATTACAGGCAAGAGCATCCTTCTTTATTAATACTACCTTGTGCAGCTTTTAAAAACAGCCTTTGAGACCTTTTTTAGCATGTATGTTTATCCTCACAGGTAATTTTAGAAGTGAGAAAATTGTAGCTCTTTATTTTTTTATTTTTATTATTATTATTATTATTTTTTGAGACAGAGTCTCATTCTGTTGCCCAGGCTGGAGTGCAGTGGCATGACTCGATTAACTGCAAGCTGCGCCTCCCGGGTTCACGCTCCTGGGTTCACGCCATTCTCCTGCCTCAGCCTCCTGAGTAGCTGGGACAACAGGCGCCCGCCACCATGCCTGGCTAATTTTTTTTTGTATTTTTTAGTAGAGACGGGGTTTCACTGTGTTAGCCGGAATGGTCTCAATCTCCTGACCTCATGATTTGCCGGCCTCGGCCTCCCAAAGTGCTAGGATTACAGGCGTGAGCCACCGCATCTGGCTGGTTGTAGCTCATTTTTAAGGGAGTAATTAATTTAACATTGTAGTGCAATGATGTTTTTATATTTGTAATCCGTGCTGATGATTATAATTGAATAAAACTTCAACATGGCAAAGTCTTATCAAGTTTTGATGTATTTTTGTTTTTATACAGTTGGATCCTTATGACTATGAAATGATTGAAGTTGTCCTGAAAGTTATAGAACGAGCTGATGAAAAGATAACCAATATTAATATTAATCAGGTATAACAAATATATCAAAGATGTAAAAATAATCTTTCTGCTTTTATTTGGATCATAAATCATATCATTATCCAGGGCCTTTCCAGATTATCCACTGAATTCCCTTTAAACTCTGTGGTTTATTTTAGGTTTTTAAAAATCTTTACAAATCTTTAAAAAAGGGAAAAGATTTTCATGACATTCCTATTTTATCACTTATCTTCATCCTGTTTTTGCTGTTTCGAGGTGATTTAAATAACCTCTCCTGCTGTTGAAGAGCATGAAGTCACTACAGAACTAATTGTGAAGAGTTAAGGCAACATTTGCCATGTAGGACGTGAAAAAGGCCATGGGGCTGAGAGTTAGGTCAGATTTGTGTATTAATGAGTAGGTCCAAGACCTACTCAATTGTGTCTCATTACTTTCATTAACTTCTTCATCGTTTCTGAATTTTGGTCATAGTGGCTTTTATACTTTTTAATTTGATTTTAGAAATTAATATTTCAGAAATATTTTAATATTTTAATAAGACTTATTATATAAGAAAATATATCAATTCAAAAGATTATACAAAGTTCCCTAATGGAAAATATAAACATAAGAAAAATAAGAGTGTAGAGAATTAATTTAGATCTGTAGCCTCTATATTTAAAATGAAATCATATATTTTGAATTATATCTCAAATTATTTGAAGAGCAGATAACCAACTGTCAAGCTCTCATTTACAAAACATCCTACCAGCAACAGGGCACCAGTGGTTTCTGCTCATAGGATTCCTTTAATGATCGTCATACATTATAGTTTAGATGAATAACGTTAAAGGGAATACTAGAAAAGGTGTTGATCCTCTTTCTGAAAACAAGATGGTCTCAGGAATGGAAACTTTTGATGGTATAGTGTTAGATGATTTTATGACAGTTTATGATTGGGTTACTCTTACTGGACAAAAGTGTTTTATTTTAATATAGGCGTTGAGTGTTCTGAAACATTTGAAGTCATACAGAAGAATTTCTCCTCCTGTGGATCTGGAATATCAGTATATGTTGGAACATGTCATAACTTTGCCATCAGCTGCCCAAACTAGACTGCCTTTTCACCTGATATTCTTTGGCACAGCACAGAACTTCTGGAAAATTCTCTGTATGTGTTCATTAACTTTTTATGAATTTTACTGGATAGCCAAATTTTTTTTCTTAAGCAAATCATACTCTCCTTGTTTCCTTTCTAGCTACAGAACTCAGTGAAGAATCTTTCCCAACATTGCTCTTAATTTCTAAATTAATGAAGGTAATGGGTTAAAATATTGTAAGACATTTCTGTATCCTGTAATTAATTCTGACCCTGTGTAGATTTTTCTGCTGCTTTCATGTAAAACCTTATATGTGAATATGTGCTTCAGCCATAACCTTCCTTTTTTTTTGAAGTTCTCTCTGGACACTCTCTACGTGTCTACAGCAAAACATGTTTTTGAAAAAAAACTGAAGCCAAAGCTCCTGAAGTTAACACAAGCTAAATCCTCAACATTGATTAACAAGGAAATAACTAAGATCACGCAGACCATTGAATCCTACTTACTCTCTATAGTCAACCCAGAGTGGGCTGTAGCTATTGCCATCAGCCTTGCCCAGGATATCCCAGAAGGTAAGAGGTCTTCTTTTAAAATTGTAGTAAAAAGAAAAAAAAATACTCCTTTTGCATCTTCAAGAAGAAGCAGGATGGTAGTTTTGAAATGTATATGCCTGCTCTCTTCTCTGTGGTGAATGCTGTAAACGCTCATGGGCAAGGAGGCAGGCACTTTCCAACTTGTCCTTGTGCCTTCTTTGGGGTGTGACCTTTGCTAGGAATAAGCAGTGATGGGTACTTCCTAATATCCAGTCACACTTTCTTTTTCTTTTTTTTTTTTTGAGACGGAGTCTTGCTCTGTCACCAGGCTGGAGTGTGGTGGCATGATCTCGGCTCATTGCAGCCTCCACCTCCCGGGTTCAAGCGATTCTCCTGCCTCAGTCTCCCAAGTAGCTGGGACTACAGGTGCGCGCCACCATGCCCAGCTGATTTTTGTATTTTTAATAGAGACGGGGTTTCGCCATGTTGGCCAGGATGATCTCAATCTCTTGACCTCGTGATCTACCCACCTCGGCCTCCCAAAGTGCTGGGATTACAGGTGTGAGCCAGCACACCTGGCCCAATCACACTTTCAGTGAGGAATCTTTAGATAGTCTCACATAACCAGACAGGTGCACAAGCACAGGCACTTACTGCTAGATTTTTGGTTGTAACAAAAGTTGAAAATGACTTTTAAAAGAATGCTCAAGTCACGAACTGGTTAGAAAATAGGATGTGTTCATAGAACGAAATATTATGGGGCTGATTTGGAAAGATATCCAAGATATGAAGTGAGAATAGCAAATTATACTAGAATATGTATGGTATTACCCACTAGGGTTAAGATGCACATGCATGCATGTGTGAACACAGACTGACACACACAGAAAACTCCTGGAAGGCATATAAGAATCTAGAGAATAGGAATGGAAGACTCTGAGCTTTTTTTTTTTTTTTTTTTTTTTTTTTGAGACGGAGTCTTGCTCTGTCGCCCAGGCTGGAGTACAGTTGTGCGATCTCAGCTCACTGCAATCTCCGTCTCCCGGGTTCACGCCATTCTCCTGCCTCAGCCTCTCGAGTAGCTGGGACTACAGGCGCCCGCCACCTCACCCGGCTAATTTTTTTTGTATTTTAGTAGAGACGGGGTTTCACCGTGTTAGCCAGGATGGTCTCGATCTCCTGACCTTGTGATCCGTCCGTCTCGGCCTCCCAAAGTGCTGGGATTACAGGCGTGAGCCACCGCGCCAGCCTGTTTTTTTTGTTTTTTTTTGTTTTTTTTGATGGAGTCTTGCTCTGTCGCCCAGGCTGGAGTGCAGTGGCGTGATCTCAGCTCACTGCAACCTCTGCCTCCTGTGTTCAAGTGCTTCTCCTGCCTCAGCCTCCCGAGTAGCTGGGACTACAGACGTGTGCCACCATGCCCAGCTAATTTTTGTATTTTTAGTAGAGACAGGGTTTCTCCATGTTGGCCTGGCTGGTCTCCAACTCCTGACCTCAGGCAATCCACTTGACTTGGCCTCCCAAAGTGCTGGGATTACAAATGTGAGCCACTGCGCCCAGCCATGAGTATGCATTTTTGTAATTTTTTAAAAGTTGCTAATTTGACCAAAATACATTTTCTTGAAAAGATTAAGATTTGCCTGTAAATCTTTATTTATTTATTTTTTTAGGTTCCTTCAAGATGTCTGCTTTGAAATTCTGCCTTTATTTAGCTGAGAGATGGCTGCAGAATATCCCATCGCAGGTGTGTCTGAACTATCAGACTGGTGGCTTCTCTTCTTCCTAATTAAATTGTACTAGCTTATTTTACCTTCTCATGCTGCCCTGGTGCCTAAATGGAGAAGGAAGACCAAGGCTTTGTGTAGATGCTTCGGAACATAACTGAGGAAGGGAGGGATTGTGATTGATAAAGACGGATGCTTGGCTTCAACTGAGACTTATAAAGTAAGATTTTCTTTTTGCTTGGAATTGTTTAAAAGGATGAAAAACGTGAAAAAGCCGAGGCTTTGTTGAAGAAGCTTCATATCCAGTACCGGCGATCAGGCACAGAAGCTGTGCTCATAGCCCACAAGCTGAACACTGAGGAATATTTAAGAGTGATCGGAAAGCCAGCACATCTCATTGTCAGTCTCTACGAACATCCTAGCATCAATCAAAGAATTCAGAATTCATCTGGCACAGATTATCCTGGTGAGGACAGAACTATTTTTTTGTTGTCCAAGAAAAGCTATTATTTTGATTCCCAGTTTTATGTATATATGTACATGTACATATATAGTACATATATGTGCTTACATATGTATATGCTTAAACATACTTATGTGTATGCATGTGCATATATACACATACACATATAAGTATTCAATATAAGTATTTAAAACTTGAGTTGTTCTTTTAATTATTTATTTTGAATATCTTAGATATTCATGCAGCAGCTAAAGAAATAGCTGAAGTCAATGAAATTAATTTGGAAAAAGTCTGGGACATGTTGTTGGAAAAATGGCTATGCCCTTCAACAAAACCTGGTGAAGTAAGTACTTGCTGCCCAAGAGTTGAGTATGCACCGATGACTTCTTCTCAAAGGCTAAATATTTATCCCGCATGATACGGCCTTCTAATTAGGAGCACAGACTCTTCAAAGAAGGAACTTTGTTTTGTTTTGTTTTTGAGACGGAATCTTGCTCTGTTGCCCTGCCTGGAGTGCAATGGCACAATCTCTGCTCACTACAACCTCCGCCTCCTGGGTGCAAGCGATTCTCCTGTGTCAGCCTCCTGAGTAGCTGGGATTACAGGTGCCCGCTACCATGCCCGGCTGATTTTTGTATTTTTGGTAGAGACGGGGTTTCACCATATTGGTCAGGCTAGCCTCAAACTCCTGACCTTGTGATCCTCCTGCCTCAGCCTCCCAGCGTGCTGGGATTACAGGCGTGAGCAACCACACCTGGCCTCTTTTGTTTGTTTTTTAAAGACAGAGGCTCGCTCTGTCACCCTGGCAAGTGCAATGGCGCAATCATGGCTTACTGCGGACTTGAACTCCTAGGTTCAAGCAGTCCTCCCCACCTCAGCCTCGTGAGTAGCCGGGACTACACATGTGCATCACCATGTGTGGCTAATGTTTTGCTTGTTTGTTTGTTCGTTTTGTAGAGACAGGGTCTCTCACTGTGTTGGCCAGGCTGATCTCCAACTCCAGGTCTCAAGTGATCTTCCCACCTCGATTTCCCAAAGTGCTGGGATTACAGGCATAAACCACTGTGCCTGTCTGGAACTTTTGTTCATTTTATTTTATTTTATTTTATTTTGAGACGGAGTCTCGCTTTGTCGCCCGGGCTGCAGTGCAGTGGCCGGATCTCAGCTCACTGCAAGCTCTGCCTCCCGGGTTTACGCCATTCTCCTGCCTCAGCCTCCCGAGTAGCTGGGACTACAGGCGCCAGCTACCTCGTCCGGTTAGCTTTTTGTATTTTTTAGTAGAGACGGGGTTTCACCATGTTAGCCAGGATGGTCTCGAACTCCTGACCTCATGATCCGCCCGTCTCGGCCTCCCAAAGTGCTGGAATTACAGGCTTGAGCCACCGCGCCTGGCCCTTTTGTTCATTTTATTACCGTCTGTTATCTGATAAGTTTTAAAGAGATTGTTAATTTTTCTTTTTTTTGGATACAGAGTTTTAGTCTGTCACCCAGTCTGGAGTGCAGTGGCGTGATCTCAGCTCACGGCAGCCTCTGCTGAGGTTCAAGAGATTCTCCCTCCTCAGCTTCCCGAGTAGCTGGGATTACAGGCGTGCGCCACTATGCCCAGCTAATTTTTGTATTTTTAGTAGAGATGGGGTTTCACCATGTTGGCCAAGCTGGTCTCGAACTCCCGACCTCAGGTGTTCCACCCGCCTTGGCCTCCCAAAGTGTTGGGATTATAGGTGTGAACACCACGCCTGGCCTGAGGTTGCTTACTTTTTGTTTACATATTGTTTTGTAGCTGTTTTACCTTTCAATTGATGATTTCAGATGCTGTCTTATATGAAAGAAATGGCCTGTTCTTTTATTCAAATTCATGTGATTAACTTTTTTTTTGAAATAATTTAAAATGTACAGAAAAGTGCAAAAATAGTAAAAAAAAAATTCCTATATATACCTTTCACCCATATCCATGAATTTTTAACATTTTGTCATATCACTTCATCTCTCCTCTATAATTGATACACATAATATTTTTCTGAACCATTGAAGAGTAAATCACATGTGGCATACCCCTTTGCCCCCTGAATATTTTAAGGGTGTATTTCCCAAGAACAGGATTTTCTCTTATCCAACCATAATATAATTATAAAAATCAGAAATTTAATGGTGATATAATTGAATTTATGGTCCATTTTACAGTTATACCAATTGTCCTAATAATGTTTTTTATAACAGTTTTCTCCCCCAGGTCTAGGATCTTGTCTAGGACTATGCTTTGCATTTGTTGGTCATGTCTCTAGTCTGCTTTTTTTTTTCTGACATAGTCTGGCTCCATTGCCTAGGCTGGAGTGCAGTGGTGCAATCTCAGCTCACTGCAACCCCCACCTCCTGGGTTCAAGCGAGTCTCATGCCTCAGCCTCTCGAGTAGCTGGGATTACAGGTGCCCACCACCATGCCTAGCTAATTTTTGTATTTTTAGTAGAGATAGGTTTTCACCATGTTGGCCGGGCTGGTCTCGAACTCCTGGCCTCATATGTTCCTTCTACCTCAGCCTCCCAAAGTGCTGGGATTACAGGTGTGAGCCACCATGCTTGGCCTCTAGTCTGTTTTAATCTACAACAGTTCTGTGACTTTTTCTTGTTTTTTATGATATTGACATTTTTGAAGAGTATAATCCAGCTGTTTCATAAGCTGCCCTCCAATTTGGGCTTGTCTAATACTGCCTCATGATAAGATTCAAATTACTTATTTTTAACATCGTACTGCATAAGTTGTGTTGGGCCTTCCTCAGGGTATGACATTTGGAGGCACATGAGGTCCCTTTGCCCTCACAGTTGATGTTAATTTAGATAACTTGGTTAAGGTGTTGTCTGTTTGTCTACTCCATAATTGCTATTTTTCCTTTTGTAATTATTAGAGGAAATATTTTGGGATGATACAGCATTCCATGCCTCTCCCAGCTCCTTTCCTCTACCCCTGCATACCCTGATTTATTGATGTTTTTGAAGAGCACAGGCCAGCCGGTTTATAAAATGTTTCATTTTGGGTCTGCTAATGTTTCCTGTTATTTGATTCAGGTTATGTGCTTTTGGCAAGAATACTGAATAGGTGATGTGTTACTTTCAAAGGATCACACCAGGAAGCACATAATGTCAGTTTTTCAGAAATAGCATCATTAACATCTAAAATTTAAGATAGGATTCAGCAAATCCAGATCTTTTGTATCATTTCTTCTGAATTTTCAGGCAGAACTTGAGGTAGATTCTATAATTCCTATATCCACCTAGGCAGATATTCTTGGGGGAGCAAAATCTATTTGTAAACAAATAGTGTAATTAACATGATATTAGGGTTTTGTTTGTTTGTTTGTTAGAGCAGTGGCATGATCTCAGTTCACTACAGCCTCCACCTCCCTGGCTTAAGTGATTCTCGTGCCTCAGTCTCCAGAGTAGCTGGGACTACAGGTGTCCCAGCTACTTTCAAAAAATTACCTGGCCCGGCACGGTGGCTCACGCCTGTAATCCCAGCACCTTGGGAGGCCGAGGTGGGTGGATCACGAGGTCAGGAGATCAAGACTATCCTGGCGAACACGGGGAAACCCCATCTCTACTGAAAATACAAAAAAAATTAGCCAGGCGTGGTGGTGGGCGCCTGTAGTCCCAGCTTCTAGGGAGGCTGAGGCAGGAGAATGGCGTTAACCCGGGAGGTGGCGGAGCTTGCAGTGAGCAGAGATCGTGCCACTGCACTCCAGCCTGGGCAACAGAACAAGACTGCGTCTCAGAAAAAAAAAAAAAATATTACCTGTGCCCGGCTAATTTTTTTAGTATTTTTAGTAGAGATGGGTTTTCGCCATGTTGCCCAAACTGGTCTCAAACTCCTGAGCTTAGGTGATTCACCCACCTCAGCCTCCCAAAGTCCTGGGATTACAGGTGTGAGCCACTGCACCCGGCCACCATTAGGTTTTTAATTAGCAATTTTTATATCGTTTGGCATTTGATTCAACAACGATTTTTAAAGTATTTACCAAGAGCATGGACTGTGCTTCAGTGGAAACAGGAGTTAGAAACATATCTTGGCCACGTATAATATGTGGTTAACTTTTAGAAACCAGCCTTTACAGATGTTTTAACTTATATGTAAGTTCAAGGTACACACTGAAAGTTCCTTGAGGCCAGAAACTGCATGTATCATAGCACCTAGCACAGTACTTTGTAAATCCCAATAGATATATACTGAATTAACAAATGGTTCATTTAAAATTCATGGAGTCTTTTCCTTTTAAAAATTATATAATATGGGGCTGGGCAAGGTAGCTCATAACTGTAACCTCAGCACTTTGGGAGGCCGAGGTAGGAGGATTGTTTGAGGCCAGAGCTTTGAGACCAGCCTGAGCAACATAGCAAGACCCCCATCTCTACAAAAATTTTAAAAATTAGCCAGGTGCCATGGTGTGCACCTGTGGTCCCAGCTACTTGGGAGGCTGAGGCAAGAGGATTGCTTGAGCACAGGAGGTTGAGGTTGCAGTGAGCCATGGTTGTGCCACTGTACTCTGGCCTGAGTGACAGAGCTAGACCCTGTCTCCAAAAATAAAAATAAATCAAAATAAAAATCCAAGGCACGTAAGCTCCAGGAGGACAGGAACATTTGCTTTATTTACTCAGGCAATCCATATACTTTGAATTGTGCCTATCATATAGTAAGTGCTCAGTGAATATTTGTTGAGTGAACAGATGTGAGTAGACCCATCATTCAAGCAGAAATCTTTTCATAGAAAAGTAATCATTAATGTTGTAATTTTTCTATGTAAACATAATCTTGTATATTAGGTTTTTTTTTATCTAATAGATTTTCAGAGAGATGTTTGTTTAGTCATAAACTTTTCGGTTTTTGACCTTTTTTTCCTACCTTTTCAAAGAAACTATCAGAATTATTTGAACTTCAAGAAGATGAAGCCCTACGAAGGTACTCTTTTCGTTTACTTATATTCACCTATATCATGATGCAAAATAGAAATTTTACCAGTACATTTTTCGGCAGTTGATTTTTTTAAAGGGCTTTCTTGATAAAACTCAGGTTAGAGTCTATGAGATGAATCAGTTCACTAATACATGGCTAGGAGTCTCTCCAGTGGAAAACATCAGAGCCAGCCAAGATCTAGTATTTCTGAACTCCTACGAGGGCGAGGGTTCCTAGCACACCTTTAACTGGAAGGTGCCTCTCAAGCAAAAGAAACCTCTTTCTTAGCTAGGACTTTGGCCCCAGACCTCTTTATGTTCTCTTACCATGCTAAACTGGATTGGTTCAGATATAGGCCACTAGATGCTTTTTGCTCTTCTAACCTGTGACTGAGACCTAGAAAGGTGCATTGATTTTATCTAATGTGCTAGGTAGGTCTGATTGGTCATGGCTTGTATTCTTCAGAAGACTCTTATGTGGGCCCAAGTCAGAATGAATGTGGCAATCCATTAATGATGCCTGGCACAGGCATGGATAAGGAAGCATGGTGGCTCACATGCCAGCCAGCTTTTTGTCTTTCTAGCCTAAACCAAAAGTAGGCCAAGTGGCCTGGGAGGCCCTGTGTCCAACCTCAGCCTTGGAGAGCTGATAGAAAAGACATGGAAAGACAACCCCAAGAAATGGATTTCTTCTGGTTTGGAGCAAGCAGAGATATCTTAACTACCCATACCATGTCCTCTTTCCCTCTGAACCCCCACCTTGGCCTCATTTAGTCTTTTAAGGGAAGGGCCACCTTTGTTCAAACAAGAGGTAGCTCCTGGTGTGTCTACCTGAACTAGCCACATGGAAAGTCTTGGAGGGAAACGATTTAAAGAGAGGAGAGTAAAAGGAAATCCCAAAAGGCTACTTAATGCAAAATTCATAACGTGCTCCTTTTTCTACTAAAAGCTCTGCCCCACCCCTCCTCCAGCCGGCCTGATTCATCCTCCCTTCCCAGAGATGGGCCAGCCTGCCCTGGGTCTGGAGGTTGAAATGGGCCGCTAACAAGGTCCTGCATACCAAACACAGAATTTCCCATGTGTAGCATTCAAGAGACTTTACAGCTACGGTTTGTATTAATTTCTTAAATAGAATTTAAGGACCAGAGATTGACTGGCTATTCTATAGATGAGGAGGCTGAAGCCTGGCATCTGTTGCATGTATTATCATCTTTAGCAATGAAAGAACTCGAGAAAAGATTAAGCATTCTTTAAAGGGGGAAGCACCAATGTCATTGACCCATTATCCTTCCGATCTGCCTTTGAATTGTTTAATGACCGTTCCATGGATGATAAGTCTGTTGTTTTGGTAATCCATCACTAAATTAAAAAATAACTGTAATTAAAAATTTTTTTCCAGAGTGCAGTATCTCCTCCAGTCTCGTCCAATTGATTATAGTTCAAGAATGCTGTTTGTATTTGCAACATCAACTACAACCGTAAGCTCTAGAAACTTAATCCAAACTCTTCGGTGCATCTCAGCTTAACATTTTTTCCTGTTTATTTACCATGCTTGATTGCATTAACAGATGATTCAGAGAATGCTCACATACATATGTATTCTAAGTCTGTCTAATCTCCTGAGCAAGCATTGTGTTTTGCACCATGCTCCGTTTAGTGCTGGCCTCCGCAACATCTGCTTAGCATGCTGAATGGTGCACCTACTGACAGTTTCCACTGGCTGTCTACCTTCACAGTGGTTAACTCCCTGGTCAGTCCACATTCCTGAAGCCAGGAGCCAAACAAACTGGCCACGAACAAGTCTCCACCATGGCCTAATCCAACTGCGTGCTCTGGTCAGACCACCCCTTCTGCCCACTAAATTCTAGCTAGATTGAACTTGCAATTTCCCCTAACGGCAACATGACCTGTAGCTTCAGGTTCTTGCCTGTAGAAATGTCCTCTGAGGCGGCCGGGCGCGGTGGCTCAAGCCTGTAATCCCAGCACTTTGGGAGGCCGAGGCGGGCGGATCACGAGGTCAGGAGATCGAGACTATCCTGGCTAACACGGTGAAACCCCGTCTCTACTAAAAAAATACAAAAAACTAGCCGGGCGAGGTGGCGGGCGCCTGTAGTCCCAGCTACTCGGGAGGCTGAGGCAGGAGAATGGCGTAAACCCGGGAGGCGGAGTTTGCAGTGAGCTGAGATCTGGCCACTGCACTCCAGCCTGGGTGACAGAGTGAGACTCCTTCTCAAAAAAAAAAAAAAAAAAAAAAAAAAAAAGAAATGTCCTCTGAGGCAACTGGAGCAGAGAGAGGAGAAGGGAGTGGAGCCAGTAGCAGGCAAATGATTCTCAGAGAAAAGGAAGAAAAGGAAGTCTGAGGTGCTGATTTTAAAGTCCCATGACAAAAAGGAAAAAGCCACCCCTTATTTTCTCTGCATGTAAAGACTTATGACCTAAAAATGGTATTCCATGAAAGGTGGCTAGTGCAGCTCACAGCTCAGCTGTGTCCATGCTTTTCCTTGCAGTCTGCCTTTTGTGTACTTCCCATTAATTAGTATTAGCATGTGTTCAAATGGGAATTCACATTAGTATGATATACAGTAATCCCTCCGTATCTGTGGGAGGACTGGTTCCAGGACCCCCAAGGATACCAAAATCTGAGGACGCTCAAGTCTTTTATATAAAATGTTGTCATATTTGCATGTCACCTACACACATCCTCCTATGTACCTTAAATCATCTCTAGGTTACTTATAACACAATGCCTGCAAATCACTTCATCCCCATGGATTCAGTGTAGTATTTGGCATGCAGCAAATTCATGTTTGGTTTTTAGAACTTTGTGGAATTTTTTTTTTTCTTGAATATTTTTGATACACTGTTGGTTGATACCATGAATACAGAACCCACAGAAACTGGGGACCAACTGTGGATCCAAAAGTTGAGGTTTAGTAAAATTAATTTTTACTGCTTCATCAAGAACATTTTTTTTTTTTTTTTTTTTGAGATGGAGTCTTGCTCTGTTGCCTAGGTCGGAGAGCAGTGGCACAATCTTGGCTCACCACAACCTCCGCCTCCTGGGTTCAAATGATTTTCTTGTCTCAGCCTCCTGAGTAGCTGGGATTACAGGCACATGCCACCACGCCTGTCTAATTTTTGTATTTTTAGTAGAGACAGGGTTTCACCATGTTGACCTGGCTGGTCTTGAACTCCTGACCTCAGGTGATCCACCCGCCTCGGACTCCCAAAGTACTGGGATTACAGGCGTGAGCCACTACACCCAGCCCATCAAGAATATTCTTAAGTGAAATTTGTCTTTGTTTTTTTGTTTGTTTTGTTTTGTTTTGTTTTGTTTTTTGAGACAGAGTCTCACTCTGTCGCCCAGGCTGGAGTAGTGCAACAGTGCGATCTCGGCTCACTGCAACCTCCGCTTCCGGGTTCAAGTGATTCTCCTGCCTCAGCCTCCTGAGTAGCTGGGATTACAGGCACGTGCCACCACACCTGGCTAAGTTTTGTATTTTTAGTAGGGATGGGGGTTTCACCATGTTGATCAGGCTGGTCTTAAACTCCTGACCTCATGATACACCCGTCTTGGCCTCCCAAAGTGCTGAAATTACAGGTGTGAACCACTGTGCCCGGCCATGTCTTTGGTTTTCAATACTGCCAGAGCATGCCTGTAAATACAAGGGCTACAACACCACTTGGGGGCCCTGCCTCCATTCTGCCTGCAATTTCACCCACCATTGCTTTTGCACAGTTAGTGCAAATATCAACACAGTGTAAAGGCAAATAACATCTTAGTGTCATGAAAACAGCTTTGACCCTTTCCCTCCTGAAGGACTCTCAGGAATGCTCCTCCAGGGGTCCATGGGCCACATGTTAAGAACCACTGTTACAATGCATTCCATAACTGTAGAGATTGACTTTACATTTTAAAATAATGACGTTGTTTTTGTTGCCTATGTTGAAACTTATTTACCCAGCTACAACGTGCAAGTGTTCAACTCTCCAAACCTCTTTTGGTTTTGCAGACATTAGGTATGCATCAGTTAACTTGGGCCCATAGAACTCGAGCTCTTCAGTGTCTCTTCTATTTGGCTGACAAGGAACCTATAGAATCACTCTTTAAAAAACCCATTGAAGAAGTGAAGTAAGTAGAAATGTTTAAATTGTGTTAATAAATAGGAAACAGATCATTTTTTGGAGCTGTACCTTTTAAGCCCTGAATTCAGAAGAGTGTAGTAGAGTAGCTGTGTGAATACAGTTCTGTTGCCTTGAATATCCTTGACCTTTTGGCAAACGGAAAATAGGGCTTTGAGAACATCTTGTTTCCATCGTTTCTTGGAGGCATTTAGAAACTGAATATTTTGTTTATCTTGTTCAAATTGATTTCTATCTAATGTTATTATATATTCAGGGAATATATTTAGAAGTCCAAAATGGACATTTAAAACAAACTGGCCTAATATTTCCATATGGTAGTTTTTATTTTAAATGTAAATGTGACCTATGAGAATGATTCTTAGAAACATTTCTGTTTTCCAGATCTTATCTGAAATGTATAACTTTTCTGGCATCATTTGAGACTTTGAATATCCCCATCACATACGAATTATTTTGCAACAGTCCTAAAGAAGGAATGATTAAGGGCCTGTGGAAAAACCACAGCCACGAGTCCATGGTAGGTACGCCTCACTGCCGCATTCCCAATTCCCTGCCCCTACTCAGAATCCTGAAAGAGAAAACCAGGAACAGTCTTTTTGGTTTTTTTTTTTGAGACGGAGTTTTGCGCTGTTGCCAAGGCTGGAGTATAGTGGCGTGATCTCAGCTCACTGCAGCCTCTGTCTCCTGGGTTCAAGCCTCAGCCTCCCAAGTAGATGGGATTATAGGCACCTGCCCACCACACCTGGCTAATTTTTGTGTTTTTAGTAGAGATGAGGTTTCACCATATTGGCCAGGCTGCTCTCAAACTCCTGATCTAAGGTGATCCACCCACCTGGGCGTCCCAAAATGCTGGGATTACAGGCGTGAGCCACTGCGCCCGACCGGAACAGTCTTTATCCCTGAACAACTCTACTGCTCTGAGACCTTTCTACTCTCCTGTCCCAGCGTGTGGATGGATAAGGCAATGTGGAAGGTCCTTTTACCTCTTTTGCCTTAAAGTCCACCAGTTAAAGTCATCCCTGCCAACCAGAGAGAGCACTTCTATAATCCCTTCCACGGCTTATCCTTATCTGTACAGGAAGAGGAGACTGTCCGGTAGAGAGAGGATATCGTTTATCTTCTTCTTAGTTGCCTATGGGAATTTAGCCTCTGAGGCAGTGGAGGCTGGGGTAGGAAGGTTTTTTGGTCCAACAGGCAAACTTTTTCAATAGAAGAAAGAAAGGGGGAGATGTCTGAGGTGGTGTCTTGAGTCCATGATAGCAAGAAAAAGAATCTCTTTTTTGTCATTTCTTTCATTAGAAAGATGGGGGCCTTCAATAGACATTCACAGATTAGAAGCACATTTTGTGGCTGGGTGCGGTGGCTCATGCCTGTAATCCCAATACTTTGGGAGGCCAAGGCGGGTGGATCACCTCAGGTCAGGAGTTCGAGACCAGCCTGGCCAACATGGTGAAACCCCGTCTCTACTAAAAATACAAAAATTAGCCAGGCGTGATGACGGCCACCTGTAATCCCAGCTGCTCAGGAAGCTAAGGCAGGAGAATTGCTTGAACCTGGGAGGTGGAGGTTGCGGCAAGCTAAGATCATGCCACTGCACTCCAGCCCGGGCGACAGAGCGAGACTCCGTCTCAAAAAAAAAAAAAAAAAAGGCAGCTTTTTTTTTTTTTTTTTTTTTGAGACGGAGTCTCGCTCTGTCGCCCGGGCTGGAGTGCAGTGGCCGGATCTCAGCTCGCTGCAAGCTCCGCCTCCCGGGTTTACGCCATTCTCCTGCCTCAGCCTCCCGAGTAGCTGGGACTACAGGCGCCCGCCGCCTCGCCCGGCTAGTTTTTTGTATTTTTTAGTAGAGACGGGGTTTCACAGTGTTAGCCAGGATGGTCTCGATCTCCTGACCTCGTGATCCGCCCGTCTCGGCCTCCCAAAGTGCTGGGATTACAGGCTTGAGCCACCGCGCCCGGCCAAAAGCAGCATATTTTGTATTAAGCTGCCCTACTTTTCCAAAGATGGCTTGATTTACTGGTTTGTTGGAGCAGCATGATTTTTTTCTTTTTTTCGCTTCAGGCAGTAAGATTGGTGACTGAGCTGTGTTTAGAATACAAAATCTATGACCTGCAGCTTTGGAATGGACTCTTGCAAAAGCTTCTGGGCTTCAATATGGTAAGTAAGACTCAATACCCTGGACTGAATATATCTGAAAGCTTTTGCACAGCATCCCCTAAACATTTTGGATTGATACTTGTTATGGAACAGATTTATGCTGAAAACACAGTCACTCTCACTGAGTTCATGCCAAACTTAAAGAACTTGGTGTTAGGCCAGAGAATGCAAAATCCAAAATGACATAAATTTCACTGGAAACAAATGGAAGGTTCCCTAGCCTTTTTTGATATTTATGAACTTGTAAGTGAACTTCTCTGGCAGTTATCATGGAAGATAAAGTTTTACCAGTACTTTTTCTGGAACTTTAAGATGCGATATTTCACATTGAAATTTTCCATTTTGGTGGTCTTTAGAACTTTTTTATTTTTAATATTTTACAGATTCCTTATCTAAGGAAAGTTTTAAAAGCCATTTCCAGTATCCATTCTTTATGGCAGGTATGTGGTTTTTTAAAATAAATTTTATTGAATTTAGTCTTTATACTTTCTGGCCTTGTGACTGCTGGGGACACTGGATTAAGCAGTCAGCTCCTTCGTAAAGAACAGAACTGAGCCAAGTACAGTGGCTCACTCCTCTAACTCCAAAGCTTTGGGAGGCCAAGGCGGAAGGATCACTTGAGCCCAGGAGTTTGAGGCTGCAGTGAGCCATGATTGCACCATCGCACTCCAGCTCCAGCCTGGGCAACAGAGCTAGATCCTTTCCCTAAAATAAAGGAAGAAGAAACAGAACTGATCAGTTGTAGGATGATTAAAGTTGTGCCTGGACCTGTTAATACTCAGCTCACATCACCTCCTGAAGATACCACTTTCCTGAGTTTTCCAGGCCTCACAAGTCACACCTTTATGCTCTCAAGACATTTTGGCTCCACTCTGACTTTTGTCACCATATAATTAATTTTCATTACATGTTGGGCTGCCCCTCACAGACTTTGAAGATCTTTCACATCAGATACCCTGGCTTGTTCATCTTTTCTACATTTCACATAAGTTGTGTACCCATATAAGCAAAATATATATTACGTAGAAATATATAATTTATTCTTTGTTTAATAAATTAGGACAATATAGAAATATGCTGAGTAAAACATGAAAATTCCCCCTTACTATTTCCCTTCATAATTATCTTCCTAAGGGAATGATTGCTTACAATGTCCTATGTATTCTAGAGATTTCCTGTTTTGTTTTGTTTTGTTTTGTTTTGTTTTGTTTTGTTTTGTTTTGTTTTGTTTGAGCCGGAGTCTCGCTCTGTCGCCCAGGCTGGAGTGCAGTGGCGCCATCTCAGCTCACTGCAAGCTCCACCTCCCGGGTTCATGCCATTCTCCTGCCTCAGCCTCCTGAGTAGCTGGGACTACAGGCGCCTGCCACCACGCCCAGCTAATTTTTTGTATTTTTAGTAGAGACGGTATTTCACCACGTTAGCCAATATGGTCTCTATCTCCTGACCTCGTGATCCACCTGCTTTGGCCTCCCAAAGTGCTGGGATTACAGGCATGAGCCAACATACCTGGCCGAGATTTCCTGTTTTACAGGCACGTGTGCGTGTGTGCATATCTACAGTGTATATATACATTTTTGCACACATAAATGCAATCACATTCTAAACAAAGTGTTGTTTTCACATAACAGTGGTCTCTGGAGATAGTTCCATATCAGCACTTGTAGATCTAATTGTTTTATTGAGATACAGTTCACATGTAAAATTTATCCTTTTAAAGTACACAATGAAGTAGTTTTTGGTATATGCACAAAGTTGTACGGCCTCACCATTATCTAATTCCAGAATATTTTCCTCATGCCAAAAAGAAAATTCATATCCATTAGCAATCATTCCCCATTCCCCACTCCCTCCAGCCCCCAGTGACCACTAATCTACTTTCTGTCCATGGATTTGCCTATTCTGGACATTTTGTATCAACAGAGTCCCACACTATGTGGGATTTCCTGTCTGGCTTCTTTCACTCAGCATCATGTTTTAAGGTTCATCCACATTGTAGCATGGATCAGAACTTCATTCCTCTTTTTTTTTTTGAGAAGGGGTCTGGCTCTGTCGCCCAGGCTGGAGTGCAGTGGCATGATCTCGGCTCACTACAAGCTCTGCCTCCTGGGTTCACGCCATTCTCCTGCCTCAGTCCCCAGCAGCTGGGACTACAGGTGCCCGCCACCACACCCAGCTCATTTTTTGTGTTTTTAGTAGAGACTGGGGTTTCACCGTGGACTTGATCTTCTGACCTTGTGATTCGCCCGCCTTGGCCTCCCAAAGTGCTGGGATTACAAGCATGAGCCATTGCGCCCACCCACTTCATTCCTCTTTTTTGCCAAATAATGTTCCATTGTTTATTGAACATATTTTCATTTCTCTTGAGTGTATACCTAGGAGTGGGCTTGTTGGGTCTTACAGTAACTCTGTGTTTAGCCTTTTGAGGTATTTTATTTTTAATGCTTGATTATTCTCCATAATATGTAGTAAAATATACCCGAAGTTATTTAACCACTCCTCTATTGATGGAAGTTTACGTTTTCTTTCCTCTTTTTTTCTTTGAATATATACAGATGGGGGTCTTGCCGTGTTGCCTAGGCTGGTCTTGCAACTCCTGAGCTCAAACAATCCTCCTGCCTTGGCCTCCCAAAGTACTGGGATTACAGGTGTGAGCCACCGCGCCTGGCCAGTGTTCTTTCCTTATTCACCTTCTTGAAATTCTTTCTCTTGTCCCCTTCCTCCTTTCCTGTGGCCCTGGCACATAACCGGCTAAGGATTAATTTTCTTTTCTGAGTTGGGTTCTGACTTTTTGCCAAATGGAACAATAATGAATCAGCCAGGATTGTATAATGAGATCCTGAAAGATACAGTTAATGAAGAACATTATGCTAGAACCTTAATCATCTCTAACAGGGAGATTATGATTTTAGTCATCTGGAATATAAACTATAAATGTACAGTTTTGTGACCATTTAACAGTGGCCTCTGGAGAGTGTTTCATATCAGCACATAGTGATCTATCTAATTTTTTTGTTGAGATACAATTCACTTGTAAAATTCATCCTTTTGAAAATATACAATCAAGTAGATTCTGGTAAATTCATAAAATTGTACAGCCATCACCATTATCTAATTTCAGAACAATTAGGCTGCAATTTAAAAAGAGTTCATAATATCTTTTTGGAGATGGAGTTTCGCTCTGTTGCCCAGGCTGGAGTGCAATGGTGTGATCTCAGCTCACTGCAACCTCCGCCTCCCAGGTTCAAGCGATTCTTGTGTCTCAGCCTCCCGAGTAGCTGGGATTACAAGTGTGCGCAACCATGCCTGGCTAATTTTTGTGTTTTTAGTAGAGACAGGGTTTTGCCATGTTGGCCAGGCTGGTTTCATACGCCTGACCTCAAGTGATTCACCTGCTTCAGCCTCTCAAAGTGCTGGGATTATAGGTGTGAGCCACTGCACCTGGCCTAGACTGCAAATTAAAGAGAGTTTGTAATATCCTTAACATGAATATCCCAAACGTGGACTTGTTTTCACAGGTTCCCTACTTCAGCAAAGCGTGGCAGCGTGTGATACAGATACCACTGCTTGCAGGTATTTCGCTCTCCTCTGAAACATTCACTACAGCATTTTATAGTTGAGTGTGTGTATATCATGGTTGGTTTTTTTTTTATCTTCAGCTTCTTGCCCTTTAAGTCCTGATCAGTTGTCAGATTGTTCTGAGAGTCTCATCGCTGTCCTCGAGTAAGTAAAATATTTGTTCTACCAAAAAAAGAAGTTTGTTGCTTATAAGATTCCTTTCTAATAGATATCTCTTATGAGTAATTCCTTTTTGTTAGGAAGTTAAGCATAACACTTGTTTTTGTTTTGTTTTGTTTTTTTGAGACAGAGTCTTGCTCTGTCACCCAGGCTGTAGTGCAATGGCGCAATCTCGGCTCGCTGCAACCTCCACCTCCCAGATTCAAGCGATTCTCCTGCCTCAGCCTCCTGAGTAGCTGGGATTACAGGCACGTGCCACCACGCCTGGCTGATTTTTGTATTTTTAGTAGAGACGGGATTTCCAAAGTGTTGGGATTACAGGCATGAGCTGTCCTGTGAGTAGCTGGGATTACAGGCACACACCACACACCACCACACCCGGCTAATTTTTGTAGTTTTAGTAGAGACGGCCTCCGAAATTGCTGGGATTACAGGTGTAAGCCACCGCACCCGGCAACACTTGTTTTTATACCAAAATATCTCGATTATTTTTACAATGTCTACGTCCCATGTGTTGTGCGACTAGTAAACTGAGCATTCTCTAAATTGAGTGCCTACTGTTTATATGAGCATAGAGTACTTTTGGTGACTACCCTAAATCATACAGCGTTGTCGCATAGATTTTGAGTCTTCTGGCTGGGTGCGGCGGCTCACACCTGTAACCCCAGCACTTTGGGAGTCTGAGGCGAGTGGATCACTTGAGGTCAGGAGTTTGAGATCAGCCTGACTAATATGGTGAAACCCCATCTCTACTAAAAATACAAAAATGAGCTGGGCATGGTGGTGCATGCCTGTAATCCCAGCTACTCAGGAAGCTGAGGAGGAGGAATCGCTTGAACCCGGGAGGTGTTGGTTGCAGTGAACTAAGATCACATCCAGCCTGGGTGACAGAGCTAGACTGTTTCTCAAAAAAAGAAAAAAAAAAGTTTTTGAGTCTTCTGAGAATTTAGAGGCCTGTCTTTAGGCATCTGTAGGCTTTCAGACATAATCATGGTATAGCAAACAGTAGTCCATGTTCCCGTGGGTAGATTCTTTTATTCCGTGTAGAATGCCATCAAAGACTCATGTTACTCATTCCTAAGCATATGTCATGCACCAGCACTTTAGTGTTTAAAATTATTGAAAGCCTGGACAGGTAGATGACTATGGAAAGCTAGAAAGGCCAATATAATCTAGTGAATCTGACAGATTATGAACTAATTAATGTGCTCTCTTGAAGATGTCCAGTCTCAGATGATCTTGACCTGATTGGAGTCGCCAGGCAATATATCCAGTTAGAACTTCCGGCTTTTGCATTAGCTTGTCTGATGCTCATGCCCCACTCAGAGAAAAGACACCAGCAAATTCAGGTATGGTGCACATGATTCCTCTGGGCTGCCAAGGAAATAGAAGGTCTCATCTTGCATGTCCCTTGCAAAAGGTCGCATTTTCGTTTCAGCAAACCCGTAAAGCACACATACATCAGATATGTGTGAAGCTTGTATGGGGACTTAGTGGGAGGTAAGACTCAAAGATAGATTAAAGTCCAGCTGAGAGATGTCTTACAAGGGGTTTGGGCCTTATTGTCTATCAGTGGGGAAACACGTGATTATTTTAGAACAGCAAACTGAAATGATGAAGGAAGTATTTTAGAAAGAATAACCCATTAACCCATGTAGACTTGGTCAGAGGAGAGGACAAGAAGGGAAACTCTTGGGGAGCTGTTGCATTTGAGTAGAATTCTACCCCACTTGATCTCTTCATATCAGCCTTGTGCATAGGCAGGGAAGGCATGAGGGTTAAGTACCCACGGTAGGGTCTGGTAATGAACTTGAACAAGATGAGAAGGCTACAAGGAAGGCAGCTGACTTAGCAATTGAATGTGGGAGATAAAAGAAGGGGAGAGTCAGATTTTATGTGTGGGTGCCCATCAGAGGGAGCCACTGGGGACAGAACTTTTAAAAATAACTCTCATTTCCTTTATAATAGAGAAGAAGTAGAACAAAGCATTTTGTAATATTTTACAGTTACCTGTTATCTTCCCTGTAGGTAGACATACCAGTAGATAGAGATCTACATAAATGAACATGCAAGCATTCATGCTTTTTTTTTTTTTTTTTAAGAGAGTCTCTGTCACCCAGGCTGGAGTGCAGTGGCGCAATCTCAGCTCACTGCAACCTGCCTCCCGGATTCAAGTGACTTCCAAGTAGCTGACATTACGGGCTCCCGCCACCACTCCCGGCTAACTTTTGTATTTTTAGTAGAGACAAAGTTTTGCCGTGTTAGCCAGGCAGGTCTCGAACTCCTGACCTGAGGCAATCCAGTGGCCTTGGCCTCCCAAAGTGTTGGGATTATAGGCATGAGCCACTGCGTCCAGCTGAATGTGCATATTTTTTATTTGTCATTTGGTCTATTAATTACATTTTTTAAAGCCACCTGTTCTTGTCTTTGATTTTTTCCCCTTTCCATCATTCGTACACTCATTCCTTGATGCCGTTCTGTGTTTCAGTATTTAAATATATTTATTTTGGCACTTAGAACGACAAAATACCTGATCAACAGCTCTTGCTGTTGGAATAAGTAATAACACTTTTCTATTAATTCTGCTTTGATTTTTCTCTAGAATTTTCTGGGTTCGTGTGACCCTCAGGTTATTTTAAAGCAATTGGAAGAGCATATGAACACAGGCCAGCTAGCAGGATTTTCACATCAAGTAAGAGGCGATTTCATTTCATTTTCCCAAACCAAGATTAAGCTGAAAACTGCTATGTCTAGCTGTTTATGTATAGAATTATTTTGCTTCTATTAAAACCTCAGTAAATTTTTTTTTTTTTTTTTTTTTTTTTTTTTTTTTTTTTTTTTTTTTTTTTTTTTTTTTTTTTTTTATTTTTTTTTTTTTTTTGAGGCGGAGTCTCGCTCTGTCGCCCGGACTGGAGTGCAGTGGCCAGATCTCAGCTCACTGCAAGCTCCGCCTCCCGAGTTTACGCCATTCTCCTGCCTCAGCCTCCCGAGTAGCTGGGACTACAGGCGCCCGCCACTTCGCCCGGCTAGTTTTTGTATTTTTAGTAGAGACGGGGTTTCACCGTGTTAGCCAGGATGGTCTCGATCTCCTGACCTGGTGATCCGCCCGTCTCGGCCTCCCAAAGTGCTGGGATTACAGGCTTGAGCCACCGCGCCCGGCCGTCAGTAAATTTTTTAAAAGGCAGGGACCCTGAGGGTCTTGTTGACTGCTGTGCTCCATGGAAAATTTGTAGCCTTAAGTGCTTTTAATTGAAAACAGATCTTCTTCCTCATAAAAAGTCTCAAAGCGCAAAACAACAATTACTTTATTTATTGACTGATGCTGACAGGCCTCCTTTCCCTTTTTACCCCCTCAAAAAGGAGGCGCAGTCATAATGCAGTGCTAATTGGACTTCTGATTGTAACAGTGTTTTGATATTGAATAAAGGCTTGATACCTGTCATTCTATAGATTAGAAGTCTGATTCTAATAGATGAGAAGTCTGATCTTAATGATACGTGTCATTCTATAGATTAGAAGTCTGATTCTGAATAGTATCATCAGTAAGAAGGAGTTTGGGATTTTGGCAAAGACCAAATACTTTCAAATGTTGAAGATGCATGTGATGAATACCAACAATATCACTGAACTAGTAAACTATTTGGCAAATGACTTAAGGTAAGTTTATTTTCAAAAAGCAACTTACTGTGGAATTTCCTTAAAATCTATCTTTGTAAGCTGGGCGTGGACATAGAGAAACCGTGTCTCTACTAAAAATACAAAATTAGCTGGGCATGGTGGCGCATGCCTGTAATCCCAGCCACTCGGGAGGCTAAAGCAGGAGAATCACTTGAACCCTGGAGGCAGAGGTTGCAGTGAGCCGAGATCACGCCATTGCACTCTAGCCTGGGCAAGAAGAGTGAAACTCCGCTTCAAAAAAAAAAAAAATCTATCTTTATGTTGGAGGAAAATGTCAACTGTAGAGCTATTTGGTTGTAATTAAAAGCTCAAAATATTATATCTCTCATTACTGCACATATCCAAAAGTTAATCATTTAATAACCCAATTTCTTGGAACGTGACCTTAGAATCTGACAATTAAACAGGTCATCTGAATCCCCAAATCAAATGTCTCATAGCCCTGTTCTAAATCCTGCAATTACAACTTTATGTCTTAGATACTTGCTCAGAACATTAATGACTTTATGTAACATCATTTTTGTTAAACTTGGTTATCTAATTTTCTAGCACCCACAAGTTTAGAAACAATAATCTTCTTGGGATAGAGCTGGGGGTGGATATGGAAACTGAATGGGAGAAGGAAGAAATGGGCTGACGCTAAAGAAAGGGAAGTTCAAGACTGCAGTACACACCATATCCATCCCTGCATGTGGTCTAGCTGTGCTGGCGCTTGAGAGGTCGGTCTTTCTTGTTTCCACTCCATGGATTTCCATCTGCTTGTTTATCTCTTGTGATCCAGCCATAATTAGATATTGTCATTTTTGAGCAAGTATTTTTTGAGTTATAATTGATACATAGAATAAGCTGGACATATTTGAAGTCTGCAGTTTAGTAAATTTTGACATGTGTATACCTATGAAGCCATCACCACAATCAAGAGAGTGAACATACTATCTCCAAAAGTTTCCTCATGCCCTCTGTGAAGCTGATTACATGAGTTAGGTCATTCTTGTGACACCCAAATACATCAGAACGGCCCGGGGAAAAGCACTCAGAGTACAAAACATGGCTCCAAAAACGTAATTCTGGCCGGGCGCAGTGGCATAAGCCTGTAATCCCAGCACTTTGGGAGGCCAAGGCGGGTGGATCACCTGAGGTTAGAAGTTCAAGACTAACCTGGCCAACATGATGAAACTTGTCTCTACTAAAAATACAAAAAGTTAGCCGAGTGTGGTGGCGCATGCCTGTAATCCCAGTTGCTCAGGAGGCTGAGGCAGGAGAATCACTTGAACCCAGGAGGTGGAGGTTGCAGTGAGCAGAGATCGCACCATTGTACTCCAGCCTGTGCAACAAAGTGAAACTCCGTCTCACACACACACAAAAAAAGAACAATACGTAACATGTCTCTTTTTCATAAAATCTCTAACCTTCTCTTTGTTTCTTTGGACAATCCAGAGACTACCCAGTCTATGTATATGCCCCAAATTGGAATTCTTTTTTCCCAAATAAAACATAAAATTTAGAGATTGGTCTTTACTTTTAATTTTGACTTCAATGCCTCTTTTTCTTTTCTTTTTGAGATAGGGTCTTGCTTTGTCAGTCAGACTGGAGTGCAGTGGCACAAACATGGCTCACTGCTGCCTCAACCTCCTGGGTTCAAGCAGTCCTCCTACCTCAGCCTCCAGAGTAGCTGGGACTACAAGTGTGCGACACCGTACCTGGCTAATTTTATATTTTTTTGTAGAGACAGGGCTTTGCCATGTTGCCCAGGCTGGTCTCCAACTCCTGGACCCAAGCCATCTGCACATCTTGGCTTCCCTGAGTGCCAGGATTATAGGTACAAGGCACTGTGCCTGGCCTAACACTTCTTTTTCTTTTTGATTTTGCAGTTTAGATGAAGCTTCAGTCTTGATAACTGAATATTCAAAGCACTGCGGGAAACCTGTGCCTTCAGAAGCCGCTCCCTGTGAAATTCTGAAGGTAAAGCTGATGGAGAGTTCTTAGGTTCTAACTTGACATTGTTTATATTCCTAGGGCCTTAAAATTGACCAACCTTTTCTAGTGTTCTGGAGATAAATGTATTTTTATGTGTAACTGTAATTTTTATATTTTACTTTGTGTGCTCTAAACTAGAAATCAAGAGGCCACAGTTCTAATCTCAGCCCTGCCACTGGGCAGCAAAGCCTAGTGTGGGCTTAGTCTTCAGATCTGGACCCCATGGTCTCTCAGGTGCTTTCCAGCATTACCATTCTTCATAAGGTGGTGTTTTTAATATTGAAGCAGGTGAAAAACTGAATTCTAAAGGTGTTGATTACTGTCATGCTTGGGTATTAATTGCTTTTTAAATTAATTATTATTCTTTAATTATCTAAAACGTATGTTCACTGCAGAAAAAAAAGAAGTATGACTAGGCACGGTGGCTCACACATGTAATCCCAGCACTTTGGGAGGCTGAGGCGGGCAGATTACCTGAGGCCAGGAGTTCAACACCAGCCTGGCCAACATGGTGAAACCCCGTCTCTACTAAAAATACAAAAATTAGCGAGGCGTGGTAGCACATGCCGGTAATCCCAGCTACTCGGGAGACTGAGGCAGGAGAATTGCTTGAGTCCGGGAGACGGTGGTTACAGTGAGCCGTGGTCGTGCCACTGCACCCCAGCCTAGCCGACAAGAGCAAAACTCATCTCAAGAAAAAAAAAGAAAAAAGAAAAGAAAAAGGAGAAATATGAAGGAGCCAAAAAAAAAAAAAAAAACTAAACTGATCTCCAAAATCTCACTACCCAGAGAGGATCACTGTTAACATTTTGCTGTACATTCTTCCAAATTTTTTGTATATAAAATGTACACATAATTTATTTTTACTCCTATTTTGAACTTAAGTACCAGGTAAAATTTTTACTTTGATCATATTTTGGCAGCTTTATTTTTTATTTGCTATTTTTCAGATTGGAATATTTTGGTAGCTTTAGTAAACCTAGGTATAGAGGCTTTTTTCTTTCTTTGGTCCAGATCAGGCATATTAGAGTAAGCCCGCATTTTGTTACCTCCGATTAATAACTTAAAGGGTTTACCTCCAGTTGGTTGTGCTCAATGGCATAAGATTACTTTTTTTTCCAGAAAGGGAGAGTACTGATTCGAGAGACGAATTTGTGGTCTTTAAAATCTGTTTCTCTCATCTAAAATGCCAAATAGTTTTATGTATAGATTTGTATCATTTCACTTAAGTCTTAAGTTCTGTAGTTTATTTGACCATTTTCAATTTGAAAAACTAAGTGACTTATAAAAATCACTTCTGTGTTTCTTCCCATTTAGATGTTTCTTAGTGGGTTATAGTAAATCATTGAACCTTTTCTTCAAGAAGGACAAGAATTTTGGAATCTGCTATTAATGGACCATATTTATTACAGTTTTTAAATTGTAGAATCTCTGTATTATAGCTATTTGTCTTAACATTACCCCACATGTAATAAATAAAACACTTAATATGAGCATAATTGCTCCATAAAGAACTCATGTCCTGAATTAATAAGTCTTTTCATTGCCAGTTACTTCTGCAATTTATAGAGACTATCAACTTTTTGCACCGTATATGAAGGAAACAAAGTGCAAAAATAGCTCTCTCCCTCAAGAAAATTGAGTGCTTGTAGCCTATATCTTCCATATAAAAAAGTAATATCAGTCTTTTTAGTGTTATTCTAAGAAAACATTGGTATAATTTTAGTGGCAGAGTCAGTAGCCAGTCAGAAAAATAACAGCCACTCTAGATAGGCCAAGCAGAGAAGAATTTCATGCCTGGGGATTGGCTATAAAGTTCTTCAAAAGACTGAAAGAACAGAAGGGAGGTAGAAGGGGGAGCCAGACAAAGGGGAAGGAGGACTTCGCAGCCACAGATCAGGAGCTGCTTCTGCCCCTGGCTTGGAGTCCCGAGCCCACATTTGCCACTGAGTTGTCGGAGCTGCTGCGGCCACTGCAGTGCTCAGAAGCCCAGGAGTCTCTTCACCAGTGCTGCTGACAACTTGCACTGCCGCTGCCCAAGCTGCCAAGCCCACCACCAAAAGAAGAAACATTGCTGCACTTTCTTCAAGCTTCTAATTCTTATACCAGTGCCAAGAAATAGCAAAACCAAACTGGAAGCCACCTGGCTAGAAGTCTGGGAGGAGTGGTCTGCAGCTGTAAACGCCCAGCACTGCAGCCAGTGGCCTAGAAAGGCATGAGGAGCAAAAAGCCAGCGCATGGAAGTGTTAATTACACCTGTTATTTTGCCTTTGTAGTCTTTTGCCATACTTGTGAATAAATTAAGTTAATTTGATATTACTGGAATTAGTTTGCCTTTCTTTTGCCAGTTGAAAAAAAATATTTCTAAAAAACTCAGTGAAACATGATTAAACACAGGTTTCGAAGTAAAATAAGTCTGGATTTGAGTTCTGGTTCTGTCACTTACTAGCTGTGTGGGCATGAACAAGTTATTTAATTTCCCACAGAAAGAAACAGGATGGTCTTGCTCTGTCACCCAGGCTGGAGTGCAGTGTTATGACCATAGCTCACTGCAACCCTGAATCCCTGTGCTTAAGGGATCCTCCCGTTTCAGCCTCCTGAGTATCTGGGGCTACAGGCACACACCACCATGCCTTCCTGATTTTTGATTTTTTTTGTAGAGACAAGGTCTTTTTTTCTTGCCCAGGCTGGTCTTGAACTCTAGGCCTCAAGTAATCCTCCCACCTTGGCCTCCCTAAGTGCTGGTATAACAGGCATGAGCCACCTAGCCTGGCCCAATTTCTCACCATCTTAATTTCCTTAAACTGAGGGCAGTAAAAGTACCTTCTAGTGGCAGGAGGTTTGAATCAGTTCTTATAAAGCATCTAGACCAGGTATTGTGCCTCACACCTATAATCCCAGCACTTTGGGAGGCCATGGTGGGCAGATCATGAGGTCTGGAGATCGAGACCATCCTGGCTAACATGGTGAAACCCCATCTCTCCTAAAAATACAAAAAATTAGCCAGGCGTGGTGGCTCATGCCTGTAATCCCAGCTTCTCAAGGGGCTGAGGTGGAAGAATCACTTGAACCCAGGAGGCAGAGGTTGCAGTGAGCAGAGATCATGACACTGCACTCCAGCCTAGGTGACAGGGCAAGACTCTATCTTAAGAAAAAAAATGCATCTAGCAATCTAGCACAGTACCCCTGAGTGCCAAAAATGCTAGTTATTTTGATTATATAGGCTTCTGTTTAGCTAATTGCAAGTTTTAAAATTTTGCTAGTTATTTTGATTATATAGGCTTCTGTTTAGCTAATTGCAAGTTTTAAAATTGCAGTTTCAATAATAAAATTATTTTATACTTTGAAGGTGTTACAACAAATGTTTCTCAACAATAAAATGTTTAAAAATGCAAATAATTTGCAATATTTTAATGACATTTGACCTATATTTAAAACATAGTCCAATAACTATTTACATAGGTCTTAGACTTCTCCTAAAGATCATATCATAACAAATAAGAATGGTTGGGCTGGCCGGGCATGGTGGCTCACTCCTGTAATCCCAACACTTTGGGATTACCTGAGGTCAGGAGTTCAAGACCAGTCTGGCCAACATGGTGAAACCCCGTCTCTACTAAAAATACAAAAAATAGCCGGGTGTGGTGGTGGGCACCTGTAATCCCAGTCACTTGGGAGGCTGAGGCAGGAGAATCACTTGAACCCAGGAGGTGGATGCTTCAGTGAGCCGAGATCAAGCCATTGCACTCTATCCTAGGCAACAGAGTGAGACTCCATCTCAAAAAAAAAAAAAAAAAAAAAAAAATAGCTGGGCTGGGCATGGTGGCTCATAACTGTAATCCCAGCACTTAGGGAGGACTAAGCTAGTGGACTGTTTAAGCCCAGGAGTTTGAGAGCAGACTGGGCAACATAGTGAAACCTTGTCTCTACTAAAAACTAAAAAAAAAAAAGAAATTGACCAGGCATGGTGGTGTGCACCTGAAGTCACAGCTACTTGGGAGGCTGAAGTGGGAGGATCGCTTGAGGCCAGGAGGCAGAGATTTCAGTGAGCCAAGATTGTTCCACTGCACTCCAGCCTGAGTGACAGTGAAACCCTATCTCGAAAGAAAAATAATAATAATAATGCAAATAAATACACCATAGAAAAAAATACAAAGGACTTTTTTCCTCCCCACTGGAGATACGGTCTTGCTCTGTCACCTAGGCTGGAGTGCAGTGAAACAATCATAGCTCACTGCAGCCTCAAACTCCTAAGCTCAAGCAATCCTGTTGTCTCAGCCTCTTGAGTAGCTGGGACCATACAGGTGCATGTCACCACACTCAGCCAATTTTTTTTATTTTTATTTTTTGTATGGGTAGGATTGTGATATGCTGCCCAGGCTGGTCTCAAACTCCTGGCCTCAGGCGATCTTCCTGAGTTGCTGGGATTAGAGATGTGAACCACTGTGCATGACCCAAAGGGCTTTGGAACATGTGAAAAGAAATTAAACCTCCTTAATGCTAATAAAAATGCAAATTAAAGCTACTCAGATTCAATTTTTTACTTGTCAGAATGGCAAAAATTAAAGTTTGATAACTGTGGACAAAATTACCAGAACATTTATTCTCATATCTTGGTGGGAATTGAAATTTGTATAAGTTCTTTGGAGGACAATTTGACAATCTTTTCAAAATTACAAATATGCTTACCTTTTGACCCAACTATTCCACTTCTAGGAACACACACTTGTAAATGATTCACCATGCCATTATTCCTAGAGGAAAAGATTGGAAATAACCAAAGTACTCATCAGGAGGGGAATGCAGGCCTGGCATGATGGCTCATACCTGATACCCTAGGACTTTGGGAGGCCAGGGTGAAAGGATCACTTGAGGCCAGGAGTTTGAAACCAGTCTGGACAACATAATAAGACCTCATCTCTACAAAGAAAAAAATGTTTTTAAAGAAGCAAGTGGGCTAACTGCATGTGGCCATATACAGAATAAGGAAGTACTCAGTCCTTCTGTACAACAGTTTCTGGACAGACAGGGATCCTTTATTAGCCCCCCTAAAATGTGTTGGAAGACAAAATTTAAATAATGGAAGTACCTTCCTTGATTAATTTAATGGAGACGGGGTCTAACTATGTTGCCCAAGCTGGCCTTGAACTCCTGAGCTCAAGCAGTCCTCCCAGCTCAGCCTCCTGAGTAGCTGTCTATGATTTTATTTTTATTTATTTACATATTATGTATTTATTTATTTATTTTTGAGACAATCTCCTTCACCCAAGCTGGAGTACAGTGGCAAAATCTCAGCTCACTGCAACCTCCGCCTTCCGGGTTCAAGTGATTCTTGTGCCTCAGCATCCCAAGTAGCTGGGATTACAAACACACACCACCATGCCTGGCTAATTTTTATATTTTGGTAGAAATGGCATTTCACTACGTTGCCCAGACTCGTCTTGAACTCCTGAGTTCAAGCGATCTGCCTGCCTCAGCCTCCCAAAGTGCTGGGATTACAGACGTGAGCCACCATGCCTAGCCTATGTTTAAATGAGGAAAACATGTTCTTAGCCCATCCAGAAACCGCAACCAGTCTTCCAAATACCACTAAAACAAAACATTTAACATGCCACCAACAGTTTGAAGAATATAACCTGATTTTTTTAATGCCTGTAAATTCAATATTGGATACGTTCATGTATCATTAAAAAAAAACAAAATTAGACTGCCTATCCACATTCAATTTTCTTTCACCCCAATAAATGTATATTGTAATTGAACAGTGAAATAACGTTGGCCGGTCGTGGTGGCTCACACCTGTGATCTCAGCACTTTGGAAGGCCGAGGTGGATGGATAACTAGAGGTCAGGAGTTTGAGACCAGCCTGGCCAACATGGTGAAACTCCATCTCTACTAAAAATGTAAAATTAGCCGGACGTGGTGGCACACCTATAATTCCAGCTACTCGGAGGCTGAGGCAGGAGAATGACTTGAACCTGGGAGGTGGAGGTTGTAGTGAGCCAAGATTGCACCATTGCACTCCAGCCTGGGCAACAAAGTGAGACTCCATCTCAAAAAAAAAAGTAAAGAGGCATGATGCTAAGCCCCAGAAGAAAAATAGAAAACAAAAAGATGTATGATGGTTGCAAAGAACACTTACATATAAAATGAGGCACAACTTTATTTATTTTTAGACAGAGTCTCATTCTGTCACCCAGGCTGGAATGCAGTGCCGTGATCTAGGCTCACTGCAACCTCCAGGTTCAAGTAATTCTCCTGCCTCAGCCTCCCAAGTAGCTGGGATTACAGGCATGCACCACCACACCCAGCTAAGTTTTGTATCTTCAGTAGAGACAGGGTTTCACCATGTTGGCCAGGCTGATTTCGAACTCCAGACCTGAAGTGATCCACCCCACCTTGGCCTCCCAAAGCCCTGGGATTACAGGCATGAGCTAGTGCGCCTGGCTAAAATGATGCAAAACTCTAAATCACACAGCAGAACTTCTGCCATACTCAGTTGAAATAGTCAAAGCCCACCCAGAATCAAGGGGAGGAGACATAGCCCCTCACCTCGTAGTGGAAGAAGCATAAGAATTTGTGGCCATTAAAAAAAAAATTGGTTTTATTGTGGCAAAATACATATAATATTTACCATCTTCACCATTTTTAGTTGTACAGTTCAGTGCTATGTGGCCATTTTTTAAAAATCACATGAAGTTTTTAAAAAGCAAGTTGTGCGAAATAGTGTATAAATACACATAATCTATTTGTAGATCTTTCGATCTTCAAATGTGAAACACTTATAAGAGCCACCTACTCCCGAGTTCCTCAGTTATGTCTTATCAAAACATAAAGTGTTTTTCTTACTGATTTCACAGTGAAGTATTAGCCCCAGAAGAGACATAAAAAGATTTTCTTTTCTTTTTTTTTTTTTGAGACGGAGTCTCGCTCCGTCGCCCAGGCTGGAGTACAGTGGTGTGATTTCGGCTCACTGCAAGCTCCAACTCCTGGGTTCATGCCCTTCTCCCACCTCAGCCTCCCGAGTAGCTGGGACTGCAGGCGCCCGCCACCTCGCCCAGCTAATTTTTTGTTTTTGTATTTTTAGTAGAGATGGGGTTTCACCGTGTTAGCCGGGATGGACTCGATCTCCTGACCTCGTGATCCGCCCACCTTGGCCTCCCGAAGTGCTGGGATTACAGGCATGAGCCACTGTACCTGGCCCATAAAAAGATTTTCTATGTATAATTTGCATATTTTGGAGTTTGTTTTGAAACAATGGCTGCAGGTCCCCAGCAAAATTACCACTCTACAAGAATACAGTTTAAGTGTCTAGTTTTGTTAAGTAGTGAATTTATTAGAAATCAATTGAAGGCCAGGCGCTGTGGCTCACACCTGTAATCCCAGCACTTTGGGAGGCTGAGGTGGGTGGATCACTTGAGGTCAGGAGTTTAAGACTAGCCTGGCCAATATGGTGAAACCCTGTCTGTACTAAAGATACAAAAATTAGCCGGGCATGGTGGCATCTGCCTGTAATCCCAACTACTCAGGAGGCTGAGGCAGGAGAATTGCTTGAACCCAGGTGGCCTGGGCAACAGAGCAAGACTATATAAAAAAACAAAAAAACAAAAAAAAAAAAAACAGTTGATTGTTAATCAATCCAAAAGAACCTGAGCACCCACTAGGCACATAGCACTATTTTAGGTTCTTTGGAGAATACTAGTAGAACACGCAGTCTATGCAACTGCAATAATAAGAATAAAAATACATATAGGAGTAAATGCCAAGTCCCTGGTCTGGTAGGCCAGTGTTCCTTAAACTTTGCTGTCTATTAGAATCTACGCTACACATTCAGATGACTTGGGGATTTTTTTTTTTTTTTTTTTTGAGACGGAGTCTCGCTCTGTCGTCCGGGCTGGAGTGCAGTGGCCAGATCTCAGCTCACTGCAAGCTCCGCCTCCCGGGTTTTACGCCATTCTCCTGCCTCAGCCTCCGGAGTAGGTGGGACTACAGGCGCCCGCCACCTCGCCCGGCTAGATTTTTTGTATTTTTTTTTTTTAGTAGAGACGGGGTTTCACCGTGTTAGCCAGGATGGTCTCGATCTCCTGACCTCGTGATCCGCCCATCTCGGCCTCCCAAAGTGCTGGGATTACAGGCTTGAGCCACCGCGCCCGGCCAGGGGATTTTTTTTTTTTAAGACAGAGTTTCACTCTTGTTGCCCAGGCTGGAGTGCAATGGCATGATCTCGGCTCGCTGCAACCTCTGCCTCCCAGGTTAAAGCGATTCTCCTGTCTCAGCTTCCTACATAGTTGGGATTACAGGCACTCGCCACCGTGCCCAGATAATTTTTGTGTTTTCAGTAAAGACGGAGTTTCACCACCATGTTGGTCAGGCTGGTCTCGAACTCTTGACCTCAGGTGATCTACCCACCTCAGCCTCCCAAAGTGCTGGGAGTACAGGTGTGAGCCATCGTGCCCAGCCCACCTGGGGATATGTTTAAAATCCCAATGCCCAGGTCACACCCATACCAGTTGTATAAGACTCTGGGGTCTTGGAGTTAGGTTTTAGTAATTTTTTCAAACTTCCCAGGTATTTTATACAAATCACCTGGGGAACTTCCTTAAATTTCAGATTTGGATTCACAGATCTGGATTGGGGTCCCAATTCTGCAATTCTTTCATTTTTTTTTTTTTTAACAGGATCTGGCTGTGTTGCCCAGGCTGGAGTGCAGTGGCCATTCACAGGCCTCCCAAGTAGCTGGGCCTAGAGGCCGGTGCACAGCCCGATTCTGCGTTTCTAACAAGCATCAGATGATACCAACCCTACTTGTTCACTGATCACACTTAAAATAACAAGCGTCTAGACTAGGGGTCGGCAAATAATGGCGCATGGTGACCAAATCATAATTTTTACCTTCTTAAAGGGTTTTAAAAAAAATCCAAACAATAGTAAAAGAATTATGGCATTAGTTAAAATTCAGATGTCAGCATTCATGAATAAAGTTTTGTTAGGACAAAGCCAGGCTTGTTTATTTGCATATTATCTGGGGCTGCTTCACACATCAATGTCAGGGTTGAGTAGTTTCGGTAGAGACTGATACGGTTTGGCTATATGTCCCCACCCAAATCTCATGTTGAATTGTAATCCCCAGTGTTGGGAGAGGGACCTGGTGGGAAGTGATTGGATCATGGGGGCAGTTTCCCCCTTGCTGATCTCACAATAGTGAGTTTTCACAAGGTCTTGTTGCTGAAAAGTGTATACTTCGCTGCTCTCCCTCTCCTGCTCCACCATGTGATGAAGGTGTTTGCTTCCCCTTTGCTTCTGCCATGATTGTAAGTTTCCTGAGGTCTCCCAGTCATGCTTCCTGTTAAGCCTGCAGAACTGTGAGTCCATTAAACCTCTTTTCTTCATAAATTTTCCAGTCTCAGATAGGTCTTTATAGCAGTGTGAGAATGGACTAACAGAGACGATACAGCTGGCAAAGCTAAAGTATTTCCTTATCTGGCTTTTGACAGGAAAAGTTGCTTCCCCTTGGACTAGAGAAGCACTGTCCAATAGAAATACCATGCAAGCACATATGATGCTTTAAATTTTCTAGTAGACACATTATGCTTTAAGGGTTAATTCTAGGCCTCCTGGAATTAACCTGATCTCTTTTGCTGAAGTTTTTGCAAGGCACTGCCCTGGTTAAGGCATGAAACACAGTGATTAAGGAAACAGGGATTATAGTGCTGCCTTGTAGCCAGGGGGTGGTTTGTACCAGCCTTTCACAGTTATTTATAACAATTAAATTGATTGTTTGCTCCTGGTCTTGGTGAGACCAACTCCACCAAGAGGGTCCTGCTATTGAGGCTATTTGTGACAGGAATAAGCCTACATGACAAGCAAAGTATGAAAAAAACCTGAGATGCCATGTTGGACCGTGATTCCAAGATACTCTATGAACACATCACTGGTTCTTGCTCTGGGCGGGGATAGTGTGTCCAGCCACAGCCCTTACAAAAGGGAGGACTGTGGGAGCCTGCACCTAGTTCTCCAGAGCCTTTGCTCTGAAATACCCGTTGGCCAGGACACATATTCTTAATTTAATGCCATTGCTGTATTGAATCATTTTCTTGTAATAAACAAGGTTTGTAAGCATTGTCATTTTGGGTACTGTGACTCTCCTTTAGGCATAGAACTCTGTTGAAACTGCCACTGTTGGCAGGGCGCGGTGGCTCAAGCCTGTAATCCCAGCACTTTGGGAGGCCGAGACGGGCGGATCACGAGGTCAGGAGATCGAGACCATCCTGGCTAACATGGTGAAACTCCGTCTCTACTAAAAAATACAAAAAACTAGCCGGGCGAGGTGGCGGGCGCCTGTAGTCCCAGCTTACTCGGGAGGCTGAGGCAGGAGAATGGCGTAAACCCGGGAGGCGGAGCTTGCAGTGAGCTGAGATCCAGCCACAGCACTCCAGCCTGGGCGACAGAGCGAGACTCCGTCTCAAAAAAAAAAAAAAGAAAGAAACTGCCACTGTTAATGCACACATTATAAAAAGCAAAAAAAAAAAAAAAAAAAAAAAAAAAAAAGGTGAAAAAATATATATATAGTCTTTCTCTGGTCCTTTATCCAGGATAATTTTAATAATATATTTTACTTGCCCCAGTAGCATATCCAAAATATGCTGACATGTAATCAATATGAAAAAATTATTAGATATTTTACACTTTTTTTTTCACACTTAACTCTTCAAACTCCAGTGAGTGATTGAAATTTACAGCATATCAGTCCAGGTGTGGTGACTCATGCCTGTAATCCCAGCACTTTGGGAGGCCAAAGTGGAAGAATCGTTTGAGCCCAAGAGTTCAAAACTAGCCTGGGCAACGTGGTGAGACCCCGTCTCAACAAAAAACACAAAAATTAGCTGGGTGTGGTCGTGCACGCCCATGGTCCCTGCAACTTGGGAGGCTGAGGCAGGAGGATCACTTGACCCTAGGAGGTTGAGGCTGCAGTGAGCTGTGATCATGCCGCTGCACTCCAGCCTGGGTGATAGAGTGAGACCCTGTCTCAATAAACAAACAGCATAACTCACTTTGGGCTAGCGACATTTCAAGTACCTAATGGCCATATGTGGCTAGTGGCCACCGTATTGGCCAGTGCAGTGGAGACCAGGATGACCCATAGTTGTACATCCACTTTCCCTTCTTGAGCCCATCGCTTCCCTTCCTGGGTCGTTGTTAATCCCAGTGTCCTTTAAACACACTGCCCTTGGGAAACCAAAAATCTCTACCAATCAATTGGAATTGTGTGTCAGAAGAAACTGGCTGACCCTCCTCGTATAGATGGCTTAACAAGAAGTCAGGGAAGTGCAAAATCAGATTGGACTCTATCGGTTGAGGGATTTTCTCTGGAGGATGTGGCTGGAACATTCTAAAAGGGAGAAGAGCAAGAAAAGGCGCAAAGCTGGAACTGTGGGGCAGGGTGAGAGGAGGGAGAAAAGCACGTTGGCACCCTGACACCATAAACAGGTGATATTTTTAGGCAGGGAAATTACAGAGTGAACTTGATGTTTTAGGAAGATGAACTTGACAGCTGCGAGTAGGATGAATTGGCTAGAAGGATTGGAGGCACTCCCAGATGAAGAACTATTTAAATTGCCCAGGAAAAATTACATGCATTTATTTCTACTTTTTTTGGTGCTTATCGCCCATCATTCCTTCTTTTTGAGATTTAAGTATAAAGGGATGTTGTGAGCTCTGGTTTGTTGGTTACTAATTAATCTACTCATTAATCACGAGAGACTTGTCCATGATACTAGTTCCATTTCCTTTAGGGGATAATAACTTTGTGTTATGAATTGCACCTTTATCAAATTAAGAGAAAATGAGAAAGCAGCTTTGTGATAACAACTTTGAGACCAACTAAAATAAAACAACTGACTGGGCGGGTGGCTCACGCCTGTAACCCCAGCACTTTGGGAGGCTGGGGCGGGCAGATCACCTGAGGTCAGGAGTTCGAGACCAGCCTGGCCAACATGGCAAAACCCCGTCTCTTCTAAAAATACAAAAATTAGCTGGGTGTGGTGGTGCGTGCCTGTAGTCAGCTACTTGGGAGGCTGAGGCAGGAGAATCACTTGAACCTGGGAGGCAGAGGTTGCACTGAGCCGAGATCATACCACTGCACTCCAGCCTGGGTGACAGAATGAGACTTCATTTCAAAAAATAAATAAGAAAAGAACTATTTGTTTAAATATAAATATTGATGAAATATTTTCCCTTTTAAAAAGTAATGCAGTATAAGGCATATGTGAGTTATGTATCAATAAAGGTTTTGTTGTTGTTGTTTTGTTTTGTTTTGAGATGGAGCCTCACTCATGTTGCCCAGGCTGGAGTGCAATGGTGCAATCTCGGCTCACTGCAACCTCTGCCTTCCCAGTTCAAATGATTCTCCTGCCTCACTCTCCCTAGTAGCTGGGATTACAGGCGCCCACCACCACGCCTGGCTAATTTTTGTATTTTTAATAGAGACAGGGTTTCACCATATTGGCCAGGCTGGTCTTGAACTCCTGACCTCAGGTGATCCGCCCGCCTTGGCCTCCCAAAGTGCTGGGATTACAGGCGTGAGCCACTGCGCCCAGCCTGTTTTGTTTTTAAGAGCTAGGGTCTTGCTCTTTCACCCAGGCTGGAATGCAGTGGCACCATCATTGTCCACTGCAGGCTCCACCTCCCAGGCTCAAATGATCCTCCCACCTTAGCCTCCCAAATGCAGTGGCTCATGCCTGTAATCCCAGCACTTTGGGGAGCCGAGTCAGGAGGATCACTTGAGCCCAGGAGTTCAAGACCAGCCTAGGCAACATTGAGAGACCCCATCTCTACAAAAAAAATTTAGAAATTAGCCAACCGTGGTGGCATGTGCCTGTAGTCCTTGCTACTGAAGAGACTGAGGTGGGAGGATCACTTGAGCCCAGGAGTGAAGGCTGTAGTGAGCTATGATTGTGCCATTGCACTCCAGCCTGGGCAACAGTACAAGACCTTGTCTAAAAAAATTTAAAAACCCAGTATTTAGGATGATGAAAATGTTCTGGAACTACATGGAAGTGGTGGTTGGCTACGCAACATTGCAGATGTACTAATTGCAGATGCCACTGAATTGTTCACTTTAAAACAGTTAATTTATGTTATGTGAATTTCACCTTAATTAAAAACAAAAGTAATGCCAGACTTCTGCTTTGGGGATGGAATAGACATTTTTTTTTTTTTTTTGGTTTTCTTTATTTTCTATTCCTTTCGATAAGTACAACTGTAAACCCTGGACCTAAGAAAACTGAAAGGGGGAGAAACAAGGAAGACCAGCCAGGGACCTCAGGTCCCGGGAGACGACACAGTGGTGCATTCCCTGGAGTTTTCTTTTTGCCTCACACATCCCAGACATGGAGTTCAAGAAGCCAGCAACCCAGAAACACCAATGGACACAGATGCAAAAATCTCCCCAACAAAAAATTCTCTCTCTAACCAGAGGACCAGGAGAGAGTCAGCCTAGCAGATAGTAACTGCTCTGCTCCAGCCAAGCACCACAGAAAACACAGTGGGCACCTGTATGAGTCAGGGTTCTCTAGAGGGACAGAACTAATAGGATGGATGTATATACAAAGGGGAGTTTATTGCGGAGTATTGACTCACAATCACAAGGTGAGGTCCCACGAAATTGCGGCCATCTGCAAGCCAAGGAGCAAGGAAGCCAGTTCGAGTCCCAAAACCTCAAAGTAGGGAAGCCTACAGTGCAGCCTTCAGTCTGGTTGAAGGTCCGAGAGTCTCAAAGCTGAGGAACTTGGAGGCTGATGTTCAAGGGCAGGAAGCATCCAGCACAGGAGAAAGATGTAGTCCAGAAGACTAAACCAGTCTAGTCTTTCCACATTCTTCTGGCTGCTTTTTTCCTGGCCGCACTGGCAGCTGAGAAGATTGTGCTCACCCAGTTTGAGGGTGGGTCTGCCTTCCCCAGCCCACTGACTCAAATGTTAATTCCCTTTGGCATCTCCCTCGCAGACACACCCAGGAACAATACTTTGCACCCTTCAGTCCAATCAAGTTGACACTCAGTATTGACCATCATAGCACCTCCATGCCATTAAAGGTGGAGGGGAAGCCTGGACTCACCCTTGTCAGGTTGTCACCAAGTGCCTCAGTCTCCCCTCCCAGCTGCAGTGGAATTAGTGGAGGCACAGGGAAGCCAGAGCTCCCACCTCCACCCAGCATAAAACTCCTCAAACTGGCCAGGTGCAGTGGCTCACCCCTGTAATCCCAACACTTTGGGTGGCTGAGAGGGGTGGTTCACGAGGTCAGGAGATTGAGACCATCCTGGCCAATATGGTGAAACCCCATCTCTACTAAAAATACAAAAATTAGCCAGGCGTAGTGGTGGGTGCCTGTAGTCTCAGCTACTCGGGAGGCTGAGGCAGGAGAATGGTGTGAACCTGAGAGGCGGAGCTTGCAGTGAGCCAAGATCACACCACTGCACTCCAGCCTGGGCGACAGAGCAAGACTCCGTCTCAAAAAAAAAAAAAAAAAACCTATTTGTAAAAATACTTTATGTGGTAGGAACAAAACTTACGTTCATGACGTACTTTTAAACAAGTTTTAAAATGGGCCAAGTGTGGTGGCTTACGCCCATAATCCCAACACTTTGGGAGGCCAAGGTGTGCAGATCACAAGGTCAGGAGATTGAGACCATCCTGGCTAATAGTAAAACCCCATCTCTAGTAAAAATACAAAAAATTTGCGGGCATGGTGGCATGCGCCTGTAGTCCCAGCTACTCAGGAGGCTGAGAAGGAGAATAGCTTGAGCCCAGGAAGCAGAGGTTGCAGGGAGCCGAGATCGCACCACTGCACTCCAGCCTGGGTGACAGAAGCGACAGAGCGAGACTCCGTCTCAAAATAAATAAATAAATAAATAAGCCGGGCATGGTGTTGTGCACCTGTAGTTCCAGCTACTTGGGAGGCTGAGTTGGGAGGATCGCTTAAGCCCAAGAGGTCAAGGCTTTAGTGAGCTGTGATCATGCCACCACACTCCATCCAGAGCAACAGAGACCCTGTCCCAAAGAAATAAAGGTATGTGTGGAAAATAGAAACACTTAGGGCATGATCAGTTCCTCTGGCAGATTGCATTTTGTTTCTTATTTCTGTGCATCACATGGTTTTATAAAATCATGAGCCTACTGCATGTACATTTTTGTACTTTATATTCTTTTCTCTGCCACTATAAACTTTAAAAAAATATGATTTTTAATGATCCTGTTTTTATTTTTATTTTTATTTATTTATTTTTTTTGAGACGGAGTCTCGCTCTGTCGCCCGGGCTGGAGTACAGTGGCCGGATCTCAGCTCACTGCAAGCTCCACCTCCCGGGTTTATGCCATTCTCCTGCCTCATTCTCCGGAGTAGCTGGGACTACAGGCGCCCGCCACCTCGCCCGGCTAGTTTTTTGTATTTTTAGTAGAGACGGGGTTTCACCATGTTAGCCAGGATGGTCTCGATCTCCTGACTTCGTGATCCGCCCGTCTCGGCCTCCCAAAGTGCTGGGATTACAGGCTTGAGCCACTGCGCCCGGCCGTGTTTTTATTTTTAATGATTTTTTATTTTTAATGAAAAGCCATGCAAGCTCAGGTTCTAATTCTGCTTCTGTGTATAGGTTTATGAGTTGGACTGAATTTTGTAATCTCCCTGAGTCCCTTTTCTTATCCACAAAATGGGGATAATATACCCGCATCAGTGGTTTCTGTGAGGATCAGATGAGATGATAGATGTAGGCAATCCTTAGCCCAAAGAAAATCCTCAAAACTCTTAGGTCACCCCATGGAGCTATTCTGCACACTTAGACTGTGCTAATATTTTTTCACTAAGCTTTTTCCATATTTGGAATTATTCCCTTAAGATACATTCCCAGGAACAGATTTGCCGGATCCAAGGGAATTAAGGGAACATTTTAAAGCCTCCCGTTGCAAATTGCCACACTGCATGCATTTCAAAAGGTCTTCCTCACATATTCCCATTCCCACCAGCAGCAGATGCACATCCACTTTACTATGTCCTCCCAGCACGGAGCAATCTTACTGCTGAAACCGTGTTGCTCATCTGATAGGTTAAAATGGCATCTCACTACTCTGCTGATTTTTCTTTATTTGTGTGATTCTTTATTTGTGTTTCTTTATTTGTGTGATTGAACCTTAAGAGAACCAGTTAGAAGGCTGCAGTCGCAAATGGAGTTTGGGATTGTCCTCTTGGGCTAAGTGTGCAAGGCCCAGAAGAGGTCAGGTGGTGGCACTAGAACGTAACAGATGTGAAGGACTGTCATGCTTCATTGACTTTGGAGCTAAGCTAAGGAGTGTTTCCCAATGCCCAAGCTGGTTTCTTGTTCAGAATAAAGTTCTGATACATAAAGGGTTAGCTTTCAACACATTGCAGAAGTCACTTTTTTGGATCATAACTGTATTTGAATTTGTTATATTTATTTATTTAGAGACGGAGTCTCACTCTGTCGCCTAGGCTGTAGTACAGTGGCGTGATATCAGCTCACTGCAACCTCTGCCTCCCAGGTTCAAATGATTCTCCTGACTCAGCCTCCCGAGTAGTTGGGATTATAGGAGCTGGCCACCATGCCCGGCTAATTTTTTTATTTTTTTTTGTAGAGACAGGGTTTCACCATGTTGGCCAGGCTGGTCTTGAACTCCTGACCTCAAGTGATCCACCTGCCTCGCCCTCCCAAAGTACTGGGATTACAGGCATGAGCCACTGGTGCCCAGCCTGAATTTGTTCTAAAATAAGATTAAATATACAGTTAGCCAGGATGGGGGCCAGGAGCAGTGGCTCATGTCTATAATCCCAGAGCTTTGGGAGGCTGAGGTGGGAGGGTTGTTTGAGCCCGGGAGGTCGAGGCTATAGTGAGTTATGATCGCACCACTGCACTCCAGCCTGGGCGGCAGCGTGAGACCCTGTCTCTAAAAAAGAAAAAAACAAAACAAGCAAACAAAAAAACAGCAAGGATCCTTCTTGTCATTGTTATATTTATTACATTTCTGCTAGCTGTGATTGTGATCATTATTTTTATTATTCTACCCTTGTCTCCATACAATTATTTTCCATACTCTTGCCTAAGTATATTCTTAAAACATAAGGCAGATCTTGTCACTGGCTGGCCTCAAACTTTTCACTGGCTTCTCATTTCACTTAGTATAAAACCCAAGTTGCAGAAAACACTTCCCTTCTGTTCAAATTAGAAACAGGGGTCCTCTCCAGGAAAATGGATTACAAAAAGGCCCTCCTTTGAGCAGATCTAATATAAAAAGACACCCCCTTGGGGAAGGTCAAAGTTTTTAAAAAGCACTGGATTTAAAAGCTGGATTTTGTTTATGGCTCGGTGCTGCCTGCCCGTCCATACCGTGGCTTATAAGGTCGGTAAGATCTAGGCCCTGTCTGCCTTTCCAGCCTCAACCCCTGCCACTCCTGCCATCTCTCAGACCAGCTTTCTCTCTAGCCTTACCTGACCAGCCCAGCTAATCACCACTCCACATCCCCAGTCCCTTGCTGTGACATCACTCTATTCACCGTCTTCCTGCTACCATCCAGGGTTATCTTTATTTACTTGGTTTTGACTAGCTCACTAGAATATTGTCCAGGCGCAGTGGCTTACGACTGTAATTCCAGCACTTTGGGAGGCCGAGGCGAGTGGATCACCTGAGGTCAGTAGTTTGAGTCCAGCCTGGCCAACCTGGTGAAACCCCATCTACTAAAATCCAAAAAATCAGCAGAGTATGGTAGTATCTACTTGGGAGGCTGAGGCAGGAGAATCGTTTGAACCCAGAGGCGGAGGTTGCAGTGAGCCGAGATTGCACCACTGCACTCCAGCCTGGGTGACAGAGCAAGACCCTGTCTCAAAAAAAGCCATACTGATTGGAACCTTAGTTTCATCAAAATAAATGTTTTTAAAGTGAGCTTCTCTAGTGGACTGTAAAAAGAAACAACAAAAACACCAATTGTTCTGTGGTTCCTTTGCCATAAATTTCCGTAAATCTGGCAAGTGAGTGAGAGAAGACTACAAATGGTTTGACATGAAAATTTTAGGCTGGGCGCGGTGGCTCCAGCCTGTAATCCCACCACTTTGGGAGGCCGAGACGGGCGGATCACGAGGTCAGGAGATCAAGACCATCCTGGCTAACACGGTGAAACCCCGTCTCTACTAAAAAATACAAAAAACTAGCCGGGTGAGGTGGCGGCACCTGTAGTCCCAGCTACCAGTGAGGCTGAGGCAGGAGAATGGTGTAAACCCGGGAGGCGGAGCTTGCAGTGAGCTGAGATCCGGCCACTGCACTCCAGCCTGGGTGACAGAGCGAGACTCTGTCTCAAAAAAAAAAAAAAAAAGAAAGAAAATTTTAAATGTAAGGCTGGTGCCGTGGCTCACACCTATAATCCCAGCACAGGCAAGGTGAGCTGGACAGATCACCTGAGGTCAGGAGCTCGAGACCAAGTTGGCCAACCTGGCTCAAGAAAGCTGTTGTTGTTTGTTGTTGTTGTTGTTGTTGTTGTTGTTGTAAGACTTATCAAGAACAGTCAGTTCAGGCCCAGTACGGAGGCTCACGTCTGCAATCCCAGCACTTTGGGAGGCTCAGGCAGGTGGATCACCTGAGGTCAGAAGTTGGAGACCAGCCTGGCCAACATAGCAAAACCCTGTCTCTACCAAAAATACAAAAATTAGCCAGGTGTGGTGTCACACGCCTGTAGTACCAGCTTCTCGGGAGGCTAAGGCTGCAGAATCGCTTGAACCAGGAGGCAGAGTTTGCAGTGAGCCAACATCGTGCCACTGCACTCCAGTCTGGGTGACAGAGTGAGACAGTCTCAAAAAAAAAAAAATAAATAAAGGATATGTATATATGTGTGCCTTATCATATGTAAATTATACTTCAATATTAAGAGTATTGTAAGATAAAGTTGTCTCTCCCAGCAGCTTTCCAAGTGGTGTGCACAAATCAATCCATTGGGTTCAAGAAGAAAACATTAGAATTTCTACTTTTATTTCTTCTTCTTTTTTTTTTTTTTTTGAGATGGAGTCTTGCTTTGTTGCCCAGGCTGGAGTGCAGTGTGCGATCTCGGCTCACTGCAAGCTCCGCCTCCCGGGTTCACGCCATTCTCCTGCCTCAGCCTCCCAAGTAGCTGGGACTACAGGTGCCTGCCACCATGCCCGGCTAATTTTTTGTATTTTTAGTAGAGACAGGGTTTCACCATGTTAGCCAGGATGGTCTCGATCTCCTGACCTCGTGATCCGCCCACCTCGGCCTCCCAAAGTGCTGGGATTATAGGCGTGAGCCACTGCGCCTGGCCTATTTCTTCTTTTTAATATTTCTGGGCGGGATGCGGTGGCTCGCACCTGTAATCCCAACAGTTTGGAAGGCCGAGGCGAGTGGATCACCTGAGGTCAGGAATTTGAGACCAGCCTGGCCAACATGGTGAAACCCCATCTCTACTAAATATACAAGAAATTAGCCGGGTGTGGTGGTGGGCACCTATAATCCCAGCTACCAGGGAGGCTGAGGCAGGAGAATTGTTTGAACCCGGGGGCGGAGGTTGCAGTGAGCTGAGATCACGCCACTTCACTCCCGCCTGGGTGACAGAGCAAAACTCTGTCTCAAAATATATATATATATGTGTGTGTGTGTGTATATATATATATATTTCTCCTAAAGTAATATATATTGAAATATATTGGGAGTATGTACTCAAAAGTTTCCACTGAGAAACATGCAAAAAGAAAGTTGGGGTCATTGGTCTGTTCTTCCTGGGACACCAGCATTGCATAAAAAAGAAGCTATTAGTTACCCTAAGCACGTCTTTATACTTATGTGGCTACACCCATCTGGATAGAAACAATCAACAAAATTATTCAGTCTTATTCTCTTACTCAAAAATAACTTAAAAACTACCCAAGGGAAGGATCCAATGTGTTTATATAAGCCGGATAATGTATTCCAAATCTCTGGGCTGAGCAAAAACAGCAGAAAGAAGCTTGAATATCTTCTGTCTCACTGAGCCAGATTTTCCATCACCACAAAGTGGAATGAGAACACCCCACTAATTCATTCTCCACTCCAAACAGAGAGAAAGAATTTGGCTGCTTCATTCCAAGCACGAGATGGCAGAAGGAGGCCCTTGAGTCTTGAGAATTAAATAGAGTGTCTTCATATCATTAGCGGTTGCTAACTTTCCCCATTTTTCTTATGTATAACGAGGCACTGCCATTTGTTCATGTGATCATGAAGCATCCAAGGAAGGGATTTTACCCTGAAAACGCATAGGTGAAATTCATTAATTTCATGACGACTTAAGAGTCTGCTACATGCCAGGAATTCTTCTGGGGTTGGCAGATACAAGATGAACACCATGATAAGGTCCCTCCTCATGGCATGGAGTTCTTTTTTTTTTTTTTTTTTTTTTGAGGTGGATTTTTGCTCTGTTGCTCAGGCAGAGTGCAATTGGTGTGATCTCAGCTCACTGCAACCTCCGCCTCCTGGATTCAAGTGATTTTCCCACCTTAGCCTCCCAATTAGCTGAGACTACAGGCTCCCACCACCCTGCCCAGCTAATTTTTTTTTTAGACAGAGTCTCACTCTGTCACCCAGGCTGGAGTGCAATGGCATGATTTCAGCTCACTGCACCCTCCGCCTCCTGGGTTCAAGTGATTCTCCAGCCTCAGCCTCACTAGTAGCTGGGGCTATAGGCGCCTGCCACCACACCTGGCTAATTTTTGTATTTTTAGTAGAGACAGGGTTTCGCTGTGTTGGCCAGGCTGGTCTTGAACTCCTGACCTCAGGTGATCCTCCTGCCTCGACCTCCCAAAGTGCTGGGATTATAGGTGTGAGACTCTGCACCCAGCCTGAACTGATTTTTCTTTCTAAGTCTTAAAAACAACAACAACAAAACAACTTTCTTGAGATATAGATAATATACCATACAATTCACTCAAAGTCTGCAATTCAAGCCAGGCAAGGTGACTTATGCCTGTAATCCCAGCAGTTTAGGAGACCGAGGTGAGAGGACTGCTTGACCCCAGGAGTTCGAGACCAGCCTGGGCAACATCGTGAGACCCTGTCTCTACAAAAAATACAAAAATTGGCCAGGCACAGTGGCTTACGCCTGTAATTCCAGCACATTGGGAGGATGAGGCAGGTGGATTACCTGAGATCAGGAGTTCAAGACCAGTCTGGCCAACATGGTGAAACCCTGTCTCTACTAAAAATACAAAAATTACCTGGGCGTGGTCAGTGCATGCCTGTAATCCCAGCTAATCCAGAGGCTGAGGCAAGAGAATCGTTTGAACCTGAGAGGTGGGAGTTGCAGTGAGCTGAGATCATGCCACTACACTCCAGCTTAGGTAACAGAGTGAGACTCCATATCAAAAAACAAAACAAAACTACAAAAATAAGCTGGGTGTGGTGGCAAGCCCTTTTTTTGTTTTGTTTTGTTTTGTTTTTTGAGATGGAGTCTCACTCTGTCGCCCAGGCTGGAGTGCAGTGGCGCTATCTGGGTTCACTGCAACCTCCACTTCCCAGGTTCAAGTGATTCTCCTGAGTAGCTGGGATTACAGGTGCCCACTGCCACACCCAGCTAATTTTTGTATTTTTAGTAGAGACGGGGTTTCACCATGTTGGACCAGGCTGGTCTCCAACCCCTGACCTCAGGTGATTCTCCCGCCTTGGCCTCCCAAAGTGCTGGGATTACAAGTGTGAGCCACTGCCCTCAGCCTGTGGGATGCACTTATTGTCTCAGCTACTTGTGAGGCTGAGGCTAGAGGATTGCTTAAACCCAGGAGGTCAAGGCTGCAGTGAGCCATGATCTTGCCACTGTACTCCAGCCTGGGTTATAGAATGAGACTGTCTCCAAGTGAATAAAGTTAGCAATTCAACAGTTTTTAGCATATTCACAGATACATGTAACCATTATCACAATTTTAGGACATTTTCATCACCTCTGAAAGAAACCCTTCAGCTGTTGTCCCCCAATTCCCCACCCCAATTCTCCCTAAGCAACCCCTTTTCTGCTTTCTGTCTCTTTGGATTTGCCTATTCTAGGCATTTCCTATAAATGGAACCGTACAATATGTGACCTTTGTGTCAGGCTTATTTCACTTAATATTTTCAAGGTTCATCCATGTTGTAGCAGGGATCAGAACTTCATTCCTTTTTATGGCAGAATAATGTTCCATCGTGTGGATAGTCCGCATTTTCTTTCTCCATTCATCCATTGAATAACATTTGGGTTTGCACAGGGGAAAAACAAACTGTTTGCTACTACTACACACTCAGCACAGACCGCTTCTGTCACCACATGTTTGGGGTTTTTTCCCACACCAAGCAACTCTCCACTTCTCTGCAGACACCGATTTGCACTATCCGCCTGGAGATAGCATGAGATCCCACAGGTAACCAACTCAGTCCCACAAGACTTCCCCCATTGGAGACGCCAATCACAAGTGGTGAGTTCCCAGGTTTCTCACAACTTTTGCTCAACTTGGCTACAAATCAGAGGTCTCATGACCCCTTTTGGTTCTATAATTTGCTAGAGCAGCTCACAGAACCCAGGAAAACAGGTTACTTACTAGATTATTACAAAGGATATATTAATGGCCAGCAGTGGTGGCTCATGCCTGTAATCCCAGCACTTTGGGAGGCCTAGGTGGAAGGATCACTTGAGTCCAGAGTTCAAGACCAGCTCAGGCAACATAGTGAAACCCCATCTCTACAAAACAAAAAAGTTAGCCAGGCATGGTAGCATGCACCTGTAGTCCCAGCTTCATGGGAGGCTGAGGCGGGAAGATCACTTGAGCCCAGGAGGTCGAGGTCACAGTGAGCCATGTTGTGCCACTATGTTCTAGCCTGGGCAACAGAGAGAGACTCTCTTTCAAAAACAAAAACAAAAAAAAAGAGGATATATTAAAGGATTCAAGTGAACAGTCAAATGAAGAGATACAGAGGGCAAGGTTTGGAAGGGCCCATGTGCAGGAGCGCCTGTCCCCATGGGGCTGGGCTGCACCATCCTCTTGTCACATGGATCTACTGTCGTTCACTAGCCCTGAAGCTCTCTGCACCCTGTAGTTCAGGGATTTTTATGGAAGCTTCATCACGTGGGCATAATTGATTATTATAATAACTCAATCTCCAGCCCCTCTCCCTTTCCCAGCAGATGGGGGATGAGGCTGGAAGCTTCAAGCTTCTGAACACAGTTTGGTCTTTCTGGTGACCAGCCCCCACCCAGGAACCTACCAAGAGTTGCCTCATTGGAACAAAAGATCCTCCTATTACCCAGGAAATCCCAAGAGATTAGGAGCTCTGTGCCAGGAGCTGAGGTCGAAGACCAGATATTAGGACGAAAGAGGCACCATGCTAACATGCTTGTTGCCCAGGAAATTACAAGGGTTTTAGCATCCCAGGAACTGGGGACTAAGACCAAATACATATTATTCTGTCATAGTATCATACAATTGCTTCCACCTTTGGCTATTTTGAAAAATGTTGATATTTCCTAAAGCTTTTTAACCACCTTGACAATTTTAGGGTGATCTTTAATTAACTTGCTTTCAAAATAGATACACAGGTTCAATTCATCCTTAAAATGTCAGTGAAGACTGAATTAGTACTGAAACGGGAAAGGTTTCCTTGTCGCAGGAAGTGTGATGGGGGAGTGGGTGGTTTCTTCCGTGCCCTGCTGCTCACCGCTAGGGGAGAATTCAGACGGGCAGGCTGTGGGGCTGCGACCCCAGGCAGCGTCTAGGGGTGAGTGTTGATAGCTGAAGCCCCAGTGGGCGTGTGTAACGGGTGCTCTTTTAGTTTAGTCATCTATAGGCGACTTGTGTTAACCAGCTCAATCAGACCCCTGCCTTATCACAAGGACAAAGGGATTTCTGTGTCCTGGGGTTTCTTGCCTTGGTGAATGAGAGTGCAAGGATTTATTGAGAAGTAGCTCTCAGCAGATGGGGGAGCCAGAAGGGAGAAGCCGCCCGGGCTCTCCTCCGACTGCCCAGGCCAAACTCCGTCTCATTCCACCAGGCACGCCAGTGACTGTCATGTGCTCTTCCGCCCCGCCAGCGTGCTACCCTCGATGTCCTGTAGATGTCCAGCCACACCTGTGTCTGCCTGCTAGGGTCTCAGGCTTTTCTTCTTCTTCTTCTTTTTTTTTTTTTTTTTTTTTTTTTAGAGACGGAGTCTCACTCTGTCGCCCAGGCTGGAGTGCAGTGGCACAATCTCAGCTCACTGCAGGCTCCACCTCCTGGGTTCACGCCATTCTCCTGCCTCAGCCTCCCGAGTAGCTGGGACTACAGGCGCCCGCCACCTCGCCCGGCTAATTTTTTGTATTTTTAGTAGAGACGGGGTTTCACCGTGTTAGCCAGGATGGTCTCGATCTCCTGACTTCGTGATCCGCCCGCCTCGGCCTCCCAAAGTGCTGGGATTACAGGCTTGAGCCACCGTGCCTGGCCGGTCTCGGGTTTTTATAGGCGCAGGATGGGGGTGTGGGGGGTGGCCAGAGTAGTCTTGGGAAATGCAACATTTGGGCACGAAGGAAGGCGTGCCTGTCCTCACCTAGGTCCGTGGGGGTGGAGCCCTAGCCAGGGACCACACCCTCCTTTACCCAGCATTTCCCTTCCCCCCTTCCATATCATTTAAAGGGACCACGCTCTTTCCCTCCCAGCACTCCCATATCAGTGCAACCACCATGGAGAAGTTTGGAGGTTCTTTAACAAACTTAAAATAGAGCTACCATATGATTCAGCAATCCCACTACTGGGCATATACCCAAAAGAAAGGAAATCAGTATGTGGAAGAGGTATCTGCCCTCCATGTTTTTTATTGCAGCCCTATTCACAATAGCTAAGATTTGAAGCAAACTAAGTGTCCATTAACAGATAAAGAAAATGTGCTACATACACACAATGGAGTACTATTCAGCCATAAAAAAGAATAAGATCCTGTCATTTGCAACAGCATGGATGAAACTGGAGGTCATTCTGTTAAATGAAATAAGTCAGGTACAGAAAGACAAACTTCACAAGCTCTCACTTATTTGTGAGAGCTAAAAATTAAAACAATCGAACTCATGGAGATGGAGAATAGGATGGTTACTAGAGACAGGGAAGGGTAATGGGGTTGGGGGAGAGGGGGGAAGTGGGGATGGCTAATTGGCACAGAAAATAGAAAGAATGGGCCGGGAGCGGTGGCTCACGCCTGTAATCCCAGCACTTTGGGAGGCTGAGGCGTGTGGATCACCTGAGGTCCGGGGTTGGAGACCGGCCTGGTTAACATGGTGAAACCCCGTTTCTACTAAAAATACAAAAAATTAGCTGACCATGGTGGCACGCACCTGTAATCCCAGCTACTCGGGAGACTGAGGCAGGAGAATCGCTTGAACCCAGGAGGCAAAGGTTGCAGTGAGCTGAGATTGCACACCACTGCACTCCAGCCTGGGCAACAAGAGTGAAACTCCATCTCAAAAATAATAATAATAATAATAATAATAATAAAGAAAATAGAAACAATGAATAAGACCAGGTATTTGATAGCACAACAGTGACTATAGTCAATAATAATTTAATTGTACATTTTAAAATAACTGAAAGAGTATAACTGGATTGTAACACAAAGGATAAATGTTTAAGGTGATGGACACTCCATTCACCCTGATGAGATGATGCATGCCTGTGTCAAAATATCTCATGTATCCCATAAATATATACACCTACTATGTACCCAAAAGTTAAACATTAAAACTTAACAACAAAAGGCTGGCACGGTGGCTCACGCCTATAATCCCAGCACTTTGGGAGGCTGAGGCGGGCGGATCACCTGAGGTCAGGAGTTCGAGACCAGCCTGGCCAACATGGAAACCCTGTCTCTACAAAAAATACAAAACAATTAGCTGGGCATGGTGGTGGGCGCCTGTAATCCCAGCTGCTGGGGAGGCTGAGGCAGGAGAATTGCTTGAACCTAGGAGGTGGAGATTGCAGTGAGCCGAGATTGCACCATTGCACTCCAACCTGGACAACAGAGTGAGATTCTGTCTCAGAACGAAATAAATAAATAAATGTAAAAATTAACAATAAAAGACTCTCTGGTCAGACTTTTTCACTCCCTGCCTTGTATCTGGGATACAATTGTTTGCCTGTTTCATGCTGTTTCAAGTCTTTGCTCCCCTTCCCTCTTTGCCTAACTAACTCCCACTCCCTCTTGATGACTTGATAGTTACTTAATATCCAAGTTCCTGGAATTGCTTGAGACTATCTCATTTAATATGAATATACATATGTAGGAAGCATTAAGACATTCCTTATATTCAAAGAGCTAATGTAATGAATCAGGAGGAAATGTTATTACCTCAAAACCAAATGATTGTCAACTCATGTGTTCTGATGTTATTTATACAGTAGCTTGCTAATTTGGTTATATCTTAAAAGGGTATATTACTCATAACCGATACTATATTTCACACCTCAAAAGAAGAAGTGGTAATTTACAAAACTTCTTCCCTCCCCCTTCCCCATGGTACCATGTGCCTTGCAGTTGATGTTTTGGTCAGATCTAAGAAAAGTTTCATCATCGAACAGTATGAACACACGTGCCAGTGAATCTCTCTGTCCCTTTTTTTAATGACTCGTAACCGGCCACAGGGCACCACATTTAGGGTGACAGCTCTGCCACTCACGAGTTTGGCACGTAAATGCAAGATCCCCCAATGACGGGTGGTCTTTTGTCAGAAAGGTACATTTTTCTGGCTCGGTCTAGATTACTGGTGGGATTTTTCTATGTTTTATTTTTACTTCTGTGCTTTCGGAAGGAAAAAGGGAAGCTGATAGTGAGGGTGAAATGAAAATGTAAATGATAAGGGTTGTAAGAAAGAATGAAAAAGATGTTTTCTGTTGGCTTTTTTTTTTTTTTTCGAGGCGGAGTTTCGCTCCGTTGCCCAGGCTGGAGTACAGCGGTGTGATCTCAGCTCACTGCAATCTCCACCTCCTGGGCTCAAGTGATTCTCCTGCCTCAGCCTTCTGAGTAGCTGAAATTACAGGCACGTGCCACCACACCCAGCTAATTTTTAGTAGAGACAGGGTTTCGCCATGTTGGCCAGGCTGTTCTTGAACTCCTGACCTCAAGTGATCCACCTGCCTTGGCCTCCCAAAGTGCTGGGATTACAGGCATGAGCCACCATGCCTGGCCAAAACAACAGAATTTTATTTTCTCACAGTTCTGGAGGCCAGATGTCAGCAATCAAGGTGCCAGCAGGGCCACATTCCCTCCAAAAGTTCTAGGGGAGGATCCTTCTCTGTCTCTTCCAGCTTCTGGTGGCTCCAGGCATCCCGTGGCTCATGGCCACGTCACTGCAATCACGTGGCCTTCTCTGTGTGGCCTTTTCTGTCTCTTCTAAGGACACTGTCATTGCCCACCCTAATCCTATATGATCTCATCTTGATCCTTACCTTAATTCCACCTGCAAAGACCCCATTTCCAAATAAGGTCACCTTCTGAGGTTCCCGGAAGACATGAATTTAGCAGAGGGCACTCTTCAACCTTCAACCTGCTACGACCTCCTTTCTCAATTTCCACCGCTTCTGCCTTTGGGTGAAGTACAGAATCCTTTAAATAGCAGTGTCCTTTCTGTGTAGCTATTGACTGGAAATAATAATCTGGCCAGACACAGTAGTTCATGCCTGTAATCCCAGCACTTTGGGAAGCCAAGGTGGGAAGATCACGTGAGCCCAGGAGTTTAAGACCAGCCTGGGCAATATAATGATACCCCATCTCTAATAACAATGATGATAATAAATAGAGGTAATAATCTTATAAATTTTACTGAAGTCAGAAAAATAAATAATAAAAATAATTTCTAACATACAGAAAAATACAGAAATTCTAATAGACTTTCAGGAAGTCATCATGCCCGTATAACAACACTCAGAACGGGAAACAGATCATTCCCAGTATAGATTAGGAATCATATTATTTCCATGTTTTAGTTTTCTAAAATTATAGTAAAATAGGCCGGGTGTGGTGGCTCACACCTGTAATTAATCCCAGCACTTTGGGAGGCCAAGGCAGGTGGATCACCTGAGGTCAGGAGTTTAACATCAGCCTGGCCAACATGGTGAAACCCTGTCTCTACTAAAAATTAGCCGGGTGTGATGGCACGTGCCTGTAATTTCAGCTACTCAGGAGGCTGAGGCAGGAGAATCATTTGAGCCCAGGAGGTGGAGACTGCAGTGAGATGAGATCACGCTGCTGTACTCCAGCCTGGGCAATGGAGCGAAACTCCACCTCGACAAAAAAAAAAAAAAAAAAAAAAGCCAACAGAAAACATCTTTTTCTTTCTTTCTTACAACCCTTATCATTTACATTTTCATTTCACCCTCACTGTCAGCTTCCCTTTTTCCTTACTTATCTCTACTAAAAATACAAAAATTAGCCGGGCGTGGTGGCACATGCCTGTAATTCCAGCTACAAGGGAGGCTGAGGCAGGAGAATCGCTTGAACCTGGGAGGCAGAGGTTGCAGTGAGCTGAGATTGTGCCACTGCACTCCAGCCTGGGTGACAAGTGAGACTCTGTCTCAAAAAAAAAAAAAAAAAAAAAAAAAACCAAAACTTACAGTAAAATATACATAAAATTTGCCATCTTAGTAACTTCTGAGTGTTCAGTTCAGTGGCATTAAATACATTCATTTTCTTATACAATCATCACCACCATCCATCTGCAGTTCGATCTTGTGAAACTGAAACTCTGAACCCATTAAAAACTAACTCCCCATTCCTCCTCGCCCCGGCTCCTGGCAACCACCATCCTACTTTCTGTCTCTGGATTCGACTAATCTAAGGAACTCGTATAAGGGGAATCATGCAAGATTCGTCCTTTTGTGACTGGCTTATTTCACCTGGCGCAATGTCCTCAATGATCATTCATGTTTGCAGTGTGAGCCAAAATGTCCTTCCCTTTCAATTTTGTTTTATTTTATTCGCTTTTTTCTGAGATAGAGTCTCTCTGTTGCCAGGCTGGATGGAGCACAGTGATGTGCTCTCAGCTCGCTGTAGCCTTGACCTCTCAAGCTCAAGACATCCTCCCATCTGAGCCTCCTGAGCAACTGGGACCACAGGTGCACACCACCACGCCTGGCTAATTTTTTTTTTTTTTTTTTTTTTGGAGACGGAGTCTTGCTCTGTCGCTCAGGCTGGAGTGCAGTGGCCGGATCTCAGCTCACTGCAAGCTCCGCCTCCCGGATTCACACCATTCTCCTGCCTCAGCCTCCCGAGTAGCTGGGACTATAGGCGCCGCCACCTCGCCCGGCTAGTTTTTTGTATTTTTAGTAGAGACGGGGTTTCACCGTGTTCGCCAGGATGGTCTCGATCTCCTGACCCCGTGATCCGCCTGCGTCGGCCTCCCCAAATGCTGGGATTACAGGCATGAGCCATCACGCCCGGCTTTGTCTGGCTAATTTTTGTATTTTTTTGTAGAGACAGGTTTTTGCCATATTGCCCAAGCCGGTCTCGAACTCCTGGACTCAAGCAATCTGCCTGCCTTACCTTCGTCTCCCAAAGTGCTAGGATTACAGCCACTGCACCTGGCCAGAAGGTCCTTCCTTTTCTTTTCTTTCTTCTTTTTTTTCTGAAGACAGAGTTTCACTCTTATTGCCCAGGCTGGAGTACACTGGCGCAATCTCGGCTCACTGCAACCTCCGCCTCCCAGGTTCAAGTGAATCTCCTGCCTCAGCCTCCCGAGTAGCTGGGATTATAGGCATGCGCCGCCACACCCAGCTAATTTTGTATTTTTAGTAGAGACGGGGTTTCTCCAAGTTGGTCAGGCTGTTCTGAAACTCCTGACCTCAGGTGATCCACCCACCTTGGCCTCCCAAAGTGCTGGGATTACAAGCGCGAGCCACTGCACCTGGACGTGGTCCTTCCTTTTCAAGGTTGAATAATACAGAAACCATCGTTTTTTGAAAGGTGATCAAAAACCTCCTTTGGATTTTTATGGGTAAGTCTTTACTAATTTTCATCCCTGAGTATAGTGAATAAACAACATGTGCTTTTATTTCCTTCCTGGTAACTCACAGAACAATAATGAAAACTTTCTTTTTATTTATTTAATAAAGACAGGGTCTTCCTATGTTGCCCAGGTTGGTCTCAAACTACTTGGCTCAACCCTAAAGTGCTGGGATTACAGGCGTGAGCCACCATTCCTGGCCAACAACCTGTGTTTCTTTAGTGTTTTCTTCCTTGATACTCGTAGATGTTAGTTTTTTAGGTTTTTAAACCAGAACCTAGCCCTCTACCTGTGGCGCTGAGGTTTTAGCAATGTTGCTCAATCTCGTGTACTTTTTTTTTTTTTTTTTTGAGACAGTCTCCCTCTGTCGCCCAGGCTGGAGTGCAGTGGTGTGATCTCAGGTGCGATCTCGGCTCACTACAACCTCCGCCTCCTGGGTTCAAGCGATTCTCCTGCCTCAGCTTCCTGAGTAGCTGGGATTACAGGCGCGTGCCACCATGCACAGCTAATTTTTTTGTGTTTTTAGTAAAGAAGGGGTTTCACCATGTTGGCCAGGCTGGTTTCGAACTCCTGACCTCAAGTGATCCACCCACCTTGGCCTCTCAAAGTGCAAGGATTATAAGGCATGAGCCACTGCGCCTGGCCCTGGCTAATTTTTGTATTTTTGGTAGAGATAAGCTTTCACCATGTTGGCCAGGCTGATCTCGAACTCCTGGCTTCAAGTGATCCACCCACCTCAGCCTCCCAAAGTGCTGGGATTACAGGTGTGAGCCACCGTGCCTGGCTGGTCTCATGTACATTTTAATTATCCCACTGAATCTATAGAAAAACTACAGAATCAACAGGTTTCCAAAGTGGATGCGAGCAGCTGGAAGAGAGATTCTCAATGGTCATTTCTCACTCTTCTATTTTTTATTTATTATTATTATTTTTTTTGAGATGGAATCTTGCTCTGTTGCCCAGGTTGGAGTGCAGTGGCATGATCATGGCTCACTGCAAGCTCTGCCTCCCAGGTTCACGCCATTCTCCTGCCTCAGCCTCCTGAGTAGCTGGGATTACAGGCACCCGCCACCACACCCAGCTAATTTTTTGTATTTTTAGTAGAGACGGGGTTTCACCATGTTAGCCAGGATGACCTTGATCTCCTGACCTCGTGATCCACCCGCCTCAGCCTCCCAAAGTGCTGGGATTACAGGCGTGAGCCTCCACGCCAGGCCCATTTCTTCCTCTTTCCTCTTCCTTTCTTTGCAGCTGAGTCACAGGCAGACCCCACGGGCCCTTGGCAGTTGTGTAGATTGAACTCAATGTCCTCATCCTGGCAGTCCCTCAGAAAGTCAGCAGGATTCCGTGTTTTGTTTCATTTTATTTTAGCACACTTACTCATTGTTTTGGAAATATCTCACATTCCAGGCTATTTAATACTTTTTTTTTTTTTTTTTTTTTTTTTGAGAAAGCATCTCACTCTGTGGCCCAGGCTGGAGTACAGTGGCACTCTCTCGGCTCACTGCAGCCTCTACCTCCCAGGTTCAAGCGATCCTCCCACCTCAGCTTCCTGAGTAGCTGGGACTACAGGCATGCACCACCACACCCAGCTATTTTTTTTTTTTTTTTTTTTTGAGAAGGAGTCTAGATCTGTAGCTCAGGCTGGAAGTGCAATGGTGTGATCTCAGCTCACTGCAACCTCCGCCTCCCAGGTTCAAGCGATTCTCCTGCCTCAGCCTCCCGAGTAGCTGGAACTACAGGCATGCGCCACCATGGTCGACTAATTTTTGTATTTTTAGTAGAGACGGGGTTTCTCCATGTTGGCCAGGCTGCTCTTGAACTCCTGACCTTAGGTGATCTACCCACCTGGGCCTCCCAAAGTGCTGGGATTACAGGTGTGAGCCACCGTGCCCAGCCAACACCTGGCTAATTTTTGTATTTTTAGTAGAGATGTGTTTTTACCATGTTGGCCAGGCTGGTCTCAAACTCTTGACCTCAAGTGATTTGCCTGCCTTAGCCTCCCAAAGTGTTGGGAATACAGGCGTGAGCCACCATGCCTGGCCTTTTGTTTTTTCAAACAAGGCCTCACTCTATCACCCAGGCTGGAGTATAGTGTTGCAATCTTGGCTCACTATAACCTTCATCTTCCTGGCTCAAGTGGTCCTCCCACCTCAACCTTCCAAGTCACTGGGACTATAGATGCCTGCAACCATGCCTGACTATTTTTGTATTTTTTGTAGAGACAGGGTTTCATCATTTGCTGAGACTGGTCTTGAACTCCTGGGCTCAAGCAATCCACACGCCCCAGCCTCCCAAAGTGCTAGGATTGCAGGCGTGATCCACCACGCCCAGCTGATTTAAGACGTCTTGACTAAACAACTCATTTCTTTCTAGATAAGACTCAGTGAATATGTGAACTTCCAGCTGAATAGGAAAAAAAAAACAAAAGCGAAACAAAAAAAAAAACCCAAGATGTGAAGATAGAGAGGAATGTGATTTCATAGCCTATTAGAAATTCTCAGAGATAAATCTGAATTTATCTTCATCCTGGCTAATTTCCTTCAACCTTTATAAACAAGTATAGCACCTTAATCAGCATAGGCACAGGACCCATTCCCTTAATCCATCAGCTGCGAAACAGGTTTTTACTGTAGGCAACTTAAGTCATTTATTTTCACAGTTTACACATTACACAATGACTTCGATTTGAGAGCCAAGAAATACAGTGACACCAAGATCAATTCCATCAACATTAGCAAAGTATTAATCCCTTATATTAGCCTTTTTTTTTTTGGGGGGGGGGGGAACAGAGTCTCACCCTGTTGCCCAGGCTGGAGTGCAGTGGCGCGATCTTGGCTCACTGCAACCTCCACCTCCCGGATTCAAGCGATTCTCTTGCCTCAGCCTCCCAAGTAGCTGGGATTACAGGCACGCACTACCACATCCGGCTAATTTTTGTATTTTCGGTAGAGACAGGGTTTCACTGTGTTGGCCAGGCTAGTCTCGAGCTCCTGACCTCAGGTGTTCCCAGGAGTTTTGCCCACCTTGTCCTCCCAAAGTTTTGGGATTACAAGCATGAGCCACCATGCCTGGCCCTTTATATAAGGCTTTAAACACCCTCATCCAAAAAAAGCCCACCCCAGCTACATGATCTTTTCTCGGAAACTTTTTTTTTCTTTTTTAAGGAGACAAAAGTCTTACTCTGTCTCCCAGACTGGAGTGCAATGGCAGGTCACAGTTCACTGCAGCCTCCACCTCCCGGGCTCAAGGGATCCTCTCACATCAGCCTCCCGAGTAGCTAGGACTACAGGCATGCACCACCATGCCCAGCTAATGTTATTTGTTGTAGAGACGGGGTCTCACTATGTTGCCTAGGCTGGTCTGAAATTCCTGGCTTCAAGCGATCCTTCCACCTCGACCTCCCAAAGCACTGGGATTAACAGATGTGAGCCACCATGGCCAGCCTGAAACCTTTCTCCATGTGGAGTAGAGCAGGAAACTTAGAGGGCGGCCACACCAGGCCTTTCCAGAGCCATGGAAATGTGAGGGAAAGGCTGTGGAGGGGAGCTTCTTTTCCCTCCCCCGCACACAGCCTAGAGATGCAGAAAAGACAGCATGTGCCTTGCCTGCAGCACAGAGCATTGCACCCCACTCCAAGGAAGCATGGGCTGTCCACGGTGCTTGGTCATGTTTCAGGGTCAGAAGCTCTCAAATCCCCGAGAGAAGTGACACAGAACTGCAGTGGCAATGCCAGTGATTCCATCTCACCTCTAGTACTCAGGGCCGACAAGTCTAATTGCTTTATTCTATTTATTTTATTATTTTATTTTTATTTTTTATTTTATATATTTTATTTTTTATTTTTTAAATTTATTAATTTTATTTTTGAGACCGAGTGTTGCTCTGTCTCGCAGGCTGGAGTGCAGTGGCACAATCTCGGCTCACTGCAACCTCCACCTCCCAGGTTCAAGTGATTCTCCTGCCTCAGCCTCCTGAGTAGCTGGGATTACAGGCACACACCACCACACCAGGCTAATTTTTGTTTTTTTGTTTTTGTTTTTGAGATGGGGTTTCACTCTTGTTGCCCAGGCTGGAGTGCAATGGTGTGATCTCAGCTCACTGCAACCTCCGCCTCCCAGGTTCAAGCGATTCTCCTGCCTCAGCCTCGGAGTAGCTGGGATTACAGGCGCCCGTCCCCATGCCCACCGCCATGCTCAGCTAATTTTTGTGTTTTTAGTAGAGACGGGGTTTCACCATGTTGGCCAGACTGGTCTCAAACTTCTGACCTCAGGTGATCCCCCCGCCTTGGCTTCCCAAAGTGCTGGGATTACAGGCGTGAGCCATTGCTTCCAGCCTGTAATTATTTTAATATTGTACCTAAAGCCAGTCTGTCCTGTTTTTTGGAACACTAAGGCTGGTTAGAGATAACTGGAAATATGAGACCTGGGTTTATCTTGGGAATCACACACACACACACACACACACACACACACACACACGCACGCACACGCACTCCTTGCCTAACCCTGAGAAGTAAATACTGTTGAGAATTCTTCATCATTAGTTATTTACCTACAAGATGAAAAAGCTCAGCTGGGCACAGTGGCTCACGCCTGTAATCCCAGCACTTTGGGAGGCTGAGGCAGGCAGATGGCTTTAGCCTAGGAGTTCAAGACCAGCCTGGGCAACATAGCAAGACCCTGTCTCTACAAAAAAAAATACAAAAATTAGCCAGGAGTGGTAGTACATGCTACTCAGGAGGCTGAGGTGGGGAGTTGGAGGCTGCAGTGAGCCGTGATTGCACCACTGCACTCCAGCCTGGACTACGAAGACCCTGTCCCCCTCCAACCAAAAAAAAGATGAAAAAGCTCATTTCTTTCACTTTTGCTGTAGCAACACATTGTGTCGTCATTTCTGTCCAGCGAGGGACACACGGGGATGTGAAGGGGCCACTGTCAGTCTAGGGACTCTTCTTCTCATTGGATAAAACGAACGCCTTGGGCTTGCTTTTCAGAACCTCCAAGTCTGTATCAATTAGGGTGCTTTTGGCTACAAGTAATGGAAAACCCAGCTAGAAATGGCTTTAAGCAAAGACATCACTTATCATCTTGCATAATCAGAGGTCCAGAGTTCCCTGAATGGGCCAATGACATGGCAGAGCAACCTCTCCCGTCTCACCCCCCATCCTCTACATGCTGGTGTGCTCTTTGCTTTTCTCCTCACAGTGCAAAAAGGCTGAGCCACTCCAAACCTTCTAGCCTTGCAAGAATTTTCAAATAGCCTTAAAAAAAAAAAAAAAAATGAGGTGAAATTCACTTAACATAAAACTAACCATTTTATGTTTTTTAAAAAAATTCATCTCCAGTCACGTCCCTTTGAAAAACCAATCATTTTAAAGTGAACAATTCTGACCGGGCGTGGTGGCTCACGTCTGTAATCCCAGCACTTGGGGAGGCCAAGGCAGGTGAATTACTTGAGGCCAGGAGTTCGAGACAAGCCTGGCCAACATGGTGAAACCCCATCTCTACTAAAAATACAAAATAAGGCCGGGCGCGGTGGCTCAAGCCTGTAATCCCAGCACTTTGGGAGGCTGAGGCGGGCGGATCGCGAGGTCAGGAGATCGAGACCATCCTGGCTAACATGGTGAAACCCCGTCTCTACTAAAAAATACAAAAAACTAGCCGGGCGAGGTGGCGGGCGCCTGTAGTCCCAGCTACTCGGGAGGCTGAGGCAGGAGAATGGCGTAAACCCGGGAAGCGGAGCTTGTAGTGAGCTGAGATCCGGCCACTGCACTCCAGCCCGGGCGACAGAATAATTAGCTGGGTGTGGTGGCACATGCCTGTAATCTCAGCACTTTTTTTTTTTTTTGAGACAGAGTTTCACTCTTAGTGCCCAGGTTGGAGTGCAGTGGTGCAATCTCAGCACACCACAACCTCTGCCTCCCGGGTTTAAGCGATTCTCCTGCCTCAGCCTCCAGAGTAGTTGGGATTACAGGCATGCGCCACCACGCCCATCTAATTTTGTATTTTTTTTTTTTTTTTTTTTTTTGAGACGGAGTCTCGCTCTGTCGCCCGGGCTGGAGTGCAGTGGCCGGATCTCAGCTCACTGCAAGCTCCGCCTCCCGGGTTTACGCCATTCTCCTGCCTCAGCCTCCCAAGTAGCTGGGACTACAGGCGCCCGCCACCTCGCCCGGCTAGTTTTTTGTATTTTTTTAGTAGAGACGGGGTTTCACCATGTTAGCCAGGATGGTCTCGATCTCCTGACCTCGCGATCCGCCCGCCTCAGCCTCCCAAAGTGCTGGGATTACAGGCTTGAGCCACCGCGCCCGGCCTAATTTTGTATTTTTAGTAGAGTCAGAGTTTCTCCATGTTGGTCAGGCTGGTCTCGAACTGCCTACCTCAGGTGATCTGCCCACCTCAGCCTCCCAAAGTGCTGGGATTACAGGCGCGAGCCACCGCACCTGGCCAATCCCAGCACTTTGGGAGGCCGAGGTGGACAAGTCATTTGAAGCCAGAAGTTTGAGACCAGCCTGGCCAACATGGTAACACTCTGTTTCTACTAAAAAAAAAAAAAAAAAAAAAAAAATTAGCCGGACGTGATGCCAGGCACCTGTAATCCCAGCTACTCGGGAGGTCGAGGCAGGAGAATCACTTGAACCCGGGAGGCAGAGGTTGCCGTGAGCCGAGATCATGCCACTTCACTCCAGCCTGGGCGAAAGAGCGATACTCTGTCTCAAAAAATAAAAATAAAAATAAAATAAAGTGAACAATTCTGCGGCATTTAGTACATTCACTGTGCTGTGCAGCCACCACCTGTATCTAGTTCCAAAACATTTTCATCACACCCAAAGGAAACCCCATGCCCATCAAAAACAGTCCTCCTCATTCCCCAACTCTCAGCTCACCTGATTTCTAAGTATTTGCTTATTCCTGACAGTTCATATAAATGGAGTCACGCCAGACGGGGCCTTTTGAGCCTGGCTTTTTTCACTTAACATCATGTTTTCAAAGTTCCTCCATGGGACAGCTTGTGTCAGTGCTTTATTCCATTTTCTGACCAAATAATAATACATTCTGTTGTACGCAGACACCACATTTTGTTCATGCATCAGTTGATAGGCTGTTGGGCTGCTTCCACCTTTTTGCTCTGGTGAATAGCGCTGCTATGTACCTGCCTGTACAAGTATTTGAGTAACCTGTTTTCAACTCTTTTGGGCATGTGACTAAAACTGGGATTGCTGGGTCATATGATAATTCTATGTTTAATTTTTTGAGGAACTGCCAAACCAAAAGGTCCTTTTTAAAATGAAGAAAATATTCTGAAAACCATCCCTGGAAGACTTCCTCAACACCTTACTGGCCAGAATGACGTCACTTCTCCATGCATACAGCATGGTCTTGGCAAGGAGAGTGATATTACCACAACTGGCTTAAACTGATCAAGACTCAGTTTCTGTACTGGACTGGCACCCAGTCACCTCTGAAGGACACTGTCGCTTGGACGAGGGTCATTTCTAGAAGGTGGTGACACAGCTAGGTGAGTTCTCTGTTGACCACCCCCTCCCCCAACATTATTAAAGCAATTTCTATTTCATTCAAGGGCGTAATCTAGTCTGTTCTAGCAGCCAGGCAGCCTTCCCTTTAGGGGTTGTATGGCTATCTTTGTTCATGGGTGTGTTTATTCTGCAAACATCTATCTTAATAAAGAAGTGTGGGAACAAGAGTCATGACCAACAGAAAGAGGATCAAGGCTGTGTGAAGTGGAAGCTCAAGAAATATCAGAGGAGGTGTCTGGTGCGATGGCGCATCCCTGTAATCCCACCACTTTGGGAGGCTGAGGCAGGAGGATCACTTGAGGTCAGGAGTTGGAGACCAACCTGGTTAACATGGCAAAACAGCGAAACCCCGTCTCTACTGAAAAAAAAAAAAAAAAAAAAAAAAAAACTAGCCGGGCCTGGTGGTGCACTCCTGCTACTTTGGTGGCTGAGGCAGGAGAATCACTTGAACCTGGGAGGTGGAGGTTGCAGTGAGCCGAGATCAGGCCACTGCACTCCTTCACCCTGGACAGCAGAGCGAGACTCTGTCTCAAAAAAATAAAACAAAGCTGGGCACGGTAGCTCACGCCTGTAATCCCAGCACTTTGGGAGGCCGAGGTGGGTGGATCACCTGAGGTCAGGAGTTGGAGACCAGCCTGGCTAACATGGTGAAGCCCCGTCACTACTAAAATACAAAAAATTACCAGGCATGGTGGCAGACACCTGTAATCCCAGCTACTTGGGAGGCTGAGGCAGGAGAATCACTTGAACCGAGGAGGCAGAGGTTTTAGTGAGCCAAGATAGCGCCATTCTACTCCAGCTTGGGTGACAGCGTGAGATTCTATCTCAAAGAAAAAAAAAAAATTGTGGCCGGGCGTGGTGGCTCAAGCCTGTAATCCCAGCACTTTGGGAGGCCGAGATGGGCGGATCACGAGGTCAGGAGATCGAGACCATCCTGGCTAACACGGTGAAACACCGTCTCTACTAAAAAATACAAAAAAAACTAGCCGGGCGAGGTGGCGGGCGCCTATGGTCCCAGCTACTCGGGAGGCTGAGGCAGGAGAATGGCGTAAACCCGGGAGGCGGAGCTTGCAGTGAGCTTAGATCCGGCCACTGCACTCCAGCCTGGGCGACAGAGCCAGACTCCGTCTCAAAAAAAAAACAAAAAAAAAAAAAAAAGAAAGAAAAAAAAATTGCAGCAGTTTAATGACACAGCAGCCACCTATCTTTAGGACATAGCTTATGGGAATAAGTACACAAGGATATAGAACAGCCTCCCACTACCAAGTCTATCAACTGTAGAGTTCATGCATTTATATTCTATAAAAAGCTCAAGCCTTCAAATAGTGTCTATTTTCTTTTGTTATGAGACATTTCATTTCTTCTTCTTTTTTTTTTTTTTTTTTTGAGATGGAGTTTTGCTGTTGTTGCCCTGGCTGGAGTGCAATGGCGCAATCTCGGTTCACCTCAACCTCTGCCTCCTGGATTCAAGCGATTCTCCTGCCTCAGTCTCCCCAGTAGCTGGGATTACAGGTATGTGTCACCACGCCTGGCTAATTTTGGTTTTGTTTTTATTATTTTTTTTTTGAGATGGAGTCTTGCTCTGTCGCCCAGGCTGGAGTGCAGCGGCGTGATCTCGGCTCACTGCAACCTCCGCCTCCTGGGTTCAGGCGATTCTCTTGCCTAAGCCTCCTGAGTAGCTGGGACTACAGGCACCTGCCAACTTGCCCAGCTAATTTTTTTTATATTTTTAGTAGAGATGGGGTTTCACTGTGTTAGCCAGGATGGAAATTTTGTATTTTTAGTAGAGATGGGTTTTCTCCATGTTGGTCAGGCTGGTCTTGAATTCCCAACCTCAGGTGATTTGCCCGCCTGGGCCTCCCAAAGTGCTGGGATTACAGGCCTGAGCCACCGTGCCCGGCCCATTTATTCTTTTGATAAATATGTACTGACTGAATTCAAAAAAATAAAAGGAAAACTGACAGCTGTTTATGATAAGAAAGTATTTAGGGGAAAGCAGTCAGACTGGGAAGCGTCACTGAGGTCCTTCAAGGAGCAAGCAAGGCCAGGTGCAGTTTTGGGGCACCTCTAAAGCACAGTGAGACCTCATTTGTTTTTAACTTAATGTTTATAGGAAAAATAATGTTTGATGGCAAATGATTGTTATCGGCCCACAAAGGGCAAAGAAGGGGCAGGCTGTACAAATCTAACTGCAGTTCCTCCTGTCAGTCTTTCTGAGCATTGCTGGAAGAGAAATCCGTGGCTCGAATATGGTGTCACGTGACCATTTGGCTTCAGTTGACTGAACCGGCTATTGTCATCTATGCCCGGAAAGTCATCCACAGGCTGGCCAGAAGCCCAGGAAGTGACCTGGTACAAAAGCTTTGCTCAAAATGGCATGCTCTACTCGAATGTAGTTTCCTATAGCTACTGAAACAGATCACCACACACTTAGTGGCTTAAAACAGCAGAGCTGACCGGGTGCGGTGGCTCACACCTGTAATCCCAGTACTCTTGGAGGCCGAGGTGGGCGGACCACCTGAGGTCAGGAGTTTGAGACCAGCCTGACCAACATGGTGAAACCTCGTCTCTACTAAAAACACAAAAAATTAGCCATGTGTGGTGGCGGGTACCTATAATCCCAGCTATTCGGGAGACTGAGGCAGGAGAATCACTTGAATCCAAGAGGCAGAAATTGCAGTGAGCTGAGATTGAGCCACTGCACTCTAGCCTGGGCGACAGAGCAAAACTCCGTCTCAAAACAAACAAACAAACAAAAAATCGCAGAACTTGATTCTCTCACAGTTCTGGAGGCCGGAAGTCCAAACACAAGGGGTCGGTTGGGCCATGCTCCCTCCAGAGGCTCTGGGAGAGAATCATTTCTTGCCTCTTCCAGCTTCCAGTGACTCCAGGTTTTTGGATGGTAACTGCATCACTCCCATCTCTGCCTTTATCCTCACATTACCTTCTCTGTGTGTCTCCTCTGTGTGTCTTACTTCTTTTCTTTTTTGAGACAGAGTCTCGCTCCGTCACCCAGGCTGGAGTGCCGCAACCTCCACCTCCTGGGTTCAAGCGATTCTCTTGCCTCAGCCTCCTGAGTAGCTGGGATTACAGGCGCCCTCCACCACACCCAGCTAACTTTTGTATTTTTAGTAGAGATGGGTATCATCATGTTGGCTGAGCTGGTCTTGAACTCCTGACCTTAGGTGATCCTCCTGCCTCGGCCTCTCAAAGTGCCGGGATTACAGGCATGAGTCACCGTGCCTGGACACCTCTGTGTATCTTATAAAGACACTCGGCCGGGCACGGTGGCTCAAGCCTGTAATCCCAGCACTTTGGGAGGCCGAGACGGGCAGATCACGAGGTCAGGAGATCGAGACCATCCTGGCTAACACGGTGAAACCCCGTCTCTACTAAAAATACAAAAAAAAACTAGCCGGGTGAGGTAGCGGGCACCTGTAGTCCCAGCTACTCGGGAGGCTGAGGCAGGATAATGGCGTAAACCCAGGAGGCGGAGCTTCAGTGAGCTGAGATCCGGCCACTGCACTCCAGTCCAGGCGACAGAGCGAGACTCCGCCTCAAAAATTAAATAAATAAATAAATTAATTAATTAAAGACACTCGTCATTGGATTTGGGGCCCATTCAGATAATCCAGGATGACCTCGTTTGAGATCTGAAATGTAATCATGTGCAAAGACCTTTTTTTTCCAAATGAGGTCGCATTCACAGATAAGTTTCCTGGGGTTAGGATATGGACGTGTCTTTTGGGGGAGCCACCCTTCAACTCACTTCAATTGGCTAGTGACTACTGCATTCCTATCCCCTGCCCACTGGGGACGGTCATTGCTGGACGGTGGCAACAATCCAATGGGGTCTTCTCTTCATGGAAGTCTGAACCCAAAACATGTAAGAGATTGACACCGCCACTGGAGTTGTGCAGAGGCTGGAAAGAGGACAGGTGGTAGAGACTGTAGGTAAGGAAAAGCCTGGAGGTGAGGGGGAAACCAAGTCAGAAGTCAGAGGCACAGTCAAGGGAGCAGTGCCACGAGGACGGTGCCAGTGCCTGTGGCTGCCCAGCAACCACATTTCATCAATCTGAAGATGCACCTTCCCGCCCCCCACACACATGTTGACATTTTGGAGTGTGTCTGACAACAGACGATGTCTTACTTGCTGCTTTTGGTAGGGGAGGGCGGCAGCGCCGAGGTTGCCAGGACTGCCTGCAGGCAGATGAACTCCAAGAGCGTGGTGATCTCCAGGTGCAGAGCAGGCGCTGGTGGCTTGGAACACTGCGGGGCCCTCTTCACTCCTAAGAATCCGAGGGTCAGATGCGTTTGGCAACATTCTCACAGAAGGAGTCAGAGGAGGCTGTCCTGCATGATGGGTGAGCCAGCATAGGAACTGTGCCAAGGGCTGTTAGATTTTGTAGAGACTCTGAACCCCCTGCCTAGAGGTCAGGAGCTGAGGACAACGGCAGGTGAAAAATACAAACCTCCAAGTGCGTGCACTGGAAAGAGATCAGAAAGCCAGATTGAAAATGTGGAGGTGTTGCAGGAGTATCCTCATCAACCGGTTTCACTTACATCATCCTTTTTACTTTATTTACTTATTTACAGGTGGGTCTCAAACTCCTGGGTTCATCGATCCTCCTGCCTCGGTCTCCTGAGTAGCTGAGATTGCAGGTGCTTTTTTACTTACAAACAATTTTTTAAATTGAGAGATAGAAATTGTATATATTTATAGTGTACAGCATGGTGTTTTGAAATATGTATATATTATGGAATGGCTAAAATGAACTAATTAATATATGGATTATCTCATCACTTTTTTTGTGGTGAGAACACCTAAAATCTACTCTTAACAATTTTCAAGGACACAATCCATTGTATTGACTCTATTTATTTATTTATTATAGAAATGGGGTCTTACTATGTTGCCCACGCTGATCTTGAACTTCTGGCCTCAGACAATTCTCCTGCATTGGCTTTCCAAAGGCTCTGTGCCCAGCTATTGTTGACTATAGTCACTATGTTGTACAGTGGATCTCTTGAACTTATTTTGCCTAACAGAACATGTGTACCCTTTGATCAACCTCTCCCGAGCCCACCCACCCACCTCCTGCCCCCGGTAACCACCATTCCACCCTCTGCTTCTATGAGTTCAACTCTTTTCGATTCATATATAAAGGGGATCATGCAGTATTTGTCTTTCTGTGCCTGGCTTACTTCACTTAACATAAAGTCACCCAGGTTTATTCAAGTTGTGGCAAATGACAGGATTTCCTTCTTTTAAAAGGCTGAATAGTACTCCATTGTGTATACACCGTATTTTCTTCATTTATCCACTGATCGACACCTAGGCTGATTCCACATCTTTTTTTTTTTTTTTTGGACAGCGTCTTGCTCTGTCACCCAGGCTCGCAATTTTGGCCCACTGCAACCTCCACCTCCTGGGTTCAAGTAATTCTCCTGCCTCAGCCTCCCAAGTAGCTAGGATTATAGGTGTCTGCCACCATGCCTGACTAATTTTTGTATTTTTAGTAGAGACAAGGTTTTTGCTATGTTGACCAGGCTTGTCTTGAACTCCTGACCTCAAGTGATCCACTCACCTCAGCCTCCCAGATGTGAGCCACTACACCTGGCCAGCTCCTATATCTTGACTGTGGATAATATCATGAATAATGCTGCAATAGACGTGGGCGTGCAGGTGTCTCTTCAACATACTGATTTAATTTCCTTCAGATATATATTCAGTAGTGAGCTTCCTAGATCATATGGTAGTACTATTTTAATTTTTTGAGGAACCTCCATGCTGTTTTCCATAATATCTTTCTTTTCATGTATACACAAGACTGATATAGGAAATAAATTAACACTGGAGACTAAAAGAGTCAAGTGAAATTTTGAAGCAATAAGAAAGACGTATGTTATAGTTTAATTGCGCGCACTTTCTTTCTTCTTTTTCTTTCTTCCTTTCTCATTCCTTCTCTTTCTTTCTGATGGGCTCCCTCCCTCCCCTTCCCTCCTTCCTTCCTTCCTTCCTTCCTTCCTTCCTTCCTTCCTTCCTTCCTTCCTTCCTTCCTTCCTTCCTTCCTTCCTTCCTTCCTTCCTCCCTCCCTCCCTCCCTCCCTCCCTCCCTCCTTCCTTCCTTCCTTCCTTCCTTCTTTCCTCCCACTCTGTCACCCAGGCTGGAGTGCAGTGGCACAGTCCTGGCTCACTGCAACCTCTGCCTCCTGGGTTCAAGCAATTCTCCTGTCTCAGCTTCCTGAGTAGCTGGGATTACAGGCGCGCGCCACCATGCCCGCCTAATTTTTGTATTTTTAGTAGAGATGGGGTTTCACCATGTTGGCCAGGCTGGTCTCAAACTTCTGACCTCAGGTGATCCACCCACCTCGGCCTCCCAAATTGCTGGGATTACAGGCATGAGCCACCACACCCGGCCTGTTTTTCTTTCTTCATAGTTTATGACATAATGATACACGGCTTATAATGGATGGTATCTGAGACTTGATTAAAGATGGGTTCCAGGCCAGGCGCGGTGGCTCAAGCCTGTAATCCCAGCACTTTGGGAGGCCGAGATGGGTGGATCACGAGGTCAGCAGATCGAGACCATCCTGGCTAACACGGTGAAACCCCGTCTCTACAAAAAAATACAAAAAACTAGCTGGGCGAGGTGGCGGGCGCCTGTAGTCCCAGCTACTCGGGAGGCTGAGGCAGGAGAATGGCGTTAAACCCGGGAGGCGGAGCTTGCAGTGAACTGAGATCCAGCCACTGCACTCCAGCCTGGGCGACAGAGCGAGACTCCGTCTCAAAAAAAAAAAAAAAAAAAAAAAAAGATGGGTTCCAGTTCTTCATGAGGCTCCACAGTTTCCAGAGCATTCTTGCTTTCCCACGATTGCTTCTATAACTTCCCTTACCTCGGTCACCTAAGTGTGCTTGGCTTCTTGCATCCCTGAGGGTCCGAAGTAACCCACAAAATCAGACAAATGTTGGACAAGAAACAGTAATTAAACCCAAAGCTTTGCAGACTGTGAGTGAACAGTGCTCCCCCAAACCCTGGATTAGAGAGAGACAAAGGGGCAATTTACCTCAAGGGCCAAAATCCCTCCCTTACCATTTTTATTTATTTATTTATATTTATTTATTCATTTATTTGTTTTTGAGATGGAATCTCGCTCTGTTGCCCAGGCTGGAGAACAATGGCGTGATCTTGGCTCACTGCAACCTCCACCTCCTGGGTTCAAGCAATTTTCCCACCTCAGCCTCCCAAGTAGCTGGGACTACAGGCACGCGCCACTGTACCCAGCTAATTATTGTATTTTTAGCAGAGATGGGGTTTCGCCATGTTGGCCAAGCTGGTCTTGAACTCCTGACCTCATCTCATTACAGGCGTGAGCCACTGCGCCCGGCCTTAATTTTTATAGAGACAGGGTTTCAACATCTTGGCCAGGCTGGTGTCGAATTCCTTTTTTCATTTTTATTTTCTGTTTTTTTGAGATAGAGTCTTGCTCTGTCACCCAGGCTGGAGTGGAGTGGCATAATCTCGACTCACTGCAACCTCCACCTCCCGGGTTCAAGCCATTCTCATGCCTCAGGCCCACAAGTAGCTAGGATTACAGGCATACGCCACTGTGACCAGCTAATTTTTTGTATTTTTAGTAGCAATGGGGTTTCACAATGTTGGCCAGGTTGGTCTCAAACTCTTGACCTCAGATTGGTCTCGAACCCCTGACCTCAAGTGATCCGCCCGTCTCGGCCTCCTAAAGTGCTGGGATTATAGGTGTGAGCCACTGTGGCTGGATCCCTCACCGTTTTAAAGCCTTGAATTATTGAGGTATTTGCTTTAAAGGTAACAATCTTAAGTGATGAGATACAGACTAAGGCCGGGTGCGATGGCTCACACCTGTAATGGCTCACACCCAGCACTTTGGGAGGTCAAAGTGGGAGGATTGCTTGAGCCCAGGAGTTCAAGACCAGCCTGGGTGGGCAACATGAGACTTGAACACTATAAATAATTAAAAATTAGCTGGGCATGGTGGTGCATGCCTGTGGTCCCAACTTCTCAGGAGGCTGAGGTGGGAGGATCACTTGAGCTCAGGCTATTGAGGCTGCAGTGAGCTGTGATGATGCCACCACACTGCAGCGTGGGTGACAGAACGAGACCTTGACTCAAAAAAAAAAAAAAAAGAGAGAGAGAGATACAGAGTAGTCTTTAGCTCAGTGTTTCTCGACCTTTCTTTCTCATTATTCCCCTCCCCAATTTGCCTTTATAGATTTTTTTCCTTAGATTTCATAAAAGTCACCATTTTAAAGTGGTGTTAAGTGTGTTTATAATTTGGTGCAATTCTCACACCACTTTCCCGTTCTAGAGCTTTTTCTTCACCCTAAACAGCGGTGGCTCAAGCCTGTAATCCCAGCGCTTTGGGAGGCCGAGACGGGCGGATCACGAGGTCAGAAGATCGAGACCATCCTGGCTAACATGGTGAAACCCCGTCTCTACTAAAAAATACAAAAAACTAGCCGGGTGAGGTGGCGGGCGCCTGTAGTCCCAGCTACTCGGGAGGCTGAGGCAGGAGAATGGCGTAAACCCGGGAGGCGGAGCTTGCAGTGAGCTGAGATCCGGCCACTGCACTCCAGCCCGGGCGACAGAGCGAGACTCCGTCTCAAAAAAAAAAAAAAAAAAGAAAAAAGAAAAAAAACAGAAACCATTAAGCTGTCACTTCTCATTCTCCCCTCCCTGCCAGTGCCTAGTAACCACTAAGGTTACTGTCTAGATTTTGCCTATTCTGGACTTTTAATGTAAATAGAGTCATATAAAATGTGACCTTTTGTTCCTTCCTTCTTTCCTTCCTCTTTTCTTCTCTTTTCTCTTTTTCTTTTCTTTTCTCTTTTCTTTTCTTTGTCTTTCTCTGTCTGTCTCTCTCTCTCTCTTTTTTTTCAGTGCAGGGGCGTCAACATAGCTCAGTGAAACCTCGACCTCCCCAGGCTCAAGTGATCCTCCCACTTTAGCCTCCCGAGAAGCTGGGACTACAGGCATGCGTCACCATGCCCAGCTAAGTTTTGTACTTTTTTGTGTGGAGATACGGTTTCGCTATGTAGCCCAGGCTGGTCTCAAACTCCTGGGCTCAAGTGATCCACCTTCTTCGGCCTCCCAAAGTATTGGGATTGCAGGCATGAGCCACCGCACCTGGCTTGTGTCTTTCAGTCAGCATAATGTTTCAAGAATCATCCATGATGCAGCGTTCCTTGTCTTTAGCACTGCATCCCTTTTCCTGTCTGAATAGTATTCCTTTGTGTGGATAGACTGCCTTTTGTTTATCCATTCATCGGTTGATGGACATTTGGGTTGGGTTGCCTTCTGGCTACTGAGAAAATAGTACTTCTGTGAATATATGGATCCAAATTTTTGTTTGAACATCTGTTTTCAATCTTTTGAATATTTTCCTAGGAGTAGAATTGCTGGGTAACATGGCAATTCTATGTTTAGCTTACTGAGAACCTGCCAAACTATTTTCCACAGTGACTGCATCATTGTACATTCCCGCCAGCAATGCACGAGGTTCGTTTCCCCATATCCTCGCCATCACCCTTCCTTCCATGAAGTTTTATTTTATTTTATTTTATTTATTTGGTTTTATTCTGAGACAGGGTCTCTCTCTCTGTTGCCCAGTCTGGAGTGCATTGGTGTAATCATGGCTCACTGTAGCCTCAAACTCCTGGGCTCAAGCCATCCTCCCATGTCAGCATCCTGAGTGGCTGGAACAACAGGTATGTACTACCACACCCAGCTAATTTTTCATTTTGATTTATTTGTTTATTTGAGACAGGGTCTCACTCTGTTGCTCAGGCTGGAGTGCAGTGGTGTGATCAAAGCTCACTGCAGCCTCAAACTCCCAAGTTCACGCCATCCTGCCACCTCAGCACTCCAAGTTATTTTTTATTTTTATTTTTGTAGAGATAGGGTCTTGCTATGTTGCCCAGGTTGGTTTCAAACTCCTAGGTTCAAGCGGTCCTCCCACCTTGGCCTCCCCACTGCACTTGGTCCCATGGAATTTGTGTGTGTGTGTGTGTGTGTGTGTGTGACAGTCTTACTCTGTCGCCCAGGCTGGAGTGCAGTGGCATGATCTTGGCTCGCTGCAACCTCCCAGGTTCAAGGGATTCTCATGCCTCAGCCTCCCAAAGTAGCTGGGATTACAGGCATGTGCCACCACGCCCAGCTAATTTTTGTATTTGTAGTAGAGACAGAGTTTTGTAATGTTGGCCAGCTGGTCTGGAATGCCTGACCACGAGTGATCTGCCTACCTCGGCCTCCCAAAGTGCTGGGATTATAGGCATGAGCCACCTCACCCAAATTTTAATTCCATAGGCTAGGTTCGGTGGCTCACACATGTAATCCCAACACTTTGGGAGGTCAAGGCAGGCAGATCACCTAAGGTCAGGAGTTTGAGACCAGCTTGGCCAACATGGTGAAACCCCGTCTCTACTAAAAATACAAAAATTAGCCAGATGTGTTGGTATGCACCTGCAATTCCAGCTACTAGGGGGGCTGAGGCAACAGAATTGCTTAAACACGGGAGGTGGAGGTTGCAGTGAGCCAAGATCGTGCCACTGCACTCCAGCCTGGGCAACAGAGTGAGATTCCAGCTCAAAAAAAAAAAAAAAAATTCCACGTATAGACTGTGTATTTGTTTATGTCCTGTGGTCCTTGGGAGGGCAGACCTTGTGTCTAATGGAAACATGTGCAGGGGACACAGACTCAGAAGCCTACAGGAATTTATAAAATCCCTGCTGGCTCACCAAAAACACAATGGCCAGCCCTTTGGGCCAGTAGGCTACCAGATTGAAGGCTGATTCATCTTATTTTGTTAAAATTTATATATAGACAGGCAAATACAGAACCTTTTATTGGATATGTTCATGTGTTCATGTATTTTTTTTTTTTTTTTTTTTTTTTTTGAGACGAAGTCCCACTCTGTCGCCCAGGCTGGAGTGCAGTGGCGTGATCTCGGCTCACTGCAAGCTCCACCTCCCAGTTCAAGTGATCCTCCTGCCTCAGCCTCCCGAGTAGCTGGGACCACAGGCACGTGCCACCATGCCCAGCTAATTTTTTTGTTTTTAGTAGAGACAGGGTTTCACTATATTGGCCAGGTTGGTCTCAAACTCCTGACCTTGTGATATGTCCACTTCAGCCTCCCAAAGTGCTGGGATTATAGGTGTGAGCCACCACGCCTGGCCACTTTGTGTGTGTGTGTATGTGTGTGTGTGTGTGAGAGAGAGAGAGAGGGAGGGAGACAGAGAGAGAGAGAGAGAGAAAGAGTTTCACTTTGTTACCCAGGCTAGAGTGCAGTGGCTCTCAATCTCAGCTCACTGCAACTTCCACCTCCCAGGCTCAAGCGATCCTCCCACCTCAGCCTCCTGAGGAGCTGGTACCACAAGCACACACCACCACACCTGGGGTAATTTTTTTTTTTTTTTTTTTGTAGAGATGGGTTTTGCCATGTTTCCCAGGCCGATCTTGAACTCCTGGATTCAAGCTGTTTGCCCACCTCGAACTCCTAAAGTACTAGGATTACAGGCTTGAGCCACTGCACCTGGCTCATATACCTAATTTTATTTTAGACTACTCCAGGCAAACTTAGTCCTGCAAACTTTACCTGTGCTGTAAATATTTCAGGCTTGCAAGTCCCTATGCAGTCTCTGTCCAAATATTGAACTCTGCCTTGTAGTGACAAAGAAGCCACAGATCATATGTAAATGAATGCAAATACTCTAGGGTGAGAGGACGGAGGCTCCTGGGGTGCACACTCTAAGGAGACATTCATCTCAGGTCCTGAAAGTGCAGGGGTGATGCTGAGAGTGAGCAAGTGGTTCAGCCTCTCCCTCGTCCTGGCCCTGTGAATAGCTATGTTCCAATAAAACTTTATTTATAAAATACTTTATTTATTTTTAAAACTTTATTATTATTTTAAAAACTTTATTTATAAAAGGTGGCAGGCTGGTTTCGCCTGTGGGCTGTGGTTTGCCACCCCTGGTAAAGCTTTTTTTCATCTGACTCCTGTTTTTCCAGCTCAACCCACATCAGTCTCCCAACCCCTCCCTACAAGTAACAGATATCAACCCATAGGCGTTCTCTAAGCTTTCCTGCATCTGCATAAAGTCCTCCACATAAAGATATTTTTTGTTTCATAAAATGGGAGACAATGTACACTTTTTTTGTATCATGCTTTTCACACTTCACACTAATTATGGAAACTTTGCCAGTCAGAGGCATTGATTCCTTTTGTTTGTTTTTTTTGTTTGTTTTTTTGGAGGCAGTCTCTCACTCAGTTGCCAGGCTGGAGTGCAGTGAGCCAAGATATCGGCTCCGCCTCCTGGGTTCCAGCAATTCTTCTGCCTCAGCCTGTCAAGTAGCTGGGACTAAAGGCGCCCACCACCACACCCAGCTAATTTTTTGTATTTTAAGTAGGGACAGGGTTTCACCATGTTGGCCAGGATGGTCTCGATGTCTTGACCTGGTGATCTGCCTGTCTGGGCCTCCCAAAGTGCTGGGATTATAGGCGTGAGCCACCTCGCCCAGCCAGCACTGATTCCTTTTAATGGCGACATGATATTCCATAGGGTGGAAGGAGCATTATTCATTGTGCCTTTTCTTTCTGATAGGCATTCACTTTGTGGCCAGTTTTCTGCCCCGTGCACACACACACACACACACACACACACACACACACACACACACAGTGCTCCAGTGCACAGTCTTGTCCTTAAGTATTGGTGTTTTTATTTCTTTGGAAAGATTCTCAAGAGTGGGATTAGCAGGTCAAAGGGTATGTTTAGTTTCCATTTTAACAGATGTTGCCAAATTGCTTTCCCCAATGACTGTAAAACTTCACATCTGAGCGTGCCCTTTTCTCCACATTCCTGCCAGCATTTGAGATTTTCTTTTCTCATTTTAGCTTGATGAATGGATCAGTTTAATCTGGGGAATGTAAAGAGATGTCTCATTGCTGCTTTCATTTGCCAGCGTCTGACTCCGTGAGTTTGAGGGTGTCTTCATACTGTTGGTTACCCATTTGGTTTTGCGCCTCCACAAACGGTCTATTTATAGCCAAAGTCCATTTCTGTATTGGTTGTTTCTCTTTTTCAGGACAATTTGTAAAAGCTCTTTATATAGTGTCCATTTGACTTTTGGCTTTCATCTGCAAAGTGATTAAGAGGTTTGGTGCCGGGGCAGGCTGCCAAAGGTCACATCTTGACTGAGCCCTGGCTGGCCACATGACCTCAGCAAATTATTTACCTTCCTTATTTAACCTCAGTGTACTCAGCTATAAAATAGTGATCATCATCACCATCATCACGGTAATTCCTCCTTCATAGTGCTGTTAGAGATAAATGAGTTAATGCGTGTCAAGTACATAGAATTCAGCCTGGCACCCCGTAAGTTCGTCAATAGAAGTTGGTGACTATTATTTGTATTACAAATATTTTTTCAGCTCCATCATTTGAATCGGTTTTATTTCTGGTATCCCTTGTCACACAAAATGTTTCAGTGTTTATATGGTCAAATATATCCGTCTTTTTTTCCCCTAGCTTCTGAGTTCCCAGGCTTGGTAAGAAGGTCTCCCTGTTTCCTTTATGACTAATTTCCTCACTCTTTTTTTTTTTTTTTTGAGGCAGAGTCTCGCTCTGCCGCCCAGGCTGGAGTGCAGTGGCGCGATCTCGGCTCACTGCAAGCTCCACCTCCCGGGTTCACGCCGTTCTTCTGCCTCAGCCTCCCGAGTAGCTGGGACTACAGGCGCCCGCCACCATGTCCAGCTAATTTTTGTATTTTTAGTAGAGATGGGGTTTCACCGTGTTGGCCAGGATGGTCTCGATCTCCTGACCTCGTGGTCTGCCCGCCTCGGCCTCCCAAAGTGCTGAGATTACAGGCGTGAGCCACTGCACCCGGCCATTTCATCATTCTTTTTTTTTTTTTTTTTTTTTTTTTGAGACGGAGTCTTGCTCTGTCACCCGGGCTGGAGTGCAGTGGCCGGATCTCAGCTCACTGCAAGCTCCGCCTCCCGGGTTTACGCCATTCTCCTGCCTCAGCCTCCCGAGTAGCTGGGACTACAGGCGCCCGCCACCTCGTCCGGCTAGTTTTTTGTATTTTTTTAGTAGAGACGGGGTTTCACCGTGTTCGCCAGGATGGTCTCAAACTCCTGACCTTGTGATCCGCCCGTCTCGGCCTCCCAAAGTGCTGGGATTACAGGCTTGAGCCACCGCGCCCGGCCTCATCATTCTTAAAATGAGAAGCATAGGATCTACTATTTTCCTCACTGAAATACACTGTCCTCTCAGCTCCTTGATCTCCCCTTCCCTCCCCTCCCCTCCTTTCCTTAGCAGGGTTTCTCTCTGTTGTCCAGGCTGGAGTGCAGAGGCACGATCTCAGCTCACTGCACCCTCAACCTCCCATGTTCAAGCAATTTTCCTGCCTCAGCCTCCCAAGTAGCTGACACTACAGGTGCGCACCACCACGCCTGGCTAATTTTTTTTTTTTTTTTTTTTTTTTTTTTTTGTAGAGACGGGGTTTCGCCATGTTGTCCAGGTTGGTCTCAAATTCCTGGGCTCAAGCAATCCACCTGCCTCAGCCCCTGAAAGTGTTGGGATTACAGGCGTGAGCCACCGCGCCCAACCCTCCTTGATCTATTTCATCCCTAAAAGAAAAAAAAACTATTTTTCTTTTCTTTTTCTCGCCTGCCTGCCTGCCTGCCTGCCTTCCTTCCTTCCTTCCTTCCTTCCTTCCTTCCTTCCTTCCTTCCTTCCTTCCTTCCTTTCTTTTTTTTGAGACAGAATCTCACTCTGTCTCCCAGACTGGAGTGCAGTGGCGCAATGTCAGCCCACTGCAATCTCTGTCTCCTGGGTTCAAGCTATTCTCCTGCCTCAGCCTCCCGAGTAGCTATGATTGCAGGTGCCCGCCATCATGCCCGGCTAATTTTTGTATTTTAGTAGAGGTGGAGTTTTGCCATGTTGGCCAGGCTGGTCTCAAACTCCTGACCTCAGGTGATCCACCTTCCTTAGCCTCCCAAAGTGCTGGGATTACAGGTGCGAGCCACCACGCCTGGCCAAAATAAACTATTTCTCTATACACTCACAACACTCCTGACACCAAATGTATGGAGTTTCCACATCAAGCAACTCTCCAGTTCTCTTTGGACACTGACTGGGTGTCCGACAATTCCATTCAAATCTGACACTGTCAGCCTGGAGTTAGTGTCAGATCCCACAAGTTAAGGGATCTAGTTCAAAGACGGCTTCCGTCCACTCCAGACCCCAGTCGCAAGTCCCAGGTTCCCGCTTGTACTTCTTTTTTTTTCTTTCCAGCTTTTATTTTAGGTTCAGAGGGTGCATGTGCAGGTTGTTGCATGGGTGAGTCGCGTGCTGCCGATGTCTGGAGTACAGCTTGTTTCGTCACAGGGATAGTGAGCCTAGTATCTCATAGGCAGTTTTCCGATCCTCAACCCCCTCCCCTACTCCACCCTCCAATAGGCCCTGGTGTCTGTAGTTTTTTTCTTTGTGTCTACACCAACTCAAGGTTTAGCTCCCACTTATAAGTGAGGACAGGTGGTATTTGGTTTTCTGTTCCTGTGTTAGTTCACTTAGGATAATGGCCTCCAGCTCCATCCACGTTGCTGCAAAGGACATGTTTTATTCAGTCTTTTTTTTTTTTTTTTTTTGAGGTGGAGTCTCTTGTCACCCAGGCTGGAGTGCAGTGGTACAATCACGGCTCACTTCAGCCTCAACCTCCCTGAACTGAAGCGATCCTCCCACCTCAGCCTTCCAAGTAGCTGGGACTACTGCGTGCACCACCATGCTTGACTAATTTTTTTTCGTTTTTTTTTTTTTTTTCCCACTATTTTTGCCCAAGCTGGTCTAGAACTCCTGGGCTCCAGTAATCCTTCCACCTCAGCTTTCCAAAGTGCTAGGATTACAGGCATGAGCCGCCATATCTGGCCGATTGTGTTCTTTTTTATGGCTGCATAGTATTCCATGGTGTATATGTACCAGATTTTCTTTATCCAATACACCTGTACTTCCAACTGACCAGATATCAATCAAGAGTTCCCACAGCCCAATCCTCAGGTTCAGTAATTTGCTAGAATGGCTCACAAAACTTGGGAAAACACTTTACTTATATTTATTGGTTTGTCACAAAGAACGCAACTAAGGAACAGCCACATGGGAAGAGATGCATGGAGGATACAGCATGGAGTGGGAGTGTCAGAGCTTCCGTGCGCCCTGCGGTGTGTCCCTCTACCACGTCAGTGAGTTCACCAGCTCAGAAGCTCTCCAAACTCTGTCCTCTAGAGAGTTTGTGGAGACTTCATTATGGAGGCGTGACTGATTTAATCACTGGCCACTGAGCCCAGTGGCTCATGCCTGTAATCCCAGCACTTTGGGAGGCCGAGACAGGTGGATCGCTTGAGCCCAGGAGTTCAAGACCAGCCTGGGCAACATGGTGAAACCCCCGTCTCTACAAAAAATACAAAAATTAGCTGGTGGTGTGCAGCTATAGTCCTAGCTACATGGGAGGCTGAGGTGGGAGGATCACTTGAGCCTGGAGAATTCAAGGCTGCAGCGACCCGTGATCATGACATTGCACTCCAGCCTGGGTGACAGAGCAACACCTTGTCTCAAAATAAAACAGAACCATTGGCCATTGATGATTAAGTCAATCTCCAGCCCTACTCCCCTCCCAGAGGTCAAGGGGTGGAGCTGATATCTCCAATCCTGTGGCCATGCCTTGGTCTTTGCAGGGATCAGCCCCTATGCTAAAGCTATCAGGGGACTCCAGCTACCAGTCATCTCAGCGGCACGTTAAAACACAATCACCACACTCTGAGGATTTCAAGGGTCTTAAAAGCTGTTGTGTCAGGAACCAGAGACTAAGAATAAAAATCATCGCAAAGGATGTTTCCCTCTCCTCAGGCAATTGCAAGGGTTTCAGAGGCTCTGTGTTAGAAGCCAAGGCCAGAGATCAAATATATATTTCTCCTGTCGCATTCCGCTTCTCCCTCGCCCCAGTGGGATGAGACCTCCAGAGCACTTTCGCTTCCCCTCTCTTCCATTTCCCCTGCCCCATGTTCCCTGAGAGACTCATGAAACACATCTATTCCCCACTCCACTTTCTGAGGTTTGGCTGAAATAATCTAGTATTTCTTATAATTTCCCTCACGGGATATCCGTTTGGTTTCAATAATCCTCTTTTCTAAGGGTCCTTCTCTATTACACAAATCCCAGTCTATCCTGTTCCATTTCGAGTTAAAATGTCAGCTGCCTATGTTCTTTTTTTTTTTTTTTTTTTTTTTTGAGAGGGAGTCACCGAGGTTGGAGTGTAGTGGCACAATCTTGGCTCACTGCAATCTCCACCTCCCGGGTTCAAGCGATTCTCCTGCCTCAGCCTCCCAAGTAGCTGGGATTACACGTGTGCACCACCACACCTGACTAATTGTAGTATTTTTAGTAGAGACGGGTTTAGTAGAGACCATGTTGGCCAAGCTGGTCTCGAACTCCTGACCTCAAGTGATTCGCCCGCCTCGGCCTCCCAAAGTGCTGGGATTACAGGTGTGAGCCACCACACCCAGCCCTGCCTAAGTTTTGAACATGGTTTTTGCTCTCTTTCTTTTTCCCTTTATTAAGTCTTCTTTTCAGGGTTGTTTGCAGCTTGATCAGGTCTTTTCCAAGTAGTGCTATCAGATGGAGGGTTCCCCGGGGTTATTCTCTCTGAATTTTCTTTTTTTTTTTTTGAGACCAGGATCTTGCTCTGTTGCCCAGGCAGGAGTGTAGTGTTGCAATCATGGCTCACTGCAGCCTCAACCTCCTGGACTCAAGCAATTCTCTCACCTCAGCCCCCCAAGTAGCTGAGACTACAGCCACACACTACCATGCCTGGCAAATTTTTTGGCATTTTTTTATAGAAACAGGGTCTCACCATGTTGTCCAGGCTGGCTTCAAACTTCTGCACTCAAGTGATCCTCCCACCTCAGCCTCCCAGGGTGTTGGGATTACAAGTGACAGCCACTACACCTGGCCTGATTTCTTGAGTATCTTTGAAAATCTACCTGTTGCTTCAATCAATGAAAAAAAAAATTTTTTTTTCTTTTTTTTTTTTGAGATGGAGTCTGGTTCTATTGCCCAGGCTAGAGTGCAGTGGTGCAATCTCAGCTCACTGCAACCTCTGCCTCCCAGGTTCAGGTGATTCTCCTGCCTCAGCCTCCTGAATAGCTGAGATTACAGGCACCTGCCACCATTCCCAGCTAATTTTTGTATTTTTAGTAGAGATGGGATTTTACAATGTTGGCCAGGCTGGTCTCAAACTCCTGATTTCAAGTGATCCATCCTCCTCGGCCTCCCAAAGTGCTGGGGTTAAGGCATGAGTCATAGCACCCGGCCAAAAAAAATGTTTTGAGAACAGAATAAAGGATTCTTGGATTGCTGTCCTTTCTCTCTCTTCTCTGTAGATAAGAAGTGTAGATTACTCTCATTTTTCAGTAATGCAGATGAAATCTGGTTCCAGTCTGAGATTTTTTCCTTCATATCTTCTTTCTCTGCTTGACACTTGTAAACTCTTTTTTTTTTTTTTTTTTTTTAAATCTTTCTGAATTTTTACCAGAATAGGCCTCCAGAAGAATCTTCTCAGTGCATCCAGGAGCTCAATGAGCTCTTTTAATCTGCAGTCTCAGGTCTTTATTAGTTTTGAGGAACTTTACTTCTATGATTTATCTGTTGCATCTTCTCATTTTAGAACTGCTATTATGTGCATATTAGTTCTTCAGGAGGAGCTATCCCCCCCACTTATATTTTCTCACAAGATCTCCATCTCTTTGTAATGTTGCTCTGTTTTGAGATATTTCTTTTTTCTTTTTTTTTTTTTTTGAGACGGAGTCTCGCTCTGTCGCCCAGGCTGGAGTGCAGTGGCCGGATCTCAGCTCACTGCAAGCTCCGCCTCCCGGGTTCACGCCATTCTCCTGCCTCAGCTTCCCGAGTAGCTGGGACTACAGGCGCCCGCCACCTCGCCCGGCTAGTTTTTTTGTATTTTTTAGTAGAGACGGGGTTTCACCGTGTTTGCCAGGATGGTCTCGATCTCCTGACCTCGTGATCCGCCCGTCTCAGCCTCCCAAAGTGCTGGGATTACAGGCTTGAGCCACCGCGCCCGGCCGTTTTGAGATATTTCTTGTGCTTTATCTCCCAGACTAATCTGAGTCTCAGTCGAGGCCCTACTGGCTTTTAATTCTTTTTTTTTTTTTTTGAGACGGAGTCTTGCTCTGTCGCCCAGGCTGGAGTGCAGTGGCCGGATCTCAGCTCACTGCAAGCTCCACCTCCTGGGTTCACGCCATTCTCCTGCCTCAGCCTCCCCAGTAGCTGGGACTACAGGCGCCCGCCACCTCGCCTGGCTAATTTTTTTGTATTTTTAGTAGAGACGAGGTTTCACTGTGTTAGCCAGGATGGTCTCGATTTCCTGACCTCGTGATCCGCCTGTCTCGGCCTCCCAAAGTGCTGGGATTACAGGCTTGAGCCACCGTGCCCAGCCTGGCTTTTAATTCTTAATGGAATTTCTTAGAACTAAAATAATCAGGTACTTTAGCTCTGAAAGGTCATTTCTTTCTTCTTTTCTTTTCTTTGTTTTTTGTTTTGTTTTGTTTTTTGTTTGTTTGTTTGTTTTTTGAGACAGAGTTTCACTCTTGTAGCCCAGGCTGGAGTGCAATGGTGTGATCTCGGCTCGTTGCAACCTCCGCCTCCCAGGTCAAGCTATTCTCTTGCCTCAGCCTCCCAGGTAGCTGGGATTACAGGTTCACGCCACCACGCCCGGTTAATTTTTGTATTTTTAGTAGAGACTGGGTTTCACCATGTTGGCCAGGCTGGTCTTGACCTCAGGTGATCTGCCCGCCTCGGCTTCCCAAAGTGTTGGGATTACAGGCGTGAGCCACTGCGCCCAGCATGAAAGGCCATTTCTATGCTGTATTTGGATTTCCTTAAGGTCTCCTGCTTATTACTGTTTTTAGTTCAGAGATGCCCCTCTCTGCTTCAGCACTGTGGGTTCTGATTTCTCTGTCGGCTCCTCCTGTGTCTGGGTGCTGGGGCCCCTTCAGTGGGGTGGTTAATCCTTTTGGTCAGTCACTTGGTCAGTCAAATCTGCTTGGTGATGCTTTCCTACATGGGTAAGTCCTCAGGTAGAAGCAGGCGGAACAGCCTCTGCTGCCATGGGCTTGGGACCTAGGAGCTGGCAAACTTCTGTTGGGGCTCAGAAAACAGTACCCCAAAATGAAGCCCTGATCTGCAGCCTCAGAAGCAAAAGCTTTTCCCTGACCCTCCCCTGTCCTCCTGCCTCGAAGTCCCGCTCTTCCCCCGAGGCCAGCCATAGAAACTAGAATTCCTCTTCTCCAAGGCAGGTCATAGAAACCAGAACCCCTTTTCCCAAAGCCAGCCATAAAACCTAAAAATATGACTCAATTTCCCCTCCATCTTTCTGTGTCAAAACTGGCCATTGAAAAATGGCCCACCTTGTTTCACTGCGGCTCATAAGACCCCCATTCCAGAGCGGGTCCTGCCCCACACCCTGAAGGAAGCAATTCTGCTCAGAGAAGCCAAGCAGAATCCAGGTGGACAGGCCTTGCCATCTCTTCACACTGATTCCCACTCAGTCCAGCCACATTAGGTGATTTTTTTTTTTTTAGATGGAGTCTCGCTCTGTTGCCCAGTCTGGAGTGCAGTGACACAATCTCTGCTCACTGCAACCTCTGCCTCCCAGGTTCAAGAGATTCTCCTGCCTCAGCTTCCTGAGTAGCTGGGATTACAGGTGTGCGCCACCACGACCAGCTAATTTTTGTATTTTTTATTAGACACAGAGTTTCACCATGTTGGCCAGGCTGGTCTCGAACTCCTGACCTCAGGTGATCTGCCCGCCTCAGCCTCCTAAAGTGCTGGGACTACAGGTGTGAGCCACCACGCCCGACCTAGGTCATACTCTTTTTGTCCAGTTATATTTCTACACAGCTGTCCATAGTTTGTTAAATATAAGCATAAAAATAGACAATTTCCCCTGTATCTTTTGGTCTTCCTTCAAAAGGCCTCTCTATCTATACGTTAGATAAATTTATATGCCTTTTCTCCTATTAATTTGCCTTTTGTGAGTTGACTTTTCAGAGGACCTACATTTTGGTGTGGCGAGCAGGGTCACCAAAGCTGCTCTGCTCTCCTGGAAGCCACAGAAAAGGGAACCCAGGAACGAGATCAGCTGGCAAAAGGGCAAGAATTTCTTACCAGTTAGGGTCCTAGCCTCTCTCTCTGTGCAGTATCATTGGGTGAATGGTAAAAATCACTGTTTATTGCTTCTGCAAGGTTTTCGTTAATGGGAGTAAAATATTTGTGGGTGGCTAGTCTTGATATCTGGTGTGCCTTTCCCTTCCTCCCTCCCTGTCTCCCTCCTTTCCTTCCTTCCTTCCTTCCTTCCTTCCTTCCTTTTCTTTTTTTTTTTTCAGAGTCTTGCTGTGTTGCCCAGGCTGGAGTGCAATGGCACAATCTCGGCTCTCTGCAACCTCCCCTCCCAGGCTCAAGCAATTCTCATGCCTCAGCCTCCAGGGTAGCTTGTGCCGCCACGCACAGCAAATTTTTTTTTTTTTTGTATTTTTGGTAGAAGTAGGGTTTTGCTATGTGGTCCAGGCTGGTCTCAAACTCCTGGCCTCCAGTGAGCTGCCCACCTTGGCCCCCCAAAGTGTTGGGATTACAGGTGTGAGCCACCATGCCCAGCCTGGTGTGCCTTTTCTTCTTCTTTTTTTTTGAGTCGAGGTCTCACTCTGTCACCAGGCTGAATTGCTGTGATCACAGCCCACTGCAGCCTCAAAATCCTGAGCTCAAGCAATCTTCCTGCTTCAGCCTCCCAAGTAGCTGGGACTACAGGCGTGTGCCACCATGTCTGGCTAATTTTATTTTTGTTTCTTTGTAGAGATGAGAGCTCCCTATGTTGCCCAGGCTAGTCTAGATTAGAACTCCTGGGCTCAAGGGATCCTCTTGACTTGGCCTCCCAAAGAGCTGGGATTATAGGTACGAGCCACTGCACCCGGTCCCATGGTTTTTTGCTTGCTTTACCTATCTATTGGTGCATAACAAATTAGCTCAAGCTGTAATAGCCTAAACCATCTCTGATGGTTTCCAGGAGTCAGGAATTCAGGTCTCTGCTATACATGTCTGGGACCTCAGCTGGAAGACCCAAAGGCTGGGGCTGGGGTCATCTGAAGGCACAGTCATGTACAGGTCCAGCTGTCAGGATGGCTTCATAATTTGTGGTTTTCAGCGAACAGTGAAACACAGGGCCCTGGTTAAGAAATGATGAAGAATGTACTGGGGGTAGAGATGGAGAGTGATTAGGAATGGAAATGGAATGTAGTGATGTTTGCACAAGTCTGTGAACAAACCATTGAATGGTTCACTTTCAATGGGTGAATTTTATAATATATGCATTATATCTCAATAAAGCTGTTTACAGATTACGAAGAATTTCAAAATGGTGATAGCAGAGTATTTAAATGGGCCAGGGGCCCTTCTTAGCACACGGCTCTGTGCCTGATACCAGGCCACACGTCTGTGAAGCCTGCCCACTGCTGTCAGCTGAGGGCCTAGTTCAAAGTATCAACCAGAGCAGCCCCACAGTCTCCCCATGAGCTCTGGGCTTCCTCCCAGCATGGCGGCCAAAACAGAGAGAGACAGACAGAGACAGAGAAGCCAGTATCCTTTTTTTTTTGAAACAGGATCTCACTCTGTCACCCACGCTGGAGTACGATGGTGTAATTATGACTCACTGTAGCCTCGAACTCCTGGGCTCAAGCGATCCTCCCACCTCAGCCTGCTGAGTAGCTGGAACCACAGGCACTCACCACCACGCCCGGCTAATTTTTTAATTTTTACTTTTCTTTTTTTTTTTTTTTTTTTTTTTTTTTTTTTTTTTTTTTTTTGAGACGGAGTCTCGCTCTGTCCCCCAGGCTGGAGTGCAGTGGCCGGATCTCAGCTCACTGCAAGCTCCGCCTCCTGGGTTTACGCCATTCTCCTGCCTCAGCCTCCCGAGTAGCTGGGACTACAGGCACCAGCCACCTCGCCCGGCTAGCTTTTTATATTTTTTAGTAGAGATGGGGTTTCACCGTGTTAGCCAGGATGGAATTTTTACTTTTCATAGAGGCAGGGTCTCCTTGTGTGGGCCAGGCTGGTGTTGAACTTCGGGGCTCAAGCAATCCTTCCACCTTGACCTCCCAAAGTGCTGGGATTCCAGGCATGAGCCCCAGTGTCCGGTCCCCTACCCCTTTTATCCCCAGCTTTTAAAGTCACATAGCATCATTTCTACCACATTCTACTCATCAAAAGAAAGTCACTAAGTCTGGCCTGCATTCAAGGGGGAAGGAAATTAGACTCTGTCTTTTAAAGAGAGGAGTTTCAAAGAAATTTTTGATATATTTGAAACTGCCACATTGGTCTTCATATCTAGGCTAAGTGATGTTTCGTGGTCTCCTGCCAGCACATAGGAGACAAAGTCCCATGTGAATTTTCTTGCCAGGCCCCACAGAAACCAAGGCTGCATTTACACTGTGGCACCCAACTCCGGAAGAACAAGCAGGCTAAAACCAGATGGGGAAGGAAGTCTTGTTTCAGGCGTTTTTTCCTCCCATCTGAATTCCCCTTCTGTAATTTTTTCTTTTTTTTTGAGACGGAGTCTTGCTCTGTCACCCAAGCTGGACTGCAGTGGCGCGATCTCGGCTCACTGCAAGCTCTGCCTCCTGGGTTCATACCATTCTCCCGCCTCAGCCTCCTGAGTAGCTGGGACTACAGGCACCCACCACCACATCTGGCTAATTTTTGTATTTTTAGTAGAGACAGGGTTTCACCATGTTGGCCAGGATGGTCTTGATCTCTTGACCTCATGATCCGCCTGCCTCGGCCTCCCAAAGTGCTGGGATTACAGGTTTGAGGCACCACACCCAACCCTACTTCTGTAATTTTTCTAATCCTTTTGTGGCATTTCTTCATTTAAAAAAATAAATTATGACTCTAGAGATAGATCTACTGGTGTTTGCTGGGGGTAGGGAAAGGGATGAATGGGGAATGAATGATTGCCAGTGGGCAGAGAGTTTCTTTTTGGGGTGATGAAAAAGTTCTGAAATTAGATAGTCATGGTGATTGTACAAGCTTGTGGATATACTAAAAATGAGTGAATAGTATACTTTAAAAGAGTGAATTTGGCCAGGTGCAGTGGCTCACACTGGTAATCCCAGCACTTTGGGAGGCTGAGGTGGGAGGATTGCTTGAGCCTAGGAGTTTGAGATCAGACTGGGCAACATAGCAAGACTCTGTCTCAACAAAATTACAAAAATTAGTCAGGCATGGTGGCGTGTGCCTGTAATCCCAGTTACTCAGGAGGCTGAGGCAGGAGAATCACTGGAGCCTGGGAGGCACAGGCTGCAATGAGCCGTGATTGCACCACTGCACTCCAGCCTGGGTGACAGAGCAAGACCCTGTTTCAAAAAAAGAAAAAAGTGAATTTATTGCTTCTGGGCCTCTTGGCTAAGATCAAGTGTAGTATTTGCTTTTAGTAGTTGTCTGCTGTTGTCTGAATCTGTCCCCTCTTCCTCCCAAATTTACCTTTTGAAATCCTAACCCTTTAAATGATAGGATTAGGAGGTAGGGCCTTTGAGAGATGATCGGGTCATCAGGGTGCAGCCCTTATGAATGGGATCCATGCCCTAATCCAAGAGGCCTCCAGAGAGCTCACTTCTCCCTTGTGCTGTGTGAGAACACAGAGAGGAAATCTATGCACCAGGTGGCAGGTCCTCACCATCCTCCTCGGACACTGAATCTGCTGCCGCCTTGATCTTGAACTTCCAGCTTCCACAACTGTGGGAAATGAACTATTGTTTGTAAGCCACACAGTCCATGGTACTGTGTCATGGCAGTCCTGGCAGACTAAGACAGTGTTCTCGGCTGAATTGTGATTGACAGCTCAATGGTATGGTCCTGGGGGAGCCGTGTGGTGTCTTGGTTTCTCCAAGAACCCCTCAGGTTGCTAGGACTCCGGTCCACATTTGAAGCCATCTCCCACCCAAGGACGCCTGGTCACCACAGCCAGCGTGCAGCCAGAAACCAGGGACCTCCCTGTGGCCACTAGAATTGGTGGATCTATCACTCGTGGGATTTCTCAGGCTTTGCTTTTGCAATTAGTTGGTTCTCCTCAATTGCATTCTGTTTCACTCTGTTGGTAATAGAGGACTGACCGCAGGCAGTGGTGATGACAGGGTAAGTCTTGACTTAGCTCTTAGCGAGAGAAGCATGCAGGGCATTGGCAGAAGTTGGAATTGGTGAGCCCAGCCCTGTCCCTCTCAGACCCTCCAGGCATGTGTCTAAGAGAAAGTCTCCTGCGTGTAAGAAAGTGTTCTACAGGCAAAGATGACTTTTTTTTTTTAAATCATTTTGTCTGTCACCCAGGCTGGAGTGCAGTGGTGCAATCTTGGCTCACTGCAACCTCTGTCTCCTGGGTTCAAGCAATCCTTTTTTTTTTTTTGAGACAGAGTCTTGCTCTATCACCCAGGCTGGAGTGCAGTGGTGCGATCTCGGCTCACTGCAAGCTCCGCCTCCCGGGTTCACACCATTCTCCTGCCTCAGTCTCCCAAGTAGCTGGGACTACAGGCGCCTGTCACTACGCCTGGCTAATTTTTTGTATTTTTAGTAGAGACGGGGTTTCACCATGTTAGCCAGGATGATCTCGATCTCCTGACCTCGACTTAGCCTCCCAAAGTGCTGGGATTACAGGCATGAGCCACCATGTCCGGCCTCAAACAATTCTTGTGCTCAGCTTCCTGCGTAGCTGGGATTACAGGCATGCACCACCACTCCTGGCTAATTGTTGTATTTTTAGTAGAGACGGGGTTTCGCCATGTTGGCCAGGCTGGTCTTGAAATCCTGACCTCAAGTGATCCACCTGCCTCAGCCTCCCGAAGTGCTGGGATTACAGGTATGAGCCACCATGCCCAGCCCCAATTTTGCTTAAGGAGGAATTTTATAGTAGATGAATTAATATCTCAATGGAAAAAAATATCAGAAGCTCCAAGAGCTGAAACACTCGTAGGCCTCTCTCACTCTCTTTGGGTTCTCAGAACCCACCCAAAGAGTGGTCAAGCCAGAATTTCAACCCAGAGACATCTGATTCCAAAGGCCACTTTTCTTCACCTCTGCCAGCCAGAGAGTGAATGGTCATGTAGCCTGGGAGTGAAAGCCATGCTGAGGGGTTTGAACTTTTTGTTGTTGTTGATAATTGAAGGGTTTTGAGGCAGAAAAGAAACATAATTCAGTTTTTGTTTTAGAAAGATGGAGCTGGGCATGGTAGCTCATGCCTGTAATCCCAGAACTTTGGGAGCCCAGGGCAGGGAGGATCATGTGAAGCCAGGAGCGTGAGACCAGCCTGGCAATACCAGGAGACCCCATCTCTTAGAAAAACTAAAAAAAGCAAAGAAAGATAATTCTTTGGAGCTTTATGTGAATATTCTTTGTTAGACATAATAACAGATAATATTGAGGAGAGTTTTTTTCTCGGTTGGCTATAATAATTTTTGCAGTTTTGTTTAAAAAATTTTTGCTACAGGCTGGGCACAGTGACTCACACCTGTAATCCCAGCACTTGGGAGGCCAAGGCGGGTGGATCATTTGAGGTCAGGAGTTTGAGACCAGCCTGGCCAACATAGTGAAAACCTGGATCTACTAAAAAAAACAAAAACAAAAACAAAACAAACAAACAAAAAAATTAGCCAGGTGTGGTGGTGGGCGCCTGTAATCCCAGCTACTCGGGAGGCTGAGGCAGGAGAATCACTTGAACCCAGCCGGCAGAGGTTACAGTAAGCTGGGATCATGCTGCTGCACTCCAGCCTGGGTGACAAAGCAAGACTCCGTCAAAAAAATTTTTTTTGGCCGGGCATGGTAGCTCACGCCTATAATCCCAGCACTTCGGGAGGCTGAGGCGAGCAGATCACGAGGTCAAGAGATCGAGACCATCCTGGCCAACGTGATGAAACCCTAGGTATCTCTACTAAGAATACAAAAATTATGGCCGGGTGTGGTGGCTCATGCCTGTAATCCCAGCACTTTGGGAGGCCGAGGTGGGTGGATTACCTGAGGTCAGGAGTTCGAGACCAGCCTGACCAAAATGGAGAAATTCCATTTCTACTAAAAATACAAAATTAGCTGGGTATGGTGGCGCATACCTGTAATCCCAGCTACTCGGGAGGCTGAGGCAGGAGAATCGCTTGAACCCGGGAGGCAGAGGTTGCAGTGAGCCGAGACTGCACCACTGCACTCCAGCCTGGTGACAGAGTGTGTATATATATATACAGCTCACAAACAGCAGGGGAAAATAAAAAATAATTTTTTAAAAAATTAATTTTTTTTTTGCAGGGGAGATAGGGTCTCACTCTGTCTCCCAGGCCAAGTGCAGTGGTGCAATCATAGCTCACTGTATCCTAAACCTCCTGAGCTCAAGCAATCCTCCCACCTCAGTCTCTCAAAGTGCTGAGATTATAGGCATGAGCCTGGCTGAAATCTTGACTGAAATATCAGTGTTCAGCCTCTATGGGAACCCTAGAGACCAGTGTGATTTTTTTTTTATCTCCTCACTTTTTAAATTTTTTAATTATTTCATTTCATTTCATTTCATTGAGACGGGGTCTCACTCTGTCACCCAGGCTACAGTGCAATCATAGCTAACTGCAGCCTTGGCCTCCCTCCCCACCATCAGCTCAAGCGATCCTCCCATCTCAACCCCTCATGTAGTTGAGACCACAGCTGTGCACCACCATGCCTACCTAATGTTGTTTTATTTTCAGAAGAGACAAGATCTCACTGTATTGCTCAGGCTGGTCTCAAATTCCTGAGCTCAAGGAATCCTCCTGCCTTGGCCTCCCAAAGTGCTGGGATTACGAGCATGAACCATCTCGCCTGGCCAAAAAGATGTGTTTTTTTAAATGGATTTTGTGATTTGTTTTCATCATTAAACAAAAGGTCGATGGAAAGAGAAGCAGCAGTTGGGCAATGTTTGCCTATGAAAAAAGTCAATCTGTCCTTAATGTTCTTCTACTTTTTCTGAAGTTGAATTTCTCTGCTGTGCAGGCACAGCAGGCTTTCTGTAAAATTCTATTCAAATTTACAGGCGATAAGTGGTTTTTAAATAAACACATAGGGTGTTCCAACTGAGCTCTGAAACCTCTGGCTGAGGCATTTAAGCAAGATGGTCAGACGCTCTAAGAGTCTGCCCAGGCCATAGCACAGTTCTACAGACCTAGGGGCTTAATCCACAGAAATGGACTTTCCCACAGTTCTGAAGACTCCAAGTCTGCAATAAGTTGTTGGCAGCGTGGTTTCTTCTGAGGCCTCTCTCCTTGGCTTGTAGATGGCCGTCTTCTTCCTGAGTCCTCACTTGGTCATCCCTCTGGGTGTGTCTGTGTCCTGACCCTCTCTTCTCATAAGGACATCAGCCATTCTGGATTAGGGCCCACCCTAATGACCTCAATTTAACTCAATTCCCCTTTAAAGTCCCTGCCTCCAAATATAGTCACATTCTGAGATGCTGGGGTTCTTCTTCATCTCTGTAATTTTATCTTTTTAAGAATATTATGTAAGTAAAATTATATAGTATGTAACTTCTTGAAATTGGCCTTTTTTCCAGCCTGGGCAATATGGCAAAATCCCGTTTCTACAAAAATGCCATGATGGTGCCACTGCACTCCAGCCTGGGCAACAGAGTGAGACCTTGTCTCAAAAAAAAAAAAAAAAAAAAAACCCAAGAAAACAAAAGCCTGTTTTTTTCCCCACTCAGCATAGTATTTATTTATTTATTTATTTTTGAGACAAGATCTCACTCTGTCGTCCAGGCTAGAGTGCAATGGTGCAATCTCAGCTCACTGCAACATCTGCCTCCCAGGTTCAAGTGATTCTCCTACCTCAGCCTCCCGAGTGGCTGGGATTGCAGGCACCTGCCACCCCACCCAGCTAATTTTTTTGGTATTTTTAGTAGAGACGGGGTTTCACTATGTTGGACAGGCTGGTCTCAAACTCCTGACCTCTGGTGATCCACCTGCCTCGGCCTCCCGAAATGCTGATATTACAGGCGTGAGCCACCACACTCCTGGCATCCACTCAGCATAATTTAATGCTTTAAGATCCATCCAAGTATGGCCGGGCATGGTGCTGTTATCCCAGCACTTTGGGAGGCTTAGGCAGACAGATCACCCAAGGTCAGGAGTTCGCAACCAGCATGGCCAACGTGGTGAAACCCCATCTCTACTAAAAATACAAAAAAATAGCCAGGCATAGTGATGGATGCCTGTAATCCCAGCTACTCAGGAGGCTGAGGCAGGAGAATCACTTGAGCCCAGGAGGCAGAGTTTGTAGTGAGCCAAGATTGTACCATTGCACTCTAGCCTGGACAACAAGAGCGAGACTCCATCTCAAAAAAAAAAAAAAAAAAAAAATCCATCCAAGTTGCTGCCTGTACCAATAATTTATTTCTTTTTTATTGCTAAGTAGGATCCCATGGTATGAACCTACTAGTTTGTTTAACGATTCACCCATTGAAGGACATTTGCAGAACCTTCTTTTAAAACTAAGCAACGCTGTGTGCAGTGGCTCACTTACAAGTGACCTGCCCGCCTTTGTGGTTCGCTTGAGCTCAGGAGTTCCAGACCAGCGTGGGCAACATGGCAAAACCCCTTCTCTACTAAAGATATACAAAATTAGCCAGACTTGGTGGTGTGCACCTGTAGTCCCAGCTACTCGGGAGGCTGAGGTGGGAGGGTAGCCTGAGCCTGGGAAGTTGAGGCTTCAGTGAGCTGTGATCTTGCCACTGCACTCCAGCCTCGGTGACAGAGCGAGATTCTGTCTCAAAGCAAACAAACAAAAAACAAAGTGAAAGTGTTATAGATACATCTGAAGCCTCCCTCCATGCCACTTCGCTCCCTGGTATTCCTCTGCAGAAGTAATTTCTATTTCCATGATTTGTATGTGTTATTACACATCCATGTTTCCAAAAACAATGTATGGCTTTGTTTCACATGTTTTAAGTATTTATAGATATGTTACCAGATTGTATGTGTCTTCTGGCAACTTGCTTTTTGCTCTAGATGTTATGCTCAAGTTTTAGTCCTGTTAATGCAAGTAACCGTGGTTCATTTTTCTTCACTGCTATAGTGTATTCCATTGAGCGACTGTATCTATTCCCCTACTAATGGACATTTAGGTTGTTTCTTGTTGTTGTTGTTGTTGTTGTTTACTGTAAAAATGTTCTCTCTCTCTCTCTCTCTTTTTCTTCAGAGTTTTGCTCTTGTCGTCCAGGCTGGAGTGCAGTGACACATCTTGGCTCACTGCAACCTCCACCTCCTGGGTTCAAGTGAGTCTCCTGCCTCAGCCTCCCGAGCAGCTGGGATTACAGGCCCACGCCACCCGCCTGGCTAATTTTTGTATTTTTAGTAGAGACGGGGTTTCACCATGTTGGCCAGGCTGTCTGGTCTTGAACTCCTGACCTCAGGTGATCCACCCACCTCAGCCTCCCAGAGTGCTGGGATTATAGGCATGAGCCACTGCACCCAGACACAATGACCATCTTTGACCTGCCTCCTTACGAAGTGGTACCTTCTTTAGAAAGGTAAGAACCTTGAACTAGGAAGAAAAGGGTCAACCTGCCGTGAGATCTGAGAAGGGAAACAGCATTTGGGCATCCACTAAGTTCTGGGCATCGTGCCAGGCAGCTTAAGTATATGATCACAGCCTCGGCTTGGGAGGGGCCTTAGGGCCTAATGAACAGCCTGTTACAGCCTAGGACATCCTGGGAAGTTCTGGAAATACTGACTCCAAGCAGGTCAAGGTATTTGCCCTACTTTTTCCAGTTCAAGTTGTGTATCTCTCACTTTATACGTTCTCAGAACTTTAAAAGCAAAGACCGTGGAGTCAGACTGCCTGTATTTATTCACCGGGTTCGTCACGTACCAGTTGTATGAATTTGGACAAGTTACTCAAACTTTCTGGGCTTCAAGTTACTCAAACTTTCTGGGCTTCAATTCCCTTATCTGTGAAGTCAGAAATAGCACCTAGCCCATAATGTTATTGAAATGATTAAATGAGATCATCTATGTAAAACACTTAGAGCTGCGTCTAACAGACACCACAGTGCAAATCTCAGCTATAATAATCGATGATGGCTGGGTGCAGTGGCTCACACCTGTAATCCCAGCACTTTGAGTGGCCAAGGCAGGAGGATTGCTTGAGCCCAGGAGTTCAAGACCAGCCTGGGCAACACAGTGAGATCCCATCTCTAAAAAAAAAAAATACAATAACAACAACAACAAAATCAATGAAATGAAATTAAACATTAAAAAAATCATAATAATTGATGGTGATCAAACGATGATCATGTTGAATACAGCCTCTCTCCAACCGTGTGTACATCTTTGCGTTCATGTTGCTTTACCAAAATCTAAACCAGGCAATATCATTTTCCTACTCCAGCATCGTATATCTTTTTTCTTAACTTTAATTATTATTATTTTTTTTTGAGATGGAGTTTCGCTCTTGTTGCCCAGACTGGAGTGCAGTGGCACGATCTTGGCTCACTGCAACCTCCGCCTCCTGGGTTCAAGCAATTCTACCACTTCAGCCTCCTGAGTAGCTGGGATTACAGGCATGTGCCACCACACCTGGCTAGTTTTGTTTTGTTTTGTTTTGTTTTGTTTTGTTTTGTTTTGAGACGGAATCCCGCTTTGTCGCCCAGACTGGACTGCAGTGGCCGGATCTCAGCTCACTGCAAGCTCCGCATCCCGGGTTCCCGCCATTCTCCTGCCTCAGCCTCCCGAGTAGCTGGGATTACAGGCGTCCGCCACCTCACCCGACTAGTTTTTTGTATTTTTTTTTAGTAGAGATGGGGTTTCACCATGTTAGCCAGGATGGTCTCGATCTCCTGACCTCGTGATCTGCCCGTCTCGGCCTCCCAAAGTGCTGGGATTACAAGCTTGAGCCACTGCGCCCAGCCTAATTTTGTATTTTTTTAGTAGGGACGGGGTTTCACCATGTTGGTCAGGCTGGTCTTGCACTCCTGACCTTAAGTGATCCACCCACCTGGGCCTCCCAAAGTGCTGGGATTACAGGCGTGAGCCACTGTGTGCAGCCTATGATGTATTTTGTTAGCATGCTGAAAAGAAATCAACTGTTTTTCAACCTGAGGATGTCAGTTGGTCAGTTCACTTTCTCTTCTTTTCCGAGTTGCATTGAGAACATCCTGTACTGTTCCTAGCACCTGCTGATAGATGGAAATCCTGGTCTGGGTGCGGCCAGAGCTCCGGGTGTATCAATATTTGTTAAGAGCTCAGAAGCGCTTGGCTTTCATGGGACAGGGCCGTGGGATTGTGGACTATAGGTCAGGCCTGATGTTTGAAATGCCACACACAAACTCCTTCTCGCTGAAGACAGAGGGTGGCCAAATGTTAAATTTGAGCCCAAAGAGAATCCAGCACTGGTTGCAAAATACCCCTGTCTCTTTTGTCACAGAAGACAAGCAACAGTGAACAGAACTTCACGGCCAGGTACGAGCTTCAGCCAAGCCTCCCAAGGAGTATTTCTTTGCCCTGAGCTTATTAAGCAATATATAAGTAACAGAAGGCTGGGCATGGTGGCTCACGCCTGTAAATCCCAGCACTTTGGGAGGCCAAGGTGATCGGATCACGAGGTCAAGAGATCGAGACCATCCTGGCCAACATGGTGAAACCCCATCTCTACTAAAAATACAAAAATTATTTTGTATTTTTATGGTATGGTGGTGCACGCCTGTAGTCCCAGCTACTCAGTAGACTGAGGCAGGAGAATCGTTTCAACCCGGGAGGTGGAACGTGCAGTAAGCAGAGATCGCGCCACTGCACTCCAGTCTGGTGGCAGAGAAAGACTCCATCTCAAAAAAAAAAAAAAAAAGTAACAGAGACTTTAATTCTCCAGGAAGGCCTTCCAAAGGGTTCCAGAACACACATTTGGAGGTCTACAGATGGATGGGCCTGGGACAGAGAGAACCCCATCATTTCCTGAAAGTTGATTGATTACCTCTCTGTTCTTTGAAGACCACAGTTTTGTAGCATGGCAAGTTATTTATTTATTTATCTATTTATTTTTAATTTTTGAGACAGGGTCTGGCTCTGTCACTCAGGCTAAAGTGCAGTGGCTTGATCACAGCTCACTGAAGCCTCAACCTCCCAGGCTCAAGCAGTCCTCCCACCTCAGCCTCCCAAACAGCTGGAACCACGGGTGCCTGCCACCATGCTTGACTAATTTTTGTTTGTTTGTTTGTTTTGGTAGAGGAGAGGTCTTGTTCTGTTGCCCAGATTACTCTCAAGCTCCGGGCCAGACTCAGAGACTCACGCCTGTAATCTCAGAACTTTGGGAGGCTAAGGCAGTCAGATCTGTTGAGCCCAGGAGTTCAAGACCAGCCTGGGCAGCAAAGCAGAATCCTGTTTCTACAAAAAATACAAAAATTAGCCCAGCGCAGTGGTGTGCACCTGTAGTCCCGGCTACTTGGGACGCTGCAGTGAGAGGATTGCTTGAGCCTGGGAGGCGGAGGTTGCAGTGAGCTGAGATCATGCCACTGCACTCCAGCCTGGGTGTCACAGTAAAACTGCATCTCAAGAAGGAAAAAAAAAGTGCCGAACTCCTGGCCTCAAGTGATCCTCCTGCCTCAGCCTCCCGAAGTGCTGGGATTACACATGTGAGCCACCAGTAATTTTGGAAGCAAGAGAATTGAGATAGGCTCCACTGAAAGCCCAGACGTGCTTGTGAAATAGAGGGTGATCTCAAACATTATTCAAGGAGCACCTGATAGACAGCATGCCTTCGCACCAACAGCAGCTGAAAAAATGCCCTTGGCGTGGCCACAGAGACTAAGATGGCCTTGAGACTCTGCCTTCTTAGCAATGCCCAGGCCAAGGAGCTGAGCTGGCCGTGCCCTGCACCTTCTGGGGCCTCCTATGGTTCTGTGGACCCAGTCCTGCACCCCCCTGCCATCATGGTTCACCAGGCCTCACCCCACAGCCACCCAGTGCCCCTGCAAGAAGATAGGGATATTCACACCTGCCCAGCCACCCCAGGACCCCCTGGGCCCAAGCTTGGAGTGGCTGCAGAAACTGTGAGCCCCTCCGTTGTTAGGGAGGAGGTCCCTTCACCTGTGGCTCCCAGTAATAGTGTGAAAACAAATGACAAATAAAATATCCTTTATGGCCGGGCACAGTGGCTCATGCCTGTAATCCCTTTATGGCCAGGCACGGTGGCTCATGCCTGTAATTCCTTTTATGGCTGGGCGCAGTGGCTCATGCCTGTAATCACTTTGGGAGGCCGAGGTGGGTGGATCGCCTGAGGTCGGGAGTTCGAGACCAGCCTGGCTAACATGGCAAACCCCGTCTCTACTAAAAATACAAAAATTAGCCAGGTGTGGTGGCGGGCGCCTGTAATCCCAGCTACTCAGGAGGCTGAAGCAGGAGAATTGCTTGAACCCGGGAGGCAGAGGTTGCAGTGAGCCAAGATTGTGTCACCGGCCTCCCGCCTGGGTGACAGACCAAGACTCCATCTCAACAAAAAACAAAAAATCAAACAAAAAAACCCTTTAGGCAGCTGCAGCGTGACTATTGCCTTTATGATCCTTTTAATGAAGAGTGATGTGGATCAACGGGTTCTCAGGTGAGAATCTGGGAGGCACAGGCGTTCAGAGCTTGAGTCTCATTCATGGTTAGGAGCTGGGGGGGGAGCTGGACGCTAGTCCTTAAGCCCAAGCCTGGCTTAATCCTCTCTTTCCATAAGAACTGCTGCCCTCTCTCCAGTTCCTTCCTCTTTCTACTTGTAATTTTTTGCTCAAGCTCATCTGAAGTATGTTTCAGGTACTCGCATCCCTCAGGACCTTGAGTTAAGCAACCGTATTAAGACATCGTGCCACTATAATGAGGGAAAAAAGTGGAATTTCCTTCTCAGGAAGTTTGCCAGTAACATGAATAGTCTCAGCCTCAATCATCAAAGAATTTCATCAGAATTTCAGTTCCAGTTTGAAGAAATTGCCAATTTGAACCAAAAGATGGGTGTGCAGATGGCAACCCGTAGCCCTTGGTTGGTAAATGGTCAATTTCTAGTCAATGGTGGCTCCACCAAACACCACCCATGTCCAGGACTTCTCAGATGACCAATTCCTCACCTCAATCTCTGATTACAGAAGGAAAGTGGGGAAAGAAAGGGGTTAGGTGGTTGACAGACCATCTGCAAAGACAACTGCTATAGTTAGCAGCAAGGCCAGTGGATTGATAGATTGTAATAAGAAAGTGTTTTGAAAATGAAACCTGGCCGGGCGCGGTGGCTCAAGCCTGTAATCCCAGCACTTTGGGAGGCCGAGACGGGTGGATCACGAGGTCAGGAGATCGAGACCATCCTGGCTAACACGGTGAAACCCCGTCTCTACTAAAAATACAAAAAAAAAACTAGCCGGGCGAGGTGGCGGGCGCCTGTAGTCCCAGCTACTCCGGAGGCTGAGTCAGGAGAATGGCGTAAACCCGGGAGGCAGAGCTTGCAGTGAGGTGAGATCCGGCCACTGCACTCCAGCCTGGGCGACAGAGCGAGACTCCGCCTCAAAAAAAAAAAAAAAGAAAATGAGACCAAATGTCATCTGAAGGATTTGCGATGTGTCTGTGCCTGAATGTGGGGTACCATTTAGATCCTCCTATAACAACCCAGTAGCTTCTCCTTACCCACTACCTAGAGCTGATTTATGAAGACAAGGGAATTGCAATAGAGAAAGTTTAATTCACGCAGAGCTAGCTGTATGGGAGACTGACATTTTATTATGACTCAAATCAGTCTCCTCAAAAACTCAAGGACTGGAAGGGAGGATTTGAGACAAGGTTTCTGTCTCCCCGGCTAGAGTGCAGTGGCATGTTCACAGCTCACTGCAACCTTGACTTCCTGGGCTCAAGTGATCCTCCCACTTCAGCCTCCTGAGTAGCTGGGACCACAGGTGCCCACCACTGTGCCTAGTTAATTTTTGCATTTTTGTAGAGACAGCATTTTGCCAGTTTCCAGGCTGGTCTGAAACTCCTGGACTCAAGCAATCTGCCTGTCTTGGCCTCCCACAGTGCTGGAATTATAGACATGAGCCACTGTGCCCAGCTGGATCTGTTTTTTGTTTTTTTGGTTTTTTGGTTTTTTTTTTTTTTGAGATAGAACCTTGCTGTGTCACCCAAGCTGGAGAGCAGTGGCACGATCTCAGCTCATTGCAACCTCTGCCTCCCGGGTTCAAGTGATTCTCCTACCTTAGCCTCCCAAGTAGTTTGGACTACAGGCTTATGCCACCACACCTGGCTAATTTTTGTGTTTATGTAGAGATGGAGTTTCGCCATGTTGGCCAGGCTGGTCTCGAACTTCTGACCTCAGGTGATCCACCCGCCTCAGCCTCCCAAAGTGCTGGGATTACAGGCATGAACCACTGCGCCCGGCCTGGATCTGGGTTTTTAAGGATAACTTGGCCGATAGGGGTTCAGAAAGTGGGGAGTGCTGATTGGTCAGATTGGAGATGAAATCACAGGGAGTCAAAGATGTCCTCTTGTCCTGAGTCAGTTCCTGGGTGAGGGCCACAAGACCAGATGAGCCAGTTTATCCATCTGGGTGGTGCCAGCTGATCCATCAAGCACAGGGTCTGCAAAATATCTCAGTCACTGATCTTACATCTAACAATAGTGACGTTATCCTCAGGAGCAGTTTGAGGAGGTTCAGAATCTTGCAGCCAGAGGCTGCATGACTCTTAAACCATAATTTCTAATCTTCTGTCCAATGTGTTAGTCCTGCTAAGGCAGTCTAGCTCCATGGCAGGAAGGGAGTTTGTTTTGGGAAAGGGCTGTTATCGTCTTTTGTTTCAAAGTTAAACAGGTTCCTCCCAAAGTGACTTCGGCCTATGCCCTGTAATGAACAAGGACAGCTTGGAGTTTAGAAGCAAGGTGGAATCAGTTAGGTCAGATCTCTTTCACCGTCAACATTTTCTCAGTTATAATTTTTGCAAAGGTGGTTTCAATCCCTCACTTTGGGTTTTGTAACAACCTTATTCCTTGTTTTATTATTTTATTTTATTTTATTTTATTTATTTATTTATTTATTTATTTTTTTTTTTTTTTGAGACGGAGTCTTGCTCTGTCACCCAGGCTGGAGTGCAGTGGCCGGATCTCAGCTCACTGCAAACTCCGCCTCCCGGGTTCACGCCATTCTCCTGCCTCAGCCTCCCGAGTAGCTGGGACTACAGGCGCCCGCCACCGCGCCCGGCTAGTTTTTTGTATTTTTTTAGTAGAGACGGGGTTTCACCGTGTTAGCCAGGATGGTCTCGATCTCCTGACCTCGTGATCCGCCCGCCTCGGCCTCCCAAAGTGCTGGGATTACAGGCTTGAGCCACCGCGCCCGGCCTATTTTTTTAATATTTTTTTTGAGACGGAGTCTCGCTCTGCTGCCAGGCTGGAGTGCAGTGGTGCGATCTCGGCTTACCACAACCTTCGACTCCCTGGTTCAAGCGTTTCTCCCGCCTCAGCCTCCCGAGTAGCTGGGATTACAGGCATGTGCCACCACGCCCAACTAATTTTTGTATTTTTGGTAGAGACAGGTTTTACCATGTTGGCCAGGATGGTCTTCATCTCCTGACCTTGTGATCCGCCTGCCTTGACCTCCTGAAGTGCTGGGATTACAGGCGTGAGCCACTGCGCCCGGCCTGTAACAACCTTTTTCTTGAAACCAAGCTGTGAGATGGAAAAGGGGCGAAGACTGCTTTAGCTTCTTTCTGCCGGCAGGGGTGTAGTTAGGGCAGGTGTTGACCTCAAGGTAAGAAGAGTGGAATTGCTTTGCAGCTGTCTGCCTGGACTCATGGTACCTAGTTGGGGTTTTGAGGCTTGCAGAAGTAAGGTGTTAGTATTCTTACCTAGAGTTTTAATGTAGTGTTTAAATGAGCAGTGAACTGTAAGATATATAACGAGTCCTAGGGTAAGGAGTGAAAGTCCTAGCTTCAGAAGCCTTTGTAGAGGCCGGGCGTGGTGGTTCATGCCTATAATCCCAGCACTTTGGGAGGCCAAGGCAGGAGGATTGCTTGAGCCCAGGAGTTCAAGACTAGCCTAGGCAATAAAGTGAGACTTTGTCTATGAAAAAAAAGAAAAAAGAAAAAAAAAAAGAAGAAGAAGCCTTTGTAGAATTGATCTTAAGCTCTGAGGGATCCAGGTGAATAGCTCCAAGAACCAGTCAGACATGGGGTGACTGGCAGAGAGATTTGGGTCAGAGGTTGTTGGACAAACATATTGGGATAGACAAGATGAGTGAATTTTTTTTTATTTTACTTTATTTTATTTGGTACTGCCCCTTGTGGATCAGGGCTAACTCATAGGCAATGCATCTATAGTCAGCTAGGAAAGAGTAAATTTAAACACACTGCCCCATATATTTTTAATCAGTTTCCTAGTCCTGGGACTAAATCAGTTCAGTTAAACACCGTTTCCCATAGCAGGAGGTGGCATTGCACATGGGCTAGGCCTCTATATGTGATGAAGACAAGCAGATTTTTAATACGAGGCATTTCTATGGAAATATAAGAAAAACAAAAGTTAATGTTGGGCACAATTTATCCAGATGTGCAACTCAGAATACCTTTAGTTGTAGAGCAGGAAGGCAGTGGCAATCAGACATGTTTTCACTACCTGTATTAAAAGAATAAGCTTCAGCTTACAGGGCCTCAGGAAAAAGGTAGTAGCAATTTTATTGAGTCCAAGTCAGAAAAGTGGAAGAAAAATTTGAAAGCATTAGTGTGGAAAACATTAGTTTGGAGCATTAGTTAGGTTAGCCTCAGGACAGCCATAGTTAAAGATGCAGTCAACAAGAAAAACTGGTTATCTCTGTGACACACAACAATTTTTAAAATTTAGTTTTTTTCAAAACAGGATCTCACTCTGTCATGCAGGCTGGAGTGCAGTGGTGTGATCACGGCTCACTGCAGCCACAAAGAATTCAGGATATAGTCCAAATTGCAGAAAATAGCAAAAACTCAAGAACAGTGAGTAAGACTAGAATCTAACAATGGGGGTACTATAGCTTTTTGAAACATAATTTTTCTCTCTTTAGTCCCCATTTTTATTAAAAACAAATAATAGGCCGGGCGCGGTGGCTCAAGCCTGTAATCCCAGCACTTTGGGAGGCCGAGGCGGGCGGATCACGAGGTCAGGAGATCGAGACCATCCTGGCTAACACGGTGAAACCCCGTCTCTACTAAAAAAATACAAAAAACTAGCCGGGCGAGGTGGTGGGCGCCTGTAGTCCCAGCTACTCGGGAGGCTGAGGCAGGAGAATGGCGTAAACCCGGGAGGCGGAGTTTGCAGTGAGCTGAGATCTGGCCACTGCACTCCAGCCTGGGTGACAGAGTGAGACTCCTTCTCAAAAAAAAAAAAAAAAAAAAAAAAAAAAAAGAAAAAAATAATAATAATAATAGTAGGACAAATTTAATTGTGAAATAAGTCTTAGTCTTATTATACTTGGCCTGATTATTTTTATAAAGTACAGCAAGAATAATTATTTTAAAGAGCCATACAGGCTCTTTAAAATTGGCTTTGCTGGTCAGGCACGGTGGCTCACACCTGTAATCCCAGCACTTTGGGAGGCCAAGGTGGGAGAATCACTTGAGCCCAGGAGTTCAAGACTAGCCTGGGCAACATGGCAAGATCTCCGTCTCTATAAAAATTAGCCAGGTGTGGTGGTGCATGCCTGTAGTCCCAGCTACTTGGGAGGCTGAGGTGGGAGAAGGCCCAGGCTGAAAAATTAAAAAATAAATAAATAAATAAATAAATAAATAAATAAATAAATAAATATAAAATCGGCTTTGCTGAAATTTCATTCCTTAAGGAATCTCACCTTATACTTTTTAAAGCCTTTAGCCCAGCCATGGATTTCTCTATGCCTGCATATACTTGTATGAGTTGGGAGAATTTTGCTCCTCTCAAGGTCCCAAGATAATTTGGGCTTCTGGGCCTGTCAGAAAGTGACATTCTTTATTTACGACAAGTCAGGAACCCTGTACAGACACTGCATATGCAAATGATAAGGCCAGTTTTCTTGAAGAGCTTTTTTTTTGTTTTGAGACGGAGTCTTACTCTTGTCACCCAGGCTGGAGTGCAACGGCATGATCTCAGATCACTGCAACCTCTGCCTCCTGGGTTCAAGCAATTCTCCTGCCTCAGCCTCCTGAGTAGCTGGGATTTTAGCTGGGATTACAGGCACCTGCCACCATGCCCAGCTAATTTTTGTATTTTTAGTAGAGATGGGGCGTCACCATGTTGGCCAGACTGGTCTTGAACTTCCCAACCTCAGGTGATCTGCCCACCTCGACCCCCCAAAGTGCTGGAATTACAGGCGTGAGCCACTGTGCCCCGTTATAAATCCTTTTTTCAATTAATCAAACCCTTGCAGAGGAGACAGACAATGATGTTTACCATTCACAGAGAGAAAGAGAGAGACAGAGAGACCAGAAGCCTGGCTTGCCAGAAATTCTTACTCCCTTTGCTGGCATACCAGATTTCTGGGTTCCCTTTCCCTGCAGCTTCCAGAAGAGTGGAAAGTCACCATGAGTCAGGCCTGTTGCGCTTCCACTAACAGTTCCTTCAATCAGCAAATGTGACAGACCAGACAAACTAGGAGAGCCTGTTGGACTTCCATCAGCAATTTCTATACATACACAAACATGCAGGTGAAAAAACAAGCAGAAGGACTTGCAGACAGAGATTCCAGGCCAAATCACAAACCAAGAATGTTCCTCCAAACAAGTCCCCTATTCTTGATCCAGTTAGAGCAGACACCCTCTTCAGAGAGGCCAACAAGTCAGAAGGATGAGGTTGTTGGCAGCACCTGGAATACTCACCAAATCAGACACCCATGATGGGGCTACAGGTGTGGGACATCTCCCCAGGACTGTTTATTGCATTTGAGTCCATGCACCATGAGTTGGCAACATCTGGCTGGTAGAGACGGTGCCACAGTTAGCCCCCAGTCCAAGAACTAAATTGCCACTTGGGCAGCCCTCCAGATCCGTCACTAGTGGAGGGCTATCGAACCTCAGGCAAGTACCCACAAGGGTGGTCCTGGATGACCCCCCCAAATTTGCAACCACCCAGTGGAGTTCTCCTTGTCCACTGCCTAGACAAAGCCAATCTATCAAGATGGGGGCCAGGCCCAGTGGTTCATGCCTGTAACCATAGCATTTTGGGAAGCCAAGGCAGGCGGATCACCTGAGGTCAGAAGTTTGAGATCAGCCTGGCCAACATGACGAAAACCCATCTCTACTAAAAATACAAAATTAGCCGGACATGGTGGTGCATGCCTGTAATCCCTACTACTTGGGAGGCTGAGGCAGGAGAATAGCTTGAACCCGGGAGGTAGAGGTTGCAGTGAGCTGAGATCGTGACATCACACTCCAGCCTGTGAAACTCTGTCTCAAAAGAAAAAAAAAAAGACAGGGGAATTGCAATAAAGTTTAATTCCTGCAGGGCCGTCTGTACAAGAGACCAGAGTTTTATCATTATTCAAATCAGAGAATTCGGGATCAAAGTTTTTAAGGCTAATTTGGCGGGTAGGGGCTTGGGAAGTGGGGAATGCTGAGTGGTTGGGTTGGAGATGAAATCATAGGGGTCAAAGTGAGTTTTTCTTACTGTCTTCTGTTCCTGGGTGGGATGGCAGAACTGGTTGAGCCAGATTATCAGGTGGTGCCTCAGAGCGCAGGGTCTGCAAAATACCTCAAGCACTGATTTTAGGTTTTGCAACAGTGATGCTACTCCCAGGAGCAATTTGGGAAGGTTCAGAATCTTGCAGCCAGAGGCTGCATGGCTCCTAAACCATAATTTCTAATCTTATAGCTAATTTGTTAGTCCTGCAAAGGCAGTCTAGCCCTCAGGCAGGAAGGGGGTTCATTTTGGGAAAGGGCTGTTATTGTCTTTGTTTCAAAGTTAAACTATAAACAATTTCCTCCCAAAGTTAGTTTGGCCTATACCCAGTAATGAGCAAGGACAGCTTGGAGGTTAGCAGACAGATGGAGTGAGGTTAGATCTATTTCACCATCATACTTTTCTCACTTATAATTTTTGCAAACGCGATTTCACCCTCACTTTAGGTAAGGCATTGTGGGGCAAATAAGAGAATGAACCTGGAAAGGGAAGGAAGCTCAAAGAATCAGAAATGAACATGATCTTGCACCCTGATTTTATGGATCTAGACTTAGGGATAATCTCTTGATGAGAGATTGTTGGGAAGAGCTGCGAGGAAGTTCTGGTCTACATAGCAGAGAGTAAACTCATGATTTTTGTGACCTTAAGAACTGGTAGCCCCCAAAATAAACAGCTGTAAGACAGGTTTAAAGGCAGTAATGCAGAATAGATGCGTATATGATTATAACCACCTTTTCCAATATATAGACACATAGACAGATATACATACATAAATTCTCTCTTCCTCTTCCTCTATCTCCTCTCACACACATAAAAACACACACACAGCAAATGTAGAAGATACTTTCCAATGGCTCAGCCTGAGTATCAGAGTGTCACTTTCTTTCTTTCTTTCTTTTTTTTTTTTTTTTTTTTTTTTTGAGACAAGGACTCACTCTGTCGCCCTGGCTGGAGTGCAGTGGCCTGATCATGGCTCACGGCAGCCTCAAACTCTTGGGCTCAAGTGATCCTCCCACCACAGCCTCCCAAGTAGCTAGGACTGCATGTGTGTGCCACCATGCCTGGCTAAATATTTAAATGTTTTGTACAGATGGAGTCTTGCTATGTTGCCCAGGCTGGTCTTGAACTCCTGGGCTCACATGGTCCATCCGCTTCAGCCTCCAAAAGTGCTGGGATTACAGGGGTGAGCCACTGCACCCAGCCTGGTGTGTGTTCTTGTAGTCTGTTGTTCCTTGCACAAGTACACAGATATACATATTTTAAAAGAAAATGGATATCATATTCTGTTTAGAAACTTTTTCATTTAAATATAGTATGATGTTCATCTCAAGTCTTTCATTACTTTTGTCTGAAAGGGGATCTCGACCTCACTATATGGCAGGCCCCACACTCATTGTGCTGGCCACGTTGTTCCTCACTATAGTCAGTTGAGTTCTGGTTCCCAAAAACTATGTTCACCCCAAACCTTAGAATACAACCTTATTTGGATTAAGGGTCTTTGTAGGTATAACTAAGGTAAAGATCTCCAGATGAGAGCATCCTGGATTAGGGTGGGTTATAAAGACAGGCATCTTTACGACCGGGCGTGCTGGATCACACCTGTAATCCCAGCACTATGGCAGGCCGAGGCGGGCGGATCACCTGAGGTCAGGAGTTCAAGACCAGCCTGGCCAACATGGCAAAACCCTGTCTCTACTACAAATACAAAAATTAGACAGGCGTGGGGGCGCATGCCTGTAATCCCAGCTACGTGAGAGGCTGAGGCAGGAGAATCACTTGAGGCTGGGATGCAGAGTTGCAGTGAGCCGAGATCAAGCCACTGCACTCCAGCCTGGGTGACAGAGCGAGACTCTGTCTCAAAAACAGACAAAAAAAAAAAAAAAAGACAGGTGTCTATAAGAAGAGGAGAGGACACAGAGGGGACTGCCATGTGGTGACAGGGGCAGAGATTGGAGTGAAGCGTCTACAAGTCGAGGCAAGTCCAAGAGTGCCAACAGTCTCCTCAATCGCGGAGTGAGGCGAGGCATGAAACAGATTTTTCCCTGAGCCTCCGGATGGAACCAACCCAGTCAACACCTTGATTCTGCACTTCTAGCTTCCAGAGCTGTGGGAGAATACATTCCTATTGTTCCAAGCCACCCAGCCACAGGAAATGAACACGCAGTCACCAACCTAATTCTCACCTCAGGGCCTTTGCACCTGCCATTCCCTCTGCTTGGTGTGTCTTTCCCCCAGACTTTTGCATTGCTTGCTCTGTTTAGTCACTCATGGCTCAGCTCAAGGTCAATGCCTCATAGAAGCCATCCCAGTCACCCCAGCCCCAGTTACTTTTTATCCCCATTGTCCCACTCCACCATGGTCATGACACCCACAGCCACCCCAAGGCCCCTTTTTATTCCTGCCTGCCTCCCCACCTCAAAAGTCAGCTCGATGAGAAGAGGACTGTGGCTGCCTTGTTCCTTGTTCTATCTCCACCACCCAGAATAGCCCCTGGCACACAGTTGGTGCTTAATACATAAAACTGATGGAACGAGGCTGGGCGCAGTGGCTCACACCTGTAATCCCAGCACTTTGGGAGGCTGAAGCGGGTGGATCACCTGAGGTCAGGAGTTCGAGACCAGCCTGGGCAACATGGTGAAACCCCCATGTCTACTAAAAATTCAAAAATTAGCCAGGCGTCGTGGTGCATACCTGTAATCCCAGCTACTGGGGAGGCTGAGGCAGGAGAATCACTTCAACCCAGGAGGCAGAGGCTGCAGTGAACCGAGATCACACCACTGCACTCCAGCCTGGGTGACAGAGCGAGACTCGGTCTCAAAAAACAAAAAACCGATGGAATGCCTGAATCAGTGAGTGAATGTGAGTTGTGGAGGTCCGAACACCCCAAACCACCTCATCCCTTGAAAGAATTCGGGTTTCACAACAAGGCTCCCCACTGACTCATGCCTCCGAGGCTGGGGGATCCCTGTTTTCCTCTGAGCTCATCCCTGACGTCTCTTCCTCTTCAAGGTGATCCTTGCTTTTGGCTTTTTATCTGTACGTTGCTTGGTGATACAGACAAGCCAACTGCTCTGAAAGCACAGAGGGAATTCCAGAGCGTCCACCTTTCTTCATTTACTGTCGTTCTCTCAGAGCTGAGAGCCCGTCTCTAAATTCCTTATCTGCGTTCATGTCAGGAGGTTGAAGCAAGCCTTGTCTTGCCAAATAATCAAGGAGTGACAGAGTTGGAAATGAAAGCGTAACAGAAACTTGGACTGATCACAGACTCAAACCAGTACATCTCCTTTCCTTCTCCGAATCGGGAACTGAAACCGTTCCATAGGAAGCTCGCTCTTCCCCCTCCTACGGAAAAATATCTGCCTGGCTTGATTCCCTTTTTATATTATTTATTATTATTATTTGAGATGAAGTCTTGCTCTGTCACCCAGGCTGGAGTGCAGGGGCACCATCTCGGCTCACTGCAACCTCCGCCTCCCGGGTTCAAGCAATTCTTCCCCCAGCCTCCCCAGTAGCTGGGACTACAGGCGGCGACCACCACGCCTGGCTTATTCTTGTATTTTTAGTAGAAGCGGGGTTTCGCCATGTTGGCCAGGCTGGTCTCAAACTCCTGACCTCAGGTAATCTGCCCGCCTCGGCCCCTCCAAAGTGCTGGGATTACAGGCGTGAACCGCCATGCCTCGCCTTGATTCCCTTTTTAATGCACAAATACTAACAGCAATATACACCAAACTCTAATAAAATGTAAGTGCTCTTGCAATCATAGCTGTACTATCCTTCCAAATTATTTTTAATCCCAGCTCTTTCTATCTTTGTTTAGACACAGGTGTAATTTCTGCTTAGCTGTCTCATGATGTAGCTCAGTGTCTGTGTCTCTTTCTTACTTTGCAGGGTGGAGTAGTTTTCTACCAGGACATAGTTAACAACCCATAAAGGTCTCTGCTTAAGTAAGAAGCCCATTTCTGTGAACCATAACCCAGACATAGCAACGCCAGACTGTGTCTCCTATCAAAATTTATTGAAATGGTAGATTTTTGGTAAGTACAGAAACACAAGCGAAGGAACCAGGAGGAACGTGCCCCCCTCTAACCGTGGGGCAGCGGCACGTTTTCCTTTTAATGGTAAAAGCAAACAGAGGTGGGAAACAGCTTTCCATCCTGAAGCCGTTCAAGTGCTCAACCCTTAGATTAGTATAAACAAGAGAGGAATGGATTGCATTAGTCGCTGGTTGAAAGCAGCAATGCTATTTCCTTTCCCATAATAACACTGTTTAGCTCAGTCCCTTCTGGGGCTAATCCCCTATTACACCCACCGGAAACACAGATATTAACCAAAGCATGTGCGTCTCTTTCCTGAGTCCATTTCTGCTAATGCTTGTCTGAAAGATGAATTGGTCCACGGAAGCCAGGTGACCTACTGGCTTGTTTAATGATGCCTGGGCTCCCTCCAGGAGCAACTTAATTCCCTCCAATCTCAGCTCTCCTTATCCCCGCTGTTTCAAACAGGCTAGATATCACCCCAGGAGCTGAGCCCCCCAGTCTCAGGCAGATGTGGGAAGAAGGCCAACAAGTCACAAGTAGATCTCTGGCTCCAACTCTGCTCAGCGCAAACGCTGACAATTTGCCCATCTTCAGTCCTGCGAGCATCAGAGATGAAGCAAAAGTTTCAGATGCCTAGAAGCTTTACTCTCTGTTCCTCCAGGATTCCTGCGGTCACACCTTGCAACCAGTCTCCCACTCGTCTGCTACAGTTTCCCTAAATCGGATTCTCCGAATCTGGAAGTTCCAGGAAACCTTAGGCCGAGTCCAGTGACAGTACTCGATGCAACAGCCCAACTGTTTCTCCAGAGACCCTCGTTCTTGGTGACAATGTCCCTTCTTGGCATGGTTATTTAACGAGAGGTTGGACCCAGATAAGAGGGGCTCTATGGCTCACTGGGGTTGGCCATTAACGCCTCTGGAGCACCTCTGGTTGTGTTTGGGTCCCCCGTGAGCTCGACGCTCGTGCTGCGGTTATTATCTGGCTCACCTGTCATCTTCCTCCGGAGGCAGCGGTTGATCAAAGTGGAGAAGAAGTTGGGAAAGGATGGGCTGGAGAAGTAGTACACCACGGGGTCCAGCATGCTGTTCATGTAGGTGAAACTGAGAGTGATGAAGAACGCCAGGTCCACCGAGCGGTACACTTCACAATTCTGCGTGCCAAAAGTGTGCAAGAGCCAGAAGATGCGTATCCGCACAGCCACGCTGGGAAGGAAGCAGATGACAAAGACGATGGCCACCACCATGATGAAGGTGATGGCTCTTTTGATCTTGGCATGCCGGTCCATTTGTCTCTGCCGCAGGCTCCAGATAATTCTGACTGAGCAGAACAGGATGATGCCCAGGGGCAGGAAGAACTCCAGGAGGAACATGGCTTCGTGCCACCGGAAGGTATCGCAGATACTGAAGCTGCTGCACAAATTTGCAGTGCCATTCTGGATCGGCATCTTCCTCTTCAGGAGGTGGACTGTCAGGCCAATAGTGACACCCCACAGAAGGCAAGAGATGATGGCTGCTGTTCGATTGGAGATCTTGTTCAGGGCGTGGTGGGGATGGACCACCCGGAAATACCTGTCCACGGCCACCACCGTGAGGAAGATGATGCTGCCCTGGCGGTTCATGGCCAGCATGAAGAGCATCAGCCGGCAAGGGATGTCCCCAAACTTCCAGTCCCAACGTCTCACATAGTTGTCCATCAGGAATGGCAGGCAGATGATCAGGAGAAAGTCAGCCACTGCCAGGTTGAACAGGAAAATCCGGCTGGATTTCCAGGACTTGAGGTGGAAACAGAAAATCCACAGGGCAAGGCCATTGCCCAGAAGCCCGAAGATAAACTCCAGCCCCAACACCGGCGGCAACACCTTGACAATGAAGTCATCTCGGAACACACAGCAGTTCTTCTTGTCTATTACCAGAAAGTGATCCTGCGGATGGTGCCAATTCATGAGTGCGGCTAGTTGGTCCGATGGAGCGCCTTGCCCAGCGAATGCTCCAACAAGGAGGCGTGTGTCTGTGTGGTGAACGTGTGGTTCCGCGCCTGCCTTTATGTCATGTCAGGGTGTTGAAATAGATGACTGAATGGTTACCAGGAAACTACGAAATCTCTCTTAAAAAAAAAAAAAAAAAAAAAAAAAAAAAAGGCCAGCAAGGCTCTTATGCAACCTGCTGTTTGCATAAACAAGTAATAAAAATCCCCTGGGCAGACAGGAACCCACAAAATTTCTTAAATGTAAAGGATAAGTTTAGGCAAGCCGACTGTCATTCGAAAATCAGTGAAACATGAAGGATATCCCTTTGGAAGGCTGGGTACCTGCATGCCAACTGAGTACTCAACATTGCAGAATTAATTCACCGTCATTTGCTTGGCTTACATAATTAACAAAACAACAACAATAGCAATAATAATTTTTGGTGCCAAACAGTGAGGTTTTCCAGGAACACTAAAAATTAGCATGAAAAATTAACAGGCATATGACATAAACAGTAGCAGATATATGAATTATTTTGGAAATGTTGAGAAGACAGTAGTCGCCTGTTCGATGAGGACAGACTAGTTAAATTTGACCACTTTTCCTATGCCATCTCTCTGTACAAACATGGATTGCTTTTCCACGTCAGAACTCTGCCGTTCATCTCCAGTTAGGAAAAAAAAAAAAGCCTGCTCGAGAGTATAATATTTCATAAGATGTTTGAAAACTTGAGCCCAGTTTCAGTGGCATGTTAAAATAAGTTGGGTTTTTTGTTTGTTTATATTAGATTTTGATATGCTTCTGTGCTCAAGTGATTTATTTTTAAGTATGTGATTTTTTTTTTTTTTTTTTGCAAATTTTGAATTAATGAGAAAAAGGATTCATGAGGCTAGTCGTAAGCTGTAGCAAATTGGGTGTACTTTGTGCTACAAATTTGTTTTTCTGTGTTGCTCTGCATGAAGAGGGGTACCTGAGGACAGAGCACGGGCTTAGTACCCCATAAACTCTTGGTTCTAGACAGCCCAGGAAACTGGTCGGTAACAAACTTGGTTGCAGGTCCCTGAAACAAACAAAAAACTGGATGAGGTTTCTATCTTGTTTTATGTCCTTGGGAGCTTAGTATGTGATTGTGATTTTTTTTTTTTTTTTTTGACGGAGTCTCAATCTGTCACCCAGGCCAGAGTATAGTGGCACAATCTCAGCTCACTGCAACCTCCGCCTCCCAGGTTCAAGCAATTCTTCTGCCTCAGCCTCCTGAGTGGCTGGAATTACAGGCGTGTGCCACCACGCCAGGCTAATGTTTTGTATTTTTAGTAAAGACGGGGTTTCACCGTGTTGGCCAGGCTAGTCTTGAACTCCTGACCTTGTGATCCACCCGCCTCGGCCTCCCAAAGTGCTGGCATTACAGGCGTGAGCCACTGCGCCTGGCCGTGATTTTTTTTTTCTTTAATGAACTTTATTTTTTAGGGCGGTTTTCGGTTCACAGCAAAATTGAGCAGAAAGTATGGACAGTCCTGTATACTCTGTCTCCACACATGCAAAAACTCTCCCACTAAGTATGTGATATTTTTAAAGCCCCCATTTTTGTAAAATTAAACTTAGAGGGACAGGACCTTAGAGGACATGGAACTCTGCCTTGTATCAGGACACCATTGCACACATTGTTTCTCTGCTTTTCAGTGTTATTGGGTGTCATCCTATAGAATATTTTTACCCTTTAATATTTTGGTCTTACGAATTCTTGCCATGCAGGAGGTTTCTAAACTATGTTGCTTCTACTTTGAGTTATAAAATGTAAATTTCTTTTTTCTTTTTTGAGACAGAGTTTCGATCTATCGCCCAGGCTGGAGTGCAATGGCATGATCTTGGCTCACTGCAACCTCTGCCTCCCGGGTTCAAGTGATTCTCCTGCCTCAGCCTCCCAAGTAGCTGGGACTACAGGCGCACACCACCACTCTGGCTAATTTTTGTATTTTTAGTAGAGATAGGATTTCACCATTTTGGCCAGGCTGGTCTTGAACTCCTGACTTCAAGTGATCCGCCCCCCCTTGGTGTCCCAAAGTGTTGGGATTACAGGTGTGAACCATCACGCCCGGCCATAAGATGTAAATTTATTTCTTTAGCTGCAAACGCAGGTTCAATGATAGGAGTTTATAGACTCTTCACAGTAAACTAGAGTCAGGATGACCTAATATTAGATTCCCATAGAACTAGAGTACCTGATGATCCAGGTGAGATGAAGATGATGATGAAAAAGGTAATGGTGGTACCCACATTATAGAGAGCTTCTCATGTGCTGGAGCCCATGCTCAGTGCTTTTTATTTATTTATTTATTTTGAGATGGAGTTTCGCTCTTGGCTCACTGCAAGCTCCGCCTCCCGGGTTCACGCCATTCTCCTGCCTCAGCCTCCCGAGTAGCTGGGACTACAGGCGCCCACCACCACATCCAGCTAATTTTTTATATTTTTAGTAGAGACAGGGTTTCACCGTGTTAGCCAGGAGCGCAGTGCTTTTATAGTCGCTTGTTTCACCCTGGCTGTAGCCCGTGTGGAAGGTGTTATTATTGATTCTGATTTCAAAATGAGGAAAGTGAAGCTCAGAAAGGATGATAAAATATTCAGGGACACCCAGCTCATAAGAGCAGAGCATGGCCGGGCACAGCGGCCCAAGCCTGTAATCCTAACCCTTTGGGAGGCCAAGGTGGGCGGATCACAAGGTCAGGAGATCCAGACCATCTTGGCCAATATGGTGAAACCCCAGCTCTTCTAAAATTTACAAAAATTAGCTGGGCATGGTGGCGGTCGCCTGTAATCCCAGCTACTCAGAGGCTGAGGCAGGAGAATCACTTGAACCAGGGAGTCGGAGGTTGCAGTGAGCTGAGAACGTGCCACTGCACTGCAGCCTGGGTGACAGAGTGAGACTCCACCAAAAAAAAAAAAAAAGCCAGGTGCAGTGGCTCAGAACTGTAATCCCAGCACTTTGGGAGGCCAAAGTGGGCGGATCACGAGGTCAGGAGTTTGAGACCAGCCTGGCCAACATGGTGAAACCTCCATCTCTACTAAAAATACAAAAATTAGCTGGGTGTGGTGGCGCATGTCTGTAATCCCAGCTACTCAGGAGGCTGAGGCAGGAGAACTGCTTGAACCGGAACCCAGGAGGCGGAGGTTGCAGTGAGCTGAGATCACTCCATTGTACTCCAGCGTGGGCAAGAAGAGTGAAACTCTGTCTCAAAAAAAAAAAAAAAGGCCGGGTGCAGTGGCTCACGCCTGTAATTCCAGCACTTTGGGAGGCTGAGGCGGGCAGATCACATGGTCGGGAGATTGAGACCATCCTGGCTAACACGGTGAAACCCTGTCTCTACTAAAAATATAAAAACAAAAAATTAGCCAGGTGTGGTGGCTGGCGCCTGTAGTCCCAGCTGCTCGGGAGGCTGAGGCAGGAGAATAGCGTGAACCCTGGAGGCGGAGTTTGCAGTGAGCCGAGATCGTGCCACTGCACTCCAGCCTGGGTGACAGTGAGACCCTGTCTCAAAAATAAAAGAAAAAAAAGAGCCGAGCTTGGATTTGAATCTGGCAGTGACTTCAAAGCCTGTGTCCCTAACCATCATGCTACACTGCCTCTTACTGTGCTATTGTCTTGTCTGTAAGGTTGAAGATCTGGCTCAGGGCATGGTGGAGATGGAGGTCATGCTATTCAGGCTTTAGTGAAATAATTGGTATTTGTTTCCTGTTCTTGCTGCCTGTGAATACCATGCTTCCTTCTGGATGTATGAGGACACTTGTCAATAACATTCGTAAAGTAATCCTAAGGACCTTTATTAACTAAGAGTCAGAAAAGTCAGTAGTAGTTATTTCTAGAAGCTGAAATTTGCAAGGGACTCTCCCTTTTTAAGTTTCCCAATTTCATAATATTTTGTGTGTGTGTGTGTTTTTAAAAATAACAGTCATGGATAAAATTAGAAAAAAACAACCACAGGCCGGGCGCAGTGGCTCACCCTTGTAATCCCAGCACTTCGGGAGGCCGAGACAGGCAGATCATGAGGTCAGGAGTTCAAGATCAGCCTGGGCAATGTGGTGAAACCTCATCTCTACTAAAAATACAAAAATTAGCCAGGCGTGGTGGCAGGTGCCTGTACTCCCAGCTACTCGGGAGGCTGAGGCAGGAGAATTGCTTGAACCCGAGAGGCGGAGGTTGCAGTGAGCCGAGATTGCACCACTGCACTCCAGGCTGGGTGACAGAGCAAGACTCCATCTCAAAAATATAAAATAAAATAAATAAATAAATAAAAGAACAACCACAAATGTTAAGTTTGCAAAAGAACCTGGAGCCTGGATGTGTGTTCTGGCTCTCTCATTAACTAGCTGTGAAACCCCTTAACCCCTCACCCTCCTCATGTGCTCATGAGGAATTAGATGATCTTTGAACTTCCTCCCAGCTCTCACACTGCATGATTCTAAACCAAAGTTCGCGACTACTTGAGCAGAATCTAAAGGGCAGCCTCGTTGGATTCTGGTGCCTCCGATGGAATTTCCGGTCTTCCCACTGCACGGTGGGCATGTTTTGTCTTGCTTGTTTCCTTCTTTTATGTATTTATTATTTTTTTCTTACGAGCGTATGAGTTGTACAGAAACTTGTTTAATGAATCATTTCAAGAGTGAATGAAGGCAACGATCCCACCGCATTTTGTAGAAACTCCACTTAAAATTTATGACTCACCCAGTTGAATGTCCATGCCTGGTTATCTTATGACAACTTGAATGTGTGCCACTAAACTGGACTGAATTACTGTAAAAATTAATAGTAACACTATTGCATTGTACTGAGTGATTTGCATATGTGATCTCCTTTAATCTTCACAAAAACCCTGTGACAGATGTGTTATTATTGTCATCATCATCTCCATTTTACAGATTGAGAAACGAGGCATCGGGAGGTTAAGTAACTATTTCGTGTCTTTGAACTAAGCTGGGATTTTTGGTTTTATTTATTGTTTTATTTAAATAGAGATAGGGTCTCACTGCATTGCCCAGGCTGGTCTTGAACTCCTAGGCCCAGGTGGTCTTCCTGCCTCAGCCTCCCAAAGTGCTGGGATTACAGGTGTGAGCCACCATGCCAGGCCATTGGATTTCTGTTTTAATTATCTATTGCTGCATAACAAATTGCTACAAAACGTAGTGACTTAACACAACCTCCACTGTGTCATCTCTTGTGGTTCTCTGGGTTGGCTGGCCTCAGCTGGGCACTTCTCATTTGGGGATTCTCAGATGGCAACTGGGCTAGAGTTATACGGATGCTGAAGCAGGACACTGGGACACTCAGGCTTCTCTCTGTCTCCACAGAACCTTGATGCCTCTCTACATGGTGTCCCTGTGGCCTCTCTGTGTGGCCCCTCTATGTGGCATCTACACACAGCCTCTTCACATGTTCTTTCCACGGTGTAGTCTGGACTTCGTACATGGACATACTTAGGGCTTCTGAAAGCACACAGGCAGACCTTCTTCATCCCTGGGCTTGGAAACCGCAGAACGTCACCTCCACCACATTCAATCAGGCAAAACAAATCACAGAGCTGGTCTGTCTTCCACCAGGAGGTGCCACCTAAGGATGGGAGTGCCAGGAGGTACAGCTCATTGGGGCCATTCAGACTCACCACTGCAGAATATAGATGACACTGAGTTGGGACCCTTGGAGTAGCAGGAAATAAGGGGCCCCTAGTCCCCTAACAAAGGAGATGTAGTAGTAGAAGCTGGGAAGTGAAGGGGTAGAGAAGAAGCTGATCATACTGACTGGGAGAGACACATAGATACACACATTTCTTTTGAAAAAGGAGAAGAACACTTCATGGTTTCGAAACGTTTAGGTTTATTTTAAAAAAAAAACCTAAGGGGCAAACCAGAATAACCAAATAATCTTAAAAAAGAAGAACAAAGTTGGAGAACTCTCCCTTCTTGATTTAAAAATTTACTGCAAAGCTACAGTAGTTCAGTGTGATTCTGGCATAAGGATAAATATCACAGCTCAAGAAAGCAGGATTGAGAGTCCAGAAATAAACCCTTATATTCATGATCAGCTGATTTTCAACAAGGGTGCCAAGACAATGGGGGAAAGAAGAGTCTTTGTCATAAATGATGTTGGGATAACTAGGTCACCACAAGCAAAAGAATTGGACCCCTTTGCTACACAGTATGCAGAAATTAACTCAACTTGGGTTACGACCTCAATGTAAGAGCTAAATCTAAAACACTCTTAAAAGAAAACCTAAGAGGCCAGGCCTGGTGGCTCACACAAAATCCCAGCACTTTGGGAGGCCAAGGCGGGCGGATCCCTTGAACTCAGGAGTTCAAGACCAGCCTGGGCAACACAGCAAGACCTGGTCTCTACAAAAAATACCAAAATTAGCTGGGCATGGTGGCACATACCTGTGGTCCCAGCTACTTGGGAGGCTGAGGCAGGCAGATTGCTGGAGCCCGGGGGTTCAAGGTTACAGTGAGCTGAGATCATGCCACTGCACCCCAGCCTGGGTAACAGAGCAACACTCTGTCTCAAAAACAAAAACAAGATAGAGAGGAACCTGAAGGTCTATTCGTGAATCTTTTGTCACGCTAAGGGTTGGAACAGACAACAGACCCTTCCCACTTCAGCTGACCTCATGACTTCACCTCTTACCGAGTGGTCGCAGCCCCAGCCTGGACTTTTCATTCCTGCCCTGATGGTCTTCCTGCATTTCCCAGTTTGCTCTTTTTCACCTCTCTGTATCCGCCTGGAATACCCTTCCCCACTGTGTCCCTGGTGGCTTCCTGTCCATCCTTGAGAGCCAAGTTTGCAAGCTACTTCCTCTGAGACGACTAAGACAGGAGTAAGGGCCCTGGATTCTCCTGCAGGACCCTGTGTGAAAGTGACAAACACAGGGTCCCACAGGATAATTTTATTATTTTATTGTTTTTTTTTTTTTTTTTTTTTTTTTTTTGAGAAGGAGTCTTGCTCTGTCACCCAGGCTGGAGTGCAGTGGCCAGATCTCAGCTCACTGCAAACTCCGCCTCCCGGGTTTACGCCATTCTCCTGCCTCAGCCTCCCGAGTAGCTGGGACTACAGGCGCCCGCCACCTCGCCCGGCTAGTTTTTTGTATTTTTTTAGTAGAGACGGGGTTTCACCATGTTAGCCAGGATGGTCTCGATCTCCTGACCTCGTGATCCGCCCGTCTCGGCCTCCCAAAGTGCTGGGATTACAGGCTTGAGCCACCGCGCCCGGCCTGTATTATTTTATTTTATTTTTGAGACAGAGTCTTGCTTGGTTGCCCAGGCTAGAGTGCAGTGGTGTGATTTCAGCTTGCTATAACCTCCACCTCTCAGGCTCAAGCAATTCTCCTGCCTCACCCCCCGAGTAGCTGGGATTATAGGCACGCACCATCACGCCCAGCTAATTTTTGTATTTTTAGTAGAGACGGGTTTCACCATGTTGGCCAGGCTGGTCTTGAATTCCTGACCTCAAGTGATCTGCCTACCTTGGCCTCCCAAACTCCTGGGATTATAGAAGTGAGCCACGACCCCTGGCCATATTTTGTGATTTTATATTTTATAATTGTATGTTTTCCCTTGGTTTCAACAGTGGGCCCCATGGCTATGATTTTCATTTATGTTTCTACCGTGTCTGGTATAGAGCTGGTGCTTCATTAATGTTCTTCGAAAGAGGAAATGAATGAATGAATCCTTATAAGGAATAAAATATTTACCCCCTCCCACTATATCATTTTATAGTCCAATACAAAGAAACCCGAATACAGATTTGGCTCATATGTGAGCCCATCTCGTTCATCTGTTTACTCTATTCCATCTCTCTCTCTTAATATATAAATGATTATGTATTTATATTATATAATTTATATATGTATAAATGATATATAATATAGTAAATATATAATAAACACTTAGAAGTCATATGTAAAAATTATATAGCAAAAATATATATAATAAATAAATAATATGTATATAAACATAGAGCCTCAGATTCACGGATGAGCTCAGAAGGGCCCTGTGCTACCATCTTCAAAATTCTTAATACTTTTTACTACTTTAAAAAAAATTTTGGCCGGGCACAGTGGCTCACACCTGTAATCCCAGCACTTTGGGAGGCTGAGGTGGGTGGATCACGAGGTCAGAAGTTCAAGACCAACCTGGCCAATATGGTGAAACCTTGTGTCTACTAAAACTATAAAAAATTAGCCTGTTGCTAACAGGCATGCGCCTGTTGTCCCAGTTACTCAAGAGGCTGAGGCAGAAGAATCGCTGGAACCAGGGAGGCGGAGGTTGCAGTGAGTCAAGATGCGCCACTGTACTCCAGTCTGGGCTACAGAGCGAGACTCCATCTCAAAAAAAAAGGTTTTTTTTTAATTTAGAGATAGGGTCTCGCTCTGTCACCCAGGCTGGAGTGCAGTGGCATGATCATAGCTCACTGAAGCCTCTACTCCTTTGTCTCAAGGGATCCTCTCACCTCAGCCTCTCAAGTAACCAGGACTACAGTCACGCACCACCATACCTGGCTAATTTTTAAAATTTTTATAGAGATGGAGTCTCACCATGTTGCCCAGAGTGGTGTCAAATTCTTGGCCTCAAGTGATCCTCCTGCCTCGACCTCCCAAAGCTCTGGAATTACAGGCATGAGCCACCTCGCTCAGCCACTAACACCTTTTGAACAAGGGACCCCACATTTTCATTTTTCACTGGGGCCTGCAAAGTAGGGTCGCTGATCTTGAAGCCATTTATGCAACTCATTGTGATGATGGAGTCTCTCTTGAATCGTATTAGAAACCTCTGTGAATCAGAAGGCCTGGAAACCAACAAGTAGAGACTGTGCCTCACAGTGCAGCCCAGTCCCCACCTTGTAGAACCTTAACAACTGGCTCAAGCCCTTGTGCCCCAGAGATCTAATCCCCTCCAAGGAGCCCTGCACTCCAGGAACCCTCAGATGCCATCTTAAACATTTTTGTTTGAATAAAGGGTAAGGAAATCCATTCTGAGGATAGACCAAAACTGAACGTTTTACCATGGTTAGCACGAATAAAAGACACCTCTTGTTTTTTCCACATCATCCCTATAGACTAATAGCTCTTCCAGGATTCATGTGACTTTTCCGGAAAGACTCTAAAAGGAGTAACAAGGAGGAAGGATCACTTGAACCCAGGAGTTTGAGACGAGCCTGGGCAACATAATGAGACCCCATCTCTAGAAAAATTACAGAAAAATTAGCTGGACACGGTGGAGTGTACCTGTGGCCCCAGCTACTAGGGAGGCTGAGGTGGGAGGATCACTTGAGCCGGGAAGTCGAGGCTGCAGTGAGCCATGATCGCACCACTGCACTCCAGCCTGGGCAACACAGTGAGATCCTGTCTCACCAAAAAAAAAAAAAAAGAGAGAGAGAACACATTTTCCTCTAAATCAATCATTTTCCTGTTTCAGATAGTTTAAACAAAGTGTTGTCAACAAAAGCTATACTCTACTTCTTTACGATGTCCAAAGACACTTCTTGCTAAGATGTATTTTTCATCACATTCTGCGAATGTAAAAAGGGAAGCAAATTTAGAATCAAGACTGTATTTCAGTTTGGATTTGATTTTTCTTTTTGTTTGTGCTTGCTGTTTTTTTGGTGAGAACCTCTGCCTGCCTGCCATGCACTTCTGCATATCTTAGCTTTTTTTCCTTGGAGGGCAAAATCCTAGGGGTCCTTTGACCTAGCGTCACACACAGGACACAGATTTGCTTTCAGAATCCATTTTTATTACGATGAAGGAACAAAGGAGCAACAGCCCAGGAGAGAATTCTAAGAACAGAACTAAAAGCAGAAGTGTGTATTTTTGCAGATTCCTATCAGGAGGATGTATGACTCTTCAATGCTGATAAGAATTCTTGGCTTCACTCTTCCCCAGGTAACTGAGGTGCGGGGGAATTCAGGTGGGATAACAGAGCAACAACTTAAGGGCTCTAAATCCCAAAGGAAATTGCTTCTGTGCCTCCACTTCTTTATGTGTAAAACGTGTTAATATAAGAAGTCATAATATTGAGCACTTACTGCCAGGCGCTATGCTTAATGCTTTACATGCGCTGAATCATGCATTCATTCAACATTTCCTGGGCGCCTGCTATGTGCAGGTCCTCTTCTAGGCATTGAGTATATAACAGTGGTCAGAGTTCTGACGCCTCAGGAATGTACATTCATTTAAACTGCCCGATGACACACTGAGGTTGTGTATCCCTGTTTGACAGACGAGGAAAGTGAAGCTACAAATGGTTAAATAAAATCTGCCAGGCTGGGTCGGGCGCAGTGGCTCACGCCTGTAATCCCAGCACTTTGGGAGGCCGAGACGGGCAGATCACGAGATCAGGAGATCGAGACCATCTTGGCTAACATGGTGAAACTCCATCTCTACTAAAAATACAAAAAAGTAGCTGGGCGCGGTGGCGGGCGCCTGTAGTCCCAGCTACTCGGGAGCCTGAGGCAGGAGAATGGCATGAACCTGGGAGGCGGAGCTTGCAGCGAGCCGAGATTGGGCCACTGCACTCCAGCCTGGGCGACAGAGCGAGACTCCGTCTCAAAAAAAAAAAAAAAAAAAAAAAAAAAAAAAAAAAAAAAATCTGCCAGGCTGGGAGCAGTGGCTCATGCAGGTAATCCCAATACTTTGGCAGGCCAAGGTTGGAGGATTGCTTGAGGCCAGGAGTTTGAGACCGGCCTGGGCAACACAGTGAGTGAGACCTCATCTCTACAAAAAAATTTAAAAATTAGTTGAGTGTGGTGGCTCATGCCTGTACTCCCAGCCACTCAAGAGGCTGAGGTGGGAGGATCACTTGAGCCCAGGAGTTTGAGGCTGCAGTGAGCTATGATCATGCCATTGCACTCCAGCCTGGGCAACAGAGTGAGACTCAGTGTCTAAAAACACAATCTGCCCTAAGGTCACAGGCCTAGTAAATGCTTGAGCTGAGATTCCAACTTAGATGCATCTAATGCTCTGTAGCTCGTAGTTTTCATCACTAGGCTGTGCAGTGCCTCTGGAAAAAGGAACAATAGGAACAGCCTAGAGGGGTGTTTTGGGGCCAAAGAACTAGAAGTTGGCAAAGCTTTTTTTTTTTTAGACGGTGTTTCACTCTTGTTGCCCAGTCTGGAGTGCAATGGTGCAATCTCAGCTCACCTCAACCTCCACCTCCTGGGTTCAAGTGATTCTCCTGCCTCAGCCTCCCGAGTAGCTGGGATTACAGGCATGCGCCACCACACAGGGCTAATTTTGTATTTTTAGTAGAGACAAGGTTTCTCCATGTTGGTCAGGCTGGTCTAGAACTCCTGACCTCAGGGGATCCGCCCACCTCAGTCTCCCAAAGTGCTGGGAGTACAGGCTTGAGCCACTGCGCCCGGCCCCCAGAAGTTGGCAAAGTTCTTCAGTGGGGAGAGTATCCTGGGCATTTGAGAGAGTATAAATTAAGGAGTTGAGAACCATGTTCACCACTTTGTGGCTTGAGAAAGGAGCTAGAGTTGGCCTGGAATGTTTCCCCCTAATTCAGGGCAGGGGCAGCTTGTCATTTCATAGAGTCCTCTGTTTTGAGGGGTCCAGGTACACATTTGGGAAGCTCATGTGTATGAGGGAGTTTTGCAATAAGAGTACAACACTGATGTTCACACAGAACAGGTCTAGAAATTATTCCGTGAAAGGATGAAAGCTCTTAACTTATCTGCTCCCACCCCCCAAAAAACTTTACTGTCACACAAGAGTTGACTAATGACCCTCCACTAAAAATTACACAGTATAGTGCTTGCCCCCAAATACGAATTCAGTAAATACTTGGAGAATAAGTAAATGAATAATTTCAATTCACAGTCACATAATAAGTCATCAAAAGCTATTGTAAAAGCAATTGTATTGGACTCAGCACATCCCACTGGAGAAGCCAGGGCAGGGAAAAAGATCCCTCAGCACCTTCTTTGAAATACAAAGATTTGAAAAAGGTCAGAGCAGATTGTTTTGTTGTTGTTCTTCTTGGGCTACCGGGAAGTCACAACAATGACAAAGAAATGTACAGATGTACAAAGAAATGTAAAGATGAAAATTAATAGATCAATACATCCCAATCTAAAGAGCCTTATTCGGCCTGAAATAAAACGTATTGACTGACTTAGCCCGGTTTCTATTTTCTGAGATAAGGAATGATTTAAGGTCAGAGGATAGGAAATGATGCTAATGCCCCCCACCTCCTAAGAGAGAGACTATGCGCCATTTAAACACATATACCCATTTACTTAGCCATTTAAAATAACACAGGGGAAGCCGGGCGCAGTGGCTCATGCCTGTGGTCCCACCACTTTGGGAGGCCGAGGCAGGCGGGTCACCTGAGGTCAGGAGCTTGAGACCAGCCTAGACAACATGGCAAAATCCTGCCTCTACTAAAAATACAAAAATTAGCCAGGTGTGGTGGCAGGAGCCTGTAATCCCATCTACTTGGGAGGCTGAGGCAGGAGAATTGCTTGAACCCGGGAGGCGGAGGTTGCAGTGAGCCGAGATTGTGCCACCGCACTCCAGCCTGGGAGACGGAGCGAGGCTCTGTCTCAAAACAAAAACAAACAACGAAAATTACACAGGGGCTGTGCAGTTCCTAACCCCCCTCCCAACACACACATGCTCCACTTCATGCACATTCTGTCCCCTGCCATCGTAATCAGGTAAGAAAATGCAACCAACTCACTTCAATCAACTAGAACCTCCCCAAAAGGTATAGTTGTGTGAGTTTCATTTCCGACAGCATGAGGATGCAGTTCATGTGTGTGAAGCCGTCTTGCAATAAGAAACGGGGGTGGCATTTTCAAAGCCCCCGACCCCTTACCGAGTTAATTCTAAGTCACCACTCTATCTTCCTCAGTGTTGTCGGTCTGCTTATTCAGTGCCACTCAACAATGTGGGGATCCCACTGCCCATCAGACTGGCTTTGGGAACTATTTGCCACACTGAGGCAACTCTTGCGACCGAGGTTCGAAACTGGCATCTCTTGCAGCCTTTGTGTTTTTGAGTGTCCTGGTTGCTTGGGTTTCAGACTGCAGATTTTGAGCTTGTTGTAGAATTTGGGAAACGAGGGGCTTGAAAAATAGTACACCAGGGGATCCAGCATGCTGTTCATGTAGGTGAAGCTGAGGGTGATGTGCAGGGCCACATGGACAGAGGGATCGCAGGCACTCGAGGGCACCGTCCAGAGGAAATAGAGTCTGGCGGACACGCTGGGCAGGTAGCACGTGATGAACACAACTGCCACCACCATGATGAATCGGGTCGCCTTCTTCATCCGAGCCTGTCTGGCCAGCTGCTGCCTCCGCCTCAGGCTCCAAACAATCTTGAAGGAGCAAAATAAGATGATGCCCAGGGGCAGAAAGAACTCCAGCTGGAACATGATGTCATGCCAGCCATTGGCCGACTCCATGATGAAGCTCTCACAGGAGACAGCTGTCTCCTGCACACAGAGATGGTTCTCCAGCAGAAGATACAGTGTTCCCAGGATGACCAGGGTCCACAGGGTGCAGACGATGCCAGCCGCAGTCCGGTTGGAGATGGTGTTCACCGCGTGGTGGGGGTGGACCACTTTGAAATACCTGTCCACAGCCACCACCGTAAGGAACACGATGCTCCCGGCCCTGTTCATGGCCAACGTGAAGAGCCCCACCCGGCAGGGAATGTCCCCCAAAACCCAGTGTCTACGTCTGAGGTAATAGTCTGTCCGAAAAGGCAGGCAGATCATAAGGAGGAAATCAGCCACGGCCAAGTTGAAAAGGTAAACAGTGCTCGGCTTCCAGGTCTTCATGTGGAAGCAGAAACCACACAGGGCGACCCCATTGCCTAATGCGCCCAGCACAAAGGCCACAATGAGCAGCGGCGGCATCACCTGGGAGATGGTGTCCCCCTCGATGCGGCAGCACGACCCGTTGTACATGGTGGGGACAGAGCAAGTGTCCGGGTGCGGAGCAGCCCAGGGAGTCCCCACAATGACAAAGATGCTTATCGGAGCGTCAGCACTCACCCAGCTGCTGCATATCTGACTTCATCACCCAGGATGCGGGTCCTGTGTGTGTGGGTTGGATGCTGCCACAGCAGCGAGAAGAGAAACTTCAACCAGGAAATGACAGACCCAGGGAAGTCTTTTCTCTGGAGCCCGTCTCATAAGCCGCCTGCCTCTCCGAGAGGCCAAGCCTGGAGCCGGATGAAACTTGGAAATGCCTGCAATTTTGCAAAAGTGGTCATTTCTGAGAGGCGGTAGGGTTGGGGGTATCCGAAGACATTCGTGCCGTAGAGGAGCGATTGGGTCCAGCCCCAGGATAATTTTTATTTTCAGCTTCGCTTTTCCTCCTCGGACTCCGTGCTGGAGAGCACACAAAGCTGCTCAGAAGGCAAGAAAAAAGCTTGTTTGTCCTCCCTCCTGGTGGAGAAATCCAAACATTTCCTGGAGTCATTCTGGGCCCCTGCCTTTGCTTTCCTCCCCTAACCTTTGCCTGACTGCCTTGTCCTCGCCCTCATCCCACGGGGCACTCCCACACGGTGCCAGAGAGGGGAGGCTTTGCTCTGCAGCTCCTCCGGGCCATTTCCTGTGCCCAAAAATACCGCGCTCGAAAACTGGAAGAGTCTGCGGAGAAAAATGTTCTAATCACGATACTTGATGGGTGTTAGAAAAAGTCTTTGACGGGAGTCACCTTTCCCCCCGCTCTATTCCCACCTCCCTGCCCTTTGCATCCTTCCGTGAACCGAAGCCGCCAGTTGCACAACGACCAAGGCCATGAAATAGATCCGAAGCCCACTTCTCACATGTCTGTCTCCACAAAACGGCCTCCTTGGGAGCCGGTCCCCCCTCTGCTGGGAAGCAGAGCCTAGAACTTTTACAAAGATTTGGCCCTGAGTTTCCATTGGCTGCTTGAATGAGCCAAGCACCATGAGATGTACGTTTTTTTGTTGTTGTTAAGACAGAGTCTCGCTCTGTCGCCCAGGCTGGAGTGCAGTGGCCGGATCTCAGCTCACTGCAAGCTCCGCCTCCTGGGTTCACGCCATTCTCCTGCCTCAGCCTCCTCCTGAGTAGCTGGGACTACAGGCGCCCGCCACCTCGCCCGGCTAGTTTTTTGTATTTTTTAGTAGAGACGGGGTTTCACCGTGTTAGCCAGGATGGTCTCGATCTCCTGACCTTGTGATCCGCCGGTCTCGGCCTCCCAAAGTGCTGGGATTACAGGCTTGAGCCACCGTGCCCGGCCGAGATGTACGTTTTTAATTTCAATTAAATTGATGGGCTAAGCCCATCAATTACAACTGCCCCCTGGGGGCAGATGAGGATTGGAGGAGTTGATTAAGGAGTCCATCTCTAAAGCAATCATGAGTAAAATTAGACTGCACAAAAAATTGGAGTCTTTGCTAAAATTTCCTGTCCTTTGGCTTTAAGGATTATTAATCTGCCCTGTGCTTTTCAACTTCCAGTTTAGAAAATGGGGTGGAGGCCGATGCAGCGGCTCACGCCTGTAATCCAAGCACTTTGGGAGGCTGAGGCGGGCGGATCACGAGGTCAGGAGATCGAGACCATCCTGGCTAACACGGTGAAATCCCATTTCTACTAAAAATACAAAAAATTAGCCGGGTGAGGTGGCGGGCGCCTGTAGTCCCAGCTACTCGGGAGGCTGAGGCAGGAGAATGACGTGAACCCGGGAGGTGGAGCTTGCAGTGAGCCGAGATTTGCCACTGCACTCCAGTCTGGGCAACAGAGTGAGACTCCGTCTCAAAAAAAGAAAGAAAGAAAGAAAGAAAGAAAATGGAGTGGCTCACATCTATAATTCAAGCACTTTGGGAGGCCAAGGCAGGTGGATGACTTGAGGTCAGGAGTCCAAGACCAGCCTTGCCAACATGGTGAAACCCCATCTCTACTAAAAATATACAAAAATCAGTTGGGTGTTGTGGCACATGTCTGTAACCCCAGCTACTCAGGAGGCTGAGGCAGGAGAATCACTTGAACCCGGGAGGTGGAGGTTGCAGTGAGCCAAGATCGTGCCACTGCACTCCAGCCTGGGCGACAAGAGTGAGACTCTGTCTCAAAAAAAAAAAAAAAAAAAAAGGGTGGAAAAGAGGGGGCTCATTGAAAGAATGTGTCTGTCTTCTAAATGCACACTGAAGCTAAATTCTTCCCACTGGATGCTGGACTCCAAATCTGTCCACCCACATTCTCCCCTGCCTCGCCCTAGCACAGACCGCGGTCACCTCCCACCAGAACTGATGAAACAGTTTCCTAACTGGTTTCCCTTCCTTTCATCTATTTCCTGTAAGTCATCTTCTACACAGCAATCTGATTTTTCTAAAGCACAGATGTGATCATATACCTTTTTTCACTTAAAAATCTTCACTAGGCCGGGCGCAGTGGCTTCCGCCTGTAATCCCAGCACTTTGGGAGGCTGAGGCGGGTGGATCATGAGGTCAGGAGATCAAGACCATCCTGGCTAACATGGTGAAACCCTGTCTCTACTAAAAATACAAAAAATTAGCCAGGTGTGGTGGCGGGCGCCTGTAGTCCCAGCTACTTGGGAGGCTGAGGCAGGAGAATGGCGTGAACCTGGGAGGCGGAGCTTGCAGTGAGCCGAGATCTCGCCACTGCACTCCAGCTTGGGTGACAGAGTGAGACTCCGTCTCAAAAAAAAAAAAAAAAAAAAAAAAAAAAAAAAAAAAAAAAATTCTTCACTAGCTCCCTTCAATCTGCCAAGGCGCCAGAATGATGGCCTGTGGATCATATCTGGTTTAAAAACCAGCCTGCCTTGGCCCATATGTTTTTAAAACCTGATGCCATCCTATAGAAACCTGGATTTCTGTTGTCTCTTAGAACACTGGAAGATCTGGCCACACTGGAGTGACACTCCCACATGGAAACAATCAGCTGGAGCTGAGAGTAGACAGAGTAGAGACAGAGAATGAGCCCCTGTAGACAGAGAATGAGCTCTACTGTTTGCCACAGTCCCCACCACTCCCTATTGCCTTACATCTGGTTGGCTTTCCTCATTGGCAAGCCTAGTCTCTGTGGGATTTTGAGTTTGTCACCTCTGCTCTAGGTTGAAGGTCACATTCCTTGGATTGACATACAAGGTCCTTCACAGTTGGTTCCCAACCTACCTTTCCAGTATGATTTTCCTGCCGCTTTCCTCCTTCCACCCTACTCGCTAGTCTCATAACCTCTAATAAATAAACATGTTCGTCAGACGTCTACATCTCACTCCCTGACAAATTCAGCAGTTCTTTGAAGACAAACTTCATACTCTTGGCCTGAATGACTAACTTCTACTTTTCTCTTTTCTTTTCTTTTTTCTTTTTCTTTCTTTCTTTCTTTCTTTCTTTCTTTCTTTCTTTCTTTCTTTCTTTCTTTCTTTCTTTCTTTCTTTCTTTCTTTCTTTCTTTTTCTTTTATCTCTCTCTTTCTTTCTTTCCTTCTTTCCCTCTTTTTCTCTCTCTCTCTCTTTTTTTTTTTGAGACAGGGTCTGGCTCTGTTGTCCAGGCTGGAGTGCAGTGGCTCTCTCTTGGCTCACTGTAGCCTCAACCTCCCAGGCTCAAGCCATCCTCTCATCTTAGCCTCCTGAGTGGCTGGGACTACAGGCACATGCTACCATGCCCATCTAATTTTTGTATTTTTGTAGAGATGAGGTTTTGCCATGTTGTCCAGATCTCAAACTCCTGGGCTCAAGTGATCCACCCATCTTGATCTCTCAAAGTGCTGGGATTACAGGTGTAAGCCACCATGCCAAGCCTACTTTTCATGAGAGCTCTTCGTAGCCGCCTTCACTCTGTGAGCCTTTGTGATTCTGTGATAAGGGGTTAACTAATAGGGGTAACCATGGTAGGCTGAAACACCCCACAACGAGGTCAGAGGGGTAACCCTGAGTATTTCATATGCTTAGCCTGGATTTTTTTTTTTTTTTTTTTTTTTTTTTTTTTTTTTTTTTTTTTTGAGACGGAGTCTCGCTCTGTCGCCCAGGCTGGAGTGCAGTGGCCGGATCTCAGCTCACTGCAAGCTCTGCCTCCCGGGTTTACACCATTCTCCTGCCTCAGCCTCCCGAGTAGCTAGGACTACAGGCGTCCGCCACCTCGCCCGGCTAGCTTTTTGTATTTTTTTAGTAGAGACGGGGTTTCACCGTGTTAGCCAGGATGGTCTCGATCTCCTGACCTCGTGATCCGCCCGTCTCGGCCTCCCAAAGTGCTGGGATTACAGGCTTGAGCCACCGCGCCCGGCCTCTAGCCTGGATTTTTTAACAAATGGAAAATATTCTTCATTCTACATTCTCAGATACTGTCAGGATTCTTGTAAACACAAATACTTCCTTTTTTTTCCACATGACTAACACCTGCCTTTCTTTTCTAAATCCTTTGTCTTGTCAGATCACCTTCCTCTCTCTCTTTTTTGTTTTTGGACTGTAAAATTAACTGGAAGGCAGAGGATTAAGGAAGACAAAAATGGTATCTATTCCTCTGAAAGTCTACTGGTTTTTTTGGTTTGGTTTTTTTCGGTTTGTATGTTTTGAGACAGAGTCTGGCTCTGTCGCTAAGGCTGGAGTGCAGTGGCACAAATGTAGATCACTTCAACCTGTGCCTCCCAGGCTCAAGTGATCCTCCCACCTCAGCCTCACAAGTTGCTGGGACCACAGGCATGTGCCACCATGCCTGGCTAATTTTTGTATATTTTGTAGAGACGAGGTTTCACCATACTGGCCAGGCTGTTCCTAAACTCCTGGGTTCAAGCGATCTGCCTGCCTCAGCCTCTCAAAGTGCCGGGATTACAGGTGTGAGCCACTGCACTGGCACCAAAAGTCTACTGGTTTTTCACATACACTCTGATCTTAGTCTACCCCAGGGCTTCAAGAAAATGCTGTGTCTCTCTTCTTGGACTTCCTGCTCAAGATCATGCTCTGGTGGCCTATTCCTTTGTGCACCAAATTTAAATCTATCTAGGGGCCGGGCGCGGTGGCTCAAGCCTGTAATCCCAGCACTTTGGGAGGCCGAGATGGGCGGATCACAAGGTCAGGAGATCGAGACCATCCTGGCGAACACGGTGAAACCCCGTCTCTACTAAAAAATACAAAAAAACTAGCCGGGCGAGATGGTGGGTGCCTGTAGTCCCAGCTACTCAGGAGGCTGAGGCAGGAGAATGGCGTGAACCCAGGAGGTGGAACTTGCAGTGAGCTGAGATCCAGTCACTGCACTCCAGCCTGGGCAACAGAGCGAGACTCCGTCTCAAAAAAAAAAAAAAAAAAAAAAAAAATCTATCTAGGCTCATGCCTGTAATCCCAGTGCTTTGGAAGGCAGATCACTTGAGGTCAGGAATTTAAGACCAGCCTGGCCGACATGGTGAAACCCCAACTCTACTAAAATTACAAAAAGTAGCCTGTCGAGGCCGGGCGTGGTGGCTCACCTGAGGACAAGAGTTCGAGAGCAGCCTGGCCAACATGGTGAAACCCTGCCTCTACTAAAAATACCAAAACTAGCCGGGCGTGGTGTCGCATGCCTGTAATCCCAGCTACTCGGTGGGGCTGAGGCAGGAAAATCACTTGAACCCGGGAAGCGGAGGTTGCAGTGAGCCGAGATAGCACCATTGCACTCCAGCCTAGGGGAAAAGAGTAAGACTTTGTCTCAAAAAAAAAAAAAAAAAATTAACTGGTCGTGGTGGCGCGTGTCTGTAGTCCCAGCTGTTCCAGAGGCTGAGTCACAAGAATCGCTTGAACCCAGGAGGTGGAGGTTGAAGTGAGCCAAGATTGCACCACTGCACCCCATCCTGGGCCACAGAGGGAGAATCTGTCTTAAAAAAAAAAAAAAAGAAAAAAAAAATTGGCCAGGCGGTGACTCATACCTGTAATCCCAGTACTATGGGAGGCTGAGGAGGGCAGATTACCTGGGATCAGGAATTCAAGACCAGTTTGGCCAGCATGGTAAAACCCCATTTCTATTAGAAATATAAAAATTAACCAGGTGTGGTGGCAGGCACCTGTAGTCCCAGCTACTCAGGAGAGTGAGGCAGGAGAATTGCCTGAAGCTGGGAGGTGGAGGTTGCAGTGAGCTGAGATCGCACCATTGCACTCCAGTCTGGAGGACAAGAGCAAGACTCCAACTAAAAAAATAAACAAATAGACCGGGTGTGGTGGCTCACACCTGTAATCCCAGCACTTTGAGAGGCTGAGGTGGGTGGATCACAAGGTCAGGAGTTCAAGACCAGCCTGACCAACACAATGAAACCACGTCTGTACTAAAAATACAAAAATTAGCCGGGCGTGGTGGCGAGCACCTGTAATCCCAGCTACTCGGGAGGTTGAGGCAGGAGAATTGCTTGAACTGGGGAGGCAGAGGTTGCAGTGAGCTGAGATCAGAGCCATTGCACTTCAGCCTGGGTGACGGAATGAGACTCCGTCTCAAAAATAAATAAATAAATAAATCTAAAAATTAATTCAAAATAGATCCAAGATCTAGATGTAAAAGCTAAAACTACAAAACTCTTAGAAAACATAGGGAAAAAGCTTAATGACATTGACTAAGGCAATGATTTTTGGATATGATGCCAAATACACAAGGAACAAAAGAAAAAATAGGGCCGGGCGCGGTGGCTCAAGCCTGTAATCCCAGCACTTTGGGAGGCTGAGACGGGCGGATCACGAGGTCAGGAGATCGAGACCATCCTGGCTAACACGGTGAAACCCCGTCTCTACTAAAAATACAAAAACTAGCTGGGCGAGGTGGCGGGCGCCTGTAGTCCCAGCTACTCGGGAGGCTGAGGCAGGAGAATGGCGTAAACCTGGGGGGCGGAGCTTGCAGTGAGCTGAGATCGGCCACTGCACTCCAGTCCGGGCGACAGAGCGAGACTCCACCTCAAAAAAAAAATAAATAAATAAATAAATAAATAAATTGAACTCCACCTAAATAAAAACCTTTGTACCTCAAAGGACACTCACTATTAACAGACCAAGTGAGGTCAGGTGCGGTGGCTCACGCCTGTAATCCCAGCACTTTGGGAGGCCGAGGCAGGTGGATCACTTGAGGTCAGGAGTTTGAGGTTAGCCTGGACAACATGGTGAAACCTCATCTCTACTAAAAATACAAAAATTAGCTGGGTCTGGTGGCACGCACCTGTAGTCTCAGCTTCTTGGGAGGTTGAGGCAGGAGAATCCCTTGAACTTGGGAGGCAGAGGTTGCAGTAAGCCGAGATTGCGCCACTGCACTCCAGCCTGGGTGACTGAGTGAGACTCCACATTAAAAATAAAAACAAAACAAACAAATAAAAAAATAGACAAATGATATGGCTTGGCTGTGTCCCCACCCAAATCTCATCTTGAATTGTAGCTCCCATAATTCCCACGTGATGTGGGAGGGACCCAGTAGGAGGTAATTGAATCAGGGGGCGGGACTTTTTTGTCCTATTCTTGTGATACTGAATAAGTCTCACAAGATCTGATGGCTTTGTAAAGGGGAGTTTCCCTGCACAAGCTCCTTTTTCTTGTCTGCTGTCATGTGAGATGTGCCTTTCAGCTTCCCCCATGATTCTGAGGCCTCCCCAGCCACGTGGAACTGTGAGTCCATTAAACCTCTTTCTTTTGTAAATTGCCCAGTCTCTGGTATGTCTTTATCAGCAGCATGAAAGTGGACTAATACACAGGGCAATCCATGGGATGGGAGAAAGTATTTGCAAACCACATATATGTGATAAGGATTTAATATCCAAAATATATAAAGAGCTCTTACAAATCAAGTACAACAACAACAACAACAAAAAACAACTCAAAAAATAGGCTAGGCCGGGCGCAGTGGCTCACGCCTGTAATCCCAGCACTTTGGGAGGCTGAGGCCAGTGGATCACGAGGTCAGGAGACCGAGACCATCCTCGCTAACACGGTGAAACCCCGTCTCTACTAAAAATACAAAAAATGAGCCAGGCATGGTGGCGGGCGCCTGTAGTCCCAGCTACTCAGGAGGCTGAGGCAGGAGAATAGCATGAACCCGGGAGGCAGAGCTGGCAGTGAGCCGAGATCGCAGCACTGCACTCTAGCCTGGGTGTCAGAGCGAGACTCCATCTCAAAAAAATTAATTAATTAATTAATTAAAATAAAAATAGAAAAATTAGCCGAGTGTGGTGGCACACACCTGTAGTCCCAGCTACTCAGGAGGCTGAGGCAGGAAAATTGCTTGAGGCAGAGGCTGCAGTGAGCTGAGAATGTGCCACTGCACTCCATCACGGGCAATGGAGCGAGACTTCATCTCAAAAAAAAAAAAAGTGGGGGGCAAAGGGCTTGAATAGGCATGTCTCCAAAGAAGATACACAAATGGCCAATAAACACATTTGCCATTAAGATACTCAATATGGCCGGGCGCGGTGGCTCAAGCCTGTAATCCCAGCACTTTGGGAGGCCCAGACGGGCGGATCACGAGGTCAGGAGATGGAGCCCATCCTGGCTAACACGGTGAAACCCCCTCTCTACTAAAAACATACAAAAAACGAGCCGGGCGAGGTGGCGGGCGCCTGTATTCCCAGCTACTGGAGAGGCTGAGGCAGGAGAATGGCGTGAACCCAGGAGGCGGAGCTTGCAGTGAGCTGAGATCCGGCCACTGCACTCCAGCCTGGGGGACAGAGCGAGACTCCGTCTCAAAAAAGATAATATTACTAATCACTAGGGAAATCCAAATCAAAACTACAAGATACCACTTCACACACATTAGGATTGTTATTATTTAAAAAAATAAATAAATAAGGCCGGGTGTGGTGGCTCACGCTTGTAATCTCAGCACTTTGGGAGGCCAAGGCAGGCGGATCACGAGGTCAGGAGATCGAGACCATCCTGGCTAACATGGTGAAACCTTGTGTCTACTACAAATACAAAAAAAAAAAAATGAGCCGGGGGTGGTGGTGGGCACCTGTAGTCCCAGCTACTCAGGAGGCTGAGGCAAGAGAATGGTGTGAACCCAGGAGATGGAGCTTGCAGTGAGCTAAGATCACACCACTGCACTCCAGCCTGGGCGACAGAGCGAGACTCCATCTCAAAAAAAACAAAAAACAAAAAACAGAAAAACAGAAAATAACATTGGCAAAATTGTGGAGAAATTGAAACCCTTGTGCATTGTTGGTGGTAATGCAAAATATGCAAAACAATGCAACAGTTACTAAAAATATTGAGATCCAGCAATTCTACTTCTGGGTATGTACCTGAAAGAATTGAAAGCAGGGACTTGAACAGGTATTTGTACACTCATGTTCATAGCAGTATCGTCACAATAGCCAAAAGGCAGAAGCAGCCCAAGAGTCCATCAACTGATAAACAGACAAACAGAATGTAGTCTATATACACAACAGAACACTATTCTGTCTTGAAAAGAAAGGAAAGGGCCGGATGCAGTGGCTCACGCCTGTAATCCCAACATTTTGGGAGGCTGAGACGGGTGTATCTCTTGAGCCCAGGAGTTGGAGACCAGCCTGGACAACATGGCGAAACCCCATCTCCACAAAAAAAAAAAAAAAAAAAAAGAAAGAAAAAGAAGGAAAAAGAAAAATGAGCCAGGTGTGGTGATATATGGCTGCCATCCCAGCACTTTGGGAGGCTGAGGTGGGCAGATCATTTGAAATCAGGAGTTTGTGACCAGCCTGGCCAAAATGGTGAAACCCTGTCTCTAAAAAAATCCAAAATTTAGCCAGGCGTGGTTGCAGGTATCTGCAATCCCAGCTACTTTGGAGGCTGAGGCAGGATAATCACTTGAACCCAGGAGGTGGAGGTTGCAGTGAGCCAAGATCGTGCCACCACACATCAACCTGGGCAATAGAATGAGATCCTGTCTCAAAAACTATATATACCCTGAATAGACCAATAACAGTCTTTGAAATTGAGGCAATAATTAATAGCCTACCAACCAAAAAAAGTCCAGGACCGGACGGATTCACAACCGAATTCTACCAGAGGTACAAGGAGGAGCTGTTACCATTCTTTCTGAAACTATTCCAATCAATAGAAAAAGAGGGAATCCTCCCTAACTCATTTTATGAGGCCAGCGTCATCCTGATACCAAAGCCTGGCAGAGACACAACAAAAAAAGAGAAGTTTAGACCAATATCCCTGATGAATATCAATGCAAAAATCCTCAATAAAATACTGGCAAACCGAATCCAGCAGCACATCAAAAAGCTTATCCACCATGATCATGTGGGCTTCATCCCTGGGATGCAAGGCTGGTTCAACATACGCAAATCAATACATGTAATCCAGCATATAAACAGAACCAAAGACAAAAACCACATGATTATCTTAAGAGATGCAGAAAAGGCCTTCAACAAAATTCGACAGCCCTTCATGCTAAAAACTCTCAATAAATTAGGTATTGATGGGACGTATCTCAAAATAATAAGAGCTATTTATGACAAACCCACAGCCAACATCATACTGAATGGGCAAAAACTGGAAGCATTCCCTTTGAAAACTGGCATAAGACAGGAATGCCCTCTCTCACCACTCCAGTTCAACATAGTGTTGGAAGTTCTGGCCAGGGCAATCAGGCAGGAGAAAGAAATAAAGGGTATTCAATTAGGAAAAGAGGAAGTCAAATTGTCCCTGTTTGCAGATGACATGATTTTATATTTAGAAAACACCATCATCTCAACCCAAAATCTCCTTAAGCTGATAAGCAACTTCAGCAAAGTCTCAGGATACAAAATCAATGTGCAAAAATCACAAGCATTCCTATACATCAATAATAGACAAAGAGAGAGCCAAATCATGAGTGAACTCCCTTCACAATTGCTTCAAAGAGGATAAAATACCTAGGAATCCAACTTACAAGGGATGTGAAGGACCTCTTCAAGGAGAACTACAAACCACTGCTCAACGAAATAAAAGAGGACACAAACAAACGGAAGAACATACCTTGCTCATGGATAGGAATAATCAATATCATGAAAATGGCCATACTGCCCAAGGTAATTTATAGATTCAATGCCATCCCCATCAAGCTACCAATGACTTTCTTCACAGAATTGAAAAACTACTTTAAAGTTCACATGGAACCAAAAAAGAGCCCGTATTGCCAAGGCAATCCTAAACCAAAAGAACAAAGCTGGAGGCATCATGCTACCTGACTTCAAACTACATTGCAAGGATACAGTAACCAAGACAGCATGGTACTGGTACCAAAACAGATATATAGACCAATGGAACAGAACAGAGTCCTCAGATATAACACCACAAATCTACAACCATCTGATCTTTGACAAACCTGACAAAAACAAGAAATGGGGAAAGGAGTCCCTATTTAATAAATGTTGCTGGGAAAACTGGCTAGCCATATGTAGAAAGCTGAAACTGGATCCCTTCCTTACACCTTATATAAAAATTAATTCAAAATGGATTAAAGACTTAAATGTCAGACCTAAAACCATAAAATCCCTAGAAGAAAATCTAAGCAATATCATTCAGGACATAGGCATGGGCAAGGACTTCATGGCTAAAACACCAAAAGCAATGGCAACAAAAGCCAAAATTGACAAATGGCATCTAATTAAAGAGCTTCTGCACAGCAAAAGAAACTATCATCAGAGTGAACAGGCAAAATTTTCTCCCAGGAATGGGAGAAAATTTTTGCAATCTACCTATCTAACAAAGGGCTAATATCCAGAATCTACAAAGAACTTAAACAAATTTACAAGAAAAAATCAAACAACCCCATCAAAAAGTGGGCAAAGGATATGAACAGACACTTCTCAAAAGAAGGCATTTATGTAGCCAACAGACACATGAAAAAATGCTCATCATCACTGACCATCAGAAAAATGCAAATCGAAACCATAGTGAGATACTATCTCACACCAGTTAGAATGGCCATCATTTAAGTCAGGAAACAGCAGGTGCTGGAGAGGATGTGGAGACATAGGAACACTTTTACACTGCTGGTGGGACTGTAAACTAGTTCAGCCATTGTGGAAAACAGTATGGCGATTCCTCAAGGATATAGAGCTAGAAATACCATTTGACCCAGCCATCCTGTTAGTGGGTATATACCCAAAGGATTACAAATCATGCTACTATAAAGACACGTGCACACATATGTTTATTGTGGCACTATTCACAATAGCAAATACTTGGGACCTACCCAAATGTCCATCAATGATAGACTGGATTAAGAAAATGTGGCACAGGCCGGGCGCGGTGGCTCAAGCCTGTAATCCCAGCGCTTTGGGAGGCCGAGAAGGGCGGATCATGAGGTCAGGAGATCGAGACCATCCTGGCTAATACGGTGAAACCCCGTCTCTACTAAAAATACAAAAAAAAAAAAAAAAAAAAAAAAAAAAAAAACTAGCCGGGCGAGGTGGCGGGCGCCTGTAGTCCCAGCTACTCGGGAGGCTGAGACAGGAGAATGGCGGGAACCCGGGAGGCGGAGCTTGCAGTGAGCTGAGAGCTGGCCACTGCACTCCAGCCTGGGCGGCAGAGCAAGACTCCGTCTCAAAAAAAAAAAAAAAAAAAAAAAAAAAGAAAATGTGGCACATATACACCATGGAATACTATGGAGCCATAAAAAAGAATGAGTTCATGTCCTTTGTAGGGACATGGATGAAGCTGGAAACCATCATTCTCAGCAATCTATCGCAAGAACAGAAAACCAAACACCACATGTTCTCATTCTTAGGTGGGAATTGAACAAGGAGAACACTTGGATACAGGAAGGGGAACATCACACACCAGGGCCTGTCATGGGGTGGGGAGATGGGGGAGGGATAGCATTATGAGACATACCTAATGTAAATGATGAGTTACTGGGTGCAGTACACCAACATGGCACATGGATACATATGTAACAAAGCTGCAAGTTGTGCACATGTACCCTAGAATTTAAAGTATAATCTCACATATATATATGTATAGAAGCGACCTCTAAAGTGTTTACTAGATGCCTCAGAACACCCAAAATGAGGAAGAGTTTATCTGTCACCTGGAGCTGAGTGTTGAGCCGGGGAAATAAGACAAACACAATAGTCCCCCCTTATCTGAGGGGAAGATGTTCCAAGACCCCAGTGGATGACTGAAACTGCAGACAGCACCGAGTTCTATGTGCCCTGTGGGTTTTGGATCTGGGAACCAAGACAGCTACTGAGTGACCACCAGGTTGGTAGCGTCTACAGTGTAGACGTGCTGGGAAAGAGAGGATTCACATCCCGAGCAGGGATGCGAGAGACTTCATCATGCTACTCAGAATGCTATGCCATTTAAAACTGATGTTTGTTTCTGGAATTTTCCACTGAGTATTTTTGTGCCATAGCTGACCACAGGTAACTGAAAGCCCCGGAAAGCAAAACCACAGACAAGGGGGACCTAGGATACATAACGATAAAGTAAAACAAATAGAATATGTGGTTTAAAGTAATATTTTCCACAATGAATTAAACACACCACAGATGATATGTGAAATGATATTAGGTGATACAGAGTGATGTATATACATAATTTTATTTTATTTTATGAGACAGGGTCCCACTCTGTTGCCCAGGCTGGGGTCAGTGGCGTGATCTTGGCTCACTGCAGCCTCGACCTCCTGGGTTCAAGTGGTTCTCCCACTTCTGCCTCTCAAGTAGCTGGGACTACAGGCATGTACCACCACACTTGGCTATTTGGTTTTCTAAATTATTTTTTGTACAGACAGGTCTTGCCCTTTGCCCAGGCTGGTCTCAGACTCTTGGACTCAGACAATACTCCCACCTTGGCCTCACAAAGAGCTGGGATTACAGGTGTGAGCTACCACACCCAGCCACATATTTTAATTTTATAGGTATAACTTTATTTTAGGCCAGGTGTGGTGGCTCATGCCTGTAATCCCAGCTACTCGGGAGGCTGAGGCATGAGAATTGCTTGAACCCCATCTCAAAAAAAAAAAAAAAAGTCCTAGGGGAAGAAAAGAAGGAACAGACATTTCCAGACAAAGTGAAGAGCATGGGACAAGTAAGACTGGAGGGCATCTAAGGAACATTTGAGGAGTCTGGAATTTGGAGTCCATATCAACGAACCACGAAGAGCGGGGCTGTTCTGCAGGGGACCTTGAATTCAGGGGCAGAAGGAGACAGAAGCAAGTGGCATTGTAAAGGACTGGGGGAAAAGGCTGAAAGAGAGCAAAGAGGGCAAAGGAAAACCCATTGTAGTCATGTAGGAATTCTGCAGGTTCAGGGCCTCTGTATACTGTTTTCTCTTTCTCGAGTTTTCCATGGTGAACTGTCATGGTGATGTTATCAGGGAATGAGGCCCTTCAGATCCCTGAAGCCCACTCCCTTAAGCAGCAACACACTAAAAAAACAAAAACAAAAACAAAAACAAACAAACAAAAAAAACAGTTTCTCATTCGAGTCCTCAGATTCTGCCTCAAAGGGAACTGTTAGCACCATCCACCAAATAGTTCAAGCCATTACCGTTATTCCCTCTTCTTCCAGGCCCAACTGGAATCTGCAGTCTGCAGATCGCACATCATGCATGTCTCCACGCACATTTCTACCATTTTGACTGGCCCAAGGTCTTGGAGGAAAGTAACTGCCTCCTGATTGGTCCCCTGCCTCCAGTCTTGCTGCTCCGTCAGCCCATTCTCCAAAACTCAAATATGATGATGTCACTCACGTTGTGCAACACTACAGTGCCTTCTCATTGTCCTTAGCAGGGAATTCAAGATGGCAGGCAAGACACTACAAGAACTGGCCTCAACAGCTCCAGCATGAGTCATAACTGTGATGGTATGCAAAGGTCACCCTACAGGGAGCCCTGGAGACACTCTTCCTTCCTCCTAGGGCTAACTGCTCTTTCGTAGGCCTCGGCTTAGACCAGCCTCTTCCAACAGAGCTTTCTACAGTGATGGAAATGTTCTGTAATATGCATGCAGCCACTGACCTCTGGAAATTGGGTAATAGGAACTGAGTTTCTATTTCTTGTTTCTTCTTATTTATTTATTTATTTAGAGACGGAGTCTTGCTCTGTCACCCAGGCTGCAGTGCAGTTGCACGATCTCGGCTCACTGCAAGCTCCGCCTCCTGGGTTCACACCATTCTCCTGCCTCAGCCTCCGGAGTAGCTGGGACTACAGGCGCCCGCCACCACACAGGCCTAACTTTTTGTATTTTTAGTAGAGATGGGGTTTCGCTATGTTAGCCAGGATGGTCTCGATCTCCTGACCTCATGATCTGCTCGCCTCGGCCTCCCAAAGTGCTGGGATTACAGTTGTGAGCCACCATGCCCGGCCTTTTTTCTTTCCTTTTTCTTTTTTTTTTTTTTTTTTTTTGAGATGGAGTTTCACTCTTGTTGCCCGGGCTGGAGTGCAATGGCACAATCTTGGCTCACCGCAAGCTCCGCCTCCCGGGTTCAAGTTATTCTCCTGCCTCAGCCTCCCTAGTAGCTGGGATTACAGGCAGGCACCACCACGCCCGGCTAATTTTGTATTTTTAGTAGAGGCAGGGTTGCTTCATGTTGGCCAGGCTGGTCTCGAACTCCCGACCTCAGGTGATCTGCCCACCTTGGCTTCCCAAAGTGCTGGGATTACAGGTGTGAGCCACCACACCTGGTCTAAAATTAAGTAATATTAAAAACTCAGTTCCAGCCTGATGCAGTGGCTCACGCCTGTAATCCCAGCACTCTGGGAGGCCAAGGCAGGCAGATCACCTGAGGTTGGGAGTTCCAGACCAGCCTGGCCAACACAGTGAAACCCCATCTCTACTAAAAATAGAAAAATTAGCCGGGTGTGGTGGCAGGCATCCATAATCCCAGCTACTTGGGAGGCTGAGGCAGGAGAATCACTTGAAGCCAGGAGGCAGAGGTTGCAGTGAGCCGAGATGGCACCATTGCACTCCAGCCTGGGCAACAAGAGTGAAACTCCATCTCAAAACAAACAAACAAACAAAAAATACACACACAAACACACACATGCACACATTATTATTATTTAATTTTGATTAACTTAAAATGTATCAGCCTGGGCAACAAAGTGAGACCCCATTTCTACAACAACTAGGAAGATTTAGCTGGGTGTGGTGGTATGCACCTGTAGTCTCAGCTGCTTGGAAGGCTGAGCTGGGAGGATCACTTGAGCCTGAGAGGCCGAGGCTGCAGTGAGCCGTAATTGTGCCACTACATGCAACCTGAGTGACACAGAAAGACCTTGTCTCAAAAAACTTTTTTTAATAAAATAAATAAATAAAATGTAAAAGCCACAGGTGATTTGTGGCTACCACATCAGAAGTTCGGGAGACCTCACTTCCCCACAGCTCCGAAGCCTTCTCTTTCTCTTGTCTGGGTCAAGCCTGCTTCTCTGGGCCATTTCAGCCATCCTCACACTTACCATGCAGCATTGTAATGATTTACATGTGTTTCTCCAGTATGAGCCCAATACCTGGCACCAAAGGGCTACTTGATAAGTATGTCTCAGATAAATAAATGAACCAGCCAACAAATGATTCCAGACTTCTTTTTTTTTTTTTTTTTTTTTTTTTTTTTTTTTTGAGACAGAGTCTCACTCTGTCACCCAGGCTGGAGTGCAGTGTTTCAGTCTCTGCTAACTGCAACCTCTACCTCCCAGGTTCAAGTAATTCTCCTGGCTCAGCCTCCCGAGTAGCTGGGACTACAGGTGCCTGCCACCACACCTGGCTAATTGTGGTATTTTTAGTAGAGATGGGGTTTCACCATATTGGCCAGGCTGGTCTCGAACTCCTGACCTCATGATCCACCTGCCTTGGCCTCCCAAAGTGCTGGGATTATAGGCGTGAGCCACAGTGCCCAGCCATGATTCCAGACTTCTGGTCGCTTCCTTCTTCTCCTGGCTGTGAGGTGACACTACTGCACAGAAAGGGTGAATTGAAAGAACCTGGGGACACACCTGCTGAGCTGAGCTGGCATGAGCTTGGGGCCCTTGGGCCCTGTTGTACCTCCTACTCTGATGCTTTATAAAGAAAGCGGTTTGCTTTATATGTGACCAGGGCAGGAAGTGAATATTCCTGCCTGGGTTCACCCAACAGGTAGTTGGGGGAGAAACTGTCTATGTGGTATAAATTCAAGGGCTGTGTTTCCCCAAAACTCCTTCCCCAGCCAGGATCCTGATTTTCTCATTGTATTAGTTTCCGGTCTCTCAGGGTTCTGGAGTCCAGAAGTCTGAAATCACAGTGTCAGCAGGACTGTGCACTCTCTAGCGGGGGCTAGTGAAGACTTTGTCGTTCCCTTCCAGCCTCTGATTGGCTGTCAGCATTCCTTGGCTTCCGACCACATCCCTCCAGTCTCTGCCTCTGTGTTCACGTGGACTTCTCTCCCATGTGCCTCTCCTAAGGACATTTGTCATTGGATTTAGGGCACAGTAATCATGAATGATCTCATCGATCATTAAGTTAAGGATTAAGATCCTTAACTTAATTAGATCTGCAAAGACCCTTTCTCCAAATACAGTCATATTCATAGTTTCTGGGGGACAGGACATGAACACAGATTTTCAAGGAAGGCCACTATTTAACCCACTACAATGACTTTTTTTTCTTTTTTAGAAAGAGTCTCAGTCTGTCTCCAAGGTGCTGGAGTGCAGTGGTATGATCACCGCTCACTGCAGCCTCTAACTCCTGGGCTCAAGCAATCCTCCCGCCTCAGCCTCCTGAATAGCTGGGACTACAGGTGTGTGACACCACACCTGGCTAGGTTTTGTAGATATGGGAGCTGGTCTTGAACTCCTGGGCCTAAGTGATCCTCCCATCTCAGTGTCACCAAATGCTGAGATTACAGGCGTGAGCCGATATGCCCGGCCTACAATTACTGTTATTTATTTATTATTTATTTATTTACTTATTTTTGAGACAGTCTCGTTCTGCTGCCCAGGCTGGAGTGTAGTGGTGCAATCTCGGCTCACTGCAACCTGCACCTCCCAGGTTCAAGCGATTCTCCTGCCTCAGCCTCCTCAGTAGCTAGGATTACAGGCATGTCCCAGCACACCTGGCTAATTTTTATTTTTATTTTTTAGTAGAGACAGGGTTTCACTGTGTTAACCAGTGGGTCTCGAACCCCTGACCTCAGGTGATCCACTCGCCTTGCCCTCCCAAAGTGCTGGGATTACAGGTGTGATCCACCGTGTCCAGCCTACGATGACTTTTCAACGTCAGCTTTTGAGTTCTAGAATTCCTCTCTACCCTGCAATTTCAACATACCTTCTCTGGAAGTGAGGAGGAATTATGACCAAATTTAATGTTGAAGTGATTCATTGTATTTGTTTGTTTGATTCTGCCTGAAGGGGCTCCAGCCCAGGAGAAGGCTGGGACCAAAAGGTTAAGGGGAGTGATGAGGATTGCCTCACACAGTGACCCAGGTGTCACGCGGACCAGACACGAGCTCTGATGGGGAAGTTTTTGCCATTTCAAAATGACTTAAAAATTGCAGGCTGGGCATAGTGGCTCATGCCTGTAACGCCTGCACTCTGGGAGGCCAAGGTGGGCGAATCACGTTAGGTCAGGAGTTTGAGACCAGCCTGACCAACATGGTGAAACCCTTTCTCTCCTAAAAACACAAAAATCAGCTGGATATGGTGGTGCATGCCTGTAGTTCCAGCTACTTGGGAGGCTGAGGTAGGAGGACTGCTTGAACTGGGGAGGCAGAGGTTGCAGTGAGCCAAGATCACGCCATTGCACTCCAGCCTGGGTGACAGAGCAAGACCTTGTCTCAAAAAAAAAAGAGAAGAAAATAGCAAATAATGGTTTCTTCTTTATATAAAATGCAAGAAAAATTAAAAGGGGGAGCTATAGATTCAAAGAGATTTAAGAGATAGATTAACCAATTGTCTGTACTGTGACTCAGTTAACTCCAAATGTTAAAAAGTTGGAGACATGGGCTGGGCGTGGTGGCTCATGCCTGTAGTCCCAGCACTTTGGGAGGCTGAGGCAGGTAGATCATGAGGTCAAGAGATCAGACCATCTGGCCAACATGGTAAAATCCCGTCTCTACTAAAAATACAAAAATTAGCTGGATGTGGTGGTGCACGTGTGTAGTCCCACCTACTCAGGAGGCTGAGGCAGGAGAATCACTTGAATCCGGGAGGCGGGGGCTGCAGTGAGCTGAAATTGTACCACTGCACTCCAGCCTCGGTGACAGAGTGAGACTCTGTCCCAAAAAAAAAAAAAAAAAAGGTTGGAGACATTCACGGAAATGTGAACACCAATTGGCTAATTGTATATATTAAGGAATTATTGTTACTTATGTTAGGTGTGATACTGATATTTTGGTTATGTTTAAAGAGTCCTTATCTTTTATAAATAAATACTGAATACATATAGATAAAATTATATAACATTTCAAACTTACTTCAAAGTAGTCTGGTAGAAATAGAAAAAGAGAGGTTACAAGTTTTTGACTGTTGTAGTTGGATGGAGGGAACATGGACATTCATTGTCCTGTTCTCTCCGCTTGTATATATTTCTCATAATAAAAAGTTAAGGTGGGGCATGATGGCTCACACCTGTAATCCCAGCACTTCAAGAGGCTGAGGCGGGTGGATCACCTGAGGTCAGGAGTTCAACACCAGCCTGACCAACATGGTGAAACCCCATCTCTATTATTATTATTATATATATATTTTTTTGAGGCAGAGTCTCGCTCTGTCCCGCGGGCTGGAGTGCAGTGGCGCGATCTCGGCTCACTGCAAGCTCCGCCTCCCGGGTTTACGCCATTCTCCTGCCTCAGCCTCCCGAGTAGCTGGGACTACAGGTGCCCGCCACCTCGCCCGGCTAGTTTTTGTATTTTTAGTAGAGACGAGGTTTCACCGTCTTAGCCAAGATGGTCTCGATCTCCTGACATCGTGATCCGCCCGTCTCGGCCTCCCAAAGTGCTGGGATTACAGGCTTGAGCCACAGCGCCCGGCCTCCCATCTCTATTAAAATTACAAAAAATTAGCCAGGCATGGTGGGGCATGCCTGTAATCCCAGCTACTTGGGAGGCTAAGGAAGGAGAATTGCTTGAATCCAGGAGGCGGAGGTTGCAGTGAGCCAAGAACATGCCACTGCACTCCAGCCTGGGCCACAGAGCAAGACTCCATCTCAAAATAAAAAAAAAAAAAAAGGTAAGTAGGCCGGGCGCAGTGGCTCACACCTGTAATCCCAGCACTTTGGGAGGCTGAGGCGGGTGGATCACCTGAGGTCAGGAGTTCAAGACTAGCCTGGCTAACATGGTGAAACCCCATCTCTACAAAAAATACAAAAATTAGCCAGACGTGGTGGCGGGTTCCTTTAATCCCAGCTACTTAGAATGGCTTGAACCTGGGAGGTGGAGTTTCCAGTGAGACAAGACTGTGCCCCTGCTCTCTAGCCTGGGAGACAGAGCAAGACCCCATCTCAAAAAAAGTTCAATAAAGTCTCGGTGTGGTGGCACATGCCTGTAGTCCCAGCTACTCAGGAGGCTGGAGTAGGAGGATCTTTTGAGCCCAGCAATTCAGGTCCAATCTGGGCAACATATTGAGACTCTATCTCTAAAAATAACATTTTTTTTGGTTGGGCCTGGTGGCTCGCACCTGTAATCCCAGCAGGCTGAAGCAGGAGGATTGCTAAAGCCCAAAAATTTGAGACCGGCCTAGGCATTAGAGTAAGACCTTGCCTCTAAAAGAAAAAAAAATTATTAATTTTAATAAAAATAAAAATAAAATTTTAAAAAGAATGGCTATAATAGTATTTTTTGTTTTTATGAGACAGAGTTTCACTGTTGTTGACCAGGCTGAAGTGCAGTGGTGTGATCTCAGCTCACTGCATCCTCCTCCTGGGTTCAAGTGATTCTTGGGCCTCAGCCTCCCAAATATCTGGAATTACAGGTGTCCACCACCACGCCAGGTCAATTTTTTGTATTTTTAGTAGAGACAGGATTTCATTATGTTAGCCAGGCTGGTCTTGAACTCCTGACCTCAGGTGATCCACCCACCTCGACCTCCCAAAGTGCTGGGATTACATGCATGAACCACCACGGCCCCAGCCAGTATAAGAGTATTTTTTAAGTGAAATAAAATTGAGAGTAACTGAAAGGTTTACCAGTGGGGAATGAGATAAATAAATTATGGTGACTTCATTCAATAAAATATTTACACTTGTTAAATAAAATACATACTTGTTAGCAGGGCACGGTGGCTCACGCCTGCAATCCCAGTACTTTGGGAGGCCGAGGCGGGTGGATCACCTGAGGTCAAGAGTTTGAGACTAGCCTGGCCAACCTGGCGAAACCCCATCTGTACTAAAAATACAAAAAATAGCCAGGCCTAGTGGCGAGTGCCTGTAATCCCAGCTACTTTGGAGGCTGAGGCTGGAGAATCACTTGAACCCAGGAGGCAGAGGTTGCAGTGAGCCGAGATCATGCCACTGCACTCCAGCCTGGACAACGAGAGTGAAACTCTGTCTCAAAAAAAAAAAAACAAAAAAAACTTATTAAAAAGAATAATAGCATTCACTTTTATAACATTTGCCTTTGGACAGGCCCTATTCTAAGCATTTCTGCTATGAGATGCAGAATTAAATGTACTAACCTAGAATGTCCAAGATATGTTGTTAAGTGGGAAAAAAATGAACTACCACCTTGCAGTTTGTGTAGTATAATTCGACTTTTATAAATTAAAATATGATGTTTTTTATTTCCTTGTACATTGCCGGTGGGAGAATAAAAAGTTCATTTGCTGTGGGAAACAGTCTGGCAGTTCCTCAAAAAGTTCAACATAGAATTGCCACATGACTCAGCAATTCCACTCCTAGGTATATACCCAAGAGAACTGAAAACAGAGACTCAAATACTTATACATGGATATTCATAACACACTCTTCCTATAGCCAAAAGGGGATGTGTTGGTTTATTTTATGTGATGACTTGGCTGGGCCACGGTGCCCAGATATTTGATTAAATACTATTCTGGATGAGGGTGTGTTTTAGATGCGATTAACATTTAAATGTGCGGGCTTTGAGTAAAGTAGGTTGCACTCCGCAGTGTGGGTGTGCCTCACCTGATCAGTTGAAGGCCTTAGTAGAACAAAGACTGAGCAAGAAAGAATTCTGCTACCAACATCAGTTCTTCCCAGGGCATCCAGCCTGCTGACCTACCCTTCAGATTTGGGACTTGCCAGCCTCCATGATTGTGTGAATCAATTCCTCAAAATAAATGACTCTATAGAAACAGAAAATTCTATGGTCCTGATTCTCTGGAGGATCTTTACTAGGACAAGTAGAAACAACACAAATGGTCACATGTGAATGAATGGATGAACACATTTGTGGTATATAAATACAATGGAAAATATTATTCAGCCATTAAAATGCTGAAGGGATGAAGTGCTTTTTATGGTTTAATGAATCCTTTTATAAAAAGGATGCTTCATGCTACAAAGTGTATCAGCCTCAAAATCATTATTCTGGCTGGGCACGTTGGCCCACGCCTGTAATCCCGACACTTTGGGAGGCCGAGGCGGGTGGATCACCGGAGGCTAGGAGTTCAAGACCAGCCTGGCCAACATGGTGAAACCTTGTCTCTACTAAAAATACAAAAAGTTAGCCAGTCACGGTGGCAGGCACCTGTAATCCTAACTACTCGGGAGACTGAGGCAGGAGAATCACTTGAACCTGGGAGGCAGAGGTTGCAGTGAGCTGAGATCATGCCATTGTAATCCAGCCTGGGTAACAAGAGCGAAACTCTGTCTCAAAAAAAAAAAGTTATTATTCTAAATGAAAGAAGCCAGACACAAAAGGTCACATACGGCATGATTTCATTTATATAAAATACCCAGAATAGATAGATCATAAAGACAGGACTCAGGTTAGTGTTTGCCAGGGGAGAATGAGGAATGACTACTTAATGAGTTCGAGGTTTGCTTTTGGGGTGATGGAAATGTTTTGGAAGTAGGTAGAGGTGGTGTTTGCACACCATATGGAGATACTAAATGTCATTGAATTGTTCACTTTAAATGGTTAATTTTGTATTATTGTGCTGTTGTGTTACGTAAATTGCAACTCAATTTTAAAAATTATACATATATACTACATTTTAAAATCTGGAATATAAGAATTTGTACTCTGGAGTTAAGCTGCCTGGTTTAAAGTTAATTCTCTCGCTGAGTAGCTGTGAGATCTTAGGCAAGCTATTTCACCTCTGTTTCCTCATGTGTAAAACCGGAACAATATTACATCATTCTAATATGAAGGAAAAATGAGTTAATCTATGTAAAGTGCTTATAACAGTGCACCACACAGAGGAGGTGCTATGTAAGTTGCAGCTACTATTACTATTATTATTATCATTATATGACCAAACTTCACAGCACTCAGGAGGGAGAAACCTTCATGTTTTACTGTGTATGCTTCTCTATTGTTTGAATATTTTGCAAGAAGCATGTAATATTTTTACAATAAAAGACTAACATGCATTGTAATAAGACTCTCAGAGTGTCTGGGAGCGCAGAATTAGAGTCAAGCTGATCCTCTGCCAGTGCTTTTAGTCCACTGAAAATCGACCTGTGGCTGGTCACCCCAGCTTCAACCAGTGAGATGCGTTTATGCTGATACTTCTGATACTCTGCGTCCCTTATATGAGGGGGTCCTTGGTTTGACTAAGCAAAGACAGGTTTTGCTGCCTGACTTAACAAAGTGCTCATCTCATCCCGATAAAATTGTATCATCTTTTAAAATTAGTCCTCCTCTACGTTGAATGTTTATGCACCTCTTGTGACAGAACTGGTTGTGTCCCTTGTCAGTCCTGTGCTGCAAGAGCAAATGACCTTATTAAACGTCTGATTTTTGGAGAAGCAGAACAGGTTGGTTTTCATTAACTGCTGCGGTGCCTGCTCCTCCCTCTTCATCTCAGTCTCCTAATCCTTCCCCCTTTGAGCAGGGCTTCCGGGATCAAGAGTGCAGATGATGGCCTATTTTTATGTTGTTTTTGTCTTCCCAGCATCCAGGCACTCTACTTTTGCATTAGCATCCTGATTTTCCTTGGGCAACACATTCCTCCCTCACCATCCATCTCTGAGATTTGGAGAATTGGGGATTTGGTTCCATCCCTTGGCGCTAAAAATAGGCATGTGACCAGGTCTGACCAATCAGATCATTCCATCCCTGTGGCCACTGTGATTGGCCCAGGGATGGGCACGTGACTCAAAATGCTAATGGAACATTCACCTGAGTTGTTTCTCTAGAACTATTGGAAAAGGTAATGTCTCTTTTTTGGGATTGCTAAACTAATAGAAAATAACCGAAGTATCTAAGGAGTAGGAAGAAAGCATAGCGATGGAGCCAAAAGCTGAAAAGAGATAGTAACCTTAAAAAAAAATATTTGTAAATTTGACATAATTTCAAATTTACAGAAAATCTTCAATAGTATGAAGAAACTCCCATGTATTTACCCAGAATCACCAAACATACACACTTTTCACATTTGCTTTATAATTCTCTGAGAGCAAGAGTGAGAGAGGTTCTAGAATACGTTGTTTTATCTGCAGGATCCAACTATTTTTGAAACTAAGATCTATTTCCATACTCTTACTTTTTTTCATTAAAAAAAAATTGTAATAGGCTGGGCGTGGTGACTCATGCCTGTAATCCCAGCACTTTGGGAGGCCGAGGCAGGAAGATCACGAGGCCGAGACCAGCCTGGCCAATATGGTGAAACCTCGTCTCTACTAAAAATACAAAAAATTTGGCCGGGCGCGGTGGCTCAAGCCTGTAATCCCAGCACTTTGGGAGGCTGAGACGGGCGGATCACGAGGTCAGGAGATCGAGATCATCCTGACTAATATGGTGAAACCCCGTCTCTACTAAAAAATACAAAAAACTAGCCGGGCGAGGTGGCGGGCGCCTGTAGTCCCAGCTACTCTGGAGGCTGAGGCAGGAGAATGGCCTAAACCCGGAGGCGGAGCTTGCAGTGAGCTGAGATCCGGCCACTGCACTCCAGCCTGGGCGATAGAGTGGGACTCCGTCTCAAAAAAAAAAAAAAAAAAAAGCCAAGTGTGGTGGCACACACCTGTACTTCTACCTACTCAGGAGGCTGAGGCAGGAGAATTGCTTGAACCCGGGAGGCAGAGGTTGCAGTGAGCTGAGATGGCGTCACTGCACTCCAGCCTGGGTGACAGAATGAGACTCTGTCTCAGAAAAAAAAAAAAAAAAATTGGTTAAACCACTTCGAACATCAGAGACCCAAGAAGAAGGTGCTATATTCTCGAAGGATATCCACAAGACAGAAAGGTGACAAAATTTCTATTTTCAGAAAAAGAATAATATGTTTTCAATTTAGACTAGAGCCAACAGGTGAAAAGCTGATTAGTTCTGATAGTATTTCATATAGCCTGGGAATACATGGAGCCCCATTCGCATCTCAGTTCTTATCTGTGGGGGCCCCAGTTCATTGGCATATAGGATTTGGTTGTATGTGTGGCATCCATCTGGGAGTTTATTGCTAATATTATTACTATTGTTTTTCTTTTTAGAGACAGGGCCTTCACCCAGGCTGGAGTGCAGTGGCACGATCCTAGCTAGCTCAATGCAGCCTTGAACTCCTGGGCCCAAGCCATCCTTCTAGCTCAGCCCCCCGAGTTGCTGGGACTACAGGTACATACCACTGCACCTGGCTATTTATTGATAATATGAAGTTACAAGGCTTTGACATTTTAATTACTTAAACAAATTAGACAGATTGGACATTAGCCTTATGATAATTATCTCTGGGTTGGACCTTGTTTTAAATCCCCCAAAGTGCTTTATTATGTGGGAAAGAAAGGAATCAAGTGACAGCTATAGTCCATAGTGAGCAACCTTACAGATGTATTGTAAGTAATTGTGAAAATTACAGAACTGTAAAATTTGAAAATTACAAATTATTTTAGTGCTTTACATCCCCATAATTATTTTGGGGTTTCATCAGAATGTAGATTTGTTTATGAGACTGTGCAATGCAAGAGCGTAGCATCTACTGTGTGTCATACCAGAGGAAAACTGTTCAGAAACACTGGGTTAAAACAGGTCTTAACAAACCCTAGTAAGGACTGTCCTAGCCCTAACCCTATGTGTCCCTCAGGGCTAATTTGAGAAATAAATTATTTTTCAAACTGGCTTACGCGTAAGTAGAAAATTGTTAACTTTCATAATTGAAAGGTCCAGGGTTAGAGCTGACTTCAGATATGGCTACAATCAGGGGTCAAACGATCTCCATCTCTCAGCTCTCTGCTCTCTCCCATATTGACTTTATTTTCAGGCCACATGGTGGCAAGATGGTTGTCAGCAACTCTAATATGCATTCTCTGAGACACAATTCCAGTGGTAAAGAGAGCTTTTTTTTTTTTTTTTCAGGCTGGAGTGCAATGGTGTGATCATGGCTCACTGCAGCCTTGACCTCCCTGGCTCAACCGATCCTCCCAGCTCAGCCTCCCAAGTAGCTGGGACCACAGGCATGCGCCACCATGCCTGGCTAATTTTTCATTTTTTGTAGAGATGGGGTCTCCATATGTTATCCATGCTGGTCTTGAACTCCTGGGCTAAAGCAATCCACCTGCCTTGGTCTCTCAAAGTGCTAGGATTACAGGCGTGAACCACCATGCTCAGCTGAGAGCTTATTTTTATTTTTTAAAATTTATTTATTGATCTATTATTATTTTTAGAGAGAGTCTCTCTCTTTCTCAGGCTGGGGTGCAGTGGTGCAGCCTTGGCTCACTGCAGCCTCTGCTTTCTGGGTTCAAGTGATTCTCCTACCTTAGTCCCTGAGTAGCTGAGACTACAGGTGCATGCTGCCACAACTGGCTAAATTTTTAGTGAGACAAGCTTTCACCATGTTTCCCAGGCTTGAGAGCTTCTTTTCTAGAGCTCCCTCAAAATCTGCTGAGATTCACTCTGACTAATCTACCCTTGAATCAGTTCGTCACTGTTATCAGCAGAACACAATGTGCTGATTGGCTTAGATGGGGTCACACACATTCCACCTCTAGATGGGGAGTTGTGAAGGCCCAACAAGACCACATGGGTAGGGTGTAGGGGAGAGATGAACTCTTCCAACCAAAATGTGTCTGTTATTGAAAGTGGATGCTAGAAAGGCAATCAATGAATATCCACGTCACCCCAAGTGATCATCTTGAAAATGTCCAGAAAGAACCAAGTGAAAGAAAATGTCTGGCTCAGGACCCATTCAGCCCCAGGAGTAGAAAAATGAAACCCATGATTTCTTGAAAATCTGGACTACGTTATGATAAGGCATCAGATGTTTACGAAGTCACTTCCAATTCAAGCAGCCCAGAGCAAACCCATTCATTCTCTTCAACAGAAGCCTTCTCAGGAAGTGAGTCTCCAAATTGCCCTTCCTCCATGCTTCGCCTAAATGGCCGGTCTTGCAACATCACTTCCCCATCATCCTTTAGCCTGATCTCACCTTCGTCTCCTTACCATCAGGCCTGCTTTGCTTGACCACAAGTTTCTCCATTGTGTTAAAGGAAATATCTGGCTTTCTGCTAGTATCAATTCGGAACGCATTCTGTGGTACAATAGAAAGCCCTACTGCATTGGTTTAAATAGCTAAGGGAGCACTCGTCTTTCACAGTAGGAACCTCCGAACAGAGAAAGTCAAGAATCAACAATGGTGACTCAACAATGCTATCAGGAACCCAGGCTGTTTATGTGTACCCAGTCCACAGTTCTCACCATTCAGATCTTCATTCTCAGGCATGTGCCTCATGGCTACAAGATGACTGCGGTACTGTTAGCCTTATTTTCATGGTCCATTCAGAGAAAAGGAAGAAAAGCAAAGGATTTTTTTTTTTTTTTTTTTTTTTTTTTTTTTTTTTTTTTTAATGTGAGGACTTGACTTTTTACCTGGGAAGTGTTTTTTTTGTTTTTGTTTTTGCTTTTTTGAGACAGGTTCTCATGCTGTCATCCAGGCTGGAGTGCAGTGGCATGATCATGGCTCACTGCAGCCTCAACCTCCCAGACTCAGGAAATCCTCCCACCTTAAGCCTCCCGAGTAGCTCAGGCTACAGGCATGTGCCATCCATCACACCTGGCTAATTTTTGTACTTTTTGTAGAAACAGGGTTTTGCCATGTTGGCCAAGCTAGTCTGGAACTCCTGGGCTCAAGCAATAGGCCTGCCTCAGCTTCTCAAAGTGCTGGGATTACAAGCACAAGCCACCGCACCTGGCCTGGGAACACCACACCTGGCATTAAGTGATAAAAAGTAAAATAAACATGCTAAATATTTTATTTCACTCATTAATTGGTAAGGGAATCAGTAAGATGTTAAAACCAGCTAAAAAAACAACTTTAAAAAGTCCATACATGGGCCGGGCATGGTGGCTTATGCCTGTAATCCCAGCACTTTGGGAGGCTGAGGTGGCTGGATCACCTGAGGTCAGGAGTTCAAGACCAGCCTGGCCAACATGGTGAAACCCTGTCTCTACTAAAAATACAAAAAATTAGTTGGACGTGGTGGCGGGCGCCTGTAATCCCAGCTACTCGGGAGGCTGAGGCAGGAGAATCACTTGAACCCAGGAGGCCGAGATTGCAGTGAGCCAAGATGGCGCCACTGCACTCCACCCTGGGCAACAAGAGCAAAACTCCATCTGAAAAAAAAAAAAATTCTGTACACATAGGTAATCATATTGATATACATGCATACATAAGCAATCAGGAATGCAGAGATGAATTTTCAAATAGCTGGAAAACTAGTAAATATCAACAGAGACTTAATCAATTGCAGCTCCTCTAGGTGCAATTCATTTGCATTTCTATGGACAAGAACTGTTTGCATTACTATCAGTTTTTTACAACTTTCAAAATTGTAAAATAGGGCCGGGTGTGGTGCCTCTCGCCTATAATCCCAGCATTTTGGGAGGCCAAGGTAGGCGGATCACCTGAGGTCAGGAGTTCGAAACCAGTCTGGCCAACATGATGAAACCCCATCTCTACTAAAAATACAAAAATTACACAGGTGTGGTGGCACATGCCTGTAATCCCAGATACTCGGGTGGCTGAGGCAGGAGAATTGCTTGAACCCAGGAGGTGGAGGTTGCAGTGAACCACGATGGCACCAGCGCACTCCAGCCTGGGTAACAGAGCAAGATTCCATCTCAGAAAAAAAAAAAAAAATTGTAAAATAGCTCAAAGACAGTGAAAGATGGAGATGGCACTAATGGGTGTGCTAGAAGGAGACCCAATACCCTTTTTTGCCCACTTCAAAATCTTTCGCAATGCTTCCTGATGAAAGGGATGCCCTTCTGAGGAACTTCTACCTATGGCTCCTTGACCAGACTGTGCCCTTTTGTTGCAAGGGAAGCTGGGAAATTGAACATCTTCTGCTGGACACACTATATCAAGTAAAATGGAATTCTGTTAGTCAGGAAATTGGCCTCATCTATACACCCACTTGGTGTGTTAAGGGTGTTAGATTGTTTAATAATTTTTAGCATATGTGATTATGAGTCTTCCAGTAGTGCACATCTGTTGTTTTTGATATCTTAGTATCACTCTCTTTTCTGGTAACAGTATCTCAATTTTCCTCTGGGATTGTATCCTCTTACCAGTCTCCAAACTCAGGTCCAAGCATGGACACTTGACTCAGGGCTTGATTAGTCAGGATGGTTAATTTAGGAATGGAGGCCGGGCACAGTGGCTCAAGTCTGTAATCCCAGCACTTTGGGAGGCCGAGACGGGTGGATCACGAGGTCAGGAGATCGAGACTATCCTGGCGAACACAGTGAAACCCCGTCTGTACTAAAAAATACAAAAAACTAGCCGGGTGAGGTGGCGGGCGCCTGTAGTCCCAGCTACTCGGGAGGCTGAGCCAGGAGAATGGCGTGAACCTGGGAGGCGGAGCTTGCAGTGAGTTGAGATCGGGCCACTGCACTCCAGCCTGGGTGACAGAGCAAGACTCCGTCTCAGAAAAAAAAAAAAAAAAAAAAAAAAAAATTTAGGAATGGGTATAACTTGAGCCAGGTTAATCAGATTCAACTTGGATTTTCTTTTTTTTTTTTTTTTTGAGACGGAGTCTCGCTCTGTCGCCCAGGCTGGAGTGCAGTGGCCGGATCTCAGCTCACTGCAAGCTCCGCCTCCTGGGTTTATGCCATTCTCCCGCCTCAGCCTCCCGAGTAGCTGGGACTACAGGCACCCGTCACCTCGCCCCACTAGTTTTTTGTATTTTTTAGTAGAGACGGGGTTTCACCGTGTTAGCCAGGGTGGTCTCGATCTCCTGACCTCGTGATCCACCCGTCTCGGCCTTCCAAAGTGCTGAGATTACAGGCTTGAGCCACCGCACCTGGCCCCTCAAGTTGTATTTTCATTGCACCAAAACTGCAACTTGCACTAGAAAATAGTAATACTTATGTCTGAAAGATATTTAATCGACCTACTTGGTGCACAAGTGGATTCCTGTATCCTTTGCAAAAATTCCACTGCCTCTCCAAGAGTCTGTGACCACTGGGATGTTTCTTTTTTTCATACATCATTCCTCCTCTTAGTACCTGAGAGCTGAAAGACTATGGAGTGTGATAGGAAATGCAAATCTGGGCTTCAGTGCCAGCTGTGCAGGTAGAGTCCACCCAGAAAACAGAACCCCATCTCAGTATGTAAAGCAAATAATTTAAGGCTGGGAATTGGTTACACAAGAATGGAACTGTTGAAAAGCTAAACAAGAGGTGGTGAGACAATGCAGAGATTAGCAATAGCAGGAAGCCATCACCACCCTTAGGCTAGACACTAGATCTAGGGAATGTGCTCTGTTTTAGGAGTCCAGGGACTGTGATCCTCTAACATTTCAGAGGGAGACCAAGTTACCGCCAGAAATGCAGCTCAAGCGGTGAGGAGGGGTGGATGGTAAGGGGGCTGCTGCCATGCCTGCCTCCCACTGGCTGATCATAGCTGGAAGTTAGGAACAAGGAAGCTTGAGACAGCAATCTACAGAGGTCAGCAACCCTTTCCATACAATGTACAGTGGGAAAAGCATAATGAGTGAAACTGAAGACATTGGTCTGTTACGCAGGACTGGCTACCTGTCCATATTTCATCACATCCAAGATGCCATTGTTGGTAAGATGCACCATAATTTGTGCATTATTAAGAAAGAGAATTGCCGCCAACTAAATGATGACACCATGCTAAGATTCCATCCATTGCAATGCAACAACAAAGAAATGTTGAAATGTGGAAAATATGCACCTTAAGATTAATAAAATACACTATTTGCCGTGTGATCTTAAGCACATGTGAACCTAATTCATTTCCCCTGTTGAGCCTTGATTTGGACATCTGGAAATTAGGGAGAGTTATACCTACTTCACAGGGTTTTTGTTTTGTTTTTGCTTCCTTTTTCTTTCTTTTTTTTTGAGACGGAGTCTCGCTCTGTCGCCCAGGCTGGAGTGCAGTGGCGCAATCTCAGCTCACTGCAAGCTCCGCCTCCTGGGTTTATGCCATTCTCCTGCCTCAGCCTCCTGAGTAGCTGGGACTACAGGTGCCTGCCACCATGCCCAGCTAATATTTTGTATTTTTAGTAGAGACGGGGTTTCACCATGTTAGCCAGGATGGTCTCGATCTCCTGACCTCGTGATCCGCCCACTTTGGCCTCCCAAAATGCTGGGATTACAGGCGTGAGCCACCACGCCTGGCCTTGTTTTTGTTGCTCTGTGAGACAGGGTCTCATTCTGTTGTCCAGGCTGGAGTGCAGTGGCACCATCACACCTCACTGCAGCCTCGATCTCCTGGGCTCAAGTGATCCTCCCACCTCAGCCTCCTGAGTAGCCGTGTCCACAGGTGTGCACCACCACACTCAGCTATTTTATTATTATTATTATTTGTAGGGATGCATTCTCTCTGTGTTGCCTGGGCTGGTCTCAGACTTCTGGGCTCAAACCATCCCACCTCACCTCCCAAAGTGCTGGGATTACAGACATGAGACACTGCACCTGGCCCTTTGTAAGGATTCAATCAGCTAGCATGTCTAAGACTGTTAAACTTAGAATAGGAACTTTATCTCTTTTGTTCACTGTAGTATTCCTGGTGCCCAGCACAGTGCCTTGTACATAGTAGGAACCTAAGAAAATTTGGGGGGATGAATTCAGCTGGACTCTGTTCCCCTAAATGAGCATGGTTTCTGGCATACAGTGGAGAGTGGGTATCAATACATGGAAGCTATTATTATTGGAATCAAACATGCTTTGGTGGGGACAAGATCTTTTCTTCTTTCACCAGTGTGGTGTTGACTCTCTTGCGAGGGGGGATCTCCTCTTTTATTTAAGAAAGGTCTCAGTGGGGAGGCCACATGCGTGAATCTCTGGTGGAAAAGATTGTACCACATGGCTTAGTGCACACATAAATAAGTTGTAAACAGAAAAAGTGGTGGTAGTAGCAGTGGTGAATGATGTTGGCAGGGAAGGAGGGGAATAAATAAAATGGATGTGAGTGAAGGATGAAGCACAATAGAAAAGAACAACATTCACCATCTACAGAGCATTTCTGGGGTCATCATTCCCTTAACTCTCACATCCCTGCAAGCGTTGTAGTGTTGCGGGAAGTCAGGGACCCTCAACGGAGGGACCGGCTGAAGCCGTGGCAGAAGAACATAAATTGTGAAGATTTCATGGACATTTATTAGTTCCCCAAATTAATACTTTTATAATTTCTTACACCTGTCTTTACTGTAATCTCTGAACATAAATTGTGAAGATTTCATGGACACTTATCACTTCCCCAATGAATATCCTTGTGATTTCCTATGCCTGTCTTTACTTTAATCTCTTAATCCCGTCATCTTCTTTGCAAGCTGAGGAGGATGAATGTCACCTCAGGACCCTGTGATTGTGTCAACTGCACAAATTGTTTGTAGAGCATGTGTGTTTGAATATGAAATCTGGGAATCTTAAAAAAAGAACAGGATAACAGCAATGTTCAGGGAACAAGAGAGGTAACTTTGAACTGGCCGCTGGTGAGCTGGACAGAACAGAGCTGTATTTCTCCTCTTTCATAAGCAAATAGGAGAAATATCACTGAATTCTTTTTCTCAGCAAGGAACATCCCTGAGAAAGAGAATGCGCCCTGAGGGTAGGCCTATGAACGGCCCTCTCAAAGCGTGCTTTTATGGTCTTTTATGGTCAAAGCTGAAGGGATGAAATAAGCCCCGGTCTCCTATAGTGCTCCCAGGCTTATTAGGATGAGAAAATTCCTGCCTAATAAATTGTGGTCAGACAGGTTGTCTGCTCTCAAACCCTGTTTCCTGATAAGATGTTATCAATGACAATGCGTGCCGAAACTTCATTAGCAATTTTAATTTCACCTCATCCGGTGGTCCTGTGATCTCTCCCTGCCTCCATTTGCTTTGTGATAGTTTATAATCTTGTGAAGTATGTGATCTCTGTGACCCACACCCTATTCGTGCACTCCCTCCCCTTTTAAAAATCGCTAATAAAAACTTGCTGGTTTTACAGCTCGGGAACATGTGATGTCTCCCCCGGACACCCATCTTTAAATTTCTCTCTCTTGTGCTCTTTCTCTTTATTTCTCAACCCAGCCGAGACACTTAGGAAATAGAAAAGAACCCACGTTAAACATCGGGAGTGGGTTCTCCCGATATTGCAGTGTTATTCCCATTTCACAAACGGGACTCAGGCTGAATAGGAAGGGATTTTCTCAAGATGAAACGAGACACAATGTATGTGGTTAAGTCTACCAGGCCTCAGCCTCCTGAGAAAGTCTGAGATAGGGTAGATTAACTCCAATTTAGAACACCTATAAGGATAGGTAAACACAAAGGTGATAAAAAATTATTGTTAGGGAGTGAGACTGTGGGCAATGAAAGACACATAGATAGCATTGATCGTATCTTTTCAAGAGTTTCCCCTGGGCTGGGTGCGGTGGCTCATGCCTGTAATCCCATCACTTGGGAGGCCAAGGCTGGCGGATCACCTGAAGTCGGGAGATTGAGACCAGCCTGATCAACATGCAGAAACCCCGTCTCTACTAAAAATACAAAATTAGCCGGGCATGGTGGCGCATGCTTGTAATCCCAGCTACTCAGGAGTCTGAGGCAGGAGAATCGCTTGTGGTTCCGACTACCTGGAAGGTCGGGGCTGCAGTGAGCCGTGTTTGTGCAACTGCACTCCATCCAGCCTAGGTGACAGTGAGACCCTGTCAACACATAAAGGATGAAGAAAGGAAGCGAAGGAGGGAGGAAGTAAGGAAAGAAGGAAGAAGAGGAGGGAGGGAAGGGGAAGAGAGAGACAGAGACAGAAAGAAAAAGAAAGAAGAAAGAGAGAGAGAAAAGGAGGAAAGAAAGAATTCCTTTAATTTAGTGTATGGTGTTAAAAATGCAACCACACGCTCTATCCGGCAGAGAGGAAGGAAGAGAGGAAGGAAAGAAGGAAGAGAGGGTGGAAGGGAGGAAGGAAGTGAGGGAGGAAGAAAACATTCCTTTAATTTAGTGTATGGTGTTAAAATGCAACCAAAAGTTCTATCCGGCTGCGATCTCCCCTCACAGGAGTGATTTATGCAGTAGTTGGAGGTTAGTCAGAACTCCAGGATGCACCGCAGACACCCGGGCGATGATCCTCCGGCTCATTAATAGGGAGTCATTTCTGACTCACGTGCACTCTCTGCGTTTCCAAGTCGCGTTCCCCTCGGCGCGCCCAACTGGAGGATTCATCCTCTCCAACGGGTGACTAGCACCGCCTACCGGCGGCCCGCCTCTTGGCCTCTTGGCCACGCCCCCGCCCTGGAGCGCAAGGCGCATGCTCCCCAATTTTTCTCCGCCCCCGTCTTCCGGCTTCTCGCGACATCCTCCCAGCGGCGGTCGGAGTCTCGCGATAAAGGCTCGTTGTCTCGCGGGAGCGCTGCTGGCGGACTGGCTTTCGGGCGGCCCTGGCCGGGGAGACGAGTTGCATGTGTCGGTTCAGCTGGCGATAGCGGCGGGAGCGGAGCCGGCGGGGCCTGTGCGACCGCCTGGGTAACGACACCAAGTGCTTCTCCCGCTCCCGAGAAGCTCCTAGAGAGTGTGGGGGAAGCTGAGATGCTGCCTGGCGGAAGGGGGCCGGGCCGGGCGTCTCCACACCCCCGCCCACAAGGGCCCCTTGTGGCGTCCCCGGGGTTGCTCCTTCGCCTCAGACTTGGTCGCCCTTGTCCCCTCAGTGCTCTTACATTCTGTCCTCGTTTTCTGTTCACATCCTCCTTAGGCTCTGGTCACCCCGCCCCCTCTCATGCCCTTTTTAGAGTCCCCAGGCCCTTCCCGTGGCGTGTAGTTGCCCCCACACCGTGCACCCCGGGCTGCTCTGATGACCCACCCCTTGTTCCTAGGCATTTCCAGCCTCTGCTTTCGGCACCTTTGTAGCCCTTCTCTCTTACTGCAGTTTGCATCCCTCCCAGACCACCCTCAGACCTTTTTGCTCCGTGTCTGCCTAGGGTACTCACCCCATCTTTCCTTCCCCATTGCTTCCTCTTTTTTACTAGTGAGTCCCTCTGCCCCATCCTTCATGGTCCATTTGCTGCTTCCTTCCCTGTAGATCTGTGGACCAAGGAGATCTTGTGCCTGGGATTGCTCATATTTTATGAATCGAATGCAGCTTGTATCCCCCACTCAACAGCAAAATTGAAACAGCTTTGGGCTGGGGGGATTTCTATTGAGAGAAATGCTATTCTTCTGGGGTCTTGATTGTAAAATAGTGAGGGTGTGTTATTTTCCTTGCTTACAGGTTTGTGAAATGGCTGCTGACATTTCTGAATCCAGCGGGGCTGATTGCAAAGGAGACTCAAGGAACAGTGCCAAGTTAGATGCCGATTACCCACTTCGAGTCCTTTATTGTGGAGGCAAGTGTTGGTAGCCACAGAATGACTTTTACTCACTATATTTTTATGCATTATAATAATAGTTTGACGTTTGGTGGTATTAAGCTTTTCTCCCCATCTTTTTCATTTGGTGAATTTGTGCTGGGGGAGAGGAGTGCTGGGGAGGAGGAGGCATGAATTAACAGCTTCCCAACCTGAGTGATTTGTGTCTAGCTACTCTGACTGAAAAAGCTTACAGTCCATTTGGAATAGAGATGTGCAGCTAGGTTATTTCAGCCTGCAGGTCCTCAAGGTGTACGCTAGTCTAGCCATCAAAGGAGGGCTTCTTGGAAGATCCTGAGTTAAGGATGGCAAAGACTGGATGAGAAGGTGGGGAAGGGCGTCCCAGACAAAGCGAACGACTATGTAAGGAAAAGCTTGATGGTGGCCGGGCGCGGTGGCTCACGCCTGTAATCCCAGCACTTTGGGAGGCTGAGATGGGCGGATCATGAGGTCAGGAGATCGAAACCATCCTGGCTAACACGGTGAAACCCCGTCTGTACTAAAAATACAAAAATTAGCCGGGCGTGGTGGCGGGCGCCTGTAGTCCCAGCTACTCCGGAGGCTGAGGCAGGAGAGTAGCGTGAACTCGGGAGGCGGAGCCTGGATGACAGAGTGAGACTCCGTCCCAAAAAAAAAAAAGAAAAAACTTGATGGCTGATGGCTGTCTGTGAAGAAGCGAGCAGCTTTGAGTTTGTATGGTGTATCGTATAGGGAGGGTGCCCGTTACGGAGTGAGAGAAGGTGAGGTTGGAGTGTTGGGTGGTAGGACAGTTAGGAGAGTCTTCTTGGTTTGAATCATGATATATATATTAGGTTTAATCAAGATCTTTTTCACTTTCGAGTGTTTTTCTTCATTTTCAATATAGAAATATTTGTGAATTGTAAATGCTGTATGTATTCACATCTTGGAAACTGTCAGAAAAATTTGAAGATACAAGACAGTAAAAGGGCAAGTAAATATTTTTTCAGTAAATATTTCTCAGAACTTACTGTGTGCCTAGTGATGTTTTAGGTGCTGGGGCTTGAATAGTGAATAAGTCAAAAGATCCTTGTTCACATGGACCTTACGTTCTGTGACTATAGTAGAGACCTCATCTGACATTTAAGTACTGTAGAAGGAGAAATGATGTCATTGATTTAAAAAATTCTAACAATTCATTATTTATTGAGTATCTTCGATAGTGAAATAAACTTAGCACACGGTACCTCAGCAAGAGAGCAGGCGGTGGAACTTTTTGTAGGGCTCATTGAGTTAGGTTATGATATTGGTCTTACTTGGTTGTATTATTTGCGTTTGGAGTTACAGACCAGGGCTTGCATTTTGACTCCAGCACTTCTCGGGTTTGTGACCCCAGGCAGGTTACTTGATTTCTCTATTCAAGTAACTTTCCCAGGGTCCTTTTCTAAGGTCTGTAAAATGAAGATAATGATTACATCTTAAGTCAGATGATTCGTATAAAGTTCCAGGTACAGCAACTAACTTGAGAATTTAGTTCATGAAATGCTATTACTATATGAGAAAAGTATACTCGTTTGGTTTCTTCACCCTTGTATGGCAGATGTAGTAGAGAGCTATTGTACTCTTTCATCAAATTTCAGAGTCCATATTTTACAAGGTACACTATTGTTTTAGGTTCCACTAAGAAAACGTGATACCAGTTAGATGGACACGACATAATTAGAAGATGTAGCCCTATAAAAATTTTAAAAATATGTTAGAATTGATGAAATACAGTATATGAAGACCATGCTGTTAAATTGCTTATGTCATTCCTAAAGTAGCTTTTCTAGAATTACACTATTCAGACCAACCCACCGATAATTTATGTTGACAGGAGGCCCCTAATCTTTTGGAGAAGGTTTATTTTTTTTATTACTATTATTTTTTTGAGATGGAGTTTCACTCTTGTTTCCCAGGTTGGAGTGCAATGGCGCGATCTTGGCTCACTGCAACCTCTTGCCTCCCAGGTTCAAGCGATTCTCCTGTCTCAGCCTCTGAGTAGCTGGAATTACAGGCATGTGCCACCACGCCCGGCTAATTTTGTATTTTTAGTTAGAGACGGGGTTTTTCCATGTTGGTCAGGCTGGTCTCGAACTCCTGACCTCTGGTGATCTGCCCACCTCAGCCTCCCAAAGTGCTGGGATTACAGGTGTGAGCCACCACGCCTGGCAAAACGTTTATTCTTTTCGTTTCCTTCTCTACTTTGTATTGGTATATAGGCAGTAGGATGGAGAAAAGGATACTTTTTCATTAAGGAGTTTAAGGTCTAGTTAATGAGAAACATCGAGGGAATAGTAAATGGTATTGACTATAACAGTGAATTAGACATTCCGGAAAGGGGGAGGTCTTTGTTCAGAGGGAAGTAGAGAAGTTTTCAAGGAAGTAGGGTTTGAGTTAAGCCTTAGGTGATGGGTAGAACTTGCAAGGAAGGGATTCATAAAAATAATATAGCAGCAAATTTTATTATAGTATCTTCAGGAGAGAGAGAAGAAAGGGCAGATGGTAGCAGAAGGCTGGATTGGAATATAGTGAGAAACCAGGATAGGTAGGATGAAGTCATTTCGTCTTCAGGGTTGAGACCTCAGATGCTGAAGTCTACCTCAGTTTAAATCCTGGCTCTGCCTTTTACTGACATTGTGACCTTGACCAATTCACTCATCCATGATATGGGGCATAATAGTAGAGACTACGTCAGAGAGCTCTTGAGAGGAATAAGTGAAGTAACACAAGGAAAACGCGTAACAATGTTTGGCACATGGTAAGTTCTTGGCAAATGTTATATGTTATTATCCCTGAAAGTCAGATGAGAAGTTCAGAGTATTCTAGAGAATACTAGCTTAGAGAAGTTCAGATTATTGCTATAGTCTCCATCATCTATGAGGGACTTAGGTTGATGCAAAAGTAATTGCAGTTTTTGCCATTAAAAGTAACGGCAAAAACTGCAATTACCTTTGCACCAACCTAATCGGGTTTTTTTTTGTTTGTTTTGTTTTGTTTTTGAGATGGAGTCTCACTCTGTCACCCAGGCTCGAGTGCAGTGGCGCGATCTTGGCTCACTGCAAGCTCTGCCTACCGGGTTCACGCCGTTCTCCTGCCTCAGCCTCCCGAGTAGCTGGGACTACAGGCGCCCACCACCACTCCCGGCTAATTTGTATTTTTAGTAGAGACGGGTTACACCATGTTAGCCAGGATGGTCTCAGTCTTCTGACCTTGTAATCCGCCCGTCTCGGCCTCCCAAAGTGCTGGGATTACAGGCGTGAGCCACTGCGCCCGGCCCCTAATAGTTTTTTGAGCAGGAAAATAAAGTGACAAGAGATTAATATGCTGCATTATTTGGAGGAAATAGAAACCACAAATTTGAAGGCCACTTTCAGAAATGTAGGTTTGAAGTAAATAAGTGCCTTGCTGAGAGTGTAAGCAGTATAAAAGTAAATAAAGAGGGTTAATCAAAGAAAAGGTAAACTGTTTAATGGTGAAAAAGGAAAAAAATTTAGGTGAATTCCATGTTTTGCAACTGAGAGAGTTGAAAAACCAGAACACCACTAAAAATGATGACTTTGAGAAAGATTAGATTTGGGGATAGATAATAGGCTGACTTCCAATACCGTGTATTTGAGTGTCTCCGAATGGAAGAATCCAAGTATGCTGCATTTGGCAGCAGAGAGAGACAGTATATGAGCTTTTCTAAGGGAAAAAGAGAGAAAAGCCAGAAAGATTCTTGGGGTGTACCTGGAGCGAGGTGAGCTGGGTGGATTTTATCACATAGAGAATTGCTTAGTTGGTGAGAAGTTTGAAAGCTTGGTGAAAATGTCAGTCTCTAGAAATCTTGTTTTAGTTTTCTGTAATTATGAATTAAAACCAAGGGGCTGGGTGCGGTGGCTCATACTTGTAATCTCAGCACTTTGGGAGGCTGAGGCAGGCAGATCATGGGGTCAGGAGTTCAAGACCAGCCTGGCCAACATAGTGAAACCCCGTCTCTACTAAATACACAAAAAATTAGCCAGGCATGGTGGCAGGCACCTGTAATCCTAGCTTCTTGGGAGGCTGAGGCAGGAGAATCACTTGAACCGGGGAGGCAGAGGTTGCAGCCAGCTGAGATCACGCCACTGCACTCCAGTCCGGGCAACAGTGCGAGACCCCGTCTCAAAAAAAAAAAAAAAAACTGAAGATGTGAGAAAAACTGATAAATTTATTTTAGCAAGATGCTCAGAATATAGGTTTCTGTTACATTTTTATGTGACGATTACCTGTGAAACAACACTTTAAATATGGAAACCTATGTGAGTAAAGGATAATATCTGTTCCCTGTGACCTCAAAGGGTCAGTGAACTAGGACTAAAGTGGAAGCTACCGAAAGGTGCCTTTCTACCTTGTCGACTTTCTCCAGAACAATACAGGCTTCCACTTAATGTAAAAACTTCCTATGCTTAATTGAAGAAACCAGTGGTGGAGATGGGATTAGACTGTACCTTTTAGTTTCTTTCTAACATTACCTTTTTGTAAAAGGAGTGGATTTTGTTAGCCAGCTTGGTAAGAAAGTATGATGACATTGTTAATAGAGTCCACATCATAACCAACAATTTACAGAGACTATGAACAGTTTTTACTTAGTATCTCTGATGTATAAGGTCCTCGGCTAAGTTCTGTGGAGGCATGTAAATTGGCAGAGGCCCTGTCTGTCTACACATAACTTACACAGGGAAGATGATGAATGCTGAAAGAAGGAGACAAGAAATAGGCCAGGCGCGGTGGCTCACACCTGTAATCCCAGGACTTTGGGAGGCCAAGGTGGGTAGATCACCTGAGGTCAGGAGTTCAAGACCAGCCCGGCCAATATGGTGAAACCCTGTCTCTACTAAAAATACAAAAATTAGCTGGGCGTGGTGGCAGGCGCCTGTAATCCCAGCTACTCAGGAGGCTGGGGCAGGAGAATTGCTTAAACCTGGGAGGCGGAGGTTGCAGTGAGCTAAGATCATGCCACTGCACTCAGCCTTTGAGAACAAAACTCTATCTCAGAAAAAAAAAAGAGACAAGAAGTAAAGATTAAGGACTAATAGCTGCAGTGTCAGTACAGAAGGGGAGAGATTTGTAGGAAATTAGGGGGAGACTTCATAGAGGCAACCACAGCTAAATGGGGATTTGAAGGAAAGGTTGCATTCAGGCAGGACAGAAGGGCTGAAGGTTGGACTTGCTGGTCAAAGGTGTGGAGGTAGGAAAGTATTTAATAGTGGGTAGTGTAGAGGGAGTTTCGAGTGTTACAGTTTGGTTGTTTGGTTGTAATGTAGAATTCATGAAGAGGGGCAGCCGGAAATTACGGCAATGTGGTTTGGGGTCAAGTTCTGGGGCACTTGATTTGTAGATAATTGTCAGTCATTGAAAGTTTTGGAGCAGTGAAGTTACATGAAGATGAATCTGGCAGCAAGATAATAGTTGAAGGAGGCAGACTTATTAAAGCCAGGCTATAATAAGACTTTAGACAAAATTAATGAGCATTTAAACGAGTGGCATAAGTGAGGAAGAGAGGTTGAGAAATAAATTATGATGATAGGATCAACAGTATAAAGCAGTTAATCACATTTGAGGACAAGGGAGAGGGGAGAAATAAACTGGATGTGGTTTTGGCAGACATGTCGTATTGTTGGAGTGCTTAGAGAAGAGGGAAAACCCTCCAATAGAATACCTAACTGATTAAAGAGAAAAGTAGAAGCGATAGTGACATAGGCATTTTTCTTATCATTCCTTCCCCCTCCCTCCCTTTACCTTTTTGCAAAAAGAAGGATGGAAATTAGAGAATTTGCTCTCAGCTAAAGTCTGGGGTTTCAGAGAGCAGCTTGAATTCATTGAGGAAACACGTTTTAAGCGTCTGCTCTGTGCAAGCTTTGTGCTCCATATACAGAAGTAAGACATAAATATCTCCTGGAAACTTAGCTTAACTGGGAAGACAAACATTTTAACAGGTGAGTTATAATGTACTAATTGTATACTAGAGGACTGATCAGACTTCAGTGAGAATAAAGAACCAACCAGTTCTACTTGGGAGAACTGAAAAAAGGGAAAGTTAAAGTATTGAGTGCATTTTATGTTTGTATATTTAATCTTCAAAACTGAAATATTATGGTTTTATTGATGATAAGTTTCTCAGTTGTATAAGTGGTGGGGCCGGGATTAAAATCTAACACAAGCCATTATAACATCAGCTTCAAGGAAATTTTGCAGAATCTTGAAGGATGAGTAGGTGTTTGCTGAAAAGAATGGCATGGATAGAAGTTCATTGTGGTTGGACCATGGGGTGTTTGGAGTTGAGTCTGGAGAAGTACGATAAGATGTTTGAAAAGTTCTTAATCTGGGAAGTGATGTGATTGGTTATATCTTTTTGGATAATAACTGTTTGGAAGGAAGGAGGAAGTACCTGAAATGGGTTGAAACTGGCCACAGAAATCAAGTTTAGGAGACTTTATTTTTATTTTTATTTTTTCCACCCTCCTCCCCAAATTTAGAAGACTTTAAAGTATGAGATGATTGAGGCTTAGTGACACTGTGTGCAAAGTTAGTGATTTTGGTGACTGTTTTTTTTTTTTTTTTTTTTTTTTGAGGCGGAGTCTCGCTCTGTTGCCCGGACTGGAGTGCAGTGGCCGGATCTCAGCTCACTGCAAGCTCCACCTCCCGGGTTTACGCCATTCTCCTGCCTCAGCCTCCCGAGTAGCTGGGGACTACAGGCACCCGCCACCTCGCCCGGCTAGTTTTTTTTGTATTTTTAGTAGAGACGGGGTTTCACCGTGTTAGCCAGGATGGTCTCGATCTCCTGACCTCGTGATCCGCCCGTCTCGGCCTCCCAAAGTGCTGGGATTACAGGCTTGAGCCACCGCGCCCGGCCGATTTTGGTGACTGTTGACAGTGAAATTTGTAATTGAAAATACTGACTTTCAGGAAATTATTTGATTGTGGCTATTCATTCTCTGTTATAGAAAGGCATTTTTTTGTTTGTTTTTGAGACGGAGTCTTGCTCTGTTGCCCAGACTGGAGTGCAATGGCATGATCTCGGCTCACTGCAACCTCTGTGTCCCCAGTTCAAGCGATTTTCCTGCCTCAGCCTCCCAACTCAGCTGGGATTACAGGTGCCTGCCGCTGTGCCTGGCTGATTTTTGTATTTTTTGTAGAGACGGGATTTCACCATCTTGGCCAGGCTGGTCTCAAACTCCTGACCTTGTGATCCACCCTCCTCGGCCTCCCAAAGCGTTGGGATTACAGGCGTGAGCCACCACACCCGGCTGCTCTGATGTATTCTTAAGACTAGATTTAGTTTATGATCTTCTGCCAAGACCACCACAGAACTGCTGTTAACTTCAGTGCATTTTATCAAGAGGTACCTGGCTGTGGATTAGTCCCATTCCATGTGGTGGTAACTTTGCTCATTTGGCCAGGCACAGTGACTCACGGCTCTTACTCCAACACTTCGGGAGGCCAAGGCAGGCCAGATCATTTGAGCTCAGGAGTTCGAGACCAGCTTGGGCAACATAGTGAGACCCTGCCTCCACAAAAACTTAAATTAGCCAGGTGTGGCAAGTGCCTGTAGTTCCAGCTACTCGGAGGCTGTAGTGGGAGGAACACTTAAGCCCAGGAGTTCAAGGCTTCATGAGTTAATGATCACATCACTGCACTATTGCCTGGGTGACAAAGCGAGACTCTTGTCTCTTTAACAAAAAAAAAAAAAAAAGTTGGAGTCTAGAGGCTTAATTATTTTTTTTTTTTTTGAGATGGAGTCTCATGCTATTGCCCAGGCTGGAGTGCAGTGGCACAGTCTCAGCTCATGCAGCCTCTACCTCCCAGGACCAAGCAATTCTCCTGCCTCAGCCTTCCCAGTACCTGGGACTACAGGTGTGGACCACCACACCTGGCTAATTTTTGTATTTTTAGTAGAGATGGGATTTCACCATGTTGGCCAGGCTGGTCTTTAACTCCTGACCTCAGGTGATCCACCCACCTCGGCCTCCCAAAGTGCTGGGATTATAGATGTGAGCCACCACACCCGGCCTAGAGGCTTAGCTTAATTAGATTCAAGTTAAACAGATTTTGCCAAGAAGGTTCCGTGGATGATGTTTTGTTCGTCATGTTGCATTGCATCAAAAGCTGATAATGTCTGATGTTTCACTATTAGTGATGCTAAGTTTGAAGGTGATGGCTAGATGTTTGCATTGAAAAGGTTTTCCCTTTCCAAATAAGTAAGTGATCTGTAGAGAGAAATGGACTTTTTTAAAGAACTTAAAGGAGCTGCCCCAATTTTTATTGCATTAGAATTTTGCTGAACTGGGCCAGGTGCATTGGCTCACACCTGTAATCATAGCACTTGGGAGGCTGAGGCCAAGGTGGGCAGATCACTTGAGGCCAGGAGTTACCTGGCCAGCATGGTAAAACCCTCTCTCTACTAAAAATACAAAAATTAGCTGGGTGTGGTGGCACACACCTGTAATCCCAGCTACTGGGGAGGCTGAGCTACGAGAATCACTTGAACCCAGGAGGTAGAGGTTGCAGCCAGCTGAGATGGTGCCACTGCACTCCAGCCTGGGCAATAGAGCAAGACTCCAATTTATTTATTTTTTTCTGAACTAAATATTATTTGAAATTGTGTACAAAATTTGTACCTTTAGTATTTGCTGTATTGGTATTTAACCAATTGTTATATAATTATATCCTGAAAGTGTGGTTGAACAACTGTGCCTAGTATTTGAACTTGAACTGTGAGGAATATGGGGCTGTAGCTAACCAGGGAGATCTTTGGTGGAAAGAACTCTAAACTATAATAGACTTGACTGGACAAAACTACTGGATTCCAGTTTTCTTCTGCCACATACCACCTTTGTCACTGAATGAGCTATTTAACTCTTTTAGTGCCCCGTCTATAAAATAGTGATTGTGTGGTAGCATGGTGAATGTTAGTAGGGTAAGGTGAAGGGAGATCATTTTCAGCTGTCTGGTGCCACTAAGTTGCTTGTTTATTTTGTGTAATCTAAGTTAGCGGTTAATCACATGAGCGTCAGAAACAGGCAGATTCAAATCCTATTATCCAGATGCGAGTGGTTACGTACACTAAGCCTCATTTTCATCATCAGAATATAGATATGGTACTTCTTATCTTACGAGGTTGTGACAAGTAAACATAATAATGGATGCAAGGCATAGTAAAGCATTTGGCACATACTAGGTGCCCAGTGTGTGGTAATTGCTGTGATTACATGGTATACCACCTTCCTCTCCCTCAAAAATCTCAGGATATTGGACACACTGAACTATTCCATTCTAAACCTTAAAAATAAAATAAACAGTGGACCCAGTATTAGTATTACAGTTAAAATTGGGAAGCTTTTTCAGTTCTTCTAGTCCATTACTAGCCTGTACAGGCTGTAACACCGAATGACAGGATTGATCCAAGATTCCTTCTAGCTTTACACTTTCGTGATCTTGTGTAGCATAATATGAAAAAGCTTTGGCAGCATAGTGAGATCCTGTCTCTACAAAAATAAAAAACTTAGCTGTACATAGTGGCTCACACCTCTAGTCCCAGCTACTTGAGAAGCTGAAGCGGGAGGATTACTTGAGCTGAGGAGTTCGAGGCTGCAGTGAGCCGTGGGCACACCACTACACTCCAGCCTGGGTGACAGAGTGAGAGTGAGACCCTGACTCTAAAAAAAATAGGCCGGGCATGGTGCCTCACACCTGTAATCCCAGCACTTTGGGAGGCTGAGGTGGGTGGATCACCTGAGGTCAGGAGTTTGAGACCAGTCTGGCCAACATGGTGAAACCCCGTCTCTACTAAAAATACAAAAATTAGCTGGGCGTGGTGGCACATGCTTGTAATCCCAGCTACTCGGGAGGCTGAGGCAGGAGAATTTCTTGAGTCTGGGAGACAGAAGTTGCAGTGAGCTGAGATCGTGCCACTGCACTCCAGCCTGGCGGAAAGAGGAAGACTCTGTCTTAAAAAAAAAAAAGGAAAAATGTATTGCAAAAAGATGGTAGTGAAAATGCTGCTAAAGTTTATAAATTTGTCAGTATGAATAAAAAATGGTGGCTGTTTTGGTAAACTATCAAAAGAAATAACCAGGCTGGGAAGAGTGCTTCATGCCTGTGATCCCAGCACTTTGGGAAGCTAAGGTAGGTGGATCGCTTAAGCCCAGAAGTTTGAGACCAGCCTAGGCAACATGGTAAAACCTTGTCTCTACAAAAAATTAGCTGGGCATGGTGGTGTGTGTCTATAGACCCATTTAGTCGGGAGGCTGAGGTGGGAGGATCGTTTGAGCCCCCAGAGGGGTGGAGGCTGCAGTGAGCCATGATTGCACCACTGCACCCCAGCCTGGGCAACAGAGTGAGACCATGTCTCAAAAGAAAAGAAATAACCAGTTTCCTTCAAACTCTGTTGTATGGGGGAATTGTTCTTGTCTTAGCTTAATTTTTGACTCACTGAAATGATTATGGTAAGACCTCACTATATACAAAATAGCATACTTTGATGTTCCATCAGCTGATGGAGACACTCTTTAGATGAAAAAATCAAGATAGTATCATCTCATAATCAGGTGCCTTTTACCTCAAAAACACTGAAGAGTGGCGTTTGAAAAGTGGTATAGAAAACTTATAGGAAAAATGTAAAAATGAAGCATTTTCTCAAGTATAAAAGTTAAGGATAAGCCCTGTGTGTGTGTGTACATATAGGTTTAACATTTCAAATATTTTTTCTTTTTATTTCCTCAGTCTGTTCGTTACCAACAGAGGTAAGTCCTTTATTTATTTATTTATTTTTTACCTTACGTATTTGAAGTTTTTCTTGGTTTTAAAGCTACCTTGAGAACTTTTTTTTATTTTTCATTTTTGATTATTTGATAGTAAAGCTTTAACCTTTTATAGAGAGCTTTGATTTAGAATAAGTTTATGGTCTTATAAATTATTTTCTAAATTTAGACCTTAAATCATACATGTGCATCTTTTGCACATGGCTGTGCATTTTGGATTTTTGCATAGGACTTATGAATAGTCAGCTAATAAAATAAGAGTAACCTTAATGCCAAAATCTACACGAATGAGCAGAGGAAAGAAAGAGCAATATAAATTGTGTGTAAGACTTTCTAAGTCAGGCTCTGTGAGCAAGTCATAAAATGAGGCACTTACGTGCTCAAAGCAAGAAATAGAGGGAGAAGAAATAAACTGATACTGTGAAGAGGCACCTGATCCTTCTTAATATCTAATTTCTTATGGGACATATGCTGGTTGAATACAGATTTCCTGTGGATAAGAAGTCAGATGGGAGTGGTTTGTTTTATTCTTTGTGTTAACAAGTATGGGGAGTGATTTTTAATTATGATGTATTGTTTGACTGGAAATGTTTTGTTGTGACTCAGTTCTTTTTTTTTCTCCTAGTACTGTGAATATATGCCTGATGTTGCTAAATGTAGACAATGGTTAGAGAAGAATTTTCCAAATGAATTTGCAAAACTTACTGTAGGTATGAAAATTCTTTTTCTTGCATTAAACTTCTGTACCTGAGACAAATGCATGTATGGCATTATTCTAAAGATACGAAAGTCCTCCTTTAGTAGGATATTACAGAATTAACATTTATCTCTGTTAGCTGTTTAAGTTCTCTCTGAGATAAGATAGGTCTGAATATCAGCTTTCTTATATAAAAAAAGTAAATGGGCCGAGTGCAGTGGCTCACGTCTGTAATCCCAGCACTTTGGGAGGCTGAAGCAGGCAGATAACAAGGTCAGGAGATGGAGATCATCTTGGCTAACATAGTGAAATGCCGCCTCTACTAAAAATACCAAAAAAAAAAAAAATTAGCCAGGCGTGGTGGTGGGCGCCTGTAGTCCCAGCTACTCAGGAGGCTGAGGCAGGAGAATGGTGTGAATCCAGGAGGCGGAGCTTGCAGTGAGCCGAGATCGTGCCACTGCACTCCAGCCCAGCCTGGGCGACAGAGCGAGACTCCTTCTCAAACAAACAAACAAAAAAAGTAAACGATTGGCTGAGCACAGTGGCTCACGCCTGTAATCCCAGCACTTCTGGGAGGCTGAGGCGGGCGGATCACCTGAGGTCGGGAGTTCAAGACCAGCCTGAGCAACATGGAGAAACCCTGTTTCCACTAAAAGTACAAAATTAGCCCGGCATGGTGGCGCATGCCTGTAATCCCAGCTACTCGGGAGGCTGAGGCAGAAGAATCGCTTGAACCCAGGAGGCAGAGGTTGCAGTGAACCAAGATGGCACCATTGCACTCCAGCCTGGGCAACAAGAGCAAAACTCTGTCTCAAAAAAACAAAATTAAAAAAAGTAAATGATTTAGGGGCAAATATATATTGATTTTATTGTAAGCGTACTATGTGCTACACACTGTTTCAGATTCTGAGGATAAGCCAATAAATAAAAGATTTCCTATTCTTGTGGCACTTACATTCTAGAAAGGGAGACAGATTAAATAAGCAAAACATATAGTATGTAGACAGTAATAAGCAGGAAACGGGGAGATAAGAATTGGTGGGAAGGAATTTGAAATATTAGGTAGTACCCAGGGAAGATTTTGCTGAAAAGGTGGCAGTTGATTTTTTTTGGAACTGAGGGAATGAGTCATTTGGGTATCTGGCAGAATATTTCTAGGCAGAGGACACAGCCTGAGGAGAGGCCCTGAGCAGAAGCTCTGCTAGCATATTCAGGAAACAGCAAGTAAGCCTTTGTGTCTGGAGCTTATTGAAGGACCGGAGAAGAGTTTGATACGAAGTAAGAGTAGACCACACCGGGTTGGGCATTGTGGGCCGTTTTGGCATTTGCTTAGTTAGATGAGGAGCTCTTGGAGGAGTTGAAACAGAAGAGTGATAAGGTCCGACTTGTTTCAGCAATATCACTTAGGCTGCTCTGCTAAGAATAAACCAAAGAGGCCGGGAGTGGTGGCTCACACCTATAATTGCAGCACTTTGGAAGGCTGAGGCAGGTGAATCGTTTGAGTCCAGGAGTTCGAGACCAGCCTGAGCAACATGGTAAAGCCCTGTCTCTACAAAAAATACAAAATTATCTGGGCATGGTGGCACATGCCTATAGCCTCAGCTACTCGGGAGGCTGAGGCAGGAGGATTGCTTGATCCCAGCAGATTGAGGCACCCCAGCCTGAGCAACAGAGCGAGAGCCTGTCTCAAAAAAACAAACAAACAAAAATGTCAAAAGAGGGTCATAGGCAGAAAAGGAGGGGGAGACCAGACAAGAGGCTCTTGTGATGACTGAGGTCAGAATGGTAGTGGGGAGGTGGTGAAAAGTGGTCAGATAGGAGTATATTTTGAAGGTAGAACTGACAGGATTTTCTGATTTGTTGGGCATGGTGTGAATAAAAGGGGCATCTAGGGTTTTGGTTTAAGCAACTAGAAAAATGGAGTTACTGGCTGGGCATGGTGGCTCACGTGTGTAATCCCAGCACTTTGGGAGGCCGAGGTGGGCGGATCACAAGGTCAGGAGATTGAGACCATCCTGGCTAACATGGTGAAACCCTGTCGCTACTAAAAATACAAAAAATTAGCTGGGCATGGTGATGGGCGCCTGTAGTCCCAGCTACTTTGGGAGGCTGAGGCAGGAGAATGGAGCAAACCTGAGAGGCGGAGTTTGCAGTGAGCCGAGATTGCACCACTGCACTCCAGCCTGGGTGATAGAGTGAAACTCCGTATCAAAAAAAAAAAAAAAATGGAGTTGCCATTGCAGAGGTGGGAAGACTATGGAGGAACAGAATTCCTCAGTTTGCTCATATTGATGGCTTCTCTTGCAAGATTGGTAAAAATGAAGGCAGTCGCAGGAAGAAGAGAAAGCCTGGTCTGGGAACAGGCCTGCCCAGAGACACCCAGTACTGCCCCACTCATTGCCCCTTGACTTTCAGGTGATTTCCCTGACACACAAATCCCTAACTTGATAAGTCCCTTTTGGCTGGTAGCTACGCCATCACTGTCAGTGGTTGAATAAGAACCCTCAAGTCTGGTTTTATATTCAGTCTACATGGTTGGCCCTGAACAGGACCTTACTGGGATAGGATCATATCTGAGCAGGTGCGGAGCTCTTCTCCAGATGTTAACAAAATTAGTAAGTTTAGATGCTAGAGCACTCCTGCAGAGCCCAAGTGTTTTATGCGCCTTTCTTGTGGCTAAAAATTTTAGCCCTCACATATCAAAAGACTGGGTTTTCTCTTCTGTTACCATACACTTACCATAATGACTTTAGAACTAGACTTGAATAGGAATCTAGCAGTGTAACCCATTGCTTTACAAATGTCATGCTCAGCTGTTGGTAAGATGCGTTATTTGTATATGAGGTTGCTCAAAGGTGATTTCTTTTTTTTAACAGTGTGAGATGATGTTCATGCTTTTGTATTTCATTTTTATATCTAGAAAATTCACCCAAACAAGAAGCTGGAATTAGTGAGGGTCAAGGAACAGCGGGGGAAGAAGAGGAGAAGAAAAAACAGAAGAGAGGTAAGACCTAAATTCATATCTTGATTTGTACAGTCATATCGTCACTGCGATAGAAGATGTAAGTAATTAAAAGGGTTCCCAAAGCTAGGCGCAATGGTGGGTGCCTATAGTTCCAGCTTCTTAGGGAGCTGAGGCAGGAGGATCATTTAAGCCCAGGAGTTCAAGGCTGTAGTGTGCAATGATCGTTCCTCCAAATAGCCACACACTCTATCCTGGGCAACATAGTGAGACCTCATCTCTTACAAAAAGGAGGAGGTTCCTAGTGTTAATACCATGTACGTGTTACTGTAGTTCCCCATGTATATCATACAGAGGGGCACATACTAATAGTCTCAGGATCATGGTTGGATGTGGTATGATTTGGGCTTTATCAGTAAATTGGACCTGGGAAAACATGCTTATTTGCCCTGTTTGTATGTGAAAAAGAGACAGCTAAAATTCCTGTGTATTCTATTTAAGTAGAGTGAGGACATTTATATAAAAGATGTTATCTTCTCATTACTTCTGATAGCTCAGTTGAAAACTCTGTTTTATAGCTGTTGGCATACACTTGACTCACTCCTTCTTCTCAGACCAACTCCTGATGCTGTGGATCCTGTACCTGCCTGTTTCATTTTCATTCATTATTCTCCCTATGACTGAAACTCACTTACAAATATTTTCAGGACTTTGTGTCTTAAAAAAAAAAACTCTCCCCAAAGCTCATGTCTTTCTTTGCCTTATCCCTCTCCTTTCCTTAGCCAGATTTCTTTACTAAGGCCAGACTCACTATCCCCTGTTCTGTTCTGTGGTTCAGTCTTCATTCCTCAGTCCATCCTAACCTGACCTCCTGGCCACTGCAGCTCTTCCGGTAAGGGTCAGCAGTGGCTTAGTCATTGCTAAATAATAAGCACAGATGCACTCCCTCTTTGCTGAAACATTGTCACTCTTTGGTTTCTGTTCCTTCCTAGCTTTCCTATCACTCCTCCTTAGTCTTCTGTGTGGACTTCTGTTCCTTCTATCCTTTAAAAGTCGGTGTTTTTCAGGATTCTGTCCTAGGCCCACTTACTTCTCATTCTGCATGTTCTTGTTGGATGATTCTATCACATTCCTAACTTCTGCTGCCCACTATACACTTAAAATTCCCAAATCCGTATCTCTGAATCTGGCCCGTGTCTCTAGCCTAGAAGTGTGCTTGATCCCAGAAGCACCTCAAACACTGCACTTTGGAAATTAAGCTTACTGAGTCTCAAGTCCCAAATTGATTGTTTTCTTCTTCATTTTGGTTAGTGACCACACAGTTTTTTCAGTCATCTAAACCAGAGCCCTGAGAACCATCTTACTTTCTCTGTCTCCCTTCACTCAGTTCAAGCTTCTGTTCTTTCTCCTCCCTCCTCTCCTGCCTGTGGCCTAGCGGCCATTACTGTTGGCACTGCTTTACTTTCAATTTTTTGCCTGAGCTAATGCAGGAACCTCTGTAGAGGCCTTTCTATCAGTCTTACTCTTCACAGATCCACCGAAACACAGATCCAGTGACTGCTATGTATGTAATCTTTTGTTTTTCTGGCTTCATCTGCTACATATTCATAAGCATTCTTCAATCAAGACAAGTGAAGTTCCCAAATATAACGCCTTTTCTTATCTCTGTACTTGTTCCCTTTCCCTGGAATGTCCTTTCTTATGCCTCTCCAACCTTTTTCCTTTTACCTGGACTTTTCCTTATTCTTCAAAACTCCACCTAGATGTTACTTCCTCTCGGAAACTTTCTGTATCCTCTGGAAGCAGACTAACTTGTTGCTCTGCAAAGCTATCATAAAATCTTATTCATGGGCCGGGCGCGGTGGCTCAAGCCTGTAATCCCAGCACTTTGGGAGGCCGAGACGGGTGGATCATGATATCAGGAGATCGAGACCATCCTGGCTAACACGGTGAAACCCCGTCTCTACTAAAAAATAGAAAAAACTAGCCGGGCGAGGTGGCGGGCGCCTGTAGTCCCAGCTACCCGGGAGGCTGAGGCAGGAGAATGGCGTAAACCTGGGAGGCGGAGCTTGTAGTGAGCTGAGATCCGGCCACTGCACTCCAGCCCGGGCAACAGAGCAAGACTCCGTCTCAAAAAAAGAAAAAATAAATAAATAAATAAAATCTTATTCATGGATCCTATTATTGTATATATCAGGTTGCTGTAATTTTTTTTTTATTCCCTTCATTAGACTGTGAGTCCCTGGAGGGCAGGGGCTATGGTCTGTTCATCTTTGTATCCTCAGCCCTTAGCCCAGTGCTGGGCACATAGTAGGTACTTAATACACGTTTATTGAATGAATACCTGGATGTGTTTAGTAATTTTGTATTGGAGAAAAAGAAACTTAAGGCCGGGCGCGGTGGCTCAAGCCTGTAATCCCAGCACTTTGGGAGGCCGAGACGGGCGGATCACGAGGTCAGAAGATCAAGACCATCCTGGCTAACACGGTGAAACCCCGTCTCTACTAAAAAATACAAAAAAAAAAAACTAGCCGGGCGAGGTGGCAGGCGCCTGTAGTCCCAGCTACTCGGGAGGCTGAGGCAGGAGAAGGGCGTAAACCCGGGAGGCGGAGCTTGCAGTGAGCCGAGATCCGGCCACTGCACTCCAGCCCCGGCGACAGAGCAAGACTCCGTCTCAAAAAAAAAAAAAAAAAAAAAAGAAACTTAAACCTTTTGAAAATTAATAAATTTAAAGACAGTATTCTCTTATGTCAAAAACAAAACAACTAATGCTAAGCTCTTTCTTAATAAATAAAGGTGGAAGGGGTCAAATAAAACAGAAGAAGAAGACCGTACCACAAAAGGTTACTATAGCCAAAATTCCCAGAGCAAAGAAGAAATATGTGACAAGAGTGTGTGGCCTTGCAACTTTTGGTGAGTTCAGGGTTAAGTATATTTAAAATGTGTGAACTATTTTCTCTCTCTGTCTCCCTCTATCTCTCTCTCACATACCATGAAAACTTCACAGGTCTGTTTTTTGCTGAGAAGATAAATTTTGCATTTCTAATTACACCTTCAAAATCAAATTTTAGAGAAATGTCAAAAATCTTCTATAGAGGGTACTTTTTACTTTCTGGAATTCCTGCTGGGGCACTTTATGTGGGATGAGGAGGGCTGGGGAGGATTTTGCTTGAAACCAGCCAGTGCTGCTCCTCTGTCCTCTGCAGGCATGGTGGCAGAAGGTTGCAAAATGGCTCATCCCCTCTGGGAATGACAGCAGAGGGTGAGAAAGGTGGCAGAACATCCTGCTTTAGAACCCCTCAGTTCCTGGAAGCCTTGAATGAGTAGTGAAACTGGCTGAAAATCTAAACCATGATCCCTCTGTAAGACAACACAGATTGAAAAACAATCAGTAGTCTGGTCTGAGTACAATGGTGTTTACAACTAAATGATCACAACCACTTAGAGATTTCTTTGTTCCTTCTTTACTCCCACTGCTTCACTTGACCAGCCTTAAAAAGAAAAAAGAGGCTGGACGTGATGGCTCATGCCTGTTATAATCCCAACACTTTGGGAGGCTGACATGGGTGGATCACCTGAGGTCAGGAGTTTGAGACGAGCCTGGCCAACTTGGTGAAACCCCATCTCTACTAAAAATACAAAAATTAGCCAGGCATGGTGGCACATGCCTGTAATCCCAGCTGTTCAGGAGGCTGAGTCAAGAGAATCGCTTGAATCCGGGAGACGGATGTTGCAGTGAGCCAAGATCGAGCCACTGCACTCCAGTCTGGGCAACAGAGCAAGACTCCGTCTCGAAAAAAAAAAAGCGCCGGGCGCAGTGGCTCACGCCTGTGATCCCAGCACTTTAGGAGGCGGAGGCGGGCGGATCACGAGGTCAGGAGATGGAGACCATCCTGGCTAACACAGTGAAACCCCGTCTCTACTAAAAATACAAAAAAGCCAGGCGTGGCAGCGTGCGCCTCTTGTCCCAGCTGCTGGGGAAGCTGAGGCAGAAGAATGGCGTGAACCTGGGAGGCGGAGCTTGCAGTGAGCCGAGATTTTGCGCCGCTGCATTCTAGCCTGGGTGACTCCATCTCAAAAATAAAATAAATAAAGTGTCACTGGATTTGTTTTGGTCTTACATGAGTTAGGGGTAGTATAGATGATTCTGTTTTATATATATATTGAGCCTTTATTTGACTTTGAAAGTGTAAATTGCATTGTTAAGATCTCTATGGTAGTTTGTATTGTTCTGAAAGGAATATAAAACCCATTAATCTGTTTTATGAATTTAAAATGCAGATTAAATTTCACAATGGAAAAACATCTTTGCACAATTCCAATTACAGTTCTTGCTCTTTTTTTAAAAAAATAGAAATTGATCTTAAAGAAGCACAAAGATTTTTTGCTCAAAAATTCTCCTGTGGTGCCTCAGTAACAGGGGAGGATGAAATTATCATTCAGGGAGACTTTACAGATGACATAATTGACGTCATTCAGGAAAAATGGCCAGAGGTGAGTACATGGAACACATACATCGCTAGAAGTAAGTTTTTAAAGCAGATTGCTTCCATTTTTTCTTAATTGCAACCACAGCTCACGAGATACAATTATTTGTGTTTTATAGGTAGATGATGACAGCATCGAAGATCTTGGAGAAGTAAAGAAGTGAATTTGAAAATTCGTCTATATTTAATGGCCTGAACTGAGAAGTTGATATGGCCAAAGGGAGAGAGGCCTTTTAAAATATATATATATATATATATTTATTCTACAGTAAAACTGTAGACTGCCCTCGTCCTTGGCATTTTCACTGTTCTGTACAAGGCTGCTTGTTTTTTTATTGCCAAAGTCAAATAAACGGGAGACTGTCATGCTCATGCATGAATAGAATTTAGTCAAATAAAAAATTTTGGTCATTTGGTACTGACTTTCTCTTTCTCTGTCTCTTTTTTTTTTTTTTTTTTTTTTTTTAAGACAGAGTCTCGCACTGTTGCCTGGGCTGGAATGCAGTGGTGCGATCTCGGGTCACTGCAACCTCCACCTCCCGGGTTCAAGTGATTCTCCTGCCTCAGCCTCCCTAGTAGGTGGGATTACAGGTGCCCGCCACCACGCCCAACTAATTTTTGTAATTTTAGTAGAGACAGGGTTTCACCATGTTGGCCAGGCTGGTCTCGAACTCCTGCCCTCGCAATTGGCCCACCTCAGCCTCCCAAAGTGCTGGTATTACAGACGTGAGCCACCACGCCTAGCCTGAGTTTCTCTTTCTCTCTTTTTAACTTTAGTTTTTGAAAAACCCGGTAGACTTTTTGTGGGGAGCATTTTTGTTGATTATTTTACTGGTCTAAAGCTGAGTGATTTTTTTAAAAGAACTTGAATTTGGCTTCCTCACCAGTAATATGTCTCCTGGCTTCTTTGATGTGATAGTGTTGAGATGGGTGAGAATCTAATCGATTTGTGGTTGAAGGTGAATTTGCTTTGTTGTGAAGTCCACCCTATGGGCACAATAACATACTGTTGGTAGGAGTTGTTTGAGCTATTTTGGAGATTATTTGGTAAAGTATACTAAAAGCCTTAAACCATGTATGTGCACTGTTTGAACCAGTAAGCCACTTCTTTGACATTAGAAGACATTAGAAGAAATACTCAGCCTTGCATAAAACTTACGGATGAAAGTATTCATCACAATATTATTTATAATGAAAAATTGCAAATGTTATAAATGAACAATTAGAAAATGGTTAAACAAGTGATGGTGCATTGTGTGGTAGAATATTATGCATATGTTTAAAGAATCATATTTTCTAAGATTATTTGGAAACATGTTTGGTAATGTCAAGTGGAGTACCCCAGATACATTTTAGACATTTATCATCATCATTGGTCTGAGTGGAAGGCCGTTTGGAGAGGCTAGAGGCTCTTATTCTGGCTATAAATTACGTGAGTAAAATTCTGCTAACCATTAAAAATACTGTGTACACCCATCCTCAATATATAGTCCTGGAAATAGCAGTTGAAACATGTCTTCTCACAAGAGAAAATGACAGTTAATGATGCATTAGATGAATTTAAACTTTAAGTCAGGTGCTGCAAATTGGAAAGAAGACTTGTGGTGTTTTAAATTGCTGTGGACACTTAAACTTAGAACCCATGGAACCCTTGTTTATTGCCATGCAAATTACAATCTTGAATGAGTGTTTTTTTAAAAATAAAGTATTAGAAAAATGTGTAATAAAGATGTAAAATTAAAAAATGGAATTCTGCATTAACTGTGGATTTTACTAAATAGAATTACTGGTGAAGCTAATTTATCCATCGAGACTATCTGGTATATGTTACGTATGTAGTCTGTTGGTGCTGAAAGATGTCTGTGTGCCTGCATCAACATGTGACATGTGACATGTAAAGTTTCTTCATGTTCACAGTTCTTAGCAAATGCAGTTTCAATCCATAGATAGCCAGCAGTGGATGTTACTACAGGAAAATACAGGATTAAAATTGTCCTTGTGTATAACATGTGTGAATCATTTTTTTTAAACTGAAATTTAAAATGTAACATAGTCTAATCTCTGATTAAAATGTACTAATAGGGCCAAGCTGCTTTGTTGCACGGCTGTAATCCCAGCACCTAATGTACTAATAGGGCCAAGCTGCTTTGATGCACGGCTATAATCCCAGTGGAGGTGAGAGGATCACTTGAGCCCAGGAGTTCAAGACTAGCCTGGGCAACGTGGCAAGACCCTGTCCCTACAAAAAATACAAAAATTAGCCAGGCATGGTGGTGCGTGCCTGCAGTCCCAGCTACTTGGGAGGCTGAGGTGGGAGGATCACTTGAGCCTAGGAGGTTGAGGCTGCAGTGAAGTGAGATCATGATACTGCACTCCAGCCTGGGCAACAGTGAAACCTGGTCTCAAAAAAAAAAAAAAAAAAAATAGTACTAATAGTTCAAAAATTGACTTTACACGTTCTCACAGTCTACCATTTTTAGTAAAAAACATGAAGCTTTAAGCAGCCTTATAAGAGATTTCCCATGATTAAGCCGGCAACTTTTAGTGCAAATACTTTTTGCATATAGTTTTGATAAGTAATATTTCATTCATTTTTAAAAACATGATGACAGTAAGTGATGTTAAACTTTTTATTATTACATAAAAGCCAGTCTGTGGTAGCTTTTTCACTCTTAGTTTAAAAGTTGATAAATTACTGTTTTAAAGGTGAATTTTACCTTTTAGTTCCCTGTTCTCATTATTTACTAAATTCAGGAAATCAAATAGGGAGACTGGGAAAAGTTCATTGGGAACTTCAGACTGTGTGAGTATAAAATCAGATGCAGTGTCATTCTTGTAGCTTTCACCTCTTGTCATTTTTTTAAAGTTACGTATTTAAATTCTTTTGTTTTAAAGAGAAAACCTTTGGGGAGCGAAGGTAAAATTATTGAGGTTTTTAATTTGTACCTAGTCATCATAATCCTTTTACCATACTCAGTTACTATTTATGAACCATAATCAAAATGAGCCTAATTTCTTACTAGTCTAGATACATAATTCATTTTTGAGATTGGGTCTCGCTCTGTTGCCCAGGCTGGAATGCAGTGGTGTGATCACAGCTCACTGCAGCCTTGACCTCCCAGGCTCAAGTGATCCTCGCACTTCAGCTTTTGGAGTAGCTGAGACTGAAGGCACATACCACCATACCCGGCTAATTTTAATTTTTTTTTTTTTTTCTTGAGACAGTGTCTCGCTCTGTCACCCAGGCTGGAGTGCAGTGGCGCGATCTTGGCTCACTGCAACCTCCGCCTCCTGGGTTCGCGCCATTCTCCTGCCTCAGTCTCCCGAGTAGCTGGGACCACAGGTGACCACCACCACGCCCAGCTGATTTTTTATATTTTTAGTAGAGACGGGGTTTCACCGTGTTAGCCAGGGTGGTCTCAATCTCCTGACCTTGTGATCCACCCGCCTCGGCCTCCCAGAGTGCTGGGATTACAGGCGTGAGCCACCGTGCCCAGCCAATTTTAAAATTTGTTATAGAGTTAGGGGGTCTCAAACTCCTGAGCTCAAGCTGTCCTCCCACCTTGGCCTCCCAAAGCGTTCGGATTATAGGTGTGAGCCACTGCACTCAGCCTGTACACATATTTTTACTTCAGTGTTACACATGGTTGCCTGGTGAACAATGGCACTTGAGGACTTTCTAGAAAAATACCAAGCCTTTTTTTTTTTTTTTTTTGAGATGGAGTCTCGCTCTGTCACCCAGACTGAAGTGCAGTGGCTCAATCGCCGCTCACTGCAAGCTCCGCCGCCTCCCGGGTTCATGCCATTCTCCTGCCTCAGCCTCCCTAGAAGCTGGGACTACAGGTGCCCGCCACCACGGATGGCTAATTTTTTTGTATTTTTAGTAGAGACAGGGTTTCACCGTTTTTGCCAGGTTGGTCTTGATCTCCTGACCTCATGATCCGCCCACCTCAGCTTCCCAAAGTGCTGATATTACAGGCGTGAGCCACCGCGCCCAGCCAAAAATACCAAGTCTTACAATGGTGAAACCTAAGAAACATGAATTAAAACGTTCCTGACTTCAAAAATTGACATTCAACCCACATTCCTTTACATCTCATCACCACCAACTTACTGCAGTCATCTACTGCTAGGCTGTTTTTAGCAACTACTCAGAATTTGCTTTGTTTATTTATTTATTGGCATTTCCATGATGATCAGGGAAGTAGACCACCTTTTTGTGTTTATTGGCTATTTGGTTTTGGGTTCTGGTGGTGGTGGTGGGTTTTTTTTGTTTTTTTGAGACAGAGTCTCCCTCTATTGCCTAGGCTGGAGTGGTGTGGCGCAATCTAGGCTCACTGCAACCTCTGCCTCCCAGGTTCGAGCCATTCTCCTGCCTCAGCCTCCCGAGTAGCTGGGACTACAGGCACGCACCACCACACCTCGCTAGTTTTTTTTTTTTTTTTTTTTTTTTTTTTTTTTTTTTGTATTTTTAGTAGAGATGGTTTTGCCATATTAACCAGGCTGGTCTCGAACTCCTGACCTCATGGTCCGCCCACCTCGGCCTCTCAGTGCTGGGATTACAGGCATGAGCCACCACGCCTGGCATTGTTTTTGTTTTTTGAGTCAGGGTCTCACTGTCGGTCAGGCTGGAGTGCAGTGGCATGATCACAGCTCATTGGAGCCTCCATCTCCCAGCTCAAGTGATCCTCCTGTCTCAGCCTGCTGAGTAGCTGAGACCAGAAGAGTGCACCACCATGCCCAGTTAACTTTAAAAAAAATTTATGCCAGCCAAGGTGCCTCATGCCTATTCCAGCACTTTGGGAGGCCAAGGCAGGTGGATCACCTGAGGTCAGGAGTTCCAGACCAGCCTGACCAACATGGAGAAACCCCGTCTCTACTAAAAATACAAAATTAGCTAGGTGTGGTGGTGCATGCCTGTAATCCCAGCCACTTGGGAGACTGAAGCAGGAGAATCGCTTGAACCTGGGAGACAGAAGTTGTAGTGAGCTGAGATCAAGCCATTGCACTGCAGCATGGGCAACAAGAGTGAAACTCCGTCTGAAAAAAAAAAAAATCATTTTTTGGCCAGGTGCAGTAGCTCATGCCTGTAATCCCAGCACTTTGGGAGGCCAAAGTGGGTGAATCAACTGAGGTCAGGAGTTCGCGACCAGCCTGGCCAACGTGGTGAAACCCATCTCTACTAAAAATACAAAAAAGCTGGCATGGTGGCGGGCACCTATAATCCCAGCTACTCGGGAGGCTGAGGCAGGAGATTTGCTTGAGGCGGGAGGTAGAGGTTGCAGTGAGCCGAGATTGTGCCATTGCACTCCAGCCCGGGCGACAAGGGCGAAGGAAAAAAAATGTGTTTTAGAGATGGGTGAACTCCTGAGCTCAAGAGATCCTCCCACATTGGCCTCCCAAAGTGGTGGGATTACAGGCCACTGCGCCCAGCTTTCTTGATTTTAAATTCTAAGACATTGTCTTGGTCTCCCAAACATGAGCCTGTCAGTAAAGCTTCAAAGTAAGAAATCTTAATTTTGTTTTTCCATTTTCAGATTGTCTTTTTTGAACACAAGGGCATGTTTTGCTATTTCATATTCAACCAAAAAGTAAAGTTGAAACCCTGTAAGACCGTATTTAGTAATTGTCTTGCTGTCTGAGGAGTTAAGCATTCAGGGATGGGCAGCCAGGGCTGAAGTGTGATAAGCCTTATTTTTTCCTAGTCCCGTTCCCACATTTTAGGACTTAATTGTCTTGCTGTCTGAGGAGTTAAGCATTCAGGGATGGGCAGCCAGGGCTGAAGTGTGATAAGCCTTATTTTTTCCTAGTCCCGTTCCCACATTTTAGGACGAGTGAAAGGGGGATGAAGAGGTGACTATGGAAAGACAGGTGAAAAAGCTTAGATTCAACCTAGAATATCGTAGATTTTGTCAGGACAGAGTACCGTGGTTTTCCTCATTGCTTTTCAGGAGCCCCCCAAAATCAATTTCCCCTTCTTCATCTGTGATTCTTGGTTTAAAGTATCAAAGGTGCTAGGGTGGCTCGCAACTGTTATCCCCGAGGGCTGGGCTCTGCCTCCACGCATTCGAGTGTCAGGTCCTGTTCTTGGAGCCAGCTACACAGGAGCGAGCACTGCCGAGCTCACGGTTATTAGGGTGAAGATGGAAGACAGGGGAGTGAGCAATTCAAATGTCATAAACCAGGGTGCTGGGGGCGGCGCAGCAGCCTTTATTCACTTCTTCATTCCCTCGGTAATGAAGAGCCGGTTCTTCGAGGCCTTCCAGCGCCGGAGCCTCGGGCGTGGGCAAAAAGCGTCCATACTCAGCCTGAGCCACTTGGGAGCCCCCAATCTCCGAGGTGGAAGAACAGCGCCCACCAGCGCTGCGGGGCTGCAGCCGGGAAACCCTGGGTGGGAGCCCCGGCGAGCGCACGCCGCGTGGGCGCCAGGCAGGCGGTTGAGGTGCGGGGCGGGGGACGGCCTAGGGCGCGGGGCTCCGGGGCTCCGGACTCGCCCCCGCCGCTCGGGGCAGGCGCGCCGATGGCGTTTCTAAGGTGACGCCGTCCACACCGGCCTTCTCCGGGGGCGGAGGAAACACCTATGAACCCTGCGGCAGCCTTCCTTGCCGGACGCCAGGTGAGCGGCGGTTCCGGGCGCGGCTGGGCGCCGCTGCAACGGTGGTCGAAATCTACTGCTTCTCAAGAACGGTGTCTACTTAAAATGTGAAACAGGCCGGGCGTGGTGGCTCATGCCTGTAATCCCAGCACTTTGGGAGGCGGAGGCGGGCGGATCGCGAGGTCAGATTGAGACCATCCTGACTAACACGGTGAAACCCCGTCTCTACTAAAAATACAAAAAAAATTAGCCGGGCGTGGTGGCCTGTAGTCCCAGCTACTCAGGAGGCTGAGGCAGGAGAATAGCGTGAACCCGGGAGGTGGAGCTTGCAGTGAGCCTAGACCGCGCCACTGCACTCCAGCCTGGGCGACAGTGCAAGACTCCGTCTCAAAAAAAAAAAAAAAAGTGAAACAATACACTGGACATAGAGGAAAACGGTGTCACGACCGTTTCCTTAATCCAGTAACACCTTGTTATTCAGCTCAGGTCACAGAGTAGCGCGTACCTGGTGCTTACTGTTTAAGGAGGACGATTGGCGTCTAGGGAGCTGCTTTCCCATTTACCTCGCTGGGTGTCCTTAATTTACACAACCTGGCGAGTAGAGAAAGGAGCTCTCTCACAGCTCCACTGTATCAAAAAGTCTGGAAGTGGGCTTGCCCAAGGTTCGCGTCCATCAGTGTAAGACGACCTGCCTTTGTATACTCGGCTTACTGCCTGTTTTCCTGGAGTGGAATATGTGCTCCTTGCCTGGCGGGCTGTGGCCCAGGCACTGGCGCTCAATAAATTATTTGTTGAATGCATGAATGAAGGGCTAAGCCAACACTGGAATTCAAGCCTTGGGACTTGAAATCTCTTGACTCCAAATTCCATTTTCCTTTTTAAGACTAGTAACTGAGGCCGGGCGCGGTGGCTCAAGCCTGTAATCCCAGCACTTTGGGAGGCCGAGACGGGCGGATCACGAGGTCAGGAGATCGAGACCATCCTGGCTAACACAGTGAAACCTCGTCTCTACTAAAAATACAAAAAACTAGCCGGGCGAGGTGGCGGGCGCCTGTAGTCCCAGCTACTCGGGAGGCTGAGGCAGGAGAATGGCGTGAACCCGGGAGGCAGAGCTTGAAGTGAGCTGAGATCCGGCCACTGTACTCCAGCCCGGGCCACAGAGCCAGACTCCGTCTCAAAAAAAAAAAAAAAAAAAGTAACTGTAATTTATTCATCATTCTTACTTATTTTTGAGACAGGATCTGGCTCTGTCCCCAGGGCTGGAGTGCAGCAGTGACACAATGTCGGCTCACTGCAGCCTCTGCTTCCCAGGTTCAAGCGATCCTCCCACCTCAGCCTTCCAAATAGCTGGGACTACAGTCGCCCACCACCATGCCGAGCTAATTTTTGTATTTTTAGTAGAGAGAGGGTTTCGCCATGTTGGCCAGGCTGGTCTCGAACTCCTGACCTCAGGTGATCTGCCCACCTCGGCTTCCCAAAGTGCTGGGATTACAGGTGTGACCACTGAGCCCCCCTCATTATTCTTGTTTATTTACAAATCTTATTTTTCAAAAAGCAGTAAGGGAGTACAAAGGGCCACCGGTGAACTTTTAATTACTGTCTTTAAGGTGGAACTCTATGAAAGTAACACTTTTAGTTCTTTATTGCATAGGCAGGAACAGCACCATGATTTGAAATGTGGTTTACAGTGTTAATGAGAGCTGATGTTTGTTGAGTGATTACTACGGGCCAGGCTTTGTGCTCAGTACTTTACAGAGTTTGTCTTGTTTAATCTTCATCACTCCAAGATGTTAAAATGCCATTGCTATCATTTTACAGGTGAGGAAACTAATGCTTAGAGAAGTTAAGTAACTTGCCCAAGGTTATGTAGCCACTAAGTGGCTAATTCTGGGATCACAATTTGGTCAGACCAACTTGTTAGACTTTCAAATGCTGTATACTTAAAAGGAATTATTGTATTAATAGATAATATTGTTAGGTATAAAAATGGCATCATGGTTATATAGGAAATGTTCATTTTTAGAGATGCATTCTGAAGGATGTAAGGGTGAAATGGTATTTTTTTAATCAATAAAAGAAAAGGAAATTGAAGCAGCTGTAGTGAAATCTCGATAATGGTAGAACCTAGGTACTGAGTATATGGGAGTTTATCCTACTATTGTCTTTGGGTATATGTGAAAAATTTCCTTTCAGAATTTGGTTTTTAATTATGTATGTTGTATTTGGACCAGTTACAATATTAAATTGTCCTTAATAGATTGAGTATGTATAGATGCCTTAGATGTTGTAGTTGTCGTGAATATTGAATACTGGAAGACTTAACTTTCTTTTTATAGACTAAAATTCCCATTCTTTAGTAAGAATCATTTACATTTAAACAGTAACTATTTCATGGTTTTTGTTTTTTGGTTTTTTTGTTTGTTTGTTTGAGATAGAGTTTCACTCTTGTCACTCAGGCTGGAGTGCAATGGCGTGATCTCGGCTCACTGCACCCTCTGCCTGCAGGGTTCAAACAATTCTCCTGCCTCAGCCTCTTGAGTAGCTGAGGTTACAGGCATGTGCCACCACACTGAGCTAATTTTTGTATTTTTAGTAGAGATGGGGTTTTGCCATGTTAGCCAGGCTCGTCTCAAACTCCTGACCTCGGGTGATCAACCCACCTTGACCTCCCAAAGTGCTGGGATTATAGGTGTGAGGCACCACACCTGGCCACTATTTCATGTTTAACCTGTACTTGGTTACTCAAATTGCTGGGGCAAGGTGGGAGATAATGTTATTGACTGGCAGAGAAAAGGGTTGTTGGCAAAGGGGAAGAAAAAGTGCAGAAATAGGTTTATTTGTTTACCCAGCGGGTTTTAGAAACAGTCCCACTTTTTAGGTATGGCACGTATGGCATGACAGAAAATTGTAGAGAGGCAGAGTGCATGGTAGGTTTTAACTTGAATATGTTTTAAGGATACATAATCTTTGCTGCCATGTTATTAACTTGAAACTTAATTGAACTAGGAACTGGCAGCAAAAGAAGATACACTTATTTGGAAAATTGACTTTGGCTGATTTGTTACTGATTTCATTCTATTTTGATGTGAAACCGCTTTCTATGTTTAGAACATCGGGTCAGAAGTTGAGATTTCCACTATTGAGAAACAACGGAAGGAGCTGCAGTTGCTCATTGGAGAATTAAAAGATCGAGATAAAGAGCTCAATGACATGGTTGCAGTGCACCAGCAACAGCTTCTTTCATGGGAAGAGGATCGGCAGAAAGTGTTGACATTGGAAGAACGTTGCAGCAAATTAGAAGGTCAGAAATACATTCAGTGACAACAGTTATGCACTCCTTTGTGCTAACACATTGATGGGCTCATGGGGAAGACAGAGAGGAAGTAAAGACTGCAACCCCTGCTGTCCTCAAGTTTAGGCTCACTGGAGACAGGAGGACTTTATGAACAGCGACAATGGGACAGACACATTCAAATAAAGTAGGACAAGCAAAGTATTTCAGTATAAAAAGGGGGCTGGATAGAGCTCCAGTTAACATGGGGTGAGCACCAGTGGTGAAGCTGAAGTTTTGAACAAGAGTATGAATGGGCCGGGCACGGTGGCTCAAGCCTGTAATCCCAGCACTTTGGGAGGCCGAGACGGGCGGATCACGAGGTCAGGAGTTCGAGACCATCCTGGCTAACACGGTGAAACCCCGTCTCTACTAAAAATAAATACAAAAAACTAGCTGGGCGAGGTGGCGGGCGCCTGTAGTCCCAGCTACTCAGGAGGCTGAGGCAGGAGAATGGCGTGAACCCAGGAGGCGGAGCTTGCAGTGAGCTGAGATCTGGCCACCGCACTCCAGCCTGGGCGACAGAGCGAAACTCCGTCTCAAAAAAAAAAAAAAAAAAAAAGAGTATGAATGAAGATGCCATATGACTAGCCATTTCTCTTAAACTAAGCTGAAAGATTTTAAGCTTTTTGTATTGAACTTGATCTTAAGTTCCTAAAATGGTCATCTTTTAAAATTATAGCTGTCTGGCCAGGCACAGTGGCTCACACCTGTAATCCCAGCACTTTGGTAGATCATTTGAGCTCTGGAGCTCGAGACCAGCCCGGCCAACATGGTGAAACCCCACTTCTACTAAAAATACAAAAAATTAGCTGGGCGTGGTGGTGCACATCTGTAATCTCAACTACTCAGGAGGCAGAGGCACGAGAATCACTTGAACCCGGGAGGTGGAGGTTGCAGTGAGCCAAGATTGCGCCACTGCACTCCAGCCTGGGGGACAGAACAAGACTCTGTCTCAAAAAAAAAAAAAAAAAAAAAAAAAAAAATATATATATATATATATATATATATATATCTGTCTCAAAAATGGTTGCAAAAAGTTTATTTGATACCATATTTTCATTCTGTCATTCCGTTAGTGCTGCCCTAAATCTGAATGTTCCATTGACTCTAGATTGTTAGTAGAAGGCATTAGAGGAGAAAACACTAGATCTGTGTAATAGAAAGATAACCTTTTTTTACTTAACATTACTCAAAGGATTCTGTAAATGTGACAATCCAAATCTATCATTTTTGGTGGGGCACGGTGGCTCATGCCTTTAATCCCAGCACTTTGGGAGGCTGAGGCAGGCCGATCACTTGAGATCAAGAGTTCGATACCAGCCCAGCCAACATGGTGTACCTTATCTCTACTAGAAATACAAAAATTAGCAGGGCATGGTGGTGCACGCCTATAGTCCCAGCTACTCAGGAGGCTGAGGCAGGAGAATTCCTTGAATCTGGGAGGTGGAGGTTGCAGTGAGCCGAGATCACGCCACTGCACTCCATCCTGGGCGACAGAGTAAGACTCTGTGTCAAAACAAAGAAAGAAACAAACAAAAAACCCAAATATATTCTTTTTTTTGTTTCTTTGATGACCATCTGGTTTTACTCTGACCACACCCACACGCGTATACACACACAGCGTTTAACGTGGTTGCTGATTAAATGCAGTCTAACATCTTATGGCTCTTATATAAACATGTTAAAAGAACAAAGATAATACATATAATATATGTAACCCACATTACACGTAGCCATCAGTATTTTATTTTACAATGAGCAAGATTTGAATAGGCACCTCATGGAAAGAGGAAAATTGAATGACCAATAAATATATGAAAAGTTTCCTATTCTCATTAGTAATTAGGGAAATGCAAATGAAAACCAAATTGAGATGCTATTTTACCTTTACCAGCCTGGCACGAATTACCGGGTTTTGGTAAAGCATGGTGCCAAGGGAAAGCTGAGACGCTGCTGGCGGGAGTCAGTTGTTACTGCTCGTGTGCAAAATCGTTTGGCAGTATCTGGTGAAGCTGAAGATGTGCATATCCTACAGCCCAGCAAAGCCACTTCTAGAATATTCTCACCCTATAATAGACACATGAATCACTTAAAGGGCTTGTTAAAATTTAGATTCTGATACAGTAGGTCTGGGGCCCAAGGGTCTGCATTTCTAACAGGCATCCCAGGTGATGCCACTGCCACTGCTGGTCCAGGGACCACATTTTGAGAAGCAAGGCTCTCGAGAAACTCTTGAAAATATGCACCAAGATGCATGTAAAAAGGCCTGGCGCTGTGGCTCACGTCTGTAATCTCAGCACTTTGGGAGGCCAAGGCAGGCGAATCACCTGAGGTCAGGGGTTCGAGACCAACCTGGCCAACATGGTGAAACTCTGTCTGTACTAAAAATACAAAAATTAGCCGGGCATAGTGGCTCATACCTGTAGTCCCAGCTACTCCAGAGGCTACGGCAGGAGAATTGCTTGAACCTGGGAGGCGGAGGTTGCAGTGAACTGAGATCACACCACTGCACTCCAGCCTGGGCTACAGAGCGAGACTCCATCTCAAAAAAAAAAAAAAAAAGATGTGTGTCAAAGAATATTCAGAGCAGCATTGTTTATCACAGCTGCAAAGTAGAAATAACCCAAATGATCATCAATATTAGAAATAACAGGCCAGGCACGGTGGCTCAAGCCTGTAATCCCAGCACTTTGGGAGGCCGAGACGGGCAGATCACGAGGTCAGGAGATCGAGACCATCCTGGCTAATAAGGTGAAACCCCGTCTCTACTAAAAAAAATACAAAAAAAAAAAAAACTAGCCGGGCGCGGTGGCGGGCGCCTGTAGTCCCAGCTACTCCGGAGGCTGAGGCAGGAGAATGGCGGAGCTTGCAGTGAGCTGAGATCCGGCCACTGCACTCCAGCCTGGGCGACAGAGCGAGACTCCGTCTCAAAAAAAAAAAAAAAGAAAAAAAGAAGAAATAACCTTTGGCGCAGTCGCTCATACCTGTAATCCCAGCACTTTGGGAGGCCGAGGTGGATGGATCACGAGGTCAGGAGATGGAGACCATCCTAGCCAATATGGTGAAACCCAGTCTCTACTAAAAATACAAAAAAATTAGCTGGACGTGGTGGCGCTCGCCTGTAGTCCCAGCTACTTGGGAGGCTGAGGCAGAAGAATCATTTGAATCTGGGAGGTAGAGGTTGCAGTGAGCCGAGATCGTGCCATTGCACTCCAGCCTGGGCAATAGAGGGAGACTCTGTCTCACCAAAAAAAAAAAAAAAAAAAAAAAGAAAGAAAACAGAAATAAGCTTTGGTGTAATCATTCAGTGGAATATTACCTGGCAATGTTAGTGCACAAACACAAGTTAACTGAGCGAATCTCAGAATCATCATCTTAAGCGAAAAAAGCAAACAGATGAATTCTCAGAATATGATTCCATTTTTATATGGTTCAAATTAAACTATAATTTTGAGGCATGTGGTCATGGTAAAACTGTAATGAAAAGCTAGGAAGTGATTACTCGAAGATCAGGGTCATGGCTGGGAAAGTAGAAACTGGAGAGATTATGTTCAGGAAGTGACCTCCAGAGGCTTCCAGTTGCTCACAGTTCTGTTTCTTGATTAGGGGTGATACTGTGCATTTCAGAATAAAAGGTTTTAAAAGAAGATTGTCTTTTTAAAAATTCTCTGGCACACTTTTACTTTTTAACCACCCATTTTGAAAATAATGCATTTTAAGCTGAAGGTCTGACTACAAATTATTGATGAACTTTCCCTCAGGTGAACTACATAAAAGAACTGAAATAATCAGGTCACTCACGAAGAAGGTAAAATCTCTTGAATCCAACCAAATGGAATGCCAAACTGCTCTCCAAAAGACCCAACTACAGCTTCAGGAAATGGCTCAAAAGGCAACGCATTCTTCTCTTCTCTCTGAAGACCTTGAGGTTGGGATTATTTTCTGATAAACTTCACTAGTCCAAATTCCCTTTGTGTTTCAGTTATTGAAAAATTAGATTTGGCCAAGTGCGGTGACTCACTCCTGTAATGCCAACACTTTGGGAGGCCGAGGTGGGCGGATCTCTACTAAAAATACAAAATTAGCTGGGCATGGTGGCGCGCACCTGTAGTCCCAGCTACTCGGGAGGCTGAGGCAGGAGAATCATTTGAACCCAGGAGGCAGAGGTTGCGGTGAGCCGAGATCTCGCCATTGCACTCCAGACCGGGCAACAAGAGGGAAACTCTGTCTCAAAAAAACAAAAAAAGAAAAGAAAAGAAAAAAGAAAACTTAGATTTAAATGTTTCATTAAAAACGCATGTGAGGCTGGGCGCAGTGGCTCGGTGGCTTATGCCTGTTATCCCAGCTCTTTGTTTGGGAGGCTGAGGTGGGAGGATTGCTTCAGCCCAGGAATTCGATACCATGCTTGGCAACATGGCAAATGCCTGTCTCTATAAAAAAAAGGAAATACAAAAATGAGCTGGGTGTGGTGGTTTACTGCTGTGGTCCCAGCTACTTGGGAGGCTGAGGCAGGAGGATCACTTGAGCCCAGGAGGTTAAGGCTGCAGTGAGCTGTGATTGTGCCACTACACCCCAGCCTGGGTGACAAAACAACAACAACGAAAAAGCACATGTAAGCCAAGCACAGTGGTGTGCGCCTGTAGTCCCAGCTTCTGGGGAGGCTGAGGCAGAAACATCGCTTGGGCCCAGGAGTTCAAGTCCAGCCTGGGCAACACAGTGAGACTTCATCTCGATAAAAAACAACAATCACAACAAACAACCAATGCAAAAATACATACGTGTGTGTGTGAAGGTATCTACACTCATCCACCCCTTGTAGTTCTGTGTTTATCCTACAGTTTTGGTTAGCTGCACAGCACTATTCTGTCTTAGAGATTGAGCTTCAGTACAACCCTTTTTAACTGTTAGGCCCTTTGGTTTAGTAGCATCTACCATTTAATCAGCAATGGGTTATTTTAGAAAGCTTTCCTCAAAGATGAGAGGGTATCATCAAGTTTTGGTAGCTTCAATGATGTTTTCTAAATTATTGTGTCTTTTTATTTTTGAGACGGAGTTTCGCTCTTGTTGCCCAGGCTGGAGTGCAATGGCACAATCTCGGCTCACCGCAGCCTCTGCCTCCTGGGTTCAAGCAATTCTCTTGCCTCACTCTCCCGAGTAGTTGGGATTACAGGCATGCACCACCACGCCCAGGTAATTTTGTATTTTTAGTAGAGACGGAGTTTCTCCATGTTGGTCAGGCTGGTCTCGAACTCCCGATATCAGGTAATCCACCCGCCTCGGCCTCCCAGAGTGTTGGGATTACAGATGTGAGCCACTGTGCCCAGCCAATTATTGTGTCTTATAACGTTAGTGGCATATTGGGAATAAAACCTCTAAGACTGGTTTTTTGAGCCCGACACGGTGGCTCACACCTATAATCCCAGCACTTTGGGAGGCCGAGGTGGGCAGATCACTTGAGGTCCAAAGTCTGAGATCCAAAGCCTGGCCAACATGGTGAAACCCCCTCTCTACTAAAAATTCAAAAATCAACCAGGTGTTGTGGCGGGCACCTGTAGTCCCAGCTACTCGGGAGGCTGAGGTAGGAGAGTCACTTGAACCTGAGAGGCAGAGGTTGCAGTGAGCCAAGATCACACCACTCCACTCCATCCTGGGGGAAAGAGCGAGACTCTGTGTCAAAAAAAAAAAAAAAGGCCGGGCGCGGTGGCTCAAGCCTGTAATCCCAGCACTTTGGGAGGCCGAGGCGGGCGGATCACGAGGTCAGGAGATCGAGACCATCCTGGCTAACATGGTGAAACCCCGTCTCTACTGAAAAATACAAAAAACTAGCCGGGCGAGGTGGCGGGCGCCTGTAGTCCCAGCTACTGGGGAGGCTGAGGCAGGAGAATGGCGTGAACCCGGGAGGCAGAGCTTGCAGTGAGCTGAGATCCGGCCACTGCACTCCAGCTTGGGCGACAGAGCGAGACTCCGTCTCAAAAAAAAAAAAAAAAAAAAAAGACAGATTTTTTTGGTTTTCTCTTCTAATTCATCAGTCATCAGATATTTTTTGAGTTCATGCTTATAAGAGGTGCAGAAAGCCAGCTTGTTTATGTGTTACATCATTCATCCCAGCTACTCCGGAGTCTGAGGCAGGAGAATCACTTGAACCCAGGAGGTGGAGGTTGCAGTGAGCCGAGATCATCCCACCAGTGCACTCTAGCCTGGGCGACAGAGTGAGACTCCATCGCAAAAAAAAAAAAGCCTGATGGTTGTTTTTCTCAAATAGTAAATAGATTATATACACAATAGTTATATCGGATCTAGCACTATTTTTTTTTTTTAAATAACTGATGAGTAGGAATACCCCAGTATGAAGTTCTTTCGACAAAGAACGTTTTTTAAATTCACAGAATTCACTAATGCTACTTTGTTTCAACAAAGGAAATCTTTTTTTTTTTTTTTTTTTTTTTGAGACGGAGTCTCGCTCTGTCACCCAGGCTGGAGTGCTGTGGCCGGATCTCAGCTCACTGAAAGCTCCGCCTCCCGGGTTCACGCCATTCTCCTGCCTCAGCCTCCCGAGTAGCTGGGACTACAGGCGCCACCACCTCGCCCGGCTATTTTTTTGTAGTTTTTAGTAGAGATGGGGTTTCACCGTGTTAGCCAGGATGGTCTCGATCTCCTGACCTCGTGATCCACCCGTCTCGGCCTCCCAAAGTGCTGGGATTACAGGCTTGAGCCACCGCGCCCGGCCAACAAAGGAAATCTTTTACTAATACAGTTCTCATTCATTCATTTTCTTCCCTCTTCCCAACCCAAAATTACACATAAAAGATATTAGGAAATAGACATGTTTACAAGCATCATCAACATAATTCAGTAGGGCAAATACAAGTACTGAGAGGATGGTAGAATTAATAGAGAAATACATATTTGTATTCTTTTTTGATGACTGCTTTCTTACCCCACTTTGTTACTAAAACAATGTGGGTTTTATTAGCCCACTTCATTACCAACTCTTTTTCTGTTACTAACGAGTCAAGCAAGGAAAAACAAAATGGAGAAATAAGCACAGACTATGGCTAGCGAGCGTAGTGAAAGCTTTAAAAGGACTCAAGCAGTATCATCTGTGTTGTTTTCTTGTAGGCTAGAAACGAAACTCTCAGCAACACGTTAGTGGAACTTTCTGCTCAGGTAGGACAGTTACAAGCTCGAGAACAAGCTCTCACGACCATGATAAAGCTAAAGGTAATTAAAAATAAGAATTCTTCCATTTGCCAGAGTGCTTGGTGGTTTATATTCATATTCATTATCTTACCTAAGTCCCTAGCATCCCAGAAATGTGAAGCTACCAATCACTGTTGCTCTTGTTTTTAAAACGCCCATTTAGAAATGAGAGAAACAAGTTTAAAATGATGTTCCCAAGGCATGAAGAAAGGAGGCAGGACTCTGCTTCTGGTCTTCTGTCTCCAAGGCCCATTCCATGGGCTGGCGGGTCTGAATTAACTTATTTTCTCTCCGGGTATCCATTATTAGGTCTCGTGGAGTTATTGGCAATTAGATTGCTTGATAATTTTTTTAATGGAGAGAAAAACCATTTGCAATCGAGCAGTTGATATAGTCACTAACATGCAATATACAACGATACACAGTCTCCTGCTGTTATGCGTGTCTTTGACAACTGGTATTTAAGGGAACGATATTGGTATAATGAAATGCTTACCCTAGTAAAGATGTGATTTTTCTCAGCACATTGTTTTGAAGTGATTGGGGCAAGTGCTCTTAAAATTAAATAGAAAATATTAAAATCTACAGTCATGTCTTTTGTCAAGTAGTAGCTAGTTTAGTGGCTTCAACAACCTCTCTGGTTTCCATCATAGCAAACTCTGGCAAAGCTGTAGGTATGTGTGAAGGTGCTGCCAAGGCATTCCCCCACCATTAAAACAGTGGGTGTATTAGGAAGGGTGTGCTCCTGGAGGCTGGGTGCAGTGGCTCACACCTATAATCCCAGTACTTTGGGAGGCTGAGGCGGGTGGATTGCTTGAGGTCAGGAGTTCGAGACCAGCCTGGCCAACATGGTGAAACCCGTCTTTACTAAAAATACAAAAAAATTAGCTGGGCATGTGTAATCCCAGCTACTCTGGAGGCTGGGGTGTGAGGATCCCTGGAAGCTGGGAGGTGGACGTTGCAGTGAGCCGAGATTGCACCACTGCACTCCAGCCTGGGTGACACAGCAAGACTCTGTCTCAAAAAAAAAAAAAAAAAAAAAAGAAGGCCAGGGACAGTGGCTCACATCTGTAATCCCAGCACTTTGGGAGGCTGAGCAAGGTGGATCATAAAGCCAAGAGATTGAGACCGTCCTGGCTAACATGGTGAAACCCCATCTCTATTTTTAAAAATACAAAAATTAGCTGGGCGTAGTGGCACACTCCTGTAGTCCAGCTACTCGGGAGGCTGAGGCAGGAGAATTGCCTGAACCCAGGAGGCGGAGGTTGCAGTAAGCCGAGATCATACCACTGCACTCCAGCCTGACGACAGAGCGAGACTTCATCCGAAAAAAAAGGCTGTGTTCCTAGACTGAGAGATTTTATCTGATGAAAATGGTTTCCATTAGAAGCAGATGCCCTCCAGGACATCCTTATCAAAGGAGTAAGTAGGAGTCCAGGTTTCAGGCTGAAAGGGATTGACTGTTGTTGGTCTCTCCTGGTGTTAACTGAACTGTGTTCCTGTACTTATTAGAACTGTTATTTTTTGCTACTGGCCTGGTCACAAAGTTCCATGGGTTTTTGCATGGCCTGCCCCAACCCGTTTATTCTGTGAGTCCTAGTGCGAGATGTGTAGACAATGTGATTTTTCAGGCATGCGTTTACGATGCTGTAGCAGAAATGCTTAGACTTCAGTCGGGGTAAAACCTCTTAATAACAGTTATTCCAGGCGAGTGGGGAAGGGATAGAACTTTTACTTATTTTTATACTTTTAGATGTTGTTTGAGTTGCTTTCCAAGGAGCAGATACCTTTTTTGGTAACTAAAACTGCCTCAGCAATTAAGAGATTCTAATTTGGTAGGTTTGGAATGATGTTGTTGTGGAGTCTGTCATTTTTAACAAGCTGGAAAATGGGAGGGAATGGTGGGCCGTTAGACCGACCTATATAATCCAGAGGATGAGTTTCCTATCCAGGGGCCACCTACCCTCTTGTTGCTATTATAGTTTCTTAGGTAATGGAATGGTCTGACTATAACTTTCTGAGAGAGAGTAAGGGGTCGTGGTTCGGTACATAGTGTCTGAGGCAACCAGCTAGGTTCAAATGGTGGCTCCACAACTAACTAGCTGTACAACCAGGGGCAAGGAACATAGCCTTTCTGTCGACTCGTCTGTCACTTGGCAAGAGCAATAGTACCTCCTCATAGAGTTACTGTAAAGATTAAATGAGTTAATACGCGAAAAGTGCTTAGAATGGAACCTGGCACACAGTCGGATCTTAGTATTATCTTTTCTTTTTGGTTAATTGGAATTTTTTTTTTTTTTTTTTTTTTGAGACGGAGTCTCGCTCTGTCGCCCAGGCTGGAGTGCAGGGGCCGGATCTCAGCTCACTGCAAGCTCTGCCTCCCGGGTTTACGCCATTCTCCTGCCTCAGCCTCCCAAGTAGCTGGGACTACAGGAGCCCGCCACCTCGCCCGGCTAGTTTTTTGTATTTTTTAGTAGAGACGGGGTTTCACCGTGTTAGCCAGGATGGTCTCCATCTCCTGACCTTGTGATCCGCCCGTCTCGGCCTCCCAAAGTGCTGGAATTACAGGCTTGAGCCACCGCGCCCGGCCTTAATTGGAATTTAAGAATGTAGAATAACCGTTTTCAAATTTGGTTTTTAGGACAAAGATATTATTGAGGCAGTCAATCACATTGCAGACTGTTCGGGTAAATTTAAATTGCTGGAGCATGCCCTACGTGACGCCAAGATGGCGGAGACTTGTATTGTGAAAGAAAAGCAAGATTATAAGCAGAAATTGAAGGCACTTAAGATTGAAGTCAGTAAACTAAAAGGTAAGGAAGAGACCTACATTTAAGATACAGGTGTATTATCTTGGTAATGTATTTCTTCATTTGGGTTTACTTAATCTTTTTTTTTTTTTTTTTTTTTTTTGAGACGGAGTCTCGCTCTGTCGCCCAGGCTGGAGTGCTGTGGCCGGATCTCAGCTCACTGCAAGCTCCGCCTCCCGGGTTCACGCCATTCTCCTGTCTCAGCCTCCCGGGTAGCTGGGACTACAGGCGCCGTCACGTCGCCCGGCTAGTTTTTTGTAGTTTTTAGTAGAGACGGGGTTTCACCGTGTTAGCCAGGATGGTCTCGATCTTCTGACCTCGTGATCCGCCCGTCTCGGCCTCCCAAAGTGCTGGGATTACAGGCTTGAGCCACCGCGCCCGGCCGGGTTTACTTAATCTTATGCTTGCAAGTAGATCAATTCCTGGCTTTAGGCCCTAATGTGAAATATCCATTTCATTTATATAAGATTATGCTGCAATTTGTGTCTCATAAGATAAATAACAGAGTCGGGGAAAACTGCAGAATGTCATATTTTAAAGTAATCCTGCCTTAGTTGAGGTGGCTGTACCATTAGTTATTGCTGATACATGCTTTGTTGCAGACAACATCAGTATCTCAGTGGCAGACAGTCCTAGCATTTATTAAACCCACGTGTCTAGAGGCAAATGGGAGTTGACTGATTACCATTGGGCCTCACTGAGCTTCCCATCTGGGCAGTTCTGCCTCACGTTTCATCTTCTCCTTGCTAGCAGGCTAGCCTGGGCATTTCTTCCCATGGTGAGGGCAGAAACTTCTGATTCTGAAATTAGGAAGTTTTATTTTTGCCAATTTATTTATTTATTTTCGACAGAGTCTCACTCTGTCACCCAGGCTGGAGTGCAGTGGAGCAATCTTGGTTCACCAAAGCCTCCACCTCCCGGGTTCAAGCTATTCTCCTGTCTCAGCTTCCCGAGTAGCTGGGATTACAGGCACCCACCACCATGCCTGGCTAAGTTTTGGATGTTCAGTAGAGACAGAGTTTCGCCATGTTGGCCAGGCTAGACTGGAGCTCCTGACTTCAGGCGAATCCCTCTGCCTTGGCCTCCCAAAGTGCTGGGATTTACAAGCGTGAGCCAACGCATCCAGCCAATCTTTGCTGATTTAACTTAAAAGATTCAGCATTTGAAAATGTTGTCCTTATGATGCCCTGACCTATGGTTAGCCATAAGTCTTATCTCCATTTGTAGCTTCAGCTAAAACCATAATCATATTGTCATCCCCTTGGCAGCAGGAACAGACTCTGCTTCTCTTTTTCAGTGTACTGTTAATAGCACAGCATCAGGGCTACACTCTAGGTATTTGGTATTTATTCAATGTTTATATATACCGAGGTAAAATATTCAACTAGAAAGAAGTCTGTTCTGTCAATATTTATATATTATAAACATTTTATAAATTCAATATTAAAACTTTTTTTTTTTCGAGATGGAGTCTCGCTCTGTTGCCTAGGCTGGAGTGCAATGGCGTGATCTCAGCTCGCTGCAACCTCCGCCTCCCAGGTTCAAGCAATTCTCCTGCCTCAGCCTCCTGAGTAGCTGGGATTACAGGCACCCACCACCATGCCTGGCTAATTTTTGTATTTTTAGTAGAGACGGGGTTTCATCATGTTGGTCAGGCTGGTCTCAAACTCCTGACCTCATGATCCACCCACCTTGGCCTCCCAAAGTGCTGGGATGATAGGCATGAGCCACTGCATCCAGCTTAAAACTTTTTTATTTAAGAAAAGAAAAATAATGGCTGGGCATGATGGCTCACATGTAATCCTAGCACTTTGGGAGGGCAAAGCAGGCAGATCACCCGAGGCCAGGAGTTCAAGACCAGCCTGGATAACATGGCAGAGCCCTGTCTCTACAAAAAATTAGCCAGGCATTGTGGTGTGATCCTGTAGTCCCAGCTGCCTGGGAGGCAAAGTGGAAGGATTTCTTGAGCCCAGGAGGTGGAGGTTGCAGTGAGCCAAGATCGTGCCACTGCACTTCAGCCTAGGCAACAGAGCAAGATCCTGTCTCAAAAAAAAAAAAAAAAAAAGAAATAATTTTTATAGAGCTCAGTCTCCAGCCCTCCCTCCACTTCCTGGAGGTCCACAAGTGGGACTGCAGGTTCCAGCCCTCTCCTCACTTGGTGTTTCTGGTGACTGGCTGCATCCTGAGGCCACGTAGGGGCTCTACCCTGAGTCACCTCGTTGGCATGTGCTCTGGTATAATCAACTGGGGCTCTTTACGAATGACAAAAGATGCTTCTGTCACTTAGGAAATTCGACAGGTTTTAGGAGCTCTGTTCCAGGAGCAGAGGACAAAAACCAAATCTGTTTCTTCTCATACCACAGACATATTCAAGGAACAGAAGGAAAGGAGGGAAGGACAGTGGGGAGATGGGCGGGTCAGGTCACGCTGGGCTCCGCAGTTTGCGGAAATGAGTTTGGATTTCATCCTCAGGGCAGTAGCAAGGCTTTTCACTGAGAAATGATACAAGCAGATTTTTTTTTTTTTTTTTTTTTTTTTTGAGACGGAGTCTCGCTCTGTCGCCCAGGCTGGAGTGCAGTGGCCAAATCTCAGCTCACTGCAAGCTCCGCCTCCCGGGTTTACACCATTCTCCTGCCTCAGCCTCCTGAGTAGCTGGGACTACTGGCGCCCGCCACCTCGCCCGGCTACTTTTTTTTGTATTTTTTAGTAGAGATGGGGTTTCACCGTGTTAGCCAGGATGGTCTTGATCTTCTGACCTCGTGATCTGCCCGTCTAGGCCTCGCAAAGTGCTGGGATTACAGGCTTGAGCCACCGCGCCCGGCCGCAGATTTTTATTTATTTATTTTTTATGTATTTATTTTTCAGATGGAATTTCACTCTTGTTGCCCAGGCTGGAGTACAGTGACGTGATCTCGGCTCACTGCAACCTCCGCCTCCCTCTCAAGCGATTCTCCTGCCTCAGCCTCCTGAGTAGCTGGGATTACGGGCACCTGCCACCATGCCCAACTAATTTTTGTATTTTTAGTAGAGATGGGGTTTTACCAGGTTGGCCAGGCTGGTCTCAAACTCCTGACCTCAGGTGATCCACTCGCCCCAGCCTCCCAAAGTGTTGGGATTATAGGTGTCAGCCACTGCACTTGGCCTTTATTTTTATTTTACTTTACTTTTTTTTTTTTTTTTTGAGTTGGAATCTCACTCTGTTGTCCAGGTTGAGTGCAGTGGCATGATCTCAGCTCACTGCAATCTCCACCACCTGGATTCAAGTAATTTTCCTGCCTCAGGCTCCCGAGTAGCTAGGATTGCAGGTGTGCACCACCACACCCAGCTGATTTTTGTATTTTTAGTAGAGATGGGGTTTCACCATGTTGGCCAGGCTGGTCTGGAACTCCTGCCTTCAGGTGATCCGCCTGCCTAGGCCTCCCAAAGTGCTGGGATTATAGGCATGAGCCACTGCGCCAGGCAGATTTTGATTTTTAAAAGATAGCTCTGTGTACACTGGGCTGTCACAGGAGAGGCAAGGCTGGCACAGGGAGGTCAGTCAGATGAGAGCAAGTGAAGCCTCCAACCAGGGTCCTTGCCAGGGGTGGAGATGTTGGCTGTGAAACAGATTTTGTCTATAGCTCCGACAGGACTGGAAGGGGCCTCTGAGGACATGAGTGTTAGACATAGTGTGTCTTTGAGGACTGGAAACTAGTATTTATTTGAGGACTTTCTTTTTCTTCTGTTGTGAAGAGGACCTCAACGAAAAGACGACAGAAAATAATGAGCAACGAGAAGAGATCATTCGCCTCAAACAAGAGAAAAGTTGCCTGCATGATGAATTGCTTTTTACTGGTAAAACAGATGATTGAATGTATTTGTAACCTAGACTTGCTATGAAGACAGGCTAAAGGAATTATACCTCTCCCAAATTTTTTTTTTTTTTTTTTTTTTTTGGAGACAGGGTCTTGCTCTGTCACCCAGGCTGGAGTGCAGTGATCTTGACTGACTGCAGCTTCTGCCTCCCAGGCCCAAGCGATTCTCCTGCCTCAGCTTCCTTAGTAGCTGGGATTACCAGTGTGAGCCACCATGCCTGGCTAAATTTTGTATTTTTAGTAGACAGGGATTTGCCACATTGGTCAGGCTGGTCTTGAACTCCTGACCTCAGGTGATCCACCAGCCTTGGCCTCCCAAAGTGCTGAGATTACAGGCGTGAGCCTGGCTTTTTTTTTTTTTTTTTTCTGAGACAGAGTCTCACTCTGTCGCCCAGGCTGAAATACAGTGGCACAATCTCGGCTCACTGCCACCTCCACATCCCAGGTTCAAGCAATTCTCCTGCCTCAGCCTCCCGAGTAGCTGGAATTACAGGTGCGCATCACCATGCCCGGCTAATTTTTTTTTTTTTTTTTTTTTTTGAGACAGAGTCTCGCTCTGTCGCCCAGGCTGGAGTGCAGTGGCCGGCTCTCAGCTCACTGCAAGCTCCGCCTCCCGGGTTTATGCCATTCTCCTGCCTCAGCCTCCGAGTAGCTGGGACTACAGGCGCCCGCCACCTCGCCTGGCTAGTTTTTTGTATTTTTTAGTAGAGACGGGGTTTCACCGTATTAGCCAGGATGGTCTCGATCTCCTGACCTCGTGATCCGCCCGTCTCGGCCTCCCAAAGTTCTGGGATTACAGGCTTGAGCCACCGCGCCCGGCCCCGGCTAATTTTTATATTTTTAGTAGGGACAGGGTTTCACCATGTTGGGCAGGCTGGTCTCGAACTCTGGCCTCAGGTAATCCGCCCACCTCGGCCTCCCAAAGTGCTGGGATTACAGGCGGGAGCCATCGCGCCCGGCCTTTTTGTTTGTTTTTAACATCCTTTGCGGGATCAATGAGGACCAAGCAGTGAATGTTAATGCTGCCATCCCGTTCCCAGTCACTATTTCCTCTTCTGCAAAATGAGCTACTCTCCCTTCCAGCTTGAGCGTGTGACTCTGCTTCTCACTAAAAACATAACATAGATGCTCCTTGACTTACAGGGTTACATTCTGATAAACCCCTCGCAAGTGAAAAATGCATTTAATGAAGCCAACCCACCCACCAGCATAGCTCAGCCTAGCCTGCCGTAAACATGCACAGAACACTCGCATTAGCCTGCGGTTGGACAAAATCATCTCACACAAAGGCTGTTTTATAATAAAGTATTGAATATATTATGTAATTTACTGAACGTGAAAAACAGAATGGTTGTATGGGTGCTCAAAGTAGGGGTTTTTTATGAATGTGTACCCCTAGAAAAAGGGGGACTGAGGGTAGGTATCAGTAGACCAGAAAGTATTCATATGATTTTCTCTTTGGAACTTTACCTCTAAATCAATGACTTTCCTAACACAAACCACTGAAAAGAAAGCCCAAAAGATTCATCTTGGCTGGTAGGGATGTAAACAAGCTCTCTATGTCAGTCATTCTCAGTTGGGAGTGGCGAAGGAGGCCTTCACCGGTGGAAACTCTGAGATACTGGGAGTAGGTAAGGAATAGGCAGGGAATAGAATGCAGTTTGTCTATAAATTAATGGGAAAAAGTTAAAGACAAGGTCTCAGTCTGTCTCCTGGGTGGGAGTGCAGTGATGTAATCACAGCTCACTGCAGCCCCAACTCCTGCACTCAAGGAATCCTTCCGCCTTGGCCTTCCAAGTAGTCTGGCTGAATTTTTAATTTTTTTTTTTTTTTTTTTGAGACGGAGTCTCGCTCTGTCGCCCAGGCTGGAGTGCAGTGGCCAGATCTCAGCTCACTGCAAGCTCCGCCTCCCGGGTTCACGCCATTGTCCTGCCTCAGCCTCCCGAGTAGCTGGGACTACAGGCGCCCGCCACCTCGCCCGGTTAGTTTTTTGTGTTTCTTTAGTAGACACGGGGTTTCACCGCGTTAGTCAGGACGGTCTCGATCTCCTGACCTCGTGATCCGCCCGTCTTGGCCTCCCAAAGTGCTGGAATTACAGGCGTGAGCCACCGCGCCTGGCTGAATTTTTAATTTTTTTGCAGAGAAGGGTCTCACTATGTTGCCCAGGCTGGCCTCTAGCTCCTGGGATCAAGTGATCCTCTTGCCTCGGCCTCCCAAAGTGCTGGGATTACAGGTGTGAGCCACCATGCCTGGCGTAAGGAGTTTTAAGTAAAATGGAATTCTTAATATTAATCTCTTGTGATTAAAGATGGGGAGAAGTGTGGTATTCTGCCACTAGAGGTCACTATTTTCACCATTTCTAGGATTGCTGCATCTGCAAGTAATGATAACCCGTTATGCTACTAAAGATATCACATATTTGTAGCTTTACAGTTGCATTCAAACAGTCCTTGGACCACCATTTGTATGCCAGGTGCCCTGCAGTATGCTCAGATGCTCACAGGCCCACAGAATTTAGTACTATACAAATGCTATGCATAAAATGCTATGGGAGGTTAAAGGAAGGAACAAAGCTTAAAGGATACGTTAGTCTCTTTTCTTTTTGATTAATCACTTTTTACCCATGCACTCTACTATGTACCACTAAATAAAATACATGGAATTTGTTAGCTAATATTATAATAACTTGATTTTGTGAAATATTTTTATCATATCCTAAGCAGATTTCGTTACCCAGGCTGGAGTGCAGTGGTACAATCACAGCTCACTGCAACCTCAAGCTCTGAGGCTCAAGTGATCCTCCCACCTCCGCCTCCCAAGTAAGCAGGACCATGGGCACATGCCATCACACATGCCTAATTTTTAAATTTTTTGTACGGATGAGGTTCCACTAAGTTGCCCAGTCTGGTCTGGAACTGCTGGGCTCAAGCGATCCTCCTACCTCTGCTTCCCAAAGTGTTGGGATTACAGGCATGAGCCACCATGCCTGGCATCCTAAATTGATTCTTTAAACATCTTCTCAACTAAAGACAATCTCACACCATTGTCTGAAAACAATTTTTGTATATTTTGTTCTTCTTTTTCAAAATATAGACAATTGGTGGATTTGCGTGTTTTAATTATAAAAGTGAACAAAGCCTACAAAAGAACTTATTTATTTATTTTGTAGACACAGGGTCTTGCTCTGTTGGCCAGGCTGGAGTGCAGTGGTGCAATCATAGCTCACTGCAGCCTCGACTGTCTGGATTCAAGTGATCCTGCCACCTCAGCCTCCTGAGTAGCTGGGACTACAGGCATGTGTCATCACACCTAGCTTATTTTATTTTATTTTATTTTTTTATTTTTAGTAGAGGCAGGGTCTCACTATGTTGCCCAGGCTGCTAGTCTTGAACTCCTTGCCTCAGATAATCCTCCTGCCTTGGCCTCCCAAAGTACTAAGATTATAGGCATGAGCCATCTTGCTTGGCCTAAGCCCAAAAAAGAATTTTTAAAGGTATAACATGATAATATACTGTCAAGTGCTATGGCTAAATGTTACCATGTTTTTTTGTTTTTGTTTTTGTTTTTTTGGAGATGGAGTCTTGCTCTGTCACCTAGGCTGGAGTGTAGTGGCACAATCTTGTCTTACTTCAACTTCCGCCTCCTGGGTTCAAACAATTCTTATGCCTCAGCCTCCAGAGTAGCTGGGACTGCAGGCACATGCCACCACACCTGGCTAACTTTTTGTACTTTAGTAGAGACGCAGTTTAATTGTGTTGCCCAGTCTGGTCTCGAACTCCTGAGCTCAGATGATCCACCCACCTCGGCCTCCCAGAGGGTTAGGATTACAGGTGTGAACTACCGCACCCACTCAGATGTTACCACGTTTTATTTGAAGTTGGAATATGTCTTAAAGTTTTACTTTTAAGTTTAAAACTTTTTTTTTCTCTTGCTGACAATGCAGTTTGTTTATTTGTTTGTTTGTTTTGAGACGGAGTCTAGCTCTCTATCGCCCAGGCTGGAGTGCAGTGGCGCATTCTCGGCTCACTGCAAGCTCAGCCTCCTGGGTTCACGCCATTCTTCTGCCTCAGCTTCCCGAGTAGCTGGGACTACAGGCACCCGCCACCATGCCCAGCTAATTTTTTGTATTTTTTAATAGAGACAGGGTTTCACTGTGTTAGCCAGGATGGTCTCGATCTCCTGACCTCGCGATCTGCCCACCTTGGCCTCCCAAAGTGCTGGAATTACAGGCGTGTTCTTTACATAGGCTGAGAGAACAAAACATGTCTTGTTTGTACATAACTAGGAGTAAGGAGTTTGCAAAGGGAACAATGATACTAGTTTACGTTTCTGTGGGTCCTGACAGTCCTGTAGGTGAGCTCTTGTAGACTGAGTGTCTGCCTCAGGTCTTCCAGGCAGTAAAACGCAGAGTCTTGATCAGAATTCAGCAGGTTTCAGGCATCTAAGGCCCTTCCCATTGTTGTTGTTTTTTTTTTTTTTTTTTTGACGGAGTCTCACTCTGTCGCCCAGGCTGGAGTGCAGTGGCGCCATCTCGAGTCACTGCAAGCTCCGCCTCCCGGGTTCACGCCATTCTCCTGCCTCAGCCTCCCGTGTAGCTGGGACTACGGGCACCCGCCACCGCGCCCGGCTAATTTTTATATTTTTAGTAGAGACAGGGTTTCACCGTGTTAGCCAAGGTGGTCTCGATCTCCTGACCTCGTGATCTGCCCGTCTCAGCCTCCCAAAGTGCTGGGATTACAGGCGTGGGCCCCGTTGTTTTATCTTAGGCTGCTTGTTCAGGCAGATAGCAGCAGAGAGTTCCTTACCTCATTGTTTTCTGTGGCCAACTTGTGAAAATAGACCCAATCCACTTTGATCTCTCAGCTAAACCCAGCAGTGGAGAAAACTATCTGAACTAGGGAAACATTTATATTTACAGTGGCATTGCCTCTTATGCAAAAGTAGATTATTCTAAAATCAGAGATTAAGGCAGTATTCAAATATATATATATTTTTTTTTTCTTTGACCGCCTGCCCTCCCCCACCACCCCCCAACAACCCCACCAGCCAACATTCAGATATATTTAAAATTACTCTGAGGGCCAGATAAAGTAGTTGGCTTTTGTTTAGGGACCATGCTGTATCCAAAACAAGTATCTTTTTTTTTTTTTTTTTTTTTTTGAGAAGGAGTCTCGCTCTGTCACCCAGGCTGGAGTGCAGTGGCCAGATCTCAGCTCACTGCAAACTCCGCCTCCCGGGTTTACGCCATTCTCCTGCCTCAGCCTCCCGAGTAGCTGGGACTACAGGCGCCCGCCACCTCGCCCGGCTAGTTTTTTGTATTTTTTTAGTAGAGACGGGGTTTCACTGTGTTAGCCAGGATGGTCTCGATCTCCTGACCTCGTGATCCGCCCGCCTCGGCCTCCCAAAGTGCTGGGATTACAGGCTTAAGCCACCGTGCCCGGCCTTTTTTTTTTTTTAAGAGACAGTGTCTTGCTGTGTTGGCTCAGGCTGGTCTTAAACTCCTGGGGTCAAGCAGTCTTCCCACCTCAGCCTCCGAAGTAGCTGCGATTATAACAAAACAGGTTTATTTAAACATTAGGAGTACACCCTGCTTGGATGCTGTTAACATGAGAGGCGTGTGGAATTGAGACCCGCTGAGTCAGATGCACTACGGATATCCCTTCCACTGTTAAAATGTCTCGGTTTCGGCCAGGCACAGTGGCTCATGCCTGTAATCCCAGCATTTTGGGAGGCCGAGGTGGGCAGATCACATGAGGCCAGGAGTTGGAGACCAATCTGGCTAACGTGGTGAAACCCAGGAGTTCAAGACCAGCCTGGGCAACATAGCGAGACCCCATCTCTGTTTTTAAAAATATTTTATCTTTTAAAATTTAAAAATAATTAAAGTAATATGTATTAAGTATAGAGATCTGGAAATCACCCTCATTCTATCACCCACGAAAGGAAAGATAAATAATCCCTGAATCTACAAATCACTTCTTTTTTTTCTTTTTTTTTTTGAGACAAAGTGCTCACTCCATCATCCAAGTTGGAGTGCAGTGGCGCAGTCTCTGCTCACTGCAACCTCCACCTCCCAGGTTCAAATGATTTTCCTGCCTCAGCCTCCCAAGTGACCGGGACCACAGGCATACACCACCACACCTGGCTGAATTTGTATTTTTAGTAGAGATGGAGTTTTGCCATGTTGGCCAGGCTAGTCTCGAACTCCTGACCTCAAGTGATCCACCCACCTCGGCCTCCCAAAGTGCTGCAGTTACAGGTGCGAGCCACTGCGTTCAGCCCATTCTGCTGTTTTTAAGTTCAGGAACAACAACAAAAATGTTAGCTGAGCATTGAATTGTTGGAAATGGAGAGGTTTGTGTTGATACAGCTGATGAAAAATGTTTAACAATACTTGTTCTTAAATAGTAGAGAGAGAAAAGAGGAAAGATGAATTGCTTAATATTGCGAAGTCAAAGCAAGAACGCACAAATTCAGAACTGCACAATCTGAGACAGGTATGTCCCCAATCATCCTTCTCTATCACATAAGAAATGTTTGTAAACAAATAGCAAATTAGAAAAAAGTATGCCTGTCGATTTTGTTTAATTGGTGGTTTGGAACCCTAACTACATTAGTTGTATATCATGTTTATTTATTTTTATTTATTTATTTTTTTGAGACGGGGTCTCACACTGTCACCTGGTCTGGGGTGCAATGGCCTGATCTTGGCTCACTGCAACCTCCACCCCCCAGGTACAAGCGATCCTCATGCCTCAGCCTCCCAAGTAGCTGGGATTACATGTGCCCACCACCACGCCCAGCTAATTTTTTGTATTTTTAGTAGAGACAAGGTTTTACTATATTGAGCAGGCTGGTCTTGAACTCCTGACCTCATGATCCACCCACCTCAGCCTCCCAAAGTGCTGGGATTACAGGTGTGAGCCACTGAGCCCAGCCTGTATATCATGTTTAGTACAGCAGATAGGGTCTTGCTTGTGGTGATCAAAGGCAGGGAGCCCAGCTATCCTAGCAAATCTTAGTGCTAACAAAGGAAAATTAAAAGCAGACATATTTAGCATATTTCCCTAGTAACTATCTGATCTGTTTTAGGGTTTGTGAACTGTTTCAGGGAAAGTGCCAAATTGTTGGTTCAGTTTAGTTTTGTTATTACATTTTATATTGATTTGTCAATATCCATGACAGATTTATGTAAAACAACAGAGTGATCTGCAGTTTCTTAATTTCAATGTGGAAAATTCTCAAGAATTAATACAGATGTATGACTCAAAGACGGAGGACTCAAAGGCCCTGGACTCCAGGTAATCTCAGCAAGATGCAATTAATATGATCTTGTATTATATTCCATCAGTCAGTATTGACTGTGCACTTACTCTTGGCCAGTACTGACTACTATTCCCCATATGGTAGGAAATAAATGTGGCCGGGTACGGTGCCTCACACCTGTAATCCCAGCACTTTGGGAGGCCAAGGCAGGTTGGTCACCTGAGGTCAGGAGTTCGAGACCAGCCTGGCCAACATGGTGAAATCCCATCTCTACTAAAAATACAAACATTAGCCAGGCATAGTGGCTTATGCCTGTAGTCCCAGCTACTCGGGAGGCTGAGGCACGAGAATCGCTTGAACCTGGGAGGTGGAGGTTGCAGTGAGCCGAGATCACGCCACTGCACTCCAGCCTGGTGACAGAGCGAGACTCCATTTCTAAATAAATAAATAAATAAATAAATATATAAAAATTAGTTGGGCGTGGTCGCGGGCACGTGTAATCCCAGCTACTTGGGAGGCTGAGGCAGGAGAATCACTTGAACCCCAGAGGTGGAGGTTGCAGTGAGCCGAGATTGCGCCATCGTACTCCAGCCTGGGTGACAAGAGCCAAACTCCGTCTCAAAAAATAAATAAATAGGCCTGGCGCAGTGGCTCATGCCTGTAATCCCAGCACTTTGGGAGGCCAAGGTGGGTGGATCACGAGGTCGGGAGATCAAGACCATCTTGGCTAACATGGTGAAACCCCGTCTGTACTAAAAATTCAAAAAAATTAGCCGGGCGTGGTGGCACGCACCTGTAGTCCCAGCTACGGCAGGCTGAGGCAGGAGAATTGCTGGAACCTGGGAGGCGGAGGTTGCAGCGAGCTGAGATCGCGCCACTGCACTCCAGCCTGGGAGACAGAGTGAGACTCCGTCTGAAAATTAAATAAATAAATAAATAAATAAATAAATAAATAAAATGTGTGTGAGCTAATAATGACTGTCATAATCCTCAGTTGTAGGAAGACCTGATCTAAGAATTTTAGGCATGATCCTGATTTAGCCACTGGATAGAAGTAAATATGTTTAACCTGATTTGCCCTTCTGTTGTGCAGAAGGCTTTGAGCTAGAGTAGACACTACAGAGATGAATCATTCATTCATCCATCCATCCATCCATCCATCCATCCATCCATCCGTCCAGCATTCAGTGTTTAGACACTAGGCTAGGACTTGGGCACATGTAGGTATATAGGACGTGGCACTCGCCCAAAAGAAGTAATGCCAAGGACTGCATTGATTGCTGAGTAAGAGCCCCACTCCACCGAGGGTGATCTGTGCCCTTAACTGGATTTTCCTGCTTGCATCATTAATAGGAAACATCTTCCCTTCCCTACAACAAGCAGTGTGGGAATTAAATTGGTTTCTGTAAAATTAAAATATAAACATATAAAGTGTGGTTTAATTTAACAGGCATATAAGTGTACCACAGCTCAACGTAGTCTACTTTTCTAAGCCGAAATGTTACAAGGAGTCTTTGAAAGGGAGAGGGATTAAGGAAGCTCCCCATGACTGTTTGGAACCATGGAGGCTGGACTGGGTTGCAGCAGCCACTTTCCCTGGGAGTTGAGAGCAGCAGGGCTTAGTAGTTGCAGCACTGCCGCGATCGCCCTAGGTGTGTGGCGTGTGCCGTGTGCCGTGTGGCTGGGGCCGCCCTGCTTTCCGCTGTTCTTGCTGCACTTTCCTTTGGGGCTCTCTGCGGGGGGGTTGTGGCTTGTGGCTCTGAGTCCTAGCTGCTGCCACTGCCACCAGACTAACTCAGAGTTCTCTTGCAGGCAGAAGCCTCTAACATACTGGCTCTTTCTCCTTTTTCCTTTTTTTGAGATGGGGTCTTGCTCTGTTGCCCAGGCTGGCATGCAGTGGTGCAACCTTAGCTCACTGGAACTTCCACCTTCTGGGTTCAAGCGATCCTCTCACCACAGCCTTCCAAGTGAGTAGCTGGGCCCACAGGGGTGCGCCACCATGCCCGGCTACCTTTTCTTTTTCGTATTTTTTGTAGATATGGGGTTTCGTTGTGTTGCCAAGGCTGTCTTTCTCCTTTTTGACCTTCATTGCCTCTGGGAGGTACTAGATGAGTTGAGGTTATTCCTTAAAAGCTTAAAATGGGCTGGGCGCCATGGCTCACACCTATAATCGCAGTGCCTTCGGAAGCTAAGGCAGAAGGATTGCTTGAGGCCAGGAGTTCAAGAGCAGCCTAGGCAACATAGCAAGACTCTGTCTCTACCAAAAAAAAAATTTTTTTTTTTTGAGATGGAATTTCTCTCTTGTCACCCAGGCTGGTGTGCAATAGCACTATCTTGGCTCACCACAACCTCCGCCTCCCAGGTTCAAGCAATTCTCTTGCCTCAGCCTCCCAAGTAGCTGGGAATACAGGCATGTTCCACTACGCCTGGCTAATTTTTGTATATTTAGTAGAGACAGGGTTTCTCCATGTGGGTCAGGCTGGTCTTGAACTCCTGACCTCAGGTGATCCACCCACCTCAACTTCCCAAAGTGCTGGGATTACAGGCATGAGCCACTACGCCCAGCCTCAAAAAAAATTTTTTTTAAGCATAAAATAGTTTATGGCATTATGGAAAGAGAGAGTTGTATTTCCTAGGTATCAGAATGATACAGATTAGGATACCTGAATACAAGTGACATGAAAAATTTTAAAGGAAGATTTATTAAAAGGTTTTGTCACATTTCTGTAGGATTCTTTTTGCTCGTGTAGACAGCGCAGTAAGAGGTGAGGATGTAAAAGGGAATGTGGGCTTGGTGGTCAGAAAGGCTTCCTGGAGAAGGTTGGGCTAGAATTGGGCTCTGAGGTTCAGACAAATGAGTCTCATTGGGACTTAGCTCTGCTGAGTTTTGGGTGAAATGTTTAGAATGATAGTATCAAGTATATCTTATAACCTCCTTTTTTCTTATAATGCCACCATAGCAGAGACATGTGTTTATCAGACCTTGAAAATAACCACCCAAAAGTCGATATTAAGAAGGAAAAAAATCAGAAGTCACTGTTTAAGGACCAGAAATTTGAAGCCATGTTGGTTCAGCAAAATAGGTCAGACAAGAGCTCTTGTGATGAATGCAAAGAGAAGAAACGACCGATCAATACTGCGTTTGGGGAGAAAAGTGTAATTACGCTGTCATCCATATTTACCAAAGACTTAGTAGAGAAACACAAGTCTTGGTCTCTGGGAGGAAAAACCCAGATTGAACCTGAAAACAAAATTACATTGTGCAAGATCCATGCAAAATCACTAGAATGTCATGGCACTGGGGTTCAGAACGAAGAAAAACAACCCTCAGAAGCGCCCACTTTATCTGATGAGAAGCAGTGGCACGATGTCAGTGTTTACCTGGGCCTGACCAACTGCCCAAGTTCAAAACAGCCAGAAAAGCTGGATGTAGAGTGTCAAGATCAGATGGAAAGGTCCGAAATCTCATGCTGCCAGAAAAATGAAGCCTGTCTGGGCGAAAGTGGCATGTGTGACTCCAAGTGCTGCCACCCGAGTAACTTCATAATTGAAGCCCCAGGCCACATGTCTGATGTGGAGTGGATGAGTATTTTCAAGCCTTCCAAAATGCAGAGAATTGTCCGCCTCAAATCTGGGTGCACGTGTTCAGAAAGCTTCCGTGGGACACAACGTGACTTCCCGGCAAGGTGAGTAACATTCACGTCCGTAAACACCCGTGGAGCACACGTGCCAATATTTAGAAATACAACGGGTAACAGAAGCCACGCCATACCTACTGTTAATCCAGAAGCCGTGTTTGCTAACAGAGATCTTCCTTAGGACCAGTGGTTCCCTCTTTTTGTCACAGCATGGACTGTTGAGTCTTTAATTATAGAAGCTCTATTAGATTCCAGGGACGCGTTTATACCGAGGACGGCTTCTGAGGCAAAGGTTTTATTTAAAAACAAAAGCAGTTGTTATGACTTGGGCAAGTGTGTTTTATTACAAGGCAAACGGGTGGATCGCGGCACAGAGTGGAATTCCGCCCTAGAGCATTCCTCACCCCAGAAGCCGTTCTGAATTGACACGCTGACCATTTCTGGTCCAGATGGCATTACCTAGACACCATATAAAAATTTCTCTTGATGCATTGTGGTGGCTCATGCCTGTAATTCTAGCACGTTGGGAGGCCAAGGCAGGAGGGTCACATGAAGCCAGGAGTTTGAGACCAGCGTGGGCAATATAGCGAGACCCTATCTCTACCCTTTTTTTTTTGGAGATGGAGTCTAGCTTTGTCGCCCAGGCTGGAGTGCAGTGGCGCAATCTTGGCTCACTGAGACCTCTGCCTCCTGGGTTCAAGCCATTCTCCTGCCCCAGCCTCCAGGTAACTGGGATTAAAGGCACACACCACCATGCCCAGCAAATTTTTGTATTTTTAGTAAAGATGGGGTCTCACCATATTGGCCAGGCTGGTCTCGAACTCCTGACTTCAAGTGATCCACCCACCTTGGCCTCCCAAATTGCTGTAATTACAGGCATGAGCCACCACACTTGGCCTCTACACATTTTTTAAGAATTGTTTTTAAGTTAGCTGGGCATGGTGGTGTACACCTGTAGTCCCAGGATTGGGAGGCTGAGGCAGGAGGATCACTTGAGTCCAGGAATTTGAAACTAGCCTGGGTGACATAGTGAGGCTCCGTCTCTACAAAAAAAAAATTTTTGAATTTGCTTGGCATGGATGGCAAACACCTGTGGGAGGATCACTTGAACTCAGGAGTTTGACACGGCAGTGAGCTGATGTGCCACTGCACTCCAGCTTGGGCAACAAAGTGAGACTATTTAAAAAAAAAAAAAAAAATGTGTCATGGCTCTTTTTTAAAAAATTGAGATAAGGTGATACCATCTTGCCCAGGCTGGTCTCGAACTCCTGGGCTTAAGCAATCTTTTCACCTGTGGGGATGACAGGTGTGAGCCACCACACCTGGCATCTCTCAGCTCTTATCCAGGGTCACTTAGTGTATTTACATATCCAGCCGTGCCTGCCTTGCGTTCATTCAGTTCGTATCTGTTTGAAACTTTACATCGCCCAAACTTTCTCAATTTTTCAAAATCATTCAGGAAGGAGGATACTTGTATTGAACAAGCTGGTAAGTTATTGACTTTTTTAAGAGAAGAAAATGGATTAGTTATTAGCATACGCTGCCTTATTCAGGCTTGTCTTATTGTTAGAATAGCTAAATCTTGTGTGTGAGTGGCATCATAATAATGTCTACTATTTTTTTTTGAGACGGAGTCTCGCTCTGCCACCCAGGCTGGAGTGCAGTGGCGCAATCTTGGCTCGCTGCAAGCTCTGCCTCCCAGGTTCACGCCATTCTCCTGCCTCAGCCTCCCGTGTAGCTGGGACTACAGGCGCCCGCCACCACGCCTGGCTAATTTTTTTGTATTTTTAGTAGAGACGGGGTTTCACCGTGTTAGCCAGATTGGTCTCGATCTTCTGACCTCGTGATCCGCCTGCCTCGGCCTCCCAAAGTGCTGGGATTACAGGCATGAGCCACTGCGCCCGGCCAAGAGGCGTATTTTAATCAGTACATCGGCTTTTATAGGATTTTATGATTAAAATTTATTTCTAGTGCTTAATTATTTGGAGTGTCCTTTGGCTCTTTAATTTTATTTTGTTTATTTATTTATTTTTTTTTTTTTTTGAGACGGAGTCTCGCTCTGTCACCCAGGCTGGAGTGCAGTGGCCGGCTCTCAGCTCACTGCAAGCTCCGCCTCCCGGGTTCACGCCATTCTCCTGTCTCAGCCTCCCGAGTAGCTGGGACTACAGGCGCCCGCCTCGTCGCCCAGCTAGTTTTTTGTATTTTTTAGTAGAGACGGGGTTTCACCGTATTAGCCAGGATGGTCTCGATCTCCTGACCTCGTGATCCGCCCGTCTCGGCCTCCCAAAGTGCTGGGATTACAGGCTTGAGCCACCGCGCCCGGCCTTATTTTGTGTATTTATTTCCTTTGGCCCTTTTAGAAACTTGAATTGTTTAAAGGTCATACAGATAGTCATTCTGCCAGTTGCGAATTATTTTAAAAAGTCGGTCGTCACGCTAAATGTCATCTATTCATATTTGGTCTTTAAAGATCTTTGGATAATTGCAAGTATCATGGCACAACTGCCTATTTTTCACTACTGAACAAGGACACCCATATATATATATACACATATACATATATATATACACATACACATATACATATATATATATATATATATATATATTTTTTTTTTTTTTTTTTTTTTTTTTTTTTTTTGAGACTGAGTCTCACTCTGTGGCCCAGGCTGGAGTGCAGTGGCCGGATCTCAGCTCACTGCAAGCTCCGCCTCCCGGGTTTACGCCATTCTCCTGCCTCAGCCTCCCGAGTAGCTGGGACTACAGGCGCCTGCCACCTCACCCGGCTAGTTTTTTGTATTTTTTTAGTAGAGACGGGGTTTCACCATGTTAGCCAGGATGGGCTCAATCTCCTGACCTCGTGATCCGCCCGCCTCGGCCTCCCAAAGTGCTGGGATTACAGGCTTGAGCCACTGTGCCTGGCCAGGACACCCATATATTAAGTGACAAGCTTATGTCAGATAGTTTTAAGAGCATAGAGGATTAAATTTAATGTATGAAATAAGTGCAAATTTACATTCAGAGTTTCTTTCAAGGCCCTTTTGACCTCACCGACTTAAAATGATTAAAGTGATTGGCCTGTTCTGCCAGCAGAGACAGATGCCAAGATATCACATGACAAATATGTGATTAAGTAGAAAGATAATTATGTTTTTCTGTTTTTCCATAGATTATAAGAACTTGCGTACCTACTTGATTATCTAACTAAAATGTTCACATTTGTGCCAGCATTCCATTTGACAAACAGGTTTACCCATGCAGGGAGAAACCGGGGGCAGCCTGTTCTCACTTCGTTGTAGATTACAGGGGAGGAAGCAGTTCTAGTGCCTCTGGTCTGTTCCAGAACAGGTTTTGCTGTCAAAATCAGGCGGATGACCTGAGGTCAGGAGTTCAACACCAGTCTGGCCAACATAGTGAAACCCTATCTCTACTAAAAATGCAAAAATGAGCCGGACGTGGTGGCACACGCCTGTAGTCCCAGCTACTCAGGAGGCTGAGGCACAAGAATCGCTTGAACCCAGGAGACGGAGGTTGCAATGACTCAAGATTATGCCACTGCACTCCAGCCTGGGCAATAGAATGGGACTCAGTCTCAAAAAAAAAAAAGTCATTGGCCAGGTGAGGTGGCTCATGCCTGCAATCCCAACACTTTGGGAGGCCAAAGCAAGGAGGATCTCTTGAGTTCAGAAGTTCAAGGCCATAGTGGGCAACATAGTGAAACCCCATCTCTAATGATAACAAAAATAAATAAATAAATAAACAAACAAAGCCATTAACAAAAATCAATCTCAAAAACTGAAAACCTAAAATTTTCAAAAGTATAACCTTATTCCATGTTTTTTTTTTTTTTTTTTTTTACTTTTTAGAGATAGGGTCTCGCTGTCACCCAGGCTGGAGTGCAGTGTTATAGTGATAGCTCACTGCAGCCTCTAACTCCTGGGCTCAAGTGATCCCACCTCAGCCTCCCAGGTAGCTGGGACTACAGGCAGGAATCACTGCACTTGGCTTTTTTTTTTTTTTTTTTTTTTTTTTTGAGATGAAGTTTTGCTTTTGTCCCCTAGGCTGGAGTGCAATGGCACAATCTTGGCTCACTGCAACCTCTGCCTCCTGGGTTCAAGCGATTCTCCTGCCTCAGCCTCTCGAGTTGCTGAGATTACAGGCATGCGCCACCATGACTGGCTGATTTTTGTACTTTTTAGTAGAGACGCAGTTTTACCATGTTGGCCAGGCTGGTCTCAAACTCCTGACTTCAGGTGATCCGCCCTCCTCAGCCTCCCAAAGTATGGGGATTACAGGTATGAGTCACCACACCCAGCCGGCTTTTTTTTTTTTTAAAAGAATTAGTCTATTTGGCTAGGCGCGGTGGCTCACGCCTGTAATCCCAGCACTTTGGGAGGCCAAGGCGGGTGGATCACGAGGTCAGGAGATCGAGACCATCCTGGCTAACACAGTGAAACCCCATCTCTACTAAAAATACCAAAAAAATTAGCCGGGCATAGTGGCGGGCACCCGTAGTCCCAGCGACACGGGAAGCTGAGGCTGGAGAATGGCATGAACCCGGGAGGCGGAGCTTGCAGTGAGCCGAGATCGCGCCACTGCACTCCAACCTGGGTGACAGAGCCAGACTCTGTCTCAAAAAAAAAAAAAAAAGAATTAGTCTATTTTAATTTTTTCCTCCCTTTTAGATGATCCTATCTCTAGAACGTTCAGTTCATTGTATTTTTAGGGGGACATTCTTTATTCTATAGTTACCTTTATCTAATAATTTTGTTTTAATTCTTTTTTTTTTTTTTTTTTTTTTGAGACAGAGTCTCGCTTCATTGCAGTGGTGCGATCTCAGCTGTCTGCAACCTCCGCCTCCTGGGTTCAAGCAATTCTCATGCCTCAGCCTCCTGAGTAACTGGGATTACAGGCATGTGCCACCACACCCAGCTAATTTTTTATTTTTGAGGCAGAGTCTTGCTCTGTCGCCTAGGCTGGAGTGCAGTGGCATGATCTTGTCTCACTGCACGCTCTGCCTCCCGGGTTCACGCCATTCTCCTTCCAAGTAGCTTCAGCCTTCTGAATAGCTGGGACTAAGGTGCCTGCCACCACGCCCGCCTAATTGTTTGTATTTTTAGTTGAGACGGCTTTCACCGTGTTAGGATGGTCTCCATCTCCTGACCTCGTGATCCGCCCACCTCGGCCTCCCAAAGTGCTGGGATTACAGGTATGAGCCACCGCGCCCAGCCACACCCAGCTAATGTTTATATTTTTAGTAGAGATGGGGTTTCACCATGTTGGCCAGGATGGTCCTGATCTCCTGACCTGTGATCCACCCGGCTCAGCCTCCCAAAGTGCTGGGATTATAGGCGTGAGCTACCGTGCCCGGCCTTGTTTTCATTCTTATTTGCAAAAGGTGTGCATTAACTTATAATATTCTATTCCAATCTATAATATTCTACTCAAACTTGCGCTGCTTCAATAACAAAACCACTTGTTTGTCCTTTTAAGATACTTTTAAAAGTATAAGAGTGATCTGTGTATGATATTGTTTTAAGATATCTGTTTTTGTTGCGTTTTCTTATTCATAGTGAGCTAATTGCCATCCAAGATTCCCACTCTTTGGGTTCTTCAAAATCTGCCTTGAGAGAGGATGAGACAGAGTCCTCTTCTGATAAAAAGAACTCACCTAAGAGTTTGTTAATCTGCAAAGATGCACCAGCATTCAATGAAAAGGTTTGTATTTTGCTTAGAAATTCGCAGCTTACTCAAGTCAGACCTCTCACCAAAGGCTTTTAATGCTCCTCTAGCAACCACTGTTAGCTTGCTTATTTTGGCTATTCCTCCGTTTTTTTTTTTTTTTTTTTGTTTGTTTGTTTGTTTGTTTGTTTGTTTGTTTTGAGACGGAGTCTCGCTCTGTTTCCGGGGCTGGAGTGCAGTGGCCGGATATCAGCTCACTGCAAGCTCCGCCTCCCGGGTTTACGCCATTCTCCTGTCTCAGCCTCCCGAGTAGCTGGGACTACAGGCGCCCGCCACCTCGCCCGGCTAGTTTTTTTGTATTTTTTAGTAGAGACGGGGTTTCACCGTGTTAGCCAGGATGGTCTCGATCTCCTGACCTCGTGATCCGCCCGTCTCAGCCTCCCAAAGTGCTGGGATTACAGGCTTGAGCCACCGCGCCCGGCTGTTTTGTTTTTTTAATTCTAGGATTTTAAGATGCTTTTAAGGCAATCTTGTTATTTATTTTATTATTTTGTTCTGTTTCTTTTAGACGGGGTACTCAGTCACCCAGGCTGTAGTGCAGTGGTACAATCATGGCTCACTGTAGTCTCAGCCTCCTGGGCTCAAGCGATCCTCCTGCCTCAGCCTCCTGAGTAGCTGCAACTACAGGCACCACTCCCAGCTAATTTTCTTATTTTTTGTAGAGACAGGGTCTCAATTTGTTGCCCAGTCTGGTCTTGAACACTTGGGCTCCCAAAGTGCTGGGATACATGTGAACCGCCATGTCGGGACTACTTTTTTTTCTTCCAAGAAAGATTGTTTGTTTGTTTGTTTGTTTGTTTACTTATTGGCAACTTGATACATGTGGGTTGTAAAAATATATATATATATATCACCCAGCTGCCTGGTCTCAGCTGCCCCTTCCGCCAAATACACAACCCCTGGCAGTGTCTAGAGAAACCCCAGGTGACACGTTGGTGGGCTTGCTTACAGATTTCTCTATCTGCAGGGACATGCATACAGACTAATGTGTGGTAAATGGGATTTCATTATATAAGAAAATGTCTGGCCAGGTACCATCCCTCATGCCTGTAATCCCAACAGTCTGGGGGACCAAGGTGGGAGGATCACTTAAGCCCAGGATCAGCATGGGCAACATAGCAAGACCCTGCCTCTATTTTTTATTTCAATAAAATTTTAAAAACATAAAAAAGGAAAACATCACCAGGTGCAGTGGCTCACGCCTGTAATCCCAGCACTTTGGGAGGCCGAGGTGGGCAGATCACCTGAGGTCAGGAGTTTGAGACCAGCCTGACCAACATGGTGAAACTCCATCTCTACTAAAATACAAAAATTAGCGGGACATCATGGAGGGCACCTGTAATCTCAGTTACTTGGGAGGCTGAGGTGGGAGAATGGCTTGAAACCAGGAGGTGGAGGTTGCAGTGAGCCGAGGTTGTGCCATTGCATTCCAGCCTGGCAACAGAGCGAAATTCTGTCTCAAAACAAAAACAAAAAAAAGGAAAACATTTAACATCTATGATTTACCAGGATACCAGGGTGGCAAATTGAAATCTTCATCCCACTAATGGGATTACAGGCATGAGGCACTGTACCTGGCCATTGTCTTATATAATGAAATCCCATTTACCACACATTAGTCTGTATGTGACAGACTAATAGTGACACATTCATTACACCCAAACCCCTTTGGAATTCTTCCTCTGCCCTGTGCATCCCTCCCTATTCCCAGACAACCACTGGTCTCTTTTCTGTAACACAGATTAGTTTGCATTTTCTAGAATTTTATAAAAACGTGTTCAAACTTTTGTGTCCCTCTTGTTTCTTTCACTCAGTGTAATTATCTTGAGATTAACCTATGTGACTGTGTGTATAAATAATTCCTTTTTGTTGCTGAGAGGTATCCTATTGTGTGGATATATTAGGTTGGTGTAAAAGTAAATATGGTCTTTGTCATTAAAAGTAATGGCAGGCCATTAAAAGTAATCCCAACACTTTGGGAGACTGAGGCAGGCGGATCACTTGAGGTCAGGCGTTCCAGACCAGCCTGGCCAGCACAGTGAAACCCCCCGTCTACTAAAAACACAAAAATTAGCCTGGTGTGGTGACATGTGCCTGTAATCCCAGCTACTTGGGAGGCTGAGGCAGGAGAATTACTTAAACTCGGGAGGCAAGGGTTGCAGTGAGTCAAGATCATGCTACTGGACTCCAGCCTGGGTGACAGAGCGAGACTCAATCTCAAAAAAAAAAAAAAAAAAAAGGAAAAAGAAAAAAAAGGTAATGGTAAAAACCGCAATTACTTTTCTTTTCTTTTTTTTTTTTTTTTTTTTGAGGCGGAGTCTCGTTCTGTCACCCAGGCTGGAGTGCAGTGATGCGATCTCAGCTCACTGCAAGCTCCGCCTCCCGGGTTCACACCATTCTCCTGCCTCAGCCTCCCAAGAAGCTGGGACTACAGGCGCCTGCAGCCACGCCCGGCTAATTTTTTTTTGTATTTTTAGTAGAGATGGGGTTTCACCGTGTTTGCCAGGATGGTCTCGATCTCCTGAACTCGTGATCCACCTTGGCCTCCCAAAGTGCTGGGATTACAGGCGTGAGCCACCAAGCCCGGCCCACAATTACTTTTGCACCAACCTATTACCACAGTGATTTAGCCATTCACTTGTGAATGGACGTTTGGGTTGTTTCTGGTGTGCTGGGTAATACAAATAAAGCTGCTTGCATATTCATGTATAAATAAGTCTTGGTATAGATACTTTTTTTTCATTTATCTAGGAATGGAATGCTAGCTAGGTCATACGGTAGGTGTATATTTAACCTTTTTTTTTTCTTTTTTTAGAGACAAGGTTCGCTCTGTCGCCCAAGCTGGAGTGCAGTGGCGCAATCATGGCTTCCTGCGGTCTCAAACTCCTGGACTCAAGTAATCCTCCCACCGCAGCCTCCCAAGTAGCTGGGACCGTAGGCATGAACCATTACGCCCAGCTCATTTTTCAATTTTTTGTGGAGACGGGGTCTTGTTATGTTGCCCAGGGTGGTCTCAAACGCCTGACCTCAAGCAATCCTCCTGCCTCAGCCTCCCAAAGTGCTGGGGTATATTTCACATTTTAAGAAACTGCCAGATGTTTTCCAAAGTACCAGTTACATTCCCACCATCAGTATATGACGGTCCCAGCTGCTCCAGATTCCAGTCAATACTTGCTATGATCCATTTTTAAATTCCAGACATTCTAATAGGTATGAAGTGGTATCTCAATGTGGTTTTAACTCACATTCCCCTAATGACTAACAATGTTGTGCATCTTTTCACACACTAAACCACCATATATTTATAGCTTTGTTTTCAACTGATAGAGAAGTTCTAACCAGTTATTCAATCCCAAAGAGACACTATTCTTTATGTCTGTGTAGAATATCCCTTCTTTCATTGCTTCTCGAGATTTACCTCCTCCCTGCACTATGCTAATAAAACACTTATCAGGCCGGGCGTGGTGGCTCATGCCTGTAATCCCAGCACCTTGGGAGGCTGAGGCGGGCAGATCACCTGAGGTCAGGAGTTGAAGACCAGCCTGGCCAACATGGTGAAACCCCGTCCCTACTAAAAATACAAAAATTAGCCAGGTGTTATAGCTCATGCCTGTGGTCCCAGCCACTCAAGAGGTTGACGTGGAAGAATTGCTTGAGCCCGGGAGGCAGAGGCTGCAGCAAACTGAGATTGTGCCATTGCACTTCAGCCTAGGCGACAGAGCCAGAGCCTGTCTTAAAAAATAATAATAGGCTGGGCATGGTGGCTCATGCCTGTAATCCCAGCACTTTGGGAGGCCGAGGTGGGTGAATCACCTGAGGTCAGAAGTTCAAGACCAGCCTGGTCAACACGGTGAAACCCCATCTTTACTAAATATACAAAAATTAGCCGGGCATGGTGGCAGGTGCCTGTAAACTCAGCTACTCAGGAGACTGAGGCAGGAGAATCGCTTGAACCCAGGAGGCAGAGGTTGCAGTGAGCCGAGATCGCACCATTGCGCTTCAGCCTAGGCAACAAGAGCAAAACATCATTCCAGTAATAATCATCATCATAACAAATTTGGTGAGTTAATGTTTATTTCTCCTGTTCATCATTTGGAATCACATGGTAAACACATTTTAAATTCTCTTTTTAAAAAGGAGAGAAAAAAAGATTTTTTTTCTTTTTGAGGCAGAGTCTCACTCTTGTCACCAAGACTGGAGTGCAGTGGCGTGATCTTGGCTCACTGCAAACTCCGCCTCCCAGATTCAAGCAATTCTCCACCTCAGACTCCCAAATAGCTGGGATTACAGGTGTGTGCCATCACACCCAGCTAATTTTTCTGTATTTTTAGTAGAGACAGAGTTTCACCATGTTGGCCAGGCTGGTTTTGAACTCCTGACCTCACATGATCCACCCGCCTCAGCCTCCCAAGGTGCTGGGATTACAGGCATGAGCCACCACGCCCGGCCTGATAAGTGTTTTATTAGCATAGTGCAGAGAGGAGGTAAATCTCGAGAAGCAATGAAAGAAGGGATATTCTACACAGACATAAAGAATAGTGTCTCTTTGGGATTGAATAACTGGTTAGAACTTCTCTATCAGTTGAAAACAAAGCTATAAATATATGGTGGTTTAGTGTGTGAAAAGATGCACAACATTGTTAGTCATTAGGGGAATGTGAGTTAAAACCACATTGAGATACCACTTCATACCTATTAGAATGTCTGGAATTTAAAAATGGATCATAGCAAGTATTGACTGGAATCTGGAGCAGCTGGGACCGTCATATACTGATGGTGGGAATGTAACTGGTACTTTGGAAAACATCTGGCAGTTTCTTAAAATGTGAAATATACCCCAGCACTTTGGGAGGCTGAGGCAGGAGGATTGCTTGAGGTCAGGCGTTTGAGACCACCCTGGGCAACATAACAAGACCCCGTCTCCACAAAAAATTGAAAAATGAGCTGGGCGTAATGGTTCATGCCTACGGTCCCAGCTACTTGGGAGGCTGCGGTGGGAGGATTACTTGAGTCCAGGAGTTTGAGACCGCAGGAAGCCATGATTGCGCCACTGCACTCCAGCTTGGGCGACAGAGCGAGACCTTGTTTCTAAAAAAAGAAAAAAAAAAGGTTAAATATACACCTACCGTATGACCTAGCTAGCATTCCATTCCTAGATAAATAGAAAAAAAAATGTGTCTATACAGCCGGGTGCAGTGGCTTACCCCTGTAATCCCAACACTTTGGGAAGCCAAGGTGGGTGGATCATGATGTCAGCAGTTCGAGACCAGCCTGACCAACATGGTGAAACCCTATCTCTACTAAAAATACAAAAAAAGGCCGGGCACGGTGGCTCAAGCCTGTAATCCCAGCACTTTGGGAGGCCAAGATGGGCGGATCACGAGGTCAGGAGATCGAGACTATCCTGGCTAACACAGGTGAAACCCCGTCTCTACTAAAAATACAAAAAATTAGCCGGGTGAGGTGGCGGGCGCCTGTGGTCCCAGCTACTCGGGAGGCTGAGGCAGGAGAACGGTGTGAACCCGGGAGGCGGAGGTTGCAGTGAGCTGAGATCCGGCCACTGCACTCCAGCCTGGGCGACAGAGCAAGACTCCGTCTCAAAAAAAAAAAAAAATTAGCTGGGCATGGTGGTGGGTGCCTATAATCCCAGTGACTTGGGAGGCTGAGGCAGGAGAATTGCCTGAAACCGGAAGGCAGAGGTTGTAGTGAACTGAGACTGCGCCACTGCACTCTAGCCTGGTCAATAAGAGCAAAACTCCATCTCAAAAAATAAATAAATAAAATAAAATGTGTCTATACAAAGACTTACTACACATGAATATGCAAGCAGCTTTATTTGTATTCCCCAGCACACCAGAAACAACCCAAATGTCCATTCTCAAGTGGATGGCTAAATCACTGTGGTAATAGGTTAGTGCAAAGGTAATTGCGGTTTTTGCCATTACTTTTTTTTTTTTTTTTTTTTTTTGAGATTGAACCTTGCTCTGTCGCCCAGGCTGGAGTCCAGTAGCATGATCTTGGCTCTCTACAACCCCCACCTCCCAGGTTTAAGCAATTCTCCTGCCTCAGCCTCCCGAGTAGCTGGGATTACAGGCACACGCCACCATACCTGGCTAATTTTTGTATTTTTAGTAGACAGGGGATTTCACCATGCTGGCCAGGCTGGTCTGGAACGCCTGACCTCAAGTGATCCGCCTGCCTCAGTCTCCCAAAGTGTTGGGATTACTTTTAATGGCCTGCCATTACTTTTAATGACAAAGACCATATTTACTTTTACACCAACCTAATATATCCACACAATAGGATACCTCTCAGCAACAAAAAGGAATTATTTATACACACAGTCACATAGGTTAATCTCAAGATAATTACACTGAGTGAAAGAAACAAGAGGGACACAAAAGTTTGAACACGTTTTTATAAAATTCTAGAAAATGCAAACTAATCTGTGTTACAGAAAAGAGACCAGTGGTTGTCTGGGAATAGGGAGGGATGCACAGGGCAGAGGAATTCCAAAGGGGTTTGGGTGTAATGAATGTGTCACTATTCTTTGTGGTCATGGTTTCAGGGATGTATACATGTGTCAAAACTCATCAGAGTGTACGTTTTAGTTGTATAGTTAGTTGTATGTCAGTTATACCTCAGTAAAGCGGTTCAATTTTTTTTTTTTTTTTTTTTTTTTTTTTTGAGACAGAGTCTCGCTCTGTCACCCAGGCTGGAGTGCAGTGGTGCAGTCTCGGCTCATTGCAAGCTCCGCCTCCTGGGTTCACGCCATTCTCCTGCCTCAGCCTCCCCTACTGGCTGGGACTACAGACGCCCGCCACCATGCCCAGCTAATTTTTTTTGTATTTTTAGTAGAGATGGGATTTCACCGTGTTAGCCACAATGGTCTCCATCTCCTGACCTCATGATCTGCCCGCCTCGGCCTTCCAAAGTGCTGGGATAACAGGCGTGAGCCACCATGCCCAGCCAAAGCTGTTGAATTTTTAAAGCTATAACTATAAGGGAAAATATTAGCTATTACCTTTTTTAGCTCTTGGAGACTCTTTTCCCAATGTTTGCATCAGTTTTTCTGAGGCAGTACTTAACACTGCATGCCTACATTCCATGTGTACACACAGATAAATTCAGCAGAGGTTCGTTAACATCTACATGTCAGGTGGTGGCTCAAGCCTATACTCCCAGCACTTTTGGAGGTCAAGGCAGGGGGATCACCTAAGGTCGGGAGATTGAGACCATCCTGGCCAGCATGGTGAAACCCCGTCTCTACTAAAACACAAAAAATTAGCTGGGCATGGTGGCACGTGCCTGTATCCCAGCTACTCGGGAGGCTGAAGCAGGGGAATTGCTTGAACCTGGGAGGAGTCTGCAGCGAGCCGAGATCACACCACTGCACTCCGGCCTGGCGACAGAGCAAGGCTCCATCTCAAGAAATTAAAAAAAAAAAAATCAGGGCCAGGTGCGGTGGCTCATGCCTATAATCCCAGTACTTTGGGAGGCCGAGACGGGCAGATCATGCGGTCAGGAGATCGAGACAATGCTGGCCAACATGGTGAAACCCCATCTCTACTAAAAATACGAAAATCAGCTTGGCGTGTGGCGCGCACCTGTAGTCCCAGCTACTTGGGAGGCTGAAAGGCAAGAGAATCGCTTGAACCCGGGCGGTGGAGGTTGCAGTGAGCCGAGATCGCACCACTGCAGTCCAACCTGGCGACAGAGTGAGACTCCACCTCAAAAGAAAAAAAAAAAAAAAAATCAGTGTAGGCCCCTTCAAGAGCAGTTGGTAGTGACTCATTTTCATGCTAAACTTCAGATCCCAAAGTTGAAATTTAACAGGAATAAATGAAGGCACATACCCACATATTTTTCAAGGCTTATAAGCCTTTAATATTGTCTTATTTTGCAAGTATTTTGACATGCTAAATACAGCCTTGACAAGTTGGTTGAGGAGAGTTAACTAATGTCTAGGATTCTTTTATCACATGGGTGTTACTTCATTAGCTGTAGCAAGTTCTGTTTAAGTCAAATTATTTAACTGAGTAGGTTCTAAGAAATAAAAGGGGTTGGGTGCAGTGGCTCACGCCTGTAATACTAGCACTTTGGGAGTTCAAGGCAGGTGGATCACCGGAGGTCAGAAGTTCAAGACCAGCCTGGCCAACATGGTGAAACCCCGTCTCTACTAAAAATACAAAATTAGCTGGGCATGGTGGCGGGCACCTGTAGCCCCATCTATGTGGGAGGCTGAGGCAGGAGAATCACTTGAACTCAAGAGGTGGAGGTTGCAATGAGCTGAGGTTACACTATTGCACTCCAGCCTAGGCAACAAGAGCAAAACTCCATCTCAAAAAAAAAAAAAAAAAAAAAAGAGTCTGGATGCAGTGGCTCACGCCTGTAATCCCAGCACTTTGGGAGGCCGAGGCAGGTGGATCACGAGGTCAGGAGATTGAGACCATTCTGGCTAACACGGTGAAACCCCGTCTCTACTAAAAAATACAAAACAAAATTAGCCGGGCATGGTGATGGGCGCCTGTAGTCCCAGCTACTCGGGACGCTGAGGCAGGAGAATGGCGTGAACCCGGGAGGCGGAGCTTGCAGTGAGCTGAAATCGTACCACTGCACTCCAGCCTGGGCGACAGAGCAAGACTCCGTCTCAAAAACAAAAAAGAAAGAAAAGGAATTAATGTAGTTATTCTTATTCTACTATTTGATGTTCTGCTTTGCTTTGTAACACCTAAACCAAAGAAATATTCACAGGTGATCAGGTGTAGTGGCTAACACCTATAACCCTAGCACTTTGGGAGGCCGAGGCAGGAGGATGACTTGAGGCCAGGACTTCAAGATCAGCCTGAGCAACGTAGCGAGATCCCACCTCTACCAAAAAAAAAAAAATTAGCTGGGTGTGGTTGCACACATATATGGTCGCAGCTTTTCAGGAGGCTGAGGCAGGAGGATCACTTGAGCCCAGGAGCTTGAGGCAGTCAGTTGTGATCATGCCACTGCATTTCAGCCTGGGCGACGGAGCAAGAGAACAAAAGAAAAAAATATTCCTAGGTAGTTAGCATTTGTGTTTGTAAACCTAAGCATTTAAAGGTGCCTCTTAATTTCCTGTAGGCTTCAATTGTGTTACCCTCCCAGGATGATTTCTCGCCCACGAGCAAGCTCCAGCGTTTGCTGGCGGAATCTCGTCAGATGGTGACGGACCTGGAGCTGAGCACGCTGCTGCCCATCAGCCATGAGAATCTCACTGGCAGTGCCACAAATGTATGCATTTCATTTTCTCTTGACTATATTTGTCACATCCAAACGCACCACTGAACACCAGTGTGCAAATATCACCGGCAGGGCGGCCTTTCTGTTAGAGGAAGAGTTTCTGTGTCTCTAGGGAGGAAAGAGAACATGCTTGTTTTAAGGAGGAAAAAGTTACACACAGATGTCACTGGACCCAAACTTCCTCTTTCTAATGATCTGGGGCATATGAAGATAAATTATTGGGGATTTTTTTTTGGGGGGTGAGGGTACAGAGTTTTGCTCTTGTTGCCCAGGCTGAAGTGCAGTGGCACGGTCTCAGCTCACTGCAACCTCCACCTCCCGGGTTCAAGTGATTCTCCTGCCTCAGCCTCCCAAGTAACTGGAACTAAAGGCATACTCCACCCTGCCCAGCTAATTTTTGTATTTTTAGTAGAGATGGGATTTCTCCGTGTTGGCCAGGCTGGTCTCAAACTCCTGACCTCCAGTGATCCACCCACCTTGGCCTCCCAAAGTGCTGGGATTACAGGCATGAGCCACCGGGCCTGGACTTGAAACTTTGTATACATACACGTTTTCTTTGGAAGCATTTTAGAGTGAATCTCAGCATCATATCATGTCACTCATAAATATTTCATGATCATGATGTCTAACAGATACAGACTTTTAATTTTAATTTTTTTTTTTTTTTTTGAGACTGAGTTTCACTCTTATTGCCCAGGCTGGAGTGCAATGGCACAGTCTCAGTTCACTGCAATCTCTGCCTCCTGGGTTCAAGTGATTCTTCTGTCTCAGCCTCCAACGTAGCTGAGATTACAGGTGCATGCCACCGTGCCTCGGTAATTTTTGTATTTTTAGTAGAGACGGAGTTTTACCATGTTGACCAGACTGGTCTCGAACTCCTGACCTCAAGTGATCCACCCACCTCGGCTTCCCAAAATGCTGGGATTACAGGCATGAGCCACCCTGCCTGGCCTAATTTTAATTTTTTTAATTAATTTATTTATTTTTGAGACAGCGTCTTCCTCTGTTGCCCAGGCTGGAGTGCAGTAGCTATTCGCAGGTGTGATCACAGCTCACTGCTGCCTCAAATTCCTGGGCTCAAGCAATCCTCCCACCTCAGTCTCCCAAGTAGCTGGGACCACAGGCATGCACTACCATGCCCACTATGTTTCCCAGGCTGGCATTGAACTCCTGGCCTCAAGTAATCCTCCTGCCTCAGCCTCCCAAAGTGTTGGGACTATCGGCATGGGCCACCGTGCTCAGCTTATTTGTTTATTTTTCAGAGACAGTCTTGCTCTGTCACCCAGGCTGGAATGCAGGGCCAACTTGAACCTCCAACTCCCAGGCTCAAGTGGTCTTCCCACCTCGGCCTCCTGAGTAGCTGGGATTACAGGTACACGAAACCACACCCAGCTGATGTTTTTGTAGAGACGGGGTCCCACAATGTTGCCCAGGCTGGTCTCAAACTCCTGGGCTCAAGTGATCCTCCTGCCTCAGCCTCCCTAAGTGCTGGGATTACAGGCGTGTGCTACTGCACCTGGCCTGGCTTTTCTTAACAGTGTCTTTTAAAAAGCGAAATTTAAAATTTTGATTACTTGGCCGGGCGCGGTGGCTCAAGCCTGTAATCCCAGCACTTTGGGAGGCCGAGACGGGCGAATCACGAGGTCAGGAGATCGAGACCATCCTGGCTAACACGGTGAAACCCCGTCTCTACTAAAAATACAAAAACTAGCCGGGCGACGTGGCGGCGCCTGTAGTCCCAGCTACTCGGGAGGCTGAGGCAGGAGAATGGCGTAAACCCGGGAGGCGGAGCTTGCAGTGAGCTGAGATCTGGCCACCGCACTCCAGTCCGGGCGACAGAGCGAGACTCCGCCTCAAAAAAAAAAAAAAAAAAAAAAAAAAAAAAAAAAAATTTTGATTACTTCCAACTTAAACAGGTTTTTTATTTTTTATCTTTTTAAAAAAATTTGTTTTGAGACAGTCTCGCTGTGTCGCCCAGGCTGGAGTGCAGTGGCACAATCTCGGCTCACTGCAAGCTCCGCCTCCCGGGTTCATGCCGTTCTCCTGCCTCAGCCTCCCGAGTGGCTGGGACTGCAGGCACGTGCCACCAAGCCCGGCTAATTTTTTGCATTTTTTAGTAGAGACGGGGTTTCACTGTGTTAGCCAGGATGGTCTCCATCTCCTGACCTTTTGATCCACCCACCTCATCCTCCCAAAGTGCTGGGATTATAGGCAACCACACCCAGCCTATTCTAGTAGTTTTTTTTGTAGATTCCTTAGGATTTTCTACACAATCATGTAATTTATGAATAGAGACAGTTTTATTCCTTTTTCCAATATTTATGCCTTATTTCATTTTCTTCCCTTACTGCTCTGGCTAGGACCTCCAGACGAGTGTTCAATAGAAGGAGGAGAGCAGACATCTTTGTCTTATTTCATGAAATACTCTCTGATGGCATTTCTTGCTTAGTCCTTCTTCAGATTGGTATTTTGTTAGATTCAGAGTTCCCTGGAGAATTTTCTATGTGACGCGAATAGATCCAAAACTAGAACATTAATCATTTTAGAATCAAGATGCTCATTGCCATGAGCCTAAACAGGTAGTTGCAGAGATTACCTTAAAGAAGAACAGGATCCAAAAATAGAAGTGTTTCAAAGTATACCGTGTGTGCCCTGTAAGCTTTTCAAAGTGGAAGCCGTGCTGGACTCTAGTGTTTCCTAGGAAGATTTCTTCTTCACAAGCTGTCTCTGAGGCATTAGTGAAGCATTTATACTGGGGCAGAGGAAGGTTTTTATGCCAAAACTGTTCGGTGCTTAACTGTCCCTGTAAATGTATGCAGTGAGGCTGCTGCTTCCCTGTGTCTGGGGGGAACCTTTACGACTTTTCTGGTCATTCTTTGGCAGCTATTTCTTTAAAATCTATTTTTTAAAATTGAGATATAGGCCAGCCATGGTGCCTAACGCCTGTAATCCCAGCACTTTGGGAGGCCAAGGCAGATGGATCACTTGAGCAAAGGAGTTTGAGACCACCCTGGGCAACATTGGGAAACCCCACCTCTAAAAAAAAAAATTTTTTTTAATTAGCTGGACACCCTGCCATGCACCTGTAGTCCCAGCTACTCAGAAGGCTGAGATGGGAGGATCACTTGATCCTGGGAGGTCACGACTGTAGTGAGCCGTGATCTTGCCACTGCACTCCAGCCTGGATGACAGAGTGAGATCCTGTATCAAAAAGAGAGAGAGAGAGGATTCACATTTTATTATTCACATACAATTCACCCTTCTAAAGTGTACGATTCAGTGGTTTTTTAAAATCATATTCATAAAATCGTGCAGCCACTACCCCTGTCTAATTCTAGAATATTTTAATCGCCCCAAAAGGAGACCCCACACCCACTGCCACAGCCACTGGCTACCACAATCTACTTTCTATCTCTATGGATTTGTTGGACAGATCATTTTGATCAGAATTTGTTGAATAGAATTCAGGGGATCCATGAACTTTGATGGAATAAAGATTGCATGCCAGTTTTATATATATATATATTGTTTTGAGACAGAGTCTTGCTCTGTCACCCAGGCTGGAGTGCAGTGGTACAATCATGGCTCACTGCAAGCTCCGCCTCCCAGGTTCACGCCATTCTCCTGCCTCAGCCTCCCGAGTAGCTGGTACTACAAGTGCCCGCCACCACGCCCGGCTAATTTTTTTTATTTTTTTGTATTTTTAGTAGAGATGGGGTTTCACCGTGCTAGCCAGGATGGTATCAATCTCCTGACCTTGTGATCCACCTGCCTCGGCCTCCCAAAGTGCTGGGATTACAGGCTTGAGCCACCACGCCCGGCCTATTTTTTAATTTTCATTTTATTTTTGAGAAGGAGTTTCACTCTTTCCTCCACTTCCTGGTTCAAGCGATTCTCCTGCCTCAGCCTCCTGAGTAGCTGATATTATAGGTGTGAACCACCATGCCTGGTTAATTTTTTGTATTTTTAGTAGAGACAGGGTTTCACCATGTTGGCCAGGCTAGTCTTAAACTCCTGACCCCAAGTGATCCTCCCAACTCGGCCTCCCTGTGTGCTGGGATTATAGGCGTGAGCCACTGCGCCCGGCCCAAATTCACATTTTCCAAGCAAGAGTTATAGCAACAGATGTCTCCTCCTTGTCCTCGTGGCTTCAGGTTGTCCTCTCAACCTCTTCTTTAGGGTTTTATGTCAAATTCCTGAGATATAATCAAGCACTCCCTCACTTTTGTCCTGCTAGTGTGGTGCTGTGTGTGTGCATGCGTGTGTGCATGCTTATCTATCTCCATCAGAGTGCACATCAGATACCTGACAGGTGACTGCGTCCATGCCTCCTGCTCACTGTGAGCGTCTCAGGACCCTTCTCCACCTTGGCACCCTGGCTGCAGCACCCAGCCTCTGCCACAGGGGGTCTCAGGGCCTACCTTGAATGGAACTGATAGGAACATGCAGAAAAAAGACAAAGCTGGCCAGGTGCAGTGGCTCACACCTATAATCCCAGCACTTTGGGAGGCTGAGGTGGGAGGATCCCTTGAGGGCAGGAGTTCAAGTTCTGCTGGGGCAATATACCAAGACCTTGTCTCTACAAAAAATTTAAAAATTAGCTGGACATGGCCAGGCGCGGTGGCTCACGCCTGTAATCCCAGCACTTTGGGAGGCTGAGGCGGGCGGATCACGAGGTCAGGAGATCAAGACCATCCTGTCTAACACGGTGAAACCCTGTCTCCACTAAAAATACAAAAAGTTAGCCAGGCGTTGGTGACCTGTGATTGTAGTCCTGGGTACTTGGGAGGTTGAGGCAGGAGGATCGCTTGAACATGAGGTCAAGGCTACAGTAAGCTATGATCATACCACTGCACTGCAGCTTGGGCCATGACTGGGACACTGTCTAAGAAAAATAAAATAAAATTAGCTGGATGCAGTAACTCCCACCTGTAATCCTAGCTCTTTGGGAGGACTACACAGGAGGATTGCCTGAGCCTGGGAGTTCGAGACCAGCCTGGGCAAGAAAGCGACACCCCATTGCTAAAAAATAAAAATTAGCCACGTTCCAGCTCACGCCTACAGTTCCAGCTACTCAGGAGGCTAAGTTAAGAGGATCATGACTTTGAGCCCAGGAGTTCAAGGCTACAGCGAGCCATGATCACACCATTGCACTCCAGCCTGGGCAACAGAGCAAGACCCTGTGTCAAAAAATATATTTTTGTGAGAGTGTTTGAGCTAGAAAGAACCAGAAGAGATATCTAATTCCAACGTTACATTTTACAGGAAGGGAAAAATGACCGAATCTCTTTACTCAACATCCTACAGCTAGAATCAGAAAATCATTTAATTGGAAAAACTGTTGGCTCTAGATAGCATACATTTTCTGGTACATTAACTGATTCTAGAGATATTGGGAAGACAGAATTTAAATAACAGGGATTTACTTGGCAACATGCTTTACAAACTCCTCCCCCTTATGCCTTTGTACTGAGTACAGCTAGGTACAGAAAAAGCAAATAATTTTGTTTAAAAATTTTTAATTTCTGCAATAACGAAGCAGGGTAAAGTTCTGAGCAGCCTGTGTGCTTCTCCAGGGCTTTGCCATCTGTTGCTACAGACAAGGGTTGTAATTCAGAGCCTTGCTGTGAGACAGGCACTCTCCCACGTTGCCAGGGAGCATGAAATGATTCAGTCCTCCTGGCGGGGAAATTGGCAATGTTTTCTAAAAATCACCGAAGAACTGACGCTTTGACAATGCAGTGTCACCTTGGGAATCTCTCCCACGGATGCGTCTACATGTGTATGAAATGGCATAGGCACATGTGTTTCTTTGCAGCATTGCTTTACGATAGCAAACAGTAGCAGGCCACCCAGTGTCCAGCAAAAGGGAACCGAGGGAATAAGCGGTGGTCCACCCACACGGTGGAGTTCTGAGCTGCCGTAGAACAGAATGAGGTGCTCTAGGATGTGGAAATATTTCCGGGTATATTCCTAAGTGAGAAATGTGCAAGATACTGAAGGTTCATACGGCATTCCACGTATGTAAGGAGATGGCCAGGAGCAGTGGCTCACACCTGTAATCCTACCACTTTGGGAGGCCAAGGTGGGAGGATTGCTTGAGCCCAGGAGTTCAAGACCAGCCTGGGCAACATAGCTAGACCCTGTCTCTACAAAAAAAAAAAGGTTTTTAAAAACATTAGTGGGGCATGGTGGAGCACACTTGTAGTCCCAGGCCCTCGGGAGGCTGGGACAGGAGGATCTGCAGTGAGCTGATTGAGTGACTGTATTCCAGCCTGAGCGATACAGCATGAGCCTATCTCAAAAAAAAAAAAAAAAAAAAAAAAAAAAAAGAAAGAAACAAAGAAAAGAAAAGAAGAAAAGAAAGAGGACAGAAATAAGAATATATATTTGTACAAGGACACACAGTGGAAAGATGATATAAATTTTACCAGTAGGAGGTATGAGGGATGAGGTAGAAGCAGGACTTCTCAGTTTATACCTGTTTTTATTATTTTGATTTTTAAACTATTCAAGAAAAACTCCAATAATTTAAAAATAGACAAAGGAGAAAAAAAGAGTGAGAGTAAGAGGAAGCACAGTTGAGCACATCGCCTCATGGCAGGCTTCCTCCTTGCCTTGAGGGTAGGAGTGGGGAGCAGACCCTACCATAAACTGAGCTTGGAGTTGTGCCTGCTGCATGGGCCTGGCCGTTCTGATTGCTGGCTTGAGATGGTTGGTGTTACCTGTCGGGGCTCTTGGCCTTTCTTGTGGCGGGCTGATAAAGCCTGCAAATCCCTTTTAGAATGAAGTTTTTAAATGAATAAGAGAAAACACAGCATGGTAGCAAGGCACGGTGGTTCAGCCTGTAATCCCAGCACTTTGGGAGGCCCAGGCAGGTGGATCACCTGAAGGCAGGAGTTCCAGACCAGCCTGGCCAACATGGCGAAACCCCCTCTCTACTAAAAATACAAAAATTACCCTGGTATGGTGGCATGCCTGTGATCCCAGCTTCTCAAGAGGCTGAGGCAGTAGAATTGCTTGAACCCAGGAGGCAGAGGTTGCAGTGAGCCGAGATCGCGCCACTGCACCCCAGCCTGGGCAACAGAGCGAGACTCTGTCTCAAAAAAAAAAGAAAGAAAATCAGATGGTAAAATACATGGGCAATTTGCATAAAGAGGAAGCAGCATGAGTAAAAGTACAGTGGCCTGAAAGCACCCTTGGGTGCCCCTGAGGAACTGTGAGGGATCCCGGCGTGGGTGGAATGCAGGCCACGCAGGCAGGAGGAGGTGAGAAGGTGGGCTCACCTGCAAGCCAGGGGTCACCACGGAATGCACCGGGGTCTTTCCGGGCATCATCTCCCCTTCATTCCTCCCCCTCACCTCTCCACTCCCCTCCTTCCCCTTTTCCCCACCCAGACACCTAAGCAGGCTAACGAGGCAGCGCAGCACTTAGAGTTGCTGATGCTTAACTACTGACCACTGTTTTCAACAGGGCTCACTTAGGGCTCACTGGATCGGTGCCTGTCAACGAGCCAGTTATATCTGGGCATTAGCCGATGGCCAGTGACACACATGGTAAAGCAGACAGAGAAGTCCTTCTAGATTAGAGACAAAGGGGACCCCCACACATGAATGGGAAGTCAAGAAGCCTTTGTTGGATGGGTGGATGGCAATTGTATGCAGTCACTTCATTATATTTTGTTCATTTCCTAAGGTCTTATTTATTTATTATTTTCTGAGACCGGGTCTCACTCCGTTGCTCAGGCTAGAGTGCAGTGGCACGATCATGGCTCACTTCCACCTCAAACTCCCAGGCTCCAGCCGTCCTCCCACTTCAGCCTCCTGAATATCTGGGACTATGGGTGTGTGTCACCACGCCTGGCTAATTTTTTTTTAAGTATATTTTTTGTCTCCCTGTGTTGCCCAGGCTGGTCTCAAACTCCTGGACTCAAGAGATCCTCCCACCTCAGCCTCCCAAAGTGCTGGGATTGCAGGTGTGAACCACCACACACAGCCCCTAAGTTCTTTTTTAAATTGACAATAATTATATATATTTATAGTGTATAGTGCAATGTTATAATATGTATATAACATAGTGGAATGACTAAACCAGCTGTATCTAGCACCTCTCAGATTTATCATGTCTTTGTAGTGGAAATATTTAGAATCTATTCATTTAACAAATTTGAAACATATAATACATTATTATTGGCTGGGCACAATGGCTCACACCTGTAATCCTAGCCCTTTGGTAGGCTGAGGTGGGAGAATCATGTGAAGCCAGGAATGGGCAACAATGGAAGACCCTGTCTCTATAATTTTTTTTTTTTAAACACAATACATTATTTATTTATTTATCTTTTTTTTCTTTCTTTTTTTTTTTTTTTTTTTTTTTTTCGATACAGAGTCTTGCTCTGTCACCAGGCTGGAGTGCAGTGGTATGATCTTGTCTCACTGCAACCTCCACCTCCCAGGTTCAAGCGATTCTCCTGCCTTTCAGCCTTCCAAATAGCTGGGACTACAGGCGCGTGCCACTACGCCCAGCTAATTTTTGTATTTTTAGTAGAGACGGGGTTTCACCATGTTGGCCAGGATGGTCTCGAACTCTTGACCTTGTGATCTGCCCGCCTCGGCCTCCCAAAGTGCTGGGATTACAGGCATGAGCCACTGTGCCTGGCCAATACATTTTTATTAACCATAGTCATGGTGCTATGCAATAGATCACTGAAACTTTTTCCTCCTGTCTAATCGAAACTTTGTACCTTTGATCAATAGCTCTCCTTTCCCCAACCACTCCCTCCCCCAGCCCCTGGTAACCACTATTCTACTCTCTGATTCTATGGGTTCCACATTTTTTTTTTTTTTTTTTTTTTTTGAGATGGAGTCTCGCTCTGTTGCCCAGACTGGAGTGCAGTGGTGCGATCTTGGCTCACTGCAAGCTCCGCCTCCCAGGTTCACGCCATTGAGTTCCACATTTTTTAGATTTCATGTTGAAGTGAGATCAGGCAGCATTTGTCTTTCTGTGCCTGGCTTCTTTCACGTAGCCTAATGTCCTCCAGGTTCATCCACACTGTTGCAAATGACAGAATTTTGTTTGTTTTTATGGCTGAATAGTATTCCATTGTGCGTATATGCTACATTTTCCTGATCCACTCATCTGCTGATGGGCACTTAGATGGCTTCTGCATCTTGGCTGCAGTGAACATGGAGTGGAGTGCAGATATCTCTTCATCTAACATCTTATTTTTATTTTTATCTTTATTTTTTTTTGAGACAGTGTCTCACTCTGTCGCCCAGGCTGGAGTACAGTGGAGTGATCTTGGCTTACTGCAACCTCCACCTCCTGGGTTCAAACAATTCTCCCACCTCAGCTTCCCACATAGCTGGAATTACAGGCGGGCACCACCATGCCCAGCTAATTTTTGTATTTTTGGTAGAGATGGGGTTTCATCATACTGATCAGGCTTGTCTTGAATTATTGACCTCAAGTGATCTGCCCACCCTGGCCTCCCAAAGTGCTGGGATTATAGGCATGATCCATGGCACCCAGCCTCATCTAATGTCTTTTAAAGGCATTTATGCTATATTTGTGTTTAGTCTTCTTAATAATTTTCTAGTTTTTCTATCCTGGATACTAATCTGGGAGTTGTTTTCTAGAACTCGGAGGTCCCAGAAGAGTCAGCTCAAAAAAATACCTTTGTCAGTTATTGAAGGAAACAAAAGGCAACTTCAGTATTCATCGTGATCATGGGTAAGTCACCTTTGCTTATCTCACCTTATATCTCAATTAATATTTAATAAGTAACTTGGGTACATTGATAACGTTGAGTCAAGGCCATGCATTTGTTTGACTTGTAATACGTTCTCTTTTGCTCAACTGATTTATACATACCTTCTAAATTTAATCAGAGTAAAATGTCATTACTTGCAAGAGAAATGCTGATCAAAAAGTTCTTGTTCTCCTGCACTCCAGCATGGGAACCGAGTGAGACCTTGTCTCTTAAAAAAAAAAAAAAAAAAAGGCCGGGCGTGGTGGCTCACACCTGTAATCCCATCACTTTGGGAGGCCGAGGTGGGTGGATCATGAGGTCAGGAGTTTGAGACCAGCCTGGTCTGTCTCTACTAAAAATACAAAAATTAGCCAGGCACAGTAGTGGGTACCTATAATCCCAGCTACTTGGGAGGCTGAGGCAAGAGAATCACTTGAACCCAGGAGGTGGAGGTTGCAGTGAGCCAAGATCGCACCACTGCACTCTAGCCTGGGCAACAGAGCAAGACTCCGTCTCAAAAAAAAAAGTTATTATTCCCAATACCTAGAATTTTAAATCTTGGGAAGTGAATACATAGACACAGCTTTAAAAATCAGAATCTAATATGAAAAGATGCTCAACCTCACTAATTATCAGGGGAAGGCAAATCAAAACCACAATGCAGGCCGGGCACGGTGGCTCACACCTGTAATCCCAGGACTTTGGGAGGCCAAGGCGGGTGATCGCTTGAGGCCAGGAGTTTGAGACAAGCCTGGTCAACATGGTAAAACCCCATTTCTACTAAAAATACAAAAATTAGCCAGGCATGGTGGCAGGCACCTGTAATCCCAGCTACTTGGGAGGCTGAGGCAGAGGTTACAGTGAGCCAAGATACAGAGGATACAGGCGACAATAGGGAGACTCTGTCTCAAAAAAAAAAAAAAAGAAAACACAATGCAGTACCACCTTACTCATGCAAGAATGGCCATAATTTAAAATCAAGAAATAATAGATGTTGACGTGGATGTGGTAAAAAGGGAGCACTTTTACACAGATGGTGGGAATGTAAACTAGTACAACCACTATGGAAAACAGTGTGGAGATTATCCTTAAAGAACCAAAAGTAGAACTCCAATATGATCCAACAATCCTGGGTATCTACGCAGAGGAAAAGTAGTCATTATATGAAAAAGACACTTGTACACACATTTATAGCAACACAATTCGCAATTGCAAAAATATGGAACCAGTGCAGATGCCCATCAACTAATGGATAAAGAAAATGTGGCATATGGGCCGGGCATGGTGGCTCATGCCTATAATCCCAGCACTTTGGGAGGCCGAGGCAGGCGGATCACCTGAGGTCGGGAGTTTGAGACCAGCCTGGCCAACATGGTGAAACCCTGTCTCTACTAAAAATACAAAGATTAGCTGGGTATGGTGGTGCATGCCTGTAATCCCAGCTACTTGGGAGACTGAGGCAGGAGAATCACTTGAACCCAGGAGGTGGAGGTTGCAGTGGACTGAGATTGCACCACTGCACTCCAGCTTGGGCAACAGAGTGAGACTCTATCTCAAAAAAAAGAAAAAGAAAAAGAAAATGTGGTATATGTGTACCATGGAATACTACTCAGCCATGAAAAGAAATAAAATAATGGCATTTACAGCAACTTGGATGGAGTTGAAGACCATCATTCTAAATGAAGTAACTCAGGAATGGAAAACCAAACATAGTATATTCTCACTCCTAAGTGGCCGCTAAGCTATGAGGATGCAAAGGCATGAGAATGATATCACGGACACCGGGGACTGGGGGGAAGGGGGTGGTGCGGGATAAAAGACTACACATTGGGTGCAGTGCACACTGTTTGGGTGATGAGCACACCAACATCTCAGAAATCACCACCAAAGTGCTTAACCATGTAACCAAACACCACCTGTTCCCAAAAACTATTAAAATAATAATAACCAAATAATTTATTAGAAAAAAACAAAACAAAACTGCCCGGCGCGGTGGCTCAAGCCTGTAATCCCAGCACTTTGGGAGGCTGAGGTGGGCGGATCACCTGAGGTCAGGAGTTAAAGGCCAGCCTGACCAACATGGAGAAACCCCGTCTCTACTAAAAATACAAAATTAGCCGGGTGTGGTGGTGCATGCCTGTAATCCCAGCTACTTGGGAGGCTGAGGCAGGAGAATTGCTTGAATCTGGGAGGCAAAGGTTGCAGTGAGCCGAGATGGTGTCATTGCACTCCAGCCTGGGCAACAAGAGTGAAATTCAGTCTCAAAAAAAAAAAGAAAAAAAAATTGGCCGGGCGCAGTGGCACTTTGGGAGGCTGAGGCGGGTGGATCACGAGGTCAGGAGATCGAGACCATCCTGGCTAACATGGTGAAACCCCGTCTCTATTAAAAATACAAAAAAACTAGCCAGGCATGGTGGCGGGCGCCTGTGGTCCCAGCTACTCAGGGAGGCTGAGGCAGGAGAATGGCCTGAACCCAGGAGGCGGAGTTTGCAGTGAGCCGAGATCGCGCCACTACACTCCAGCCTGGTGACAGAGCGAGAGTCCATCTCAAAAAAAAAAAAAAAAAATTATGGGTGAAAAAAAATCAGATCAATGTTCCAGCATTTCATCTGAGCATCTGTCCAGAACGAAGTTGTTTTTTTTTTTTTTTTTTTTTTTTGAGACGGAGTCTCGCTCTGTCGCCCAGGCTGGAGTGCAGTGGCTGGATCGCAGCTCACTGCAAGCTCCGCCTCCCGGGTTTACGCCATTCTCCTGCCTCAGCCTTCCGAGTAGCTGGGACTACAGGCGCCTGCCACCTCGCCCGGCTAGTTTTTTGTATTTTTTAGTAGAGACGGGGTTTCACCGTGTTAGCCAGGATGGTCTTGATTTCCTGACCTCGTGATCCGCCCGTCTCGGCCTCCCAAAGTGCTGGGATTACAGGCTTGAGCCACCGCACCCGGCCTTTTTTTTTTTTTTTTTTTTTTGAGATGGAATCTTGCTCTGTTGCCCAGGCTGGAGTGCAATGGTGCAATCTCAGCTCACTGCAACCTCCGCCCCCTGGGTTCAAGCAATTCTCCTGCTTCAGCCTCCCAAGTAGCTAGGAATACAGGCATGTGCCACCACACCTGGCTAATTTTTTGTGTGTGTGGTTTTTTTTTTGGTATTTTTAGTAGAGATGGGGTTTTGCCATGTTGGGCAGGCTGGCCTCGAACTCCTGGCCTCAGGTGATCCGCCTGCCTCAGCCTCCCAAAGTGCTGGGATTACAGGCGTGAGCCACTGTGCCTGACCATTTTTTTGGTATTTTTAGTAGAGACAAGATTTCGCCATGTTGGGCAGGCTGGTCTCGAACTCCTGGCCTCAGGTGATCCGCCTGCCTTAGCCTCCCAAAGTTCTAGGATTAAAGGCTTGAACCACCACGCCTGGCCAAGAAGTCTTTACATGGAGTAAAGCTTTATAAAAGTTTTACATGGCGTAGCTGGTCGCGGTGGCTCACACCTGTAATCCCAGCACTTTGGGAGGCCCAGTGGGGCAGATCGCCTGAGGTCAGGAGTTTGAGACCATCTTGGCCAACATGGCAAAATCCTGTCTCTACTAAAAATACAAAAAAAAAAAAAAAATAGCCAGGTGTGGTGGCACATGCCTATAATCCAGCTACTGGGGAGGCTGATGCAGGAGAATGGCTTGAACCCGGGAGGCGGAGGGTGCAGTGAGTGGAGATTGGGCCAGTGCACTCCAGCCTGGGCGACAAGAACAAAGCTCCGTCTCAAACAAAAAAAAAAAAAAAAAGTTTTACGTGGGGTAAAATCTTCATAAAAAACGTTTATTGACCCAGTAAACACTTTCTGGATTTGTGTTTACTTCTGTCAAACCTGCATTTCGTATGCAGTTTCTTCAGAACCCAGTTTGATAAGCTAAAGGGTACAGGCATTTCAGATCTTTTGAAGGTAAGCATATCAGCGTTTCAAAGACTCTGGGGAAGCAGGGAGCCCGAGCAGCACCATCCCTGCCCCCATCCCTCCTCTTCTCTCCCCTCCCTCTCTCTGCTGAGTTTTCATATTTACAGTATTTTGCACGTCCTGATGTTGATAAAAATCAGGATGTACAGTTAATATTTTAGACACCAGGAGCTTATAGCACGCTCTCCAATGTTAATTGATTGTATTTTATTAACATCGTGTTTTTTCTTCATCCAAAAGCAGATTTCTCATCTATGTGGAAGACAGAAAGCAGACACCAATGCTGAATGAATACTTAACCGTAAAACTGAAAGAGGATTGTAGTTCTTCATAAACGACACTTAATTCCAGTGGGGAGCAGAACTAGAAAGTTAATTTTTAAACATCTACACTTTATTTTCAAGTTAATCATTTTTGTGCTGAAGAAATATTTTCGTGTGTAAGAAAGTAGACCTTATTGTACATACAGAAACTTGGAATTATGCTAAGAATGAAACAGACTTCTCTGTAAAGATACAGACTACAGCTAAGTGCTAGAGAAGCTCTTTAAAAATGTGAACGTCAAATAGAGAAGGAACCCCTGCATAGAAAGTGCTGTTTTAACTATCTGATTTTTTAAAAATCTGTGCATACATTTAAATTCTAAACACTAGCTTATCAGAGTCAGTTCAAAATATATGAGAAATAGTATTCTCTCATGGTTTTAGCTCTTGACTTTGCTATGTAAAAAGACATAAGGTGATTTGATATACAATGTAACTGGAAAATAGCTCCCTGGTTACTTGAGGTCCTTCTGTCCCAAGCTGAGCAGAGCCCCATCTTTCTGAGTCTATAGTAGTCCCACCTACTGACACAAACCAAAGCCTGTTGGAAGATCAACTTTTATATGCGTTTTTAAAAATCTTAAAGACTAAAACACTTCCATTTTAACTTGTAAAGTAATTTAATTTTTTACAGATTATACTATATGCCTCTGTGTCTTCTCTAAAATAATTGATCAGCTTCAGTCAATAAAAGATATTTTTAATACTAAAGAAAAAATATGTTTCCTTGGTTTCTTTTTATTTTACTGGAGTAAAATAAGGAAGGTTCATCGCTTTTAAACTGAACCTGGCAAGTTAATTTCCTCAGGAATGGGAATGTATTTTTTTAAGCATTGCAAATATCAAAGTTCTATTGTGCTGAATAAATGCGCCTTTGTTAACAGGTTTCAGGGTTACTTCAGAGATGATTTTCATGAGCAGGGAAGAGCCACCTCATTTAGCCTTTTTAATTAGGGTGCTGAAAAGAGAAGTTGGGTGAGGTTTGGTTATGTTCTTTATCAATGCGTGCTTTCTCCCTCAGGCTGGGCTGTCCAGAGCAAAACTGAGAAAGGTATAGTACCTTCTGAGCTGCTGCCTGCCAAGTAGAAACCTAAAATGACCCTTGGGAGACCGACTTCCAATCTAAGAATCAAAATATTAAATTTTCTCCTCCTCTTCTTGTTCATGGCTGCACATCAGCTTGCCTAGTGAAAAGGCAACACTGAATAGGAAAATGTCAGGGAACTAAAGGATTTGATAACAATTAAACATTATTTTGTGGCTAAATGTATTTTAGCTCATAGGATTATAGTACCTGCGATACCTGACACCTATTGTATCCCACCACCTTATTGTTCCATATGCAATTCAGCAATGAGAAATTTTGGCCGGGTACAGTGGCTCATGCCTGTAATCCCAGCACTTTGGGAGCCGAGGCAGGTAGATCACTTGAGGTCAGGAGTTCGAGACCAGCCTGGCCAACATGACAAAACCCCCTCTCTACTAAAAATACAAAAAATTAGCTGGGCGTGGTGTCACGCGCCTGTAATCCCAGCTACTTGGGATTGTATCTAGCTCAACCTAAGTTATTTATTTATTTTATTTTGCTTATTTTTTGTTTATCTATTTATTTTTGAGATGGAGTCTTACTCTGTCACCAGGCTGGAGTGCAGGGGCGCAATCTCGGCTCACTGCAACCTCTACCTTCCAGGTTCGAGTGATTCTCCTGCCTCGGCCTCCCAAGTAGCTGGGACTATAGGCGTGTGCCACCATGCCCAGCTAAATTTTGTATTTTTAGTAGAGATGGGGTTTCACCATATTGGCCGGGCTGGTCTTGAACTTCTGACCTCATGATCCACCTGTCTTGGCCTCCCAAAGTGCTGGGATTACACACATGAACCACCACACCTGGCCCAACCTAAGTTATTTAAATGACAGATTTCGTTTGTTTTTATGGCTAAATAGTATTCCATTGTGTATATATATACTACTTTTTTTTTTTTTTTTTTTTTTTGAGACAGAGTCTCGCTCTGTTGCCAAGGCTGGAGTGCAGTGGCTCAATTTCAGCTCAGTGCAACCTCCATCTCCTGAGTTCAAGCAATTCTCCTGCCTCAGCCTCCTAAGAAGCTGGGATTACAGGTGCCCACCACCACTCCTGGCTAATTTTGTGTTGTTTTCTTTTCAGTAGAGATGGGGTTTCATCATGTTGGCCAGGCTGGTGTTGAACTCCTGGCCTCATGTGATCCTCCCAACTCGGCCTCCCAAAGTGCTGGAATGACAGGCATGAGCCACCGTGCCCAGCTAAATTTTGTATTTTTAGTAGAGACGGGTTTCACCATATTGGCCAGGCTGGTCTTGAACTTCTGACCTCGTGATCCACCCATCTCGGCCTCCCAAAGTGCTGGGATCAAAGGCTTGAGCCACCGCATTTCTTTATCCACTCATCTGTTGCGCATTTTATTGCTTCCACATCTTGGCTGTTGTGAACATGGAGTGCAGATGCCTCCTCCCCTAAGGTTGGAGAAATTTCTGTTAGAGAGGCGGTCTCCTTCTTTTTTTTTCTGTACTTTAATGGATGCAGAGAGGCAGTCCCACAGCGTATTTGAAATAGTTACAAGATAAAACTAGATTTTAGCATTTATGTTTTATCACCAACATTCTTTTTTTTTTTTTTTTTTTTTTTTTTTTTTTTTTTTTTTTTGAGGCGGAGTCTCGCTCTGTCGCCCGGACTGGAGTGCAGTGGCCCGATCTCAGCTCACTGCAAGCTCCGCCTCCCGGGTTTGCGCCATTCTCCCGCCTCAGCCTCCCGAGTAGCTGGGACTACAGGCGCCCGCCACCTCGCCCGGCTAGTTTTTGTATTTTTAGTAGAGACGGGGTTTCACTGTGTTAGCCAGGATGGTCTCGATCTCCTGACCTCGTGATCCGCCCGTCTCGGCCTCCCAAAGTGCTGGGATTACAGGCTTGAGCCACCGCGCCCGGCCTATCACCAACATTCTTAAGATCAACACATCCGAAGAGGAGGCAAATGAATTCTACTACAATCTGCCTGCTAGTAATAATCTCAGCATTGGAAAAGACTGATATAAGGGTATTTTTAGAATCTGTGAACGGATTTTTTTTTTAATTTTATTTTTAGTGACAAGGTCTCACTCTGTCACCCAGGCTGGAGGGCAGTGGTATCATCATAGCTCACTGTAGCCTCAAACTCTTGGGCTAAGCCTCCCAATTAGCGAGGACTCCAGGCACATGCCACCATGCCTAATTTTTTTTTTTTTTTTTTTTTTTTTTTTTTTTGAGACGGAGTCACGCTCTGTCACCCAGGCTGGAGTGCGGTGGCACGATCTCAGCTCACTGCAACCTCTGCCTCCCAGGTTCAAGAGATTCTTCTGCCTCGGCCTCCCAAGTAGCTGGGATTACAGGCACCTGCCACCATGCCCGGCTAATTTTTGTATTTTTAGTAGATGGAGTTTCATCATGTTGGCCAGGGTGGTCTTGAATTCCTGACCTCAAGTGATCTGCCCACCTCAGCCTCTCAAAGTACTGGGATTACAGGCATGAGCCACCATGCCTGGCCAAATTTTTTATTTTTCATGAAGACAGAGTCTCACCATGTTGACCAAGCTGGTCTCGAACTCCTGGCCTCAAGCAGTCCTCTCACCTTGACCTCCCAAAGCTCTTGGGCTTATAGGCATGAGCCACTGCACGCACCTGGCCTGTGAAGAGTTTATTTATTTATTTATTTTCTAGAGATGGGGTTTCACCATGTTACCCAGGATGGTCTTGAACTCCTGAGCTCAAGTGATCCACCCATCTCAGCTTCCCAAAGTGGTGAGATTATAGGCGTGAGCCACTGTGTCTGGCCAGTGAACAGATTTTTGTTGTTGTTGAGATGGAGTCTCGCTCTGTCACCAGGCTGGAGTGTAGTGGCGCGATCTCGGCTCACTGCAACCTCTGCCCCCCAAGTTCAAGTGATTCTCCTGCCTCAGCCTTCCGAGTAGCTGGGACTACAGGCGTGTGCCACCACACCCGGCTAATTTTTGTATTTTTAGTAGAGACGGGGTTTCACCATGTTGTCCAGGATGGTCTCGATCTCCTGACCTCTTGATCCACCCGCCTCGGTCTCCCAAAGTGCTGGGGTTACAGGTGTGAGCCACCGTGCCTGGCCACCAGATTTTTTTAAAAACAAATAGAAATATCCTCAAAGAAAAAAAGTTCTGAATTAAGATAATACATAAACACTAAAAGCATTTTTACCCCAAAAGTGTCAATAGAATGCATAGAACTTCTTGGCTGCATGGGATAAGGTTGTCGCTAGACATTTCAGGAAGGAGACTGAAGGCTGAAACCTTGTTATGTTCTGGCAAACTGATCCTGGAGTTTTCTTCTGTGGCTTTGTGTGGTTTGACACCTGTAGCTGGGGTGGTGGGTTTGCAGTGTTGTACTTTTGTTTTTCTTGAGCCATTTGATGACGATTTTGTTAGGATACATTGCAGGAAAGTTCATCATTCTAGGCCTTCAACAGAATAATCTTAGCAACCTCCGGTGTGATAGAGAACAGAGTGAATAGGATCAAAATAAGAAACCAGACACATTCATCAAGACTGCAGCTGACAAGGAGGTTTAAAAACCAGAATGCAGCCAGGTGCAGTGGCCCATACCTGTAATCCCACCACTTTGAGAGGCCAAAGCTCGTGGATCATTTGAGGTCAGGAGTTTGAGACCAGCCTGGCCAACATGGCGAAACCACCTCTCTACTAAAAATACAAAATTAGCAGGGCGTGATGGTGGGTGCCTGTAATCCCAGCTACTCAGGAGGCTGAGGCACAAGAATCACTTCAACCTGGGAGGCGGAGGTTGCAGTGAGCTGAGACTGAGCCATGCACTCCAGCCTGGGCGACAGAGCGAGACTCTGTCTCAAAAAAAAAAAAAAAAAAAGAGAGAGAGAAGTTGAGTGAATGAAAAGTGTACATGAATCAGTCCTCTAAAGGATGATGTCTGGGTTCTCAGCCAGATGCATGCTTAAGAAACCCAACAACAACAACAAAAAGAAACCCAACACAAACAGAATCAAAGAATTTTGAGCACATAGTAGGTGCTTTGCTGGCCACTGGAGACACAGCAATGAGCAAAGCAGACAATCTAGTCGTAGAGACACAGTAATCTAAGAATCCTATAAATAGTTCACGAGAGACTGGTTAGTGTTACAAAAGAAAGCTTTGAGATATGATGACAGCTTATAATAGGGACTCAGGCAAAGCGTGGAGTGTTCAGAGAACGCTTCCCTGAAGAAGTGACATCTGAGCCAAGAGTTAAAGACAGGTGGATGCTAAGTAGGGCTAACAGGAAGCAGAAGAGAATTCCAGGCAGTAGGAACAGCATGTGCCAAGGCTCTGAGGTGGGAGGGAACATGATGCATCTGGGACCTGATGGGCCAGGATGGTGCAAGATGAAGCCGGAGACAGAGGCTGGGGCCAGATCATGCATACAAGTCAATGAGTCACCGTGGGTGTGGCAGCATACCATGTTTTAGTGGGTCAGATGATGTAAACTCTCCTGTGTGTCTTGGGTTTTCCTTCAAACAAGGTCTTATTTGTATTCCAATTGCTTTGCTTTTGTAATAGGGGTGAGCAGGAATTCAACAGCCCTGGAGATACACCAAAACAGGACCCTGATTCTGATGGCATGAAGAATCTCAGGCTGGGAGCAGTGGCTCCTGCCTGTAATGCCAGCAGTTTGGGAGGCTGAGGTAGGATGATTGCTTGAGTCCAGTAGTTCAAGACCAGTGTGGGAAATGTGGTGAGACCCCCGTCTCTACAAAAAATTAAAAAATTAGCCAGGCATGGTAGTACATACCTGTGGTCCCAGCTATTCTGGAGGCTGAGGTGGGAGGATCACTTGAGCCCAGGAGATTGAGGCTACAGTAAGCCATAATCTAGCCACTACACTCCAGCATGGATAATAAAGCAAGCAAGACCCTGTATCCAAAAAAATTAAAAAAATAAAAAGCCAATCAGTGACAGGGCCAATAGTAGACCAGGCCTCCTGTCTGAAGATGTTAGAGAGATGAACCAGAAAAATTAAGAGTGGGGAAGTCTGGGCCAGGCATGGTGGCTCACACCTGTAATCCCAGCTACTCAGGAGGCTGAGGCAGGAGAATTGCTTGAACCCAGGAGGTGAAGGTTGCTGTGAGCTGAGATCGTGCCACTGCACTCCAGCCTGGGCGACAGAGGGCAACCCTGTCTCAAAAACATCAACAAACAAACAAATAAACGAGTGGGGAAGTTTGTATCCTTATGTCCCCAGTGATGCTCTCTTGTGAGATCAGCTGTATGTTGAAGTATACCAAATGGGGTGTTCGTTAACTCACTTTTTCAGCCCTTCACTTCACATACACTTACTGAACATTGCAATGTGCCAGGTGCCCCACTAGGCACTGAGTACATAAAACTGAGTAAGACAGGGTGGCCCTCTAATAGCTCAAAATCTTACCTACACATAAAGTACAGTCCCTTGGAGATATATTAGGAGAGTGCTCTTGGGCCCCAAACAGCAAGCCCAAGGTAGTATAGTACTGAAAATCATCCACCACAAAATGTAGCCCAAATGGCATGGGTGCTGGGAGCGCTGGCTTTGAAATCAGGCACATCTGGGTCTGGATCCCAAACGCACAGTTTATCAGTTGTATGAACCTGGGCTAAACTCTGAGCCTGAGCTTGTTTGTTGGTCTGTAAAAGTACCATCAAGAGGCCAGGTGCAGTGGCTTCGGCCTGTAATCCCAGCACTTTCAGGTGGGGGAATTCACTTGAGCCCAGGAATCTGAGAGCAGCCTAGGCAACATAGCGAGACTCTGTCTCTACAGAACAAATTTAAAAATTAGCTGTGCATGGCCGGGCGCGGTGGCTCACGCCTGTAATCCCAGTACTTTGGGAGGCTGAGGCGGGTGGATCATGAGGTCAAGAGATCAAGACCATCCTTGCCAACATGGTGAAACCCCATCTCTACTAAAAATACAAAAATTAGCCGGGCGTGGTGGCAGGCGCCTGTAGTCCCAGTTACTTGGGAGGCTGAGGCAGGAGAATTGCTTGAACCCCGGAGGCAGAGGTTGCAGTGAGCCGAGATTGTGCCACTGCACTCCAGCCTGGCAACAGAGCGAGACTCCATCTCAAAAAAAAAAAAAATAAAAATAAAAATTAACTGGGCATGGTAGTGCATCCCTCTAGTTCCAGCTACTTATTAGGCTGAGGTGTGAGGAGCACTTGAGCCCACGAGGCAGAGATTGCAGTGAGCTATGATTATGCCACTGCATTCCGGCCTGGGTAACGAAGCCAGACCCTGTCTCAAAAAAAATAAATAAATAGGCTGGGTGCAGTGGCTCAAGCCTGTAATCCCAGCACTTTGGGAGGCCGAGATGGGCGGATCACGAGGTCATGAGATCGAGACCATCCTGGCTAACCCGGTGAAACTCTGTCTCTACTAAAAAATACAAAAAACTAGCCAGGCAAGGTGGCGGGCGCCTGTAGTCCCAGCTACTTGGGAGACTGAGGCAGGAGAATGGCGTAAACCTGAGAGGCGGAGCTTGCAGTGAGCCAAGATCCAGCCACTGCACTCCAGCCTGGGCGACAGAGCAAGACTCCGTTTCAAAAAAAAATAAAAAATAAAATAAATAAATAAAAATAAAGTTGTTATGCTTTATTATTTACTTATTTGAGACAGGGTCTCACTCTGTTGTCCAGGCTGCAGTGCAGCGGTGTCATCTCGGCTTACTGCAACCTCTGCCTTGCAGGCTTAAGTGATCCTCCCACCTCAACCTCCTGAGTAGCTGGGACTACAGGCACGCCACCATGGCTGGCTAAGATTTTTGTATTTTTTGGCAGAGATGGGGTTTCATCATGTTGCCCAGGATAGTCTCGAACTCCTGAGCTCAAGTGATCCACCTGCCTCAGCCTCCCAAAGTGCTCGGATTACAGGCGTGAGCCACTGTGCCCGACCTCATCAATAACTTTAAAGAAGAGTAAGTGAGATACTGTTTAACAAATGCTGAGCCTGGTGCCCAGCACAGTGATAGGCTCTATGATTATTTAAAAAGCCGGTTGCTAAGGGGAAGTCACTGTGGCAGATGTGCTAGACCTAGAGGGGCTGTTGCCTGGTTGAAAAGGTATGCTGTATGTGCGTGAAAGGTCACAGGAGAACCACTTTTGTTCCGTGTGGAAAAAGGAGTGTGAGAAACAGCTGGAGTACAGCAAAAGGCCCATTTACTGTGGTCTTTATCTGAGCACAGCTATTGACTAAGTTGCCGAGGATTAAAAACCCTTTATATATGAAGAGTAAAGCCCAGTGCCTGTCAAATAATAAGCATTCAATACATATCAGCTATTGCGATTCTACTGTTGTTCTGATAAAGGAGCTTTTTAGTGATTGGAATGAGAGAAAACAGGATTAATTTCTCCTTTGGGTGGAGTGAGAGGAGAGTCTTGGCAAATGTATCTTTTGGGGTCAGCTCTAGCTCTTGGGCTGGAAGGTGAGGAATCGGTTATTAAAGAAAAGGGTCCCTGGCTGGGTGCAATGGCTCACGCCTGTAATCCCAGCACTTTGGGAGGCCGAGGCAGGCGGATCACCTGAGGTCGGGAGTTTGAGACTAGCCTGACCAACATGGAGAAACCCTGTCTCTACTAAAAATACAAAATTAGCAAGGCATTGTGGCACATGCCTGTAATCCCAGCTATTTGGGAGGCTGAAACAGAAGAATTGCTTGAACCCAGCAGGCGGAGGTTGCAGTGAGGTGAGGTCGTGCCATTGCTCTCCAACCTGGGCAACAAGAGTGAAGCTCGGTTAAAAAAAAAAAAAAGAAAAAGAAAGAAAGAAAGAAGAAAATAAAAGAAAGGAAAGAAGGAGAAGGAAGGAAGGAAGGGAGGGAGGGAGGGAAAAGAAAGGAAAGAGAGGAAACAAAAGGGTCCCTGACCTCAGGTTACAGCCTCATTAGGGAGACAAGGGTCAGGATTACGTGGGCGTCATTTTCCTCCTTACAGGCAGGCGGTGCTTCTCTCCCTTCAAAAGCAAGGGACCTTTATGCACGATTCCACATCTGCATTCCGATAGGAAAGGGAAAGAGCAGAAACAAAATACCCATCTGAGCTGCGCTTAGAGAGGACTCTGGGCTTTTATTTATTTTTTTACTTCAGTCTTGTGACCAGTAATTTTAAGGGGAAGCCAATAATAATGTTTTTTAAAAGCCTCACGCCACCTCCGGCGGCATCTCCTCGGTGTACTTTGCTTTCAGATCCGCCTGCCTTCTGTCCCAGCCTAATACTGCCCGGCCTCAGCCCCCATTGTCCCTGGCGCTGGCGAGGTGTCCGGTTGCGGAGCCGGCTGCGTCTCTGGAAATGCATCCTGCAACCCCGCATGGATAACAGCTGCAGCTATGTCAGAGATGCACAAAGAGGGGAGAGTGTCATTGTGTGCCTTTTGACACATACGTTAAGACCAAAAAGGAAAAAAAAGTCTATCTGTGCTGCCACCGACCAGACTCATGGAGGCCAGATTTTCTCCAATTAACCAGATCTTGCCTTGGTGCAGACAAGACTTAGTGAGTTCGGGTAAGGGGTGGGGAGAGGGAATTGGCCGGGGTCCCTATCCTGGGTGGAAGGAGGAGGGAGGGGTTTCCCCTCCCTCTCCCCTCCTCTCCGGGTTGAGGGAGGGGATTAGAGGTGGGGAGGAGCTGGGGGGGGTTTGGCCTGCGCCCCAACCTTGTGAATGAGATGGGGGTTGGAGGTGTGCGGGGGGCGGAGCGTGTGCCCGGGTCGCCGCGGGTTGGGGGGTTGGGGGTGTGCGGGGGGGAGGCGCGTGTCCCGGGATCGCTGGGGGTGGGGTTGGACGTGTGCGGGGGGGAGGGGCGTGCCCTGGAGTTGGGGGCGGGCGGGGCGAATGCGGGCGCGGGGGGCGGGGTTGGAGGTGTGCGGGGGGGAGGGGCGTGCCCTGGAGTCGGGGGCGGGCGAGGAGTTTGCGGGCGCCGGGGGCGGGGCGAGGTGGGCTCCTCCCCGGCGGGCGGGCCCTGGCGCGGCGCGGCGGCCTCGCGGTGCCTAGGCTGGGGCTGTTGGACTGTGAGGCGCTGAGTCGCGCGGACAGAGCCGGGCAAGAGCGGCCGGTGGCGGCAGGATGAACAGCATCAAGAACGTGCCGGCGCGGGTGCTGAGCCGCAGGCCGGGCCACAGCCTGGAGGCCGAGCGCGAGCAGTTCGACAAGACTCAGGCGAGCGGGCGGCGGGCGGGCAAGCGGCGTCCCTTTCCTCTCACGCGCGAACCGCTGGGGCCCGGGAGGCGCCGGCCAGGGGCGGGGGACAGCGTGGGGGCAGGGCTTGTGTCCGCCCGGGCGCTCCGAGAGCTCCGCGGCTGCCCCTCGCCGGCCTCCGCGGCCCGAGCCGACCGGCGCGCAGGTGAACCGGAAGCCGCGCTCCCCGCTCCCGCCGGGCGCTCGGGCCCAGAGGCGCCGGGGCTGAGGGGGCCGGGGTCAGGGTGTGCGCGGGCCGGGAGCGCCGGAGGTGAGGCGGCGGGGAACGGAGATGGGGCTGGGGGTTGGGTGTGCGCGAGCCCAGCGCGCCGGGGGTCTAGGGATCCAGGTGCTCCCGGGGCCGGCGCGGCCCGACTGGGGCCCCCGCCCTCCGTACCGCTCCTTGCCGGCTCCCGCCCCCATCTCCGACCCCCTGAAACCGATGTCCCCACGGGCAGTTTCCTTAAAGGAAATTCCTTAACTCCCAGCTTCCTTCTCTCGTGAGCGGTTTCCTAGGGCTGCATAGTCTCCAATTATTTGCTGGGTGAAAAGCTTCTCGTATGTCGCCAGACTTGTTTGCCCGAGCGCTGCCCACGTATAAATAGGTGCACACCCCCTCATTAAATACCGGCGCCCGACAGACAGAAACTTCCTGGGGCTCCCTTCCTGCGCCTCCCACGCCTGTATCTTTTCCAGATGATGCCTATCCTGGGAAGGCTTTAAAATTAAATAAGGGCGCGGGTGTGCATTTTGTACTTGTGTTTGTGCCGGAGACCCACGATGGAGACGTTGCTGCGTTTCTGGTTTCCTGTTGCTTTTTATTTTACAAACTCTTGAAGTGCTGTCAGGCTTGGGGGATGGGCGGTGGAGGGGGGGCAAATTGTTTATTTGCCAAAATAAGTCAACCAAGACTGAAATGGCTGAAAAATTTTACTCTAGAGATAAAGGAAGCCAGAGGATCCCTCCCACCTCTGTCTAAAGCAGGTTGGTGATATTTGCGTTTGTGGCGGCTATTTGCAAGTTCCGTCCCACTTGTCCTTGCAGAGAGCGATGACTTCTGCGGTTGCCTTCACATCTAGTTAGCACATGCACTCTACAACAGCTTTCGTTTTGAAATGAGAGAGAACTCAGGGACACCTTCTAACCTTTGTGCTTGGGATTGACCCAGAAAGCGATAATAAATCCTGAGGATATCAAGGCTTTAGAAATGCCAGGTGCTGGAACCCACCTGGCCACAAATTATCAATTTATCCTTGTGATCATCATCACCATCATCTGGTTCAGCCCGGATAGCCCGTCATTAAAAAAAAAAAAGGTATGGCTTTTAATTTAAAGTCACCAATACATAATTAATTGTGCCAGGAACTTGTAGATCGATCACAGGGAGAAAACCTTAATTGGCAGACAGATCTGGATGTTGTCAGAAACTTTGTTTATTCACTGAGTTTTTTCTCGTGCCCTTGAGGAGGTATAAAGAGGTCTGATTGCTACATGGAGGAGATGGGATGTGAAGGACCAACTTCGTTGATCTTACTCTTAAATGATAAGAAATCAAGAGCAACCTTCCTGAGTGTCAAAGAGATAATCTCTGATACAACCACACATTTTAGTGGTTGGTTTGATACACAAGAAGCTGGATTTTTTTTTTTTTTTTTGGAGACAGTCTCTCTCTGTCGCCCATGCTGGAGTGCAGTGGCACGATCTCAGCTCACTGCAATCTCCGCCTCCCAGGTTCAAGCGATTCTCCTGCCTCAGCCTCCCAAGTAGCTGGGACTATAAGCATGCGCCACCACATTTTTTTGTGTTTTTAATAGAGACTGTGTTTCACCATGTTGGCCAGGCTGGTCTCAAGCTCCTGACCTCAGGCGATCCACCCGCCTCACCTCGGCCTCCCAAAGTGTTGGGATTACAGGCGCCTTGCTGAAGGTGGATTGTTTTGTTTTGTTTTGCTTTGGGTTTTTCTCAGAGGCTAAGAGGGCCACTTACAATGAATAACTTTGTAATGGGTGAATGTCACAGGACTCACCTATTCCAGGGACCCATTTTCTGGAAAGATGGAGTTTGAGTTCATTGTCTGGGTTTGCTCGTCTTCACAGTGACTTATTGAGGAATGTAAGAATGAGGTTTTGTACGTGGTTAATATTTAATTAGATCGTTCCCAGAAATAATCAAGTGAGCCGCCAGCCAGGCCCCGTGGTGGAGAAGGACCTGGAGAGCTGAGGTTGCTACTTCCGTGTCTCTTTCAGGACAGAAAATAGCACATGCATTCCAGGGACCTGGCTTCCTTTGTAATACGCTGCTTGTCTTGCATTGACCACAGCACTGTGTGCTGTGCGGGAGCACTAGCCTGGCATAGAATGTAAATCTTCACTAGCCTGCCAGCCTCGCTTTCCTCCCCTGGGCTCCTGGGTCAGGAGGAAGATAATTGCCTTCCTGTGAGGTTTTTTTGACAGGACACACCCTGTTTGCAAATATCTCTGGGGTTAGCACTCAGGAGTGGGAAGGGAGACTATCATGTGCCTGCTGGGAGCTGGTGCCTGTGATTGTTGCATGGTGTGTGTATATAATCCCAGGGGAGTGTCCAGAAAACCAGTGTATGCTTTTCTTCCCTATGACTGTAGTCCCTTTGGTGGAAAAAAAAAAAAAAAAAAAAACCCTTTTCAAAATGGAGGTGCAAACTTTTATTGTCTTGTTGCTGTTGTTTTCTGAATACAGAATACTACAAAATACAGCATGCCTGTATTTGGAACCTGAACACTGCCTGTACCATTTAAAAAGAGGGTGTGGTATCATAAAGGCACTAGTAGGTAGGTAGACCTAGGCTCTAGCCTGTGTCCCTGGGCAAGTTGCTTAACTCGTAAATCTGTGTCCTTGTCTGAAAAAAAAAATACGGATCATTTCATCTATTGTATAGGGCTGTTGTAAGGTGTAAGAGAGAGACCGTGTGGCAGCTAGAACCTGTGACTATGTTAATGAGTTAGTAAGGTGTTGCAGCTGGAATTAGAGTTTCTCATCAGCTGAGATGGTCCTTGAGATGGGGCGATTCGCCTGGGTTAACCAGGTGGGCTCAGTGTAATCACAAAGGTCTTTAAATGTGGACAAGGGAGGCAGGAGAGGAGGTCGGAGTGAGGCAATGTGAGAAAGACTACTGCCTACTTCTGGGAAGGAGCCACTAGCCAAGGAGTATGGGCGTCCTCCACAACCTGGAAAAGGAGAGGAAATGGATTTTTCCCTAAAGCCTCCAGGAAGAAACACAACCTTTCCGTTACTTTGCTTTTAGTCCTGTGAGACCTGTTTTAGACTTCTGACCTCCAGAACTGCGAGTTTGTGTGATTTGTTATGGCAGCCATAAGGAACTAATACATCCAGTATGTAAACATGAAACAGCACCTAGGGCATAGCAGGGCCTCAGCAGATACTTGGCCCGACCATCTTTCTCCCTTCCCTCCCCGGGCTGAAAAGTTTAAAATCTAGATAAGAAAGCATCTTTGAAGCATATCATGGAGAAGGACTCAGGAGTACTGGAAATGCTAATGGTGAGTCCTGCCTTTTCCTGATCTGTGAACCTTTCTGCTTCACCGGGCCTCAGTTTCCCCTGCAGGCCCAGAGGATGGGATCAAGCCCAGAAGATTCCTCTCACGTTAGGATGAGAGAAACGCTTTACTACATTGCAAGGCCTCTGGCCACTGCTGAATGAGCCAAGTCTGGCAGGTGAGCATTAACTGTAGACATAAAACTACCCAGGTATGAGGGGTTCCTGCAGGGCAGGGACTGTCTAGGGGAGCAATATGTGGAAACAGTTCATAGGTCCAGTTTTCCAGGTTAGTGACATACATGCTTAGCATCCCCTGTGAAACCAAAATCCTGTCAAGATTAACATTTATTAACAACTGAGGGCTTCTCAGCCCGGGCACACAGCAGTGCTGCCCAGTAGGAACCAGAGGCAAGCCACATGTGTACTTTTAGATTGTCTAGTAACTACTAGAAAAGTCAACAGAAACAGGTGAAATTAACTGTAATTGCATATTTTATTTAACCCATTATATCCAAAATATAGCCCTTTCAACATGTAATTGCCACAAAAATTATGAATGGGAGAATTTACATTCTTTTTCTCCTACTAAATCTTTGAAAGAGGTGTGTAGGGGACACTCACAGCTGATCTCAGTCTGCACTCACCACCTTTGCAGTACTCACAGCCCCCGCCAGCCAGTGGCTACTGTGCCACACAATGCAAGTGGTAGAATCGCCCGGCGCTGTTAGGAAAGGGCAGCGTCTAGGTGTGTAGGAGTGATTGCCCGCAGCATGGCACGGACGTTGAGCTGGTTCTTCTTGGGCATGTGCAGTTGTCTCGTCCTGTGACATTCTCTGCTGGGTTCCACCCCATCAGCCCACAGGGCAATGCCCTCGTGACGATGCCTGGCAGGCCACTGACTTTCCGACCCCTGGGCTGCACATTGCCCCCCTGGCAGAGGTATTCCAGAAGCTGTTCTTGGTCCAGGTTGGGTGGGAAGGGGCCGCCCATCCCTGACCTCCCCCTCCCTGTCTCTGATGTGCTTTGATGCCCATGACACATTCCTGAGCGCCACTTGCTCTCTTACCATTTGGCCTGTTCCTGTAGCTTTGGGGTATGCCCCAGGAAGGTCCGAGTCATCTTTGTCCCCTCTAAGAGGTGGAGAGGTGTGAACTGTGGCCATGCGTGGAATGGCAGGGCAGTCAAGAGCAAGCTCCAGGTTCAGCCCCTGGCTCTGTCCCTTCACCGCTCTGCCTCAGTTTCCTCATCTATAAAATGGGGGCAATAGTACTACACACCTTCTAGAGTGGTTGTGAAGATTTACAAGTGTTCACAGTGCCTAGTGTGTAGTGAATGCCGTGTAAGTGTGGGCTGTTATGTTGTGTTTGGAAGAGTAGGCTGGGCTGAAAGAGAGAAGCAAGCTCCCTGTTGGACTCTGCCCGGCGGCCTTAGATTAGCTGTAAGCGGAGGCCTTGTGTGCTGGGGCAGCTGGCAGAAAAGCAGATGTGCACAGAGGTTGGGGACTCAGGCAAGTGGGGACAGCCCTTCCCTTTAAGATTGAGCCCAGAGAGGCCACATTATGAAGGCTCTCCAGGGTTGGGAGGGTATTCTGGGGGAACGACGGCCTCAGGAGGTGCGGGCAAGGCCAGCAGGAGCCTTGCCTGGCAGAACTGCTGGCCCTTCTGAATAGGGACGGGGCAGCCGAGGCCTCTTCTCTGACCTGACCCAGACGCCAGCCTTCCAGCCAGCGCTGCACCGGTCATTCGTGAATGACACCCAGCTGGCCACTGGATCCCAGCAGCTTAAGTGGAAAGCCTCTGAGTGGAGTCCAGGCCTGCTTGGCCAAGGGACAGGGATGCCCAGTCAGCTAACCTGAGATGACTTGGCTGCTCTGTTAGTGATGCCCTTACCTGCCCCGCTCCCCACCCAACTTGGTAATCTGCGATGCTGACTTGAATATCACCTCCTCTGTGCAGCCACCCACTGCCGTCCTCCTGCCCAAACCTCACTGTGCTGCCCAGTCCTCATGACATTATTTGCGCTGCTTCCACATCTGCCCGGACACGCTGCGGCTGGCCCAGCAGAGTGGGAGGAAGCAGACAGACATGGGCTGGGTACATGTGTAGACCAGGCTTGCCTGAGAAGTGGGAGTGTGTCACCTCCTTGCCGAGCTCCCTGAGCAACTGCTCAGACCTGCACTGGCCACCTGCCCTGGGGTCCTCAGGCAGGGTCGCGTCGTAAGTGGCTGGATGAGTGGATGCCCAGGGGTCGGTGGTCTCCCTTCTTTGATGCTGTCCTCTTGGTGAGGTCTGAAAGGCTCATGGCCATCCATTCTAGGGAATGACTGAGCCCTAGAGAAAAGTTTAGTTGGGGCGAGATTGTTTTTTCTCTGGCTAAAATAAACATGATCCTCAAACTGCAGTAGGTTCATCTGCCTGGAGGTGACTCAGCCCCCTGGCTTTTGGGACAGACGGGTTTGTGGAGTTATGTCACCAGGGCCCAGGGAACGAAACTGCACAAGCTGGCTGCCTGTCACTTCCAGAGCCAGTCTGGCAGAGGGGTGATGCAGGAACAGTCCTCCTACTACTGGGTGTCACCCACAAAGCCTGGGGCAGAGGTGGCAGTGGGTCAGGTGGCAACATTGTAACCGGCGTCCTGGGGAACCTGGGCTCTCATGCTCCCCTTTGAAGCTTTCCTAAACGCTGAAATGACAGAGCGGCCAGGACCAAGCAGACCTGAGTGCAAGTGAGGGGATATACAGGTTAAATGGAGCAGAGCAGTTGCCCCTGACTTCCTCTCTGCCGGAGCTGACCCAGCTGTCCACCTCGCTGGTTTGCATGTGGCCGTATCCCGGCCTCCTCAGTGACAGAAACCCTGTGTTTGCTCTCGTCAATGGCCTTTGAGGGGGCAAATGCATTTGAATGAGATCTCTCTATCCTTCAACTCTTTGGAAATGCTGAAGCAAAATAACCCACCACTCTGCCAGCGTCCATGTGCCCCAGCTCTTTGAAGAACGTTCTTGTTCCTGCCGAGTGCTACTGTTAGGCGCCATGATAACAGCACAAGGATGCTTAGGTCTGATTCATTTCAGGGTTGATTTTAAAAATAGAAATTGTTTTACAGTTACTTTTACTACGGCAGCTCTAGTGGATACATTATTAGCTGGAGAAGGAGAGACTCAGTGCCCTGAAGCCGTCCAGGACTTGTCTTTGAAAGAGCTCTTGTTCCTTCGAGTGTTCACCCTTCCATTTGCCCCGTGGGGATTTGCTGACAGCCAGATGTTGGTTTGGGCCTAGAGATATAGCAGGAAGGAAGATGTTCTTGTGTTCGGGGTTGGAGGTGGGGACAGAGTATAACTGGTGGACAGACGACTCCGGAGCCTCCTGGGCCACAGGGTGCTGCGGGGTTGGCGTGTGGGGCGGCCGCTGCCTGGAGCCTCCCCGCTCGGTCTCCTGGCTTTGCTGTCAGTGCCCGTTCCTGCGGTCTGTTTCCATCTGGAGCCCACGTCAAGCCTGGGCCAGGAGCCTCTCGGGAGTGTCACCTGCCTCACCCCAATTTCCCCTCTTCTGAAACAGCACTCACTGAGATGCTGGCCAGGGACCAGTGCAGCTCTGGGCTGTTCACGAGTCAGTGCCCCGTCTGGCCTGATTGTTCCTGGAAGCAGGGCAGGTGTATCCTGAGGGCTTGGGCTCCCCCTGGCCACTGGACTGATCCAAAGGCCGCAGCCCAGAGGCAGATGCCCTCGCCCCAAGGGATGGGGGCAGTGGGGAGACCCCTTGGCTCTACCAGCCCCAAGGCCTTTGTTAGGATTTGAACAAATCCTGATCCAGAGCCCACTCCCAATTTGGAGGCATGTTAGCAGGCCCTTGGGGAACAGGGTTCCTGTGGTGGGACAATAAGGATGTCTACCTTGACACACTTCTCCTGCACCCAGCCCTACCCCCGCACCCAGAACTGTGAAGGCCGTGCAGCCCAGGGCCGCCTGGGAGGGACCTGAGGGGGTTCATCTCCAACAGGCAGCCTGCCATGGGTCCTGCCCAGCTCTTAGTAGCTGGGGGCCCTTGGGCAGCTGCTCGGCCCACCTGCTGCAGCTTTAACACTGGAGGGTTGCACGAGGACTGAGTCAACATGTAAGGTGCTCAGAACAGCACCAAGTATGGAGCACGTGCTCAGCCACTTTATTATTTTTTTTGAGACAGCATCTCGCTCTGTCACCAGGCTGGAGATCTTGGCTTACTGCAACCTCCGCCTCCCAGGTTCAGCAATTGTCCTGCCTTAGCCTCCCAAGTAGCTGGGACTACAGGCGTGCACCACCATACCCAGCTAATTTTTGTATTTTTAGTACAGACAGGGTTTCACCATGTTGGCCAGGATAGTCTTGATCTCTTGATCTTGTGATCTGCCCGTCTTGGCCTCCCAGAGTCCTGGGATTACAGGCATGAGCCACTGAGCCTGGCCCACATTTTTTTGTTATTTATGACCTTGGACAGGTGGTTAACCTGCAGCTTCAATGTCCTCCCTCACCTGCCTGCTCCGAGGTTCCTTATGAACATTAATGAAGTAACATCCGAACAATGCTCTCTGCTCAGGGCCCAGTACAAGGCTGAGCTCGATAAAATTGATTTTATTAATAGGTTATTGAGACCTGTCTGCTGTCCTTATGGCATAGAGTATGTTCTTACACGCTTGGCAATGCCAACAATCCTGAGTGTATCTGCAGAGCCTCACCTGCCCCCTGGGCCCCTGGGTACCCCTGAGCTTTGTTCCCACTCTCTGCCCTTAAAGGTCAGGCCCTTCCTGCTGCCGGCACTGCGCAGGATAAGAGCATACTTGGAGAGTTGTGAGCAGGTGGCCCCTGGGGCATGGGTGTGGACTCCAAGGATTTTTCGAGACCTGAAAAGCTGCAGGGTCTGTGGAGCCGGGCAGGAGCTGACCTCACTCCACCCCTCTCTGCTGTCTCTGCGGACCCTCCAGCTCCCTTCTGCAGGGTGTCTCATGGCTGCTGTGGAACTCTCTATTATTATTGTTTTGTTTTGTCTTGTTTGAGATGGAGTTTAGCTCTGTTGCCCAGGCTGGAGTGCAGTGGCATGATCTTGGCTCACTGCAGCCTCCCAGGTTCAAGTGATTCTCTGCCTCAGCTTCCTGAGTAGCTGGGATTACAGGCACGCACCACCATGCCCGACTAATTTTTGTATTTTTAGTAGAGATGGGGGTTTCGCCATGTTGGCCAGGCTGGTCTCAAACTCCTGGCCTCAAGTGATCCGTCTGCCTCCGTCTCCCAAAGTGCTGGGATTACAGGCATGAGCCACTACACCTGGCCTATTATTTTTACTTTTAGAGACAGGGTCTCACTCTGTCACCCAGGCTGGAGTGCAGTGGTGCTATCACAGCTCACTGCAGCCAGGCACTCCTGGACCCAAGCAGTTCTCAGCCTTCTGAGTAGCAGAGGACTACAGCTGTGCGCCACTACACCCGGCTAAGTTTTAAATTATTTTTGGTAGAGATGGGGTCTTGTTAGGCTGGCCTTGAACTCCTGGGCTCAAGTGATTCTCCCACCTCAGCCTCCCAAAGTGCTGGGATTATAGACGTGCGCCACTGCTCCTGGTCCCCCTCCATTATCGCTTCTGTCCTGCTTCCTCCAGAGACCTCCCCTGACCCAGCCAGACACCCCTCCCTGTTGTGCCCAGCAGTGGGAAGAACGGCATCCCCCTCCTCATGCTCTCCTGCTGCACATTATCACTGCATCCCCTGCAGAGCCCTGGCCCCACGGCCACTCACAGCTGTTTGGAAACTGCCCTGCCAGGCTCTGTGTGAGGCCCCTTCTTCTTGGGAGCTGGATGGGAGCTTTGGGTGCTGAGTAGCGGACAGACCCCGGGGCGGTCACATGTATCCTTACGATCTTCCTTTCTCTAGCACTGGGTTTTTCCACCCTGAGCTGAGGTCCATAATCAATCCCTTCCATTCCTCAAAGGCTGTGCTGCCCCGAAGGGGTGTCTCTGTGGCAGCCTCTGGCTTGTGTCAGAGTTGCTGGGGTTGTTCTGGCCTGAGGGGCCACACGGGGCACAAATGCAGGCTGGAGAGAACCCAGGGATGAGCCTGGGCAGCCCTCTACCTCCCATGGCACGCTGCAGTTTCCCCACCTTCAAAATGGGGAGAACTACATTCACCCCACTCAGCAGCTATGAGGATAGCATGTTGAGAACCTCAGCACCCAGAACCAGGTATTGCTGGCAGTTGGACCTGCCTCGGGACTGTAAGCCTCAGAGCAGAGCTGTGTCAAGGACACCCTGTGTGGATTTCACCACAGAGTGAGCCTCTGAGTGCCTGCGCTGCTGCAGCCCCTCAGACTCCTGGAGCCACTTCTGCAAGGGAGGGTCAGCAGCAGACAGAGGAGTAGGTGGGACATCACTGGGACCTGCCCAGGCTTCTCCTGGGACAGGGCTTAGCTGCTACTGCCTGGTCAGAGGCGAGGCCCACAGAGCAGCCACAGACTCCCACTGTGCAAGCACTGTGCCTCCTTGTGTGGCGCTCTGAGCCTGGTGCACACATCTGCCCGTCCTAGACACAACGGGGCTGTGTTCCCAGAGCCAGCCGGCACCCTGCCCGGGAGGGCCCTGCTGCCATGGATCCTGTCCCCTGCCGCCAGCGTGGGGAGCAGGCAGCACTGAGGCCCAGGCGCACAACAGGCCATGCCATGTGCCCAAGATATGCCCCGTCACACTGCATTCCTGGGGCCTCCCTCCTGCCACGAAAGTCAATCGTGTGCCAGGCACCGTTGAGGAGCTGGGGGTTCAGCAGCACCTATAGGCCGATCTGCTTCCCCTCATGTTGCTGACTGCTGGGTGAGGGGAAAAGGTGATAAATAAGGGAACAGTCCACTGTCCGAGGGTGCCCGGTCCTCGGAGACCATCCATCCAGGAGGTGCAGATTTCAACAGGGCGGCTGCAGGAGGGTGTGATGGTGCCGGGTGCGGGGAGCTGGAGCTCTGCTGCGTGGGCATCTGGAGCCTAGGGCCTGGGGGCACGGGGTGGCTGCACCTTGGCCTCACCATGACTTTACTCGCAAAGAGAGGGCGGCCCATTCCCCCAGAATGTGTTATCTGCTTCTGGGGTCCCTAGCTCAGCCCCGTCCTGGGGCTTCCTCAGTGTCAGGAGAAACCCCCGCATCTCTGTGTCCACAGCTTCTCCAGCCAGGTCTGCACCAGTCACTTCGGCTCCACCCTTCTTGCCAGGAATCTTCCGAACCAGGTAGCAGCTCAGATGTCGGCAGCTGGGGATGGGGTTACACAGTCCGGAGACGGACACGCCTGGCTTGTAACAGGACAGCTGCTTGCCTGGCTGCTTGGGGATGAGCTGGGGAAAGTCACAGCCCCTGCCTCCTGTCCTGGGAGGCCCTCCCCCACGGAAGGAGCTGCCTGGGGACTGTTCAGAGTCACTAAGGACACAGGTCGTGGAGTCATACAGACCTGGCTTTGAACCCTGCCTTTTTTCTTATTAGCTGCACAGACAAAAGTATATAAGCCTTCTGTGCCTCAGTTTCCTCACCAGGAAAATGGGATCCTCACCACTTCCCTGGGCTGTTGCTGGGAGGTGAGTTGCCCACGCCTGGCTGGGGCTGCGCACTCAGGATCCTTATCATCGTCACGGCTGCTGTCATGGGCAGTGTTCCACTTGGGTGGGGGCGTGCCACTCACGGCCATGGCTTCTCACAGTTGGTGGATACGAGTTTGTTGAAGGAAGGAGTTGAGGCCTGGGGGCCAGTGGCTGGGCAGCCCTCAGGGTCAGGCTCACCAGCGCCTTTGTGTGTTTCCTCAGGTCCTGGTTCTTTGAGATGGGACCGCAGCTCCTCCCCGACTACGGGGAACAGATTTCAGGGCAGCCCCAGAACACCTGCCTGGGAGGGGTCCAGTACAATGGGCCCTGTGTGTGAAAGGGGCCAGCATTGCGCTAGGGGCCGGGGGTGGCCCAGAGGCTGCCTGGCCCAGCCCCCACAGTCTGCTGGCACCCATCTGAGGTCCCACCAGGAAGGGCCCCTCAGCTTCCTGGGCTGGCTTTTCTCACAGAGGAAATTCCACAGTAGACCCTAATTGGATGTCCACTGCTTCAGTGCTGGGTGGGAGAGCTCGGCAGCATCCGGAAGAAGGCGCAGGAGTGCTGCATGGTCCTGCAAGCTGGCTCCCTGCCCTGCAAGGCCTGCCTGGCTCAGGCCAGCCTGTGGCTTAGGCCCAGCTGCCCTGGCTGAGGCTGGGGGCTGGGGAGAAGGACTGGCCTGGAGCTGTGTGTCCCATCTCGGTGTCTGCCTGTCTCTCCTGCCCATGGCCTGAGCAGCTCTTCTCAGTCCACAAATGGTGGTGGGGGGGCGGGGACAGAGGCTTAGCAGACCTGTTCCCGCATGAGAAATACCCCACCCCCCACGGAGCCAGGGCCAGGTGGTAGTGACGGTACCTCCGTGAGCCTTCCTCGAGAGCACAGTCACGTCCAGGAAGCCTTCTTGGAAAAGAAGGCAGTAGCCGGGGATGGCGGAGGGGATGAAACGCTGCCGTAGGTGGAGCGGGAGGGATGTTGAGATTCTGGCCTTGGTCAAGTGTGAGGGTGCCACTTGCACAGCTCCGGGTGGCGGCTGCAGACCCCACTCCTGCCTTCCTCGGCCCCTGGCTGCGCTGCAGGTGGCAGCAGGAGCTTGACAAAGTTGGTCAGGGCGAGGCCCCACCCAGGAGAGAGGCAGCCTATGGGGCAGTGGGCCACAGGCCCTGGGCTTAGCCTAAGTTTCCTGAGAATGCCTCCTGAGAGCGTGAGGACAATGTGATGTGCACCCTTCATGGGGTGCCGCAAAGGCCAAGTGGGCCCCAGCCGGGAGCTCCAGTCTCAGCTGCTTTTCCCCAAGGGGAGATGGGGCTGGAGGACACCACATTGGGCCATGACCTGGGGCTCAGGGCATCTGCCAGGAGAGTCAGGTCGTGCAGGTTTTGGGCAGGATGGCCTCCCGGAGCCACAGCCCAGCTTTGGTCATTGTCCCCTGACTCCTGGAGCTCTTGGTGTTCACTGTAGTTCCAGCTGCACCAATCAGGCACAGGGAAGTCCTTCGGAGGCTTAGGTTGAGGGGATTCCTATCTCCCCCATCGCTCCACTGGCCTTGAACCCAGGCAGAATCCTGTTCGGTATTGTGCTTCTCCCACTTGGGGTGGTGTCTCCTGGGGTGGGTGCCTGGGGCTCTAAACACTCCTTTGTCCCTCACAGGCCATCAGCATCAGCAAAGCCATCAACACCCAGGAGGCCCCCGTGAAGGAGAAGCACGCCCGGCGTATCCTTGGCTGGCTCCTGGGCTCAGGAGTCGGGTGTGGATGTGGAAGCAGCGTAGTGCTGCAGTCAGCTGTGCCGGGGGCCACAAGGTCCCTCACTCAGCGCGGTGGGGAGGATCCTGTGCAGCTTGGCTCCTTCCCATCTCGTTCTCATCGCAGAAACGCCCCCCATTGGGCCCAATGAAGGTTTCCTTGTCTTGCCCTATCTCCTGTCTCCTTGACTGGACACTGGAGCTCTGGTGACCCAGGGTTGATGGGCATGTGATTGGGGGCCAGCCCTCTTCCAGCGGCTCTGGCCTCTCTTCAACCGGGTTTGCCGAGCCCCCGCGCTGCCGTCTCTGCTTCCACACTTGGCCTTGACATTGCAGGCATCATCCTGGGCACACACCACGAGAAGGGGGCTTTCACCTTCTGGTCCTATGCCATCGGGCTGCCGCTACCCAGCAGCTCCATTCTCAGCTGGAAGTTCTGCCATGTCCTCCACAAGGTCCTTCGAGACGGGCACCCCAATGTGAGTAGCAGCTGCTTCCTCTGCTCCCTGGAAGTGGGACAGTATCCCGCGGACATGCGGGCTCCAGCCCTACTCCTGTCCCCGTAGCTCTGGGCTGTTCCTCCCACCTCGGGTGGGGAGTGCGTGTCTCAGGGCCCTACCAAAGGGTCCTGGACACTCCCCCTCTCCCGTGTTCCCTGTGCTGCAGGTGCTGCATGACTGCCAGCGGTACCGCAGCAACATCCGGGAGATCGGAGACCTGTGGGTAGGTCCAGCCAGTCTAGGTCCTGCCTGGCTTTCAGGGCTTTCCTGAGCGTGTGGGGCTGAGCGAAGGGTGGCTCCCTATGGGCAGTTCGCTGCGGGTGGCTGGGTTTTCCCAGGGGCGATGGGAGGGGCAGCACGGGGAGATGCTGCCTGCCTTTGAAGGCCTGCCCCAGGGCGCTCCACACGGATAAGTGGGCCCCCCAGTCAGCCCTCCAGCTCCGAAGTCACCCGCGCCCTTTAGTCCTCACGAGTTGGGAAATGTGGCAACACCACCGCCCGGGCACCTCAGTGGTGGTTAGAGAGCCTGTGGCAGGGCGCAGGTTTCTGGGCTCCCCTAGACCTGCTGCTAAAGAATCAGGACTGGGGGTCTGCATTTTGAGCACACTTGCTGGATGACCCTTAGACACAGCAAGGCCTGAGAGCCCTGGGAGCCTGCAATCTGGATGTGCTACAAGACCTCAGGATTTAGATATGTCCCTGGTGGGCAGAGGGCCTTGGCCTGATTCTCTCTGGAGCACTGTGGGGTGCTCGTCTGCCTGGGCAGGGACATAGGAGCAGGGCAGGCCCTGGAATGGGGACCCACAGGGAGGCCTGACCAGAGCGTTATCCAACCCAGAACCACTGCACTGACTCACGTCCCTTGAAGCGAGGAAAACATTGCCCATGGTGCCATCTGCAGATGCAGGCCCAGCTGGCCTGGCCACAGGGGCCACGGGCTGGAGGAGGGAGCAGGGAGGATGTGTCCAGGCGCCCGTCGGGATGTGCCTCCCTGCCAACACCAGCACTTTAATAAAGCGTCCCCGCTCCGAATTGGCCTGCTGCCCTGGACATAGGGCTCTCTTCTCACAAGGGTTCCTTTGGCAGGAATGACAAGGAGAAAGATTAAGGGAAAAGGCTAGAGACAGAGAGGGAGGTTGGTTGAGGCCAGGAGAAGACATTTGTTGAATGAAGTGCCCGGTGGCGGGTCACTCTCATGCCCAGGTCCTTTAGGACTTTTGGACGTGTTCATGAGCTGTGGCCCCTCACCCTGTCTGTCTTCCCACAGGGACATTTGCATGACCGGTACGGACAGCTGGTGAATGTCTACACCAAGCTGCTGCTGACCAAGATCTCCTTCCACCTCAAGGTGGTTTCCCTGGGGAGTCATGGGGCTGAGGGACTCGTGGGCTTTTCCCACTGTGACGTTATGGCACATGTTGGGACATCGAAGATGGGATCTGTCCTCTCCATGAGTCTTTCCACTCACCTTCTTGTCCCGACTGTGACTAAAGGGGAGACGGAAGCCAGGGCGTCACGAAGCTCCTAGAACACCTCAGGCATTTCCGTGGACGTGTGCACGGGCTTCCCTGGGCGTTTCCGTGGACATGAGCACTGGGCTTCCTCAGTCTCCGCTGTCCTGGCCGGGTGCTCCCCTCCTCCCAACCCCCTCCACTGCCCTCTGCCACCTATGTGGACCACAGCCTGGGTCTGCCAAGAGCAGGGCCCAGGGCCCAGCATGGGGCCCCTGGTTCAGTGGCAGCTGGGTGGGGGTTCTCTCCACAGCATCCCCAGTTTCCCGCAGGCCTGGAAGTGACAGACGAGGTATTGGAGAAGTCAGCTGGGACCGATGTCAACAACATGTGAGTCACTCTGCATGGCTATATGGCCACTTCTCCTCGGCTTCCCCACTCCTTCCTACCGTGTCTCACACCCAGGCGTCTGCGTGGGGCAGTGGGGTTGAATGGCCTTGTTGGTTGACGCTCACGCTCCCAGGGACAGAGGGTGAAGTTAGAAGGGTGGGGTGTACTTGAGGACCGTCGTCCTGGCAGAGGCACACTGACTCACCAGAGCCATGGTGTCAGCGGTACTCCCATCCCCACCCGGGAGGGAGTTTCAGGACGAGTTGGCGGCCCGCCACCCTTTTCATCTCTCCGCACTTCTCTTGCGTAGCTTCCAGCTCACTGTGGAGATGTTTGATTACATGGATTGTGAGCTGAAGCTTTCTGAATCAGGTGAGTTGTAAAGAGGGGATGCGGGGGTCTGAGTGTATTGCTAAGTCCCCAGAGATGGGACAAGAAGAAACAAGAAAGAAGACGTTAGTGATCACTATGAAATGCCCCTGACCGGCCGCAGTGGTTCACATCTGTAATCCCAGCATTTTGGGAGGCCGAGGCAGGCAGATTGCTTGAGGTCAGGGGTTCAAGACCAGCCTGGCCAACATGGTGAAACCCTGTCTCTACTAAAAAATATATAAAAATTAGCCAGGTGTGGTGGTGCATGCCTGTATTCCCAGCTACTTGGGAGGCTGAGGCAGGAGAATCACTTGAACCCAAGCAGTGGAGATCGTGCCGCTACACTCCAGTCGGGGCGACAGAGTGAGACTCCGTTTCAAAAAAAAAAAAAAAAAAAAAAAAAAAAACAGAAGTGTCCCTGCCCCTCCCGGGGTCCCTGCGCCTCCAGGGATAGGTAATGGGGCCTCCTGGTACCTCCAAAGCATGGCAGGCCCCAGTGGGTACATCCAGGACCCTTCCATCCAGTGAGTGTCACTCCATCAGCCCCAAGACGGGGAGGATGAGGAGGTGTGCACAGGAGCCACCTTGCCAGGTTCCTGCCCCAGTCTTGGGCCATCTGCAGCACCCAGTTGGAAGAGAGGTGGTTTGCGTCGTCCTGCCCGTTTTCTGCTCTAGAAAGCCTCTGAGTCACATCCGACTTCCTAGCGGGGAACCCGGCAGCTGTTAGACGGGAAATGTCAGCGGGCTCCGCTTCCAGGCTGGAGAAGTGCTTGTTCTGGGTGGCAGCTTCAGAACAGCTCATGGGTGACTCAGTGTTCTCCATCAGAGGGCAGGAAGCAAATGCCTCCTTAAGGGAAAATGGGGAGTCAGAGGCAGTTTGGGCAGCCTCCCTGACATCCCAGGTCTGGCCTTCGCAGCTGGGCGAGCCTGATGGGCATTCAGTTCTAGTGGGTGAGAGGTGGGCTCAGAGTTGGACCCTTGTGCCTGGGAAGAGCCTGCTCAGGATCTGACATGGAGAGCAGAGGGCAGATGTCCAAAGGTGCGGCCCCAGCTGCGCAGCAGGACAGGGCTCCCAGGCTCTGTGTCCTGGCAGAGATGTGCTGAGCCTGAGCCTCTCAGCACAGAGGCTACCAGGTGGGAGCCAGGTACCCCTGGCATAGGAGAAGGCCAGTGTGGGCAGGCAGTGGCCCCACGAGGGAAGTGGAGAACACTCACAGGCAGGCTCCCTACCTTGTGACGCTGGTGTCTTGATGAAGCACAAAGGAGGGGTGTACCAGCATCTGCTGGAGAAATTCCCAGATCTGCAGAGGTGACAGGTGCAGGGGCTTCCCTGTCTCAGGGCCTGTAACAGCAAAGAAACAGAAACGTCTTAAACATGCCTCAGCGGAGGCTGCGTCTCGCTGTCTGTGCAGAGCAGAGAATGGAGGGTGGCGGGAAGAGAGACGTGTCGAATCTGTGATGGCGGAGGCCTGGCTGCCTCTCGCTGTCTGTGCAGAGCGGAGAACGGAGGGTGGCGGGAAGAGAGACATGTCGAATCTGGGATGGCCGGGAAGATCTAGAAAACATTCTGCTGTGTGAAATCAAGCAGACTGCCGAACAGCGTGGATATACGTGTTTAAGATCTAAGCAGTACTTTATGCGTGCTGCAGTTTTTTGCAAGGAAAACACTTAGCATGACATGTAATTAGAAATTAATTTTTTAAAGGCAAAGGGGCAGCACTCCCCGCCCAGGCTGTCTCCTGTCACTGCAGAGATTTGCAAGTGGTCCCATCACAGGCAAGGCGAGAGCAGGACCTGAGGGGCCGGGGCACAGGTCTGTGCAGCAGGGACTGCCTGGCCGCTCTCCCGTGCTGGCCAGCTGCCTGCACTTTGTCATTCTCTCTGCCCCAGAGAAGCTGCCAGCCAAGAAGGAGGCAGCCTCGTGTTTGTCCTTTGTCCCTCCCACTTGGTAGTTCTGATACAAGGTCCGATTGTCAGGGGCAGGGGAGATGGGCCTTGGGGGCAAGTGAGGTCTCAGTGTCACTTGGGGTGTGCAGAGCCAAGTTGTGACCCTACTGCCATGTGACTTGGAAGTAGCCCTGCCTGTTCCCACATCTGTAAAGTTAGGCATTTGGGGTGCTGCATCGTGAGCCTCCTTCCTGCTCTAACATTCAGTGCGGGTTTGAGGCCCGTGGGCATGGAGCTGTCCGTCACCCTTGTCAGTTGGGCACCTCGTCCTGGGCTCCCAGGTGGAGGTCTCTGGAAGCCCTTGCTGAGCTGAGCTGGAGCTGCTTTGCCCTGACCTTGCTGTTGCCCTTGATTTCCTTCGTGGGAGCATCTGGTCTTGACCCGGGGCAGCCACCAGCACAGGAGGCTGGTGGGCATCTTCGAGGCGGGGGGCACACTGGTGTGTGGGAGCTGGCTTAGGGCCGTGCTTTGCAGCCAGACCACCTTGGGCAAGTTGCCCAGCTCACGAGGGCTCACACTCTTCCTCCTGCCCATCTTTTGCACAGTTTTCCGACAGCTCAACACAGCTATTGCCGTATCCCAGATGTCCTCAGGCCAGTGCCGCCTGGCCCCGCTCATCCAGGTTATCCAGGACTGCAGCCACCTCTACCACTACACAGTCAAGCTCCTGTTCAAGCTACACTCTTGTGAGTGGCCCGGGGCGGCCGCCGCCCCGGAAGCTGTGTTTATGTGGCTTAGACATTCACTGTGAAAAAGGAAAATCAAAAAATTAGAGGTTTATTCATTTAAAAATGGCAGTAATAAACCCACTACCCATTAATAGAAATAACATACATTTTATGAAAAAAACACCATTTTACCAAGCAAAAAATTTAGTGAGTGGCGTAGTTTTCATTTTTACAGCTGAATGCCTGGCTTGGCCAAGACGGAGGCCCCACCTGCTCTCGGGAACCTCCCATCAGGCACCCTGGGGTTGCGAGCGCAAAAAGACAAAAGGTGTCTGGGGTGTTTAGAGAGTTTTCATCTCACCAACCCCTTGAAAGAATCTTGTCCCTCGACCACACTTTGAGAGTCACTGCGTTAGTGTCAGCCCGGGACAAATGGTGTTTAGTGAAAGCGGCTTTCTAGTGCCTCCCGAAGCCTGGTGTGGGTTAGGTGAGATGTGGCCGCAGTGCCATCCTTTCCATTCGCTGTTTCCTTCTCTAGCTCAGTCTGAACTGAGCCCTCCCACAGCATCTCCCACAGGTCTCCCCCTCCCGATGGGAGAGCGGGCCTGGCCCAGTCTCGGGTGATCTCTAATCTGTGAGTTTGTAGCATACGGAAGAACAAGGCAGGGCAGGTGAGCGAGCCCTTGAGCAGTGTGCAGAGAAGTCCGGTTACACTTGTGCCACCCTCCAGGTCTCCCTGCAGACACCCTGCAAGGCCACAGGGACCGGTTCCATGAGCAGTTTCACAGGTACCGCCTGGGACAGGGACAGGATCAAGGCTGGTGGGGGAGAGGCTCTGTGGCCCCTTCCTGAATTTCCCACCATCTCTGCAGCCTCAGAAACTTCTTCCGCAGAGCCTCTGACATGCTGTACTTCAAAAGGCTCATCCAGATCCCCCGGCTGCCCGAGGTACCTCCCCGAAGACGGCCCCGAGGCCCTTTGAGGACCCCAGGCACCTGGCTGGGGCCCCACACAGGCTATGGAGATGGTGGAAGGAGGGCCTCCTTGGGGGACAGCTGAGCAGATCCCACCTGCCGCCCCTGCAGGGACCGCCTAACTTCCTGCGGGCCTCAGCCCTGGCTGAGCACATCAAGCCAGTGGTGGTGATCCCCGAGGAGGCCCCGGAGGACGAGGAGCCGGAGAATCTCATTGAGATCAGCACGGGGCCCCCCGCGGGGGAGCCAGTGGTGAGCCCCTACCCAGCCCATGTCCCCCAGTTGTAGCATGAGGCCAAGGGGAGTGTTGGGTGGCCAGCCCTCCCTTTGCCCACTGCCCGGCCTGGAGGCACAGGTGAGTGGGGCAGGGGTCACCATGCTTTCCTGTGGCAGGTGGTGGCTGACCTCTTCGATCAGACGTTCGGACCCCCCAATGGCTCCGTGAAGGACGACAGGTGAGGGCTGGAGGAGCCGACTGGGCTGGGGGTGGTTGGAAATGGCCTCAGCTGAGCTGTGCTCTGGACATTTTTGTCTAGAAAGGCCACGGGTGGGGAACATGAACCTGTGAGGTCCCCAAATCCTGAGTGGCCACTGAGGAGAAGACAGGTTCCTGTGCCTGGGTCTGTTGAGTGTTCTGGTTGACTTGACTTGAACCCCAGGACCTCTGTCCCCAGGGACCTCCAGATTGAGAGCTTGAAGAGAGAGGTGGAAATGCTCCGCTCTGAGCTGGAGAAGATCAAGCTGGAGGTGCCGGGGGTGAGGATGGGCAGGGGCCGGGCCCCTCAAAAGCCCAGGCAGGGGCCCCACATCACCCATCCTCCCGCAGGCCCAGCGGTACATCTCGCAGCTGAAGAGCCAGGTGAACGCGCTGGAGGGCGAGCTGGAGGAGCAGCGGAAGCAGAAGCAGAAGGCCCTGGTGGACAATGAGCAGCTCCGCCATGAGCTGGCCCAGCTGAGGGCTGCCCAGCTGGAGGGCGAGCGGAGCCAGGGCCTGCGTGAGGAGGCTGAGAGTGCGTGGGGCCTCGGCCACAGGGGTCCAAGGGCATGTCCCCAGCCCCTGTCACCCAACATGGGGCGTCACTGTCTCTCCTCTCACCCCCAGGGAAGGCCAGTGCCACGGAGGCACGCTACAACAAGCTGAAGGAAAAGCACAGTGAGCTCGTCCATGTGCACGCGGAGCTGCTCAGGAAGGTAAGTCCAGCCCCTCCTCCATCCCAGCTGGTGGCAGAGCCTCTCAGGGACGGCAGCAGAGCGTGAGCCCTTCCCCTACCCATGCAGAACGCAGACACAGCCAAGCAGCTGACGGTGACGCAGCAAAGCCAGGAGGAGGTGGCGCGGGTGAAGGAGCAGCTGGCCTTCCAGGTGGAGCAGGTGAAACGGGAGTCAGAGTTGAAGGTATGTCCCCTGTGGCACAGGGCCCTGCCCCAGCATCCCCAGCCCACTGCCCCAGTGACACGCTGTCCTGTCCCAGCTGGAGGAGCAGAGCGACCAGCTGGAGAAGCTCAAGAGGGAGCTGGAGGCCAAGGCCGGAGAGCTGGCCCATGTGCAGGAGGCCTTGAGCCACACACAGCAGGTGCATCTGGCTTTGATGACTGGGAGTGGGGTTCTGGGGCCAGTCCTGGGTGGAAGTCGGGTCCTCTTTCCCGTGAACAGGCCATACCTGGGTGCCACTTGGTGGTCCTGGGATGCAGCCCTCACCCAGACCCAGGGCCTACATGGGATACAGGAACTACCGCTGGTCCTCAGGGAGCCCTGAGTCTGATGGGAGTGATCATTAACCCCCAGGGCCCAATTTGTAAGCGTGGGGGCAGGGTGGGTGGGGTCTGGGAGCTCTGTTCACATGCCAGGTGTCCATGTCTGTCCATAGAGCGAGTCGGAGCTGAGCTCACGGCTGGACACGCTGAGTGTGGAGAAGGACGCGCTGAGTGGAGCTGTGCGGCAGCGGGAGGCAGACCTGCTGGCAGCGCAGACCCTGGTGCGCGAGACAGAGGCAGCGCTGAACCGGGAGCAGCAGCGTAGCTCCCGGGAGCAGGGCGAGTTGCAGGGCCGGCTGGCAGAGAAGGTATGGCCTCCCCAGACGCAACAGCACCACTGAGTTCACTGCCGCCTGGCAGCCATCGATCTGTCTCCGTGATCTGCCTGTTCTAGAGATTTCACATAAAGGGGATCATACACAATGCATCCTTTTGTGTCCGGCTTCTTCCACTCAGCATCATGTTGTCAAGGGTCACCACATCGTAGCCTGTGTCAGCACCTTATTCCTTTTGTGGCTGAATCATACTCCGCTGTGTGGACAGACCACGTTGTGTTTATCTTCATCACTTGGTGGACATTGGGGTTGTTGCCACTTTCTGCCTGTTGTGAATAGCGCTGCTGTGGGCCTTTGAGCACAAGTTTCTGTGTAAACATTTGCCGTCACTTATCTTGGGTAGATAACTGATGTGCGTCGAACTCAGTGGAACCGCTGGGTCTCACCTCTGTTACCCTGTTGAGAAACTACCAGAGTGTTTTCCAAAGTGGCTACACCATTTTACACTCCACTAGCAATGCATGAATGTTCCAGTTTCTCCACATCCTTGCCAACACTTATTATTGTCTTCTTTTTTATTTTAGCCATCCTAGTGGGTGTGGAGTGGTTTCTTATGGTCCTGATTTGTGTTTCCCTGATGGCAAACGGTGCTACATATCTTTTCATGAGCTCACTGGCCATTTGTTTATCTTTGGAGAAATGTCTTTTTTTTTTTTTTTTGAGAAATGTCTTTTAGGACCTTGAGCCCATGTTTTAATTGGGTTATCTTTTTATTATTGAGTTGTATACCCTGGGAAGCCTCTTTCTGGAAATATCCACCTTCCTGACCAGTGAGGGTCTCAGCTGGGCTCCAACTGGCAGCCCATGGGTCGGTCCAGGGCTGGGGCACATCCTTGGCCTTAGGGAGGGTCTCTAAGCTGCCCTCTTTGCCCCCATTGCCAGGAGTCTCAGGAGCAGGGGCTGCGGCAGCGGCTGCTGGATGAGCAGTTTGCAGTGCTGCAGGGTGCTGCTGCCGAGGCCGCAGGCATCCTGCAGGATGCTGTGAGCAAGCTGGACGACCCCCTGCACCTGCGCTGTACCAGCTCCCCAGGTAGATGGTGGGGCCACACTCAGCCGCTCCTTCCCATCCCCCAACCCTGAGCAGCGGGTGGCAGGGGCCTGGGTTCTCCTTGTGCTTGCAGACTACCTGGTGAGCAGGGCCCAGGAGGCCTTGGATGCCGTGAGTGCCCTGGAGGAGGGCCACGCCCAGTACCTGACCTCCTTGGCAGGTGAGTGTGGCCGGAGCAGGGCGGAGGCGGGGGCTGTGTCCCAGTTCCAGCGCCCATGGCCACCTCTTGCCTTTTGGGAGGTTTACAGACAGCAGGGACCTCTCTGGGAAGCTAAGCAGATGCCCCCTGCCTGCTCCTTCCCAGGAACCCAGCCCTGCCCTGTGGACAAATAGGCTTTTGCCTCTGGGGCCTGGGCCACCGTGTGTCTGCATGCAGGTGGCAGGGCACTGAAGGGCCCGGAGCCACACACACTGCGGTGTGGTTCCCACTGCCTGCTGGATGTCGGTCTTGTCGAGCCCTCCTTTCCTCTTCCTCTTCCTCCTCCTCCTCCTGGGACCGCTGCCAGTGGTCCCAGTGCTAGTGTCTCAGTGTCATCCTCCCCCAACCTTGGCCCCACCCACCCGCACAGACGCCTCCACCCTGGTGGCAGCCCTGACCCGCTTCTCCCACCTGGCTGCGGACACCATCGTCAATGGAGGTGCCACCTCCCACCTGGCCCCCACCGACCCTGCCGACCGTAAGTGGGTCCCGGGATAGCAGGTTCTGTCTGTCTCACTAGCTTGTCTGCCCTGGGGGTCTTTATGGGGCCTGTGGGGAGTGTGCCACTTACGGTCCTTTCTCACCCCAGGCCTGATAGACACCTGCAGGGAGTGTGGGGCCCGGGCTCTGGAGTTCATGGGGCAGCTGCAGGACCGGCAGGCTCTGCGGCACATGCAGGCCAGCCTGCTGCGGACACCCCTGCAGGGCATCCTTCAGCTGGGCCAGGTGAGGCGCAGCTGAGTGTGGGTTTGGGGCCTTGGGCCTGCCTCTGACCTCTGCACCCACCTCTGGGTTGGCTGAACAGGTGTTTGTGTGTGGAGCCTGCAGCCTCAGGACACAGGGTGGGAACCATGCACCCTCCTCGGTCCCTGTGGCCCCCCACCTCTTTCCACGGCTGCCCGTGGGCTTGGGGGGATGGAGGCTACCCCTGTCTGACTCCCATCCTCACCAGGAACTGAAACCCAAGAGCCTAGATGTGCGGCAGGAGGAGCTGGGGGCCATGGTTGACAAGGAGATGGCGACCACGTCTGCAGCCATTGAAGATGCTGTGCGGAGGATCGAGGTGAGCACGGGATCTGGGGATTCCCCTAGGAGCTTTGGGGGCCGAAGGCCCCAACTTGGCTGTGTACAGATTGCACCTGCTCCTGCTCTCAGCCTCCAGGCAGGGGACAGATGGTGTTTTCCAGGGGCCTGTGAGGTCAGAGCTGAGAGGGCAGGAGGCAGCCCTGGCTTTCCCAGGACCACAGTCCCCTCCTCCCAGCCAGCTCACGGCTCTGTTCTTGGGTGCAGGACATGATGAACCAGGCACGACACGCCAGCTCAGGGGTGAAGCTGGAGGTGAACGAGAGGTGAGCCTCCCTTCTGTCCCCCAGGCCCAGCCTGAGGCGGGCTTCCCATGGCCCCTGAGGTTCTGCCCCTAACTGTTTTGCTCACGGGAAAGGAAGGCCTGGCTCAGAGCAGACACTCCCTCCCCACCTGCTGAGCCCTGCTGTGGCCAGGCCCACCATGGTGTCGTGTGGGCCGCCGTGCAGAGCAGCAGCCAAGTCTCCCCTTCTCTCCCCCAGGATCCTCAACTCCTGCACAGACCTGATGAAGGTGAGGGGGCTGTGACCCTGGTGGGGGTGGGTGTTCTGCACCTGGAGGACCACCAGTCATTGCTGTCTTGGTCTTGGCAGGCCATCCGGCTCCTGGTGATGACATCCACTAGCCTGCAGAAGGAGATCGTGGAGAGCGGCAGGGTGAGGGGCTGGCTGGCAGCAGGGCACAGTCTGCAAGGAACCTGACCCCCAGCCCAGGCCACCCTGGGCATGAGGCCCCCCCCACCCCCTACCACAGGGAGGCCTGAGGGATGCACCCTATTGCCAGAGTGAGGTGAGAAGGGCCCCTGAGGACCCCTTTCCACTTCCGTGTCCTTGACTGGCACGTCCTGCCCTGTTCTCCCGTCGTCACTAGGGGGCAGCCACGCAGCAGGAATTTTACGCCAAGAACTCGCGTTGGACCGAAGGCCTCATCTCGGCCTCCAAGGCTGTGGGCTGGGGAGCCACGCAGCTGGTGTAGGTTGCCCTGGGTAGGGATGGGCGGGGGGCTGCTTCCTGCCAGTTGGAACAGTTTGGGGGTCAACAGGGTGCGGGGAGTAGAGGGGGTGTGGAGTGGCGCCAGCTGTCCATGGGGTCAGAGACTCTGGCCCTGACTGGCCCTTGCCCCTCAGGGAGGCGGCTGACAAGGTGGTGCTTCACATGGGCAAGTATGAGGAGCTCATCGTCTGTTCCCATGAGATCGCGGCCAGCACGGCCCAGCTGGTGGCGGCCTCCAAGGTGAGCTTACACGCTGACAGCAGCACACCAGGCTCTGGGCCCAGCTTGGCTTGGGCTGTGGCTGCCAAGCCCAGGCCTGCTGCTGCCCTGAGCTGGGAGACCTGGGCCCACCCTGACCCCTCGCCCCTTAGGTGAAGGCTGATAAGCACAGCCCCCACCTGAGCCGTCTGCAGGAATGCTCCCGCACAGTCAATGAGAGGGCTGCCAATGTCGTGGCTTCCACCAAGTCAGGCCAGGAGCAGATTGAGGACAGAGGTGAGTGCCACGTGCCAAGTGGGGGCTGCTGGCTCCCAAGACTGGGCGTGGGTGCCCAGATGCTCACCACCTTGCCCTCCGACCACAGACACCATGGATTTCTCTGGCCTGTCCCTCATCAAGCTGAAGAAGCAGGAGATGGAGACCCAGGTAAGCGCCCATGGCTGCCCCGTGACCTCTGAGCTCATCCCTCGGGCGAAACCTGGACCCAGGAGAGGGCTCCCTGGGGAGTCTGAGCTGGGTTGAGCAGGCTGTGTGGCTACAGGTGCGTGTCCTAGAGCTGGAGAAGACGCTGGAGGCTGAACGCATGCGGCTAGGGGAGTTGCGGAAGCAACACTACGTGCTGGCTGGGACACCGGGCAGCCCTGGCGAGGAGGCGGCCAGCCAGCCCAGCGCTGCCCCCCGAAGTGTAATCACCAAGAAACCACCCCTGGCCCAGAAGCCCAGCGTGGCCCCCAGACAGGACCACCAGGTGCCATCTGCACTGGGATGGGGGAGTTCCTGGAGGGGGGTGCTGTGCCCAGCCCCGGAGGGGCACGTCCCTGGGGAAGTCAGGGACCCCTGAAAACCCCTGGTGACATGGCATGCAGGGAGGAGGACCTTGCTCAAGGGAGAGGTGGGGCCCCAGGAGCCTGGCTGTGACCACTGACCCCCCCCACCTTTAACCCCTGCAGCTTGACAAAAAGGATGGCATCTACCCAGCTCAACTTGTGAACTACTAGGCCCTCCAGGGGTCCAGCAGGGCAGCTGGAAGACAGGCCTGGGCCTCTGCGACTGCCCTGACAGGACCAAGGGGCCTCGCCCCTCCACCTGGTGCCCAAGCCTCCTGCCCCACCGTCCCGATCAGTGTCCTCAAGGCCCCTGGCCCTTACTGAACCTGCAGGGGCCTGGGCCACGTGGGTGGTGCTTCTGGATGTGAGTCTCTTATTTATCTGCAGAAGGAACTTTTGGGTGCAGCCAGGACCCAGTAGGCTTGAGTGTCAACTATTCAGGAAATGAGTGTTTTTAATATTCCGAGCTAGAGCTCTTCTTCCTACGTTTGTACTCAGCACACTGGGAAACGGGGCCAGTGTGGAGCTCCCTGCCTTCCGGACTCCTGAAGGTTGTGGATGGACGGAAGGCACACAGACCGTGCTGGCTAATGGGATGAGGGTCAGGCATCCTGTCTGTGGCCTTCTGGGGCACCGATTCTACCCGGCCCTCCAGCTGCGTGGCCTCCGCAGACCAGGCTCTGGGTGGGCTGGAGGAATGTTGCCCATTACTCCTCAGGCCTGGCCCTTGGGCCTCCGTGATGGGAGCCCCCAGGAGGGGTCAGATGCTGGAAGGGGCCGCTTTCTGGGGAGCGAGGTGAGACAGCGGCCCAGGCGCTGCCTTTACTCCTGGAGTTTCCATTTCCAGCTGGAATATGCAACCACCCCCATTTCCTGTTTTCCATTCCCCCGTTCTGGCCGCGCCCCACTGCCCACCTGAAGGGGTGGTTTCCAGCCCTCCGGAGAGTGGGCTTGGCCCTAGGCCCTCCAGCTCAGCCAGAAAAAGCCCAGAAATCCAGCTGCTGCACCGGGGCCCTCAGGGAGGGGACCCTGCAGCTACAGCGAGCTGGGCCCTGGCTTTGCCCATCAGATTTGAACAAATGTGTGTCCCTTGAGCCCGAGGGGAGCGGCAGGAGGGGTGGGACCAGGCTGGGAGGACAGAGCCAGCAGCTGCCATGTCCTCCTGTCCTCACCCCCGCCCCAGGCCCCAGGCCCCAGGCCCCAGGCCCCAGGCCCCAGCCCCTTAGCCCTTCACCCTGTGCTCTGGAAAGGCTACCAAATACTGGCCAAGGTCAGGAGCAGTAAAAATGAGCCAGAACCAGCCCCTTGGCTTTGTGTTAGCATTTCCTCCTGTTGAAGTGTTGTGTTGGCAATAAAATGCACTGACTGTTGTCACTGATGCCCCAGAGGGGCTGTGCCTGGCTCTTCATTCCTTTAGGGACGCATGTTCCCTTGTCTAGACCCTGGTCAGGCGCTGGGACGGGGACCCATTGTGTCTGCATTTAATGCTAGAATACTCAGGACTGCAGAAAAGCTCAGCAGGGCCACAGGCTGTCTGCCTTCCACCTCTGGGAGATTTATGGGCCTCGGGGCCCTCATTTTACACAGGAGGCCAAGAGCCAGCTGCCTCCACAGGGGCCACCTCCACTCCCAGCCTCGATGCCCACAGCTTCCCGGGGGTTCCCAGCAGTTGCTGACCCCCTCAGTGTGTCTGAGACCATGGCTGACAGTTCCTAAGGTGGAGACCCTGACTCCCAGCTGGCTTGAACTTGAGCCATGACCACACACAGCCTTTGCACTTACCGGAAACCTGGAAGGGCATTCGGTCCCTGGGTGTGTGGCAGCCTTACAAGCACCCACTTTACCCAGGAGCACATGCCAGAGAGAAGGCTGAGGTGGGTGAGCTCACCCTGTCCCACCCCCTTCCAAGATCACTGGCATTTATGGAGAAAAAGGACAGGGTGGGTCAGGGGAGAGAAAAGTCCCCTTGGCTGGCTCCTGTATGGCCTCAGACAAGCCTCCCACCTGTGCCCAGGTCTCCTGGAGGGTGAAGTGGGGCCTCAGCTGGGGCTGCGTAGCCAGGGTGCTTGTGCCAGGTGGCTAGGACCATGTATGTGAAAGGGCCTTGTAAGCTGACCACGAAGCTCAGACCCCCATGCCTGGCTCTTGTTTACACGGCAAGATGGCTTCAGAAAACACTAACGGAACTGATTCTCCACCAGATACAGACCAGTGAAAATCCACAGGCAATGACACCACTTGACTGATAATTCTTGAGTTCTCAATGACCAAACTTTTTGAGATGGAGTCTTGCTGTCACCCAGGCAGCAATACAGTGGTGGGCCTTGGCTCACTATAACCTCCTCCCGGGTTCAAGAAACTCTGCCTCAGCCTCCTGAGTAGCTGGGATTACAGATGTGCACCACCATGCCTAATTTTTGCATTTTTAGTAGACATGAGGCTTTGCCATGTTGGCCAGGCTGGTCTCGAACTCCTGATCTCAAGTGATCCGCCCCCCGCAGTCTCCCAAAGTGCTGGGATTACAGGCCACTGCGCCTGGCTAAAACCTTTCATTGGAAAGGCTGCCTTTTGTGGGGCTAGAAAGCAGGAGCTTGGGGTCTGGTCCTGCTCCTCCACCCGCTTCTCCCTGGTCCTCCTTGTGAACGGCGCACACAGCGGGAGGAGAGGCTCCCAGAAGGCAAGGTTCATGAGCCACAAGACTGTGAAATCCAGCATCCTCACTGAAGTGGACAACAGATTTGGCTGTAAGCTTCCTGGCAGCCACTGGGAAGAGAGAAAACTATCAGACACTTTTTCTTTAAGGCAAACTGGCTTCTCAGGAAATGCTTCCCTCTTCCTCACAGAAGAACCACAGAAATTTCTCCTTCACATCCTCATAGGACAATGATGTGCCAGGAATGGCAGCTGTTAGAGGAGACAGCAACAGGTGAGCTTGCTCTCATCTCAGTTCCTCAAGTCACTCGCAGGGGCATTGTGACTCAGACACACAGCTCAGCTGGGATGGTGAGGACGCAGGCACACAGCTCAGCCAGGGCAGCAGGCACAGGGTACAATTCTATAGCTCTGCAAAGAGGCAGGGCTTGCGGGTTCCCCTCCTCTCAGCCTAGAGAAGGAAGCAACACCCACTGGACTTTGAAGTGGGCAGAGGCAACTGCCTTCTTGAAACACCTGCTGGCAAGTCCCCAAAGCAAAACGTCAGAGCCACTGGTTTTCCCACTAAAAACCACCACAGAACATCCTAACAAGTTTCACCATTCACATAGCACACGGTGGCAACCTCATGGACAGAGAGGAGGCACAGCCTGAGCCCTGAGGTCACCCTCAGTCCCCTACTTGGACACAGTGGCTGTGATCCTGAAGACACGCTCTCTTACGCACAGAACATGCTCTGTCCATGACTGCTGTTTATGAGACTCTGGTGACCAAGAGGGTAAGAGGTCCCGCCTGCGCCAGGACCCTGGACAGGCAAAGATTTTTGTCTTCAGCTTCAAAAACAGACATCCCAGCCAGCTTCCCTGCTGGAACTTTGATCACTGATGTTTCAGAACCAGACATCATGAACATCCACATCCCCAAGTAAGTAAGTGACAGGCCTGTAATTAATAATTCTCTATTTATTAAAAAGGGTCCTACAGCTTTACAGCCACAGCACCGTACACGGCCCTGAACAGCGATGGCGAGCCCGGTCAGGGGGCCCTTTGCAACTCCAATGCCGAGCTCACGTTTGGCTGCGACCGTGGCCAGGCTGTGGCATCCCCGACAGCGGCCGCTGGTGGAGGTATGGGGGCGGGTGGCACCGCTCAATCGAGATTCACAGAACATGGCAAGCCCGCCTGACTGGCATGGCAGTGAATCATCCCGTACAGCTTCATTTCTTTTAAGAAAACAGTTACAGTAGAGTTCAAGTCCAAGAGCAGGAATGTACAGTCACTGAGGACAAAAGGCAGTGGCCTGGTCCGTGGCCCACTGGGACAGATCCCGCTTCAGTTCTGCCTTCTGTCACCCTGGCGGCTAGGCACAGGTCAGGGCCCTGGATGCCTGACAAGTGACAGGGGAGAGGCAGGCCAGAAGGTCCACCGGTGAGCACCTGGGCCTTTTCTGTCAACAGGTGCCACTGCCCCCTGCTTGGCCTGGGCCTTCAGCACACATGGCACGTGAAGATGAGGTCCCACAGGGGTGGAGGGAAGAGCAGGTACAGGCGGTCGGAGTGTAGCCCTGTCCCTCAATTCCATGGGGTGGGCTTTCACCAGACCCCTAACGCTGCCCACCCTGAGCCACCAGCCAGCCAGGGGCAGAGGATATTGGCTAAGGGTAGCCTGGGTCAAGGTGGCCGGATGTCTTGACCACCTGTAACAGGGCAATGAACTTGGACAAGCCCTTCAGAGAAAGCAGAGCCGGGGCCCTGCCCAGCCCCTAGCAGGTGTAAAGTCCTGGCACCTGGGGAAGCTAAGGCACAGCACGGACACCCGAGGGTGGGACCGTGCACTGCTTGCACGGAAGGAAATCACATCCACTTCCATCAGCATTTCAATCTGCTCAAGACAGTATCTGCATTTTCTATAAAATTTCCCTGAATGGTCTTGGGAGTGTCAAAAAAGTGTTTTCAATATAAAACAGGAAAATCACACACGTAGTAAAAATATTGGGGGATTATTTCTTCATAGAAACCTTCAGGGCCGGCTCGAGGCAGGAGGGAGAGGAGGAGCAGGGGACACAATTTGCTGTGCAAGTCCCGCTCGTGCGGTCCCCTCCCACACCGGCGACCGTTCTCCGGCCTCTGGACTCGGCAGTGGGCCCAGTGCAAACTTTGCTTGTGGCTCTGAAGCAAGAGCAGCAGCCAGGTCAGGCAGGGACTACGATGACCTCTCCCCAGGTCAGGCGGGACTATTACGACCTCTCCCCAGCAGTCAGTGAGCAACAACGCAGCCGCAGGTGGTGGCCGGCCACGGCGCTCTTCCAGGCCGGCCGGCGCCAACCCGCCCTCACCAGGGCTGCAGTGGCCGGTGGGTGAGACACATAGGACTTTCGAAAATAAAATAAGTATTATGAACCATGCTCGTTAAATAAAACTGCAATGGCAGGACCAAGATTCTAAATGGGAACGGGGGAGAGGCCTTGTTTCTTCCCAAATACGAGTTCATCAACGCTAAGATACTTCGAAATCACACGGAGAATGCAAACCAATGCGACGCACAGGTGTCAGGCTGCAACCCGGCACACACAACTGCCTCGTTGCCCAAAGCCTGGGCTGCTACTACTCACCACTGACCTACACTTCTAAAATCAGACAGACACGCTGGCCCAGGGCCCCAGAGCCCTTGGCACAGAGCGGACCTCCAGCCTCCCTCCCATGTGCGGAGCACAACACAGCAGGCGGAAGGAGTCTCCCAGGAAGGGCTGCGCGGCGCTCACTGGAGGATGAAACCCGGCTGGTGCGGAGGGAGCCGGGGCGGGGGTCTCTGGGGGAGAGCTGGCGGATACGGGGACATGAACTGCGAAGAGAATCCTTGCTGAGTGGCGAGGCCCACGCGGGGGGGCAGGGGCGGGCACTGTAATCCTGGGTACTGCACGGCCTGTCCTGAGCTCATGGCCGCAGTAAACGGGGTGGCTAAGCGTCCTGCAGGCACTGGGGGTGGTGGTGGGGGGATGCGCCGAGGCGCAACGGTGGGGGGCCCACTGGCCTCTGGGGCAGGGTAGGGAAGCGGGGCGGTAGGTGCCAGTTCGGGCAGCCTGGAGGGCAGCGGGGCCAGGGCCTGCGGGAGTCTCTGCCCCTTCAGCACCATCTCCTGGAGCTTCTCGATTTTCACCCGTCGCATGTGGGCCAGTTTCCGTTTGCTCTGATAGACATCAATGAAGGAATCCAGAGGAAGTTCTCCATCCAGAAACTTCTCTGCCATGTTCTGAAAGAGGCAGAAACCTGGTTACAGGGACAGCCAGATGGGGAGGATGCTCCCTTCATGGTCTAGGCACAAGGAGAGGCAATGCCCAGCTACTTCCAACATGCCCCTCCCTGTGGAGGGCCCTGCTCCTGCTCCAGGCCCCAGAGGTTGTGGACTCAGGCCTCAGCATGAGCTGCCACCAGGCAGAGCCACTGGGCAGAGAGGAGGGCAGTCCTGCTGCGCACCCCACCACCAGCGTGACAGGCAGAGGAGCTGGCCTTTGGGTGAGGGCTCTGACTCCTGGGTCCCAGGCCTCTCTCGAGCCCAATGGAGTCCAACACCTCCTTGCTTCCACCCGCCCGCACCCTGACAGGCTCGCCCTGGGTGGATCAGCAGGACAGAAACACCTGTGCCCACTGGGGCCCCCCAAGGCTTCAGAGTTCATCGAACCCAGCCCTGTCTTGGCAGGACCCTGCCAGGCCCTGCCTGCGACAACTGCAACATTCGACCTTGACTCATTTCCTAATCGCCTGGCGAGGCTCAAGGTTCTAATGCGCAGCTGGAAGTGTCCCAGGAGCTCTGTAGCCCCCAGCTGGCCCTTGAACCACGGCAAGTGGTAATTCACCACTGGCCCCAGGGGCTGGCGTTCTCAGGGTGGCACACATGCCCTCTTTTGGCCCTCCCTCAGACCTGCCCACACTCACCCTGCTGTTCCCTGGACCCCTGCCTGGCACTTTCCCCAGCACACAGACCAGGCTGCCTGCTGGCATACAGCCTGCACACCTGGGAGGCACCACCTCCTGGCCGTGGCAGTGTGGCGCTCACACTCCCTGGAGGCAGCGGGCCCACTGACTGCCCAAAGTGCCCCAAGGATTCCACCAAGGCTGGTTGGCTTTACCTCAGTGTCTTCCTCAATCTTGGCCCCTTCTGCTTGAAGAAGTGCTAACAGGGTCTCCAAGGAAGCACTGCTAGACTGTCTGTCTGGAAAAGAAGAGGCATGACAAGAGTGACAGGCATACAGGTAAAGCCCTTCATGATGCCGTCCACACAGACCATGGCAGGATCGCACCTTCCTTTCCAAGAAGCTGAATGTGAAAGGCTTGAAAACCTATAAGGAACAAGTGCACCAAGCCAGTGCCCAGGGGCCAACATCCCATGTCAGAACAACCTGTGTCATGAGCTGCTTCTAGAGCCAACTGTTTTCCAATATGGGGCAGTGACATTGTCATCATACCATTTTGTATTTCCTTTATGTTTTGAGTGGTAACTTACATCAAGTATACACATCTTAAGTGTGTAGCTCAAATTTTTTTTTTTTTTTTTTTTTTTTGAGGCGGAGTCTCGCTCTGTCGCCCAGGCTGGAGTGCAGTGGCCGGATCTCAGCTCACTGAAAGCTCCACCTCCCGGGTTCGCGCCATTCTCCTGCCTCAGCCTCCCGAGTAGCTGGGACTACAGGCGCCCGCCACCTCGCCCGGCTAGTTTTTTGTATTTTTTAGTAGGGACGGGGTTTCACCGTGTTAGCCAGGATGGTCTCGATCTCCTGACCTCGTGACCCGCCCGTCTCGGCCTCCCAAAGTGCTGGGATTACAGGCTTGAGCCATCGCGCCCGGCCGTAACTCAAATTTTAACCCCCAACCAACACCCCCCAGATCCAGACACAGAACGTTTCCACCGGGCGCCCATAGGCCCACTGCACCCGCCAGGTAACCCCTACGCTGGCCTCCACCACCACAGAGGAGCTCTGCCTGGTCTTGACTCCACATCCTGGAATCAGAGTACAGGCCATACTCTGCTGGCTTCTTCCACTCAGCACCGCGTCTCTGAGACCCTGCTCAGGTCTGTGAATCAGTTCGTTTCAATGCTGTGTAATGTTCCATTGTGTAAATAATTTTACGTGCCCATCACCCTGTAGACGGACATTTTTATTGTTTCCAAATTTTATTATAAGGAAGGTAATAAGGATACAACATTCTTGTACCTACCTTCTGAGACATTAATGTCCATTTCTGGTGGGTATACATCCAGGAGCAAAGCTAACTGCAGCACACACACACTTAATTTCAGTAGGTACTACCCACCAACTTTCCCGAGGTGAAATGAGAAAAGGAGCTGGCTGTGGTGGCGCACACCTTTAAGTCCCAAATGACCCACGGACACTCCTACCAGCAACAGATGCATGGCACTTCACTAGCACTTGGTACTGCCGGTCTTTTTACTTTTCATCATTCTGGTTTGAGTGTGTTATTGTAAATTTTTACTGAAGTTAATGGAGAAAATGACAAGATGATAGCAAGTAGTGACAGACATCACTGTAAACCTCACTGCAGAAGGTGATTTTTAACCCAAATTCTTTCAAGGGATGGGGTCTCCGTCACCCAGGCTGGAGTACAGTAATGCAATCACAATTCACTGTGGCCTCAGCTTTCAGAGTAGGTGGGACTACAGGCGAGCACCACCACTCCCGGCTTATTTCATTTCTTTTGCGGAGACATAGTCTCACTCTGTCGCCCAGGCTGGAGTACAGGAATGCAATCATGGCTCACTGCAGCTTCAACCTCCAAGGCTCAAGCAATCCTCCTTCCTCAGCCTCCCAAGTAGCTAGGACCACAGGCATGTGCCACCACACCCAGCTCCAACTTTATCTAAATGTCCCTTTGAGAACTATCAAAAGCACTCAGGATGCTCAACAATCTTTAATTCTGATGTCTCCTCCGAATGGCTGCAAATTAAAGTATGCCATTAAAATAAAATGTTCCAGTGATGTGTATTTTTTTTTACCATTAACAAACAGCATAAGACAAACAGGCAAACAGCATAAGACATCTGTTGAATATCATAATTCAGAAAACTGCTTTTTCTATGCTGTTTAGAGAAGGTGGGGTCTTGAATTTAAAAAGTGATAAGTCTCTTCTAAACTGGGGACTGCTAAACTGGCTGGCTTCCTCCTAATCCCCAGCCCCTTTTCTGGTAAATGCCCCGAGGTACCCACATTTCTGCCACCTGCTCCACGCTGCAAACCCTGGAGGTGTGTGTGGACCTGGGCTGACCTCAGCAGTCATCGCCACCAGGCAGGGCCACTGGGAGGAGGGGGCAGTCCTGCTATACACCCTGCCCTCTCGAACCACAAGAGAGGCTGCAGGTCTGGGGGCCCTCCACATTCCATACATAAACTAGTACAATACAGTGGCTCATGTCTGTAATAGCAGCACTTTGTGAGGCAAAGGCCGGAGGATGGCTTGAGTTCAAGACCAGCCTGGGTAACATAGCAAGACGACCTCTCTACAAAAAAATGAGAAACTAGCCTGCTTGGGTAGTGCACACCTGTGGTCCCAGCTACTCAGGAGGCTGAGGCAGGAGGATCACCTGAGCCCAGGAGGTCGAGTGGCTGTGCTGAGCCATGGTTGTGCCACTGCACTCCAGCCTGAGACAGCAAGATCCTGTTTCTAAAAATAAATAAATAATATACATAAGCCATTTCTTCATTGCAGTAGAGTCACTACCTTAATCTGAAATTTTTCAATAATATTTCCTTCCTGGTGGGGCAATAGCTTGAAATGTGTCCTTCTCTCAACTCTTTATTCTCAAGTGATCATCCTTAAAAAGTTACCTAATTTGGTCTTCTTTATCTGATAGGCTTCAAAGAGAACCTGGAGTTCCTGGTATCTCTGGGTCAAGCGTGCTTTCAATGTGTCCAGCTGGGGCTGGTACAGAAGGTTTCCTTCTGCCAGGCTCCGGTTGCTGGCAAGTGTCATTTCTTTGTTAAGCTGAACATTCTGCGTCTGCAAGGAACACACGAGATGATGAGAACCAAAAGTGTATCAGCTCCTAGACCCCTGGAGGTCCCCACACACACCCCAGGAGCCCGCTGTGGCTGCTGCCACCTCACTGGTCTCCACAGCTGGCACCGCATGCCAGGCAGATGCTACCGGCCCAGAGCCAAACCCCTGGTTTCTCATTTGGAGCTGCTGCCCGTCGCAAAGAATGAGGCCGACTTCCTTCCAGCACGTTTCCAGGACAGGCTTTGTCCTGTGACTCCATGCAGACAGAGCCTTCCCTGCCACGGCTGCGCTGTGACTTGAATTCCTTACTACGGCCATTGTGCTTGTAGAAGTCAACAGCTGTAAAGATTTAGAATTTGATTGTTTTCAAAACAAGTTTCTGCTGCTCCAGAGGAAGTTAAAGAACCACTTATCGGCAGTTGGCATGCCATCAGCAGTTGGCATGATGTCAATTCAGGCTTCATAAGCAGGCTAAGAGGTTCTACCAGCAAGCTGAAGAGACCCTGGGAAGGAACTGTGTTTCCAGCCACCGGGCTTCCTCCATCTCTCCCATGCCCACCCCAGCTCTTCTGAGCCTTCTAGCTCCTAGCTGTTGGTGGATAAGCAAAGCCGACCAAAAGCTGGGGGAAGAGGGGAGACATATTTTGCCCATCAGGGGTTTCATTTTGTCCTTTAAAGCAATGACAGGCTACCCTGGTAGGTAGAGAAGAAGCCACATGCCCAGAACTTAGGGGAGAAAGACAGTGGTAGAAGGTCTGAGGAAAAAAAAAAAAGGCAAAACGCTCCTAGCAAAGCTTAGCCAAAGTTTACATAAAAAACACAAACGCATGGGTACCCTAGTTCCCTCTTCACTCACCGGTGATCGGCTTCCTCTACCACAGCCCAGCCACTGCCACCTCACTTTCCTTCCACACCGTCAGTTTCAACAGCACGCGATTCCTTACCCAGTGTGTGTCTGTTTCTCTTGAAGCAGCTCCTTCTTCAACCCCACCCATCGTATTTTCCCCTTAATATTTTCTACCACCCCACCCAGGCTATTTTTGCTGCTACTTCCTTCCTTTTGGTAGCTGGAGTATAGATTCCTGGCCATGCTGCCTCTGCTCCCCACCCCCAGTCATACCCATTGATTGCTGTCATAGTTCCTGGTGCGCTCACACAAATGCACACACACCACACACACAAGGAAGAGGCTCAGGGAATCAGAGAACAAAGAAAGAAGCCCTTGGATCCATGCCTCAATCAGGAGATCCCTAACCCCAGGAGGAGGGCTCTGTTCAGCAGACAGTGATCTGCATCTCCAGACCAACAGCTGCGCCCAGAGCCCTAAAGATCAGGCTCCACTGAAAACCCGATAGGATTTAAATGACAGTGAAAATCAAACCTCTCTCCCAACTCTGAAGTAAAAGCTAGGAGTGTCCCGGAAATGTGGGTGGTAGAAATGCTTTCATCTCTTCTGATGCCTTTAGCAAAAAAGGAGAATCTTGGGACTGGAAAGACCCAGTTTCACTCGGGTTCCTGGTAAGCAGTGGGGCTCCCGACACCCCCTTCCCCACCCACCGGGCGGCTCTCCATGGGCTTTCTATGCCGGACCAGCAGAAGCATCTTTCTTCCATTGTTAAGACATTTAAAAGAGCAAACAAAAACTACTGTATGGCCACTCTGGAAAATAGGCGCTTTTTAATAAAGCTGAATATGTAACTACCGTATGACCCAGAAATTGTACTCTTGGCCATTTATATCAGAGAAATGAGAACTTACATTCAATAAAAACCTGCCCAGGACTGTTGACAGCAACATTTATTTGTAACAACTAAAATCTAGAAGCAGCCCAGGTGTCTTTTAACAGGTGAATGGGTAAACAAGCTGCAGGCCAGCCAGGCTGCAAAATACCACTCAGCAGCAAAAGGAAGAAACTTGACTGGCGGGACTGATAACGCTCTAGGGAATCACACTGAGTGAAAACAGCCAACCCCAAAGGACCCCTCACTCCACGACCCCATGCACACAACACCCCCGAAATACAAAATCACAAAAATGGAGAACAGATTAGCGGTGTGTGGGGGTACTACAAAAGGCCGACATGAGGGATTTGCATGGGGACGGAGCCGTCCTGATGTTCTGTGTCCTGGCAGTATCAGTGCCCCATCCTGGTGCTGAGAGTGCACTGAATTTCACCAGATGTTACCCCAGGGGGCGGCTGGGAGAAGGCGACACAGGATCTCTCTGTATTCTTACAACTGCATGTGAAACTACGAGCATCTCGAAATAAAATTTAACCATAAATATAACCACCAACCACTGCTGAGATGGCTTTTTCCTGCTGGTCTCACCTGGCGGATGAGAGGGGGCAACTGGTCCAGGCTGCACCGAGAGACAGGCCTCGTGCTCCTGCTCCCAGCCCCACAGTTGTGTGTGTTCCATCACTCTCAGTCAATTCTTTGCTCAATAAACATTTACTGAGCAAGTATCATCTGCCACGCCTGGAGTTAGGCACAAGGAATTCTGAGAAACAGGAATGCTCCCACCCTCAAACTGAGTCAGCATAAATGGAGCCAAACTCATCAGCCCTGATCTGTGAGGCCCCAAATGGCCTGGTCCCCAACCATCCCTTCCCGGTCAGTTCTGAGAAAGCAGGTCCCTAACCATCCTGCCTACACCAGCAGCCACCCTCTGCATCAGTGAAGATAAAATCTGGTGTCTCAGTCACTGTCCGTCCCAACACTAAATACAGATGACACACTTGCCTTTGGCATCCTAAGCACTTTGCACACGTCTGCCACTCAGTGAAGATCTGTTGAATGAATCAGAGAGCCCCCCACAACCCCCCCAAAAGCCAAAATTCACTCAAAGGCAAGCCTGGCAAATAAGGGAGGTAAAAAAGTGTGGAGGAAGAAAAAGCGAGTTACGTTTGTTGAGTGCTAAGTGCCTCCAATCCTTGATGAAGTAGAGGTGCTTCCAGCAGAAAGTCACTAGAGACTGAATCTGAGGGAGGGTGTCACACTGGACCTTAAAGCAATTGTCAAACAGAATTTCCTCAAAAGTCCTCAGTTAAGGTAGCACACAGCAAGTGCAGGTCTCCCATGCAACCACTTGAAAGACAGCACTCGGCCGGGCGCGGTGGCTCAAGCCTGTAATCCCAGCACTTTGGGAGGCCGAGACGGGTGGATCACGAGGTCAGGAGATCGAGACCATCCTGGTCTACACGGTGAAACCCCGTCTCTACTAAAAAAATACAAAAAACTAGCCGGGCGAGACGGCGGGCGCCTGTAGTCCCAGCTACTCGGGAGGCTGAGGCAGGAGAATGGCATAAACCCGGGAGACGGAGTTTGCAGTGAGCCGAGATCGCGCCACTGCACTCCAGCCTGGGCGACAGAGCGAGACTCCGTCTCAAAAAAAAAAAAAAAAAAAAAGGAAAGACAGCACTCAATGCAGCACCGACCGACATTCCAGCAGGCGGCCTAGACTACTCCACAGCAGTCTCAGCCTCAGCTGTGCCTTACAATCCCCGTTTACTGGGGAGTAGGGAGGCTGCTGTTAAAAATCTCAACGTCCCAACCAACCCCTACCTGTCAAGCTCTTCAGGAGGGGGCCCAGGCATGGATACTGTCTTCAAAGCTCCCTGTTGATACAGATCGCTAAGCTGAAAACTTTTTTTTGTTTTTTTTTGTTTTTTTTTTTTTAAGCTGAAAACTTTTGCTTCAGTTTCACCATAAAAATGCATCTACCAAGAAAATCTTACTTCTGTAGAGTTTAAGTCAAGTCAAAATCACGTGTCCTACATATTAGAAAGTCCTAGAGGAGAGGAACACAAGGAAAGTGTGAACTATAATAAAAAGACAACTCATTTGTCCACATTTCTGGGGTCTGGGGAAAAAAGGTAATTTGTTTTGTATAGGACACACATAAGCCACCAGGCATCAAAAGAGGCCAAATAAAACTCCAACTGAGGCTGGGTGTGGTGGCTCACACCTGTAATCCCAGCATTTTTGGGGGCCGCGGCGGGAGGATCACCTGAGGTTAGGAATTTCAGACCAGCCTGACCAACATGGAGAGAAACCCCTTCTCTACAAAAAATACAAAATTAGCCGGGCAAGGTGGCACATGCCTGTAATCCCAGCTACTCGGAGGCTGAGGCAGGAGAATCACTTGAACTTGGGAGGCAGAGGTTGCGGTGAGCCGAGATAGCGCCACTGCACTCCAGCCTGGGCAACAAGAGTGAAACTGTCTCAAAAACAAACAAACAAAAAAACCCTCCAACTGAGGACTGTTAAACTGGCAGTGATTTTTTTTTTTATATCCTTTGGGTATTCAGATGTTTTTAAATAAATAAATATAATTTTTTTTATAATTGAGACAGTCTCGTTCTGTCACCCACGCTGGAATGCAGTGGCGTGATCTCAGCTCACTGCAGCCTGTCTGCAGGGTTCAAGCGATTCCTGTGCCTCAGTCTCTTGAGTAGCTGAGATTACAGGTGTGCACCACCCCTGGCTAATTTTTTTGTATTTTTAGTAGAGACAAGGTTTTGCCACATTGGCCAGGCTGGTCTTGAACTCCTGACCTCAAGTAATCTCCCTGCCTCGGCCTCTCAAAGTGCTAGGATCATAAGCATGAGCCACCACACCCCAACAAATACAGTAAATTCTAAGAGGCCACCCAGAGTATACCCACAGCACCCTGCAGGATAATGGCAGTGGGGACAATGGCCAGGATGCATGTGCTGAAGGTGGATGTCTTTTCTTAAGCATTGGATAAAATTTTTCAATACCAAAACCTGCCCCAGAACATACCCTGGATGCTACAATCAGTGGAGAAACTCTTTCCTCAATCTTTTCGTTGTTACAGTTGGAAAAAAAAGAGGGGGAGGAGAAACAACAGCTTTGTTCATTTGCAAAGCAAAGGCAAACTGTTCAGGACAGGCCCGGGAGGCCTCCATGGGCGCAGCACAAACCACTCAGCAAGGCCCAGATGGCAGTCACTCCGGCCACATACACCCGACTCTCCACCCCTCTGGGACTGATTCCAGCCTCAATGTCTGTGGCCAAATCTGTATAGTAAATCTGAGAATGCTTAGAGAGGTATTTTAGGAACCATCTGACTTAAAAAAAATAATAATAATAATCTTAGGTTGCCACTGTCTTTGTTTCATGGCAGGCACCAACAGATACCTGAAATTGAAAACAGTGATGCCAACCTCTTGATCATTCTCATGATCCTTTTTGTTAACCATAGAAAAGTCTTTTCAGGAAATAATCTCTCTGTGGTAAAGGAACATTCTTATACATTTACTCAGTTTCACTTCAGTTTCCATTTCTCATAAGTGAAGAAAAATGAGATGCCTGATAACAGCATTTGTAGTAGGACCTGGCTTGTCTAAACTTACTTCTGCCCACCTATCCGTGCATGAGCACAGTGAACTCTGGAAGCATGCTCACCCCAGGGCAACGGCAGCAGCCTGAGTGAGTGTGGTTCTTTTACTTTCCGCTTTCTACTTTTAACTATCACAGTGTTTGATTCATTAGAGCAAGCACACATAACTTTGTAGAAAAAGGGTTTTTTTTAAGTTAAAAAAGTATCTTATGGCCAGGTGTGGTGGCTCATGCCTGTAATCCCAGCACTTTGGGAGGCTGAGGTGGGCGGATCACGAGGTCAGGAGATCGAGACCATCCTGGCTAACACAGTGAAACCCCATCTCTACTAAAAATACAAAAAATTAGCTGGGCGTGGTGGTGGGCGCCTTTAGTCCCAGGTACTCGGGAGGCTGAGGCAGGAGAATGGCGTGAAGCCGGGAGGTGGAGCTTGCAGTGAGCGGAGGTCGCGCCACTGCACGCCAGCCTGGGCAACAGAGCAAGACTCCACCTCAAAAAACAACAACAAAAAAAGTATCATATACACTTATCCAGGCAGAAATGTGGAGGGCTCTTTTATCTCTTGGGATGCTTACATTAATATATGTAAATCTCTCAGAACACAGAGTCTGGCTGGGCATGGCTCACACCTATAATCCCAGCACTTTGGGACACCAAGGTGGGTGGATCACTTGAGGTCAGGAGTTCAAGACCAGCCTAGCCAAAATGATGAAACCCCACCTCTACTAAAAATACAAAAAAATTAAGCCAGCTGTGGTGGTGGGTGCCTATAATCCCAGCTACTGGGGAGGCTGAGGCACAAGAATTGCTTGAACCTGAAAGGCGGAGGTTGCAGTGAGCCGAGATCGTGCCACTGCACTTCAGCCTGGGCAAGAGAATAAGACTCCATCTCAGAGACAGAGAGAGAAAACACACACACACACACACACACACACTTTCTCAAATGTGCATGTCATTATTTATTTGGGTGGGGGGAGTGTGGCAGAAAATAAAGTCAGCAAGAAAGAAAAGAGAGCTACAGTCCCCTCTGCATATGCCATGGCTGCTACAAAGGAGACGCATGCAGGGTAGAGGCAGGGGCAGGAGACTGCCTGCAGCTTTGTGGCCAATGCTGGGTCAAGGGTGTAGGTTTCCCGTGGATGCATTCCAGACCAGACACTTGTACAATGTGAACTTCTGATTCCAGCTGGCCAGAGTCTAGCTCCTCCATCTGTAATTATAATTGTGCCTTCCTAAACACAAAGGCAGACAAATCTGCCCACATTTCCAAGCTAAATCTTCTTCATGGAAACATACTCATAGCAGTTCTTTTTTCCCCTTCACACCGTAATATAATACTTGTAACAACTAAGTAAGTGACATGACTGAATCAGGTTAGCAAACTTAAATGAGCAAATGGGAATCCTTAATAGCACAAGAAGTCCTTTAAATGCCCAAAATCCAGTGTGTACTTGGAATTTGGGCTGCTTTAGGATAAAAACAAAGTATGCCCTACAGCATTCTCAGAAGGCATAGTATTTATGCAAAGTAAATAAATTATACTTTAACAAGCAAACTTTATCGTAATTTTTTATTTTTAGAGACAGGGTCTTGTTCTATCGCCCAGGCTGAAATGCAGTGGTGTAATCATGGCTCACTGCAACCTTGACCTCCTGAGCTCAAGCAATCCTCTCACCTCAGCCTCCCAAAGCGCTGGGATTATAGGCTTGAGCCACTGTGCCCAGCCATAAGCAAGCATCTTGTTAAACAAGCATTAGTTCCAGGAATATAAAACGCTCTTTCCGCCAAGGCTGTTCACACTGGCTATGCAGCCTAGAATGCCCTCCTATCCAAATCTCTGCTGCAGACTCTACCCTAACCAAGGCCTTAGCAATGGCAGAGCGTTTTCTAAACTTCTCCCAGCCCCACCAACGCCACACAGAGCTAGACCCTTAGTGGTGGGCATTCCCTGAGGCCCCACTTGATTGAGATGCAATTCACACCTCATACAATCCATCTACTGAAACCATTCCACTCAAGAGTGTCCCATGTATTCACAGAGGATACTTCTGGCTTCACTGTATTCACACTGTATTCTTCTGTGCTTGTCTGTTCATCTATTTATTCATGCATCAAAAAATTTCTTTTCAGGCATCATCATGGGCTGGCTCTGGGAAGTACAGGCAATGGAGACAGAAAAGTGAACAGGAAGGTAAAGTCCCTGTCCTTAGGACAGTGGAGCTACTAAATATGACAAACAGAATCATAAAATCTGTCCACTGCGAGACCAGGTGCAGTGGCTCATGCCTGTAATCCCAGCACTTTGGGAAGCCGAGGAGGGTGGATCATGAGGTCAAGAGCCTGAGACCATCCTGGCCAACATGGTGAAACCCCGTCCCTACTAAAAATACAAAAATTAGCCAGGCAGGGTAACACACGCCTGTAGTCCCAGCTGCTCAGGAGGCTGAGGCAGGAGAATCGCTTGAACCCAGGAGGCGGAGATTACAGTGAGCCAAGATTGTGCCACTGTACTCTAGCCTGGTGACAGAGGGAGACTTCGTCTCAAAAAAACAAACAAAATTAAAAACCTGTCTATTGCTGTGTCACGAAGGTGTTGTAACTCTCCTGGGAGCAACAGGATGCTTGTGGTGTGCTGAATGGTGTGCCCCTCCCCCAAAAAGATGTGTCTACATCCTAATCTCTGGAACCTACATTTATTGGAAAAAAGGTCTTTGCAAATTTAATTAAGGATCTGGAAATGAGGCAATCATCTTTAATCATTTAGGTGGCCCTAATCCAATGACAAGAGTCCTTTTATATTTTTTTGAGGCAGTTTTGCTCTGTCGCCCAGGCTGGAGTGCAGTGGTGTGATCTCGGCTCACTGCAACCTCCAACCTCCGCCTCCCGGGTTCAAGCGATTCTCCTGCCTCAGCCTCCCGAGTAGCTGGGATTACAGGTGTGCGCCACCACGCCTGGCTAATTTTTGTATTTTTAGTAGCAATGGGGTTTCACTATGTTGGCCAGGCTGGTCTCGAACTCCTGGCCTCAAGTGATCTGCCAGCCTTGGCCTCCCAAAGTGTTGGAATTATAGGCGTGAGCCACCGCGCCTGGCCTACAAGAGTCCTTTTAAGAGACACATGGAGGCTGGGCGCGGTGGCTCAAGCCTGTAATCCCAGCACTCTGGGAGGCCGAGACGGGCGGATCACGAGGTCAGGAGACCGAGACCATCTTGGCTAACACGGTGAAACCCCCTCTCTACTAAAATATACAAAAAACTAGCCGGGCGCAGTGGCAGGCGCCTGTAGTCCCAGCTACTTGGGAGGCTGAGGCAGGAGAATGGCGTAAACCCGGGAGGCGTAGCTTGCAGTAAGCTGAGATCCAGCCACTGCACTCCAGCCTGGGCGACACAGCGAGACTGTCTCAAAAAAAAAAAAAAAAAAAAGAGAGACACATGGAGAAGACAGAGGCAGACGAGAAAGCCATGTGAAGTTGGGGGCAGCATGATGTGGTCACAAGCCCAGGACGCCAGCACACATGAGAAGCTGGAAGCAGCAAAAAAGAGTCCTCCCCTAGAGCTTCCAGGGGGAACAGGGAGGGCACCCTGATTTCAGACTGTTGGCCTCCAGAGCTGTGACAGAATTAAGTTTCTGTTGTTGTAAGCTGCCTAGTTTGTGGTCATGTTACAGCAGCCACAGGAAACTAGTACAGTGCTGGAATCTTCCACCTGTTCTTGAAAACCAGTCTATCCTGCTTTGTGCCCCAGCAGCCACCTGGCTGAACTATACCAACCCTTCACGGGGACACTCATCCTCAGGTTCTGGTTGGATTCAGCAATGAGGATCAAGGGTAGGAGAAAGATGAAAAGGGACAGCGGGGATGGGGAGTGCTCCCCAGGTTGCCTCGGCTGAGGAGGGGCTGCAGCTGGGCCAGGTCCTCCAGCCCTCCCTTCATCCAAGGCAGCCCTCTCCCCTGCCCCTCCCTCAGGCCTGGAAGTGAGAAGTGCATGGCTGTTGCTAATCCTGCATCAGGCATTGGGGGTCTCCACGCTGCCCTCTCCTTGTAAAGAATCCCTTTATTCAGCTCCTCGCCAATCCCTAATGCTGACTGTGCCATGTCTTGCCAGAAGCCTGATTGAAATAGCCAGAACAGTTTACCCCATGACACAAAATGACACTTGAGCTCACATCCACTCTTTTAATGGTGACCATAAAGCCCCTTAAGAGCAGAATCACGTCTTAATCATTCCCCTGTGCCCAGAACCTAGCACAGTACCCAGGCTAACACAGGCACATAGCTAAATACTTGCTTGGCTGGGTGCGGTGACTCACACCTATAATCCTACCACTTTGAGAGCCTGGGGCGGGGAGATCACTTGAAGTCAGGCATTGGAGACCAGCCTGGCCAACACAGTGAAACACCGTTTCTACTAAAACTACAAAAATTAGCCAAGCATGGTGGTGTGCACCTGTAGTCCTAGCTACTTGGGAGGCTGAGGCAGGCAGGAAAATCACTTGAACCCAGGAGGCAGAGGCTACAATGAGCCGAAATCATGCCGATGCACTCCAAAATAAAAACTTGCTCAATTTCAAACATAAGAATCTTCATATTGGGGCCTCAGGCCACTATCTGTCAGTCATTGTGAAAACCCTGCTAAAGCTTTTTTGAAGATTAGCCTTTTTGAATGTTTAAATTCGTAAACAGTAACATCATGGGTTGATACAACTAGCTATAAACTGGGAAACTACTTGCACTCCTAGCTTACGCCAGCAGTGGTAACAGTATGGCAGTGAAATGGAAAGGGGAAAAATGAAGATGGCACTGATGGCTGGAAAGCGAAGCTACCCATTAACTGTGGTGAAACGTGAGACACACAACACACACAGAGACACAGACACAAGCGGCTATGTGCGACGCTCCTCTTCAGCTGAAATTCAGCCCTCTCCCACTTAGCTAGCATATCAGAACGTTACAGTAACATTACTGTCATGAGAGCCTCGAAGCCACTATATTTACACATGTGTAATTTACACACGGGTGCAGTAGCTCATGCCTGTTATCCTAGCACTAAGGAAGGGAGAGGCAGGAGGACTGCCTGAGCCCAGGAGATCAAGACCAGCCAAGGCAACAGAGTGAGGCACCATTCTTTCTGCACAGGAAAAAAAAAAAAAGACACACACACACACACACACTCTAATCCCAAGCTTCCATATCTACAGCTCATCAGGGCCACAGCAACATGCCCCAGCACAGTGGTTGGCCCATTTGTCCGTCCGTTCATTCATACAAGAAATACTTGGGAAGCACCTCTGTGTGCCAGGCTCAGGGGAGACACCATCACAGGGAGTCTGGCTCAGAGTCTCAGTCAAGCCCATCCTCCCACATAAGGCACGGAGCATTGCGCACTGCCCAACTCCAGAGGGTGCCATTCACTTTGTACTGCAGCAATGCATACCCGCACAGACTGCATCTGCTCTTCCAATAAAAGGCTCAAAAGAGAAAAAGGGGAAAAATGAAAACAGATGTGATTTTAACGATTTAAGTAAGACAAGTTACTGGTGCTGATCTGAAAACTTTGCTCTTGTCAGCATCTTCCACATTTCAACAAAATTTGCTGATATTTGTTAAGCATGGCTAGCATGTGCCACCTTCTCTTAGTTCCACTCTCTCCATTGTATCCTCTGTGACAGACAAATTTGTCCTCATTTTACTCAAGAGACAGGAAATATAATCTTAGGAAGGTTAAATGAGCTGTCAAAGTTACAACTGCTAGCAACACCCTCCAGAACTGGGATCTTACACTGTGCAGTGGCTCACGCCTGTAGCCCCAGTTACTTGGGAGGCTGAAGCAGGAAGATCACTTGAGCCTAGGAGTTTGAGGCCAGTCTAGGCAACATAGTGAGACCCTATCTCTAAAAATAAATTATGCTGGGTATGGTGGCTCATGCCTATAATCCCAGCACTCTGGGAGGCCCAGGCAGGTGGATTGTTTCAGCCCAGGAGTTGGTTGGAGAACAGCCTGGGCAACAGAGTGAGACCCCATCTCTACAAAAAATAAAAAATGAGCCAGGCGTGGCAGCACGCACCTGTGGTCCCAACTACTGGGGAGGCTGAGGAAGGAGGATTGCTTAAGCCAGGCAGGGCAAGACTGCAATGAGCCATAACCGCACCACTGCACTCCAGCAGAGGGTCAAATGGAAACTTACTAATTTACTATTTCTCTATTTTCAAGTTATAACAACAATCATCTAAGGTTCATTCCTATTTATGTCTTTTTAAAAAACCCTTTTATTAAAGATACTTTCAAAAAAGTAAAGGTATGGCCGGGCGCGGTGGCTCAAGCCTGTAATCCCAGCACTTTGGGGGGCCGAGACGGGCGGATCACGAGGTCAGGAGATCGAGACCATCCTGGCTAACACGGTGAAACCCCGTCTCTACTAAAAAATACAAATAGCTGGGCGAGGTGGCGGGCGCCTGTAGTCCCAGCTACTCGGGAGACTGAGGCAGGAGAATGGCGTAAACCCGGGAGGCGGAGCTTGCAGTGAGCTGAGATCCGGCCACTGCACTCCAGCCTGGGCGACAGAGCCAGACTCCGTCTCAAAAAAAAAAAAAAAAAAAAAAAGTAAAGGTAGAGAGATGAGTATGATGAAACAATGTATAACCATCTCCTAGGTTCAACAATTAGCAACATTTGCCAATCTTACTTCATCTATACTCCTGCTTTTTTGAAAGTAGTTTAAAGCAGACTTCAAGCAACATCATCCTTCACACTTAAAAATTTTATATTTCTAACAGGTAAGAACTTTTTAACCCTAGCTACAATGCCATAATCACATTTAGCAAAATTAACAATAATCTTTTAATATCCTCTGCATGTGTTGGCTCAATTTCTTCTATAAAAGGCTTTTTGCCTCATCTATTTGACTATGTGAAATACAGTTTATTACAGGAAAAGCAGCATAAATGCTTTTTTTTTTTTTCCTTTTAAACTAACTTTTGGAAGACTGACTTCATACCTGAGCAACCTCCAAAAATGACCAATAAGCTTTTTGGGAGTATCATTACGAAGTAACGAATTTTTTGTCTCCGATAAAAGGCTGTTCTGGGACACCACTGCTGTCCTGCTCTCCAGTAAAATATGTCTAAGACCCATCCGGTACATTTGCTGCCCCCAAGCTGAGCTGGCCCCTCTCAAAGGAATACTAGTTCCTTTTGGTGTGAAATTTGATTTTGATCTTTTCCTCTCCAGATAAAATTAAATTCAAAGTTATCTATAACACAAAGAAAAGGAGTAAAACAAATCTTAGCTTTTGTACTATTCTACTGCTAGAAATATTCTCAAATTGCATTAAGACCTTAAATGCGGCCGGGCGCGGTGGCTCAAGCCTGTAATCCCAGCACTTTGGGAGGCCGAGACGGGTGGATCACGAGGTCAGGAGATCGAGACCATCCTGGCTAACACGGTGAAACCCCGTCTCTACTAAAAATACAAAAACTAGCCGGGCGAGGTGGCAGGCGCCTGTAGTCCCAGCTACTCGGGAGGCTGAGGCAGGAGAATGGCGTAAACCCGGGAGGCGGAGCTTGCAGTGAGCTGAGATCTGGCCACTGTACTCCAGTCCGGGCGACAGAGCGAGACTCCGCCTCAAAAAAAAAAAAAAAAAAAAAAAAAAAAAAAGACCTTAAATGCAGCAGGCTTATGGGTTAGGTTTGAAAAAGAAAGGCTGCCATATATTCAGCTAGGTTAACTGCATCTCTTTTCATTTCACTATATTTGATTTATCGTACCAACTAATTTCAAGGTAAATTTCACCAAAGTAACATGCAATTTGAGTTTGGGCTTTACATTAAAGACTAGGTTACTTAAAAGCCCAAATTCACCTTCATTCAGTAGAAAGATATTCCCAATGACAAACTAATTTCACCAGTCTCCACCTGAACTCCGGCCTTCGGGTGAACCCTGTAATCCAAGCCTACGGTGTCCCACAGATGTGCTGTAAACACATTAATGTGGCTTAATTCAATTCAAATCTTCAGTTTTACTGAAAAAAACAGTTGCAGAGTTGGACTATTTAACATGTTGACAAAATTTAAAGATCTGAAAATACAGAAATAAAGTTAAAGAATCGGAGAACATTATGAAACAGTCCTAAAATATGACAATCCTGGGGGCTGTGTGAAACCATCTCCAAGGCTACAGCCCACTCAGGAAGGAAACTTACCAGCTGCTTATCGAATGTTCCACCAAACAACGCACTCAACACACAGAACCTCTAACTTCCAACTATTAGATTGATAAAGATAGCTATTTTTATCAGAGACATCAAAATCCTTCTTGAAAGAAAACTTGCTTCCCTCAAAAACGAGCAGACAGTGGCATCTAGACTCAAACGATCCCCTCCATATGTAGCCAACGTGAGTCTACAAATTGGTATGTCTAAGTGCAGCTAACCACAGAAACACAAAAAGCTAGGCTCAAAAATAAATGGACTATTCCTAGGGAAGATGGAAAGTGACACACTTGACAGTTTCTAGGGCTGGCAGGCACAACTTACCAGGGATGGGTTTGGTTTTTCCTAGAAGACATTTTTTTTTTTCTTTTTGAGACAGAGTCTCACTCCTGTCACTAGGCTGGAGTGCAGTGGCACGATCTCAGCTCACCACAACCTCTGCCTCCCAGGTTCAACCAGCCTCAGCCTCCGGAGTAACTGGAACTACAGGCGTGCGCCACAATACCCAGCTGATTTTTGTATTTTTAGTAGAGATGGGGTTTCACCATGTTGGCCAGGATAGTCTCAATCTCTTGACCTCGTGATCCGCCCGCCTTGGCCTCCCCAAAGTGCTGGGATTACAGACGTGAGCCACAGCGCCCGGCCAGAAGACTTATTTTCTAAGACCCAGAGGAAAAACAAGCTCTCCCTTCTTCTTGGACTTATTATGTGGATAATGGTGTCAGTAATAAATAAATATAGTAACAGGTGTGAATGGTTCTGGTAACTGGCACATGTTATAAAATGTCCTAACTGGCTTTAGAATAACTGGAGACCTTGGATGGAGGAGGGCAGGAGTGAGGATCAGAAGACAAGATGGGACACCCACACGGATCACAAAGTTAACTGCCTTTGTCCCTTGGCCCTATCCTAGACCTTCTGAACTAGAATCTCAGCAGTAATGGCCAGGAAATGCACAGCGGGGCCCTCCACTCCACGTCATCAGAACCAGTTAGGGCCTGTAACTGAGCAGTTTGGTTAAAGCACACACTAAACATTTTAAAGATCTATTGTCAATGTTTTATTTAAGGTAAAGGTCTTTTCTTAAGAGAATGGGTCCACTAGTTCAAGTTCCAAAAGTTCTTTTTCAAATAGACCAGGTCTTTTCATGTGGGGTGAGAACTGGACACTGGATAAGCAATCAGAGGGCAGAATCCTTTGGGAATTCTTCCACTTTCCCCCTATCTAGCCCACAACTAATGCACCACCAAGTTTTCTTTCAAGAGAATCAATTCATATCAATGCTTTCCAAAGCACTCAGTTGACAGTTTTTGTAGAAATAACTTTCTCCTTGCACTCATGGTTCATCAGTTGCCCGAGGATTTAATGAAATCACAGAATTACTATAAGAAAACCAGAATGAACACATCTGGGAGTGAACACATTTGACCCTGTGTAAGTATGAGATTCCAGTGTCGGAGCAGAAACATCCAGACACCTAGTCATGACCACATGACCATGAGGGGTGTCAGTTAATAGCTTCTACTCCCCTCCCATTCCAAAAAAAAGCAGCTTATGGAAGACAGAATTCCTAAATTCTGATTTTCTTATTAATAGTTTCTGGCCAGGACCAACGACCAAAGCATTCATTTGTTTAGGAAGAGCTTAGGGTTGGTTTGTTTGGTTTGTTTTTTTCCCCCTCATCTCTTATATCCTTTTTACCACGATTTCTGGAAATTCATGTCTAAGAATTCTTCGGACTAGTCTTTACACAGGTGCAAATAAGAAAGTGCCTATCCAGGTGGACCCTGGATTTACGTTTATTAAGACTGTATCTTTTGACAATTTTGTTTTTACATTTAAAATACATCATGACATGAACTTTCCAACACCTGACCTGGAATTTGGTTCAACAGATAAAATTTAACTCTCACATGACTCCAATTACTCATCTTCTATTCTGTTTAAATGAGAAAATGCTATTCTAATAATGAAATTTTGTTTTCAGTCTGTGGGTAGGGAAAGGGATTAGTCAAAAGAGAATCTGTTGAGATTACTCCACTGAAATTTCATAATGAAAAACCTATATAATCATATCTCATATAAGGGATCAGATATTTTACCTAAAAACTGCCTAGACACTTAAGACAAAAAAAAAGTTTAAATGTTGATTACTTTAACAGATTTGTTTTAAACACATTTCAAAGATGTTAACTGCATTATAATTTATGACAGCAAAAAAGTGCCTAAATATCCAATAAAGGAATGGTTATATAAATGATATAATCCACATGAAATATCATGTAGTTGTTAAAAATCATGTCATGTAAGAATACTCTCATTTAAAAAATAAGAAAATACCCAGAGTATAACTTTAGGTTAAAGTCAAACAAAAACCTCTACAAAAACTCTTAAAAATCATCCCAAAAGGAAACAACAAAGGAAAAAAACTTAAATGCTTTAACTGTTTATCTCTGGGTAGTGATATGATGTGATTACACTTCTCTATGGACTTCTGTATTTTCCAAATTTTCTATAATAAACATGTAAAAAATATTATTTTTAAAAGTTTGATTAGTTGGGATCAGAAATAAAACATACTATTATACTTCCCTGCCTTATTAAACAGAGTACATGAACTAAGGTAGCTTTCCTTGAGGATCTAGAATTGTCAGGATGAATATCAAGTCACTGTGGTGCTGGCTCTGAGAGAGCAATGCCCTCGGGCTATGGAGGCAGCCGGGTATGCTTCTCCCCTAAATAAGCACCTGCCAAAGTGTGCCCCCAAGGACCCAGTCCTGTGAGCTTTTCTAAGAGCTCTGCAATCGAGTGTGAATGAGAAATACTGTGTAAGCTGCCCCTCTGGAACTTCACCACACACTCTAGCAGAAGAAACAAAATAAAACCCCTCTTGGCCGGTGTGTTGGCTCACGCCTACAATCCCAACACTTGAGAGGCGAAGGTAGAAGGACTGCTTGAGCTCAGGAGTTTGAGACCAGCCTAGGCAACGATAGTAAGACCTCATCTACACCAAAAATCAAAAAAGTTAGCCAGGCATACTGGCAAGCGCCTGTAATCCCAGTTACTCAGGAGACTCATTTGATGGAGGCTGTAGTGAACTATGGTCATGCCACCACACTCTAGCCTGGGCAACAGAGTGAGACCCTGTCTCAAAAAAAACAAAACACAAACCCCTCTTTAATTCCCAAATTTATTTACCATGGAACTCTTTTTAATGTAATTATAATACAATTAACATCCACAAAATTAGAGATCTAAGGGAAACACTGCCCTAGTCAAACAGCCACACAATGTATTCACAGCAACAGCTTCCACTTACTGGGTTCTTTTTCTTGCCAGGCATGGTGTAAAGCAGTTTATACACATTATCTGATTTAATCCCCAGAATAACTCAATAAGGATGGTACTACTAACTCCCATTTTAAAGAGGAGTAAATTGACATTTAGGAAGGTTAAATACTTGCCCCAAAGTTTCCTAGCAACCCAAATCCTGTCTTAACCGCGATGCCTCAACAGTTAACTTTCCAATTTTTGTGCAGCTTTTATGACTTTTGCCTCCTCTTTCTGTCACTTATTTCTTGATGATGTTACTGGCTCTTCTAGTTTTTCCCTAGTCTTAACATTTGCCACTGGTAGATAAACCATATGACTAAGTGAATTATTTGAACTGTGAGCAAAGCAAGACTCAGCAGGCTCTGCTACGAGTCCAGTATGTGTCCTTGAAGTCAGTTATCTCAGCTGCCCAAAGATCATTTTTCTCAACCATCTTTCAGCCTCCTAACTCATATCCCAGCTTTCTAATCTCATCCCCTCAAATCCATCCTTCCCCTGTCTGCCAGATTCATCTACATAAATAGTGAGTGTGACCAACCGCAGCACTCCCTGGCTTAAATCCTCCAACGGCTCCCTGCCTAGAGGATCAAGCCCAAGCTCCTTAACAGGGCTTATGAGGCCATCTGGTCCCTGGCTGCCTCTTGGGCCTCAGCCCCCACTACGCCCTGCCCTGGTCCCTCCAGCAATGCTTGTAATATTCCTGTGCACACACACACACTCTCCCTCTGTCCCAGCTTCTTCCCTAAGTGCCTTTGTTCCTCCCATATGCCTGGGAGCCCTTCTCCCTCATTACCTGGCTAACTCTTAACTCATTCTCTGAATCACAACTTATGAGTCATTCATCTTCTCCAGGAAACACTCCCTGCTGACCCCCCCCTTCCAAAGGCTTACTGGATCTCCCCCCACCAGCATGTTGGCCTCACTACTGGGTTTCACGGGTACCCTGTACACCTGCATGATCCTAAATGATGAAAACTATGTGGTTTACTGGTTTCACATCCCCCAAGTGGCACATCACTGGTGCTCCGCAAAGGCTGGGTACATGAATAAACTTCCTGACCTCAGTCATGGTCACATTAATGAAAACTGCTGTTTGATGGCAAACATTTTAGCCCACTTTTTTTTTTTTTTTTTTTAAGAGACAGGATCTCACTATGTCATCCAGGCTGGTCTCCAACTCGTGGGGCTCAAGAGATCTTCCCACCTCAGCCTTCGGAGAAGCTGGATATACAGGTGTGAGCCACCACACCCAGCGCTGATGACAAACATTAATTAGCACTATGTTCCTCTACTATCCTAGACACTGGGCTGCAGATATAAATATAACCTCGAGGTGCCATTAGTTAACCTTGGATATAATAAAAGGTTTGATTTAAAAGAAGCATTAGCTATAACGCTGTTTGAAATATAACAAATTATTCAAATATCCACTTTTCACATAAACTCTTTGACAAAGTAATGAACAATGTTTCTCACAATTCATGACAAATACTTTGAAAAGCTTTCCCTTGACACACTGTAATGTATTCTAGAGACAACAAAGCTAAGCTAAGTCACCTCTCTACTTTCATTCTTCGCTTGGAAGAAATTCTACAAAGACCCTTCCTCTGCTTTTGTATCACTGGGTAAGACATCATTTCCAATGATGAAATTTGAAAACTCACATAGCTGGGGAAGGAAATAAACCAACGAGAACTCTTGTCTGGGCATGTTCTGAGCGCCAGTGATTACCTACGAGTGGCTTACACGCGGTCTCTAGATCACCTCCCACTGCATACTTGGCATGAATAGCAACATTCTGCTACAAATACTGTAATCGAAGCCAAACAGGCAACAAGGCTGGCCTTCCTCAGCTCAAGAGCACAACCACTCTGCATACAACCGACCGGTGAGGGTCAAACAAGTGCAATCTACTTCTGGGTTCCTCTTCAGGCCAGTCTCTAACAGGATGTTAGGTCATCCAACTTGTTTCTCTCGTTTCTCCAATCCCTTCCATGGCACCTCTTTCCTTCTCCCAGCCCACTAATAGCTCCTAGTGGCCTTTCAAACTTTTATATTCTTCTTGATTTCCACAAGCACTTGGAGGAGAGTGGCTCGAATTTCTATCACCAAGCAGAGCATTCTCCCTGAGCTCCAGAACCACACTCCAACTGCCTGCGGGACAGAGCCCTGCCCATCCCTCATGCTCAGCCTAACCCGGCCTCAATGACTCCATCCTTCCTGCACCCCTACTGCCCCTCCCCTCCCCGCTCACCAGAGCCCCATCTCCTACTCACTTCCACTTGAAGCCCGGTTATTACCACTCACTCAGCAGCACTAACCGGGCACATCCTGGGTGCCAGGCACTGTGCTGAGTGCCAAGGACAAAAAGACAAACATGACAAAATGCAGCACCCAAGCCAGTGGGAGACACAGGGAAGTGACTTATAAAATGTGTGTCAAATGCCACAGGAGAGGTATACAAAGAAGCTAAGGGACCATGTGCTTGTGATTGAGGTGGGAAAAGCACTTCGGAAGGTCAGCAAGAGAAGGGACATGAGAAAGGGAGTCTGGCCAGCTGGTCCGAATACCTCTCCCAGAGCCCTAGCTCAAATCCTAATTTCTTCCTAACCTCCATTTCCGAAGCCAACCTGGTCCTGCCACGTCAAGCCAACTCACGCTCTGCTGCCAGATTAACCTTCCTAAAGATCAGTTTCAGGCCGGGAGTGGTGGCTCTCGCCTGTAATCCCAGCACTTTGGGAGGCCAAGATGGGCGGATCACCTGAGGTCAGGAGTTCTAGACCAGCCTGATAAACGTGGAGAAACCCCGTCTCTATTAAAAATACAAAATGAGCCAGGCGTAGTGGCGCGTGCCTGTAATCCCAGCTACTCGGGAGGCTGAGGCAGGAGAATTGCTTGAACCCGGGAGGCAGAGGTTGCGGTGAGCCGAGATTGCGCCATTGCGCTCCAGCCCGGACAACAAGAGTGAAACTCCGTCTCACAGACACACACAAAAAAAGCAGTTTCACCCGACTGCTTCTCTGCTCCAAAATGGTCACGAAGCTCCCCGTTTCCTCCTAAATTAACCACCACGGGGCGCACACCCTGACACTCTCCCTCACCAGCCCTATTTCTTGTCATTTCTCTACACACAAGTACGTGCCATCTGGCCAAAGTAGACGAGAACTCGCTCGCCGGACAACCCGTCCCTGCTTTCCTGCCTCTGTGCCTGTGTCACTTCCTCCCAAGCCCCCATTTTTGTCCATCAAAGACCTACTTAGAGAAATAACTAATTCACGACAGTGGGCATGGGGAAGAGCACACTGAGGGCAGAGCACGAGGCGGGAGGTTCCACTGGTTGGCAGTGTTTACTTCCTCAGCTGGGTGGCAGGTACACAATGTTCCTTATTCTCTGTGTCCTCTGGTAGATATTAACCTATTTAATAATTTATTTTCTTAATGCTTACCTACCTATCAAAGTCTGTCTCTTGTTTTGTGGGGATGTAAGTTAAAAAACAACAAAAAAAGAAAACAAAGTCTGCCTCTTGCATCAGAAACATAACGCAGCCAGAGAGCTTTTACATCTGAACTTCAATGTCATTTAGAATTCACATCTGGCTTTTTTTTTTTTTTTTTACAGTCTCACTCTGTCACCCAGGCTAAAGTGCAGTGGCATGATCATGGCTCACCACAGCCTCAACCTCCCAGGCTCAGGCAATTCTCCCACCTCAGCCTCTGGAATATCTGGGACTACAGGTGTGTGCCACGATGCCTGGCTAATTTTTTTATTTTTTGGAGAGATGGAGTTTTGCCATATTGCCCAGATTGGTCTCAAACTACTGGGCTTAAGTAATCTTCCCACCTCGGCCTTCCAAAGTGCTAAGATTACATCCACTGCACCCAGCCTGGCCTTTTTCTTATTCTCTTTTTTAAAAAAAAAACTGTGGTAAAATATGCATAAAATTTTCCATCGTAACCATTTTTTTTTTTTTTTTTTGAGACGGAGTCTCGCTCTTTCGCCCGGGCTGGAGTGCAGTGGCCGGATCTCAGCTCACTGCAAGCTCCGCCTCCCGGGTTTACGCCATTCTCCTGCCTCAGCCTCCCGAGTAGCTGGGACTACAGGCGCCCGCCACCTCGCCCGGCTAGTTTTTTGTATTTTTAGTAGAGACGGGGTTTCACCGTGTTAGCCAGGATGGTCTCGATCTCCTGACCTCGTGATCCGCCCGTCTCGGCCTCCCAAAGTGCTGGGATTACAGGCTTGAGCCACCGCGCCCGGCCTCCATCGTAACCATTTTTAAGAGAACAATTGACAGTTCAGCGGCACTGAGTACATTCACATTATTATGCCAACATCACCACCATCCTCCTCTAGAGCACTTCATCTAACTGAAACTCCCTATTCCCTCTTGTATTGTAGACATCTCTGTATTTAGTTTATTCCCAAATTATAACCTAGGGACTATGTCCCACTTGTGTATCTATCCTTTACAATGTCCTGCACATGGAAGTGTGCAATAGCTGTGGAACTGAAATGGAATCTTCCATTTGGGCATCAAGGAGACCATGCCTTTTAGCTAACAATAACTATCTACCAAGTGTTCACTCTGTGCTAAGTACGGTATTAGGCAGCTTACATACTGATTTCATTTAATCTACCCAACAATGCTATGAAAAAGTTATTGTTATTTTCTCCTTAATTTCCAGTGAGGTAACTACAATTAAAAAGACTAAATACTCGTCAAAAGGTCACACTGCTGGTATCAAAAGCCAGTTCTGACTCCGACCACTGTGGGATGCCACCCCCACTGCACTTTTAGCAAATGCACAAGAGCAACTAAATAAATTGATCAAATTTCATCTAAGCTAGTCTACATATTCTGAAAATTGCATCTTAAAAAAAAGGGAGCTGGCCTCTACTGAATGCTTCTTCTGTACCACTTCTGTTGTGACATTTAGCCTTACAAGTACCCTGAAAGGCAGGCATATTATCCTTCCTTTACAGTTGAGGAAACTGAAGCAAGGGTTTAAGTCACTTAAAGAAGGTCACACAACTCAGCTCCGTGCTTTCCATGAAATCTTGATGCTTCACTTACCGATAAACTGGCATACAACTGAACTTCAGTACTATTCCTAGGCACAGTAATTTTTTACTCACGTAAAAGGTCCATGGAAAAGATTTAAACGTAAAAGTTGAAGCCTTTATACGTACATAATGATTATACAACATGGATAAAAAACTCCAGTAGTATTATACTCGGAGTGCAAATCTTAGCTTCTAAAATACAGTCTCACCAGGATTCAGAGTGTTCAGGAGCCGGTCCCTGGATTTAAAGCAAGGTCAATACGTTTCAATGAGCCATTATGATTCATGCAGTAGCTTTCAGCCCCACACACAAATCACACCGGAACACGCCTTAGGGAAACAGCTTCTTCCAGACCAGAGCTCTTTACTTTCTACAAAACAATCTGTCTTTCAGACCCTCAGCATTTTTTCACACGGGCATGGGCATTTTCAAGCCATGGGAACAAAGATCCCCAATTTGAATCGTTAGTGGAATCTTTAGTCAGCAGCAACCAATCAGCACTTCCTCAGAAAGCACAGTGAAGAAGTGATTCAAGAGGTCCGGTTTAGTTGCCTAATCCCGTAAGCGACAGTTCCTTTTAAGGGAGTGCCCTGCAAGTCCAATGGGGTTAATGTGGGCAGATGAAGGCGCATTCCACTGCCATGTAAAAATAACTTTAAATAAAAATAAAATACATGCATATGAAACATCAGCCTGCAGCACAGGCAAGAGCATAAGATCATGCAGGATATACTACATTTAGGGAATTGCATAATGAACAGGAGGAACAGGAAGAGAGAAACTGACACACAAGCCCAGAAAATGAGGACTGTAGCTCCGAAATCATATTCACTACTTAAACTGCACTGAAACTCACAGGCCACAATTACAACAATGTAAGTGAAGCCTAATGAACAGCTGCACTTAAACCTAACAGCCAATGCCTTCAAAACCTAGCCACATTTTCCAGCCGCCACAAAACATCCCCTCAGGCTTAAAGAAGCCTTACTCTACAATTTAAAACACTTCCTTCCGCCAATTAGAAAAAAAAAAGAAAGAAATCCTTCGGTTCAGGTTAAGAGATTCTACTCTGTGAAAGGTCTGTTTTATTTACCATTTCATCCTATACCTACTCAAATACATACTCATTTTGACCACAGAAAGGTGAATGTTTGGATGGGCATGGTGGCTCATGCCTGTAATCCCAGCACTTTGGGAAACCAAGGCAGCAGGATGGTTTAGGGCCAGGAATTCAAGAGGCAACATAACAAGACCCCATCTCTACAAAAAAACAAAAATAAAAAATTAGCTGGTGGCAGTGGGGTGCAGTGGCTCATGTCTGTAATTCTAGCACTATGGGAGGACGAGGTGGGCGGATAACCTGAGGTCAGGAGTTCAAAACCAGCCTGGCCAACATGCTGAAACCCTGTCTCTACTAAAAATACAAAAACTTAGCAGGGAGTGCTGGCGGGAGCCTGTTATCCCAGCTATTCGGGAGGCTGAGGCAGGAGAATCGCTTGAATCCGGGAGGCAGAGGCTGCAGTGAGCTGAGATCACGCCACTGCACTACAGCCTGGGTGACAGAATGAGACTCTGTCTCCAAAATAAATAAATAAATAAATACACCTGGTGTCAGCGTGCATCAGTAGTTCTAGCTACTTGGGAGGCCAAGGCAGGGGGATCGCTTCAGCCTAACAGTTTCTAGCTACAGTAAGTTATGATCTTGCCACTGTACTCCAGCCTGGGGAACAGAGTAAAACTATCTCTTAAAAAAAGTTAATTTTAAAAAAAGGAAAAGGGGCCAGGCATGGTGGTTCACACGTGTAATCCCAGCACTTTGGGAGGCCTAGGCAGATGGGTCACTTGAGGCCAGAAGTTCAAGACCAGCCTGGCCAACATGGTTGAACCCTGTCTCTACTAAAAATACAAAAATTAGCTGGGTGTGATGGCATACACCTGTGAGCCCAGCTATGCAAGAGGCTGAGGCACGAGAATCACTTGAACCCAGAAGGTGGAGGTTATAGTGAGCCAAGATTGCACTACGGCCCTCCAGCTGAGCAAAAGAGCAAGCTCCTTTCACAAAAAAACAAGGAAAAGGTAAATGTTGTTTAGGCTAATTGCAAATCATAATTTACTCAACATTCTTGAAATGGGATCCTAGTAACTTTCAGGATGATCTGGTATTAATGAATGTCAGTCATCTTTCAGAAAGAGAGAACTATTAATACAAGTGATTAATTATTGCAATTACTTTTTATTGAGCCCTACTGATGGGCTGTGTTAAGTATTAACAGGCACTATCTCACCTGATCCTCACACTAACTCTATAAAATAGGTATTACCGTCATCCTTTTCCAACAGATACTCAGGCAGGTGAAGTGACTTGCCTGCAATCACACAGCTGGGAAGCGGCCAAGTCCAGTCTGGAGTGTGTGATTCCAAAGCCAGAATGTTCTTTAACACGCCATCGCAAATGTTCCATTTGGTCAACAGTGGACAGTTCATAAAATATTTTCTTCTATTGTGTCTCACAATCACCCCTAACATAAGCCAATGCATAGCATTACCAGGTGAGTGAAGCTACCATGAACAAAAATTTTGGTTGTTCACATTACACCCATTCCCTGAGAAAGGCACCACACATGACCAGGACAACAGGATTGACAGTGATCCTCCCTAGGTGAGCTAAGATATTTTGGTTTTCAAGTTGCTTCCGTGTTTTAAAAGCACTACACCCAGAAAAGCAAACTACTGCTGAGTAATTTAACGTGAATTATGCAGGCTTATCAAGTGGAGTCACTCAGGCCTCAATACTTCTCTTGGGTATTCGGGTATGAAGGTCACTTTTACTCAAAAAAAAAAAAAAAAAAAAAAAATCCTGCCAGATGAATTTACCTTTCTCTTTAAAAAATGATCTCCAGGTTCTGAGGTAGAGAAAACAGGTGAGGTTGTCCCTAACAGCCTCCAAGTGAACAGAATGAACTTGATTCTTTCCACAATCTTCCCTCCACTAAATGCAATTTATTTCTATTAACGTTCCACCAACAAAGCTACAGTACTCGGCTGGGCGCGGTGGCTCAAGCCTGTAATCCCAGCACTTTGGGAGGCTGAGACGGGCGGATCACGAGGTCAGAAGATCGAGACCATCCTGGCGAACACGGTGAAACCCCCATCTCTACAAAAAAATACAAAAAACTAGCCGGGCGAGGTGGCGGGCGTCTGTAGTCCCAGCTACTCGGGAGGCTGAGGCAGGAGAATGGCGTGAACCCGGGAGGCGGAGCTTGCAGTGAGCTGAGATCCGGCCACTGCACTCCAGCCCGGGCGACAGAGCGAGACTCCGTCTCAAAAAAAAAAAAAAAAAAAAAAAGCTACAGTACTCAGTTCTTACTGCAACGGAATGGTCACATATACCAAAATAACTTGTAGGCAGTGTTACACATTAGAAAAATATACCTATCATCGCTTCTCGGCCTTTTGGCTAAGATCAAGTGTAGAAAAATATACCTATCATTTTATTATTAAACCAGAAAAACCCTGCTGACAATCAACAAAAGGTCTCCCAGCAACTGAAAAGCAGAGAAACTAAGCAAAGATTTTTTTCTTTGGAGACATGAAACTCATTCAGCTAAGAAAGATGGATTTTGTCACTTATTATTCTCCAAAATGGAAGGTGCCACATGGAGACCATAAACGCGGTAAATTGCATCTTGGAGCAACGTTATTATGTGCCAAGTTACAAAGCCCATGAATACAAGGGGTGTATTAATGGAAAGACTGATACCATCTTACTACAGTGGCCTCTCTGTAGCTCCGGACAATGATCTGTTGAGGGTTTTCCAGGGATTTTGAATGTGCAACCTCCATACAAGCTCTCTTTTAAGGGGGCTGGCTTGGTGAACAATCCCTCTTCGGAAAGAAAGCCAAAAGCCCCCACACCGGCTCCTGGGTGAGAGGCTCAGCACGGTAGGTGTGGGAAGGCTCAGACTTCAGAGACAAAAAGGAGTGGTAGGTAGGCCAGGAAGAGCTGGGATTAGCCTGGGCCCACCTGCCTGGAGGAGAACCAGACCCATAAGATCAGACTTTCCGAGAATGAGTCCAAATTGGTTGAGAGAAAGGGAGCACACACTGCAAATCTGCAAGGATGAAGTCAGCTACCCCAGAGCAAGCCACACCTCAAGGTATGAAGGAAGATAACCAGAAACAGGAGCTGGCACATGCCTTCCAGGGGCTGGGCAGGGTTTGACTCTCAGAGGTGAGGGTTGGCAGCCAGCCCCAAACCCCCATTTTATCTTCTTCCTGAAACAGCTCCAGGAACCTTTCTTAGTCTCAGACACAGTGGGACACAGTGGTACAAAGCCAGCCACAAAAAATTTCCCACCTTCCCTTCCTCGGTGGAGGGGGCAACCCTTAAAGAAAAATGTATCCTGTCGCCACCCTTAGGCCCATCCACGAACCCCCATAAGTCTGCTGGGGCCACTTCAAAAGAAGTCGGACTCCAGGGGCACTCTTGGGACCCCTTAGATACATGGAACCTTCAAACCTTACCCTGGCTATGGTATGACCATGGACTCCTGCCTCCAAACCCTGGGGACCCTCGCCCAACCCTTAAAGCCCCTCAGAACCACCTCCCAGACTCAGCTACAGACCCTCGGCCACCCGAACCCATCTTGGAACCCTCAATCCTCTCCTAAGAGTCCTATTTGGCTAGTCAGTCCCCCAAAACCTACTCTGATCCCCTATAGCTGCCTCAGTCCCCCTAGATGCCCCCAACCTTTTCTCTCAAAGGAAACCCCCCAACCTCTACCAGATCTAGCTATTGGTTCCCCTCAGTCACCCCCAATCCTCGCCTCCGACTCAGCCCCTATTACTCTCCCCTCCTCCTGCCAAACCAATCTCAGATCCCAATTCCGTCCTCTCCCGCCTAGACCCAACAATAGCACTCTAGTCCCCAAATTCCCATTCCAGGCTCCCTAATCTCCATTTCAGACCCAGCCTTAAGTCCTCAGCCCCGCAAAATCTTGTCTCAGGACTCCCAATCGGCTCCCCAAGCCCCTTCTCAGGACCCTTTTTCCCGCCTCCGCCCTAGTCTCGGTCCCCTCAGTCCCTCAAACCCCCTCTCAGGCCCCCTATTCCTGCCTAAGCACCAGTCGCGGTTCCCTGGCTCCCGAACCCCTCCCCAAGCGCCCCCATTTCTAACCCAGTCCCTCAACACCACCGGAGGCGCCGCGGTCGCCTCCGCCTCCGGCCACCGCTCGAGGAGCGAACCCCGCTCGAGGCCCCACAGCCACCGCCTTAAGCTCAGCACGGCTCACCTCCTCCATCTTCTGCACCATCTCCGTCAGCTGGCCCTCGTCCTCCAGCAGCTCGTTGAGCTGCACCAGCGACAGCCCGGCGAACCGAGCTTCGCTCCCAGCGCCCGCCATCCCCGCGTCTCGGCGGTCGCCGCCACCCCTCCGGTCACCAGGCTCCGCCGACCGGAAGCGCCGCCCTCAAGGGCCGCCCCCCCCCGCGGGGGGGGCACGTGACGCCAGCCCTGGGTCGTGACGTCATCATTGGGCGGGCGGACGTGACGTAAGTGTCGCGGCTCGCGTGAAGTGGAATGTATCAGGGACAGTAGGAACTTCTAAAGGGAGAGGAAGGGCCCTAGGATTGGGCTGTGACTTGTGAGCGCATTAATGACGTCACTGCGACGCAGGAGAGTGCGCCATGAGGTCATAAGAGCCTTTTTCCTCCAGGAAGAGAGATACTGTGATCCAGGGAAAACATGCAGTGGGAAGGAAGTTGCTGCAGCCTGTGAGCCCAGCCCGATGCAGGGAACCCAAAAGACGGAGACTTCATGGGGAAACAACTTTAAGTGTCACTGGTTCCTTGGAATTGTGGAGCTGCCACGTCATTCATTTAACAAATATGTTTCGAGACCTACTCTGTACTGAGCATTGAGTATACAGTTCTGAATAAAGCAAAATGGACCCCTGCTTAAATGGAACTAACAGAATGAAAGAGGAGGGAAACAAAACAAATAAGGAAAACAATTAGGAGATCACAAATAAGGGAATGTACACTGAAATAAGAGAATAAGAAGACCTTTAGGGTAGTAAGAGATGGCACTTGCAGAGAAGGTGACGTCTAAGGAAATGTGAAGGATGAGAAGGGAGGAACCAGCCACCATTCCTGTAGGAAGCTCAAGGCAGCAAAACCAGCACGTGCAAAGGCCCTGAGACAGGACTAGCTTGGTGCATTCAGGAATGGACAGAAGGCCAGTAAGGCTGGAGCATGTGAGCAAGAACCCATTGAGTGGCCCTTTGCATCACCTCAGAGGAAGGTGCCCAGACATCCAGGTGGGCCAACCTGTGCTCTTTCAGAAACAACACGATTTAGGGTGCAGTAGCTCTCAGTCTCCCAGTTATCAGGAAGCCTCTTAAGATCCAATCTGTCACAGTTCTAACTGGAAGAAACCTAAGGCTGAAGTGAACCATGACAGCCCCTAATTTTACACATAAGAAACTGAAGCCCTGGGAGGGAGAAGTTTTTTGGGCTTTTGCTTTGTTTCTGAAAATCAAGTAATTGGCAGGTCTCCTGGCTCCCAGTCTGGCATCCACCACGCTGGCATCATAACACACTGACCTCGTCGCATAACTCAGCCCTGAACACAGTCGAGGCATTCAGCAAATGCTTATCGGCAGACTTAGGGGCTTTGTGTATGAAGCTGATGCTTCTGCAACTCCAAGGGTAAAACATAAGGTCTAGTGTTCTCCATCCATACGTTAGGCTGGGCTCTGCCGACCTCTTCTCTCCTTCCAGCCCGTTGTACTAAGGGCTCATGTTTGCAGAAAAATGATGAAAGTTAAGGGAACTATTGCTTTTTTTAATTTTTTTATTTTTTGAGACAGAGTCTTGCTCTGTCGTCCAGGCTGGAGTACAGTGGTGTGCTCTCGGCTCACCTCAATCTCTGCCTCCTGGGTTCAAGTGATTCTCCTGCCTCAGCCTTCCGAGTAGCTGGGACTACAGGCTTGTGCCACCACGTCCAGCTAATTTTTGTGTTTTTAGTCGAAATGGGGTTTCACCATGTTAGCCAGGTTGGTCTTGAACTCCTGACCTCAAGTGATCCGCCCACCTCGGCCTCCCAAAGTGCTGGGATTACAGACCTGAGCCACTGGACCTGGCCAAAAGAACTGTTTCATATGATCTGTAAGCTAAAGGTTTTTGTTTGGTTTGGTTTGGTTTGGTTTTTTTGAGACGGAGTCTTGCTCTGTCGCCCAGGCTGAAGGGCAGTGGCGTGATCTCAGCTCACTGCAAGCTCTGCCTCCTAGGTTCACACCGTAATCCTGCCTCAGCCTCCTGAGTAGCTGGGACTACAGGCACCCGCCACCCCACCCGGCTAATTTTTTGTATTTTTAGTAGAGATGGGGTTTCACCATGTTAGCCAAGATAGTCTCAATCTTCTGACCTTGTGATCCGCCCTCCCAAAAGTGCTGGGATTACAGGCATGAGCCACCGCGCCCAGCCAAGCTAAAGGTTTTATTGAGCTCAAAAGGACACTCAGTAGTTTTCTTCCTTCTAACTTGTTATACTTGGTGAAGAAAGATGGCTCTGAGGAGGAAAGGACAGCAGTGGGAAGGAGATGTAGGAAGCTGGTGTTTCTTTTTTCCTTTTCCTCCAGCAGAAGCACAGACCTGTCAAATTGAGAATAGTAGCTCTATTTCCAGGAAATCCTCTCTATGAGGTTTAAGATGTCCAGGAATTTCTCATAGTCCCCGCAGAAGGTAAGAATAAGGTTAAGGGTCAGAGCTCTCCAGAATCTAGAGGGATGATGTGATTTAACCAAGAACATACCCCAGGAACAAAACTGGCTTCAGAATGGCATACCTGTATACAGTGACCTCTAAAGGCACTAAGTTTAAACAAGGCTCACTTGCCTCCCTTGCCCAGTCCTTTTATAACTCTTCTCCATTGGAGTCATACACCACTTCTCTATTGGAGTCATATACCACTTCCTTTGTTAAATAGAGCAAACCACAAAATCATCTTGTTTTCTGCTGCTCTAAAAACTTCTTGTCACTCTTAAAAGGGGTTGAGAGAAGAAAAGAAAATGTCAAAGCTTGCTCACGTCAGTGTTAAACCTGTCAATTTAGTGCATGGGTGGATTTGCATGTCTTTTTCCTCTTTTTGGTTGGCCGATATTTGGGTTTCTTTATGCACCTACATCTGCCTGTAATGCTTGTGGGTTAACTAAGATTTTGCTCTGATGAATCAAGGGCAATGTATGCATGTGCCAGAACTTCACTCTCAATGGGAGCATTGTTGCTGTCTGAGCGATGAATCTCCTGTTGCACAATATTGGGAATTGTTTGGCAAGCATACTTAAAACACACACACACACAACCTTCGCATAGTTGAACCTGAAAATCTTCTAGCCTTGGGATTAGAATTCTTTCTCTCCCATGGGCATTGGTAGATTTATCCAGAAATAATTTCCAGTTTGAGAGGCTGGGAGAAACCATTAATAAGAAGGTGTCCATAGCATAGCACACATAGCTACAAAACTATGCATGCGCGCTAGAGGAATTATTCCCCCAGGTGTCAGGTGGAACGGCCATGCCTCTGTGGGGACTCACAGCCTGATGTCAACGCCACGTCACTGTCATGTACTAATACCTACATGTCCAAAATGACCTACATACTAGTCATCCAGAAAAAAGAAGTATTAGATACAGTCTCTGCTTTGGAGAGCAAGAGAAGATATACAAATATAGAATAGTATTTTGAAAATTATATTTAGGGTTGATGTTATTTTGGTGTGTTACAAAGGTAGGGGGCCAGTCCCGGTGTCTCAGACCTGTAATCCCAGCACTTTGGGAGGCCAAGGTGGGCGGATTGCTTGAGATCAGGAGTTCGAGACCAGCCTGGCCAACATAACGAAACCCCATCTCTACCAAAAATACAAGAATTAGCCGGGTGTGGTGGCGTACGCCTGTAGTCCCAGCTACTTGGGAGGCTGAGGCAGGAGAGTCACTTTGACCTGGAAGACGGAGGTCTATAGAATGGTCACAGGAAGGGAGGGCAAATAAATGACCATTATTATGAGAACTTAAATGTCCAACAGTATGGGAAAGGTTAAGTAAATTGTGGTAAATCTGATCAGTGGTATATTTTCAGCCATTAAAATAAGATACACAAAGACCATGAAGCTATGTGGAAAAACCAACATGAGTTAAGGTACAAAGGCAAAATTTAAATGTGGGCTGGGCATGGTGGCTCACACCTATAATTCCAGCACTTTGGAAGCCTGGGGTGGGAGAGTCCCTTGAGTCCAGGAGTTCAAGGCCATCCTGGGCAATAGAGGGAGACTCTGTCTCTACAAAAAAAAAAAAAAAAAAAAAAAAATAGCCCGGCCTGGTGATGCATGCCTGTGGTCGCAGCTACTTGGGAGGCTGAGATAGGAGGATTGCTTAGGCCCAGGAGATGGAGGTGGCAGTGAGCTGTGGTCACACCACTGCACTCCAGCCTGGGCAAGAGATTAAGACCCTGTCTCTTTCTCTCTCTCTCTCATTCTCTCTCTCTCGCTCTCTGTGTCTGTGCATATATATATATATATATATATATATATATCACATATATAATGTGTATAGAGAATGTGATTATCATGAACAAGCTATATTTCTATAGGACCAAGACTCGAGGGTAACAAAGTGTTTGTTAGTGGAGAAGTTAGTAACTTTTTTCTTTTAAGGTTACAACAATGCTTGTGGATTGAAGTGTTTTTGTTTTTGTTTTTTTTTCTTTTGAGACAGAGTTCACTCTGCCGCCCAGGCTGGAGTGTAGTGGCATGATCTCGGCTCACTGCAAGCTCCACCTCCCAGGATCAAGTGATTCTCGTGCCTCAACCTCCCAAGTAGCTGGAATTACAGGCACACGCTACCATGCCCAGCTAATTTTTATATTTTTAGTAGAGACGGGGTTTCAACATGTTGGCCAGGCTGGTCTCGAACTCCTGACCTCAGGTGATCCACCTGCCTCAGCCTCTCAAAGTGCTGAGATTACAAGAGTGAGCCACCACACCTGGCCAAGTTTTTTTTTTTTTTTTTTTTTAACTAAAAGGAAGAAAAACAATGTAACTAATGTAAATGTAGCTGCTCACAACCTCAAGAAAAAAAAAGATTTTATTAAATATCACTGGCAAAACCAAAATGGTTACCAACAAAAATAATAAAATCCCGCAAACCCAAACTTATGTGCTGCACCAACCCACAATAAATAAAAATGTATTGGGTAATATGCCACGAAACGAAGCAAGGCAGATTTTCACAGCCTGATTTTCACTAAACTCCCTGCTGGAGTGTTACTGAAAATTCACTTTTCTTACTATTTACTTAAAGGAAGATGGGGGTCTTAATCTTGCTCTTTTTTTAATCTCTCAACAAAAATGCTTCTGTTTTGCATCATTATTTCATATCTAAAAAAAGGTGATAAAGCTATTTTTACCTCTTGTGCTGATCAACCCAGCCAGGGAGAACAATTGCAAGACCACTTAACTTTTGCTTCCCTCATGAATGATTTCTCTGGTCATCCCTAGAGAGAACCCCAACTGTTTTCAAGTCCCAGAACCTTGCTTTGCTCACTAAAATAGCCTTCAGAAAGTGGCCCTGCAGCATTTTTTGCCTGATTTGCCTTGACACTGCAGATAAACCACAGAGACAACAGCCTGTTCTCTGCTTATATGCATTGTGAAAAGCCTGACAGTTTCAAGAAGATTAGGTTCATCCACCAAGAAATTAACTCAGCTCTAACATTCACTTTGAACCCTGACAACGTTGAAAACCCTTACATCTAAGTGGTTATAACACTTGAGTTGGTTTACACGTGGGTAAAACTACAGAGACAGGATTTCCAGGCATTGGGTTTGCACATTCTCTAGAGAGAAACTAGAAACTGAAACCCTCTCAAGGTGTTTTATTTTTTTCTTTTCTTTTTTCTTTTTTTTTTTTTTTTAGGAAACCTTTATAGGTTTTTGTTTGCTTGTTTCTTTAGTTACAAAAGTACTTTGCATCTTGAATTTCTTTCTTTTTTTTTTTTTTTTTGAGACGGAGTCTCGCTCTGTCGCCCAGGCTAGAGTGCAGTGGCGCGATCTCCGCTCACTGCAAGCTCCGCCTCCCGGGTTTACGCCATTCTCCTGCCTCAGCCTCCCGAGTAGCTGGGACTAAAGGCGCCCGCCATCTCGCCCGGCTAGTTTTTTGTATTTTTTAGTAGAGACGGGGTTTCACCGTGTAGACCAGGATGGTCTCGATCTCCTGACCTCGTGATCCACCCGTCTCGGCCTCCCAAAGTGCTGGGATTACAGGCTTGAGCCACCGCGCCCGGCCGCATCTTGAATTTCTTAACTGAGTCATGGGCTTATGATATTATTCTCTATTCCTTTTGATAAATTTGAAGTATTTATAATAAAATATACAAATTAACATCCAAATCCTTAAAAATAACATTTGTTTACTGTAAAAACTGTCTAAACAGTGAGAAGTGTGTAAACTGAAAAGTTAACAACAAACCCTACTGAACCCATATCCCAGAGGTAGGTCGCCACAGTGATCAGTTCTGCTTCTGGTTCTAGAAGTTTTTTAAAGATAAACATGTAGGGGCCAGGCACAGTGGCTCACGCCTGTAATCCCAGCACTTTGGGAGGCCGAGGCAGGTGGATCGCCTGAGGTCAGGAGTTTGAGACCAGCCTGGCTAACATGGCGAAACCCCATCTCTACTAAAAATACAAAAAATTAGCTGGGCGTGGTGGCGGGCACCTGTAATCCCAGCTACTCGGGAGGCTGAGGCAGGAGAATCACTTGAACCAGAGAGGCGGAGGTTGCAGTGAACGGAGGTTGCAGTGAGTCGAGACCGCGCCATTGCACTCCAGCCTGGGTGACAAGAGCAAAACTCCACCTCAAAAAAGAAAAACATGTACATAAGTTAACTTTTCATTTAATAGAAGTGGGATCTTACTACTGTACAAATGGCATTTCAGTACTGTAGTTTCGGCTATACCACATTCTTTATTTATTTATTTATTTATTTTTAATTTTTATTTCTTTTTATTTAATGATGCAAAATACAAATGCTGACTTGGTATATATTCACATATCTTTTTCTCTCACATTTACAACTCAACAGATGGTGAATCCAGAGGAACAGCTGAAATCACTATACAGAGCATACTGCATTAGTATTTCAAAAGTTTATTCCAGCCCATTTCTTCTTTTGTACTCTAAAATATCTTTATTGTGTTGTCTGATGAGAGCCGCTCGGGAGCCTGGCAGGGGCCAGCAGCCAGGAGAGGGGACGCAGCAACACGGACGGCACCATCTTGAGTGCTATACCACATTCTTTTTAACTGCTGTATAGTATTCCAGAGTGCATACTGTGGCATGCATGGATGCATTTAGTTATGAGACAGGGTCTCATGTTATAGGCCAGGCTACAGTGTAGTGATGAGATCATAGCTCAGTGCAGCCTCAAACTCCTGGCCTGAAGCAATTCACCCTACTCAGCCTCCTGAGTTGAGACTACAGGTATGTGCCACCACGCCTGACTTACTGGGACACTGAGATTTCTCTTTGTCCGTACAATATGGTGTGAAAAACATTCTTGTGTACATAATATTTGTGTATATCTTAAGACTATATGGAGGATAATTTCCTAGAAATTGAATCACTTTTTTTTTCTTTGTTTGAGACAGGGTCTTTCTCTGTTGCCCAACCTGGAGTGCAGTGGCACAATCTTGGCTCACTGTGACCTCCAGCTCCTGGGCTCAAGTGATCCTCCCACCTCAGCCTCTTGAGTAGCTGGGACCACAGGCACACACCACTATGCCCTGCTATATTTTTTTAATTTCTTTTTGAAAGACAGGGTCTTGCTATGTTGCCCAGGCTGGTCTGGAACTCCTAGACTCAAGTGATCCTCCTGCCTCAGCCTCCCAAAGTGCTGGGATTACAGGCATGAGCCACCATGCCAGGACTTCTTTTTAATTTTAAAAAATTAAAAAGATCCTTGGCTGGGCACGGTGGCTCATGCCTGTAATCCCAACAGTTTGGGAGGCTGAGGTGAGTGGATCTCTTGAGGTCAGGAGTTTCAGACCAGCCTGGGCAACATAGCGAGGCCCTGTCTTTCGAAAAGAAAAAAAAAAATAGCAGTCAAGCCAACATAGTGAAACCCCATCTCTACTAAAAATATAAAAATTAGCTAGGCATGGTGGTGTGCACCTGTGATCCCAGCTACTCGGGAGGCTGAGGCACAAGAATCTTTTGAACCCGGGAGGTGGATCTTGGCTGCAGTGGTGTGATCTCAGCACTTTGGGAGGCCAAGATGGGAGGATCTCTTAAGCCCAGGGTTTAAGACCAGCTTGGGCAACATGGTAAAAACCCTATCTCTACTAAAAATACAAAAATTAGCTGGACGTGGTGGTGCATGCCTGTAATCTCAGCACTTGGGAGACTAGATGGGAGGATCACCTGAGCCCAGGAAGTCGAGGCTCCAATGATCATGCCACTGTACTCCAGCCTGGGCAACAAAATGAGACCCTGTCTCAAAAAAAAAATTACCTGAGTATGGTGGCACATGCTTATAGTCTCGCTGCTTAGGAGGCTGAGTCAGGAGGATTGCTTGAGTCCAGGATTTGGAGGCTGCAGTGAGCTATGATTGTGCTGCTGCTTTCCAGCCTGGGTGACAGAGTGAGACCCTGTCTCAAAATAATAATAAAATGGCATAAAATAAAATTCAAACAGTAGATAAGGGGGTCAAACAAAAACCATTAACAACTTGTGTTTCCTTCCAGAAGTTTTTTCAATGCTTGTTCAAGCAACTATATTCATATCCACCCTCCTACCCACTTACTTTTTTTTTTAAGCAAGAGAGATCACACTCTACTTATATGGAACATGTCACTTTGCAATCATATAGCTAAGGACAAACCAATATGACTCTTTAGTGACATTAGCCGACCCACAGCTGGTTCCAAAAACCCTTGAAACCTATTCAACAGGTATTGCCTGAATTTACCTTTCCCCTAGCAGTGCTGAAAATAATGTTGGTGGTTTTTTTCCTTTGAATTCCGTGCAGGGTGTTTTCTTCTTCTTCTTCTTTTTTTTTTTTTTTTTTTTTTTTTTTGCAAGTGAAGATTCTTCTTGGCAGAAGGTGTTAATCCAGGCACTAAATCTGGAACATTCTAATCACTGTGAAATTTTGCATGTCTCCTCTTAGGCAGAAAATGTGTGAAGATACCAGTTTATTCTGCTCTTACCTTGCGGTCCTTCTCGAGGTAATTCTGCATATGCTAATGATCTTACATCAGCTCACACCTCAGTCACCCCGACCTCTTCACCTCCTGGACTTGTTGCCCCCAATGTCAGTGCTACCAAAACCCACCCAGTTTATGTTCTTCTTTCAAGAGGGGGTGCCTTATCTGATGCACTCAAAATCTACTCCCTCCTCCCAAGCCTTTCTATTTCTATAACTGCATAATGTTTAATTTTACAGGGAAGCTATGAATCCTTCTGTATTCACTTCCTATGCTGTGACAACCACTAACTTAGTGGCTTAAGCAACACACATTTCTTCTCTTACAGTTCTGCAGGTCAGATGTCCAAAATCACGGAGTCCTAAAGTCAAGGTAAGGTGTTGGCAGCCCTGGTTCTTTCTGCAAACTCAGAGGGGGAGAATCTCGGCTTCCTTGCTTTTCTCCCAGCTTCTAGAGGCCTCGGTAATCTCTACCTGTTTTCAGATCACCTTTTCTGACCCTAATGCTCCTGCCTCCCTCTTAGGAAGCCTTTTGTGATGACATTGGATTCACCTGGCTAGCCCAGGCGCTGCTCCCCACCACAGGGCCCTTCGCTTAATCAGATCTGCAAAGACCTTGTACCACACAAAACAGCGCTGGCAGGGCACGAGGATGTGGGTGTAATTGGGGAATTATTATTTAGTCTTCCACGCCATCCTCCTTTACAAATAAATAAATTAGGACAAAGAAACTAAGTTCTCCTTGGCCACCTAACTATTCATCCTTTCTCCCCAGGGGCGACCACTGTTCACACTCCTTGGTGTGAATTTTTCCAGACCATTTTTATTCTTTAACATATACACATATGAATGCACAACAGCTTTATTTAGTGTTGTTTGGGGTAGTATTTTTGTTAAAAAATATGGCATCCTATTCTGCAACATGCTTCTGTCTCTGTTTTGAAATCCATCTCTATTAATACACATAAAACTAATTCAGTTACCACTTTTAAAAAATTACTTCTTATTGTGGTACAGTATACATAAAATTTACCATTCTAACCATTATTATTTATTTATTTTTGAGACAGAGTCTCGCTCTATCACCAAGGCTGGGTGCAGTGGCAGATCTTGGCTCACTGCAACCTCCACCTCCTGGGTTCAAGCAATTCTTCTGCCTCAGCCTCCCAAACAGCTGGGATTATAGGTACGTACTACCACACCCAGCTAATTTTTGTATTTTTAGTAGAGACAAGTTTTGCCACGTTGCCCAGTTGGTCTCGAACTCCTGACCTCAAGTGATCCGCCTGCCTCAGCCTCCCAAAGTGCTGGGATTACAGGCATGAGCCACCACACCTGACCCCTGCTGTTGTGTGTGTGTGTGGTTTTTTTTTTTTTTTTTTTTTTTTTTTTGAGACGGAGTCTTGCTCTGTCGCCCGGGCTGGAGTGCAGTGGCCAGATCTCAGCTCACTGCAAGCTCCGCCTCCCGGGTTCACGCCATTCTCCTGCCTCAGCCTCCCGAGTAGCTGGGACTACAGGCGCCCGCCAGGTCGCCCGGCTAGTTTTTTGTATTTTTAGTAGAGACGGGGTTTCACCATGTTAGCCAGGATGGTCTTGATCTCCTGACCTCGTGATCCGCCCGTCTCGGCCTCCCAAAGTGCTGGGATTACAGGCTTGAGCCACCGCGCCCGGCCGGTTTTTTTTTTTTTTTTTGAGATGGAGTTTCACTCTTGTTGCCCAGGCTAGAGTGTAGTGTGACTCGATCTCAGCTCACTGCAACTTCCACCTCCCAAGTTCAAACGATTCTCCTGCCTCTGCCTCCCAAGTAGCTGGGATTACAGGCATGTGCCACCACACCCGGCTAATTTTTTTTCTTTTTTTCCCTAGAGACAGAGTCTTGCTCTGTTGCCCAGGCTGCAGTGGCGCAATCTCGGCTCGCAGTAGTGCAATCTCGGCTCACCGCAACCTCCGCCTCCTGGGTTCAAGCAATTCTCCTGCCTCAGCCTCCGGGGTAACTGGGACTCCAGGCGCACTCTGCCACACCCAGCTAATTTATTTTGTATTTTAGTAAAGACAGGGTTTCACTGTGTTGCCTAGGCTGGTCTTAAACTCCTGAGCTCCAGCAGTCTGCCCTCCTCAGCCTCCCAAAGTGCTAGGATTGCAGGTGTGAGCCATTGCGCCAGGCCTAATTTTGTATTTTTAGTAGAGACAGGGTTTCACCATGTTGGCCAGGCTGGTCTCAAACTCCTGACCTCAGGTGATCCACCCACCTTGGCCTCCCAAAGTGCTGGAATTTAGGCGTGAGCCACCGCGCCCGGCCTCTGCTGTATTTTTAAAGTGTCCACGAGGGGCTGGGTGTGGTGGCTCAGGTTTGGGAGGCTGAGGCGGGCAGATCACTAAAAACACAAAAATTAAGCCATGGAATATTATACAGCCATAAAAAGGGATGAGTTCATGTCCCTTACAGGGACATGGATGAAGCTGGAAACCATCATTCTCAGCAAACTAACACAAGAACAGAAAACCAAACACCACATGTTCTCACTCACAAGTGGGAGTTGAACAATGAGAACACAAGGACACCAAGAGGGGAACATCACACACCAGGGCCTGTCAGGGGGTTGGGGGTTAAGGGAGTGACAGCATTAGGAGAAATACCTCATGTAGATGATGGGTTGATGGGTGCAGCAAACCACCATGGCATGTGTATACCTATGTAACAAACCTACATGTTCTGCACATGTACCCCAGAACTTAAATATAAAATAAATAAATATATAAATATATATATATATATATATATATATATACATATACATGAAAATTAGCTGGGCATGGTGGCAGACACCTGAAATCCCAGCCACTCGGGGGGCTGAGGCAGGAGAATTGCTTAAACCTGGGAGGCAGAGGTTGCAGTGAGCCGAGTTCATGCCACTGCACTCCAGCCTGAGTGACAGAGTGAGACTCTGTCTCAAAAAACTAAATAAATAAATAAAGTGCCCACAAGGACTTGTACAAATCCTCTAAGGTGCCTTCTCAACTTCCTTATCTATAAAATGGGGATTAATAATATGTATATCTACAGTGTTTTGAGGATCATATAAAGTGATACAGCATTTTTCACTATTAAAGAATACATACTTGGGGCCGGGCGTGGTGGCTCACACCTGTAATCCCAGCACTTTGGGAGGCCAAGGCAGGAGGATCACAAGGTCACGAGATCGAGACCATCCTGGCTAACACGGTGAAACCCCCGTCTCTACTAAAAATATTTTAAAAATTAGCCAGGTGTGGTGGCGGGTGCCTGTAATCCCAGCTACTCGGGAGGCTGAGGCAGGAGAATGGCATGAACCCAGGAGGTGGAGCTTGCAGTGAGCCGAGATCATGCCACTGCACTCCAGCCTGGGCAACAGAGTGAGACTCTGTCTAAAAAAAAAAAAAAATACATACTCTAAGAAATACTGTGTCAGCTCCATGCCATCGTTTAAGCCTCCCTCTTTCAAAAAAATCTCACCTGCATGCTTTCATTTATTCATCTTTTCATAAATTTATTGAGCATCTGCTATAACCTAGTCACTGTTCTAAACATTGAGAATACAGCAGTGAACCAAACAAGCAACACCTTCGCCCCCATGAAGTTTACATTCCAATAAAGAGAAAATAGATGCCAATCACATAAACTAGCTATATAACTAGGATAATTTCAGGTAATAATACAATCAGATCATATACAGCCTTTGTTACTATAGTGACACAATTGGATTTTATTATGAGAACAGTAGGAAACAATGGAGAGGGGTTTTTGGGATTTTTTGTTTGTTTTGTTTTTTTGAGACAGAGTTTCACTCTCGTTGCCCAAGCTGGAGTGCAGTGGCGCAACCTCAGCTCACAGCAACCTCCGCCTCTTGGGTTCAAGCTATTTTCCTGCCTCAGTCTCTTGAGCAGCTGGGATTACAGGTGCCCACCACCACACCCAGCTAATTTTTGTATTTTTAGTACAGACTGGGTTTCGCCATGTTGGCCAGGCTGACCTCAGGTGATCCGCCTGCCTCGGCCTCCTAAGTGCTGGGATTACAGGCGTGAGTCACCACACCTGACCAATGGAGAGTTTTTTTTTGTTTTTGGTTTTTTTGTTTTGAGATGGAGTCTGGCTCTGTGCCCAGGCTGGAGTGCGGTGGCACCATCTTGGCTCACTGCAAGCTCTGCCTCCCAGGTTCACGCCATTCTCCTGCCTCAGCCTCCCAAGTAGCTGGGACTACAGGCGCCCGCCACCACGCCCAGATACTTTTTTTTTTTGCGGGGGGACGGAGTCTCACACTGTCGCCCAGGCTGGAGTCAGTGAAACGATCTCCACTCACTGCAACCTCCACCTCCCGGGTTCAAGCAATTCTCCTGCCTCAGCCTCCCGAGTAGCTGGGATTAGAGGCATGAGTCACCATGCCCGGCTAATTTTTTGTATTTTTAGTAGAGACAGGGTTTCACCATGTTGGCCAGGTTGGTCTCGAACTCCTGACCTCATGATCCGCCTGCCTCAGCCTCCCAAAGTGCTGGGATTACAGGTGTGAGCCACTGCGCTTACAGGCGTGAGCCACTGCGGCCAGCCCAATGAAGAGTTTTAAGCAGGGAAATGACAATTCACAATTTTCGGTCCCTCTATATCTCAATAAAGCCATTTTTTTTAAGGCCCCTTTGGCTGTTCGTGGGGAAGGGGTCGTGGAAGGCCAGCGTTGCTTGTGCTAACAGTGCCACTCCCCCGCCACTGGGCCATCATTTGCTATCTATCGACATCTGCTTGTTTGCATTCTTTTTTATAAGCTGCCTGAAACCTTTGCCACCTGCATTTGACCCGTCTCTACCAATTAGCTGTAAACTCGAGGCTCAGGAAAACCAGAGTCTTCTCTACAGAATCTGAGAGCACAATTTGTGTAAATACAAACATTTTTTTTTTTTTTTTTCCTGAGACAGGGTCTCACGCTGTTGCACAGGCTGGAGTGTAGTGGTGAGATCACAGCTCACTGCAGCCTCAACTTCCTGGGCTGAAGCGACTCTCCCACCTCAGCATCCCAATTAGCTGAAACCACAGGAACGTGCCACCGACACCTGGCTCATATTTAAAAAAATTTTTTGTAGAAATGAGGTCTTGTTATGTTGCCCAGGCTTACAGAAGGAACTTGATTCATGGTGGTAGGTGATGATGTACAGTCTTTTTCTTTTTTTAGAGACAGGGTCTGGCTCTGTTGCCCAGGCTGTAGAGCAGCAGCACTGTCATAGCTCACTATAACCTCAAGCGATCCTCCTACCTCGCCTTGGTCTCCCAAAGTGCTGAGATTACAGGTGTGAGTCACTGCGCCTGGCCTGATATGCAGTTTTAACAAGAAGAAACTACCTAGGCCTGGGTGTGATGGCTCACACCTGTAATCCCAGCACTTTGGGAGGCCAAGGTAGGCAGATCGCTTTGAGCTGTAAACACTGAGAATACAGCAGTGAACCAAACAGGCAACACCTTTGCACCCATGAAGTTTCTATTCATTCCTCTGAAGAGCAAATAGATGCCAGTCAAGTAAACGAGTTATATAACCAAGATAATTTCAGGTAATAAAACCAGATCATATACAGCTGTTTTCATTATAGTGACGCAGTTGGATTTTATTACGAGAATAAAATCCAATTGTTTCAGCCTGGGCAACGTGATGGGACTCTGTCTCTACTACAAATACAAAAAAATCAGCCAGGCATGGTGGCTTGCGCCTGTAATCCCAGCTACTCAGGAGGCTGAGATGGGAAGATCACTTGAGCCTGGGAAGCAGAGTGTGCAGTGAGACAAGATTGCACCACTGCACTCCAGCCTGGGTGACAGAGCAAGACCCTGTCTCAAAAAAAAGGGACAACAACCTAGTCCAAATAACTCGGATTGCGGTCATTAGAGGAGGAGCAAATGACAGGACTTTGCTTCTGGGACCTCAATTTTCCCATCTGAAAAATGGGACTAATTCCTATCTCCACCACAAAAACAAGGCTTTGTATTGACAGAAAAACATGCATGTGGCAGATCATGCCGCCTTGATCAGCCAGGCCTTGGCAGCCAGTTAGTGGTGTGTGGTTGCCCTGAAGCCTGGTTGAGGTTCAACAGATAAAAGGAAAACACCAGGCGTCCTTTCTAACCCTCTTCTCTCCTACCCTCTCAGCTGGAAGGGTATTTGGATTGTTTTTCTGAATTTGAAATGTTTCCTTTTGTTCCAGGAGAGAAAGACTGCTAACCAGGTTGACACATACCTCTTCCCTGAGGGGTACATTTTGGAAGCTGTCTGAGGTCGCAGGCTTGTCTCCACTGAGTAGCTGGGCAACATTCCTCCCCTGGCCTATTTTAAACCATGCAGATAACTAGGGAGGTGCGGGCAAGACGACAAAGGCCGAACAGTGGGTGAAGGACATCTGGCAGGAAGGGCTGGCAGCAGGCAGACGGGCTTTCAATGGCATGGATAGGCTCCCACTGTGTAGAGCCTGGGAGGGCAAGGAAGGGGCTGTCAGGCCATGGCAGCCCCCATGCGAGGGGAAGAGAGGCGGCAGGCACGCTGATCAAGGCATCTCTCCCCACTTATTCATTCATTCATTCAGCAAATAGTGGCTTCTTTAAACCTGCAGGTTGTGTTTCGTCGGCTCTGGACCATTCTTGGCCGTTGGCGATTCAGAGAGTTCTATACCATGCTCTCTTGCCTGTCTGCAACTCCAAACAAACATATTACAACATTTCTCAAAGAACCTTCCAACTCTCCTCTTCTCCCTTTGGTATTTTCTATCTTTTTGTCTCTCTGTGTTACATTCTGGATTAACTTCTGTTTTTTTTTTTTTTTTTTTTTGAGACGGCATCTCACTCTGTCCCCCAGGCTGGAGTGCAGTGGCACAATCTCAGCTCACTGCAACCGTTACCTCCCAGATTCAAGCGATTCTCCTGCCTCAGCCTCTGAGTAGCTGGGGCCACAGGCATACACCACCACGCCTGGCTAATTTTTGTTGTTGCATTTTTTTTTTTGAGACGGCGTCTCGCTCTGTCACCCAGGCTGGAGTGCAGTGGCACGATCTCGGCTCACTGCAAGCTCCGCCTCCCGGGTTTACGCCGTTCTCCTGGCTCAGCCTCCCGAGTAGCTGGGACTACAGGTGCCGCCACCGCGCCCAGCTAATTTTTTGTATTTTTTTAGTAAAGACGGGGTTTCACCGTGTTAGCCAGGATGGTCTCGATCTCCTGACCTCGTGATCCACCCGTCTCGGCCTCCCAAAGTGCTGGGATTACAGGCTTGAGCCACCGCGCCCGGCCTGTTGTTGTATTTAAAAAAATTTTTTTTTTTTGAGATGGAGTCTCGTGCTGTCACCCAGGCTGGAGTGCAGTGGCCGGATCTCAGCTTACTGCAAGCTCTGCCTCCCGGGTTTACGCCATTCTCCTGCCTCAGCCTCCCGAGTAGCTGGGACTACAGACGCCCGCCACCTCGCCCAGCTAGTTTTTTGTATTTTTTTGTAGAGACAGGGTTTCACCGTGTTCGCCAGGATGGTCTCGATCTCCTGACCTCGTGATCCGCCCGTCTCAGCCTCCCAAAGTGCTGGGATTACAGGCTTGAGCCACCGCACCCAGCTGTTGTATTTTAATAGAGACGGGGTTTCACCATGTTGTCCAGGCTTGTCTCGAACTCCTGGGTTCAAGTGATTGGCCCTCCTCGGCCTCCCAAAGTGGTGGGATTAGAGGCGTGAGCCACTGCCCAGCCATAACTTCTGATGTCTCACTAATTCTTCCACCATGAACAATCTTCTGTCACATACAATAATTGAGTTTATTCCTTATTTATTTTTTAAGTTTCTAAAAGTTCTATTTTATTCTTTTTGAAATATGTTATGGCCAGGCGCAGTGGCTCACACTTGTGATCCCAGCACTTCGGGAGGCCGAGGAGGGCCAATCGCTTGAGCCCAGGAGTTTGAGACAAGCCTGGCCAATATGGTGAAACTCTGTCTCTACTAAAATACAAAAAAAATTAACGAGGCATGGTGGTGCGCGCCTGTAATCCCAGCAACTCAGGAGGCTGAGGCAGGAGAATCATTTGAATCCAGGAGGCGGAGTTTGCAGTGAGCCACTGAACTCCAGCCTGGGGAGGCAAAACGAGACTCCCTCTCAAAAAAATAAAAGAAATCGGTTATGTTATTTTTTATAGCCTTATATTTCCTGTAAATGTTTTCAAGCTTGATGATTTTGTTGTTGTTTGTTCTAGAGACAGAGCCTCTCTCTGTCACCAGGCTGGAGTGCAGTGCTACAATCATAGCCACTGTACCCTGGAAATCTTGGGTTCAAGGGATCCTCCTGCCACAGCCTCCCGAGTAACTGGGACTGCAGGTATATGCCACCATGCCCAGTTAATTTTTTAAAAAATCTTTTGTAGTATGGGGGTCTTGCCATGTTGCCCTGGCTGTTCTTGAACTCCTGGCCTCAAGCAATCCTTCTGCCTTGGCCTCCTAAAGCACTGGGATTACAGGCATGAACCTCTGCACCCAGCCCTGATGATTACTTTTTTAAATTGTTGAGCATAACTGTTTTAGAATGTGTGTTGGATAATTTCAGCGTCTGAGGTCTGTGTGAGTCTGTTTCTGCTGCCTGTTTCTTCTGGTTCCTGTTCACATGGCCTTGTTTCCCTATGGACCATGTGTGTTAGTTACTGCCCTGGAAAAGTTATTTGTGGGGAATTATCTGAGGCCTAGAAGGAAGGAGCTCTCCTCTGGAGAAGGCATGTACCTGCTTCTGCCACACTCTTGGGCACCGCCAGTCAGGGCAGCCTCAGATCGAGTTCTCGGCTTTACTTCCCTGTGCTGATGTGTATCCATGGGCAGGCAGGCCAGTGGCAACAATCTTTCAGGAATTATTTATTCTCCTTCTTCCTTTTCCTTTTTCTGGTTTGTGCAGCGTCAAGGAAAATTTCTTCTTTTTTTTTTTTTGAGACAGAGTTTCGCTCTTGTTGCCCAGGCTGGAGTGCAGTGGCACGACCTCGGCTCATTGCAACCTCTGCCTCCCAGGTTCAAGCGATTCTCCTGCCTCAGCCTCCTGAGTAGCTGGGATTACAGGCATGCAGCACCACACCCGGCTAATTTTGTATTTTTAGTAGAGACGGGGTTTCTCCATGTTGGTCAGGCTGGTCTCAAACTCCCAACCTCAGGTGATCCACCCACCTCAGCCTCCCAACATGCTGGGATTACAGGTGTGAGCCACCACGCCCGGCCTGAAAGAAAGCTTCTTTACTGTCCCCTGAGGTTGGGGTCAGCAATATCCCTCAGTGGTTATCCAAATAAATGTTTAGCAATCAGCTACCTCTGGAAATACTTGGGAAAAGGTATTTCCCAGGTATTTATTTTCATGAATGCTTTCACCTTTATTTCTCTCAGTATATTCATGATATTGATATTTTGTACATAACAAGGTTAAGTGACTTGTGTATGTTCTATGTAAAACAGAGGCAGAACCAAGGCTAAAAAAGCACCTAGTCCAGCAACCAACTTGAGACGGGTCATAGGAAGTTCACCAACACCATGAATAAGAATGACTTACTCCAGGGGGATTCAGAAAATGAAGTAATCAGAAGGCTTTTTTTTTTTTTTTTTTTTTTTGAGACAGAGTCTCGCTCTGTCAGCCAGGCTGGTGTGCAGTGGCACGATCTCGGCTCACTGCAACCTCCGCCTCCTGGGTTCAAGCAATTCTGCCTCAGCCTCCTAAGTAGCTGGGATTACAGGTGTGTGTCACCACTCACAGCTAGTTTTTGTATTTTTAGTAGAGACCAGGCTGGTCTCGAACTCTTGACCTCAGATAATCCGCCCACCTTTGCCTCCCAAAGTGCTGGGATAATAGGCATGAGCCACCGCGCCTGGCCGAAGAAGGCCTTTTTTTTCCTGGGGGAAGAAAAAGAATCTGGGCCGGGTGGAGTGGCTCATGCCTGTAATCCCAGCACTTTGGGATGCTGAGGTGGGTGGATCACTTGAGGTCAGAAGTTTGAGACCAGCCTGCCCAACATAGCAACACCCTGTCTCTAAGATTAAAAAATTAAAATAAATTAAAAAATACAAAAGAACTATCTGAGAAAGAGTATTAATTTGTAGTACTGGCCGGGCGTGGTGGCTCAAGCCTGTAATCCCAGCACTTTGGGAGGCCGAGGCGGGCGGATCACAAGGTCAGGAGATCGAGACCATCCTGGCTAACACGGTGAAACCCCGTCTCTACTAAAAAACACAAAAAACTAGCCAGGCGAGGTGGCGGGCGCCTGTAGTCCCAGCTACTCCGGAGGCTGAGGCAGGAGAATGGCGTGAACCCGGGAGGCGGAGCTTGCAGTGAGCTGAGATCTGGCCAGCGCACTCCAGCTTGGGTGACAGAGCGAGACTCCGTCTCAAAAAAAAAAAAAAAAAAAAAAAAAAAATTGTAGTACTTACTACTTCCTGTGGTGTAAAAACTCCTACCATGGTTGATGCCAAATTACCAAGGAGCAGTCACAAAGGTGGAGTTTAGAAGACAAGAGTGGACTGGGCATGGTGGCTCCTGCCTGTAATCACAGCATTTTGGGAGGCCGAGGCAGGAGGATCATGTGAGCCCAGGAGTTTGAGATCAGCCTGGCCAACATGGTAAAACCTCATCTCTACTAAAAATACAAAAACTAGCCAGGCATGGTGGCAGGCGTCTGCAGTCCCAGCTACTCCAGAGGCTGAGGCAGGAGAATCCCTTGAACCCGGGAGGCAGAAGTTGCAATGAGCCGAGATGGCACCACTGCAGTCCAGCCTAGGGGTCAGAGCAAGACTCTGTCTCAAAAAAAACAAAAACAAATTGACATTGGTGAACACTCCGAAGGGGCTCAGCATTTCCCCCAGGAGTGGAGACACTTGAGTAGAGAGAGACCTGGATGATGAGAGGGAGCTGGCCATGAGAATATTAGGGAAGGGGGTTCCAGGCAGAGCGAAGAGCTGTGCACAGGCCCAGAGGTGGAGACAAGGTTGGCATGTTTGATGTAAAGAAAGAAGGTCATTGCGGCCATGCGCAGTGGCTCATGCCTGTAATCCCAGCTTTGGAAGGCTGAGGCGGGCAGATCACCTGAGGTCAGGATTTTGAGACCAGCCTGGCCAACATGGCAAAACCCCATCTCTACCAAAAATACAAAAATTAGCTGGGTGTGGTGACACGCACCTGTAATCCCAGCTACTCAGGAAGCTGAGGCAGGAAAATCACTTGAACCCGGGAGGTGGAGGTTGCAGTGAGCCAAGATCATGCCACTGCACTCCAGCCTGGGCGACAAGAGTGAAACTCTGTCTCAAAAAAAAAAAAAAAAGAAAAGAAAGAAAGAAGGCCATTGTGGTTGGAGTGTGGTGGGTGATGAGGAAGTAGCAGGAGACCAGGCTAGGGGTGGGAGTAGGGCCAGGCCACCAGGACCTGGGAGGTCAGCTTTACTCTTAGGAAAGAGAAAAGCTGTCAGAGTATCTGAGGCAGAGAAGTGAGAGGAACTGATCTATCATTGTAAAGGTCTCCATGACTCCTCATGCTTCAGGTGTGGATGGTACATAGCTACTTTCTTCCAAAGGACACAGTCTGGGCCGGGCGCGGTGGCTCATGCCTGTAATCCCAGCACTTTGGGAGGCCAAGGCAGGCAGATCACCTGAGGTCAGGAGTTTGAGACCTGCCTGGCCAACATGGTGAAACCCCATCTCTACTAAAAATACAAAAATAGCCAGGTCTGATGGTGCAGGCCTGTAATCCCAGCTACTCGGGAGGCTGAGGCAGGAGAATCGCCAACACAATGAAACCCTGTCTTTACCAAAAATACAAAAATTAGCTGGGCATGGTGGCGCACACCTGTAATCCTGGCTACTTGGGAGGCTGAGGCAGGAGAATTGCTTGAACCTGGGAGGTGGAGGTTGCAGTGAGCTGAGATCATGCCACTGCACTTCAGCCTGGGCGACAGAATGGGATCCTGTCTCAAAAATAAATCATGTAATGTAATGTAATGTAAATGTGGGATTGTAATGACGCAACAGATTTTTCTTGCCCCTTGCTCAGACAGAGCTGATTTACCAAGACAGAGGTATTGCCATAAAGAAGATGTTTACAGGCCGGGCGCGGTGGCTCAAGCCTGTAATCCCAGCACTTTGGGAGGCCGAGACGGGTGGATCACGAGGTCAGGAGATCGAGACCATCCTGGCTAACACGGTGAAACCCCGTCTCTACTAAAAATACAAAAAAAAAAAAAAAAAACTAGCCGGGCGAGGTGGCGGGCGCCTGTAGTCCCAGCTACTCGGGAGGTTGAGGCAGGAGAATGGCGTAAACCCGGGAGGCGGAGCTTGCAGTGAGCTGAGATCCGGCCACTGCACTCCAGCCTGGGCGAGAGCGAGACTCCATCTCAAAAAAAAAAAAAAAAAGAGAAGATGTTTAGTAAACACACTGCCAATCAAGCGGAAGATGGGAGTTTACTATTCAAATCAGTTTCCCCCAAAATTTGGAGACTAGGGTTTTTTAAGTATAATATGGTGGGTAGAAAGCTAAGGAACCGGGAATGCTGACTGGTTGGGTCAGGAATGAAATCACAGGAGGTTCAAGCTGTCTTCTTGTCATCCTCAGCTCCTGGGTGGGATCACAAGACCAGTTGAGCCAGTTTACCAGTCTGGGTGGCGCCAATTGGTCCATCAGAATGTAGGGTCTAAGAAACACCACGAACACCAATCTTAGGCTTGACGATAGTGATGTTATCTCTAGGAGCAATTGGGGAGGTTATGAATCTTGTGACTTCTGGCTACACAATTCCTGAACCATAATTTCTTTTTTTTTTTAGACAGGGTCTCGCTCTGTCACCCAGGCTGGAGTGCACTGACACAATCTCCGCTCACTGCAACCTCTACCTTCTGAGTTCAAGTGATTCTCATATCTCGGCCTTCCAAGTAACTGGGATTACAGGTGCACACCACCACACCTGGCTAATTTTTGTATTTTTAGTAGGGACAAGGTTTCACCATGTTGGCCAGGCTGGTCTCAAACTCCCAACCTCAAGTGATCCACCTGCCTCAGCCTCCCAAAGTGCTGAGATTACAGGATGAGCCACAGTGCCTGGCTCTGAGTCATGTTTTCTACCCTTGTGGCTAATTTGTTAGTTTTACAAGGGCAGTTTTGATCCCCAAGCAAGGAGGGGATTGTTTTGGGAAGGGCTATTTTCATCCTTGTTTTACGATTAAACTAAATTCCTCCCAAAGTTACTTGGCCTGTGCTCGGGAGTGAGCAAGAACAGCTTGGAGGCTGAAGCAAGATGCGGTCAGCGATGTTAGATTTTTTTAACTGTCATGATTTGGTAAAGGCAGTTTCAGGATCCTGGGACAGAGCAGGACGTTGGGGAAAAACTAAGGAAATTGAATAAAATAGAGAGTTTAGTTAATAACACTGTGTTAATCTTGGTTCATCAATGGTGACAAATGCAGCACACTAACATCAGATGCAAATAGCAAGGGAAAATGGCTGAGGGGTATGTGAGAATTCTCTGTACTATTTTCACAATTTTTCTGTGAAACTGCTCTAAAAAGTAAAGTCGAATAAAGTCGATGTAAAAAAAAAAAAAAAGGCTGCCGTGTGCAGAATGAATTAGGAGAGCCGGGCAGCCCTGCAGGTGCTAAGTTAGCTTGGATTTGGGTGGGGCGAAGGGATCGGGAAATAGACTCCAACACAGGAAGTTGAGCCAATGCTCTGACAGGTCATGGAGAAAGGGAGGAGTCAGGCATGACACTGAGATTTTTCAATTTAAGCAACCAGCATACGGTGCCATTAACTCAGACTAAAAGGAAAACAAGTTTGGGAGAAAATCTTGAGGTTTTGTTTCCACCGTGATGAGTCTGAGATGAGTCAGAAAGGAGCCATCAGGCCAGGTGTGGTGGCTCATGCCTGTAATCCCAGCACTTTGGGAAGCCAAGGCAGGTGGATCATTTGAGGTCAGGAGTTTCAGACCAGCCTGGCCAACGGGGTGAAACCCCATCTCTACTAAAAATACAAAAATGAGCTGGGCATGGTAGCACATGCCTGTAATCCCAGCTACTTGCGTGGCTAAGGCATGAGAATTGCTTGAACCCAGGAGGCAGAAGTTGCAGTAAGCTGAGATTGCACCACTGCACTCCGGCCTGGGCGACAGAGCAAGACCCTGTCTCAAAAAAAAAAAAAAAAAAGAAAAGAAAAGAAAAGAAAAGCACCTACTATGAGCAGGGAGCACACCTGCTACATGATGACACAGGTACCAGCCTTTAAGAAATTCCTAGAATGGGCCGGGTGCAGTGGCTCATGCCTGTAATCCCAGCACTTTGGGAGGCCGAGGCGGGCGGATCACGAGGTCAGGAGATTGAGACCATCCTGGCTAACAGTGAAACCCTGTCTCTACTAAAAAATACAAAAAATTAGCTGGGCGTGGTGGTGGGCACCTGTAGTCCCAGCTACTCGGGAGGCTGAGGCAGGAGAATGGCCAGAACCCAGGAGGCAGAGCTTGCAGTGAGCCGAGATCGCGCCATTGCACTCCAGCCTGGGCAGAAGAGCGAGACTCTATCTCAAAGAAAAAAAAAAAGAAAAAGAAATTCCTAGAATGTTTGAAGAGCAAACAACATGATAGAAAAGCCTATACAGGCCAAATAAATGAAGATGGAGGAGACCAGCTATGGTAGTCAGAAATCAGGGGAGACTGCCTGGAGGCTGTGGTGCATGAAGGATGTCCAATCCAGATGTCCCCAAAGCAGCCATCTTCCTGTTCCAGAGAAGCCCGTCCTCAACCAGAGCCAGCACACATCAGTCACCACTACCGTCTCATGGCCTCCAGCCAGGCTCCAGTTTGAAAAGAATCTTCCCTTTCTTTAGGCCATTCATTGTCCAGAAAAGCCAGATCATTAAGGACCAGAGGTCAGGGAATTGTATCTGGCAGCTGACCAGGCCTTGTCAACACAGGGCCTTGGGCAGGGCTTGTGTAGCTGCCCTGAATTAGTTCTTCCCAGCCAGGGCGTGCCCAGCACAGACCTGGGTCCAGGGGAGGTAAAGGGCCTCTGTCGGATGTCTGTGTGGCCCTGTGCTGCTGCCCCAGGGCCTTTGCCGAACAGTGTTTTTTGCTGAATGCAGAGCAGAAAATTCCTTGAAGCATTTCTCAATGCATCCTCCACTCACAAGGTTTCTTCAGCTGTAAATAACAGCAGCACATGCTGAATAAGGGGTTGCAGAAGGTTCCGCAATGAGACCGTGGCTGCAGCCTCTGCAGGCAGCATTTCCTTATCTACAGAGTGGGGTGAGCCCAGGCCTGGCTGCCTGGGGTGTGGGGGGAGTCACCTCTCTTGGTCCTCATCCAGTACCTTCTCCACACTGAGCCCAGAGGATCAATCAGGTCACACCCTGATCAGAACCCTTCAGTGTCCCCCGTTTTCATTAAATAAAAGTCAACCACCTCACCATGGCCCCAGGAGCTCTTGCCTTCCTGTCCCCTCCTCCTTCCTCCCTTGGGTGCCCCCCGCTCTGTCCCCTGGCTGTGTCCTGCTTGGCAGATGTCCCGCCTCTTGCTACCTCAAGGTCTCTGTACTTCACAATCCTTTGTGGGATCCATCTCCTCCCCTACTTATCTTTTTTTTCCTTAATGAGGTGAAATTCACATAACATGCACTTAACCTTTCTTTCCTTTTTATTTTTGAGACAGTCTCACTCTGTCGCCCAGGCTGCAGTGCAGTGGTACAATCACGGCTCACTCCAGCCTCAAACTCCTGGGCCCAGCAGTCATTCCCCCTCAGTCTGTGAAGTAGCTGGGACTATAAGCACGGACGACCATGCACAACTCATATTTTATTTTTTGTAGAGATGGGGTCTCCCTACGTTGCCCAGGCTGGTCTTGAACTCCTGGACTCAAGTGACCCTCCCACCTCAGCCTCCTAAAGTGCTGGGATTACAGGCATGAGCCATTGCACCTGGCCACTTACCAATTTTAAAGTATACAAATGCATTGGTATCAAATGTATTCACAATATTGTGCAAACACCAGGTCTCTCCAGCTTCCAAACTTTCTCATCACCCCATAAAAACACCTTGTAGCCAGCAAGCAGTCACTCCCCATTCCTCCCTCCCCATGCCCTGGTAACCTCTAATCTGCTTTCTGTCCCTGTAGATTTGCTTATTCTGAGTATATCATGTAAAAAGAATCATACGGGCCGGGCACGGTGGCTCAAGCCTGTAATCCCAGCACTTTGGGAGGCCGAGACCGGCAGATCACGAGGTCAGGAGATCGAGACCATCCTGGCTAACATGGTGAAACCCCATCTCTACTAAAAAATACAAAAAACTAGCCGGGCGAGGTGGCGGGCGCCTGTAGTCCCAGCTACTCGGGAGGCTGAGGCAGGAGAATGGCATAAACCCGGGAGGCAGAGCTTGAAGTGAGCTGAGATCCGGCCACTGCACTCCAGCCTGGGCAACAGAGCGAGACTCTGTCTCAAAAAAAAAAAAAAGAATCATATGATATGTGACCTTCCCCGCCTGGCATCCTTTATTTGCATAATGCTTCCAAGGACCATCTATATTCTAGCATGTACCAGTACTTCATTCCTTTCTACAGCTGAATCATACCCCATGGTATGCGCATACCACAGTTTACAGTTTATCCATTCATACATTGGATTGTTTGTACTTTTTGGCTTTATTTTATTATTTTTAGAGATGAAGTCTCACTGTCATCCAGGCTGGAGTGCAGTGGCACCATCACGGTTCGTTGCAGCCTCAACCTCCTTGACCTCAAAGGATCCTCCTGCCACAGCCATGCAAGTAGCTGGGACCACCTACGGTATGTGCTCCACGCCCAATTAATTTTTTAATTTTTGTAGCGATGGGGTCCCACTAGGTTGCCCAGGCTGTCCTCAAACTCCCGGCTTCAACCAATTCTCCGGCCTCAGCCTCCCAAAGTGCTGGGATTACAACTGTGGGCCACTGTGCCCAGGTCCATGTTCAGCTTTTTGAGGAAGTGCCAGACTGTGGTCAGGATCATTCTTTCCTCTAGATACCCAAAGCTGGTACCTCCTCGTCATTCAGGGCTCAGCTCCCATATCACCTCCCCAGACCACCCCGGCTCAAACAGTGTCCCTCTCCCAAATCACTCTCTTATCTGCCACCATCTTTTCACCATCTGGGGTTTATTACCCAGTAGGATGTAGGTGATCTCAGACCTATTAGTCTCCACCGTGACCCACAGCCTAGCACAGTGCCTGGTAAGCGGAGGTTCTCAATAAATGCTTGCTGAATGACTGATCTCAGGTAATAAAGGTAAAGAGCTGTAACAATGTGAGGCACTGTCACTGTCACCATGGGTCGCTGTTAGGACCTCCCCTGGGGTGACTCACCTGTTTTATTTATTTATTTATTTTATCACTCTGTCGTCCAGGCTGGAGTTCAGAGGCACAATCTCAGCTCACTGCAGCCTCTGCCTCCCAGGTTCAAGTGATTCTCCTGCCTCAGCCTCCACACCCAGCTGATTTCTGTATTTTTAGTAGAGACAAGTTTTCACCATGTTGGCCAGGCTGGTCTCAAATTCCTGATCTCAAGTGATCTGCCTGCCTCGGCCTCCCAAAGTGCTGGGATTACAGGTGTGAGCCACCACGCCCGGCCAACTCACCTGTTTAAATGGTCAACCTCCTCCTCTCTGAGGAAAGAATAAAAACCAGGAAAGGGAAACCACTGGTGATGTTTCTTTCTCAGTCCTTTCCTGTTAGTGACTCAGCACAGGTATCACCTTTACTACCCCCAGCTCCCGAGGTGCAACAGGCAGCCCTTACTGACAACTGCAAAAGGAAAAAAAAAAAAAAAAAAAAAGGCAACGGTGGAAAATGATTGGGGTGGAGATTAGATAAGCATATAAACCTGCTTATCTAGTCTAGGGAAAAGGTTAGGGGCTCCGGTCAGAGTTCAGGCTGCCTGTGTTCAGTTTCCAGTGCTGTGCCACTTCATTTTTGCAGGTTACTTAACCTCATTTTTCTTTCTTGAAAAAAAAAACGGGCCGGGCGTGGTGGCTCAAGCCTGTAATCCCAGCACTTTGGGAGGCCGAGGCGGGCGGATCACAAGGTCAGGAGATCGAGACCATCCTAGCTAACACGGTGAAACCCCGTCTCTACTAAAAAATACAAAAAAAAAAAAAAAAAACTAGCCGGGCGAGGTGGTGGGCGCCTGTAGTCCCAGCTACTCAGGAGGCTGAGGCAGGAGAATGGCGTGAACCCGGGAGGCAGAGCTTGCAGTGAGCTGAGATCTGGCCAGTGCACTCCAGCTTGGGTGACAGAGCGAGACTCCGTCTCAAAAAAAAAAAAAAGAAAAAAAAGAAAAAAAAACGGCATTAACCATAGTAGCTGCTTCACAGATGTGTTGTGAGGATTAAAGGTGTTAAAGTCACATAAAGTGGGCCAGGCACAGTGGCTCACGCTTGTAATCCCAGTCCTTTGGGAGGCCAAGCTGGGAGGATCACTTGAGGTCAGGAGTTTGAGACCAGCCTGGGTGACATGGTGAAACCCTGTTTCTACAAAAAATACAAAAAAAAAAAAAAAAAAAAAAAAGAAAATTAGCCAGGCGTGATGGCACATGCCTGTAATCCCAGCTACTTGGGGGGGTGAGGTGGGAAGCTCACTGGAATGTGGGAGGCAGATGTTGCAGTGAGGCAACATCGTACCACTGCACTCCAGCCTGGGCAACAGAGTGAGACCTCTGTCTTCAAAAGACAAAAAAAAAATCACATAAAGTGCATAGACTCATGTTTGCTGCACTGAAAATGTTTTATACCTGAATAGTTATCATCGTCACCATCATCATCAATCCATCTCGGTTCTGATATCTGCAGGCTGGTCGTTCAGATCAAAGGAGATAATAAATACGCTAGCTAAACGTCAAAGGAAACATTGGGAGTCTACTTAATGCCTCTGGATCATGCAATTTAAAATGGTTGGTTGGGCGTGAGGGGGCACATCTGTAATCCCAGCACTTTGGGAGGCTGAAGCAGAAGGATCGCTTGAAACTAGGAGTGTAAGACCAGACTGGGCAACATAACGACAACCCTGTCTCTACAGAAAATCTAAAAATTAGCCAGGCATGGTGGCACAGGCCTGTGGTCCCACCTATTTAGGAGCCTGAGGCAGGAGGATCACTTGAGGCCAGAAGTTCAAGGCTGAAGTGAACTATGATGGCACTGCTGCACTCCAGGCTGGGCAACAGAGCAAGACCCTGTCTCTGAAAAATAACAATAATAAATAAATGCAATGGTTAATGTTATGTTATGTGTACTTTACCACAATTTAAAAAGCAAATATTGGCTGGGGACAGTGGCCCACGCCTGTAAACTTTGGGAGAGCAAGACAGGTGGATTACCTGAGGTCAGGAGTTTGCGACCAGCCTGGCCAACATGATGAAACCTCATCTCTATTAAAAATGCCAAAGTCGGGCTGGGCGCGGTGGCTCAAGCCTGTAATACCAGCACTTTGGGAGGCCGAGACGGGCGGATCACGAGGAGATCGAGACCATCCTGGCTAATACGGTGAAACCCCGTCTCTACTAAAAAATACAAAAAACTAGCCGGGTGAGGTGGCGGGCGCCTGTAGTCCCAGCTACTCGGGAGGCTGAGGCGGGAGAATGGCGTGAACCCGGGAGGCGGAGCTTGCAGTGAGCTGAGATGCGGCCACTGCACTCCAGCCTGCGCGACAGAGCAAGACTCCGTCTCAAAAAAAAAAAAAAAAAAAAAATGCCAAAGTCAGCTGGGTGTGGTGGCACGTGCCTGCAATCCCAGCTACTTGGGAGGCTGAGGCAGGAGAATCGCTTGAACGTGGGAGGCGGGGTTTGCAGTGAGCCGAGATTGCGCCCCAGCACTCTACCCTGGGAGACAGAGTGAGACTCCGTCTCAAAACAAAACAAAAAGCAAACGTTAAAGAATTAACCTCCTTCTGACCTCCGTCTGCCATAACAAAAAATGAAAAAAATTTCCATATTATTATGTGAAATAGCAGCTCCTTACCTGGAGCCAGAAATAAATGGTCAGCAGCAAAGGCTGTGTCCAGAGTTTCTTCTCTGTGGAACTGTCTAGAATGCCAGGCCCCTGTTTCAGGCTGGGCTCAGGGAATAGAGGGAGCTAGGGAGGGAGGAGGTGGAGATGCCCGGCAGGCCGCTGAGGTCTGGGCCAGGTTCTCAGCCGGATGCACTGGCTTGCTGTTGGGTGGCTTAACAACTGCTATTTTCAGTCAACAGAAGTCAGAACAGCTGCTTTCCATTTCTCCCAGGAAGTCTTCCTGGGACACAGCAGCACTTATCATGCCACAGTTTGTTTAGTTTGTTTACAGTGTTCCCTCCCCAACCCCTGAAGAAAATTCTAGTATTCAGAAATGTACATAGAACAATATAACAAACACATGGTGCCCACCGCTCGGGACTAGCCATTGCTAACGGTTTCCTCTCTTTGCTTTGAGTCTTTTTTTTCTTTTTTTAGAAATATGGACTAGATGGGTGCAGCACACCAACATGGCACAAGTATACATATGTAACAAACCTGCACGTTATGCACATGTACCCTAGAACTTAAAGTATAATAATAAAAAAAAAGAAATATGGACTTTATTTATTTTTTTGAGATGGAGTCTCACTCTGTTGCCCAGGCTGGAGTGCAGTGGCACCATCTTGGCTCACTGCAATTCCACCTCCCAGGTTCAAGTGATTCTCCTGCCTCAGCCTCCCGAGTAGCTGGGACTACAGGCATGTGCCACCGTGCCCAGCTAATTTTTGTATTTTTAGTAGAGACCGGTTATGCCATGCTGGCCAAGATGGTCTCGAACTCCTGGCCTCAAGTATTCCACTCGCCTCAGCCTCCCCAAAGTGCTGGGATTACAGGTGTGAGCCACCATGCCCCGCCAAGTCTATTTTTATTCTTAAAGAAGTAAGGTATTGCATATATTCATATTTTTGTCTCCAATCCCCAAACTCCAACACGAACTGGTTGTGTAGCCTTCCAATGTATTATTATTTTATTATTTAGAGAGAAGGTCTGGCTCTATCACCCGGGCTGGAGTGCAGTGGCACAATTACGGGTTCACTGCAGCCTCGAACTCCTGGACTTAAGCAATTTTCCCACCTCAGCCTTTGGAGTAGCTGAGACTATAGGCACACGCCACCACACCTGGCTAATTTTTCTTCTTCTTCTTCTTTTTTAAGTTTTTAGTAGAGATGGGGTCTCACTATGTTGCCCAGGCTGGTCTTGAACTCCTAGACTCAAGTGATCCACCTGCCTCAGCCTCCCAAAGTACTAGGACTACAGTTGTGAGCCACAGTGCTTGGCAATTTTTTTTTTTCTTGAGACAGGGTCTCAGTCTGTGCCCAGGCTAGAGTGCAGTGGTGCAATCATGGCTCACTGCTGACTCAACTTCCCAGGCTCAAGCAATCCTCCCGCTTCAGCCTCCTGAGTAGCTGAAACTACAGGCGTGCACCACTGTGTCCTGCCTTATGCCAGTACTTCTTTTTTTTTTTTTGAGATGGAGTCTCGCTCTGTCGCCCAGGCTGGAGTGCAGTGGCGTGATCTCCGCTCACTGCAAGCTCTGCCTCCCGGGTTCACACCATTCTCCTGCCTCAGCCTCCTGAGTAGCTGGGACTACAGGCGCCCACCACCTCACCTGGCTTTTTTGTATTTTTAGTAGAGACGGGGTTTCACTGTGGTCTCGATCTCCTGACCTCATGATCCACCTGCCTCGGCCTCCCAAAGTGCTGGGATTACAGGCGTGAGCCACCGCGCCCGGCCACACCAATACTTCTTATTGGTTAATTCTTAAATTCTTAATTGTTAATCCCAGTGGAGCAATGGTCCTTAACTCAGGGCCCCCTTACAGAGGAATTGTAAAATACCACGTTTCCCACAGATTGCATACAATGCTTTATGTGTATGGGCATTTTTCTAGGGAGAGTTTCTAGAATTTTCATAAATTTCCAAAGGGATTTATGACCCCAATAGTTCTGGAACAAAACCCTGAAGAGCCAGGGTCATTGGGCTTCGCCCTCCTCTGTGCTGTTTCTGTTTTCTCAGGTGTGGCTTTTGAACCTACCGACACAGGGTGAAGTTGACACAGACCAGTCCAGTCGACAGGGGAGCCGCAGCAGACAGCAGGGGGCACGGGGAAGGGGCTCTGCCCCGCAAGCTTCTTCGTGCACATCTTCATCCTGAAGTCATCACCAGGGTCCCTGTGGGCTCCTAGACCCCAAGGCACCTCGGGGACCTCTCATGGCTCAGCAGCTGCTTCCGCCATTGACTTGGGCTGCTGTCTTCCTGGGATCGGGGTTGTCTTTAGCCCTGGCAAGTTGGAAACTGAAATACACTCTCCAGACAAAGGCAACAGCAGTGAGTGTGGGCACCTGGGTTCCAGCCTCAGCCATTCTGCTGAATATATTTATAACCCCGCAGTCATTTCTTTTCTCTGGGCCTCAGTTTCCCTGTCTGTTAACTGAGGTGATTGGACTGTGTTCATTGTTTTCACACTATGTTATGGTGTGTCCAAGAGTTCAGTCATCTCTTTCTTTTTCAAGTTTTGTAGAGACAGAGTCATGCTCTGTTGCCCAGGCTGGAGTGCGGTGGCACAATCATAGCTCACGGCAGCCTCAAACTCGTGGACTCAAGCGATCCTCCCACTTAAGCCTCCTGAGTAGCTGGAATTACAGGCATGGGCCTCTAGGCTCAGCTCAAACATTTCTTTTTTTTTGTTTTGTTTTTTTGAGATGGAGTCTCGCTCTGTCGCCCAGGCTGGAGTGCAGTGGCCAGATCTCAGCTCACTGCAAGCTCCGCCTCCCGGGTTTACGCCATTCTCCTGCCTCAGCCTCCCGAGTAGCTGGGACTACAGGCGCCCGCCACCTCGCCCGGCTAGTGTTTTGTATTTTTTAGTAGAGACGGGGTTTCACTGGGTTAGCCAGGATGGTCTCGATCTCCTGACCTCCTGATCCACCCATCTCAGCCTCCCAAAGTGCTGGGATTACAAGCTTGAGCCACCGTGCCTGGCCAGCTCAAACATTTCTTTAATGGCTGTTTACTGAGTACATACTATGTGTCAGCCACTGTTCTAGGCACTGGGGAATACAGCAGTGACCATGACAAAATCTAATGTGGGAAAGAAACAATGACAGAGTAAACTAAGTTCGGGCACCAGGACTAAGCCAGTCCTGGAGCGCCGTGCTCCTCTTTATTCTCTCTCATCCCTGCTTGTTTCCTCATCTGTCTCTCTGGCCAACTGTGCTGTCCCCAAAGCCCTTGACTGCAATGACTTTCTCCTGTTTTACCTAGCACACTGTGTGGGACAGAAGGAGGACAGTGACATTTGCTAAATTAATTGTAACAGAAAAAAGTCAGTTTTAAAAGTCATAACTCGGGGCCGGGCGCGGTGGCTCAAGCCTGTAATCCCAGCACTTTGGGAGGCCGAGACGGGCGGATCACGAGGTCAGGAGATCGAGACCATCCTGGCTAATACGGTGAAACCCTGTCTCTACTTAAAAATACAAAAAACTAGCCGGGCGACAAGGCGGGCGCCTGTAGTCCCAGCTACTCGGGAGGCTGAGGCAGGAGAATGGCATAAACCCGGGAGGCGGAGCTTGCAGTGAGCTGAGATCCGGCCACTGCACTCCAGCCTGGGTGGCAGAGCAAGACTCCGTCTCAAAAAAAAAAAAAAAAAAAAAAAAAAAAAAAAAAAAAAAAAAAAAAGTCATAACTCTCCACACCCACCAGGATGGTGACAATTTTATATTGTTTGTTTTTGAAACAGGGTCTCACTCTGTCACCCAGGCTGCAGTGCAGTGGCATGATATCAGCTCACCACAACCTCCACCTCCCGGGTTCCAGCAATCCTCCCACTCAGCCTCATTAACAGCTGAGACCACAGGTGTGTGCCACCATGCCCGGCTAGTTTTTGAATTTTTTAGTAGAGATGAGGCTTCACCACGTTGCCCAGGCTGGTCTTGAACTCCTGGGCTCAAGCAATCTGCCTGCCTCAGCCTCCCAAAGTGCGAGCCACCATTCCCAGCCCTGGATGGTGATAATTAAAAACAAAATCAAAACCAGAAAATAACAAGTGTTGGTGAGGACGTGGGGGAAATTGCAACCCTTGTGGATTGTTGGTGGGAATGCAAAATGGTGCAGCTGCTGTGGAAGACAGTCTGGCAGTTCCTCAAAACGTTGAGCGTAGAGTTCTCATGGGACCCAGCAATTCCACTCCCAGGCATCTGCCCAAGAGAGGCAAAAGCAAACACCCACAAAAAAACATGAATGTTGGGCCAGGTGCAGTGGCTCACACCTGTAATCCCAGCTACTCGGGAGGCTGAGGCAGGAGAATAGCGTGAACCTGGGAGGCAGAGCTTGCAATGAGCTGAGATCGCACCACTGCACTCCAGCCTGGGCGACAGAGTGAGACTCCGTCAACAACAACAAAACATGAATGTTCCCAGCAGCACTATTCACAATAGCCCAAAGGTGGAAACAGCCCAGATATCTACCAACAGATGAACGGATAAACAAAATGTGGCCTAGCCATGCAATAGGATATTATTCAGCCATAAAAAGGAATAAAGTGCTGATTCATGCCACAGCATGGTTGGACCTTGCACGCATGATGAGAGAAGCCAGACACGAAAGGCCACGTAGTATAGGGTTCCATGTACACGAAAAGGCCAGAGGGGCCAATCTGCAGAGCCAGATTTTAGATTGCTGGCGGCCAGGGGCTGTGTGGAGGAAGAATTGGGGAGTGGCTGTTAACGGGTATAGGGTTCTGTGTTAGGGTGATGAAAATGTCCTGGAACTGGATAATGATGATGGTTACACAACATCATAAATGTACTAGATGTCACTAATGATAAGTTTTATATCATCTGCATGTTGCTGCAGTAAAAACAATTTTAAAAACATTAGGCTGGGCGCAGTGGCTCACACCTAAATCTCAGCACTTTGGGAGACTGAGGCAGGTGGGTTACTTGAAGTCAGGAGTTCAAGACCAGCCTGGCCAACATGGTGAAACACTGTCTCTACTAAAAATACAAAAAAATTAGCTGGGTATGGTAGCAGGTGCCTGTAGTCCCAGCTACTCAAAAGGCTGAGGCAGGATAATTGCTTGAACCAGGGAGGCAGAGGTTGCAGTGAGCTAAGATTGTGCCACTGCACTCCAGCCTGGATGACAGAGAGAGATCCTGTCTCAAAAACAAAACAAAACAAAAAAACAAAAAAACCCACCAAAATAAAATAAACAAAATAAAACATTATTATCTCTGGCCGGGTGTGGTGGCTCACGCCTATAAGCTCAACACTTTGTGAGGCCAAGATGGGAGGATTGCTTGAGGCCAGCAGTTTGAGACCAGCCTGTTCAACAGAGCAAGGCCCTGTCTCTACAAAAAAAAAAAAAAAAAAAAAAAGAATTAGCCGGGCATGGTGATGTGCACCTGTAGCCCCAGCTACTCTGAAGGCTGAGGTGGGAGGATCACTTGAGCCCAGAAGGTTGGGGCTATAGTGAGCCGTGATAGCACCTCTGCATTCCAGTCTGGGCAACAGAGCAAGAACCTGCCTCTAAAACAAACAACACCAACAACAACACACTCCTATCTTAGATGTAATGTGGGACCCTGGAACAGAAAGAGGACATTAGTGAGAAAACTAGTGACACACAAATACAGCTTGCACTTTCACTGACAGTGACATGCTCTGTTGGTTTCCTAGTTGTGACAAATGTACCCCAGTACTGTGGGATTTTAAGACAAGAGGAAACTGTGAGGGGCAGGCCATAGGGAACTTTCTGTATTGTCTTGTGACTTTTCTGTAAATCTGTAATTATTTCAAAATTAAACTTTTTTTTTTTTTGAGACAGAATCGCTCTGTCACCCAGGATGGAGTGTAGTGATGGCGATCTCGGCTCACTGAAACCTCTGCCTCCTGGATTCAAGCAATTCTCCTGCCTCAGCCTCCCGAGTAGCTGGGACTACAGGAGTGCGCCACCACGCCTAGCTAAGTTTTGTATTTTTAGTAGAGACAGGGTTTCACCATGTTGGCCAGGCTGGTCTTGAACTCCTGACCTCATGATCCACCCACTTTGGCCTCCCAAAGTGCTGGGATTACAGGCATGAGCCACCGCACCTGGCCTAAACATTACTTTTTTAAAACTCCTATGTACCTCCTAAAAAGAAGCTAGTTCGGTCTCTGGAAGGTTCTTTTGTCTGCCTATGGCACATTTTTGGGTGTGGGTTTACAAATCAAGGTGCTGGAGCCGACTCCATAGGAGAGGGAGAAGAATTTGGAATTCTCAGCCTGAAAGTGGAGGGATGAGAAGAGACAGGCAGATGGGAGAGGAGCTTAGACTGGAACAGGGCTGGGCTCGGGCCAGCTGCTTGGGAGGGACTTTGCAGAACAGGAATATCCAACACTGACGCTGTAAACTAGAGACCCGCAGGCTGGAGAGCACCCCTACACCTGTGCTGTGTTGGTCCTTGGTTTTGTCAAAATAATTTGAGCCAATATATAAAAAACAGCTGATCTCACATGAAAATTGGAATTTCCAACTTCTCTGGAAACATCTGAAGATATGCTAAGTCTCTGAAAACTTAACCCCCTCTGCTTCCTAAAATCGAAAAGGAAGTCCTGAGGTTAACTTCAACCAAAGTTGCAAGTTCCCCTCTGTAGCAGGCTGAGTGGTGGCCCCAAAAGCTTCCCTTGTCAAACCCCTGAACCTGTAAAGTGACCATATTTGGAAAAAAGGGTCTTTGCAGATGCAATTGAGTTAAGGACCTCTAGAGGAATTAGCCCGGACTATCTAGGTGGCCTCTAAATCCAATGACAAGTGCTTTTAGAAGAGAAAAGCAAGGCTGGCCCGGCATGGTGACTCACGCCTATAATCCCAGCACTTTGGGAGGCCGAGGTGGGCAGGTCATCTGAGTTCGAGACCAGCCTGGCCAACAAAGCGAAACCCGTCTTTACTAAAAATACAAAAATGAGCCAGGTGTGGTGATGGGTGCCTGTAGTCCCAGTTACTCAGGAGGCTGAGGCAGAAGAATTACTTGAACTTGGGAGGTGGAGGTTGTAGTAAGCCAAGATTGTGCCACTGCACTCCAGCCTGGGCGACAGAGCAAGACTCTGTCTCAAAAAAAAAAGAAAAAAAATGGAAATACTACTCTACCAGTTGGCACAGAGCCCTCCTCCTGTGACCCCGGACTTCTTCACAATTCAGCAAGGAAGAATAACCACCATAGGGGTCTTCCCGTGTCCGGGCCCAAACCTCCCTGCTGATTGAGCTGTCCTGCCGGGTAATATTTCTTTGCTGCACGGATTGGGGTGGGTGTTGGGTGCCTGGACCCCGATGGAAAAGAACAGGTGGCATTTGCTGGGCCTCAGTTCAGCTGTCATGGGAAGAACAGAGGCCCCTGGGATTTCGAGGCAACGTCTCTATTCCCCTGCACAATCCTCGTGGAGACAGGCAGACAGGAATGTCTGCACCAGAGACCCTGGGATGGGAGGAGTGCAGATGGGGCTCCCAGACATAGGAGGAGGCCCTGGACCACCCAAAGTCTCTCTGCAACTCCACCAGAGAGGGCTGAGAGGAGGGCTGTGGTCTGGTAGAAAAACCTAACTGGGCAATGAGGCAGTTGGCCCAAGGAGAAGTCGGAGGTTAGGGGTAAGAGGTAGTACACTTTATTGACTGGGTTCTCCCAACATGTTGCAACCTCTGGCAAAGTCAGACCCTGGGCTTTGCCACCATCCCATCCACCAAAGAGAGAAGAGAACACATCTCATGAACATCCACATGGCCTCCAGACAGCAGAGTGCAGGGGCAGGTGTGGGGAGGGAGGCTGCCAGCCAGGGGTAGGTGGACGAGGGGCGAAAGTGCCGGGTGCCGGGCTGGGGGCACCCCTGAGGCCCCGCCAGACCTGGCCAGCCCCTCACTCCCCCAGTTGAGGTTTAGTGTGGTTCACAGTGAGACTGGCTTAGATTGGTAGCGGGCGATGGTAGGCAGATGCCCTCCACACTCCCCACCCGCCCTGGCCAGACTCACAGAGCTGGCAAGAGGGAGAGACGGAAAATCCCGTTCCCTGTGTCTCCCTCCGGGACAGGGAAGCCCCTTCTCTGGAGGGGTAAAGGGGAGAGGCCTAGTCTCTTGACATCCCCCAGGCTACTAAGTAAGGGCCATTCACTCCTGGCTCAGAAGTTTCTAGAACATCTTGGTGAATGTGCCCACCATTACTCCCAATTAGAAAAAGGTATTTGAAATTTAGGAGTTGACTGGGGTGCCTCAAACCAAGCAGTAAAAACCCTGGTAAGATCTAGGTTTAAAAAGGCAGCTCTACCTTTGCTTAGGAGGCTGGGGAGGTCTGTGAAGGTGTTGGCTCAGGGGTAGGGAGTGCCCTGGGAATGGGGCGGGGACCAGGGGCAAGATGCAGGAAGCGGTGATCCATGGGACATGGCAGGTTGCCCTCCAGTGCTGGAGGCCTGGGCTTGGCGGGCAGCTGGGGGCCACCAGGGGCCTCCATGGGTACATCTGCCAGGCAGGCACCGGGGCCTCTGCCCCACCAGGAGAAGCAGGGGCCCCCCATCAGGCCTTATGACTGCCGTTAGCTGCAGGCTCCTTGTGGCCAGCTGCGAAGTCCACGGTGGGCTGAAGCCCCAGCATCTGCCGCTGCACCAGCTTGGCATAGAGGCCACCCTGGGCCAGCAGCTGCTGGTGGGTGCCCTGCTGCACTACGCGGCCCTTGTCCAGCACCACAATGAGGTGCGCATGCTCCACAGTGCTCAGCCGGTGCGCGATGATGAGTACCGTGTGCTTCTGCAGGTTGCCGTGGATGGCCTGCTGGATCTGCGGGGACAGTGGGGACCTGGCTTGCATGGCACGGACACCCCACCCGCAACCGCGCTCCATGCCACCACCTATGGGCTGAAGCTTAACCTCTTTGAGGCTCAGTTCATAAAGGATGGCCAGCTTCCTCGGTTTTTCTTAAAGGGAGACAGCTCAGGGTCAGACACAGGGAGGCACCTGGTGAATGAGGGATCAGCCCTACCCTGGCCCTGCAGTCTTCTGGCCCCTCCCTTCCTCCGCCTTTTTTTTTTTTTTTTTTTTTTTTTTTTTGACTAAGTCTTGCTGTCACCCAGACTGGAGTGCAGTGGTACGATTTCAGCTCACTGCTACCTCTGCCTCGTGGGTTCAATTGATTCTCATGCCTCAGCCTCCCAAGTAGCTGGGGGATTACAGGTGCATGCCATCATGCCCAGCTAATTTTGTTTTGTATTTTTAGTAGAGGTGGGATTTTGCTATGTTGGCCAAGCTGGTCTCGAACTCCTGACCTCGAGTGACCAGCCTCCCTCCTTTTTCTTTTCTTTTTGAGACAGGGTCTCTCCCTGTGGCCCAGGCTGGAGTGCAATGGCGTGATCACGGCTCACTGCATCCTCAACCTCCTGGCCTCAAGGAATCCTCCTGCCCCAGCCTTCCAAGTAGCTGGAACCACAGGCATGCACCATCATGCCCAGCTAATTTTTGTATTTTTTTGTAGAGATGGGTGTCCCACTATGTCACCCAGGCTGGTCTTGAACTCCTGGCCCCAAGCCATCCTCCCGCATTGGCCTCCTAAAGTGCCAGGATTATAGGTGTGAGCCACCACACCCAGCCTCTGTTTTTTTTTTTAACCTAAAACCGCTCTAAAAAATAAAGCCACTGGAAGCAGTGGCTCACACCTTTAATCCCAGCACTTTGGGAGGCCAAGGCAGGTGGATTCCTTGAGCTCAGGAGCTTGAGACCAGCCTGGGCAACATGGTGAAACCCCATCTCTACAAAACATACAAAAATTTAGCTGTGTGTGGTGGCGTGCAGCTGTAGTCCCAGCTACTCAGGAGGCTGGGAGGTGGGAGGATCACTTGAGCCCGGGAGAACTGTGATTGTGCCACTGCATGCCAGCCTGGGTGACGGAGTGAGGCCCTGTCTCAAAACAAACAAAACCAACAACAACAAAAATAAAGCCTATTATTTTTTACAAACAATCCAAACTCTGTACTAGAGGCCGAGGAGTTTGCCTCCCTGCGACTTTGTCCTCACCCCTCTCCGTTCAATCCCCACCCACCAGCCACACTGACCTTAAGGCTTTGAACCTGCCAAGCTCATTCCCCACTCTGGGCCTGCACCTGCTGACCCTTCCTCTTGGCACGTTCCTACCTCCAGAACTCTCCACCACTGACTTCTTTTCTTTCATGTCTCAGCTCAGATGGCACCTGATGGCCTTGGTTCTAATGATGAGAACCACAGAACTCTTGGCACATGGTAACTCCATCCAAACTGCTGTGCCAAGTAACCAAACTCTAGTATGGCTTCTAGCAGCAGAAAGCCATATCCCTGGGATGACCACAGCCCCCATTCAAGTGCCTGTGTGAGAAAGCTCACCTTGGCAAGGAGAATTTGCTGTGTTTTAGTCAATACCTGCTGACTGGCCCCAACCTCTTTTTCTTGGAGTGTTTACTAAAAAGGGCTTACAACTGTGACTCCTTCCTCTGTCCCTCTGAGATGTGTATGTGATCTCCTGCATCTCAGAAGTGTCTCTCTTAAGGACCTGAAAGCCATGCCCTTGAAATGGACAGCTAGACACAGGTGGCCTCCTGGCTGTCCCCTGGGCTTGCTTTTATTTTTCCTGGGGGCCTCTGCCTGTTCCCCTCCCTACCCCCTCATTCTCCCTTTAAAATGCCTGTCACCACCAAATTGGGATGGCACACGGCTCCTTTCCCACTGTCAGGAGTCACTGCATAAAATCTGTTTCCATGACTTTTGCCGGCGCCCAGCTGTGCTCATCTTTGACAACGGTGTCCCCTCCCAGTCTCCTGGTGCCCCAACACTGTTTCATTTGCTTCGTAGCACAGGCCACGGGGTGAATGCATGCTTGTTTTCTTTTTTTTTTTGAGACGAAGTCTTGCCCTTCGCCCAGGCTGGAGTGCAGTGGTGTGATCTCGGCTCACTGCAAATTCCACCTCCTGGGTTCAAGCCATTCTCCTTCCTCAGCCTCCCAAATAGCTGGGATTACAGGTGCCCGCCACCACACCCAGCTAATTTTTGTATTTTTAGTAGAGATGGGGTTTCACCATGTTGACCAGGCTAGTCTCGAACACTTGACCTCGTGATCTGCTGGTCTCGGCCTCCCGAAGTGCTGGGATTACAGGCGTGAGCCACCGCGCCTGGCATTCCTTGTTTCTTATCTGCCTTCCCCACTGGAATGGAAACACCGTGGGGACAAGGGTCTTGGTCTAGTCAGCCCACCACGATAACCCCAGCACGGTGCCTGGTGCCTGGAAAGAGCTCAGGAACTCTCTGTGTAATAAGTGCATCAATCCGCGGATAGACTGAGGTTGCTAGCCATCTCCAAATACATGACTGGGCCCACCTGACCAGTGAGAATGAAACTCACAGGGGAAGCACTAGCTTGAGGTCACACAGTTATAAACTGCAGAACGGAGCTGCTAGTCCAGGTCTCCCCATTCTGTTTTTTGTTTTTGTTAGTTTGTTTTTTGAGATGGAGTCTTGCTCTGTTGCCAAGGCTGGGGTGCAGTGGTACAATCTCAGCTCACTGCAACCTCTGCTTCCCAGGTTCCAGCTATTCTCCTGTCTCAGCCTCCCAAGTAGCTAGGATTACAGGCACCCGCCACCACACCTGGCTGACTTTTGTATTTTTAGTAGAGATGGGGTTTCACCATGTTGTCCCGGCTGGTCTTGAACTCCTGACCTCAGGTGATCCGCCCGCCTCAGCCTCCCAAAGTGCTGGGATTATAGGTGTGAACCACTGCACCCAGGCTTTTTTTCTTTTTTTTTTTTTTTAGATGGAGTCTCACTGTGTCGCCCAGGCTAGAGTGTAGTGGCACAATCTCAGCTCACTGCAACCTCCATCTCCCGGGTTCAAGTGATTCTCCTGCCTCAGCCTCCTGAGTAGCTGGGGTTACAGGCATACACCACCATGCCCAGCTAATTTTTGTATTTTTAGTAGAGACAGGGTTTTACCATGTTGACCAGGTTGGTCTCGAACTCTGGACCTCAAGTGATCCGCCTGCCTTGGCCTCCCAAAGTGCTGGGATTACAGGCGTGAGCCACCACACCAGGCCTGTTTTGTTTGTGTTTGTTTGTTTGAGCCAGATGGAGTCTGGCTCTGTTGCCCAGGCTGCAGTGCAGTGGCACGATCTCGGCTCACTGCAACCTCCACCTTCCAGGTTCAAGCAATACTTCTGCCTCAGCCTCCCGAGTAGCTGGGATTATAGGCATGTGCTACCACGCCCAGCTAGTTTTTGTATTTCTAGAGAGACGGGGTTTCACCATGTTGGCCAGGCTGGTCTCCAACTCCTGACCTCAGGTAATCCACCTGCTTCGGCTTCCCAAAGTGCTGGGATAACAGGTGTGAGCCACTGATCACGACCCAGGTCTCCCCATTCTGATACCTTCTCTCGCCCCACACCATACAGCTCTGCCTGGAGCCTGGAGGCTGGGCCCAGAGTGGCTCCTGGTTCCCCACTCTCAACACCAGGAATTCACCAGCCCAGGAGGCTGACAGCCTGGGAGAGCTCCTGGGGCCCGTCTCTTCTCAGCACCCATCTGCTGGGTGATGGGGGCTCTGGCCGCCTGGAGCCGCTCCTGCCCCGGCATTGCCCGCCGCCCTGTGACTCACCAGATACTCGCTCTCGGCATCCAAAGCGCTGGTGGCTTCATCCAGGATGAGGACCGGGGGGTTCCGAACCAGAGCCCGGGCCATGGCCACCCGCTGCTTCTGGCCACCTGACAGCTGGGCGCCCTTCTCCCCTGTCTCTGTATGGTGGAGACACAGAGACAATTTAGCAACAGGTGAGGCCGGGCAGCCCTGGGGAAGAGTGAGGGGCCCTGCCCTGCAGCTGTGCAAAGGGCAGGCTGGAACCCACAGCTTGAAAGCTCATGAAATGATGTTCCCCTCACCCAACGCATCAGGGGCATGCAGATTAAGCCTACATGCGAATTGATACCGAGTTACCAGTTTTCACCCATTCATTTGGCAGAAACCCAAACATCTGACAGTACACAGTGTAGGTGAGGCTGCAGGGAGACAGGCCCTCACCCGTCCTCCTGGAGAAGGGGAGTTGGAGCGAATCCCATGGCTTGAAGAGCTGCAGCAATCACCCTGGGTCTATGAGTCTGTGCAGTGCAAAGGTTGTGTGTATTCACCACAGATGTGCGTGCGGCCTGTGGCCCAGCAAGCCCACCTGGACCAGTTTTCCCCATGGACCAACTTCCTCCCATGCACAACAATATAGACACAGGTCACGCATGACTCACAGCGCTGTTATTGCAAAAAATAAAACAAATAGACTCAAATGTCCATCAACAGGAAATGGAGTCAATAAATTATTATTATTTTAGAGACAGGGTCTCACTCTCTCACCCATGCTAGAGTGCAGTAGTGAATCATTGCTTACTGTAGCCTCAAACTTCTTGGTTCAAGCGATCCTCCAGCCTCAGCCTTCTGAGTAACTGAGAATACAGGTGCATGCCACCACACCTGGTTAACTTAAAATATTTTTCTATAGAGGTGGGGTCTCACTACACTGCCCAAGCTGTTCTCAAACCCCTGGCCTCAAGCGATCCTCTTGCCTTGGCCTCCAAAGTGCTGGGATTACAGGCGTGAGCCAGTGCACCTGGACATGCCACCAGCTCTTTATTATTTCATTTTGCTTTCATTGAGATGAAACTGACATAACATAAACTTAACCATTGTAAAGTGAATAATCCGGGCTGGGCGCAGTAGCTCACGCCTGTAATCCCAGCACTTTGGGAGGCCGAGGCGGGCGGATCACAAGGTCAGGAGATTGAGACCATCCCGGCTAACATGGCGAAACCCTATCTCTACTAAAAATACAAAAAATTAGCCGGGTGTGGTGGCACGTGCTTGTAATCTCAGCTACTCGGGAGGCTGAGGCAAGAGAATCACTTGAACCCAGGAGGCAGAGGTTGCCGTGAGCCAAGATCGCACTACTGCACTCCAGCCTGAGTGACAGAGCGGGACTCCATCTCAAAAAAAAAGTGGATAATCCAGTGACATTTAGTGCATTCACAATGTTGCATAACTACCACCTCTATTTAATTCCAAAACATTATTTTAAAATATTTATTATATCAATTAATTAGAACCACTTAAGTTCATATTAGGTAACTTTTTAAAAAATAGTATATTTGGTATATTTTTATTTAGAAATTATTTTAAATTGACAAGTAAAAATAGCTCATATTTAATGATGTACAATGTGATGTTCTGAAATACATATACACTGTGGAATGGCTAAACCAAGCCAGTTAGCATATGCATTGTCTCACATATTTATCACTTATTTTTAGAGGGAACACTTAAAATCTACTCTCTTAGCTATTTTCAAGTACACAGTACACTGTTATTAACTATAGCTGGCCAGGCATGTTGGCTCACACCTGAAATCCCACCACTTTGGGAGGCTGAGGCGGGCAGATCACCTGAGGTCAGGAGTTCAAGACCAGCCTGGCCAACATGGTGAAACCCCGTCTCTACTAATAATACAAAAAAAATTAGCCGGGCATGGTGGCGGGCGCTTGTAATCCCAGCTACTCGGAAGGCTGAGGCAGGAGAATTGCTTGAACCTGGGAGGCGGAGGTTGCCGTGAAGTGAGATTGCACCACTGCACTCCAGCCTGGGCGACAGAGCGAGACTCTCAGTTAAACAAACAAACAAACAAACAAAAAACTATAGTCAACAGGTCTCTTGACCTTATTCCTAAATGAAATTTTTTTTTTTTTTTTTTTTTTTTGAGACGGAGTCTCGCTCTGTCGCCCGGGCTGGAGTGCAGTGGCCGGATCTCAGCTCACTGCAAGCTCCGCCTCCCGGGTTCACGCCATTCTCCTGCCTCAGCCTCCCGAGTAGCTGGGACTACAGGCGCCCGCCACCTCACCCGGCTAGTTTTTTGTATATTTTTTAGTAGAGACGGGGTTTCACCGTGTTAGCCAGGATGGTCTCGATCTCCTGACCTCGTGATCCGCCCGTCTCGGCCTCCCAAAGTGCTGGGATTACAGGCTTGAGCCACCGCGCCCGGCCCCTAAATGAAAATTTTTATCTTTTGATCAACATCTCCCCAATCTCCCCTATACATTGTATATATTTAATTATTGAAAAGGCGCTATTCGTGTGGTTCAAAAATCTAAAAATATAGGCTGGGCACAATGGCTCATGCCTGTAATCCCAGCACTTTGGGAGGCAGGAGGATTGCATGAGCCCAGGAGTTTGAGACCAGCCTGGGAAACATACCAAGACCCCGTCTTTACAACAAAAATAAAAAATGGGGCGGGAGGACAGCTTGAGTCCAAGAGGTTGAGGGTGCAATGAGCCGTGATCACGCCACTGCACTCCCACCTGAGTGACAGAACAAGACCCTGCCTCAAAAAAAAAAAAATTCTAAAAATATATAAAACTATAAATAAGTCGGGCATGGTGGCTCACGCCTGTAATCCCAGCACTTTGGGAGACTGAGGCGGGCGGATCACGAGGTCAGGAGATGGAGACTATCCTGGCTAATATGGTAAAACCCCATCCTACTAAAAATACAAAAAAATTAGCTGGGCATGGTGGCGGGCACCTGTAGTCCCAGCTACTTGGGAGGCTGAGGCAGGAGAATGGCGTGAACCTGGGAGGCGGAGCTTGCAGTGAGCAGAGATCGCTCCACTGCACTCTAGCCTGGGTGACAGAGCAAGACTCCATCTCAAAAAAAAAAACCTATAAATAATGAAAAGTTCAAGTCCTTTCTTCAGTTCTTTCCTGCTCCCACCAAAACTTCTTTCATTAGTTGCTTACACGCCCTTATCGAGTTTCTTCATGCAAATACGAACATGTTATTTTTATCTCCCTGATCCTTTAATAGGAAAAAACAACAGCTCCTTATACTCTGCACCTGGCTCTTTTCATTTAGCATCATATCTCAGTGACCTTTCTATACTGATATATGGAGAGCTGCCTCCTCCTCTGCCTCCACCTCCTCCTCCTTCTTCTACTTCCTCTTTTTCCCAGCAGCATAATATTCCAGTGTATGGGCTTCTATAATAATTTAGTTAGTAAATACTTTGCTGAGTCAGAGCACAGTGGCTCATGCCTGTAATCCCAGCACTTTGGGGATTGCAGAAAGATTGCTTGAGCCCAGGAGGTCCAGTCTAGCCTGAGTAACATAGCGGGACCCCATCTTTACAAAAAGAGAGCAGGTAGCAGAGGGCAGTCCTTAACCCTCAAGAGAGTTATGTCCCTGAGGGTGATCCTGTGGGCCCAGGAGAGGGGCCACCCTCAGCTCCACACCTGTGCTGTAGCCGTCCTGGAGTTCCATGATGAAGCCGTGGGCGTTGGCCTTCTGTGCGGCCTCCACCACCATCTCGAAGGGCACAGTGGGCAGGCCATAGGAGATGTTGTCTGTGATGGAGCGGGCGAACAGCACGGGCTCCTGGCTTACCAGGGAGATCTGGGGAGGAGGAAGCACGGGGCATGAGAGGCTAGGAATGTGTTCATCCAGCTTTCCCCAGCAGCCTTGCTGCCTGGGGCCTGGAGACGCCAGCAGTCTCAGGCCTGAAACCTGATCAGGGCCCAGTGACTACACTGAGCTGCCTCTCTTCTTCCCCAACAGTGACTCCTGCCTGTACCCACAAGCCCTCAGCTCCCGTAAACAGCACACTGGGGCCTGCTACATTTGCTGCTCTGGGATAAGCCAAGTTCCCTGCCTCCAAGAGAAAGCTCACTGGCCATCCCTGTCCTGGAAAAAAAGAAAGAGGGATAGAGTATAGAATGTTGCTCTGAATGAGTTTGCCCATCTCAGGAAGCAGGAGGCCACAGCAGGGCTCCAGGTCATACAGACTGCCCAGGCGGTGGTCCCCTCCCCTCTAAGAGAACAATTTAAAGGAGCTATCATCTCTAGATTCCAGTTTCAGGAACCTGGGCCTGCAAAACTAATAGTATGGCCAGGCTTGGTGGCTTATGCCTGTAATCCCAGCACTTAGGGAGGCAGAGGCAGGAGAACTTCTTTAGTCTAGGGGTTCAAGACCAGCCTGGGCAACACAGCAAGACCCCATATCTACAAAAGGAAAAAAAATATAGTATGGAAGATATCATTGCAACACGGTAAGTAGCAAAAAAATAACTAGTTAATTAATTAAATTAAAATAGAAACAATCTAGGTGTCCATAAATGGGGATTGGTTAAATAGTGACAGTGCATCCTTAAAACTGAATTGCAATACATACATATACACAGCATGATTCTATTTTTGTTTAAAAAAATTATAAGCATGTGCCTTCATATACTGATGCATTTCTATAAAGATAGGAAACACGCTGAAAAGGATATTTACTAAACTGTTAACACTGGTTACCTCCATGTGTTGAAATTCAAAAGGTAAGGTGGAGGGGGACACGCATGTCTGAGTTACAAGATTCATTATAACTATGAGAATATGATTTGCTTGTAGCATTGTATTGTTTTATGTTTACAGAAATTAACATTTTTAAATTTAAAAGACAGAGGCCGGGCATGGTGGTTCACACCTGTAACCCCAGCACTTTGGGAGGCTAAGGTGCGAGGATGGCTCGAGCCCAAGAGTTTGAGATCAGCCTGGGCAACATAGTGAGACTCCGTCTCAATAATTAAAAAATTGGCCACGTGTGCACAGTGGCTCATGCCCATAATCCTAGCACTTTGGGAGGCCAAGGTGGGCAGATCACCTGAGGTCAAGAGTTCCAGACTAGCCTGACCAACATGGAGAAACCCCGTCTCTACTGAAAACACAAAATTAGCCAGGTGTGGTGGCACATGCCTGTAATCCCAGCTACTCGGGAGGATGCGGCAGGAGAATCGCTTGAACCCATGAGGCAGAGGTTGTGGTGAGTGGAGATCGTGCCATTGTACTCTGGCTTAGGCAACAAGAGCAAAACTCCATCTTGGAAAAAAAAAAAAATTGACCCAATGTGGTAGTGTGCACCTATAGTCCCTCAGGAGGCTGATGTGCTGATGTGGGAGGATTGCTGGAGCCCAGGAGGTCGTAGCTACAGTGAACCATGATCACACCACCAAATTCCAGCCTAGGTGACAGAGCGAGGTCCTATCTCAAACGAAAAGCACATAAATAGGACAGGCACCATAGCTTACTCCCAGCACTTTGGGAGGCCGAGGCATGCGTATCACTTGAGGTCAGGAGTTCGAGACCAGCCTGGCCAACATGGTAAAACCTTGTCTCTACTAAAAATACAAAAAATTAGCCAGGTGTGGTGGTATGTGCCTATAGTCCCAGCTACTTGGGAGGCTAAGGCAGAAGAATTGCTTGAACCCAGGAGGAAGTGGTTGCAGTGAGCCGAGATCACGCCACAGCACTCCAGCCTGGGCCACAGAGCGAGACTCCATCTTAAAAAAAAAAAAAGAAAGCAAAAGTACATAAATAAATAAGAGAGGCTATTCATGAAGAAGGAAAACCAAATGGCCAATAAATATATGAAAAGGTGTTTAATATCTTCGGTAATCAGGAAAACGCAAAAAACCACAATAAGCTACCACTGCATTCTCACCAGTTAGCAAAAATTCAGGACTGACAATGCTAGGTGTCTGAGAATTGAAGCGTGGTACCTACTGCAAAGTGTGAACAGCTCTACCCAGGGGCCTCTTCTAAAACTTGGGTGAGCAGCAGCCTGGTGGCCCCCTACTTGGCACCACTTCACAACAATCTATTTCTGGTTACATGCACATGGTGTGAGCAGATTTCACAACCCATGGCCCTCACCACCATCTAGAACTTGGCTAGGAGTTCTGGAATCTCTGTGCCAACACTCAGGCTTTCACATAATTTATATTGATGACGTAAATGGTGCTCCCTTAATAGTTTATATTTCTTGGACAGTGCACAACCTGAGCAACCATCCAGGGCATCCCTGCTCTTAGGCCAGCACAGGGACAGGTGTTACGGTTCCTTTCCTGAAAGGATTACTAAAAACTGTCCAGTCATGAATAGCCTATTTTGAGTACTGGAGATGACCTAAATGTGGAACAGCTAACACTCTCCTTCACTGCTGGTAGAATGTAAATTGTAAAATATAAATTGGTATAACCACCTGGGGATAGCTGCTGTGGCAGAAACTACTGCAGCTGGGGATGTACATCCACTATCACCAAGCTTTCTACTCTTAGGATTACACCTTGGGAGAACATACTCATGTACACCAGAAAACACAGACAAAATTGTCCACATCCCACATTGGTATTTTTGGTAATGGTAAAACAAAACAAAACAAAACTGAAAAACAGGCCAGGTGCAGAGGCTCACACCTGTCATCCCAGCACTTTGGGAGGCTGAGGCAGGAGGATCACTTGAGGCCAGGTGTTTGAGATCAGCCTGGGCAACATGGTGAGATCACATGTCTACAAAAAAAAAAAAAATTAGCTGGGCATGGTGGCATGTGCCTGCAGTCCCAGCTACTTGGGAGGTTGAGGTGGGAGGATGGCTTAAGCACAGGACTCTGAGGCTGCAGTGAGTTGTGACTGTGCCACTGCACTCCAGCCTGGGCAACAGAGGGAGACCCTGTCTCAAAAAAAAAAAAAAAAAAAAAAAAAATAGGCCAGGCGTGGTGGCTCAAGCCTGTAATCCTAGCACTTTCGGAGGCCGAGGAGGGTGGATCACGAGGTCAGGAGATTGAGACCATCCTGGCTAACATGGCGAAACCCTGTCTCCACTAAAAATACAAAAAATTAGCCAGGCGTTGTGGCGGGCACCTGTAGTCCCAGCTACTCGGGAGGCTGAGGCAGGAGAATGGCTCGAACCCGGGAGGCAGAACTTGCAGTGAGCCGAGATCCAGCCACTGCACTCCAGCCTGGGCGACAGAGCGAGACTCCATCTCAAAAAAATAATAATAATAAATAATAACTAAATAAATAAAATAAAATATAAAGGGAAACAACCCAGCCAGGCGTGGTGGCTTATGCCTGTAATCCCAGCACTTTGGGAGGCCAAGGCAGGCTGATCACCTAAGTTCAAGGGTTTGAGACCAGCCTGGGAAACACAGTGAAACCCTGTCTGTATTAAAAATACAAAAATTAAGGCTGGGCGCGGTGGCTCAAGCCTGTAATCCCAGCACTTTGGGAGGCCGAGACGGGCAGATCACGAGGTCAGGAGATCGAGACCATCCTGGCTAACACGGTGAAACCCCGTCTCTACTAAAAATACAAAAAACTAGCCGGGCGAGGTGGCGGGCGCCTGTAGTCCCAGCAACTCCGGAGGCTGAGGCAGGAGAATGGCGTAAACCTGGGAGGCGGAGCTTGCAGTGAGCTGAGACCCGGCCACCGCCCTCCAGCCCGGGCGACAGAGCAAGACTCCGTCTCAAAAAAAAAAAAAACAAAAATTAGTCGGGCATGGTGGCGCACTCCTGTAATCCCTGTAATCCCAGCTAGTAGGGAGGCTGAGATAGGAGAATAGCTTGAACCCGGGAGCACAGAGGCTGTAGTGAGCTGGGACTACACCACTGCACTCCAGCTTGGGCAATAGAGCAAGACTCCATCTCAAAAAAAAAAAAAAAGGGAAGCAACTCAAATATCTAGCATGCATAAATAATTGTGATAAACATTTGTACAGTGGGCTACCACCCAGCAATGAAAATGAATGAACTCTATCCCCAGCCTCAACCTGGATGACTCATAATGTTTAGTGGGAGACACAAGACACAAACTAATCCACACACCAATCAGGATTCTACCCAGATGAAGTTCTGAGCAGGTAGCACAGCGCTCTGCGGTTCGAGGGCGCATACAGAGAAGGCAGAACCAATGAAACGCAAGAACATGAAGACTCTAAAAGCCAAGACATTACTTCTTGGGGTAAGAGAAGGGACACGTGGCAGGGGGAGGAGGAGGCTTCTGGAGTGCCAGAATGTTCTGTTTCTTTTTTTTTTTTCTTGAGACAGAGTCTCATTCTGTTGCCCAGACTGCAGTGCAGTGGCCCAATCTCAGCTCACTGCAACCTCTACCTCCTGGGTTCAAGTGATTCTCGTGCCTCAGCCTCCCAAGAAGCTGAGATTACAGGGATGTGCCACCACACCTGGCTAATTTTTCTATTTTTAGTAGAGATGGGGTTTTGCCATGTTGGCCAGGCTGGTCTTGAACTCTCGAGCTCAAGCAATCCACTTGCCTCGGCCTCCCAAAGTGCTGGGATTATAGGTGTGGGCCATCACACCTGCCCTTTTTTTCTTTTTTAATAGAGACGGAGTCTCACTATGTTGTCCAGGCTGGCCTCAAGGAATCCTCCAGCCTCAGCTTCCCAAAGTGCTGGGATTACAGGTGTGAGCCACTGCACCCGGCCAAGAATGTTCTGTTTCTCTAGGAGGGCGCTGTAATTGGTGATAATTCTTTGAACTGTCCATTTATCTTTAGTGCCCTCTTCTGCACCTGTTACAGCTCACGAGAAAGACAGATGCAGAAAGGGCAGAGGAGTGCGGCCCAGGCCCATCCACATACCACACGGTGCAAGTACTTGTGGTCGTAGGCGCTGATGGGCTTGCCATCCAGCAGCACGCGGCCCCCCTCCAGGGGGTAGAAGTTCTCTAGGATGTTGACGCAGGAACTCTTCCCACTGCCCGAGGGCCCCACCAGGGCCGTCACTTTGCCGGGGCACAGGCTGAAGGAGACATTCTGCAAAGAACGCACAGGCACAGTGTGGGGTCATTGGCTCAGGTCCCAGGACTGGATGCCCTGGCCTTCAACACAGGTGGGTGCCCTTCCCAGCCTACCCCATGTGCCTCTGCCTCGCTTGGACACTGCTGGCCCCTAAATGTTCTCCTTTCTAGGACACTAGGACTTGGAAGCCCCTTTAGATTTGCTGTTTCCTCTGTCTGGAATGTTCTCTTTGCAGGGAGCCCCCGATGAGATCTCACCTCAAATGTCACCTCCTCCGAGAACCCCTTCTTGACTGTTACCACCATTCCCATGGACCATCCCTACCACAGCACCCTGATCTATTTTCTTTCTAGCACTTATTATCTGGAATCATCCTGTTAAGTATTTGTCTTCCCCAACTGGAGCCCAAAACTCCTGGAGGGCAAGGATCTTGCCTGACATATTCCCAGCCGCCCTGCCACAGCCTGGAGTATAGGAGGTACGTGAGAAATGGGGTGACGGAAAGGCTGATTCTGGCAGGCCTCAAGCCGTGCCCTCACCTGCAGGACCTGGGTGTGGGGCCGAGTGCGGTAGGTGAAAGTCACGTTCTCAAAGTCCACCCGGCCCTCCAGGTGGTCGGGGGCCAAGCTGCCATCGTGCACCATGGTTGGCTGCCGGTCGATGAACTCGAACACCTTCTCAGCAGCCCCCACTCCCTGCATCAGGCCGCTGTAGACGGAGCCCACGGACTGGGGAGAGGAGACACGCGTTCCTGTCCCACTGACACCCGACTCCTAGGACCCACCCCTGCTAGTAGAGAGATGAGGCGGGTACAGAGAAAGCAAGGAGTTCTGGTGGGGAGGTGCAGGAGGCCAGTGACCACTCACTGTTGCATTAGATAACGACAGGGGAGGTGAGGACAGCAGCGTCACCAGCACTCTCCCAGCCATCCAGCCAAGTGGGTGCCATCATCCCCACAGGAGCAGATGGAAGCACAGGAGCTGGCAGGGGTGTGGCACAGCGCGAATCCAGCCTTGTCTTTCAATTGCCATAGCATAGCTTTTTTTTTTTTTTTTTTTTTTTTGAGATAGAGTCTCACTCTGTCGCCCAGGCTGGAGTGCACTGGTGCAATCTTGGCTCACTGCAACCTCCACCTCCCAAGTCAAGTGATTCTCCTGCCTCAGCCTCCAGAGTAGCTGGGATTACAGGTGCTCGCCACCACGCCCAGCTAGTATTTGTATTTTTAGTAGAGACAGGGTTTCACCATGTTGGCCAGGCTGGTCTCAAACTCCTGACCTTAAGTGATCCTCCCACCTCACCCTCCCAAAGTGCTGGGATTACAGGTATGAGCCACTAGACCTGGCTTGATTTCAATTTTCAAAATGGGTCTTAATCTGTACTATAAACATATTCTCCTTGGGTAAAAATACATAGAATATGAATGTAAATCACAATAACGGCCCATTTTCTTGAGCATTCTGCTTTTATGTATTTGTTTTTGAGAGGAGGGTCTCACTCTGTTGCCCAGGCTGGAGTGCAGTGGTGCGATCTTGCTCACTGCAACTTCCGCCTCCTGGGTTCAAGCGATTCTCCAACTTCAGCCTCCCGAGTAGCTGGGACCACAGGCATGAGCCACCACCACGCCCAGTTAATTTTTTGTATTTTCAGCAGAAATGGGGTCGCACCATGTTGCCCAGGCTGGTCTCAAACTTCTGAGCTCAAGGAATCCGCCTGCCTCAGCCTCCGAAGTGCTAGGATTACAGGTGTGGGCCACTGCACCCGGCCAAGCATGCTCTGTATGTTAGGAGGTAGGTTCCAACATTATCTCTTTTTTTACTGATGAGGAAACTCAGGCCTAGAGGGTTCAAGTAACTTGGCCCAGGTCACACAGCCTAGAAGTGGCAGAGCCAGGATTTGAATCCAGGCCATCTGTCTCCTGAGTTCAGACTCTTAGGTGCTGAATGTCCTCACTGGTGATATGGGGGTGATATCAGCACCTGTGTCCTGTTGCTGTGAAGGCAACAGCTGGTAGTAAACACTCAAAACCCCAGAGCTGGCCGGGCACGGGGCCTGTAATCCCAGCACTTTGGGAGGCCGAGGCAGGCGGATCATTTGAGGTCAGAAGTTCGAGATCAGCCTGGCCAACATGGTGAAACCCCCTCTACTAAAAGTACAAAAATTAGCTGGGCGTGGTGGTACGTGCCTGTAGTCCCAGCTACTGGGGAGGGTGAGGCAGGAGAACATCTTGAACCCAGAGGCAGAGGTTGCAGTGAGCCGAGATTGTACCACTATACTCCAGCCTGGGGGACAGAGCAAGACTCTGTCTCAAAAAAAAAAATTAGCTGGGTGTGGTGGCATGTTGGGTGTGGTGGTGGGTGCCTATAACCCCAGCTACTCAAGTGGCTAAGGTGGGAAGATCACGTGAGTCCAGTCTCGAACTCCTGACCTCAAGCGATCCGCCTGCCTCCGCCTCCCAAAGTTCTGGGATTATAGGTGTGAGCCACCGCGCCCTGCCTAGTATTATCATTCTTGATATGATCATGCTGTCTCCCCTGCTTACCTTAGGGAGAAATGCCACATTGCTCAGAGCCCCCGGAGCCCCACCACCCCATTAAGATCCCTCTTCCCCACACCCCTCCCTTCTCTCTGGATCCCTGGAAGCACTGGCCCCTCACCTCCATACAATCTCCCAGGACAAACTCGTAGATGATGAAGGCGATGAGGTTGCCGCTGGTCATCTGGCCCGAGATGACAAGGTGGCCCCCGTAGTAGAGGATGCTGACCTGGACCACCAGCAGTGTGAGCTGGGGCAGAGGGAGAGGGGATATGGGTCGGGGGGACTTTAGATCCCCCACCATCCCCCATTCCCTGCCCCATCCCAGGCTGCAGAGGGAGGTGAGGGCAGACTCAGCCACAAACTGAAATGCCAGCCATTGGCAGGGGTGCCTTCCAAGGCTTGTCCCTCAGCCCACCCCTGCCCTGAGCATTTCCCTACAGAGGCCTCCAGCTGGAGCAGGCTGTGGGTTTGGCCACAGAACAAGGGTTTCTTTGTGAGGCCCTGGCACACACATGCCACCCCCAGGCTCCTCAGCTTGGCCACACGGGAGCTATTCATCCTCCTCATGGGGAAGAGCATGACTCAGAGAGGGCAAGTGCCCTGGCTAAGGTCACACAGCAAACTCTGTGTTTCCTCCCCCAGCGGGGTTCCGTGAAGAAGGGGCTGTGTTGGGGGCGCCCGTGCCTTCCTTCTGTGCCTGGGGGGCATCTGGGAAGGGATTGGAGTCTGAGTACCCATGGCAGCCCACACCCAATCAGGGACTCCATCTGTCCTCCTCATGCCCAGCCAGAACTAGGCTGCTGTCTGGACCACTGTGCCTTGGTGGAAGCTGCAAAGGCACCCCCTGCCGGCGGACAGATTGCTAAGAGGCTCGGCCGGCTGAGCTGGCCCTTAGCCCCTCCTCTCCTCCTTGGCTGGTACTTTTGGGAGGTGGCAGCCCCAGGAGGACCCAGATATCCTCTGTCCCCTGGCTCCCCTGTAGACCACCGACTCCCTCCTCCCTCTCACTCCAAACCCTCCTCATTCCTCCCCAGCTATGCCCTGACCTGCCCACCTCCCATGTGTGGCCAGTGGGGCAGTGCCATGATCCAAGTGCTCCCCATCCTCCAAGGAGGGGCTGTGACTCACTCCCGGGAGTGTGCCAGACACTGTCAGGAGTGTGTGTGGCTGTGACATGAGACCTGCCCGAAAGTGGCCTAGGGACCTGCTGACTCCCCACCTCAGCAAGGATGTTTCCCCAGCTGGGAAAAGAAAGCTCCCACCCTGCCACCCCACGCCAGGTGAGGGGGAGAGAGGGGTGGCCTTGCATCCTGGAAAGATTCTCAGCCGGGCATGGTGGCTCACGCCTGTAATCCCAGCACTCTGGGAGGCTGACGCGGGTGGATAACCTGAGCTCAGGAGTTCGAGACCAGCCTGGCCAACACAGTGAAACCCTGTCTGTACCAAAAATACAAAAATTGGCCAGGTATGGTGGCGGGTGCCTGTGGTCCCAGCTACGCAGGAGGCTGAGGCAGGAGAATCGCTTGAACCCAGGAGGCGGAGGTTGCAGTGAGCTGAGATGGCGCCACTGCACTCCAGCCTGGGTGACAGAGCGAGGCTCTGTCAAGAAAGAAAGAAAAGAAAGGAGAGAGAGAGAGAAAGAGAGAGAGAGAGAGGGGAAGGAAGGAAGGGAGGGAGGGAGGGAGGGAGGGAGGAAAGAAAGATTTCTACCAGCTTGACACCAACACGCAGGGCTGATGTCCTAGATCGAGGGCTTCCCCCATCTTTGCATCCCTTCCCTCCATAGCCAGAGCTGCCTGACCAGGGGCACATACCCCGCTGCCCCAGACGTAGTACATGTAGGCGGCCGCCTCCTTCCTGTTCAGCTTGTACACCTGCTGCAGCTTCCGCAGGTACACCTCTGCCTCCTCCTCCTCGTTGGCGAAGCTCCGGACAGTCTTCATGGCGCTGATGGTCTCCTCGGCCGTGTTGCTCGCTCTGGCCAGGGCATTCTGGACCTCTTTGGAGAGCCTCTATGGACAGGAGGGGGACAAGAAGGAGAAGACCCCAAAACAGCCTCACTATGTACTGGAGCCTCCAGGCCTCTCTGGGTTTTTCCACCCTTTGCTGGCACCAGCTATATGCAAGAGGTTCCTGGGACAAAAAGACAAAATCTAGCCCTTTCTCCCCCATCTCCTTCTGGCTCAATTTGATACACTCAGATAGTCAACTCCAGAGAGGTTTTTGGGGCGATGGTTTCAGTTCCTGAAGGATGAGGGGTGCTGATCATTATGTCATCCCCAGTATTCAAAAGAGGCTATTCATGACCGGACAGTTTTTGGTAATCCTTTCAGAAAAGGGGCCTCAACACCTGACTGTGCTGGAAGAGCAGGGGATGCCTTGGACGGTTGTTCAGGTTGAACACTATACAAGAAACACCAACTATTAAAGGGGCACCATTTACATCATCAACAAATTATGTTAGAGCCTGAGGGTTGACAAAGAGATTCCAGAACTCCCAGCCAAGTCCTAGATGGTGGCAGGGGCCATGGGTTGTGAAATCTGCCCACACCATGTGCATGTCACCACAGGCAGAGCTGAAAAGTGGTCCCAAGTGTGCGGCCATCAGGCTACTGTTCACCAGAGTCCTGGAAGAGGCCCCTGGGTAGAGTTGTTCACACTTTGCAGGAGTCACTATGCTGATTCTCAAGCCAGCCAGGAAGGCTGCCCTAGAGGCCAGGACAGGAGCATGCACTGGCATGTCCCATGGCCATGTGTCATACCCTGGCCACAGGAAGCATGCAGGGTGCCTGAGTCATGTCTGGCCATGGGCAGTGTGTGTGGCTTGTAGAGATGACTCACTGACTACACACAACACATTCAGGCATGGGGTGGAAAACCCAAATAGAGCCTTCCTGAGGCCTTCCTCAGCTGAACTCAAAGGCAGGGACTGCAGTGCACACAGAGGTGGGGGTTGAGGGGGAGCTCCAGGGTTTCCTGCTCTGTACCAGGGGCTGGTGGGAAGACTGGGAGCAAGGGGTGGGGAGCAGCATGCCGGAAATGGCTCAGACTCTAAAGAATAGATTTACTTTCTCATCTCAGTGAGGACAGCGGGGAGGTTCGTGACCTGGAACTTCAGGAAGAGGCCCCTCCTGTGTGGCTGGAGAAGGCTGTGGGGAGTGGCCTCACCGGGGGCTGGGTGGGACACGGCTTCCTTTGCTACCCTGGTCTCAGGTCACCAACACCAAAGACTCCAATGGAGCTGCGACAGTTACTTACCCGGCACCACCTGGAGGCCGTCATGCATCCGAGCCCCTGCTCAGAAGTACCCCACGTGGGCCTGGGTGACTGTGAGGGGGTTGCCTGCACCTGTCACAGGGTCACAGCCCTGCCTGTCTGAACCCAGCCTGTCTGTCCCTTAGGGCTCGGGGGCACCCACCCATTCGGGAAGCTGAAGGAGGGTGAGGCCAAACCTGGCTCATGGGCCTAGCTCTGAAGCAGAAGCAGTGCTGTGGGGTGGCCAGAGGGGACAGCAGCCTGCCCATGACGGCATCACGGCAGGCCCACACCATCCCCACATACATGCCAGGCACGTTCCAACCCAGGGCCTTTCCACTGGCTATGCCCTCTGCTCTGCACATACCTCCCAAGACGCCCGCCTCCTTCAGGCCCTTGCTCAGATGTCCCTTTCTCAGCAAGACTTATTTAACTTGTATTTATTCATTCGTTTTAGAGACAGGGTTTTGTTCTGTCACCCAGGCTAGAGTATAGTGGCACGATCATAGCTCACTACAGCCTCGACCTCCTGGGCTTAGGCAATCCTCCACCTCAGCCTCCCAGGTAGCTGGGACCACAGGCATGCGCCACCAAACCCAGCTAATTACAAAAAAATTTTTTTTTGTAGAGATGGGGTCTTGCTATATTGCCCCATCTTGTCTCGAACTCCTAGGTTCAAGTGGTCCTCCTGCCTGTGTCTCCCAAAGTTCTGGGATTACAGGCATGAGCCACTGGGCCCAGCCAGCAAGTAAAATTTAAAATTGCAACTACCCGCAATGCTCCCAATCCCTCTGCTCCTCACTTCGTATTTCTCCTTAGCACTGACCATCTTTTACTGTATTGTGGATTCTCATTCTCTGTGCTGTTGGTACCTAGTATCTGTCTCTGCCACAAGAATACAAGTTCCAGGAAGGCAGGGGCCTTGGCTGTTTCACTGATGTATCCCAGTGCCTGGGACATAGCAGACGCTCAATCATTATTCACTGAATGAGCAAACAAATGAATGAATGAATGCAAACACAGCCTCGAGACCAGTCCTTCACTAGCCCTTAGTGGCCCCCTGAGCCCCTCCTAAGGGGATGTTTGGGGGCTGCCAGGGTGCACAGCCCCCAGCAGGGTCGGGGCGGGCCTACCTTGTAGTACTTGCCGTAGATGTTGGACACCATCATGATGATGGGGAAGCCCATGAAGGTGACCAGGGAGAGCTGCCATGAGAGGCTGAACATGAAGACCACCACGCCCGTGACCTTGACCGTGTTCCGCAGAAAGACATTGATGTTCTGGGAGACCAGGTCGCTGACCATGGTGGTGTCCGAGGTCAGACGGGAGATGAGGTCCCCTGGAACACAGGCGGCTCAGCTCCCGCCACAGCAACCCGGGCCTTGGGGGTGGCAGTGGGGGATGCTAAGGGGCCTCTGAGACAGACACTGGGAAGCCAGGCCTCCCTACCTGTGGGCGGGGTTGGGAGGTGGGAGAGAAGAGCAGATACCCCTCGAGGGCTACTCTGAGCCAATCCCAGTAACCAGCATCTTGCTCAAGCTTCATGACATCCTGCTGTACAGTGGAGGAGGCTGGGGCTCAGAACAGGAAGGCCCCCATAGTCACATGGCCTGTCCGTGACTGAGCCAGACTTCAAACCCATGTCTCCTCCCTGTCACCGGCAGAGGGGGTAACTCCTCTTCCCTTCTAGAGAAATAACAACCTGGCTGGTGGCAGGCAGAAAAGCACAGACACTTCTTACCTAAGTGGGACACTGTGCTAAGAGCTTTGTAAGGACCCCATGGGTGGCTACTATCCATGTTCCCATTTTACAGACAAGAAAACAGAGGCTTAGAGAGGTGAAGTTCACGAGTGGAGGCACCAGAGCTTGGACTCAGGCTGGTGTGTCTCAGAGCTTGGATCTTGGTGGATATTCTATCGTCTTTCCTGTTGTGGTCCCTGGCCCTCACCCGCTGACCCCCATAGGAGCAGAGTCTTTGCCGGCCACAGGGGTGGGTAGTCCTGGCCCTGGTGGTTTCCACAGGGCAATGGAAAGCAAGGCCTTGGCCCCTGCAGGGACCTCAGGTGGCCTGGCCAGGGCCCCACAGAGGCCGCAGCCCACACTAAAACCTCAGTGAGCAAGCCAGCTCCCAGGACACAGGCCAAGCCCAGGGTGTTCCCAGCCTGAACTAACAGCAGGAGGCGAAGGCAGAGGGCCGAGACCACCCACACGCCCATTTCATTCCTCAGAGCCAGGCAAGCCCACTGGGGTGGGGCCCAGCCCCCAGGACACCTAGGGCACTGGGAGGACCAACCTGTGCGATTCTCATCAAAGAAGCTTGTCTCCTGGGACACCAGTGAGCGGAAGAGACAGTTTCGAAGGCGAATGTTCAGTCTGGCAAATATGAGGGTAAAAATGCCGCCCCGAATACCTGCGGCAAATGAGCTAATTGCAGATAAGAGATGTTATAGCACGACGTCCTTCCAGACCAACGACCACACCCGGCTGCCCCCTCCCGCTGCCGGCAGGCCTGGGAGCCCCACCGCAGCCCCGCTCCAGGGCTGGCACCCCTGTGGGGTCCCCCTCATTCCCAGTGGGAGCCCCCCAAGGTGAGGGCAAAGTGGACAGTGGTGGGGCAAGAGACCCAAATGTGCCAGCCAGACCCTCTCCCTTCCAGAACAGCTCAAAGCTGGTTCTGTCTGGGACCAGATTCCTGCTTGGAAAACAGCCAGGGAGGGTGAGCGGGGAACCCTGAGGACTGAAGCCCTTTTCAGGGATCAGAGGGTGTGGTTCTAGGGTACTCTAAGTCAGTGTGGAAGCCAGTTCCCAGGATGACCAGCTGAGGGACAGGCCCACCAGGGGCATTTCCAGGGCCTCCCTGGCCCCTGTCTTCCTTAGGAACAGGCCCTCCCTTCCCTCCCTGGTGCAGGTCGGGTGTGCGGGGCGGGGCGTGGGGGCTGAGCCGGCTACCTGCCAATGGCCAGCAGGCACACGATGGTGACAGCCGTGCTGAACTGATCCATGCTTTTCTGGATGACGATGCCGTCAATGGCGCGGCCCGTGTAGTAGGGCAGGAAGGTCTCTCCTGGGGGAGGCAGGGCAGCTTCAGGGACATCTGCAGCCAGGGGAACCCGCACCCTTCCTCCTGAGGCTCCAGAAGTCCACACACCAGCCCATCCGCCCACTCCACTAGTGGGCTTTCCTCCCTTGGCAAACTCTTGCTGCCCATCGTGGGGCCCCAGGGTGCTTAATGCCCCCTCCTCAGAGAACAGGGGAGCACTGGGCCTTGCATCCACACAGCCTGCTGGTTCTTATTTGTAGTGGCTACCAGGCATCGAGCCAGGGCTCCTGCTGGATGCTTCATTCTCCTTTTTTGAGACAGGGTCTCGCTCTGTCCCCCAGGCTGGAATGCAGTGGTACAATCATAGCTCCCTGCAGCATCAAACTCCTGGGCTCACATGATCCTCCTGTCTCAGCCTCCTGAGTAGGGAATACAGGCATGTGCCACCATGCCAGGCTAATTTTATTTATTTATTTTTGTAGAGATGGGAGTCTTACTATGTTGCCCAAGCTGGTCTCAACCTCCTGGGTCGAAGCAATCCTCCCACCTCGGCCTCCCAAAGTACTGGGACTGTAGGTATGGCCCCGCTCCTGACTTTGTTTCATTCCCTTTGGGGCAGGCCCTGGGATCACCCCGCATTTTACAAATGAGAAAAGTTAATTTAATTTGGTTTTATTTTTATTTTTGTAAAATATTTTCTTTCTTTTTTTTTTTTTTTTTTAACTTTTTGAGACAGGGTTTCGCTCTTGTCGCCCAGGCTGGAGTGCAGCCTCAACCTCCTGGGCTCAGTGGATCCTCCCACCTCAGACTCCTAAGTAGCTGGGACTACAGGCACGCACTAACAGGCCTAGCTAAATTTTTTGTACTTTTTTGTAGAGATGAGGTTTCGCTAGGCTGCCCAGGCTGGTCTCTAACTCCCGGGCTCAAGCAATCCACCCACCTCAGCTTCCCAAAGTGCTGGGGTTACAGGCCTGAGTCACAGTACCAGGCTGAAAGTGAAGTTGAATGAGATGACTCGCCCAGGCCACAGGGCAATCAGTGGCTGACTGACGGCAAAGTTGATTTCATTCTTCTCACTGGGTTCAGAATCCAAATTCTAGAACCTCACAAGATGTTGCTATTCTGGTTCCAGGCAATGCCGGAAATTGCCACCCCACCCCTCCTGGTGGGGCACTTGACAACTTGCTGGGTGCTTTCGTACCCACTTGCCTTACTGTGTTTTCATAACAATCCTGGGTGGAATGGGAGACTCAGAGAGGCTGAGAAATTTACTCCAGGTCACACAGCAAGGGGAAAGGCTGGGACTCAAACCTAAACTGGCTTCCAATCTGGGGGCTCTTTCTTTTCCCTTCCTGCTGTGGTCTGAATGCATCTCCCAGAATTTCTATATTGAAACATAATCACAATGTGATGGTGATTAAGTCACAAGGACAGAGCTCTCCAGGATGGGATGAGGGCCTTTTTCAAAGGGCTTGTGAGCCTGGTTTGCTGTCTTGCGCCCTTCCACCTTCTGCAGCGTGAGGACACAGCAGTCTTCCCTCTGGAGGACACAGTAAGGAGGGACCATCTTGGAAGCAGAGAGTGGCCCTCACAGCACCAAGCCTGCTGGCACCTTGATATGGGACTTCCCAGCCTTCAGAACAGTGAGAAATCAGTTTCTCTTGTTTCTAAATGACCCAGTCTGTGGTATTTTGTTATAGCAGCAGAAACGAGACTCCCCTGGTCATAATCCGGAATGCCCACTCTCCTCTTATGGAAATAGTGGCGTCACCAGGCCAGGCCCTTGTTCATCCCAGGACCTGTTTCCACTGAAGTTCTTTCCATGAGCAGAGCCAGGTTTGGGGCTGGGCATACAGTAGGTGCTCAATAAAGGTTAGTGAATGAACCCCGGGCAGGTCTGGGTAGCACTGTCTGACCTGGCTCAGACACGTGGATAGTGAGACTTTCTGTGCAGTTCTGGTGCCCTCTGCTGGGACCATGAGGTGGCAGCCTAGAGGGCCTGTGTCCCCACAGTCCTTGGCCAGACGGGCTGCAGAGCTCTGCCCAGCCTGAATTTCTGTCTCAGTTTACCCACAGAAGAGGGCAACGGTGAGCTGTGACAGCATTTTGGTTCCAGCAAGCACCAATGCTAATAATCGCCTTACTGGGTACCAGGGGCTGTGCAAAGCATGCTGGCAAACTGTCTTGCTGAATCTGCACAAGAATTACGTGAAACTCTCCAATGCACCAGCAAACAGACCATTTCCAGAACCCAACCACTTTCACTGCCTCTACTGCCCCGACCCTGGTCCAAGTCATTAACCTCATTGGGACTATCTCAGTAGCCTGCTCTCAACTTTGCTCACATCAGCCTGTTCACACAGCAGACGGCAGGATCCTGTTGGAACTAACTCAGATCTTGTTGCGCCTCGGCTCAAAACAGTCCCAAGCCCCCTTCTCATCCAGTGAGATGGTAAAAGCCAAAGTCTTTACAACAGACCACAAGGACCTGCGTGACTGAGACCCTAGCAGAGACCTTTGTCTTCTCCCTGCTCCATCTCAGTCCCTCTGCTCCAGCTAACTGGTGTCTGCTCTTGAACAACTGGACACCTTCCTGCCTCAGGACCTTTGCACAGGCTGGTCCTTCTGCCTGGAGTGCTCTTACTACAGACATCTTTTTTTTTCTGAGATGGAGTCTCAGTCTGTTACCCAGGCTGGAGTGCAGTGGCACGACCTCAGCTCACTGCAACCTCCACCTCCCAGGTTCACGTGATTCTCATGCCTCAGCCCCCCAAATAGTTGGGATTACAGGTGACTGCCACCACGCCCGGCTAAATTTTATATATGTATATACATATATATATTTTTTGAGACGGAGTCTCACTCTGTCGCCCAGGCTGGAGTGTATTGGCATAATTTTAGCTTGCTGCCACCTCTGCCACCCGGGTTCAAGTGATTCTCCTGCCTCAGCCTCCCGAGTAGCTGGGATTACAGATGCCTGCCACTGTGCCCGGCTAATTTTTGTATTTTTAGTAGAGACGGAGTTTCACCATGTTGGGCAGGCTGATCTTGAACTTCTGACCTTGTGATCTACGTACCTTGGCCTCTCAAAGTGCTGGGATTATAGGCGTGAGCCACTGCGCCCGGCCTAAATTTTATGTTTTTATTAGAGACAGGGTTTCATCATGTTGCCCAGGCTAGTCTCGAACTCCTGACCTCAAGTGATCTGCCCGTCTCAGCCTCCCAAAATGCTGGGATTACAGGTGTGAGCCACCGCACTCAGTTGCTTACCCCAGCTATCTGCTCCCCTACCTTCTTCAAGTGTCAAAGGCCACCCAGTAATCCTAATAGGTTTGGTGCAGCTATCCCTTCCATTTGTGGAAATGTATTCTTTCCACAGAAGAGGAAATTGAGGCTCAGAGAGATTAAGTCACTTGCCCAAGTTTATACATTTGGTTTACCATGAAATCCGTATTAAAGAATCTTAGGCTACAGAAGGTAGCTCACACCTGCAATCCCAGCACTTTGGGAGGCCGAGGTGGGAGGATCACTTGAGCTGGAGAGGTCAAGGCTGCAGTGAGCTGTGATTGCTCCACCGTACTCCAGCCAGCCTGGGCGACAGAGGGAGGCCCTGCCTCAAAAAAAAAAAAAAAAAAAAAAAAAAAAAACAGAAAGAAAGAAAAAAAGGACTCCATTTGTTTTTGAGATGGAAGTTCGCTCTTGTTGCCCAGGCTTGAGAGTAAATGGCACAATCTCCACTCACAGCAACCTCTGCCTCCCAGGTTCAAACGAGTCTCCTGCCTCAGCCTCCCGAGTAGCTGGGATTACAGGTATGCGCCACCACACCTGGCTAATTTTGCATTTTTAGTAGAGACAGGGTTTCACCATGTTGGCCAAGCTAATCTTGAACTCCTGACCTCAAGTGATCCACCCACCTCAGCCTTCTAAAGTGTTGGGATTACAGGCGTGAGCCACCACACTTGGCCTCTAAAGAACCTTAATTTAATAAGAGATACTCAACCCTAAAACTAACATTTCCCAATTGGTGTTTTTTTATTTTTGTTTGTTTGAAGATTCTGAGGGTACAGAAAAGCTGGGCACTGCTGAATACATGTTGATAGAAAAATAATTATTAATTATCATAGTACCTAATTGTTTTTTTTTTTTTGAGATGGGGTGTTGCTGTGTTGCTCGGGTTGGTCTCAAACTCCTGAGCCAAAGCAACCCTCCCTCCTTGGCCATCCAAGTAGTTGGGATCACAGGTGTGTGCCATTGTATCTGGCCCTGACACTGATTAAGTATTTACTTGTGCTAGGCACCAAGCTTCCTCTCACTTCTTTCTCACAATACCTTAACAAACCCCTCACTTCAGAATGGGCAAGTGAGCGCTGGCCAGGTTAATCACTTGCCTAAAGTTATCAAAGAAGTTGGGGGGCTGAGCTGTGAGTCTGCGCCCTGACTCTTGATGCAATCCTGCAAGCTGGGAAAATGTGCTCAGCAGTATTTGAGGATGTCTGCATTCCTCGACCACACAGCAGCTGACGGCAGGGCCCCAGCAGGCAGGCTAAACAAGGTCATGGCATGGAGCGCTATCTGTCTGCACAGGCATGACAATCATTCATTTATTCATTCAGTGAGCCCGTCTCTGTGCCAGCTACTGGGATCCAGGGTGAGTCAGACCTGGCCCCTGCCCCTGAGGGGCTCAGGACCTGGGAGGGGAGGCAGGAGGGTGAATGCATAACAGGGTCTTGCTATGTTGGCCAGGCTGGTCTTGAACTCCTGGTCTCAAGTGATCCTCCTGCCTCAGACTCCCAAAGTACTGGGATTTTAGGCATGAGCCACTGTGCCCAGCATAAATGCATAGGTTTTTTTTTTTTTTTTGAGATGGAGTCTCACTTTGTTGCTTAGGCTGGAGTGCTGTGGCACAATCTCAGCTCACTGCAGCCTCCACCTCCTGGGTTCAAGAGATCCTCCTGCCTCAGCCTTCTGAGCAGCTGGGATTATAGGCGGCTGCCACAACACCCAGCTAATTTTTGTATTTTTAGTATTGACAGGGTTTTGCCATATTGTCCAGGCTGGTCTTGAACTCCTAACCTCAGGTGATCTGCAGGCCTCGGCTCCCCAAAGTGCTGGGATTACAGGCGTGAGCCACCACGCCCGGCCTGAATGCATGATTTTTATGTCATAAAAGCTATAACTGAGGGGCAGACAAAGTTGCCACAGTTGGCAGAATCTAAAGTGGCTTCCTAAGGAGGGGACTTTTGGGTTTCCCAGCATAAGCAGGAGAAACCGTCTGGTTGAACAGGAAGGGGCCATCCCAGTCCCCCACAGCTGCTAGTATTTACTGGGAGCTGTCTACGTGCCAGGAGCTGTCTGAGGTGTCTCACCCATGTGGATTCACTGACCCTCCAATCCCAGTAGGAGGGTGCTACTAGGCCCATGTCACAGAAGAGGAGGCTAAGACTTGGAGGGGTTAAATAACGTGCCAGACCTCCCACAGCTGTTGAGGGGATGGGACTGAGAGGGCAGAGACGGATCGTAGGAGAACAGGGCTGCAGAGTCGGGGCCAGCTCTGGGTTTGCCTTTCCTCTTTCAGAACATTCTGGCATTGTTATTGCATTGTCACCTCTCCAGGCTCTGTCTCTGTCAATTAACATTTTTATTTTATTATTTTATTATTATTTTTTTGAGACAGAGTCTCACCTGTCACCCAGGCTGGAGTGCAGTTGTATGATCTTGGCTCACTGCAACCTCTGCCTCCCAGATTCAAGCGATTCTCCTGCCTCAGCCTCCCCAGTAGCTGGAATTACAGGCGGATGCCAACACATCTGGCTAAGTTTTTTTTTTTTTTTTTTTTTTTTTTTTTTTTTGAGGCGGAGTCTCGCTCTGTCGCCCGGACTGGAGTGCAGTGGCCCGATCTCAGCTCACTGCAAGCTCCGCCTCCCGGGTTTACGCCATTCTCCTGCCTCAGCCTCCCGAGTAGCTGGGACTACAGGCGCCCGCCACCTCGCCCGGCTAGTTTTTGTATTTTTAGTAGAGACGGGGTTTCACTGTGTTAGCCAGGATGGTCTCGATCTCCTGACCTCGTGATCCGCCCGTCTCGGCCTCCCAAAGTGCTGGGATTACAGGCTTGAGCCACCGCGCCCGGCCACATCTGGCTAAGTTTTATATTTTTAGTAGAGACCGGGTTTCACCATGTTGCCAGGCTGGTCTCAAATTCCTGACCTCAAGTGATCCACCCACCTGGGCCTCCCAAAATGTTGGGATTGCAGGTGTGAGCCACAATGCCCAACCTAAAATTTTTAAAACTCATAATAGCTAGCAACCCTGAGCACCTACCATGACAAGCCACGCTCTGTACTTAGTCCTTCTGTTTGTTGTTGTTGTTGTTGTTGTTTTTTTGTAGAGACAGGGTCTTGCTCTGTTGCCCAGGCTGGAGTGCAGTGGCGTCATCATGGCTCACTACAACCTCAAACTCCTGAGCTCAAGGGATCCTCCCACTTCAGCCTCCTGAGTAGCTGGGACTATAGGCAAGTACCACCATGCCCAGCTAATTAAAAAAAATTTTTTTTTAGAGTCAGGGTCCTGCTATGTTGCCCAGAGTGGTCTCAAACTCCTGGGCTCAAGTGATCCTGTAGCCTTGGCCTCCCAAAGTGCTGGGATTAGACATGAGCCACTGCACCCAGCTCTCCTGTTTTTGTCAGCATCTAAAACGTCAGGAAATAAGGACTCTAACAATCCTCGTTGCACAGAGGAGGGAAGTGAGGCTCAGAAAGGCTGGAGAACTTGCACAGGGCAATGCGGCTGGGTAGGGAGCAGGACAGGGATTTGTGTCCAGGCCTCGATGCCCCCAGAACCTGTGGAGCTCCAACCCTGCAGTGCCACCTTCCCACCTGTGTTGCTAAGTGGTGCCTTCAAACTGTTTGGACCAGACTCACAGGCACAAATACATTTCTTTTTTTTTTTTTTTTTGAGACGGAGTCTCGCTCTGTCACCCAGGCTGGAGTGCAGTGGCCAGATCTCAGCTCACTGCAAGCTCCGCCTCCCGGGTTTACGCCATTCTCCTGCCTCAGCCTCCCGAGTAGCTGGGACTACAGGCGCCCGCCACCTCGCCCGGCTAGTTTTTTGTATTTTTTTAGTAGAGACGGGGTTTCACCGTGTTCGCCAGGATGGTCTCGATCTCCCGACCTCGTGATCCGCCCGCCTCGGCCTCCCAAAGTGCTGGGATTACAGGCTTGAGCCACCGCGCCCGGCCACAAATACATTTCACATCACAAACCAGGCCATACTTGCACGTAGGCACACACAACTAAAATATTAATAACAGTTTCACAAATCAACGCTGCATCTTACCACAAGCAACACACTCTGATGTTTGCTTTTTTTTTTTTTTTTTGGTGATCTGCCCGCCTTGGCCTCCCAAAGTGCTGGGATTACAGGCATGAGCCACCACGCCTGCCCACTCCAATGTTTTCTAGTCTACTCTGATGATCCCAGCTCCAGGAATTTATTCTACAGATCCATCCACATTCATATGAAATGTGTATGAATAGAATTATTCACATGCAGGCTGGGCGCAGTGGCTCATGCCTGTAATCCTAGCATTTTGGGAGGCCAAAGCAGGTGGATCGCTTGAACTCAGGAGTTTGAGACCAGCCTGGGCAACACGGAGAAACCCTGTCTCTACTAAAAATATAAAAATTAGCCAGTTGCGGTGGCAGGCGCCTGTAATCCCAGCTACTTGGGAGGCTGAGGCAAGAGAATCGCTTGAACCGGGAGATGGAGGTTGTGGTGGGCCAAGATGGCACCACTGCATTCCAGTCTGGGTAACAGAGCAAGACTCCATCTCAAAAAAAAAAGATTATTCATGTTCAGAGGAAAAGGCTCAAAATAACCCAAGAGTCAAATGATGGAAGACCAACTAAATAATCCATGGTATGTACAATGGAACACTATGCAGCCAAATAAAACAATGAGGTACTGGTTGGGAAAATTCCAGAACACATTGTTAAGTGAAAAGAGCAAAACATAGAACAATGTGGGTGAGAAGTGGGGGAGTGACACATGTTCTTTTGATGTGCTTGTAGCTGCATAAGGAAAAGCTGGGAACATGCATAAGAACTGAGTAAGAAAGAGTGTTTTTCTGGCCACCTGGGAGTTTCTGGATCCTTTTCCTGTAGTTAGCCCTGGGCAGGACGATCAGGGTAGAATTAGAAGTGAAACACAGTCAGGCATTGTGGCTTGTGCCTGTAATCCCAGTGCTTTGAGAGGCCAAGGTGGGAGGATCACTTGAGCCCAGGAATTCGAGATCAGCCTGGACAACATAGTGAGATCCTATCTCTACAATTTTTTTTTTTTCTTTAATTAGCTGGGTGTGGTGCACATGCCTGTAGTCCCAGCTATTCGGGAGACGGAGGTGGGGGTATTACTTGAGCCTGGGAGGTTGAAGGTGCCATAAGCTGTGATCATGCCACTGCACTACAGCCTGGGCAACAGAGTGAGACCCTGTCTAAAAAGAAAAAAACAGGTGTGGAACTCATAGTTTCCTTTTTCTTCTCTTGTCTTTTACTTTTTCCTTTTATAAATTGAGATGGGGTCTTGTCATGTTGCCCAGGCTAGTCTTGAACTCCTGGGCTCAGGCAATCTTCCCATCTTGGCCTCCCAAAGTGCTGGGATTACAGGCGTGAGCTACCATGCCTGGCCTATTTTTTCATTTTAAATTACATAAAATAGAAATGGGGCAGGCACCGTGGCTCACGCCTGTAATCCCAGCACTTTGGGAGGCCGAGGCCAGAGGATCACCTGAGGTCAGGAGTTCGAGATCAGCATGGCCAACATGGCAAAACCCCGTCTCTACTAAAAATACAAAAATTAGCTGGCATGGTGGCACGTGCCTGTAATCCCAGCTACTTGAGGCAGGAGAATCACTTGAAGCTAGGAGGCAGAGGTTGCAGTGACCTGAGATTGTGCCACTGCACTCCAGCCTGGGCGACAGAACAAGACTACGTTTCGAACAAATAAATTAAATAAATAAATAAAATAAAATAAAATAAAATAGAAATGGGTTCTCGCTATGTTGCCCAGGGTGGTCTTGAACTCCTGGGCTCAAGTGATCTTCCCACCTCAGCCTCCCAAAGTGCTAGGATGATAGATATGAGCCACCATGACTGGCCTGTTTTCCTTTTCGAATCAATTTGATGTCTGAACCACGTAAGTAAAATCTTTAAAATCTAAGGCAGTCATATCCACCTAATTTGATTTTCTGGTGGCCACGTGTCCCTGAGGTCCTTACTTACCCAGAGCTGCCACAATGAGGAAGAAAGAGGCGGCCACGAGGAAGGCCACATCGGGCTTAGTGTAGGAGAGCAGCTTCTGCAGCGTGGCCCCAGACGCCTGCTCGGGCGGTGGCAGGCCACTCCCAGGGAAGCCCTCAGCCTCAGTGGCTGCCGCTGCCCCTGGCTCCAGGGCCTGGGTGCTTGGTCGCACGGTGGACAGCAGCCACCAGAGTAGGAAGGATGCGCCAAGTGAAATGTACGTCCACACGAACAGGGCCCAGAACCAGGGGTCCCGGATGGGCCTGCGCACCTCTGAGAAGAGCAGCAGCTTCACCATGGCGTAGATGCCCACGAAGAGGCACACGAGGGTGATGACCAGCCATGAGGCCCGCAGCCGCCGGGGCCCCAGCGCACTGTTCTTGGCCACACCAATGGTGGCCCCCAGCAGCAGGCAGCTACGGTACAGGCAGGCTGCCCAGAGGTCCAGCACCGAGTCAAAGATGTTGAAGTGGCGGATGTCCTCCAGGAGGCTGCGGTCCAGGTGACTGAAGACATAGATGGCCGTGGTCACGCAGATGTCCACACTCATGAAGGCCAAAGTCACCACCACCGCCTTCCACAGCCGCATCCTGCTGGCTGAAGGTGGGCGGGCGCTGAGGGCCAGGTTGTAGCTCACGGGGGCAAGGCCATCATCGTCCACGGGGCGAGGCCAGGCCTGTAGGGACAACAGCAAACATCAGCACAAGGGGTTCAGGTTTGCCACTCGCTGGCTGTGTGACCTTGAGAAAGTCACTTGACATCTCTGAGCCTTCGTTTTCTCACCTGTAAAATGGCAATATCAACTTCCTGGGGTACTATGAAGATTCTACTCATTCAAGGGATACTTATTGAGTGCCCACTGTGGCCATGCGCTGTTCTTTGATTTTTTGTGTCATGAACAAAAATAACAAAGATCCCTGCTCTCCTGGAGATGACATACTCATGCAGGAGACAGATAATAAGGAAATGGGTCAGGCACGGTGGCTCACGCCTGTAATCCTAGCACTTTGGGAGGCTGAGGTAGGTGGATCACCTGAGGTCAGGAGTTTAGACCAGACTGGGATGTGTGTATTGTGAGGCCAAGGTTGGAGGATCCCTTGAGGCTAGGAGTTGGATAGCAGCCTGGGCAACAGGGTGAGACCCTGTCTTAAAAATAAATAAATAAATAACTGAGTGTGGTAGCATGCTCCTGTAGTCCAAGCTACTTGGGAGGCCAACATGGGGGGATCGCTTTAGCCTGGGAGTTCGAGGTTCTGGCTCCAGGGCCTGGGTACCTGGCTGCAGGGTGGACAGCAGCCACCACAGCAGGAAGCCATAGTGAGCTATGATCATGCCACTGCACTCCAGCCTTGGTGACAGCAAGATCCTATCTCTAGATAGGATCTAGAAGAGATGGAGTTTCGCTCTTCTTGCCCAGGCTGGAGTGCAATGGTGCGATCTCAGCTCACTGCAGCCTCCACCTCCCAGGTTCAAGCGATTCTCCTGCCTCAGCCTCCCGAGTAGCTGGGATTACAGGCATGCGCCACCATGCCTGGCTAATTTTGTATTTTTAGTAGAGACGGAGTTTCTTCATGTTGGTCAGGCTGGTCTTGAACTCCTGACCTCAGGTGATCTACCCGCCTCGGCCTCCCAAAGTGCTGGGATTATAGGCGTGAGCCACCGCGCCTGGCCTAAAAATTTTTTTTAGTTAAAAAAAAGAGATAGGGTTATGGCAGAAAAAAGAGGGGGGTGAACAGGATAGGGGTGAGGGAAGAGAGAGATCAATTTTATTTTATTTCTTTTTTTGAGACAGAGTCTTGCTCTGTTGCCCAGGCTGGAGTACAGTGGTGCGATCTACAGGTACCCCACCACCATGCCCAGCTAACTTTTGTATTTTTTTAGTAGAGATGGGGTTTCACCATGTCGGCCAGGCTGTTCTCAAACACCTGACCTCAAGTGATCCACCTGCCTTGGTATCCCAAAGTGCTGGGAACACAGGCGTGAGCCACTGCGCCAGGCCAAAGATCAATGTTAAATAGGGGGCCAGAGAAGACCTCGTTGGGTAGGTAACACTTGAGCAAGACTTGAAAGAGGTACAGAAGTCTGCCAAGTGGCTATCTGGGGACAAGCACTTGGCACAGGTGAAACAGTGCCAGAGCCTGAGGCAGGAGTAGCCCTTGGGAAGGCAGCAAGGCCCCATGAGGTCAGAGAGCGTGGGGAGCATCTGGAGGATTTTGCATCGATAATGAGAACGAAGCTGAGATAAGCAGAGTTTAATAAACAGCCGCTGTCTTTACTACCACTACTAATTTCTCTGAACCTGTTTCCTCATTCGCAAAATGTGAGTGTGAGGTTCAATGTGTCAGTTCTGGGCAGAGTACCCAGTGCATAATTGCTGCTGATTGTAATCAACCATATACAGTGTGTGCTTAATAAATGTTTGTCCACTTTTCTCCTCTCCACATCAGGCCTTCTATCTCTGCAACCCCAAATAAACTGTTTTGGTCTAAGAAAGAACTTCATAGCTGTGGGGGTGGCTTGCAGGCCGCACAGCAATCCAGAAACCTTGGCATCTGTTTGGAAGTTTCCAGAAGCTTTTCCTCCTGCCCAGGTTGGCCCTCGTGCCCAGCCCTAGGCCCCTTTGGTTTTCTGAATCTTGATGTCTGCTTTATCCAAGGCATCTCCCGGCACTGGGTCCCTCAGGACTCTCCCAGAGCTGCAGGGACACCTGGGAAGTGGACCTAGAGGCCTGAGTTTGTGAGTGGGGCTTGTCCAGGGTAGGGTTAGGACCGGGCTGGGGTGTGTCCCTGGGTGCTACCTCCTGTCTCCAGTCCTTCCTCCCCTGGGCTTTTTGTTTTCCCATCTGCAAAATGGGCTGAGCTCTAGATCCCCCAAGAGGAGGGGCGAGGGGCTGGGAGACAGCAGGGATGACTGTGTCATGGCTGGGAAGGGGCCATCCTGAGAGAGATCCTTTCCCCAAAGCTCTGGTGCCCAGGTACACAAACCGCTCACACTATGGCATGATTGGAACCTCACACAATCCCACGAGGCCAGGGTGTCCATATTCCCACTTACAGTTGGGGAAACTGAGGCACAGAGAGACAAAATCATCTGATCCAGACATTCAGCCAACAAGGGCCCAAGCCAGGACTTGAGGCAGTGAGTGCAGGACCCCAGCACCTGCCTCTCCACCTGTCCACTGCATGCCTGGCACACAGCAGGTGTCTAATAACTACAAGCAGACGGGGATGTAACACTGCACTTCCTGTGAGCCCTGCCCTGCGCCATGTGCTTCAAATTCAGGTGGCTCCACCTATTTAATCCTCACAGCGACTTTGTGAGATGTGCACTCTCATCCCTCCCACTTAACAGATGGAGAAACTGAGGACCAGAGAAGTGAAGATTGCCCGAGATTACACAGCTTCTGAATAGCAGAGCTAGGATGTGGACTCACAAGGGTCTGAGTCTAGAATCTGTGTTCCTCACCCCTAAACTCAGATAACATTCAATATAGAAAATGCTACCAGGGGCCAGGCACGGTGGCTCACACCTGTAATCCCATCTTGGCCTCTTGGGAGGCCGAGATGGGCAGATTGTTTGAGCTCACGAGTTCGAGTCCAGCCTGGGTAACATGGCAAAATCCCGTTTCTACTAAAAATACATAAATTAGCCGAGCATGGTGGCGCACGCCTATAATCCCAGCAACTCAGGAGGCTGAGGCAGAAGAATCGCTTGAAACAGGGAGGTGAAGGTTGCAGTGAGCCGAGATCGCGCCACTGCACTCCAGCCTGGGTGACAGAGCGAAAAAAAATGCTACCGGGAAGTGTTCATCTAAGGAAAAGGGTCCCCAGCAGAGGGCTGGGCTGTGCGGCAGAGGTGATAAGACTGCTGAGGTTGCCGGGCGTGGTGGCTCAAGCCTGTAATCCCAGCACTTTGGGAGGCCGAGACGGGCGGATCACGAGGTCAGGAGATCGAGACCATCCTGGCTAACACGGTGAAACCCCGTCTCTACTAAAAAATACAAAAAACTAGCCGGGCGAGGTGGCGGGAGCCTATAGTCCCAGCTACTCGGGAGGCTGAGGCAGGAGAATGGCGTGAACCCGGGAGGCAGAGCTTGCAGTGAGCTGAGATCCGGCCACTGCACTCAGCCCGGGCGACAGAGTGAGACTCCGTCTCAAAAAAAAGAAAAAAAAAAAAAAAAGACTGCTGAGGCTAATTGCTGGCAATGACAGCAGCTGGTGTGAGCTGACACTGGCTCTAGGCACTTACATGCATCAGCACTCGCCACAGCCCTATGAAGTAGGTCCTATCATTATCCCCATTTTATAGTTAGGAAAACTGAGGAACAGAGAAAGAGGTTAAGTGACCTGCCCCGGATCACACAAGCTAGGAAGTGACCAAGTTGGGATGTGAACCCTGGCCATTGAGTTCCAAAATCTGTACTCTCAACTCCAAAGCTCCAATCCTTGAAAACAGCCTCTCCAGGAGGTAGGCACAACCCCTACTGATTCTGAGAAGGGGTCTGAGATGCAGAGGGGGAATGGAGTGGGAGGATATAACGACCCCCAAGCCTGGGCCCTGCTTTCACCCCCGCACCTCCAGGCACATTGAAGCCCATCACAGAGATGACAGTTGCTTAGTCAGCAGCTGCCCCTCCAAAGATGGTCAGAGCTGAGCAGGGTCAAGGGCAGGGGGAAGTGGTAGGATGGTCGGACACCCCCAGCCCAGGTCCTCGCTCCCTCCCCAGCCCTGCCTGTGCTGCCCACGCAGGCTCTTGTCTGCTGCAATGCAGAGGCCATGGGGAGCGAGCGAGTGGGTGAGCTCCAGTCAGAGCCCAGGGAGGGAAGCTCCTGGCTCGGTGCCATTCCAGGCCTCCCAGCCAAGCCACTGCCGTCTGCACCAGGTGCTGCCAGCCGCCTCAGCTGCTGCTCTCCTCGTGGTGGGCACATGGGGTCCCTCAGTCCCCAGAAAGGGGCTGGGGCTCAGAAGTGGAACTGGAGGCAGATCCACAAGACACTCAAAAGCTGGACAGCAGCGCAGGGGCTTGGCTGACTCTCCCAACTTGACTCCCAGCCTCTGGGGGAATTCCTTCCCCATCCCCCGACAGCCCGGGGTACCAGTCATGCCCCCTGCCTCCAGGAGCCTATTTATCTTCATCAGAGTAAACAAAATTTCAGACACCCATATCACAGACCACCAAAGCCACATTTTGCAGATGGGGAAACTGAGGCCCAGAGAGGGAGGGGGTGAGGCTTGTCTCAGGTCATCCAGCAGGCTGGGGCAGAGCAGTGCTAGCACCTAAGTCCCTGCCCCCAAGCACTAGTCCTTCTACTACAGGCTCCCAGCAGAGTGGAATCCAGCCCCGGGTCGGGTTACAGTCCTCGGTGGGGACAGTTACTCCGTTATTTTTGAAGCTACTGGGCAGAAGTGTGACCACCAGCCAAGGCTGCTTAAAGGCCCGTCCCCGCTCTCCATCTGCCTGACTCAGAGGACGCGATGGGCTTGGCCAGGTGGAGCTAGAGGGCAAATTGTGAGCACATGGGTGACCTGCTTGGCCCGAGGGACAAGGACAAGGTGGTGGCCAGAACAGACCCCGCCTAGAACGGGACAAGGCCCAGGAAGACACGGGTGGCTCGCCCTGACTCTGCGCACTAAAGAATGGCACAGGATAAGCAAGTGGCCCTGTCCCCACCAGGGGTCTTGTCAAAGGCTTTTCTTCCCAGGATAGGAGACGTTGGTTGGGGTATCTCTAGGTGTCAACTGCAGAGAAGGCCAGAAGACGATAGATAGCAATTATTATGACACTGCAACAGAGACCCTTTGCAGAGAAGGCCAGGAGACAATAGATAAAAGTTATTATGATGCTGCAACAGAGACCCTTCACCGGGCCCTACTATGTGCCTGGCACCTCCCAATGCAGCCAGGCCTCCCCACTTCCCTGGGAGGACCCTGTGGTCATCAGCTTCGTTTTACAGCTGGGGAGAAAGAAGAGATTAAGTGACATGCAGAAAAAGGACGAAGGCAGGACAGAGACCCGCATCCAGGTTCTCCAGCGTCTCCAGGATGGAGACTCGGGGGAGGGCCTGCCCAGGCTATTCAGGGACTGCAAGAAAAGGGGCCAAAGAACTTGGGTGGCCCAGTGGCCTCAGTTCACCCCTGACATGGTGAGCTTTTCACCCCGGCGTGGGCCCAGACCTGGACAAGCCCATTCCATTCGCTGCACAGCAAACCACTGACTGACGGAGGCCCGCTGGGTGTGAGGGTCTCTGGCGCTGGGGCAGGACCTGGCTGGGTCTGCGTGGGTCTATCCTGATTTCATCCCTGCTGAGCCTCCCGCAGCCCACGTGGGGCCCAGCCTCACTCTGGGACTTGAGAAGCTGTCTCAGGTGCTCTCAGCTCTAGGGGAGGCAAAGAGAGGTGCCAGGTGCCCTCCCTCCAAGCCTCCTCTGGTCACCTGGCCCTGCCCCATCCGGAAAAGGGGAATGGAAGCCACTCTATCTCCAGGGGGTAGGGCAGAGGCGGGGATCCTGTCAGCCCAGCTTAAAGCTGTCTCAGTTAATGTCAGGCCGGGGGAGGAGGCTTTTTTTTTTTTTTTTTTTTTTTTACAGAGGCCCAGAAATAAAGGAGGCTCCCCTGGGAACCTGCAGGCCTCACTGCCAGGGTGGATGGTGGGGAGCAGCGGCAGCCCATTGGCCTGCTGGGGAGACTGAGGAAAGGGCTTTGCCCAGGTCAGCAGGCACAGGCCAGATCCCCAGGCTTCTGCCAAAGCTTTGGTGCTCAGGATTCCTGGGAAGCCCGACATGAACAGTAGGAGCCCTCAGAAGACGCGCCAGCCCCGTCCTGGGGGAATGACAGCCATCCCAGGATCCTCCTACACCTCCCACATTTTCCAAGAGGCAGAGGCCCCTGGGGGGTTAAAAAAAATGGCAACATTCGCCCTGCGGGCGCGTAAAGGATGCTGCAGGGATGGGGGCTGGGAGCTGCGGCTGCGGGCGCCGGCAGGGCTCCAGGGAGACTCCCACCTTCAACCGAGATGCCTACTTCCACCGAGGCAGGGGTGCCCAGACGCCCCTCAACCCGTGCCTGGCCTGGCGCCCTGGCCTGGAAAGGTCCCAAAACCAGGGGTCCAGGGTGTCTGGCCCTTACCTGTTACCTGGCACCAGGTGAGCCGTGGGAGGGGGCGCGCAGCAGGATCGGGTCTGTGGTGCAGGTTCCGCGCTGCTCATTGGAGACTGCGCCGGACGCGGTGCTCGCTCCGCTCTTCCCGCTGCTCCTCCCCGCCTCCTGCCCGCGCTGCGCCGCTGCAAGGTCGGAGCTGAGCCTGGCGTGCGCTGAGACCGGCTGACGGACGGGGCGGGGCCTAAGGGACGGAGGGGGCGGGGATCCTGGGACAGGGACCGGCGGGGCCTCTCGGGAGGGGCGGGGCCTCATGAGGAGTGGACGGGGCGGGGCTCCCGGGGAGGGGGCTGGCGAAGCCTCCGGGTGGGGCGGGGCCTCCTGGGGGCGGGGCCAAAGCTGGCCACCTGCTCACCTGTGGCAAACTCCTCCCACATCTGACCAGCCAGGCCCTCCACACTGCGCGCTCCTCACCTGGAGCCACAGGCCCATCCTGAGGGGACGGAAATGGTTTCACCTGAAGGAAGTCTGCTTTTTAACTGGTCTTTTTGCCTGGAGGGACAGCTAGCCAGTCCAGGAGGGTGGGTTATGGTCCTCATTCATTCACTCATTCTTTCATTTATTCACCCAACAGATATTTATCCAGTGCCTACCGCATGCCATATGGCCTTTTAAGCACCTGAAATTAAACAATTAACAAAACAAGATCCTGGCCCTTCTGGAGCTGACATTCTAGTGAGGGTGTCAGACAACATATATAAGCAAATGAGATATATTGGAAGGGAGTACATTTTACGGAGAAAATTAGTACAAGATCGGGGATCCGGGGCATTGGAGAGGGGAGGCAGCGATATGTCCTCAGCGACTGCCAGGTGCTGGGAACACAGCTGTGTATGAAAAGACAGAAAACTTCCAGCCTTCATGGCGTGAAGGGGACAGAACATCAGCAAGTAAGTGCATAAGACCATTCAGGTACTGGGTGCAGTAAAATAAATAAAACTGGCTGGGCATGGTGGCTCACGCCTGTAATCCCAGCACTTTGGGAAGCTGAGGCGGGCGGATCACGAGGATAGGAGATCAAGACCATCCTGGCTAACATGGTGAAACCCCGTCTCTACTAAAAATACAAAAAAATTAGCCGGGCGTGGTGGCAGGCACCTGTAGTCCCAGCTTCTCGGTAGGCTGAGGCAGGAGAATGGCATGGACCCAGGAGGCGAGGGAGCTTGCAGCGAGCAGAGATCGCGCCACTGCACTCCAGCCTGGGCTACAGAGCGAGACTCCGTCTCAAAAAATAAATAAATAAATAATAAATAAATAAATAAATAAATAAATAAATAAAACTGTGTAAGTGAACGGTGAGAAGGCGTGAGTCACAGGGAGGGAAGAACATCCTATGCTAAGGCCTGAAAGTTCAAAGGCTCTGAGGTGGGAACCAACTTGGCCACTTAAGGACCAGAAAAGGGCCCATGGGTCCTGAACCATAGGAAATGGGGAGTGGGCTTAGGGCCCAGAGGGACAGCAGGTGAGGCGAGAACTCCCCACATCCCCGGATCCTCCGATCAGAGGCTCTTTTTCCTGAGACAGAGACTCCAGAATGGAGTGCAGTGGCAAGTTCTCAGCTCACTGCAGCCTCCGCCTCCCAGCTTCAAGTGATTCTCCTGCCTCAGCTTCCCGAGTAGCTGGGATTACATGTGTCTGCCACCACACCTGGCTAATTTTTGTATTTTTAGTAGAGATGGGGTTTAGTCATGTTGGCCGGGCTGGTCTCAAACTCCTGACCTCAAGTGATCTGCCCTCCTCGTCCTCCCAAAGTGCTGGGATTAGAGGCGTGAGCCACACATGCCCAGCCCCGAACAAAGGCTTTGTAGAGCACTCTCTGAATTGGCAATGTCCTCTGCTATTTGGTGGGACAGCTTCTTTGGAGGGGAATTTGTTCAGAACTTACAACACTATGTTTTTTTTTTTTTAACCCAGAAGGCATTTCCTCTACAGATACACCTGTGCAGGGGAGCTAAAGTACTAGCTTAAAGGTAGTTACTACAGGAGCAAAAGTCTGGAAATAACCTAAATACCCTTCCATAGGGAACTGGCCAAATAATTAGAGAACACCTGTTCAACAGAATACTCTGTAGCAGGAAAAAAAAAAAATAGAAGATATAGAGTTATATAAAGGTATGGAATGACCTCCTAAATGTATTGAGTAAAAACCAAGGAGAGAATAAAGTTGAACCATGTTACTATTTGTGCAACAACAAAGGCAAATATCTAATTGTACTTGAAGACGATGTTTTGGATGGACTGTCCAAAAAGCAGGAGTAGCTCAGAGCTGGCCTCTGTCATTTATGCTGCGTGACCTTAAAGAGGTGACTTTGCCTATATGAGCCTGTTTTCTCATCAGAGAAATGGGGTAATAAAGATATCGACTGCATCAGTTAAAGGTAAAATGTGACAAGGCCAGTGAGGGCAGCCCCTGGCATGTGATAAACTTTGAGTAAAGGAAAACAAGGATTATTTTTAGGAGAGATGGGATGACTGAACCTTTAGGTAACTATTAGCATAGTATAGCAAAAATCAACAGGAGCTGTCAGAAATGTGAAACGGACAGAAACAAGTCGGCCTCTCACATGCCATTTCTTCACATGGATGTTGCTTTCCAGTGATCAAGTTTGCAAGCTCTCCAGTCTCCCATTCCTCTGCACCTTTTTTTTTTTTTTTTTTTTTTTGATGGAGTCTCGCTCTAACATCCAGGCTCACTGCAGCCTCCGCCTCCCAGGTTCAAGCAATCTTCTCACCTTAGCCTCCTGAGTAGCTGGGATTACAGGTACGCACCAACACGCCCGGCTGACTTTTGTACTTTTAGTAGAGACAGGGTTTCGCCATGTTGACCAGGCTGGTCTCGAACTCCTGACCTCAGGTGATCCACCCGCCTTGGCCTCCCACAGTGCTGGGATTACAAGCATCAGCCACCGCACCCAGCCTCTCTGTACCTTTACATAGCTTGTCACCTCTGCCAAGGATGGGCTTCTCAAATCCTGGCCACTGCATCCCTTTTACATATCTGGCCCACTCTCCTTGCACTTCAAACAATCTTAGAGTGAGAGCTTGGTGAGGCGGGGAAGGTAAGTTGCAATGCCAGGTGCACTGCAGGAGGCTGTCAGCCTTGTGACAAGGGGAGGGTGAAACAGGTGAGGCACAGGTGAGTGAGGCACTGGTCACTGCCATCCCAGCGTCCTTTCCACCCCTGCCCCCTGCTGTGTGGCAGCCAAGTGGCTTGAGTGGTCCCACTGAATCCCCAGCCTAGTCACAGAGACTGGCTCTGGTAAACTTGGACTAAGAACCATTGTGTGAGTGACTGCTAATGGATACAGTGTCTTTCTGGGTGAGGAATGTTCTAAAAGTTGATTGTGGTGATGGTTGCACAACTCTGTGAACATACTAAAAACTCTTGAATTGTACACTTTAATTTGGTGAATTGTATGGTATGGAAAGTATATCTCAAAAAAGCTATTATTACAAAAAGAAGGCCAGGCAATTGGCTTATGCCTGTAATTCCAGCACTTTGGGAGACCCAGTTGCTACAAACAATTTAAAAAATTAGCTGGGTATGGTGGCACATGCCTGTAGTCCCAGCTACTCAGGAGGCTGAGGTGGGAGGATTGCTTGAACCTGCGATGTTGAGGCTACAGTGAGCTGTGTTCATACCACTGAACTCCAGCCTGGGCGACAGACCCTGTCTCAAAAAAAAAAAAAAAAAAAGAAAAAAAGAAAGAAAAAACACTCCATGCCATATGCCATCAAGGAAATGCAAATTAAAACAGCAATGTGGTATCAATATACACATCCTAGAATAGCTGAGATCTGGAGCACTGACAACACCAAACCCTGTCAACGATGAAGAGCAACAAGAACCCTCATTCAAGACTGCGGGGGATGTAAAACAGTACAGCTAGGGAGGAAGGCAGTTTGGCAGGTTTTTTTAAATAAAACTAACTATATTCTTACTACATGATCAAGCAATCACACTCCGTGATATTTTCCCAGAGGAAGTAAACATTTACGTGTACAGAAACACCTGTCCACAGATGTTTATAGAAGCTTTATTATTATTACTTTTGCGATGCAGTCTCACTCTGTCTCCCAGGCTGGAGTGCAATGGCATGAACTCAGCTCACTGCAACCTCCGCCTTCCAGGGTCAAGTGATTCTCCTGCCTCAGCCTCCCAATCAGCTGGGATTACAGAAGCCTGCCACCATGCCCGGCTAATTTATTTATTTTTTTGAGATGGAGTCTCACTCTGTCACCCAGGCTGGAGGGCAGTGGTGTGATCTCGGCTCACTGCAACCTCCATCTCCTAGGCTCCAGTGACTCTCCTGTCTCAGCCTCCCAAGTAGCAGGGATTACAGGGGCACGCCACCATGCCTGGCTAATTTTTGTATTTTTAGTAGAGATGAAGTTTCACCATGTTGGCCAGGCTGGTCTCGAACTCCTGACCTCAGGTGATCCGCTGGCCTCAGCCTCCCAAAGTGCTAGGATTACAGGTGTGAGCCACCATGCCTGGCCTCTATGTCAATTTTTAAAGTATGTGTATATATACACATATACAAACATATACATTTGATTACACATTCATGTACATACATTCACATACACATATACATACCACTCTGGAATCAGAATACTCTAATTCCAGAGCGTTCTAATTCTGGTTCTGCTATTCACTAGGTTTATGACTCTAGACAGGTTCCTGTACCACTGAGCCTCAGTTTCCTTATCTGTAAAATGGGGATAATAACACCTTAAGCAGTCCGCAAAGATATATGTCAGTGCTGGCTGGCAGCACACGTTGATTCAGTACTTTCTGATAAATATTCTTCTCGCTGCTGCTCCCTGTGGTGACTGAGCCCAGAGTGTCTGGAAGGGAGAGGGGGTCCATGGAGAGGGCCAATCTAAACTGATTAGCAGGCCGGGCGCTGTGGTCTCAGTTCCAGACCAGCCTGGCCAACATGGCGAAATCCTGTTTCTACTAAAATACAAGAACTTTGGGAGGCCGAGGCCGAGGCGGCCGGATCACGAGGTCAGGAGATTGAGACCATCCTGGCTAACACGGTGAAACCCTTTCTCTACCAAAAATACAAAAAAAAAAAAAAAAAATTAGCCGGGCGTGGTGGCCGGCGCCTGTAGTCCCAGCTACTCAGGAGGCTGAGGCAGGAGAATGGTGTGAACCCGGGAGGCGGAGCTTGTAGTGAGCCGAGATCGCGCCACTGCAGTCCAGCCAGGGCGACAGAGTAAGACTCCGTCTCAAAACAAACAAACAAACAAACAAACAAACAAAAAAACAAAAAAATTAGCTGGGCGTGGTGGCGCGAGCCTATAATCCCAGCTACTCAGCGAGGCTGAGGCAGGAAAATTGCTTGAATCCGGGAGGCAGAGGTTGCAGTGAGCAGAGATAGCGCTACTGCACTCCAGCCTGGGTGAAATTCCATCTCAAAAAATAAATAAGTAAATAAATAAACTGATAAATAGTACACGCTCATCTTGCAAACTGCTGCAAAGGGAGAGGGGGTGAGGATGGGGTGGGGTACTGCATGTGCCAGGCCTGCCTGGTGGCTGGCTGGGGAGCCGACCTGCTCTGGGCCTCCTGGGGAAGAAGGGCAGTTAGGCGGGTAATGAACATTGAGCAGGGGAAATGGATACTTTCCTAGGTAGCAGGGCCTCTCGCTATCACTGGGCTATCAAGACGACTGTAAAACTTTAAACACCTTCTCGGGCCGGGCAGCTCCGCACGAGAAAACCCCAAATCCCACATACTCCCACCACTCCCAGAAGCCCTGTGGTGGTGAACTGGGGAACTAAGAGGGCAGGCTGTTGGGTTCAAATGCCGTATTTGTCCCTTACTGGATGTGTGACCTGTGGCGGGTCCCTGTGCCTCTCTGGGTCTCAGTTTCCCCATCTGTAACACGGCGATATAATAATACCTAGCTCAAAGGTTTAATGCTGGCAGATCACCGAGCAAAGGTCCGGGGACGGAAGAGGCTGGGTCTGCAGGACTTGTCATTTGTTGGCCGCGGTGAGACCACGCCCCGTCGCCCTCCCACACCTGACCCCGCCCTCCCGCGTCCGTTGGGATCGCCACCGGAAGTAACGCGAGGCGGAACGTTTTAGCGGAGACACTCACGGGGCAATCTGAGGTACTCCGAGAGACTGTGGCGGAGGGACCGGAAGCGCCAGGCAGGGACCCGGGGTAGATGCCGAATCCAAACTCAAACGCACAGGTCTGGATGATTGAAGCAGCGGCGAGAATTAGTAGGACCTCCGAGCTCTTTAAACTGTCCTCAGCCTTCCCCGTGGGCTCGGCCGGTTCTCCACAAGCTCCGAGCAGAAGAGGGGCCGACGTTTAAGTCAAAGGCCTTGGGGCTCCGAGTCCCTCCCTCTCCCCGTCCTGTGAAGGCGCGACCCAGTTCAGCTGTCTGTAAAGTGGAGCCATTAGTCCCTGCCTCGTGGTGGGAAAACTGAGAGGCGGAACGAGGGGGCCACCGGTCCCAACCCCTCCCAGGAGCATCTTTTTCCGCAGACCATTTCCTGGCGAGGTGCGTCTTCGTCCTTTTCCGCCATTGGGAACTTAGAGCGGCCCCTTGGCCGCTGGTTCCGCACCTCCCGCGGTTGGGGGCGTACCCGGAAGTGCCCCTGTGGAAGCGGGCAGGGCGGTGGGCGCTTCACTATGGCGACGGTGGCGGCTCCGCGGCGCTTCTGCCGCTGCGCCTGCTTCTACACGGATAACTTGTACGTGGCGCGCTATGGGCTGCACGTGCGCTTCCGTAGTGAGCAGCAGCTGCGCCGGGACTACGGCCCGGTGAGTGGCCGCTGTTGTCTCTACGGAGCAGTGGGCAGAGGGGCAGTGGAGGAGGGTAGTTCGTCCCCAAGGTCGTTTGCTTTGCGCACGGCGCGCACCGCATCCTCAAATACAAGAATGACGGCGTCTCTGTGCCTCAGTTTTCTCACCGTAAAGGGGTAATAGTATCTCTCTGTGAGGTTGTGAGGAAGGAATGAATACGCATGTAGAGTGCCTAGGACAGGGCCGGGCTCAGCTTGCCACCTCATAGCAACACCAGCCCGGAGCCCTGCCCTCAGCTTGACAAGGTTCCGCAGTTCATCCTCTCCATGATCCTTTGAGGTCGGGGCTCCTCTCCCCATTTTAAGCAGGGGAAACTGAAGCTTAGAGAGTGAAGGGACTTCCTAAGGGCATACAGTAATGCTCAGTGTTCTTTCTGCTCCCAGATCCTGCGCAGCCGAGGCTGTGTTAGCGCCAAGGACTTCCAGCAGCTGTTAGCAGAGGTACCAGTCCCCTGCCCCTGCACAGCTCCTCCTTGTTAGATTTGTGTCCGCAGCTTGAGGGGTCCCCTAGCCTCAGTCCCTGATCCCTGAAGGATCACTTAGGCCCTCACTTTCCTCCTTCCTGCCCCCCACTCACCCCTCCACACCTGGGTCTTGGCACCAGGAGAGAGAAGGGGAAATGCTGAGTTGCCTAGTCATGCCGTTCTTAACACCTCTGGGAGATAAGCACAAGCACCACCTTCATTTTGGATTGAGAAGCTGAGGCCTAAAGAAGGATCACTTGCCCAAGCTTTTTTTTTTTTTTTTTTGGACACGGAGTCTTGCTCTGTCGCCCAGGCTGGAGTGCAGTGGCGCGATCTCGGTTCACTGCAAGCTCCGCCTCCCGGGTTCACGCCATTCTCCTGCCTCGGGCTCCGTAGTAGTGGGGACTACAGGTGCCCACCACCAAGCCCTGCTAATTTTTTGTATTTTTTAGTAGAGACGGAGTTTCACCATGTTAGCCAGGATGGTCTCGATCTCCTGACCTCGTGATCCACCCTCCTCGGCCTCCCAAAGTGCTGGGATTACAGGCGTGAGCCAGCGCCTGGCCACTTGCCCAAGCTTTTACAGCAGGAGCAGATGAGATCCCAGGCCTCTGGGCTCTTCACACCTTCCCACATAACCCGCAGGTTGTTGCCAGGGTTGCTGACCCACTCCCTCCTCCTCCTTCCCCTGGAGTCAGTGGTGGGAAGCTTCCCAGGAGAGTCCTCAGCAACCTCTGGAACACAGGACCTGGCCATGACTGTCTCCCTCCCCTGTGTGGGCCCAGATGGTCGAGGTACATTTAGGGGTTCTCATCCCAGCTAGGCTCAGGTTCGGCAGTCTGAAACAGGACGGGTCTCCTTCTAGAAGTCCCTTTCAGCTAACAGTCTGGAACTTGCAATTGACATAGATAGATTCAGGAGTGTAGGCTAGACTTGGCTTCCAGCCTGGGCCCTGTCTGGCGTTCCTGGGCTTCAGTTTCTTCATCTGTACAGTGGCCTCAGGAGGATGGGAGGCCCCACCTGGTAACGGCCTTGTGCCACCCCAGCTTGAGCAGGAGGTGGAGCGGCGGCAGCGGCTGGGGCCAGAGTCAGCGGCTAGGAAAGCCCTCATCGCGAGTTCCTACCACCCGGCACGGCCTGAGGTCTACGACTCACTGCAGGTACCAGCCAGCAAGAGTGCTTGAAGGCCGGTACTGGAAAGAGGAGGTAGCATTCAGGGCTGAGGGGCTGCCTGCCCCACAGCTGGTGTGTTCTGCCCCTAGGATGCAGCTCTGGCCCCCGAGTTTCTGGCTGTGGCTGAGTACAGTGTGTCCCCGGGCGCAGACCTCAAGGGCCTTCTCCAGCGGCTGGAGACAGTATCGGGTGAGGTTCTAGCCCTGAGACCTGGCAGGACCAGGGGATGGCAGCCTGGGAAACCTGGGTGTGGGATACTGGGGTCCCTCCAGCCACCATCTCTGCCTCCAAAAACCAAAGCAGCAGGAGCTGGAAGGGTCAGTGGGACCAGCCTGCCAGGAACAGGACATCTGCATTCATTCATTCATTCAGTACCTGCCATGAGCTGGTATCTTCATTCTTTCCTTCACACCTTCCTTTGTGCCTTCATCCAGCAAATAGTAGGTATTTGTGTCGTGTGGGACAGCTGGCACACTCAAACAAGGCTGATCCAAGATCTTAAAAGGACCATTGAGACAGGTGTGGGCAGGGTAAAGGGACCAGTAAGGAATGGCAAAGCCCCGCCCCCAGGGCTGGCAACAGGAGAGAGCAGTTACCACCTGGAGTTGTGGCTCTGGGCAGAGGCCTGCAGCCATGCCAAACTCCAAGTAGGGCAAAAAATGCCCCATTTTTCCTCTTACCTTTGGATTTCTTGCTGGGCTCACTTATTGGCTAAACCCAGCAGGAAATGCTGGGCAAGGGAGGTTTGCATATTGTTTAACCTCTGTGACTCAGTTTCGTCATCTGTAAAATGGGAGAAACAGTAACCCCCTCTCTTAAGGCACCGTGATGATCAAGTGAGTTAATCTACATAGAGTGCCTGACACAGGCCCGTGCCTAGTGTTTGGAAAGTGTTTCCTATTTTTACTGGCACTGATAGCCTGGGCTAGGGGTTCCTGTGGGAGACAGATGTTTCCCCTCATGGAGGCTGTGCTTTGTTAGGGGGCATGGGTAGAAGGAACTCCCCTCCTCCCAGCCTGGGGGTGCTCTCCTCATTGCCTTCCACTCCCCGGCAGCTGAGATCGTGCTGAGGCTGTTGGCTGGGACAGGGCCCCAGCTGCGAGGTGGCCCCATCGGGGGCACACTAGCCCTGCACCCCTGGGCACTGGTGCATCTGCCAAGAAATGTTTAGGTTTCCATTCTCAGCCTGGCTTCTTCTCCCTCCAGGGCCCAGCAAGAAAGAACAGCCCCTCCTGGCCTTCCTGCTGGGGGACAGAGGCTCCCAGAGCCACTTCTGAGTTGGGGTACAGACCTCGGTGGCTCATCAGGTGAAAGGAGGTGCAGAGAGAGCCTGAAGTTGGCTCTGTGATCCCAGCTTGGCTATCACTGGCCTGCTGGGTGTCGCTGGGCTACTTCCTTTCCCTCTATGGGCCTCAGGACCCATATGGGAGCTCCCAGGGCCAGCCCTGTGGACACTTGTGGAGTCTGAGGAAGGTTCCTGGCATAAGTTGGGGGGCATGGGAATCAGCCTCCCCTGCTCCTCATGTTACTTCATTTAGTCATCACAACAGCCCTGAAAAGCGAGGGCCTTATCCCCATGGCACAGGCGATGCAACTGAGGCTTGGGGGAGTGAACAGACATGCCCAGACTCACACGGTTCACAGGAAGACTGAAGCCCAGGCTTGGCCAGCCCACAGCCACATTCAGGCCAACAGACCATCCCTCCTTCCACAGAGGAGAAGCGCATCTACCGGGTGCCTGTGTTCACAGCACCCTTCTGCCAGGCCCTGCTGGAAGAGCTGGAGCACTTCGAGCAGTCGGACATGCCTAAGGGGAGGCCCAACACCATGAACAACTACGGGGTGGGTGAGGCCTGGCCTGTGGCAGAGGGGGTGGCTGAGGTCAGGAGGCAGTGTTGGAGGTGCTGCAGATGGGCTGCCTGCCTGGGCTGCAAAAGGTCACAGTGGGATCACGGCGGAGTGGAACCCCAGGGTTGCAGCCCCCTAGTTTCCTTGCTGACCCCAGGAATCCCCTCCCAGGTGCTGCTGCACGAGCTCGGGTTGGACGAGCCGCTGATGACACCACTGCGGGAGCGCTTCCTGCAGCCAGTGATGGCCCTGCTGTACCCTGACTGTGGCGGGGGCCAGCTCGACAGTCACCGGGCCTTTGTGGTCAAATATGCACCGGGCCAGGACCTCGAGCTGGGCTGCCACTATGATAATGCTGAGCTCACCCTCAATGTGGCCTTGGGCAAGGTCTTCACAGGGGGCGCCCTGTATTTTGGGGGCCTCTTCCAGGTGAGTGTGCAACCCATGCGGCAGGACCTGGGGCAGCTGTGAGTGCCCAGGCCTGAGCTGTCCCATCTGCAGGCACCTGCAGCCCTGACAGAGCCCCTGGAGGTGGAGCACGTGGTGGGCCAGGGTGTTCTCCACCGTGGCGGCCAGCTGCATGGGGCCCGGCCCTTGGGCACTGGTGAGCGTTGGAACCTCGTCGTCTGGCTCCGAGCCTCTGCTGTGCGCAACCGCCTCTGTCCCATGTGCCGCTGTGAGCCCGACCTGGTGGATGATGAGGGCTTCAGTGATGGCTTCACCCGAGAGGAGCCAACCACGGTGGATGTGTGTGCGCTCACCTGAGGCTGCTTGGGCCTAGTGTGGGGGTGGCAGGGCAGGTGAGGGCTCCGTCACCTTGGGCTAGGGGCAGAAATAAATTCCCTGCAGCCTACCGCATTTCTTGGCTCGAGGCTGTGCCAGCTTCTGGGTCATCCTCTGGGTAAACAGGCTGCCTTAGTTCAGGTTTGTCGGAAGCAGAGTCTGGAATGAGGCTTTGGCAAGGGCGTTAGGGAAGCAGGGGAGGGGAGGGAGCAGCTGGGCAAGGAGGTGGCTTCAGAGGAAGTCCAGCCTCAGCAGGGCCCGCAAAGAGCTCCAGGCAGAGCCCACAGTACCACGGTGTGCCCACACCATCGGTTGGTGGCTCCCAGATGAGGAGGCCAGAGAAGGGTGAGTAACTTCCCATACACTTATCTCCAGGGCAGGGTACCTTCCAGTAGCCAAGGGAAGCTTCCAGAGACAGCACAGATGTGAACCTTTAGCAGCAGGCATCACCCCCAGTGACTCGGGTGGGCCACCAGTAGCATCTTCTAGATGGCAGAGGGGTGAATGGCAGGGCCAGGAACCAGGCTGCCTGGGTTCCCATTCTGTTTCTGCCACTTCCAGCTGTGTGGCTTTGGATGAGCCTTCGCCTTTTGGTGCCTTGGTTTCCTCATTTAGCACCTACTTCCTAGAGCTGTTTTGAGAGTCAAATACGCTGATGTATCTATATAAAGTGCTTTGCAAGAGCCCTTTGTGTTTGCGGCTGTCATTGTGGAAGAGTTGCCACTTGGGGGCCTGAGATCGGATGAAGCTCACAGCCACGATTTGGGTTACACATTTGAAAATCAGGGGGCTTCCATATTGCAGTCTTGAGTTCGGTCTCCCTGGGAAGGTGGGGCCACCAGCCCCATGCCCCCGTTGCACGGATCAGCTGGAGCAGAATCCCGGCTTCCTTCCGGATGGGCCTGGGTCCATGTCCGCGCTCACTGCCCAGATCTCTCTGGCCCTTACGGACACGAGTTTGCGACCTCTGAGTCACTGGGTGGGCTCGTCGAAAAGACCCGGGCGTCTCACTCTGGAGCTCACAGTCGTACGGAGAAGACAGGACCAGCCGGGGAGGAGGGCGGCGCGTGCGAGGGTCGCCTTCTTCCCAGGGCACTGGGGGCGTGGGTGCTGCGGCAGCGCGCCGAAAGGGCAGCCTTGGAAGCGGGCGCAGCTTCGGCAGACACAGGCCTGAGGGGCTGCGGAGCTCGAGGGCTGGCGCCAGGCTGCAGGTCACGGCCTCGCCCCGGCGCCCCTCCTTGCCTCTGCGGGAGGTGGGCGCGCCCAAGGCGGAACCTGGGGCGTCAGAACGAAAGGCAGCGGCGCCGCGCTTCCCGGCCGGACAGCCTCCAGCGCAGCGCCCCGGCCGGAAGCCGCCTCGCCGCCGCTTCCTCTCGAGAAGGCGTGGGGCGGGCTGTCCAGCCCGCAGGGCGGTCAAGGTGGGAACGGAACAACCCCATGGGACCCCTTGAGGCGGCAAGGCCGCGGAGGGCGCGGGGCTGGAGGGTAGGAGAGCGCGGGAAAGCGCCCCAGACGCCACTCGCGGCGGACTGCGGCCGGTTCCCAGGAGCTCCGAGCCGGGTGCGCGGGCGTGGGGCCTCCGGGCGGGGGCGGGCCCTTAATAGGCGCCGCTGCGGGGACTGGAGTAGGCCTGAGAAGCCGGAGTCCCCAGCATTGGGGGTGGGTGAGGATCGCTTATTTTCCCGGGGCGGTGACGGATACTGGGCGTCGCGAGGCCCCAACCCCGCTAGAGCCGCCCTTGGAGCCCGCCCGTGGCCGGCTTGGGGGGCTTCGGCTCAAGCGCGTCCTCCCCGTCGCCAGCCCGCGGCGCCATGGCTCACGTCGGCTCCCGCAAGCGCTCGAGGAGTCGCAGCCGGTCCCGGGGACGGGGGTCGGAAAAGAGAAAGAAAAAGAGCAGGAAGGACGCCTCCGCATCCCAAGGTCGCAAGGCCAGCACGGCCCTCCGGGCGGAGGGTGAGGACCACAGGCATCGGGGAGAGGAGGCGCAGCCACTTCCCGGGGAGGTCGGGGCGGGCAGCAGTCGGGGACGCTCAGTCATGCCTCTGTGCATCCGGGCCTGAGATGTGAGGGCCAGGCGCCGCGGGAGCCGGGAAGGGGTTCCTCCGGGAAGCTCCATCTCTGTTGTGGAAAGCCCGGCAGGAGGCGCTCACCCTGTAGATGGCCTGTGCCTGCCCCAGGCCAGAGTAGGGGACGAAGGTTTACCTCTTCCCCTGCTGGCATTCTAGCCTCACCTTCTCCCTGCATCACAGAGAGAAGCAAGCACAAGGCCCGGAGGAGACCACGATCCAGCTCTTCCTCCTCCTCTTCCAGTTCTTCTAGCTCCTCTTCTTCCTCCTCGTCCTCCTCCTCTTTCTCCAGTGATGGCCGGAAGAAGCGGGGGAAGTACAAGGACAAGAAGAGGAAGAAAAAAAAGAAGAGGAAGAAGCTGAAGAAGAAGGGCAAGGAGAAGGTGGAAGCACAGCAGGTGGAGGCTCTGCCGGGCCCCTCGCTGGACCAGTGGCACCGATCAGCTGGGGAGGAAGAGGATGGCCCAGGTACTGTGCCGCCCAGCACCTGAGAGGGAGAAGGTCCCTTGCCAAGGTCTGGCCACCACCTCCATCTTCCCTTCCAGTCCTGACGGATGAGCAGAAGTCCCGAATCCAGGCCATGAAGCCCATGACCAAGGAGGAGTGGGATGCCCGGCAGAGCATAATCCGCAAGGTGGTGGACCCCGAGACAGGGCGCACCAGGTGGGGCGCCCTCGGCCTGACTTACACCGCAGGGTCTGGGAGTGTTGGCCGAAGATGTGTGCTCTCGGGAGGAGCGGGGCCGGGCGGGGGTGCTGCTGCCTGAAAAAGGCCAAATGTGGGCAAAAATACCATCACTTGGAGTAAGCAGTTGTAGGGGCTGGAAGGGCCTGGAGGAGGCTTTTCAAAGGGCTGTTGTTGGCGGGGCTGAGGCTGGCAAGGTGGAGCCCAGCTCGGCTGCCTTCACCAGGGAGAGTGGGTGAGGGCCCACGGTCTGCCCCCTCAAGGCTGCGGGGCAGGAGCCTGGGATCCCTCTGCCGGCTGCTTCTGGTTCTGCTCCTTTGGCATTAGGGGAGCTATCCCTTGCTGAATGGAGACCCTCCCACCCCCAGGCTAATTAAGGGAGATGGTGAGGTCCTAGAGGAAATCGTAACCAAAGAACGACACAGAGAGATCAACAAGGTGGGTGTGGCCCCTCTGCCTGCCATCCACCCCAAGCTCTGTTTGTGATGTTCCCCTCCTCCTCTGTGCTTTCTTCCCCAGCAAGCCACCCGAGGGGACGGCCTGGCTTTCCAGATGCGAGCTGGGTTGCTTCCCTGAGGGCCCCGGCTGGCCAAGGCCTGTGGACGGTGCTGGCGACCCGGCCTGGGCAGGCTTCAGGGTGCCAGTGGGAAGCCTGATGGGTGCTGGTGGCTTTCCCCCGTGGATTGGCCTCTGGCCCAGCCCAGCCTCTTCTCAGGGGCAGGGGGTGGAGGATGGGGTCACCGGCCTGCTCGGCACCCCCATCTGAAGCAGCAACACTTCTTAGCTATTAAAGGCTCTCTGGTTAGAGACTTTCTCTGTTCTGTGGCTTTTTGTGCTGAGGGGGAGGGAAGGATGCTACATGACTGCCAGGGAAAAACAAGGGCTCCGAGAGCTTTCGGGAAAAGCTGGGGTGTCCTCTGGTGGTAGTGAGCACAGGCCACACCAGCGCCTGAGCCCTTCTCATCTTCAGGTCAGCCTGCCTGGACCAGACGCCACGCCAGCTGAACCCCAAACCCAGAGAGCTGGCTCTGAAATGCCATGCACTGAGGCATGGAGAGAGACGGCTTCCCCTGCCATGTTCATTCCACAGATCACAACAGTGCAGAGCCAGGTGCTGGGGCCGGGTGGCCTGTGTGGGAGGCCTGGCTCCTACTGCCCAGCTGTGTTCTCCACTCTGAGGCAGGGAGGCTCACGGCACCCGCTTCACGGGGGGTCTGTGAGGGCAAACTGAGTTCCAGCCCAGGAAGGAGCTAGATAATCAGGCTAGGCCCAGAGTCAGCCCTGCACGAATGTGTTGGCGTCACTGTGTCACTAACATTACTGTTCCATGCCCCCATCCCACCATGCCCCACGGTCGCCAGTGCAGTAAAGAGACCCAGAAGGAAGCCTTCCCGCTTCTTTAATTGGTGTAAGAGACATGACGTATACAGAGCACACTCAGGCCCAATGATGCGGGGACAGCAGGGACGGGTGGGGAGAGTGGGGATGCTGCTCACACATGGCCCAGAGAGACAGATGGCACATGGACAGACCAGACAGGAGGGGCTGAGACGTGAAGGCTGTGATGGGGCGGGCAGTGGGACTCAGACCGAGCCAGGGAGGGGTGAGGGTCTCTGCTGAATCCCTCTTTAGAAATCAAAGAGAAGGCAGGTGGTGGGGCCTGGGGCCTGGGGGTGTGGTGGGAGTAGGACTAAGGCTTCTATTCTAACAGGCCTGGGGGGTGGCAGTCAGCAAGGCCTGCCTCACCCTTTGGTTATGACTGGTCAGGCCTGAGCTCTGCAGCTCAGCACCCAACTCTGTAAACATTTTTGGTATTTTTAAAGGACGTTGCCTTCCCTCTCTTAGTTTCAGAAAGACTGGTGCTTCCTCAAGAGGAGAATGTGCCAAAAGGAATCTGAAGGGAGGAGGAAAGCAGACCTGGATGCAGAAGAGACTTCCCATGGGGGACAGGCTGCCCACCTCGCCATCTATGGCTGAGGGCCGCTGGGAGAGCCCCAGGGGACTATTGCTGTTGTCCTTGGCGTGGCTGGCGGCTGGGCAGGCAGGTGGGGAGCGAGGAGCCGAGGAGCCGTGGGGGAGCTGCCCCCTAGGGAGAGGCTGAGCCCACTGCCCACAGGGCCTCCCGGCCTTTATTGCAGGAGGGCCCGAGACTCTTCCAGGTGCTTCTCTGGATGGCTGGTCACCGAGGCAGCAGGCAAGACAAGATGAGGTGGGGCCGAGAGTGGAGGAGGCACTGGCCACAGGGCCCCTGACCAGGGCTGTGATTGTCGGGCCAAGCGACTTCCCGCTGGGAGCAGGGGTGTCAGATATTGCACTTTCACTGCAATAGTTACATGAAAACTTGGTCCATAAAATAATCGTTGCTTTATACATAATGCCTGAAACAACAACAAAAAGCTACATCTTAAATATGAATAAACCCTGAAGGTTCCATCCCTCCAGACATTTTTCTCTGCACAAAATAAATAGCTTTCACTCTGTATAGACCCACTTTTGCAGAACATTTACACGACCCTTTGGCTGTACATATCTACACACAAGAAAAAGTTAACATCACTCTGTGCACCTCCCCAGCCCCGTCCACGCGGCCCAACGCCAGGCCCAGGTCAGCCGTAGCTTCTTGGGGACGTAGCCTGTTCGCTGGACAAAGGCTGAGGCCAGGCAGGCTCTCCCACCTCAGGGAAAGCCGAGGAGCAGCAGAGGGGCCACTGGAGCTGGCCATTGAGCGCCACAGCCAAGGTACGCTTGGTGCTGGGGAGAGAGGGCAGACGGTCAGACCCAGCGTGCAGGACAGCATGGTCCTTGTTCAGGTGAGAAATGAAGTCATGGCTGCCTGCCCTGAAGCTGACAAAGCAAGTTGTGGCTTCTTAGATTCGGCATGAAAACGGAATTGGCTTTAAAAAAACCGAAGTGTGTGCCCCACCCACCCCAGAGTAGAAATTCAGTGGGATTGCCGGGGGCCGGGTGAGGCAAGGAGCCCATGCCTCGCTGAGTGGGCAGGAGCAGGGCCCACGGGACCCAGAACCAGGCTGGACTCCGTCACAGTGCTGGGTGTTTTCAGTGTGGAGGGGCTGCTCTCAGTACTGAAAGAGTTAAGAAAAGGAAGCAGCCAAGGATTGCTCATTTAAAAAAACCTCATAGAAATCAGATTGAGAAGTAGAAAGGCGTAGAAACGTGGGCGGGCGGCCTTGACTGATGGCAGGGAGCGGAAGAGGCGGCCAGGCCCGTCCAGCCTGTGGCCTGAGGCTGGAAACAACACTGGCCTGGGCTCCAGGCAGGGCAGGCGGACAGGTGGGCAGGGTCCGGGGTGCAGAAATTAAGATACGGCCTTTCTCTCCTGCTTGCACGAGGCTCTGCCGCACTGGAGCCTTCAGTGTGGTTGTAGGTCCTGGGTCAGCAGGTACTGAGTTTCATGCATGTCAACGGGTCTGTAGCCATAGGAGGTGGCAATGGGTCTCCGCTCTCAAAAATCAGTGCAAAACCAGTGAGGTTGAACAGTTGAGAAACTCGAGTTAACAAGATGCAGGCTGGACCCCTGTTGGAGCTGCTACCAAATGGGAGGGGACCTGGGAGTGAGGGTGGCCAGTGAATTGGGAGGTGGCAGGCTGGGCTTGGGCCCACACCTGGCACCAGGACACTTGGAGATCCACGCAGGGCAAAATGTCTGGGAGAGCCTCCCAGGCCAGTCTGAGTGGGGAGTCCTGGTCCCTCTGCCATCCTGGGGCTGGTGGTCCCTGCCAGCTTCCATGACAAGCTGGACCCGTCAGGCCTGAGGACGTGAGGCAGGGCAGGGAGCACTGTGTGGTGTGGCCCGTGTCCTCTGCAAGGCCCTGGGACAAGCTCCCTGGCCCACGTCTCTGCATGTACCCAGGCCAGGCCTCCTAGCACCATGGAGACCTCGTACTGCACTCAGGGTGCCCTACTTGGGGCCCGTGGCCGCCCCCGGCTCCAGGCGGCCAGTCATGGCGCGGCCCCAGCAGCCGGCCGCCATGCTCATGCTGCGCTGGCCCCGCTGCTCGCCATCTGCCTGGCTCTGTGTCCGCTCGTGCCGGTGGCTGGGCCTGCTGGGCTGGGCCGAGATGGTGCGAAGCAGGTGGTTGCGAGAACGCAGGAAGTCACCCTGGCCAGGCAGGCCGAAGCTGCCCTTGCGCAGCGCCATGCGGGTGGCTGTGTTGCGAGCAGGCCGCGCCCGGTGGCTGTACTTCAGCTGCGCCAGGTGGGCTGCGTAGCCGTCCGTGATGAACTGCGGGGGCAGTGAGGACGGCTGTCACAGGCCGGGGCTCCCTGAGCTGCCCGCCTGCACCCGCCTTACAATGCACCTGCTCACCTGGCACTGCTGCTGCAGCTTCTTGGTGGGCCGGCCCACGATGTAGATCTGCATGGGGGATAGGCTGATGGCGCTGTAGACCGCCACGTCCTTGGTGGAGCCGTAGGCCGCATGCACGCGCAGGTGCAGCTGTGGGGAGACTGGCATGGGCACAGGCACCATGGTCCCTCTGCCGCCACCCCTGTCCTGCCCCCATCCTCCCGGGCCCCACCTCGGAGATGAGCAGCTTCAGGAAGTTGGCCTTGTGCCGCAGCGGGTCATGCACCAGGCCATCACAGAAGGACACCACGCCGTGGGGGAAGTTGTGCTGGGCCAGCCACGCCACCACCCGCTGCTTCTGCATGTCGGGTCGGCCCGTCACGTAGATGATGAGGTAGCCCAGGTCCTGCCAGTGCCTGGGGGTGAGGGGTAGGCCTGGGTGTCTCACGGCCACCCCTTCCTCGCTCCTGGGCCTCCCTGTCTCCTGCCCAGCCAGGGCCCACTTGGGCCATTGGAAAGCACATCTGATAGAGCTCAGACAGTGACCATGACAATGGTGACAATGACGGTGCCGCAGCAGGTCCTTGGGTGCTTGCACCGGGCGGCAGATGCCCCTGCTGTGGTGTCCCTGGCTTACCAGCCTCACTTTCCAGATGCAGGAATTGGAAGCCGACATTGAGACGTGACATCGCTTGCCCAAGGTGACATAGCTGATAATTGGGGGTGCCGGGCTCTGAACTGAGGTCATCAAGGCCCAGTGCCTGAGCCAAGCGTCCCCCACAGAGGTTCCCCTGTCCTCCTCCACTTGGCTGGCAGGAGCCCCTGAGCCCACACACCTTGCTACAGCCCTTTTGTGCCCCTCCGGGCCACTCACCGCACCACGTCCACGGCCCCGGCCCGCACCTTGGGGTCACTGCCCATGATGGACACGCTAGCGGCAAAGGAACCGTCGATGCTGAAGACCACGAACTCTGTGCCCTTGGGCAGCACAGTGATGTAGCTGTCGGCAAACGTGTGGTCTCCCCTGGCAGGTGGTGGGGTGCTCATCAGAACCACCCAGAGCCTCGCCCTGCCCACCCCGCCCACCCAGTGCAGGCATATACCTGACCACCATCTTGATGGGGTAGACACCCACGCCCAGGCGGTGCGACTCAGGGATGGTGTAGGAGACACGCCCACTGTTGTTGGTCACCAGCGTATCCAGGTAGAGCCACTCGCCCGAGGGTGGCTGGGTCATGATGTGCACATCCACCTGGGCCCAGCAGGCTGGTCACGGGCTGGCTGTGTCTGGCCTCCCCACCCCCTGCACCCTGGCCAGAGGGCAGCAGGGAGCTCCCCAAAGTCCCTCCATGTTACCCCTACCTGCCATGTCCTTACCTTCTCCCCAGTCAGGGTGACCATGTCCAGGGGCCCATACATGAACCTGCCCGTCAGAACCTGGGGGCCGTCCTCATTGGCGAGGGCATCATTGATCCGGTGGTTGGCCGTCACGTTCTGTGGAGGGAGCAGCAAGCCCGGGTCAGGGGTCAGAGGGCACCCCAGGTGCCTGTGTTCTGCTCAAGCTCTGTGGGCCTGAGGGGCAGGCTTGAGCTGTGAGCTGCACAGCCCACGTCCAAGTCTGGATCAGACACGATGACGGGGCCTTGGAAAAAACTAGGAAGCCTTGCTCCCCTCCTGTCTGTGAAGTGGGCTGACAGCTCCAGCCTCATGGCCCTGGAAGGTACATAAGACTGCAGGCTTCCCTGCAACTCAGTTTCCTCATCTGGACATGGAGGCTGGTGACAGGGTGACAACGTGGGGGCCTGGGCGCCCGGGGGACCCTCACCCGCAGCTTCACGTGGGTCCGCTTGCGCTGCCACTTCTCTCTTGGCTTGGAGGGGGTGAACACCGACACTTCCTTGCCATCCAGCTCCAAGATGCTGGAGTTGTCATGCCTCATGACCTGGGAAGAGGGGACAGGGCAGGGCCATGGGGCAGATGGCACCCTGGGGCTTCCTGCCCTAGGAGGAGGAGGCCCAATGCCCAGGAGCAAGAGGAGCCTGTGGGTTGTAGGGTGCGATCTTCAACCCACTACCATTTGCCCAGTAGTCCTCAGATCCCTGTTCGTTCACCTGACGAATGTGTAGATATGTTCCCTCCATCCCAATGTCCTTAAAAGCCTGAACACACCCCAGCATAAAGGTGCCTTCCTCTTGCTTGCTCTGTGATCTGATGGGGTTGGAGGAGTGTCCTCACTGTCTCCTCGTCTGTGAAACGGGGCCCTGTTATGGGTGTTGTCACTCAGGGCCCTCCTGGGAGGCCCGGGGCCCCCGGTACCTGTCTCAGCAGGAAGGAGACCACGTCTGTTGACTCCCAGTAGCTGGCGTGGAAGAGGTGAGGCAGAGCCACAGTGGGGAAGGCCGTGAGGGCATCAGGGCAGTACAGGGCATAGTCGATCCGCTTCTGGCCCCACCACTTTGCAGCGACTGCCAGGAGGGGCCGTGATTGGGCTGGGGCTGTATAGCCCCAGACAGGGACCCCAAAGGGTCACTCGGCCCCTCTGGCCTGCTCAGCCCAGCCCAGACCCCCCACCAGCTATAGCCAAAGTGAATCTTCTCCCAGGCTGGGAGTGAGGCAAGCGGGAGGGAGCGCAGGCAGAAGCACACAGACCCAGGCCAGTGGTGAGTGCCAGCCCTGCTGAGGGGCTCCCGTGGTTGCATGGGGGGACCAGTCGGAATCTGTGGGATGGTACCAGCTGTCCCTGGTCCCTTGCTGACTCTGGTGACCCTCTGCCCTGTGGCAACTCCATCGCTGCCCTCTCTGGGCCACTCCTGGTCTCCCGTCTTCCCCCTAGGCCTCAAGACTGGGAAAGGCTGCACAGAGGTGGGGTTACAATTCCTGACCCCCAGGGCAAGGGTGCTGCCCTCCTCGCACCTGGAACACCCCACGAGCCCTGAGGCACAGCAGTGTGGGTGGGGAAGCCTGGGCCTCCAGATGGATGGTCCTGGTGCATCCGGCTCTGCCACTAGGGGCTTGGAGAGGGCAACCTTCCTGAACGAGACGAGCTTGTAAAGTGCCTCCTGGGCTGTCCGCGGGAGGGAGGGGCCCAGCAGCAGGGCCTGCTTTACAGGTCCGGGCTTCCCTAGGTTCTGCCCACAGCTTTCCTCGGAGCTTCCTTGGTCCTCATCTGGCCTCATTCCAGCTCTGTCAGGTCCCCGGTCCCCCCACCCCACTAGACAATGACACCAGCTCCCACCTCCTCCCTGGATGGCCAAGTCCTCCCAGCCCAACCTCCAGCTCCCTGTTAGGCTGAAGCAGGGGTCCAGGTGGGCAGAGCCTGGTGGTGAGGGGTGCTCAGCAGCAGAGTGACCCCCCAGTGAGGGGAAAGCGTGTGGGGTGGTACCTTCTCTGATGTCCAGCTCAGGGAGGCCGGGGGCCCTCTCCAGGCTGGGGCTCGCCTGCCTGGCTGGAGGGTGGGGGCCAGGGGTGATAGGGCGGGGTGGGGGCAGGGCGAGCAGGGACAGACGCCTGACGCTGGGGGTATGGCTGAGCGCATCGGGGGCCTCTGAGAAGCAAGAGCAATGGATGGCTCAGCCACATGGGGGGCCACCACGCTGCCATGTCTGTCGGGGCCAGGCAGGACACTGGGACAGTGCCAGGCCTGCGGCTATCAAGAGTGGGCCCCTTGGCCCTCCTCACGGATGAACACAACTGCTAGAAACCCCCATCCCAGCCTCAGCCCCTGCATAGCCACGCTGACTGCAGCTGTGAGAATCCCTGGCCCAGCACGGGGGGCAGCCACTTGGCAGGGACTGAGAAGGGAACCCAGACTCTGCTTGAAGCACCAAGAGGCTTCATGCAGGAGCCAAGCATGAGGAAGGTGGGGCCCTTCCTAATGCACCTTCCTCCAGAATCCTCCCGAGAAGGCGAAGCGTCTCAGCCTGGACACTGCAGAGTCTTTGGACTTGACCAGTCTCTGCTGTGGGGCTGGTCCAGGCAATGCAGGTGCCCAGCAGCCTCCCTCCCTCTACCCACCAGGTGCCAGCAGCATCCCTCCCCAGCTTCAGCAGCTAGAAATGCTCCGAGACCTGGCCATCAGCTGTCCCCTGTGGGCACGATGGCCCTGGCTGAGGAGGGTGAGGGGCCTGGTGCACTCACTCTGGGCAATGCTGGATGCCGTGTAGCTCTCGGCCATGCCTGACACCTGGCTGGCGATGCTGATCTCACTGGCTCGGCGGAAGCCACGACTGGCAGGGGCAGGGCTGGGCGAGGAGGGGGTGGCATGCTCTTGGAAGGCCACATTGTGGGTCTGGAGCACATCTGCTGCAGGTGGACAAGGACCAGAGGCCAGGTAAGAGAGGCCCTGCCCAGCCCTGCCCAGCCCCAGAGCAGTCGGGGAGCCAGTGTGTCAGGGTCCAGTGTGTGCCTAGGCTGGGGGCCAGGCAGCAGCTGTGCCAGAGCCACCTGCTCAGGGCCGTGAGAGGGAGGGGCCCAGAGCTTCAGCAGGTGAGGAGGAGGAGGCTGGGGCAGGGTGGACTGAAGAATGGACACAGACACAGGGCAGGGAGGCGTGGCAGCTGGGCTCAACCTCAGTCACCCTCCTGCCCCCCACACACCCCTCAGCTCGTGTCCAGCAGCCCCAGCGGCTCCAGGGCCTCCAGAGCTCAGCCTGGCCTGACCTGACCCACAGCCCACAGCAAAAGCAGCGGCTCCACCCAGGTTTGCAGGGTGCTGACAACAGGTGACAACAGGGTGGCTTCCTGGGGATGCCCTGCACATGCAGAGCACAGAGAGAGGCAAGCCCTGGGCGTCCCTCACACAGGCCACAGCTAGCAGTCCCTGATGGGCGTTTGGGGACAAAGGCAGGTGCTGGGGCCTCAAGCCAGGCTCACCCAGGCCCAGGCTGAAGACAGGACAGAACGGGGAGGACGGGGATCAGTCAGACAAGCCACACCTGGATGGGGTACAGGAGGTGCCTGGGTGACCTCAGAGAGGGAAGGAGTGGGCCCTGGGGAATCCAACCCCTCACTGGGACCAGAAGCTTCCCCAGGTGAGGGGTGGGCCTGGCTGGCTCAAGGCCTCACCCCATCTCCCATCTGCTTCTGGCAGAGCCCTGGAACTGTCACTGATGTGCTGTGTGGCCCTGAGATAGCCTCTGCTGTCTCTGAGCTGCTGTGCCCCTTTGCTTTGGGTCTGCCCTGCCTCTGGCCCACAATATGTGGGAGGAGGCACCCATACCAGTTCCTCAGGGCCGTCCCGCCCAAGTCTCTGTTCCTCACCACCCAGGTCCCACCAACTCTTGAGTGGCCAAGGAGGGCATGGGTTGGGGGGTGTCCCTGAGGAATGGGTCAGCCAGCGAAGCAGACGTCACCACGAGCAGGGGAGGGTACACACACTCGGCAGAGTCCGGGCGGGGCCCGTCTTGCCAGGTGGGCGCGGGAACAGGCATACTGGTTTCCAGGAAGCTGTCCCCGTGGGGGAGAGGGGCCAGGGGGCCGCCCTCCAGGACCAGCTCAGGGTTTCTCTGCACGGTCTCGACTGGAGGCAGACGGGGAGAGAACAGAGGACAAGAACAGACACTTGCATGGGCCATCCAGACACGCTCCAACACAGAGACTCAGGGCTCTTTGAGGACCAGGACATGACAAGACGCTAGGACACACGCTGGGGCAGGGGTCGGGCCAAGCCCACCTGGACCTCCCCTGCCCCAACCCGTCTCCTGCATCCTGTCTTGGGGCCAGCCACCTGCCATGATGGGACCCAGCTGACCAGGCCCCCTACTCAGTGAGGGTCCCTGGTGGGTCCTTAGCTCTGTCTCTGCTGGGATGGAGGCTCAGCTGTGGAGAGGGGAGTCTGGTCTCATTCTGCCCCTTCCCTGCTCCAGGGACCCTGGAACAAGGCCCTGACCTGTGCCCTCCGAAAGGTGGGAACCATCATTCCTGCCTCAGGGATCAGTGCGGAGGGATGCACCACCCCCCGCCTCCCACCCCCAACCGCTGTCCACCTCTGAGAGGCATTCAGCACAGGCTGTCCCTCTCACCTGGGGAAGAACCACGTGGCATGGAGGACCTAGAGGCCAGGGAGCCACGCCTCCCCGACCTTCCCCTAGAGGAGCAGGGCGGAATGTGCCTCTCACCCAGCAGTGTGGAGCAGCCGTCCCCCAGCGGGTAGCGTTGGTAGCGGGGGACACTGAAAGGCGGCAGAGCGTGGAAGCGCCGTTCCAGCAGCGGCTCCAGGCGCGACGCTGACGGGTCCGCGGGGTGGAAGAGGTTGTAGACTTGCTGGCAGGCCGGCCGCAGCTGGAAAACTGGGGGTGGGGGTGTTGGCTGCAGAGCTGGGGCCGGCCCTGAGGAGCAGGGGTGGGGGTGGGAAATTTGGGAACTGGGCTGTCTGCTGAAAGTTAGGGAGAGACGGGGGTGTGTCTCTGTCAATTTAGGACCTGTTTCGGTCATTGTCACTTTTTTTTCAGACAGGGTCTTGCTCTGGCACCGTCTGGAGGGCAGTGGTGCGATCTTGGTTCACTGTAGCCCCAGTCTCCTGGGCTCAAGTGATCCTCCCCCCTCAGCCTCCTGAGTACCTGGGACCACAGGTATACACCACCACACCTGGCTATTTTATTTTTTGTAGAGATGGGGTCTCAGTATGTTACCCAGGCTGGTCTCAAACTCCTGGACTCAAGGCATCCTCCCACCTGGGCCTCCCAAAGCGCTGGGATTACAGGCATGAGCCCCCACGTCCAACCTCTTAATTTTTTTTTCATTGCAAAAGTTATAATGATTGTGGTAAAAAGTGGTTTGCAGTACAGAAGAGCACATGATGAAGGGCACATGGTGGAAACCCCTTCCACCCCAGGTCCCCCTGCAGCTCCAGCTCATCTTGCAGGAGCCCCACCGAGTGCTGGCTAAGGCAGCCCTGCCCTGCCTGTATGGGAAAATGTTTCTTCATCTGTCAAATGGGGCGGCAGTTCCAACCACATCATGGAGTTAAGGAGATCACGTGAATGTAAGGATGTGTTAATTATCAGTACTATATCTCACTTTTAGAGGGACATAAACCGGAACATATGCTATGCCTTCTGAACTTTGTCTTTTCTTCCTGCTTAACACAACAAATGCTGGCGTCTTTCATGTGAGCATGCATAGTTTCTCCTTGCTCTTTTTCAGGGGAGGCAGGTACTCCACTGTGTGACTGTGCCAGAATTGATTTAACCAGTCCCCTCCAAATAGATGGACATTTAAGTTGGTTCTGGTTTTTCACAGTGACACATAATGTGACCGCAACGGCACTTCCCTAAGTCTCCATGCACCTGTGTGGGACTCTGTGGGGCTGTTCAGAGCCTGCAGTGGACGGGGCACAGGGATGCCCTCCATGGGGCTGCACCCCTTTACACCAAGTGTGAGCTGCCTTGGTTGTTGGGGTCCCTTTAAGCTACCCATTTCTCTTCCTGGCAGTGCTAGTCACCAGTTTGTGGAAGGGGAAGGGGCCTGGGTGCTGAGTCCAGAGATCTGCTTTTTTTTTTTTTTGAGACTGAGTTTCACTTTTGTTGTCCAGGCTGGAGTGTAATGGCACGATCTTGGCTCACCGCAACCTCTACCTCCCGGGTTCAAGTGATTCTCCTGCGTCAGCCTCCTGAGTAGCTGGGATTACAGATATGCGCCACCACACCCAGCTAATTTTGTAATTTTAGTAGAGATGGGGTTTCTCCATGTTGGTCAGGCTGGTCTCGAACTCCCGACCTCAGGTGATCCGCCCGCCTCGGCCTCCCAAAGTGCTGGAACTACAGGTATGAGCCACTGCGCCCAGCCAGGTCTGCATTTTTAACCTAGCACTTGGCAAACATCTAAACCTCTCTGAGCCTCAGTTTCCCCCTCTGTCATCTGGGGGTGTAACATGGGCCCTGTGTGGCTCCTCTCAGGATTGTGTGGCTTCTGGGGCTTTGCAGGCTGATCCCAGGGCACAGGGCAGGGACTGCTGCTTCAGTGATGCCCAGCTACCAGCCTGCCTGCCTTGGATAGACAGATGCACAGCTGTGGCCCCTCCAGGGCTGGGAGCCCACTATACCCAGGAGGCTTTGGGGATGCCCTGCCTCTGCATCTCTCCCTATGGGAGGACCTTGGACCTGGGAGGCTGTCTCCATCTGACTCTGGGGTGGTGCCTTTTCTCCCTGGACCTCAGCTTTCCCATCTAGGGGATGACCCTCAGCTCCCACAGGCATCCTGGAGATGAAATGAAACAGCAGGTGTCACGGACAGCCAGTGACTGAGCTGCTGAAGCAGGAGCAGAGGATAGCAAGGGGCCCTTGGTGGGGAAGACAGGAAGGAGGGCAGAAACAGGCCTGGGATGTGGCCATGATCTCGTCACAGGGGTCCACTGAGACCCCCCACACCCACCCAGCGCATGTACCTCCCCTGCTGGGCTCTCACCATCCAGGGCTGGGATGACAGTCTTCCTCAAGGCCAGGACCAGCCCCAGGGGGCACCCGAAGAGGAAGAGGTCCGTGATCTCAAAGTCAAACCTGCCCAGGGCACCTGTGCCGTCCAGCATGGTGGAGCTGCTGGAATGGCGTGAGCAGGGCTCAGTCCTCAGCACGCTGGCATGGAGGCTGCAGTGGGGGACGCATGAGGTCACACCACAGCCCCTCGGAGTCATCAGACCTAACCTAAATAAGACTTAGCTGTCATGTGAGTGCAGCTGCCATCATCTGCCAAGACACTGCTGGTGGCAGCAGGTCCCAACCTCTCTCGGGGGCCCACTGGCTTCAGGACAGCCCTGACCTGGACCACCTGCCCCTGGTCCATTCTGCCCCCAACTCTGCCATTCCCCACCCTCACCCTCAAGACAAATTGCTCCCTCAGGCCCGAGATGGCCCTTAGTGTATATGAGACAAGGCACCCAATAAGCCACTTTCTCCTGGGCCCAGACTGGGATCCCAGGTCTCAGGCTGGGGGAACCTCAGGCAGAGACCCCGGGCCTCCCGTTGGCCATCGCGGGGGATGCTCCTCCCTCTTGGAGCCTCTTCCTGCACCCAGAGGCGAGCCCCAGCCACCCAGCCCTGCCCACCTGGACAGGAAGGCCTGGTGCTGCTGGATGGTGTCTAGCTCATAGGTGGACGAGTCGCTCCTCTTGCGGGGCAGCTGCCTTTTGGGGTCCTCGGGGCCATTGCTGCGGGGGATGTCGACGTTGCTTCGGCTCAGGTGCCGACTGCTCTCCAGGCTGGAGCCACCACTACTGCCACCACCACCACTGTTGCCACCACCGGAGCAGTGTGCTGCATTCACCAGAATGCCCGGGGACAGCATGTCGTTGTCCTGGAATGGCCCCATGGAGGCTCACTGCCAGGTGGCCGCTGGCCTAATCCCTTCTCCAGCATCCTGGAAGCTGCCTCGTCCCTCCTAACCCCAGGCCCAGTGGCCACAGTCCAGCCGGCCTCTTGCCAAACCAGAGGGGAGGGCCCCTGTTCCCTTCCATCCCCCCACCCACAAGCCACCCTGGACCTCACTGGTCTACAGGCCATTTGTCACTGTGCAGCAGAGGCAGGGAAGCAGAGAGGGGTCGCCCATCCCACCTCCTAGGAACCAGATCCCACTGCCCACAGTGCCGACCCTGGTTCAGGCTCATGAAACCACCCGCATTCCTAGGCTTGGCCACGTGGCAGCTGTTCCCCTGTCCCCATGCACCTGCCCTGCTGCCTCTGGGCACCTGCGCTGCCAACCTCTGCCCTTCCCATCCTTTTTTGGAGGGGTGAGGGGGGAGAGATTGTGAGAAAAACTGCTACAGCTCTTTCAGGGCCCAGGCACCTTCCCCGACTCTTCGGCCAGAATGCGTTGGGCTTCCTCAGCTCACCTGCACCCCCAGCCCCTCCATAGCCCCTGCCCTGGAGGTGAGCTCTGGCAGCAGGGCTGGGGGTTCAGGGGCTTGGAAAATGTTTGTTGAATGAACGGAGCTTAATTTGGTAGAGTCCAAGCCAGTTGGACTCAGGAAGTGCTGCCAGCATTCTGCTTGGTGGGCACAGCCTGGGGCCAGGTGCAAGAACAGGCAGGGCAGCAACCCTGGGGCCATGCAGGAGGCTTCAGGCCTTGGGGAATGTCTGGGCCCCCATTTGGGTACCTGCATGCTGACCACACTGCCCCGGCGGCTGCTGCTTTGACTCTCAGACACCGGCTGGTTGCTGTAGCATAGGGCATCAAATGCCAGGATGCCCCCGACGCAGTCCCCAATCAGGCAGACCTTGGGGGAGAGGGGCCAGAGGCCTGAGCCATTCACCCACTCGCTGGAGTACAGGCTGGGGAGGCCATCACCTTCCCCTTCAGGCCAGCCCAACCTACAGAGTCTTCCATCCTCCTCCCCTCCCCAACCTCCCTGGGACTCACCTGCCCATTGAAGGTCATGCCCTCCTGGGACTTGATGAAGTCCCCATAGGCAAGGTTGGCTCGCTGAATCACTGTGGCAACCGCCTCCTGGTACTGGGGGGAGGAGGTGGCCAGCAGGGGGAGGGCAGCCAGGGGAATGTGGTCCTGACTGCTGGACAGACAGCCTTCGTCATGGCTGTAGGGGCTGAGGCTGGGGAGAGGGGCCAGTCAAGAGAGGGCAGGCGGCTCCAGCTCAGCCCAAAGGGCCCCTCTCCCCTGACCCGAGTCTCAGCCATGGACTCAGCTCACGCTAGTGATAATCGTTCCTGGCCAGGCCCTGGGTAGGCTTGGGGACCACGGTGAGTAAGACCCCATGTCTCAGAGGCAGGCCAATATCCCCACATTACACATTTGGAAACAAAGGCTCAGCCATGGGCCCAGCCCTCCTGGGACTTGAGGCTTAGCCTGCATGTATATGTTTGGGCACCTCCAGGTAGAAGGGGCTGGCTGGTGGGTCTGGACATTGGGGCAGGAGTCCTGAAACTGGGGAGCCACCTGAGGCCCAGGGGTGGGAGGAGGACAGTGCACAGCCGGAGGCTGCAGTCAAGGGCAGATGCCACTCACTTGGAGACCAGGGCAAAGGCGTCAGAGCAGACGGGCGGGCAGGGCACCAGGCGGATGGCAAGGCGGCCCAGGGCGCTGGGGTAGTGCACACGCATGACAGTGTCGAACACATTGGCGATGGTGTTGGCATCACCCTTCTTGGAACTGGGGTCCCCGGCGCCCGTATCCAGGATGGTGCCTCCGTGCAGCACCAGTAGCAGCACGTGGATCTTGGAGGGCGGTGCAGCCAGCGGCTGGCTAACCTCGTCCTGCATGGGTTGGGGGGGGCAGTGTCAGCTCCCCAGGGAACCCAGCTCCTTGCTGAGGCCCCTCTGTCACCCTTGGCGGGGGTGTGCCTGTTGCACACAGCCCAACTGTTCCCTCTAAGAACCCCAATTGGTTATTCAGTCCTGGGGTCTGGGGTTTGGCTGCCTTAACCCCTCCCCTGGGACCCTTGCTGGGACTGGAGCCTGAAGGAGGAGTCAGGGAGGTGGGCCTGTCCACTCCTCCTCCTGCAGCCCTGCCCCTGTCTGCCACCCTGACCAGGGGTGCAGAGGCCATGGAGGGAGTCCATTCCTTTGAGAGCATGAGCTCCGCTTCCTTCAGGGAGCCCAGGCAGTGGCTTCTGGGGCTTCCAGCTTTAAGGGGAGGCAGAGGCTCAGCCTGGTCTTGGCCTTGGGGGCTGCCTGCCCTGTATGTGTCTGTCTTGGCGTGAGCAGACAGGGCCACCACCAGCTCTAAGTTACAGAGGTCACCTGAGAATGGTTGGGGTCAGGGCATCCACAGCCTGGGTGCTAGCCCCTCTGTCTGCAGCTCTGAGCTCTCCCCCAAGCTACACAGGGCCTCCTCCCCAGGCCCCCACCCTAAGGCCCTGCCATTCCTGGCCTCTCTCTAAGACCAGGGTCTCCAAAAGGAGAGGTGTCCTGGTGGGGATGGAGCCCCAGCACCTTAGAGAGGAGGCCGATCAGATTTCGAGAGGTAATGACACCACCTTCCTGGAGGCCAGGCCTGCCTGTGAGGTCAAGGTGAGACCCTAGACCTGTACACCTGTGTAAGGGCTACAAACTGCTCCAGACTAGGGGACTGGGCTAATATCGCACGGTGTGTCAGTGCTAGGCTGGACTGGAACCTGAAGCCTCTGCCACAACTCAGCACTCTCCTGCCAGGCCAGGCTGTGGCCCTGTCCCCAGAGGTCACCCTCCCCTGCCCCAAGCTTCTGGTATGTGACCAGAGGATAGCAGCAGGGCCAGGGCCCGAGAGGGGCCACTGATAAGTACTTGCTGTGTCCATATGATGTCTGGGGTGTGGGGGCAGGGAAGGGAGCTGAAGGGAGAGTCCTGCCTCCAAGAACCCGAGGAGACAGATCAAGGAGCCAAAGCCATCTAGAGAGCCTATGGTGGGGACAGCTGGCCCTGAACTGGCCATGGGGTAGGGGTGGCACCAGGACCCAGGTGCCAACACAGAGGTTGGGTGGGTGGGGAGGGCAGGGGCTGGACCCAGGACTTAAGAGGCTACCAGGTGGCTGGGAGCAGTGGCTTGAGCCTGTAATCCCAGCACTTTGGGAGGCCGAGGCAGGCAGATCACTTGAGGCCAGGAGTTTGAGACCAGCCTGACCAACATAGCAAAACCCCGTTTCTACCAAAAATACAAAAATTAGCCAGGCATGGTTGTGCACATCTGTAATCCCAGCTACTCGGAAGGCTGAGGCAGGAAAATCATTTGTACCCAGGAGGCAGAGGTTGCAGTGAGCCGAGATCATGCCACTGCACTGCACACTGGGTGACAGAGTGAGTCCTGTCTCAAAAAAAAGAAAAAGAAAAAGAAAAAAAAAAGTGGCCACCAGGAAGGGCAAGGGAATGGATGGGCTGGGCCAGGAGCCACTGAGCAGCAGGAAGCCTGGTGGGTGCTGCTGAGCTGGAGGAGGAAGGCTGGGCTGCCCTCACCCCAGGAGGAGCCACGGGGCTTCCCTCTTCTTCCCAGGGGCCAGCGCAGTACCGACACTTGTCCTCACATGGGGACTAGCCACCACTGGCTGGCCTGGACACAAACATACTCAGCCCAGGGCAGAGGGGGCCACCAACTGCCCAGAACACAGGGCAGGAGGGAACAACATGAGCCCTATTGGGCTTTGACAAGGGTTTTATTTGCAGTCCAGTGAGGCAAAGGGTTTATGGAAGAAATGTCTTATGCAGCCTCCAGGACAGGGAGGTGATGTCCATTCGTACTGAGTCAACAGGGGACGGGCAGGGCTTGGCACTGGGGGCCGAGAGAATCCTGCATAGGCCTATCTGACTGGGCTCAGTCCTGGAGACGACCCAGGGGCTCCCAGAGGCCCCTGGAACACAGTCTCCCTACTACACTCAGCCTGCTTTCTCCAAGGGGACATCATGCCTCAGCCCGAGACAGGGACTCACCCTGCCCTGGGCTCTAGTGGGGGCTGAGCCCCCTGCAGCTATACAGGCATCCCCCTACTAGTGTCTCCGCAAGGCCAGGAGCAGGGGCTCCGGTTTGGGGGTTCTTGCAAGCAAATGGATTTGGCTTTGGATGGCGGTGCCCCAGAATCAGTGCTGGGTTCTGAACACACAACCCAAGGCAGATCCAGAGCCCCAGGCCCCTTCTGCCCCTCCCCTGGGGGGGCGTCAGAGCTGTGTGTGCTGCAGGTGGGGAGGGGGCTCCGTTTGCTTATCTAGACATTAAGCAGCAATTGGAATCAACTCCCCTTATTCCATGACCCCTTCTAGAAAGCCCACCTTAGCGTCAGACTGCAAAGCAGAAAACCACAGGAGGGGGAGGCTGTGTGGATGTCCCTCCTCCTCCCCCAGACCCCCCGGGGGCCCGAGTTCCCCACAGAAGTGGTGCTGCCTCCACCTTAGGCAGCTTGAGGCCAGAGCAGTGCGGTGGCCGCAGGTGATGGTGGGACAGCCCAGCTCAGCCCTGGCTCCTGTCCCAGTGCAAACAGCTCTGACGGCCCGCAGGTGGAGGAGGATGGGGCGTGAACTCCCACAGAGAACCCCCGAAGCGGACACAGGTGCTCTACCAAGACAGCTTTATTGGACACACTGAGCTCCGCCTGCCTCCCGTGGGGCCATCTTGTCGGCCACGGCCACATCACTTCTGCCTAGACGACTGTCGCTTCCTCCCTTTTCGTCTTTTTATCTTCAGGGACAGCAGACAGGCTGGGCACAAGGTGAAGATCTTATTTTTGATCTGGAATTTACAAGTTTCTCATTTTACTTTCCCATGGGTGGAGCTTGGATAAGGTTTTCTCAGGGGTTGTCTGTAGTCCCTGGTTCTTGGGGACCTCAGAGACAGAGGGCGGCAGGCGCCTTCCTAGCAGGGCAGCAAAAAAGGAGGCCCAGGCCTCTCCCCGGACAGTACCCAGGCAGGTGTGGAGGTGAGGCTGCCAGGCCCAGAGTTCCACCTCTGTAGCCCCTCAGACTATTCCTCTGTGCCCTGCCCCTCCCTTGGCGACCGTGCCCCTGTCCCTCTGACACCCGGGCACCCACCTCTATGATGTTCAGCTGTTCCACACTGGAGGCCACCCTGAACTCAGGGGAGCTCTGGCGGTACAGACCATCTGCAATAACACAGAAGCCGTGCTGTGAGCTAAGGGGCAGCCCAGCCTGGCCGACCGGACGGAGGCTGCAACCGTGACGAGGGGAGCTTGGGGGCCCCCAATCACCATGTATGCCCAGCACTGTGCAGGAGCTGGGTCAGAAAGGAGGGGGCTGAAGCCCTGCAGCTGCCCTCCCCAGGCTCTGCGGCACCCCCAGACCTGCTGACCTTGTGTGTCTTCCGGCTCTGGGCTCTCGATCTTGTCCATGAGGTCATTGGAACTCCACTTGGTGATGTCCTTGGGGAACATTTCCTCTGTGTCAGACAGGTCCTCTGGAGAGGAGAGAGGGAAACTCAGGTGGGACTGGGAACAGTGGGGAGGCCTGGCTTCCCGAGGTGGGGATGCCCCTGTGTACCCCTGTGTTTGGCTCTGCTCTGACCCTTCCTCAACAGGACAGCTGCACAGCCCCACACCTTGGGCTTCTTTCTGACCATTAAAAAAATAGTGGTAATATTCACATAAAAAAATTCACCATTTATAAAGTGGCATTTAGTATATTCACAATGCCGTGCAACCATCACCACTATCCAATTCCAGAACATCTTGCTTCCCTAAATGGAAGCCCCATATCTGGGAGCAGTGAGTCCTCAGTCTTGCCTTCCTTAGCCCCTGGCCACCCCCAATCAATTTTCTGTCTCTACAGATTTGTCTATTACAGACATTTCCTATAAATGGAACCATACACTTGTGTCTGGCTTCTTGCACTCAGCATAGGGTTTCTGGGGTTCCTCTATGTTGTAGTGTGTGTCAGATGCTTCATTCCTTTTTATGGCTGAACCATAGTCCATTGCGTGGACACACCACTTCTGTTTATCCACTCATCAGTTGATGTTCCTGTTTTTTTTTATTTTATTTATTTATTTTTGAGATGGAGTCTTGCTCATCACCCAGGCTGGAGTGCAGTGGCGTGATCTCGGCTCACTGCAAGCTCCGCCTCCCGGGTTCACGCCATTCTCCTGTCTCAGCTTCCCGAGTAGCTGGGACTACAGGCGCCTGCCAACGCGCCTGGCTAATTTTTTGTATTTTTTTTTTTTTTTTTTTTTTTTTTTTTTTTTTTTTTTTTTTTTTGAGACGGAGTCTTGCTCTGCCGCCCAGGCTGGAGTGCAGTGGCCGGCTCTCAGCTCACTGCAAGCTCCGCCTCCCGGGTTCACGCCATTCTCCTGTCTCAGCCTCCCGAGTAGCTGGGACTACAGGCGCCCGCCTCGTCGCCCGGCTAGTTTTTTGTATTTTTTAGTAGAGACGGGGTTTCATCGTATTAGCCAGGATGGTCTCGATCTCCTGACCTCATGATCCGCCCGTCTCGGCCTCCCAAAGTGCTGGGATTACAGGCTTGAGCCACCGCGCCCGGCAATTTTTTGTATTTTTAGCAGAGACGGGGTTTCACCGTCTTAGCCAGGATGGTCTCGATCTCCTGACCTTGTGATCCACCTGCCTCGGCCTCCCAAAGTGCTGGGATTACAGGCGTGAGCCACCGCGCCCGGCCTCCTGTTTTTTTTTAAAAAAAATGCTATATTGGCCGGGCGCGGTGGCTCACGCCTGTAATCCCAGGACTCTAGGAGGCTGAGGCAGGTGGACTGCTTGAGGTCAGGAGTACAAGATCAGCCTGACCAACATGGTGAAACTGCATGTCTACTAAAAATACAAAAATTAGCCAGGCATGGTGGTGTGCACCTGTAGTCCCAGCTACTCAGGAGGCTGAGGCAGGAGAATCACTTGAACCTGGGAGCCGGAGGTTGCAGTGAGCTGAGATTGTGCCGTTGCATTCCAGCCTGGGTGACAGAGCAAAACCCTTGTCTCAAAAAAAAGAAGCGACATTTAGGCTGGGGGTGGTGGTTTACATCTGTAATCCCAACACTTTGGAAGGCCGAGTCAGGTTGATCACCTGAGGTCAAGAGTTCAAGACCAGCCTAGCCAACATGGTAAAACCCTGTCTCTACTAAAGATACAAAAATTAGCCAGGCATGGTGGCATGTGCCTGCAGTCCCAGCTTCTCAGGGGGCTGAGGCATGAGAATCACTTGAATCTGGGAGTCAGAGATTGCAGTGAGCCGAGATCACACCACTGCACTTCAGCCTGGGCAACAGAGCGAGACTCCATTTCAAAATAAATAAATAAATAAATATAAAAAATGCTACATTTACTTTATTCCATCTTCACCATTTTTAAAATTTCTTATATATTTTATTTTTTGAGGTCTTGCTTTGATGCCAAGGCTGTAGTGTAGTGGCACAGTCATAGCTTACTGTAGCCTCGACCTCCTGGGCTCAAGTGATCCTCCCATCTCAGCCTCCCGAGTAGTTGGAACTACAGGCATGCACACTACACTTGGCTAATTTTTTTATTTTTATTTTTGTAGAGACAAGGTCTCTCTATGTTACCCTAGCTGGTCTTGAACTCCTGGGCTTAAGCGATCTCAAAGTGTCAGGATAACAGGCTTGAGTCACCGTATCCAGTTTCTGTTTTGTTAAATTGACAAATAATCATAATTGTACATATTCATGGGGTACACAGTGATGTTTCAATACACCAGTGTATGGTGATCAGATTAGGGTAATTAGCACATCTATCATGTCAAATATTTATCATTTCTTTGTGTTGGGAATGTTCAATTTCTATCTTCCAGCGATTTGAAACTATATATTACTGTGGTTTAAAAAATTTTTTTTATGTTTGGTATTGACAGGGTTTCGCCATGCTGCCCAGGCTGGTCTCCAGCTCCTGTACTCAAGTGATCCACCTGCCTCAGCCTCCCAAAGTGCTGGGATTACGGTGTGAGCCACCGTGCCTGGCCTAATACATTACTGTTAACTCTAGTCATCCTGCAGTGTCACAGAACTAGAACTCACTCCTCCCATCTAGATACAATTTCATATCCTCTAACAGGTCTCTCCCTGTCCCTCCACAAAAGCACAGCTTCAGAAGTGCTGCTATGAACACCACCTCCAAGACTCCTGCTTCTGCTCCTCTGAGAACTTCTGCCCAGGACCACCAGGCTCGTGGCTACCGTCTGACTCTGGCACTCACTGGCCCTCCTCCAGCTCTGGATGGGCTCCTGGGCCCATTTCCCCAGAACACTGCTGCCCTGGCACTTCCTGCTTTGCTGTCTCTTTTATAGCATTTTCTACGTTAAATATGTATTTTCCTCTCATCAGTGTCAGAGAGCCACCTGGGAGGGGTGAGATGCCAAGAGGCCCCTTCTCCATCCTGGGCAAGGCCCCTGGTGCAGAGGCCAGCTCAGGAGTCCCCAGCCACCATTCTAGGTCCTCCAGTCCCAGGGCCAAACCAGGCACCTTTCTTCTGCCTGGACACTGACTCCCCAGGTTCCTTCCCTTGATGGCAGCTGGCCAGTTAACCAAAATGCCACTTTATTTGGCTCCTGTGCCCCTCCAAGCCACAGTGGTGACATGAGATCTGGTGCTGCCTGTGTCTGCTAAGTGCCTATGGGCTCGCCCCCGTCCCTTTCTGAGCCTCTGACTTGCTGTGTGAACTTCGGGCTGGCTCAGCCACTGGCTTGCAGAGGGACCCAAGCCCCCAACCCCTACACCTGCTGGCCCCTCCAGCTTCCTGGAGCAGAATGGCTGGGGCATGAAGTAGGCGAGCGCTGTATGCATGCCTCTTCCTGGCACAGGTGGTGCATCTGCTGTGTGGTCATGCGCTTATTTTGGGACAAGTGGGAAAATGGGCACTTCACATGTTTTCTGCTTATTGCATTTCCTAAAGTGCCTACATTAGATGTGGTATTAATTTAATCAAGAAAAAATAAGGTAAGTACAAAAAATTAGAAAATTAAAAGAAGTTATGCTTCCATGGAAATAAATTCACATACAGAATAAAGCTGTAGTCTGATGGCGTATCCTTATTTGGGGTTTCAAGAGCGCACTCCCCATCTGCCAGGCCCACAGCACATCCTGATATCAGGTTAGGGTAAGCCTGAGATCCCAGACTCAAGGGAACAAGATGACTTCATCTCATCCTCTGTGCACCACCCCAAACACCATGGGACAGTGCAGGAGGAGGGATCGGATATAGAACAGTAACAGGCAACACCCGTATCAGTCCACACCCACACCCTAAGCCCTTTCAGACCCCTCCACACCTTGCCCAGGAAGGCCCCAAGGACTGCAGGGCGCTGCCTGCCTACCGTGCGCATCGAAGAACTCGTCGTCTGAGCTCTCGTCCGAGTCCCTGGCGATACTCTGCATCCTCCACTCCGAGATGCTGTGGCGGGAAGGACTCGCTGGAAGGCAAAACCTCAGAATGACTGCCCACTGGAGAAGAAGGGCCCAGAGGCTGCCCCAAGCTGGCAGGAGGCTGGGAGGGCAACCCACAGGCCTGACAGGCATCGCAGAGGCTGCCACAGGAGCCAGGAAGGTTCCAAAAAGAATGAAGTGGGTAAATGAGTGAGGAGCGGCCTAGGGTCATCTCCTGTCTGCCTGGCACAAGGCAGTCGTGTCCTGGGGAGCATGTGTGGGGAAAAGCATGACAGACATAATCCCAGGACATGGGGTCAGACAGGCCTGGGTCCACTCCTGGGCCTCTGACCTGAGTCTGACCAAGAGCAAACTCCTGAAATTCCGCCACAGCAGGGCCCAGGCGGGAGATGAATGAGCCAGGCCTGCCTGCTGGAGAAGCTGGCTCCACCCAGGATGCCTGGGTTGATCCTTTCTCTCAGGGTCTGAAGTCTCCCAGGGTCCCCATCAGGAGGGGTGGCCCCTCCACAGCGCTGCAGGAGCCCAGCCACCTCCACTGGCTCCTATGGGTAGCACTGTCTTCCCTGGGCATGGAGGGGAAGTGTTGGGGAGCCTGCTGGGGCAGGGCCCAGGCTTCCCCGTGTGGGAGGACTAGCCCAGGGCTCTGACTCCCTCTGGGCTTGGTGCCTCAATGTCCATGGGAAAGGACTCTGAGGAGGTGCAGTGATCCAGCAGTAGGTGGGGCTGCCTTGCGGTGAGGGACCTTGAGTGTGGATGGCAGGTGGCGCAGGGGCTCACCTCCCCGCTTGGACGACCGAGACGACTTGGAGGATGTGGACCACTGTTTCTTGAGGCCCCGCCCCACCAGGGGCTCCCCGTTGCTGCTGCTGGGCTCCGGGGGCTCCCCAGAGGCCTGGTCCGAGGCAGCTTCATGCTTGATGAGCTCAGTGGCCTCCTCACCATCCTCATTGAACTGGGCCATCTTACGGGAAAGCATGAGCTGCGCCTCCTTCTCCAGCTCCCGGATGTTCTCCATGCTCAGCCCATACCACTCGTCCTGCCAGCACCAGGCCTGCCGGTGAGCCCGCACCATCACCCTCCGTAGTCCTGTGCCCCACAGGGATTGGAGAGGGAGAGAGACGAGGGAAGGAGGTCAGCGCAGGAGCCTGCACGGAGGTGTGGGCCCAGGCAGGGACTTTGGGAGGCTGCACCCATGTTGCAGGTCAGACTAAAGTCACTGCCTGTCTGTGCCTCAGTTTCCCCATTTGTAAAATAAGGGGACTGGCTCACAGATGTTCTCACAAGCTCATAGTGGTTCTATAATTAGAGTGGAGGGGCCTCCCAAAGCAATGTGTCCGGTCAGAAGCCATAGTTGGAAGGGTGCAGTGGCTCATGCCTGTAATCCCAACACTTTGAGAGGATGAGGTGGGAGGACAGCTTGAGCCCAAGAGTTCAAGATCAGCCTGGGCAATGAAGCAAGACCCTGTCTCTATAAAAAAAAAAAAAAATTAAATTAGCCAGGCGTGCTGGTGTGTGCTTGTAGTCCCAGCTACTCTAGAGGCCGAGGTGGGAGGATCACTTGAGCCTAGGAGTTTAAGACTGCAGTAAGCTATGACTGTGCCACTGCATTCCAGTCTGGATAACAGAGTGGGACCCTATCTCTAAATAGATAAATAAATAAGAAGCCACAGTTAATTTTCTGGGAGTTTCCTGCCACAGGGGAGGTAGAATAGGACTTCCTGAGAGTCTCCTGTCTCAGTGTCTGGTATATTTTTCCTGTTGAATTTCCCATGGAAAATCCAGTTCAAGTTCAAACTGGGTTGGTTCTCCTTTTCTTTTGTTTTTTAAAAAATGCTTTTAGTAGAATATATTATGTACGTGAGATATATAAGAATATATTATACATATAAATTAAGATGTAGAATAACGTAAAAAATATATACCTTTTAAAGTGTAAACAACAATGAAAGGGCCAGGCATGGTAGCTCACACCTGTAATCCCAGCACTTTGGGAGGCTGAGGTGAGAGCATGACTTGAGGCCAGGAGTCTCAGGCCAGCCTGGGCAACACAGGGAGATCCCCCATCTCTACCAAAAAAGACAACAACAACAAGATAGCCAGGCGTGGTGTGTGCGCCTGTGGCCCCCGCTACCCGAGAGGCAGAGGTGGGGCATGGCTTGAGCCCAGGAGTTTAAGGCTGCAGTGAGCCATGATCATGCCACTGCACTCCAGCCTGGGTGACAGAGTAAGACCCTGTCTCAAAATAGTAAATAATAATAATAATAATAGAATTATAAAGATTAAAAGCAGACTGGGGATTGCCTTGGGCCAGGGTGGGATGGGGATGACGTGAAATGGGAACAAAGGACCTTCTGGGGTGATGAATGCTCTGAAGTTGTGCCCAGCTGTGAATATATTAAAACTTACCAAACTGTTATCTTACAATGAGTGAATCATATGGTATCTAAAATTATGCCTCAATAAAGCTGTTTAAAAAACATTAAAAAGCAATGAGACATCCACATCCACAGCCCCGGCGAAGGAACACACCATCACCAGCGACAGGGAGCCCTCTACTCTCCCAGTCCCTGACAGTCGGTCCCGAATTTTGCTTGTCATGTGCTTTGCCTTCTGGTCTCAGCACACAGATGTGTTTTCCTGCACACTGTATCAGGCTGGTGTGGCTGTTGCTGAATTTCGCAGCTATGTGTCGCACTGTATTTTTCTGCCACTTGCTTCTCTGGGTGAGTTTTGTCCATGGATGCGTGCGTGGGGGCTTTGGCTCATCAAGCTGGGACCGTGTGGCATCCGTGTGTGTGTGAAATGCCACATTTCATTGATTCCTTTTTCTGCCAATGGGCTTTTGGCTAATTTGCATTGTTTCTCCATTTTGCTTTCACGAACCTGCTGCTCTGAACATTCCAGAACAGGCATGGGGCTTTCTCCAGGGGACAAACCCGGGAGAAGCAATCTCAGGGCATGTACCCTGCCTCCCCTAGAGCATGCTGAGCGGCTTTGCGAGCAGTTGGGCCACACCAGCCTCCCAGGCTGGTCTCCTGTGCACCCTCTTTTCCTGCCTCCTCACTTCCCACCTCTGGCTTTGCTGAGTCTTCCTTTCTAAATCCCATCCATTCTTAAAGACATCTCTGCGGGATGGAGTCCTGTGTCCCCTGCCAAGTCCCGGGGGGCCTCAGGCGCGGCACACTGAAGAGCCTTGGTTTCCTTTTCTGGGACTGTCTGCTGGCCTCACAGGGCTGCCAGGAAGGGCCGTATCCCTTGCTTTACCCTATATAGGGAAATGCCTCCTCCTGGGGTGAATGGAAGGGCTGGGACATGCACAACATCTGGGGCCAGGCAGTAATGAGGACAGCTGAGAGCTGTCCCAACTCCCAGGAGTCACCTCCTCAAGGTCCCCAAGAAGCTCAGCCCAGCTCACATGAGTTCATGAGATCATCCCCGTCATGTTATAGGACTAGTGCTCACAGTTGTCATCAAGCCCCACCTATGTGCCACACCCCATCTTCGGTTCTGAACTCACAGTCTCAGCCCACAACAGTCCGATAGAATTGGTGTCATTTCACCCATTTTACAGAAGATAAAAGCAAAGCTCAGTGAGGCTGAGAGACCACAGAACCAATACGTGTGAGTCAGGCCTGGACTCTAAAGTTCTCTTCTTTCTTCCCACCAGCCACAAGTTCCTGCTTTCTGAGGGGAGAACTGACTTTCAGGGAGCAGGGGAGTCTCTGCAGCTTGACCAGGATCTCAGCTGCTGCGTAGGGCTGGGGAGGGTCAATGGGACCCACAGAGCCTGAGTGCCAGGAGCTGCAGCCTTAGTAGGTCTGCTGGGTGTCCTGTGTAGGGCTGAACCTAGAGAAGCCTTGAGGAAAGAACCCTCAAGTCACCAGCACTGATGTATTCAGGTTCCTGAGGTCGAGAAGGGTGGTAGGGGACGCCTTGCCCAGGATCGGTGAGCTCCTCCCAGTCCTGCCCATATGCTCCTCCACTCCTCATATTCCCTGGGAAGTGAGAACCACCATTCCCATTTTGGGACTTCAGCACTAGGTTTGCAGGTCCCAGTCTCTGAGCCCTAGGTAACAGAGAGAGGCAGGTTTGGGCCAATCTAAGCTCCTAAGGGGTTAGAGAGATGGATTGCAGGAATGCATCCCTCTCAATGGATGGGATAGCTTCTTTCTCTTCCTGCCACCTCTCCCAGCTGCTGACTGACACTGCGGTAGCCCTTCTGGAAAAAGAATGGTGGACAATGTGTCTGAGGGTTTTGCCCTGGGGATGGAGGTGGTGACATCATCACACCTGTCGAGGCCCTGTCCATGTCTCTGTTTCTCCAAATGGAAGACCGTGTCCTCAGACCCCAACCCTTTTGGGTACACACCCAACCTTCCCTTGGGGTCGCAGCCTCAACACTGAACATGGCTGTCTAGTGAGACACCCCCCTTGCTGATGTTAAGAACAGGAGGATGTTAATTCAGGACGAGGGTGGCTGGGATGGGAGGCAGATCTCGTTCAGCCCGTGTTGGGTCTCTGCTTCCTCCTGCATAAGTGGGGTGACAATGCCTACCCTCATGGGTCATCATGAGCCTGTGTCACAAGCGTGATGTGTACTGTCAACAGTGTGGCTCTGTTCATTCTTAAATTAAGTCACCCTTGCTCATGGCATCACAAGGTGTCTGGCTGGGGTGCCTTTTGAATCATGGGCCTCAGGGACTGGAACCAGCCCTTGGACTGACGTCATGTTATAACCTCGGCAGAGTGGGGCTGAGGGCTCTAGGTGAGGAAATGGCACTCACTGCACCAGGACACCCAGGCCATCTGCTGTCTACCTGTTCCATGGGCACCTACTCTGGCTAGGCTGGTGTGGGTGTGAAGGCCCCTATGAAGTCTGAGACACCCTGCTCCTGGGAGCTTCCAGCCCAAAGAGGGAGGCTGAGCTGTGGCCCTGGGTTCTGGGCCTCCTCGAGTAGAGGAAACAAAGGCCTGGGAGCCCAGAGGCCCAGGTGAGCAGCAAGGAAGCTGTCCCCAGGGGCTACTCAGACCTGTGGAGTGTGGGCTACACTTTATCAAATGCGAACCAGGTCAGGAATGTCTGGGGGCAGTGCCTACGGCTTCTTCATCCAGTAACACATACTGCTTGTCTCTGCAGGTGCTCGTAGGTATTCATGGATGCCCAAGATAACACATGGTTGCGGGGCAGTGGGGAAGCTGGACATGGGCTTTGGTGTCACCTTCCCAGAACAACAGAAATGCAGACTCCCAGGCAGACATGCAGAGACAGGAGGCAGACAGGCAGGTGACAGGAGACAGAGGGGTTGGGTAGCCTGGCCACTGCCCACCCGGAACGGGGTGTGCTCACCGGTGTCATGGATGAACCTCTCGATCTTGGACTGCATGCCCCAGTAGCGGAACTCCACCTTGCAGAGCTTGTATGCACACATGATGGGGAAGACCTGCTTCTTGTACTCCTCGATCCAGTTGTCTGACAGGGGTCCCCGCTGGGTCTTGGTTGACTGGAACAGTTTGGGGTCCTCTTCTGTCTTATACTCGTTGTGGGGCACAGGGTCTTTGACAATGTCGATGAAGTCTGTGGGAAAACCCTTAGAGTGGCCACTTCAGCCCTGACCTCAACCTCCACCCACATCTCCTCTCCATGTTCCTCCATCCCCAAATCCTCCCAGGATTCTGGGCCTTGCCCTGCCAGAGGGACTCTGAGGAGTAAGGATCACGTTCTGGGCAGCTCTGACCTCAATATACTTGACAACGGGGCTTGCAGTTTCCTTGGTGCATTCATTCATTCAGACAGGGGTCTTGCTATGTTGCCCAGGCTCAAGCACTCCTCCCACCTCAGCCTCCCAAAGTGCTGAGATTACAGGTGTAAGCCAATGCACCTGGTCCCTTATTGCCTTTTCAAGTCATTTCAGCAAAACCCATGTTCTGAGTGCACCACCTCTTGGCAAAGCAGATAAATAAGGCAATGAGGAAACACTGGGGAGATGAATTTCCATGAAGAATACGGGGTGTGAGGAACAGAAGAGAAGGCTGGGAAAAGCTTCCCACGAAGATGGTGTTTCAGCCAGAGGGGTGGAATCGAGAGGTCAAGAATGTCCCAGTAGCACCGGCCCTTGAACAAGAGGTGGGGGGTTCTGGGGAAGGAACCACCAGGGTGTCTGCATGGGGAGAAGGATGGCAGTGGTCACAGAGCAATGGGAATGCCCTGGACATGCTGGCCATTTCTCTCCAAGCTAGGAGCCCAGGTAGTGCCCTGAGGGCCAAGTCGACCCAGGTATAGGTCTGAGGCTGAGAGGGACGCAGGCAGGCCGACCTGTTGGAAAAGCCTTCCTGGACAGAGACCAGAAGAGATGTCTGAAGAAGCCTACAGCGGGTGTCTGGCCAAGCTTGCTCTGGGCTGGGCCTGAGAGCAGGGGAAGATGCCACAGAGGTAGGAGTGCAGAAAACAGGGTTAGGGGCTGACAGGACCTGGTGATGGTGACAAGAAGAGGGGTGATGGCTCTGGGCGGGACGTAGGCCAGGCCACTTATGATCACAGGCTTCCCCTCCACAGGGGCATCTCAGAGCCCTCCCATGGCCTCCTCCCACGGTGGAGGCAGAGCCCTCCTGTGTGCTCACTCCTGAGGCACATGTGTGTTGGACAGGACTGGAGCACTCACTGGGTGAGAAAGAGCTCTAGGAAAGGGTGTGTGGCTCACAGAGCCCTTTTTTATGGTTGGGTCAGCTCTAGCCAGGCCCTTGGCTACCTCATTTTCTCCAATGCACGGGCCCCTCTGTATCCAGGCTGCAGACTGCAGACACTGACATCAGCTCCACCAAACCAGAAGGGTCAGGAGTGAGTCTGGGAACCACAGAATGCCAGGAAGGATGAGCGCTCTTCCCGGAGCAGACCACATGCCCTGCCCATGCGGGCTGGCACAGGAAATGTCACAGAGACTTAGGACCCATGGCAGCTGGCCTCAGAGCGAGCCTGCAGAGCTCTGGCAGTGTCAGGGCTGCCTGCTATGGGAAGAGCTATGTACCCCCCCAACCCCAATTCCTATGCTGAAGTATTAAACCCAGTGCCTCAGAATGTGATCTTATCTAGAGATAAGGTTTTCAAAGAGGTAATCAAGTTAAAAGTAAGGCCATTAAGGTGGGTCCTAATCCAGTATGACTGGTGTTCTTATAAGAAAAGGAGACACAGAGGCAGACAGACACAGAGGGGAGTGACTATGTGGCGACCGAGGCAGAGATTGAGGGATGCTTCTACAAGTCAAGGAGCACCAAGGACTGCTGACAAGCACAGACACTGAAGGGGCCTGAACAGAGTCTCCCCCAGGGGGAAGAGCCCACATGCTGTGATCTCAGACTTCTGGCCTCCAGAGCCCTAAGAGAATAACTGTGTGTTGTACAAGCCACTCGTGCTATGATGCTTTGTTCTGCAGACCCAGGAAATCCCAGCAGAGGTAGGGGGTTGGGCCTGGAGCAGCTCCTGGGGCATGGACACCCACCCCCAACCTGGCATGTCCTGCTGAGATGCCTCCACGGTGACTTGGGCCTTGCACTCAGAGGTTGCAGGAGGGTGGCTGCTGAGCTGCACTGCCCCACATATGTGTTTTGTTTGACTGGCATAAATTTATTTACAAAGATTTCTAATTGGTCATTAACATTTAGTATTGGGAGATTTCTCATGAAAATCCTTATCACTGGCTTCTCTTGAAAGTGAAGATCTAACAAATGGGGCCCATTCCCTGCATGTCACTGTCATCTGGAGGCAGTGGGTAGGGCATCCACCATCAGGAGGTCATAGACCCCATTGTGTGCCAGGGGCACTTGTGCATGGCTGTCAGCTAGAGATGGATCCCCAAGCACACGTGTACTTCTGGGGAGTAGGGATCCCTAAAAGGGATGGAGGGAAGTGACGCTGGGGACTCTGGGTAGAAAAGGCACTTGGACTTGGTGTATACGTCAGGAGAATGGGGCTGAGGAGGCCTGTCCTGCCTCCCCCATGGGCCCCATGCTTGCTCCAACTCTGACCTGCCTGCCCAGGACAGGGCCAGGTCTGGAGTCTACCAGGTGTGGGGAAAAGGGGCAGGACAAGAGGGGCCTGTGGGTAGGAAATCCAGAGTACAGCCCTGTGGGGCTCTGCCCTTCCTGGTTACCGATTGTCAGCTGGTTCTTTTCCACAGGAGAGAGGTTGAACACGTCGGGGTTTTCTCCAGCATCAGTTTTATAAAATGTTTCAATGTCGATGGAGAATTTCTCCACGAAAGGGCAGGTGAACCTGTGCGGGAAAGAAAGCATCCATCAGGACCTGTCCTTGGAGAGGCCCAGTGTGTCTGGTCAGGGCCTGTTGACCCACTGGGTAGGAGTGGAGCCAGTGAGTGGGCATAGAAGGAGGGTGGAGGGTAGCCAAGACTCGCCTGCCCTGTCCACCTCCTGGACCGCCACTTTGTCCCAAGAACAGCCAGGATGGGGGCAGGGAAGGATTTAGGGGGAGAGGAAGACAGTGCATCTTTGGTGGCTTCTAGAAGCCCCATGTCCAATGTCCACAGCATGGCAGGAACACAGGAACAGCTATGGCAGCATACTGCCAAGCAGGAGGAAGCTGGGGTGCTCCATGGGGCATGCCACCCCTAGTTCCCAAGAAGCCAGCTCTGGCAATGGGGGAATAGCCTCTCTCTAGGCTGGAGATGAGCTTAGAGGGGAAAGTACTACTGGGAAGAGGAACAAGCTCTGTGGGTCCCTAAGTAAGCTCCAGGTGCCTACCAGTGTGGGGAAGGGTGCCCCAGGAGATTTGTGGGGACCCTACCTGCTCAGCAGAAGGCAGCTGGTGGGACCAGCCCCCATCTATCCAACTCAGCAGTGCTGAGCTACACACTGGGGGACACAGAGTGAAGAACCCTCTGCCAGGGGATCCCAAGGACAGCCCTGCTCAGCATGGGATGTGGGACAACACTGTCACAGCAGCTGAAGGTCTCTGAGTTGGAAGGGACCTCTGTGTCATCTGGTCTACCCTCAGTTTCTTTCCAGCAGGCTGTCTCGGCCTTCTTAGGGAGCCTGAAGAGGGTTTATATTCCCTGCATCTTCTGGGATGGCAAAGGAGTCTCCAACAGCCCTCGCTTGACTCATGCCTTCATGGCCTCCACACATGAGGAGTCAGGAGGCATTTAGGGGTGTATCCTTCCCTCTCTTGCCTGTGCCTGCTCTGGGTGACCTTCGGGGCACCTGTATGGAACAAAGCCTGGGCTCCCTGGGGTTATGGGGTGTTGAGCCTGCTTGAAGGCTGATCCCATCCCCTGGATCTATGCCACAAGGCTGCTTCCTGCCAGATGGCATGTGGAGATGGGAGGCACATGGAGGCCAAAGCAGGCGCACCTGGTTCGGGTGTAGGGGTAGGCATTCCAGGACTCCTCCACCACCCGCAGGGCTGCCTTGGGCAGGATGGAGCGGAACCAGCTGGGGATGTGCATGCCCACATGATACACCTTGTGTGTGTACTGCCCAGAGCCGCCTGGGCCATCTGTGTACGGCCGGTTCTCCAGGATCTCCACGCCGCTGCCTTCACCATATGTCTCGTTACGGCTCTTCTTCTGTGGGGACAAAAGCACCTGCAATGTGTGTGGGGCCAGAGCACTTTTCAGGAGAGAAGGGGCACAGGAGACTGGGCCCAGGGGTGTGGAAAGGGAGGAGGGGCTTTGGTCAACAAGGCTGGCTCCCCCTATGTCACTTCCAGACCCCCAAATCTATATGCCAGGGTTTGTGCAAGAGGCTGAAGGGGCCACAGACTCCCTCTCCCAGACCTAGTGCTGCACATACAAGTCCTATATTTTGACTCCCACCTGTCCCAGGACTAAAAGCATTCCCAAGATCAGGAACAAGACAAGGATGCCCACTTACTTGCTTCTCCTCAACACTGTGCTATAAGTTCTAGCTAGAGCAATTAGACAAGAAAAAGACATAATAAGAGGCGACTGGGCACAGTGGCTCACGCCTGTAATCCCAGCACCTTGGGAGGCTGAGGTGGGCAGATCACTTGAGGTCAGGGGTTTGAGACCAGCCTGGGCAACATGGTGAAACCTCGTCTCTACTAAAAACAGAAGAATTGGCCAGGCATGTTGGCACATGCCTGTAGCCCCAGCTACTCAAAGGCTGAGACAGGAGAATCGCTTGAACCTGGGAGGCAGAGGTTGCAGTGAGCTGAGATCATGCCACTGCACTCCAGCCTTGGTGACAAAGTAAGACTCTGTCTCAAAAAAACCAACCAACCAACCAACCAACCAACCAACCAACAAACAAAAAACAAAACAAACAAAAAGAATAAGAGGCATCCAAATTGGAAAGATAGAAGTAAAACTATTTTGAATTCCTGATGCCATAATCTTATATATGGAAAATGCTAAACAATCTCTACCAAAGCCTGTTAGACCTAATAAATAAATTCAACAAAGTTGTAGAATACAAAATGACACACAGAAATGAACAATGTCAAAGAAAATTAAGAAACAATTCCTTTTATAGTAGCCTCTGAAAAAATAAATACCTAGGAATATATTTAACCAAAGAGGTGAAAGACCTGTGCACTTAAAACTACAAAATGTTGCTGAAAGAAATTAAAGTCCTAAATAAATGGAAAGACATTCCATGTTGATGGACTGGAAGATTTAATATTGTTAAGATGGCAACACTGCCCCAAACAACCTACAGATATAATGCAATCTTTATCAAAATCCCGGCAGCCTTATTTGTAGAAATGGAACAGCTGATCCTAAAATTCATATGGAATTACAGGAGACCCCAAAGAGCCAAAACAATTTTGAAAACAAAACAAAACCAAGTTGGAGGACTCACACTTCCCTATATCAAACCTTACTACAAAACTACCGTAACCAAAAAAGTGTAGCACTGGCATAGGATAGATGAATAGATCAACAGACAGACAGATAGATAGAATATAATTGAGAGTCTAGAAATAAACCATATATCTATGGTTTTTTTCTATCAATTAATTAATTTTTGAGAAGGGTGCCAAGACCATCCAATGTGGAAATAATAGTCTTTAAAAAATGGTGCTGGGACAATTGAATAACAACATGTAAAAGAATGAAGTTGGACCCTATCTCACAGCAGATACAAAAACTCGATATGAATCAAAGATTTACAAATAAGAACTAAAACTATAAAAGTATAAGATGCTTGAGAAATGGTAGTTCAAAAAAAGAAATAAAATCACAAAATGATAAAACAGAAGAAAACTGGGGCAAACAAGGTCATCTTTATGACCTTAGATTTGGCAATGCTTTCTTAAATATGACACCAAAAGCACAAGCAACAAAAGAAAAAATAGATGAACTGGACTTAATCAAAATTAAAAACATTAGTGTATCAAAGAGCACTATGAAGAGAGAAACAGACAACCCACCAAATGGGAGAAGACATTTGCATACCATGTATCTGACAAGGGACTTGTATCCAGAATATATAAAGAACTCCTACAACTCAACAATAAAACAACACAATTCAAAAATGAGCAAAGGACTTGAATAGCCAATAAGCACATGAAAAGATGTTCAACATCACTATTCATTAGGAAATGCAAATCAAAACCACCATGAGGGCTGAGCATGGTGGCTTATGCCTATAATCCCAGCAATTTGGGAGGCTGAGGCAGGCAGATCACTTGAGGCCAGGAGTTAGAGACCAGCCTAGCCGACATGGTAAAACCCCATCTCTACTGAAAATACAAAAAGTAGCTGGGTGTGGTGGCGTGTACCTGTAATCCCAGCTACTCGGGAGGCTCAGGTAGGAGAATCGCTTGAACCCAGGAGGCAGAGGTTGCAGTGAGCCGAGATCGCGCCACTGCAGTCCAGCCTGGGTGACAGAGTGAGACTTTATCTCTCTCCTTTTTTTTTTTTTTTGATATAGAGTCTCACTCTGTCACCAGGGTGGAGTGCAGTGGCGCGATCTTGGCTCACTGCAACCTCTGCCTCCTGGGTTCAAGCGATTCTCCTGCCTCAGCCTCCCAAATAGCTGGTACTATAGGTGCCCGCCACCACATCCAGCTAATTTTTTGTATTTTTAGTAGAGATGGGGTTTCACCATGTTGGCCAGGATGGTCTTGATCTCTTGACCTCGTGATCCGCCCACCTCGGCCTAAGACTCTGTCTCAAAAACAAACAAACAAAGCAAACAAACAAAAAACACAATGAGATAGCACCTCACACCCATTAAGGTGGCCAGTATTAAAAAAAAAAAAAAAAAAACCTGGAAAAAAGAATCAATGTTGGTTGGCATGTGGAGAAACTGGAACCCTACTGGTGGGAATATAAAATGGTGGGAATGTAAAACTGTTGAAAATAGTTTAGTAGGCCAGGTGTGGTGGCTCACACCTGTAATCTTAGCACTTTGGGAGGCCGAGGTGGCCGGATCACGAAGTCAGGAGTTCAAGACCAGCCTGACCAGCATGGTGAAACCCCATCTCTACTAAAAAAATACAAAAAGTAGCTGGACATGGTGGCACACACCTGTAGTCCCAGCTACTCAGGAGGATGAGGCAGGAGAATCGCCTGAACCTGGGAGGCGGAGGTTGCAGTGAGCTGAGATTGTGCCACTGCACTCCAGCCTGGGCAACAGAGTGAGACTCCATCTCAAAAAAAATAAAAAATAAAATAAAATAATAAAAAAAAAGAAAAGATAATAGTTTAGCAGGGTAGGCATGGTGGCTCACTCCTGTAATCCCAGCACTTTGGGAGGCTGAGGCGGGTGGATCACTTGAAGTCAGGAGTTCAATGCTAGCCTGGCCAAAATGGTGAAACACCGTCTCTATTAAAAAAATTCAAAAATTAGCCGTGTGTGGTGGCGCATGCCTGCAATCCCAGCTATTTGGGAGGCTGAGGCAGGAGAATTGCTTGAACCCAGGAGGCAGAGGCCACAGTGAGCTGAGATCGTGCCACTGTACTCTAGCCTGGGTGATAGTGAGACTCCATCTCAAAAAAAAAAAAAGTTTATCACTTTCTCAAAAAGTTAAACATAGCATTACCATATGACCAGCAATTCCACTTCTGGGTATGCACCCAAAATAACTGAAAACAGGGACTCCAACAGATACTTGTACACCAAGCCTTCAGATGACTCCAGCCCTACCAGCTGCTGCCAAGTATTCACAGAAAAACCTGTACAGGCCGGGCGCGGTGGCTCAAGCCTGTAATCCCAGCACTTTGGGAGGCCGAGACGGGCGGATCACGAGGTCAGGAGATCGAGACCATCCTGGCTAACACGGTGAAACCCCGTCTCTACTAAAAAATACAAAAAAAAAAAAAAAAACTAGCCGGGCGAGGTGGCGGGCGCCTGTAGTCCCAGCTACTCCGGAGGCTGAGGCAGGAGAATAGCGTGAACCCGGGAGGCAGAGCTTGCAGTGAGCTGAGATCCGGCCACTGCACTCCAGCCTGGGCGAGAGAGCAAGACTCCGTCTCAAAAAAAAAAAAAAAAAAAAAAAAAGAAAAACCTGTACAACAATGTTCGTTGCAGTATTATTCACAATAGTCAAAAGGTGTAAACAACCCAAGCATCCATCAACAGATGAATGAATAAAATGTGGTCTATTCATACAATAATAGAATATTATTCAGTCACAAAGAGGAATGAAGTAATGCTACATACCACAACATGGATGAACCTTGAAAAGATTATATTAAGTGAAACAAGCCAGACACAAAGGACCACATATCCTGTGATTCCATTTACATGGAAAGTACAGAAAAGGAAAATATATATAGACGGAAAGTGAATTAGTGGCGGCCTACTGCTGGGGAACACGAGGGAAATGAGGAGTGACTGCTAATGGGCGCAGGTCCCTCCCTCCCTCCCTCCATCCCTTCCTCCCTCTCTCCTTCTTTCCTTTCCTTCATTTTCTTTTCTTTCTTCCCTTTCTCTCGCTTTTCCTTCCTTCCTTCCTCCCTCCCTCTCTTCCTCTTTTCCTCCCTCACTCCCTGCCTCTCTTCTCTTCCTCTCTTTTCCTTCCTTCCTTCCTCTCTTATCTTCCTCTCTCTCTTTTCTGTCCTTCCTTCCTCCCTTCCTCCCTCCCTCTCTTCCTCTCTCTTTTCCTTCCTTCCTTCCTCCCTCCCTCTCTTCTCTCCCTCTCTCTTCCTTCCTTCCTCCCTCTTTCTTTTCCTTCCGTCCTTCTTTCCTTCCTCCCTCCCTCTCTTCTCTCCCTTTCTCTTTCTCTCCCTTCCCTCCTTTCTCCCTCCCACCCTCTCTTCTCTCCCTCTCTCTTTTCCTTCCTTCCTTCCTTCCTTCCTCCCTCCCTCCCTCCCTCCCTCCCTCTCTTCTCTCCCTCTTTCTTTCTCTTTCTCTCTTCCTTCCTGCTCTGTCACCCAGGCTGGAGTGCACCGGCATGATCACAGCTTGTTGTAACCTCTAACTCTTGGGCTCTAGTGATCCTCCCACCTCAACCACCTGAGTAGCTGAGACTACAGGACCATTCACCACACCTGGTTATTTTTTTTTTATTGTTTTTCTTTTCTTTTCTTTCTTTCTTTTTTTTTTTTTTGAGACAGAGTCTCATTCTGTCGCACAGGCTGGAGTGCAGTGGCGCGATCTAGGCTGACTGCAACCTCAGCCTCCCAGGCTCAACTGATTATCCTGCCTCAGCCTCCCAAGTAGCTGGGATTACAGGCATGCACCACCATGCCTGACTAATTTTTGTATTATTAGTAAAGACAGTGTTTTGCCATGTTGGCCAGGCTGGACTCAAACTCCTGACTCCAAGTGATCCGTCTGCCTCGGCCTCCTAAAGTGCTGGGATTACAGGCATGAGCCACCATGCTCAGCCATGCTTGGCTAATTAAAAACTTTCTTTTCTAGAGAATGGAGTCTCACTATGTTTTCCAGGCTTGTCTCAAACTCTTGGCCTCAAGTAACCCTCCTGTCTCAACCTTCCAAAGCTTTGGCATCACAGGCGTGAGCCACTGCACTTAGCTGGTACAGGTTTCTTTTTCTTTTCTTTTCTTTTTTTTTTTTTTTTTTGAGACAGAGTCTCACTCTGTCTCCCAGGCTGGAGTGCAGTGGCGAGATCTCAGCTCACTGCAACCTCCGCCTCCCAGGCTCAAGTGATTCTCCTGCCTCAGCTGCCCAAGTAGCTGGGATTACAGGTGTGCGCTACCAAGCCTGGCTAATTTTTATATTATTAGTAGAGAAAGGGTTTTGCCATATCAGCCAGGCTGGTCTCAAACTCTTGACCCCAAGTGATTCATCTGCCTCGGCCTCCCAAAGTGCTGGGATTACAGGAATGAGCCACCGGGCCTGGCTGGTACAGGTTTCTTTTGAGGAGATGAAAGTGCTCTGGAATTAGGTAGTGGTGATGGTTGCACAGCTCTGTGAATATACCAAGAACCTTTGAACTGTACACTTTAAGTGAGTGAATTATATGGTGTATGAATTATAGCTCAAGTAGCTGTCAAGTTACTTAAAAATCCCATGGGTCAAGGGGCCCTGAGGGGTTTGCTGAAGAATGTTCTGTTGCTTGGCCTGGTGCTGGCTACACAGTCATATTCACTTTTTGCAAGACCATCAGGATAGACACTTATGAATCATAAACTTTTCTGTATATATACAACACTTGAATAAAAAGTGAAAAAGAATTAGGAATGAAACTGGGAAAGAAAAGTCTGCAGGCTGCTCAGAGTACCCCACCTTCAGAACACCAGGCCGATGAGGGCCCTGCCACTCAGAGCCATCTCCCTGACAAACCTCTGGCACACCACTATGAGCTGACTTTTGCCAGGCAGCAGGGTCTCTGAGAATGAGCAAGCGCTCCTCTCTCCCTCCAGGAAAGCCACAAGCCCCATCAGCCAAATCGTTAAAGCTGAAATAACAACAGAGAGCAAAATCCCCCACCCAGTGGAGGGCCTGTGCAGGCCTCACCCAGAGGAGTTCACAGAAAGTAGAAGAAAGAGATGTCATTGTCCAGGCTGGTCTGCTTTGGGAAGAATCATCCCTGCTCCAGACTTGGGGTATGTGGAAGACATACCCCAAAGAGAACGACTATCATGTGATGAGGGATTAGAAGACATGAGGGGAGGCCTTCACTCAGCCTCAGGGGGGTCAGGGAAAGTGACCTGCAGGGGAGCTGGGAGGTGAGGAGGCACTCACTAGGCAGGGGTAGATAGGACAGATATGCTGGGTAGGGAGGCAGGTGACAGAGCGAAAGGTGTGTGTGGAGGGAGCCCTGGAAGCGTGTGGACTCAGTTGCCTGGGTGTAGGCTGCGAGGCAGGAAGTGGCAGGGAAGGGCCTGGGAGCTAGGCAGAAGCTAGATCACAAAAGTTTTTGTTTGTTTGTTTGTTTGTTTATTTTGAGACAGATGAGACAGAGTCTGGCTCTGTCGCCCAGGCTGGAGTGCAATGGCACGATCTCGGCTTACAGCAACCTCTGCCTCCCAGGTTCAAGTGATTCTCCCACCTCAGCCTCTTGAATAGCTGGGATTACAGTCACGCGCCACCACACCCGGCTAATTTTTGTATTTTTAGTAGAGACGGGGTTTCACCATGTTGGCCAGGCTGGTCTCACACTCCTGACCTCAAGTGATCTGCCCGCCTCCGCCTCCCAAAGTGCTGGGATTACAGGAGTGAGCAACTGTGCCTGGCCATAAAAGGAGCACAGTTTTGATGCTAAGGGAAGAAAAGGGTTTAAGCAGGAGAGGAGCACAATCGAATCTGGGTCCCAGGAAGAACGCCCTGGTACGTGTATGGAGAATGGAAGATCCCCTGGCATGGGCAGCTGCCCACAGGGGTGTTCTTTCCTGGGTTTAGATAGGAGGTGAGGCCCCCAGCTCTGGGAGCAGCAGGAGATGCCTCTGTGCTCAGCAGGTAGGCCAGGTACTTAGTGGCTTTATGAACATGAAATCTTGGTAGCTGAGGGCAAAGGGGAAAAGGGAGAGGCCAGGCTGCAGGTGAAAGTGGTCAGTGAGCCAGGCACAGTGGCTCAAGCCTGTAATCCCAGCACTTTGGGAGGCTGAGGCAGGCAGATCACCTGAGGTCAGGAGTTCGAGACTAGCTTGGCCAACATGGCAAAACCGTGTCTCTACTAAAAATAAAAAAAAAAAAAAACAGCCAGGCATGGTGGTGGGTGCCACTAATCCCAGCTACTTGGAAGGCTGAGGCAGGAGAATCACTTGAACCCAGGAGGCGGAGGTTGCAGTGAGCTGAGATTGTGCCATTGCACTCCAGCCTGGGTGACAAGAATGAAATTCCACCTCAAAAAAAAAAAAAAAAGGGCCGGGCGCGGTGGCTCAAGCCTGTAATCCCAGCACTTTGGGAGGCCGAGACGGGCGGATCACGAGGTCAGGAGATCGAGACCATCCTGGCTAACACAGTGAAACCCCGTCTCTACTAAAAATACAAAAAACTAGCCGGGCGAGGTGGCGGGCGCCTGTAGTCCCAGCTACTCGGGAGGCTGAGGCAGGAGAATGGCGTAAACCTGGGAGGCGGAGCTTGCAGTGAGCTGAGATCCGGCCACTGCACTCCAGCCTGGGCGACAGAGTGAGACTCCGTCTCAAAAAAAAAAAAAAAAAAAAAGGCCCGGGCATGGTGGCTCAGGCCTGTAATCCCAGCACTTTGGGAGGCCAAGGCGGGCAGATCACGAGGTCAAGAGATCGAGACCATCCTGGCTAACGCACTGAAACCTCGTCTCTACTAAAAATACAAAAAAAAATTAGCCGGGCGCGGTGGCCGGCGCCTGTAGTCCCAGCTACTCAGGAGGCTGAGGCAGGAGAATGGTGTGAACCCGGGAGGTGGAGCTTACAGTGAACTGAGATAGGGCCACTGCACTCCAGCCTGGGTGACAGAGCAAGACTCCGTCTCAGAAAAAAAAAGAAAGAAAGAAAGAAAGTGGTTAGTGAGTCCAGGTACACTCTACAGACTAGTGACTCAGCCTTCTCCTGCCTACCATGGTGGGACAGAGACCCCATGCCCCTGAGCAGCCACCCACCCTGCCCATGGGCTGAGATCTGCTCCTCACCCTGTGCCCAGACCTGTCCTGTGCTCAAACTGGGTAGAGGCCACAGGGTCCAGGCAAAAGGGAGCCACATATTTACCATCTGGGTTGCAGGGGCCCCAGCCCTGTTTACTGAGGACCCACCTGCTGCGAATTTCAGTTTATTTATTTATTTATGAGATAGGGTCTCACTCTGTCCCCCAGGCTGAAGTACAATAGCATGATCATGGCTCACTGCAGCCTTGGCCCCCCAGGCTCAAGCAATCCTTGTGACTCAGACTGTAGAGTAGCTGGGACTACAGGCGTGCACCCCACCACACCTGGCTAATTTTTTATTTTTTTGTTGAATGCCTTGGTCTCTCAAAATGCTGGGATTACAGGAGTAAGCCTTTGTGTTCAGCCTGGGAAACAGAGTTTCTAAATCAAGCTCCATTGCAGTGTCAGGTGAAGACCATGACCATTCCGCTTGAACAGCAAGCTGCCCTTTCCTGAGGATGTGGGGCATGGAGTTTACCTTCAGCTATCAGGGTCCAAGAGGGGCTCCCTCTCAGGGAGGTGGCAGAACATGCGGGCTCAGAGCATAGTTTCTGCAGTTCAAATGTCTGGGTGCAAACCTTCCTCTTTTTCTTTCTTTTTGTGTGGTCTCTGATAAGTTAACCTCTATATGTCATCATCTCCCCATCTGTAAGAGGAGGAGAAGCAATAGTACTGGCTGGGTTGTTGAGAAAATTAGATGCGAGCACGTGTAGTTGACGTACACAGGATGAGTTCAGGATGTGTGTGTGCTCAGCAACAGGGAACATCATTCCAGGATGCCACGCCCTGGCTTTATCCCAGCAGGGAGACTGGCAGGGGAATCGCCCTGGCTCCAAAGGCAGATGTCTCCATGGCTTCAAAGTTCCCCTGAAGGATGGAGTGAAGAGCCAGGCCTGGAAAACCCTTCATTTCCGGTGCTCAGAGGCTCCTGGTACAGCCAAGAGGTGTGGGGAAGGGTGGTGAGGAGGGCCCAGGCAGCATGGCTCTCTGCTCAGCCTTTTTCTAGGCCTGGATCAGCCATTGATATCAGCACTTGGGCTACAAGGACAGGGCAGAGGAGTGCAGCCGGGTTTCAGCTGTGTCTCTGAGCAGGATGCGGCTGGGGAGGAAGGCCCTTTTCATAGCTATAGGCACCAGGCCTGCTTGGAAGACCCACAGAGCATCAGACACCGACACTCCTGGTACATGCTGGGGCTGAGACTCAGATAGTGGCCTCAGCTGCTCCACTGTCATTATCGGGAGCCAATGCAGGCAGGCAGAGAGGGCTTCCTGGAAAAAGAGGCTACCAGGAGAGGCAAAGAGCATGAACGAGAGCCCCAAGCAGAGATTTCCAGACCCTGTCTCAATTTACAGCTTGCCTTTGCAACTGCCTATTCTCCTCTGCACTTCAGAGCCCTGAGATATTGTGGGATCATGTTCCCTACTCCACAAGTGGCGAAAATGAGGCACAGAGTACTGGGGCCAACTCACCCAAGGTGACAGCCAAGTCTCCCAGGCCATGAGTGACTGTGGTAGTGCAGAGACAGAGAAGAAGCCACAGATTGCATTAAACTGCAGAAACCTGCGTGTGCATCAGACCCCCCCAACCCCTACCTAACAGGGGCCAGGCATGGTGGGTGGCTGGTCTGGCAGGAATTGAGGGGAAGGGGAGGTCTGTTCCTGAAGGAGGGGCACTGGCCAGATGCCACATCTACACTCAGGGATCTGATGTGCCCTGCCTCTTCCCCTAGGGCCCTTCACCCAAGCCTCTCTCCCCAGAGCCCCACCAGGACCAAGCAAGGCAGGCTCTGCTCTGCTTGTTCTCCCAGCTCCCTGTCACAGGGGCATGGCCCTGTCTCCTGGCTAGGCCAGCAGCTTCTCCTGCTCATTAGCCTTGACATGGAATTTACTGCACAGCTGAATGAGGTAGGCAGCTTGAAGCACAGGCTGGGCTGGGGCCAGCTCACTGGAGGGAGGGGACAGCTAGGATTGGCCCTTGCTGCCAAAGAGCCTGACCCCAGGGTAGAAATGTGTCTTCTGGACTTAGTGTATGGCTCAGGGGACTGAGGGCTATGCCCCCTGTGCTGGGCTCACTGAAGCTGCCACTCAGGATGTCAGTGCGCAGGCGTGCACGTGTGCACACACATGTGGCGTGTGTGTGGGTGCAGGAGCCAAGGCCCATGGATTCAGGGCTCCTCTGGGTGGAGCAGAAGGTGTACGTGACCAGAGCCATCTCTAGAGAAGGCAAAGAATGGAACCAGGAGGACACTTACAAAGACATCCTCAAGATGACCTACTTGTGGTATACATGGGGAAACTGAGGGCCAGGGACTGGAAGCAACATGTTCGGGTCATACAGCTGGAGGGCCAGAGGTGGCTGGGGAGGCAGGAGGGATTCTGGTGGGACTCCTGGGCAATGCACAAGTCCACAGACATCCCCAGAGGATGCCACCTTCTCACTGGCTGCTGCCAACAGCTCATTAAAAACACAGCTCAAAAAAAACTAAATGTAAGGGCTCAAACTATAAAACTCTTAGGAGAAAACATAGGCATAAGTTCTATGACCTTGAATTAGGCAACGGTTTTGGAGCCATGACAACAAAAGCACAAGCAACAAAAGAAAAGATAGATACACTGGACCTCATCAAAATTAACAGCTTTTATGCTTCAAAGGACACTAAAAAGAAAGTGAAAAAACAACCTACAGAATGGGAGAGAATTTTTATTAACAATATATCTTATAGTAACTTGTATCCAAAATATATAAAGAACTCCTCCAATGCAACAACAAAGAAACAACAACCCCATTCAAAAACTGGCAAAGGAGCTGGGCATGGTGTTGTACACCTGTAGACCCAGCTACTCCAGAGGTGAAGTTGGCAGGATGGCTGGAGCCCAGGAGTTCAGGGTCAGCCTAAGAGGCATAGCAAGACTCCATCTCTAAAACAATAATAAGAATAATAAAGGCAAAGAACTTGAACAGACATTTCTACAAAAAGATTATACAAATGGTCAATGAGCAAATGAAAAGATGCTCAACATAATCTGTCATTAGGGAAATGCGAATCAAAACCATAATGAGATACCACTTCACACTCACTGGGGCGGTTAAAAAGACACAGAGCAGCAAGTGTTGTTCAGGGTGTGGAGCAATGGAACCCTTGTACATTGATGGTGGGAACGTAAAATGGTGCAGCTGCTGTGGCAAACAGTTTGGTGGTTCCTCAAAAAGTTAAACATAGAGTTACCATATGACCCAGCAATTCCACTCGAGGTAAATATCCAAGAAGAGGAAAACATATGTCCACATAAAAACTTATACACGAATATTTATGGCAGCATTATTCACTGTAGCCAAAAAGTGGAAACAACCCAAATGTCCACCAACAGATGAACGGGTAAACAAACTGTGGCCTACCATGGAATGGAATATTATTTGGCCATAGAAAGTAATGGAGCACTGACACATGATACAACAGGGATGAAACCTGGAAATATTATGCTGAGTGAAAGAAGCCAGACACAAAAGGACACATATTGTATGATTCCATTTATATAAAATGCCCAGAATAGTGGAATCTATAGAGACAGAAAGCACATTATTGGCTGCCTGGGGCTGGGGTGAAAATAGTGATTTCCTTTTTGGGGTAATAGAAATGTTCTAAAATTGATTCTGGTGATGGTTGTACAACTCTGAATAGGCTAAAAATCACCGAACTGTGCACTTTAAATGGATGAGTCATGTGGTGTGTGACTTATATCTCAATAAAGCTGTTATAAAACAAAACGAACAGAAACCAATCCTGCCTCTTGCACTTACTAAGATCAAAAAAATCAAATATGGCAAGCAGGAAGGGGCCTTGCTGGCACTGTGAGAGAGAGATGGGTCACCTCTAAGCATCTCTCTGCCATGAATGTCCCTCCTAGTGTCCAAAAGCTCAGTTTTCTGCTTATGCAGGAAACCTCATGTTTGAGGCAGTGGCGACTTTAAGCTGAGCATCTGTTTCCATGGTGACATGACGGGCTAGCCAAGGGCATCCTCGGTCAGCTTCCTGAACAGCAGGTGTGTGTGTGTGTGCGTGCATACACGTAGGCACACGGATGCACATGCATACACAGGCACAGGCCTCTCTAAGGCACAAAAATGTGCTATATCTCCATGGCCCAGAGCAACTAAGTCCCCTTCCAAAACAAAAAACAGACAAGACTCTGGGTGAGGCCATAGGTGAGGTCAGGGCAGGCATATGCCATCTCTCCCTCTTTAAAAGAGCTCCTGGAATATGGACCGGATTTTTCTTTTCTTTTCTTTTGAGACAAAGTTTTGCTCCTCTTGCCCAGGCTGGAGTGCAATGGCGCGATCTTGGCTCACCGCAACCTCTGCCTCCCGGGTTCAAGCGATTCCCCGCCTCAGCCTCCTGAGTAGCTGGGATTACAGGCATGGGCCACCACACCCGGCTAACGGGGTTTCACCATGTTGGTCAGGCTGGTCTCAAACTCCCAACCTCAGGTGATCTGTCCACCTCAGCCTCCCAAAGTGCTGGGATTACAGGTGTGAGCCACTGCACCCGGCCTATGCGGACCAGATTTGTAGTGAAAACAGCAAGCATTTCCTGGGTGCTCTAAGCTCCCACCTCTTCCAGTAGCATCATTTATTTGTGGCTATGTTAAGTGCTTTGCATGTAAGTTCTCCTTTGGTTACTGCAACATCCCCTTAGGAAAGGTGTATTAGTACTATTACCCCCAAGTCACAGATAAGATGATCAAGGCTATGAGAGGCTCAAACTTGTCCAAGGTCACACAGTTACTAAATGGCACAGCCAGGCTGTGAATTCAGACCTGTCATTCCAGAGCCTGCTCAGCCCATAGCACCAAGGTGTCTCAACGAAAAGACTTCAGCATAAGGTGGGTGCTCTGTAAATTCTTACTGAACAAATAAATGAACTCTAGTCCCAACTCTGACCAACTCCCTCTCCTGGACAAGTCGCTTCTCTCTGGTGTCAATTTCCAAACTATAAGTGGAGACAGGACTACCTATCGGCCCATGCCCTGGTGTAATGGGTGAATGTCCCCACCAGGCCCTTGGAATGTGACCTTATTTGGAAATAGGGTCTTTGCCGATGTAATTGGAGTGACGTGGCCACAAGCTAAGGAATGTTTGGAGCCAACAGAAGCTGGAAGAGACAAGGAAGGGTCTACCCGTAGAACCTTTGGAGGAAGTGCATCCCTGCAGACACCTGCCTCTCCGGTTTCTGGCCTCCAGAACTGTGAAAGAATAAATGTCTATTCTTTCAAGCTATGCAGTTTGTGGTTCTTTGTTATGGCAGCACCAAGAAGTAAGATACTTGGGATGCTGGCAGGCTCAGTGAGAAGGTGTGCAGGACAGGGGGTCCAGAGCTGCCTGCAGGAGTCTCTTTGGGCAGAGGCCTGGTGACCCACCTGCCAGCAGCTGAGGGTGGAGCCAGGACAGGGTCCAGGAGGGTCCCTTCCACCTTGGCCTTGCTGGGTGGCTGCGCAGAAGCCCCTGCCCACTCAGGCAGACTTCATGCCTTTCCCAGGACAGCAGGCTCACCCAGCAGCATCCTGTGTGGGCTCTGGGGAGGATACCTCCTGTCTCTTCCAGCTGCTGCTGGCTCCCGGTGCTCCTTGGCCCATACTATATCTCTTCAATCTCTGCTTCATCTTTCCTGTGTCTCAGTCCTTTCCTTTTCTTATAGGGAAAATCGTCATTCATTCAGGGACCTCTCTAAATCCAGAATGATCTCATTTCAAGATCCTTAACAAATTACATCTTCAGAGACCCTATTTCAAAATAAGGTCACATTCTGAGATTGCAGGTGGATGCAGATTCTGGGGGGCACACTGGTCACCAGTGGGGTGTGTGCCCACAATGGCCTCCTGTGAGTGAGCTTCAGCCTGCCTGCTGGAGAAACAAGCGCACTACCCTGATGGCCCCCCACTTGTCCCTCATCTCTCAGTGGGGCAGGTGGGGTCCTCACCACCTCCCACCCAGCCCTTGGTCACATACGTCTTCAGTCACCAGCACTTTCCCCAGTGTATGGCAACTCTTCATGCTGACCCCAGCACCCCTGGCCTTGCTGCCCACAGGTGACCCTGGGCTATGTGGAGTTCTGAGTATTTGAGCACTGGAAGGCAGAGCTGTGAAAGGGAGAGCACTGGCTTCAGAGTCAGACAGGGTGGAGAGCATGTAACCTCCAACAGCTGGAACTTCAGAGAAGGGGTGGACTAGGAGACCTCAAAGTGCTCCACTAAAAGCAATGCGAAAAAGGCAGCCCACCACATCTCTGGGCAGACTGGTATCATTAGGCCAGCTATGTACCCTTGGGCAAGTTCCTTGACATCTCTGAGCCTCAAGCTGTCATCTGGGGATGGGGATGAGCGGGGATGAGTACCACCAACTGTGCAGGTTATCGTGAGGATTAAAGCAGGTTCTGATCACTTGCTGGACACTGATTCAGTGGGCTGTGGAGGGGTGTGAGGGCTACAGTCAGTGGCAGAGCCGCTGGGACACAGACGGGACCCCCTGTACAGCACTTTGGTATTTTGTGAAATAGATGCTAGGTAAAGACTGGTCGAATGAAGAATGGATTCTAGTTCTACCTGTCACCAGGAACTTCAAAGCTGGCATCACCAAGGGCAGCCAGTCCTCCCCAAGCTGACCTCTGGCTCCCTACCAGTGATGGCGTCTGAAGGGGGCAGGTCTCTCCTGGCACAGCTACTCAGTCATGCCACGTAGGAGCAAGCTCTTCTCAAGTCACTCTGATCTCTGCCACATGAGCAGCCACCCCATTGTCCCTGCCGACCATTCCCCTAAACAGTGCTGCAGTGCTGTTTTCAGAGATGGTGGCAGTTGGACAGCAGAGACAGGCCTGGCTCCCCAGGGGCTGATGAAGGAGTTTGGGGGAGGATGCAAAGAAAAACCAAGACCTAGAAACCCCTGAAAGCAGCCGCTCCCAGGGTCCTGGCCAGGCCACCTCTGGCCACTCCCTTGGCAGCACACATTCGCTGAACACCTCGGATGGACGGCCCTCTCCCAGCCAGGCAGATGATTTTGTTTTCTCACCTTTAACATGGTGTATATTGAGTGCTGCTCCAACAGGGTGCCAGGCACTTTGACACGTGAGCCCAGCCCATCTTTTTCACAACCTTCCAGTTGGGCAGCTCGCACAGAGGAAGGCCTATTCCTAGCTGCCACTGGCTGGCAAGTGCCACAAGTGGAAAATGATGAACTAAGGTCTTCTTATTATTCTTTCCACAAAAATGCAGCAGCCTTCTTGAAGGCCTGTCCATCTCAGGAGGCCAGTGCAGACTGTGCCCTTGAGCCTGTGCTGAAACGTATGTGAAATCTATCTTCCCAGAGAACAGGAAGCACTTTCTTTCATCCCCCTCTGCAACTCGGCCCTCGGCACAGGCAGGGCACAGGAAAGTCTGGTGACTTCAACTTACTTTTTAGCAGTGTTACTGAGGTATGACTGACATACAATAAGCTGTACACATGTAAAGGAGCAGCTGGTGATTCTGACGTATGTTCACACTTTTGAGTCCATCACCCTACGGTGACAAGAGCCCTAGGAACCGTGGGTTAGAAAAAGGCCAGAGCGGGGACAGACAGGCAGGTGGGGCTGAGAAGAACGAGTGCCCTCAGGACCCAGAGGGGCAGAGGAAGCTGCCTGGAGGAGGGGCATTCACACCAGCCCTGCGGGAGGGGCAAAAGCTCTCAAGATGGAAATTGGGCTGAGAGTAGAGGTCTTGGTGACAGGAAGGGCACAGGTCGTGCGTCCGGTCTCCAAGTCGGGGTGGCCTGAACCTCTCCCCTCCTGCCCACCTGCTCTGCCCTAAGGCCTGGGAGCCACAGCACAGGCTGGGGGTGAGAGGGGAGATCCCTCCCAATACTGCCTCCTCCCCAATCTAGATACTGGCACCTCCTGGTCCTCTCAGCCTGCCAGGGTGCCCTCACCTCTGAGATTGGCAGCAGCCTCCCTTGGCCTACTAGGGGTCCCAAAGAGGCCACCTAGGAGCCCAGAGATCTGAACTCCAACCCTGGCTGTGGGCCTCAATTTCCCCATATGTAAAATGGGAAACTATGCTCTCTGAGAGCCTAGCTTAAGTTACAGATAAAGAAACTGACTGGGCGTGGTGGCTCATGCCTATAATCCCAGCACTTTGGGAGACTGAGGTGGGCGGATCACCTGAGGTCAGGAGTTTGAGACCAGCCTGGCCAACACAGTGAAACCCCATCTCTACTAAAAATACAAAAATTAGACAGGCATGGAGGCGGGCACCTGTAATTCTAGCTACTTGGAAGGCTGAGGCAGGAGAATCGCTTGAACCCAGGAGGCAAAGGTTGCAGTGAGCTGAGATTATACCACTGCACTTGAGCCTGGGGAACAGAGTGAGACTTTGTCTCAAAAAAAAAAAAAAAGAAAAAGCAACCAACAGGAGCACTACCCCCTTGGGTCTAGTGGGGTGTGTGTGTGTGTGTGTGTGTGTGTGTATGTGTCTGAGTAGGTGCATGTATACATGTGCACATATGTGCACATGCTGTGTGCATGCACGTGTCTGTGTAGGTGTGTGCATGTATCTGCATGTATTTGTATACATACCTGTATGCATAGGTGGCTGTGCTTGCATGTACATATGTTGTGGTGGACACACACGTGTGTGTGTGCACTAGAGCCATCGGTGAGGATGGAAGGAGCAGCCCATGTACACCAAAGAGGATATGAGCCAGAAACTGGGAAAACAGACCCACAGACCTAAACCCTGCCAGGCGACACTCACTGTCCAGCAGTAAGCAGACAGACACCCACAAAGAGGTGGAAGGCACTAGGTACCCAGGTGTGGGACTGACAGGAAACTGCGAGGATTCAGGGAAAGAAATCACTCATGCTGCCAGTGGAGATCAGACAAGCCTCTGAGAAGGACACAGCATGCGGGCTGGTCAGAAAGACGGGCAGAAGGACCCTTGAGATAACCTGGGGACTCTTCTGTTTCAAAACATACTCACTAGGGTAGCATTATTTAAAAAGAGGACAGTAAGTGCTGGTGAGGATGTGAAGAAACTGGAAACTTTATACATTCCCAGTAGGAATGTAAAATAGTGCAGCCACTGTGGAAAACAGTCTGCTGGTTCCTCCAGACATCAAGCATAGCGTCACCATGTGACCCAGAAATTCCCTTCCTAGGTGTAGACCAAGAAGAACTGAAAACAGATACTTGTATGCTAATGTCAACCCAAATATCCATCAATGGATGAATGGATAAGCAAAACGTGATCTGTTCATACAACGAAATATGATTCAGCCATAAAACGTAATGAGGCACTGACACATGCTCTGACATGGATGAACCCCAACAACATGATGCTGAGTGAAAGAAGCCAGACACAAAGAGCAACACAGTGAAGGATTCCATGTGTATGAAACACCCAGAACAGGCAAACCCAGGGAGACAGGTAGTACATTAGTGATTGCCAGGGGGTGGGGAGGGGGAATGAGGAATGACTGTTTAATGGATATGGGGTTTCTTTCTGGGGTGATGAAAGTGTTTTGGAACTAAAGTTAGTGGCTGCACAACATTGTGAGTATACTGAATGCCACTGAATTGTTCACTTAAAAATGGTTGTTTATGTTATGTGAATTTCACCTCAATAAAAGCAAAACAAGACAACACCCAATCAAGTAAGCCCAAACCCCCTAGTCCCAAAAGAATTTCTTCCAAATGCTATAGAGAGCTGACAACCTGAGCCCCATCCATGCAGACAGTAAGCAGGCCAGCGCCTTGCCCCTCAGAGGGCACAGGACCCACAGGCTTGCAATATCTTGGAGCTCATTTTGTTGGAGCTCGAACTGGGGGCTGTGGAGGCCAGAACCCAGCGATGCATCTGCCTGTCTAAGACCCAGCTGGGGCGGGGCTGGCCAGCAGGGGCCTTAAGTACGTGGGAAACTTCCCAGTCAGTAGTTCTCGCAGGAACCTATGGCTTCCTGGTAACGACGTGAGGGCAGCAGCACCTCAGACACAGCAATTAGTCCTCAGGCCAGAGACAGCACACACCAAGAACACAGAGGACACAGGTGCAGGGCACTAGCACCTGCGATGTGCAGCAGACCCCCTGCCCCATCATCAAGCTGTCTATCCCACACTCCCAGCCTCAAGGCCTGCCCAGAGGAAAATTACCCAGCCAGCCAGCCTGAGCAGGAACAGCAATAACCTCACCCCCAATCTCCCTTCCAAGCATGCTAGCGCCTGTCACAGAAGCACCTCTCCCGGCAATACCTGGCTTCTTTCACCTTTCTTTCTTTTTTAACAGGAAAGCAGATGTGTGCACACATGCTTGCTCACCCAGAAGGGGCACAGGGAAAGGCTCTGGAAGCTCAGAGCAGCAGTAATAACTCCAGCCAGCCCTTAGAGGCCATGGTGGCTCTCCCTAGCTGGGAAGGATGCCCATCTGTCCAACAGGCTCTCATGAGAGTGCTGCTGCTCATGATGTGTGAGGTGGGAGATGTTTCCATCCTGCCACAATCCTAATCAATGGAGCTTCTCAAAAGACACTGCATGTGTCGGCTAGATGGATGGGGCCTGGCTGCACAGGTGCAGGGAGGTCTGAGCATCTAACAGGGAACTATATGATGCTTAACAATTACATTCATTGGAGGCATAAAGATAGGTGTTCAAAAAAACCCTGGAGTGGCCGGGCGTGGTGGCTCACGCCTGTAATCCCAGCACTTTGGGAGGCCAAGGTGAGTAGATCACAAGGTCGGGAGATCGAGACCATCCTGGCCAACACGGTGAAACCCCGTCTCTACTAAAAATACAAAAATTAGCCGGGTGTGGTAGCGTGTGCCTGTAATCCCAGGTACTTGGGAGGCTGAGGCATGAGAATTGCTTGAACCCAGGAGGCAGAGGTTGCAGTGAGCCGAGATCATGACACTGCACTCCAGCCTGGTGACACAGCGAGACTCCGTCTCAAAAAAAACAAAACAAAACAAACAAACAACAACAAAAACCTGGAGTGACAGGTGTTTTGAGGAGCCCAGAGGCGATTCTATGCCCAGAACAGCTTTGGGATCTCCTAGGGGCTGGAGGTCAGTCCTTCCAATCTTGACAGCCACCAGGAGGCCAGGTGGAGCTGAGGGGCTGCTGTGGTCTGGGCTCACCCTGGCTTGGGTGGGAATTGAGAAGCAGTAAGACAACAGCAGCACTGGCAGATCAGCCTGGTCCTTGAATAGGCTGAGCTATTTCCAGAGTGCTCAGAGATGGGGGGCTGATTTAAGCCTCTTCCTCTCTCTCCACTCTCTAGAAATAATTATGGGGTAAGTGGTTCAAGAGGGAATTGAGTGGCCCTTCTGAAGCAGCTCAGAGCAAACAGCCCCCCAGAGAGGCTGGGTTCACCTTCCGTTCTTTTCCCAGCCAAGGCTCCCACATAGGGGAGCCTGGACAAACCCATGCAACTTCCTCAAGCTCCTCCCAAAAGGTGGCTGGGGCTGTAGGCTCTGCTGGGAGCTCATAGCTACCTCCCCTGACCTGGGTGGAAGGTGGGAGCCCAACAGGTGAAGCCAGGGATGGGAGGTGGAGGCCCTGCCTGACGAAGCCTCTCCCCAACACCAACGACTCAGTCTGATGCTGTAATTAAGGGGCTGTACAGCAAGAAGCTGCAGGAGGGCAAGCCCCACTGGGTCGCAGGGACTGGAGGCACTGATTTGCCCAGAGGAGCCAGAGCCAGGCCGACAGCAAGTTCATGATAAGTGTGGGAGGCCCAAAGACACCCAGGGACCCAGGGTGCAAGCCTGCAAGCCTTGGCTAGGGAATGATCTGGAGGAAAGCTGCCGGGCTAGGCCATGCCAAGCACTGAGGGTGGACAGGAGGCCAGCAGGAGAGCTGGGATGGAACCTCTACATAGAAAGGACTGCAGCCGGGACCGCAGCAAGTGGGAGCAGTGGTCCCATCTGGGGTCAGCCAGAGGCAGCCAGGTCTTGTGTTCCAGGTTGGTCAGGCACTGAGTAGGGAGACTGGAGGTGTCTCCTAAGCAAGAGTCTCTGGCTCATCAAAGGAGCCTGTCATCCTCAAACTCCTGCGAGCATCTGTAAGTGAGCCACATGTCTGACACTGCTGTTTTGCAAGCAGTCAGGGTGGTGAGGAAAGCATGGAGCTGGGAGCTAGGAGACAGGCCCTGTGCTCCTTGGCAAGAATTTAACATCTCTGGGCCTCATGTGTCTTCCTGTCTGTAGAATGGGGTGTTATGGACTGAATGTCTGTGTCCCTCCAAAAGGCCTGACCCCCAGTGTGATGGTATTTGGAGACGGGGCCTTTGGGTGGTAATCAGGTCTAGATGAGATCATATGGGTGGGGCCCTCACAATGGGACTGGTGTCCTTAGAAGAAAAGGAAGGGGGCCGGGCGCGGTGGCTCAAGCCTGTAATCCCAGCACTTTGGGAGGCCGAGACGGGCGGATCACGAGGTCAGGAGATCGAGACCATCCTGGCTAACATGGTGAAACCCCGTCTCTACTAAAAAATACAAAAAACTAGCCGGGCGAGGTGGCAGGCGCCTGTAGTCCCAGCTACTCGGGAGGCTGAGGCAGGAGAATGGCGTAAACCTGGGAGGCGGAGCTTGCAGTGAGCTGAGATCCAGCCACTGCACTCCAGCCTGGGCGACAGAGCGAGACTCCGTCTCAAAAAAAAAAAAAAAGAAGAAGAAAAGGAAGGGTGGAAGATGAAGGATTACTTAATGAGTATGGTGTATTTGAGTGAGAGATACCCTACAAGCACCATTTTCCAATCTGCGCGTGCAACAAAGTTACAGTTGTATCCTATACATTTACACAAATAAAAAACAGAAGAGAAAAAGAAAGAGAGAAGACACCAGAGGCTGCTCACTCCCTGCCATGTTAGGAAACAGGCAGAAGGTGCCCATGTGCAAGCAAGGAAGAGGGCCCTCACCAGAAACTGCACCTGCCAGGCCTTCATCTGGGACTTCCGGCCCCCAGAACTGTGAGGAAGTATGTTCCTCTACACCCCCACTTTGTGGTATTTAGTGATGGCAGCCCAGGCAAACTGAAACATAGGGAAACACAGGGATAACGTCTGGGCCAGGGAGATAATGGTGCTGAATGCAAGGGCAAGTGTTCACGTCGTAGGTGGTAGGACACAGCACTGGAAAGCAATCCAATGCCATGTGCCCATGGTGTGCCCTGTGTGCCTAGCACCGTGCCTAGAGGCCAGGGGTCCAGCACAATTCACACTTACCAGGAAGTTCTGGGGCAGGCACTGCGCTGTGAAGGCCACAACTCCACCTAACCCACATGTGGTGTCTGTGTGCTGGCGTGACCCACCCTCACCCCATGACCCACCCTTGCCCCACGACCCACCTGTATCATGTACAGCTGGGCAATGCGGTACTCCTCCACGGTCATTGGCAGAGGAATCCGATATTCCTTTATAATCATCTTGGAGTCCAAGCCTTCCCGTCAATGGGGAACTGCAAGTTGGGACTTCTAGGCAAGGTTCCTTAAATAACCATTACAAAATTCACCAAGGACCCCTGGGAGAGAGAGAGGACAGAACAGAACAGTCACTTTTTGCAAAGGCTGGTGAATACCGTAGCACAGAGGAAAGGCCCGGTCTAGACCTGAGGCTGGAATTCTGGCCTCTGATCAGGCATGATCCAACAGTGCAACTTCGATGAGCAGGTTCTCTCCTTTCCAACCTTTATTTTTCTTGTTTGCTAACAGCTACTAAAAGTACAAGTGAGAGGCTGTGTTTAAGCTCTCTGATCAATAAACAGCCACGGGGAAGTAAAGAATTGTCACTCCATTAGCAAGGGCCAGGGTAAGAACATTGTGCTCTTGTTTTACTCACAATCCTAACAAGCTACAGCATCTATTTCCCCGGTACTGACACAGCGAGTAATGATAGCTGGTCATGGAAAAGCAGACAGATCAAATAAAACTAAGAAGCACAGACATAAGACATTCACAAGTCAGCGGTCTGAGCCATGCCATTAGGGGCAGATGACATCACTGCATCCCAAGGGGAGACTCTGAGTGATTTAAAATTTGGTTTCAGTTCAATCCAATAAGAAACATTTATTGGCATCTATTTTATTCCTTCCATTGGGCTATGTCTGGGAAGTAGATGAAACAAGATAAGTACAGAGTGCACTCATAGCAACCTCTATTTAAGTGACAAAGAATATATTTGATGAAGATTTGCCCCTAAGCAATCACTTTTTTTTTTTTTTTTTTTTTAAACTGGGCTGGGCGCAATGGCTCACACTTGTAATCCCAACACTTTGGGAGGCCAAGGCAGGCAGATCACTTGAGGTCTGCAGTTCAAGATCAGCTGGCCAACACGGTGAAACCCCGTCTCTACTAAAAATACAAAAATTAGCCATGGGTGGTTGCAGGAGCCTGTGGTCCCAACTACTTGGGAGGCTGAGGGAGAAGAATCGCTTCAACCCAGGAGGTGGAGGCTGCAGTGAGCTGAGATCGCGCCATTGCACTCCAGCCTGGGGGACAAGAGTGAAACTCCGTCTCAAAAAAAAAAGAAAAGAAAACTTAGTGCTTGGAAGAGGCTCATACTCAATTATCTGGAAAATGAAATCACGCCTTAAAACCCAAGCCCCAGATGGCTGAAGTTTTGCCATAAATATCATTTGGTCACCTCCAAAGGTCATATACTGTTAACATGAAGCCAAGGGAAGGTTTTCAGGATGGACGATAAATAAATTTTATATTTATTTATTGTTTAAAGACAAGATCTCACTCTGCACCCAGGCCAGAGTGCAATGGTGCAATCCCAGCTCACTGCAGCCTTAATCTCCTGGGCTCAAGCTATCCTTCTACCTCAGCCTCCAGAGTAGCTGGGACTACAGGTGCACGCCACCCACACCCGGCTAAGGATAGTATTTCGGCAAGATTACTCCAAGGACCGCAGCCAGGGAGGATTTACAGTGACAACAGGCAAGACTCCTGCTAAGTGATAAAAGCAAGGGCCTGGCCAGTCAGGCGACTTCCCCGGGGTATGGCTCTCTATTGGACATTGGAGCGTCACCCAGGTGCTAAAGCATTACTGGGTAGCTAACAAGGTTGAGAAAAATATTTACGAGAACTCTCAGGAATACCAGTAGACAGGGTTGAAAGAAGTTCTTAAATAAGCCACTTAGGGAGAGAGACAGAGAGAGGAAAAGTCTGATAAAGGGGCTCCATCCCTTGTGTTGGCCTAAAACAGTGGTCCCCAGTTGTTTAGTTCACAGCAGGTAGGAACGTCAGCCTGAAGTCCATTCAAATTCTCACACCCATCCTGGCATTATGGGAGGCCAAGGCAGGAGGACTGCTTGAGGCCAAGCAAGCTCAAGACCAGCCTGGGAAACATACCAAGACCCTCCTCTCTATTAAAAAAGAACCCAATTCTCACATCCAGTTGCTTTAAATATAGTCCAAGTGAAGCTCTTTTTTAGCCAATTAGAGCCTAGATACTTTATATACTCCAGAAACTGCACCCAACATCTGCTGGCTGTAGATAAGATAACCCTGGATCCCAGACCCTGACTTCCCCTTGGAGGTCTCTGACCCAGACTCCCCACGGTGCTGCTGAGCAACATCACCCAGACACAGAAATCCCCCTGGGAAGTTTCCTTGCCCTGTTCCCCTCCTTGGGGTGGCTCCAGGCCCTGTTATATCCAGAAGGACTCTTGCTAGGAGGGGCTTCCTCTCTCCTGTAACCTGTCCACCAATCTTTCTGATCCCTGATCAACCCCAAAGCCCCCCAGAGGCTGTGCTCAAGTGAAAAGAGACCATTGCTGACCTTCTTCAAGGTCAATGGGTCTAGTTAATAGTCCATGGGACCTGCAAGTTTAGGGCCTGAGGCCTTGTGGAGTTCTTCCCCATACTCCCAGACTCAGCTCCACCTGCCTAGGCCCACATGTCTATCCTCAAACCTGGCTGGAAGCTGAGGCCACAGGAGAGAGAAGCAATGGCCCTACAGTCCCCAGGCTGCACTTTATCCTGTGAGGTATGAAACAAGAGATGGCTCAGCCAAAGTAGCAAGGGACCCAAGTCTGACACCTGGCACCTGGATGGACTTCCAGCTGGTTGGGAGGGTAGCACAGGCACCTGATCTGGGAAACTTACATACACAAAGGAGAGAGAGCTTTATGCTTGAGGGAAGTTGGAGAAAAATAGGGTTGGAGACAGGAAGGGAAAACTGAAGTTCAATGGGGGTTGTTTTCTGAAGCTTCTTCACATGGTTCTTCATTGAAGTCCCAGAATCGCCCAACCAGGAAGGCACAGCAGGGGCTTGGTGTCAAACAGCACACCTGTGTGACGTGCAGCACCCACCCCACCTCTGTGGGGCCTCAGGTGGGCTCCTTTACTGTGGCGCAAATGCAGTGACTCAGAGTGTGCAAGTCTCATTTAGTCATCTAAATAACAACATGGTCAGACACAGACTCTAAATGTTCTTCAGAAACCTTAGGAGTCTAAGCACTCTGCCCTTTCAGAGTCTTAACCCCTCCAGGGTACATGACCTGCCCTGCTCATCCCCATGCAAATCAGTCCTTTCTCAATCCTCTCAGATTCCAGGCCCACCAGGCACTAGCAAGGCAGAACCCCCTGGGCCAGATTCATCATGTTCCTTAAATGTCTCCATCTCCTCAAATAACAATCAGGGGTGAAATCTCACAGCCTGAGCCAGCACCCAGACACTGGCTTGGGTCTCTGATTTCAGAGGCTCTGTAAGCACATGTCTGGAACAGGTATCTAATGATGTTCCCCCACAGACAAGCTGTCAGGTGAGCTGTAATTGCACAGGTGCTGTCCACAGCTCCGCTGGGATATTTTTGCGTGCGGGCAGAGGGACAGAGACAGAGAAGGAACACGCACCTGGAGGGCCCAGAGGCCTCTTGGAGGCTCCTGGCACCTGGGTGGAGCAGGGCAAAGCTTAGGACTGTGCAGGGGCAGCAGCCACATGGTGCAAGAGCATCAGAAAGTGCAAGTGCTCAGGATGCAATTCCATCAACGCTGGCTTAGGGAAAAGCAACTGTGTTTCTGCCCGCGAGGAACTAAAGAGCTGTAGGGGTAAGTAAGTAGGTAGATATATGGATAGGAAGAAGGAAAGAACAAATAAATGGTTCTATATCTTACAGTTAAGTGCACGGGTGACTAATAGGAGAGGACTCAGAACTTTAAGAGTGACACAGAATGTGAGGGGAGGTGACAGTTTGGAGCTCGCTCTGGGATCTGACTACAAAGCCTCACAATGCCTTTACCAGCTGTGTGACCTTCTGGAAAAGCCCTTGTACCTGCTGAGCCTCGGTCTCTCCATATATAAAGTGGGGATAATACTATCTGACTTCTGGAATTACCATGAGCGTCATGAAAACAAGATAAGTCACTCAGTCCAGAGGGATCTCAGGAAAGGCTTCATGGAAGGCGGAGCCAGGCTCTCTGAGATCCATGGGATTCTGCTCGGCAGAGCTGAGGGCAGGTGTGAGAAGGACTCAATCCAGTAAGAAGGAACAGCGTGAGCAAAGGCCCCTGGGCAGGAACGTGGGGCTCCATTGAGTGGCTTCCCACCATGTACGCCGGCATGGCTGGGCTGCATCCTGGGGAGATAAGGTGGGGCTCTCTGAAGCATGAGTTTAGGGGCTTAGATATCCTTAAAGTCCTCTAAAAAATAATTACCTGGCTGGGCACAGTGGCTCACACTTATAATCCCAGCACTTTGGGAAACCAAGGCAGGAGGATTGCCTGAGCCCAGGAGTTAAAGACCAGCCTGGGCAATACAGTGAGATCCTGTCTCTTCAAAAAATCATACACTTAAAAAAAATTAGCTGGGCATCGGCACCAGATGCCTGTAATCCAGACACTTAGGGAGGCTAAGGGCACAGCTGAGGGTAGGTGTGAGAAGGACTCAATCCAGTAAGAAGGAACAGCATGAGCAAAGGCCCCAGGGCAGGAACGTAGGGCTCCATCGAGTGGCCTCCCACCATGCACCTCTGGCATGGCCGGGCGGCATCCTGGGGAGATGAGGTGGGAGGATGGCTTGAGCACAGGAGGTCAGGGCTGCAGTGAGCCATGTTTGCGCTACTGCACTCCAGCCTGAATGACAGAGCAAGGCCCTGTCTCAAAAATAAATAAATAAAATTTTTTAAAAAAGAAAAAATTATCTGATGTTGAAATCCAACTAACCAAAAAGATAAGTCAAAATGAGGTCATAAATGGAGAAATCCTGATGAACACGGCATTGATATTTTTGAAATCATGGCAATTATGTGATTGAATTGAATATCAAAACCTCAACACTGTACACAAATGATAACACAACTAAGACAAATCTGGAGCAGAACAACAAAGGTGGAAATACAGTTTCCTCAACTTTCATAGCATAGAAGTTGGTTCATTCAGTAGGTAGAAAAATTAGTGACAGATGAACAGGCAGAGAATGGAGAATTTTTAGGGCAATAAAAGTACTCTGTGGGATACTACAATGGCGGATGCATGTCCTCACACGTTTGTCCAAACCTATATAAAGTACAACATCAAGAGTGAGCCCTCATGTAATCTATGGGCTCTGGGTGATACCATGTCACTGCAGGCTCATTCATTGTAACAAATAGGGCACACTGGTGTGGGATGCTGAGAGTGGGGGAAGGGGCATATGGGAACTCCGTACTTGCCACTCAATTTTGCTATGAATCTAAAACGGCTCTTAAAAAAATAAAGTTTAGGTGGCTCACGCCTTAATCCCAGTACTTTGGGAGGCCAAGATAGGCAGATCACTTGAGGTCAGGAGTTTGAGACCAGCCTGGGCAACATGGTGAAACCCCATCTCTACAAAAAATACAATAGTTAGCCAGGTGTGGTGGAGTGCCTGTAGTCCCAGCTACTTGGGAGGCTGAGGTGGGAGGATCCCTTGAGCCTGGGAGGTGGAGGTTGCAGTGAGCCAAGATTGTGCCACTGCACTCCAGCCTGAGTGACAGAGTGAGACCTTGTCTCAAAAAATAAATAAAGTTTATTATTAAAAAAAATAATGACTTTAACCTTTTAAAAGTTGTTCTCTCAGAAAATAGATTAGAGGTCACCAGGGTCTGGGGTTGGAGGAAGTGGGAGTAGCTGTTTAATAACTACAGAGTTTCTATTTGGGTGATAAAAAAGCTTTGGAAGTGGTAGTGGTGACGGTTGCTCAACATTGTGAATATACTCACTGTGATGAAATAGTACACTTAGAAACTGTTAAAATGGCAAAGTTTATGTTATATATATATATATACTTACCACAATTAAAAAAAATCAATAATATACCAAAACCATTGAATTGTATACTTTAAATGAGCATATGTATGGTATGTCATTATACTTCAATCAAGCTATTTTCAAAAGTTTTTCTCTTACCTTTAATCTTTTAGGACTATTACCACTTACAATAAAGAAATCTTTTTCCTCAGGTTAGCAACTCCCATTTCACTTAAGATACATGAAAATTGATACATTTGTCTGGTTAAATTCAAATAACATTAAATTTAATTTTTACTTTAAAAATTCATGTAGAACATGATACTTTTAAAAAAAAGATTATTACTACTCTGTATATGTCTGTTTGGATGAAGAGTGTGGAATAAATGTTCACTGAATGCTGGAGAGGGTTCCATCAGATGGATGGAATTTGTGGGCAACTTTTACCTGCACTTTATTACCTGATGTTTCAAAAGGCAGCAGCTGCAGCATTTGAGTGGTGTGTGTGTAAACAGACAGAGAAGGGCTGGTAGTGTTGTGATTAAAATAAAATAATCAGCTAGACCTTCTGCCACCTCCCAGCTGTGACTGTGGGCAAACTGCTTAATCCTTTGAGCTTTCGTTTTGTCTTCTGGGGGTAAGAACCACCCTGCCCACAGACACCTTGGGGTGTCTGTGGATTAAATGAGATGATGCACATGAAGTGCTCAGCCCTTTTCCAACCAGCGTTCAACTACCAGGAGCGAGCAAAAAGGTGGCACTGCTGTGGGTCCCTGAGACACAGGGCCTGTGTGCTTCCTGGTAGGGCTGCTTACCCCCAGGTGCAGACAATAAACCCAGACCTGAAGGAGGAGCAGCCCTGCTGTGGTGCTGGCTGGCCTTACAGCAAGACATGGGCCTGCTGGGGTGAGATAGAGTCCTCCTCACTTTCTCCCTGGTTGAGTTGAGGCCAGGAGAGGCACGGCAGACCCTCCCCATATCAGAGCAGTGTGACTTGTGTGTCTGTCTCTCCCTGGAGCCCCCTTGGCCCGAAGCTGAACCCTCACTCAGACAATCTCATTACACCCAGTCTGGCTGCCTGGGTGCAAGTGAGACAGACACACATTTCATCTCGTCTCTGCTGGAGTCGTGATGGGTTAGACAGAATTATGTTTTACTGCTGTCTACAGGGCATCTTTGGGGGCCTGGCACAGCCAGAGGAAAAAAGACACATACAGGTCTCCAGAGGCCCTTCAGGGAAGAAGGCCAGGCAAGGGGTCTGGGTGGCCGCCCACACGCACAGCCCACATGGCTCTGCTCCAGGGATGACGGGACTCTTCCCTGGGCTTCAAATGTGGCACCTGGGCCCTGGCTCTTAGAAAAGTCTTCAGGTTCCAGACCCCAGCATTCACGACCCTAGAAAGAACCCCCAGCCCCATGTTCATTGATGTCTTTGAGGAAACACCTGGCCAGACCATGTCAGAGTGGGGCCACTCAGGGTGGCCATGGAGCAAGAGACTAGCTGTGGGCAAGGTGCGAGGTACAGGCTGCATCCGGACCAGGGTTCCAGGCACAGGCAGACAAACAAGAAGAGCTATGAGGGATGTCACCCCAAGATTCAAGGGCATGGCTTCCCACCAAGACACAGAGCACCAGCTGGGCCTCCGAGGGTGGAGCCCAGAGATCTTCCTGAACCACCCAGGCAGTAGAGGAGAAAAGCGACACAGAAAGAGCTTCAGGTTCATGAGGCAGGGGTGGCGAGGTTGGAGGCATGTGACGAAGATGAATAATGAAGTGGATTATCGGGGTTTGGCCCAGGATGAGGTGGGGTGGACCGGGCAGGGAGGTGGACAGCTCCTTTGAGCAGAGGCCATGAGACACCCTGACTGGGAGGGAAAGCACGAGAATTGAGTTTACAGAACTTAATCTGTTTTTCCATGATTAGCAGGGGTCTGACGTCACAGATGGAATTTAGGAGTGAGGCTGTGCAAAGTCAAGCGGGGATGGAATCCATCCAAATGCAGTTCAGCTGCATTCTGGCTATTAAATCTGGAAGCTACTCCAAGCCAGGCCAGCGGGAGCTTCGGCTTTTGCAGCAGTGGGAAGCAAGGGAGTCGCCAGCAGGTCTGGGGGCTTGGGACTCAGGACTGCGGGTATCCATAACCTCCTTCTGCCTCCCTTGAGTCCCTTGCCTCTTGCTCTAAGAGAGCTTCCTTCTTCTGCTCTCTGCTTCCCAAACCTACTGGGCCCCAATCAGGATCTGAAGCAGGCAATGGTAAAAGCACTTCCTCTCCAGATGCAGCCAGACAAGGCTCCCCAGGCTTCCCCCAACCATCTATGTGTATCCAGGGACGCAAAGCTCTGGATAAATGGGAGGCGGCACAGAGGGATAAGAGACTGTTCTTTGTGTCCAGCAACCAGCCCCTACGCCTGGGCTGGGGTTGAGGGAGTGTGTGGCTGCTCTGCAGGTGTGTGTTATGAGGTTAGCAGTGATCAGCTGCCTCTCTGTGTCCTGAAGCTGAAAGCAGGAGAGGTCACACACCCACAGAATTGACCAATCCCTGACCTAGAGTAGTTCTACCTTTATGTGTTAGACACGAGGCTTCCAGCAGAGATTTCTTTTGAAGAAAGGATTTCTGGGCTAAGAAACAAGCAGAGGACCCTGCTGCAGGCCAACCCTCCCTTTACAAATGAGGAGACTAAGGCTCAGGAAACGGGCAGAGAGCTGGGTTGGGAATCAGGACCCTGACTCCCAGCTTCTTCCTCCACCCAGTCACATACCTCCAGGCATTAGAGGAGAAAAGCGACACAGAAAGAGCTTCAGGTTCATGAGGCAGGGGTGGCCAGGCTGAAAGGGCAAGGACCAAGCAGACTTTGAGCAGGAGGACACAGCTCCTACCCCTGCCCCCTACAGTTTCCTCGACACCTTTAAGCAGGACGTGACTCCTTCCTCTAACACTGGCCTGGGCAGTGAAGGGGGGTCCCAGAGAGCCTTAAAGCCCTGGGCACTGCTGCAGTTACCCCAAATCCCACAGAAAGTCATGAATCTCACCATTGTACGCCTGGAGTGCCAAACTGGGGCAACTGCCAAGCCACTGCAGAAGTTGGCCACCAGACCCCACAGCACAGCAGCCACCTGGGGGCACCGTGGGGCTTGTAGTGCTCTGCAGCTCCAAGAGCAGGAGTGGGATGGTAGAGTTGTGAGACATCTCTATGTAATGCCTCACCCAAACAACAGCCCCAGGGAAGCAGTGGTGCAGACCACAGAGCAGGCTCCCAAAGGGCGCATCCTGCTTAAGGACTGGGGCAAGGCAAGGGAGCTCTGTTTTTATGACTCCTCCTCCCTGGCTGTGGCTGTCAGCATAGCACCCTCAGTTGGGTGGAAAAGGGCACAGATGTGCATGTGAGGAAATAAGCTTGAAACTGAGCCTCCAAGATGATGAGCATGGCACGAAGGAGAATTATCTGGAACTCACCTCCTACCTCGGTCCTCTGGGGACTCTGCTGGTCACGGAGCTACTACCACTACCATACTGGCCTCCAGGGTTGGTGCTCCCCTAATTTAACACTGAGTATGGCTGAAATAAGGCTGGGCCCTTAAACAAAATGCCACAGAAGGCTCAGATGTGACAACAGAAACAAGCCCAGAGGGGACCTTGGCCCCAGCAGTTAGGGTCTAAGCTGTGGCTACAAAATCATAGGCTGGGGTTTGCTCAGAGGCCTTCCTTTCTCACTCCTAGTCACCTCCCTGAGGCCACCACCATTTCAGCAGCAGCATCCAGACCATCCTCCTACGTAAGAAGTGCCGAGGTTTTTCAGGAGGCCATTGGCCTTAGAAATGGCCAGTCCTTTAGGGGTGAAAGCTCCCAGCTTCTGGGGCAGGCAGGAGGGAGGGCCCCCTGAGATGCTTAGAGGCTGGGAGCCCATTGGCAGAAAGCTGGCTGTGCTGCAGGCCCTGTCCCTAAGCAAAACTCAGCTCGATCAATTCTCCAGGGAAATCAGAGCTTTCCGGAACCATCCAAGACACCAGAGTTGATAAGAGGCACTGCTGAGATTTTCACCCGGGTTACTCCTGAACTGGTGATAAGCCCTTGTGATGACAGAGAAGATACATAATGAGAATACAAAGCCCCTGAGTGCTTACTCCTCTGGGCCAGCCTTCAAAACTCTGACAGGACACCCCAGGAGGGCCCAGCTCCTACAGTCCTACTTCACTGATTCAGTTCCTTCACTATTTCCCAATCCTGATTTTATACCTTCTCTCCATCTTGAGTCTTCTTTTTTATTATTAATTCTTTTGGAGATGGAGTCTCACTCTTTGCCCAGGCTAGATAGAGCACAGTGGTGCAATCCTAGCTAACTGCAGCCTCCAACTCCTGGGCTCAAGTGATTTTCCTGCCTCAGCCTCCTAAGTAGCTGGGACCACAGGCCTGTGTACCATGTCTGGCTCCACTCTTCTTTGTTTCCTCAAATTCCCATCATCAAATGGACTGACTCACTGCACCAATCCACTAGCTGCTGTTGCAATGCATGGACATCTCTACTCCCATTGAAGGCCAACTCTCTGTCACTGGGGTCCAAGCCCTTTTGTCATTTCTCCCAAAATGCTCCCCTCTCGTCTCCCTAATGGACCTCCCCATTCACCATCAGCATTCAAACATGCAAGTTATAGCTCCCATATCTGCAAAAACAAAACAAAACAAGACCCCACAGCCCCCTTCACTCTATCTCCTTGGCACCATCCCGCTTCCTTGATCCCCTTTATAGCAAATCCTCCTCAAGCTTAGCTATACTTGCTGTTTCCACTGTCTCACCTCCCGATCTCTTTCCAACACACTTTGACCACCCCCACTCCACTGAAACCATATTGGTCAAGGTCACAAATGACCTCCACGTGGCTAAGTCGGCAGACAATTCTCATCAAATTCAGTCTTTCCTTAATTCCTGCATTTAACATAAATGGACTGAATGTTGGCTGCAGATGCCTCCCCATGGCTTGTGAGCAGGTGGGCACAGTCCCAGGATCGAGTTTTTCCCTGGATAAGGTTCTCCTCTTTACTCGGCCAACATACCTCCCAATAAACTTCCACTTGGAGCCCACATGTGCAAGATTCCAGCACTGAGGCTCTCAGCCAACTTATTCGGGTGCCTGTTAGTTATCAGCTGCAAGTAATGAATTTTTGTTGTTCCAAAACAACAGCTGGTATTGTGCAGCCTGCAAGGAGCGCTGTGGGGCCAACCTCAAGTCCAGAGAGGCACAAATGCCATGCTGGAGTCTCAGCAGCCAGTGTCCCTAGTCCTGCCTCCTTAAGCCCACCCTACACATGGTACCAAAGGTGCACTAGCCCACTACTCTGAGCCCCCGTGGCTCCTTCTGCAATAGCTACAGCTGAGCGGGGTGCAGACCCAGCCGTCCCTGGGTGTTGCAGCGAGGGTGTCACAGTCCTTTAGCTCAGGAAAATTGCCCACAGCTCCCTGTGCTGCCTAAGACAGGGTTTCCCGAACTTACATTACAACAGTCCACTGGAGTTAACTCCTTAAAGACACAGATGCCAGAGCAGCTGAACAGTCAGAGACTTAGTCCCCACCCTGACCCTGGCCCCCCATTCTTCATGCATCCTGTGAGGAGGAGGGTGTAGGAGAAAACACACAGTCTGCCCAGCCCTGCCTCTCCTGAAGGCATTCCCAGTGAATGGTCCCCTCTTGTAAATGGTACCAGGGTCTCATCAGACCCCACACCCCAACAGCCCCCACTCTCTGGTGAGCACATCTGGCAACCAGACTCTTCTGCTTGGTCCTTGGTTTATGAATCCGGCCCATGGTTTTACACACTTGGGCCCTATTAATACATTGTAAGTGACTTAATCCTCACAACTCCCCGGAGTTAGATGTAGTAACCCCACTTATTTAAGTATTTTATTGCAATATAATTCACATGCCATGTAATTCACCCCTTTAAAGTGGTTTTTAGTATACTCAGAGTATACTTACAGAGGAAAATTCCAGAACATTTTCCTCACCCAAAGAGAAAGCCCGTTTCTCATTAAGCTCATTAAGCAGTCACTTCCCATTACCCCAGCCCCTGGCACCAACTAAGCTGCTTTCTGTTTTGATGGATTTGCCTGTTCCGGACATTTCTTATTGGTGGAGTCATACAATATGTGCTTTCTGTGTCCGGGCTTTTTCACTTGGCATTATGTTTTTGAGGTTCATGTTGTAGCATTGCGAGAACTTCTTCATCGCTTTTTATGACTGAATAATTCTGTGCTGCAAGGCCCCATTTTTATAACTAAGGAGACCCAGGGCTTTGTGTCATTAAGGCACCTTGCCCCCATTACTCAGTAAGTGGTAGAGTCAGGTGTATCTTACTGTACAGCCAGGATAGTAAATAGCTTAAGAATTGAACCATCATCTTCTATACTTAAATCAATTTATATACATATACATCCCTAGCATTGATAGTAGCGTTTTATGACTTACAAATGCTTTTAGCCTTTTTATTCTTGCTTCTTCAGAATGATCTCCTGAGGTGGAAAAGGTAACGATGCTCCCATCTTTGGAAGAAATGAAAGCCCCCACAATTTAAGTGATATATTCCAGGCTAGAGCTATGTATTGATGCGTGAACGGTGGCTGCACCTGACTCTGGATACAACACAAGCTAACAGAGATGCTTTAATGCTTTTTAATAAAGATGCATGATTTAGAGGAACAATTTTTGTTTTTTTCTTTCAGAATATTTTGTAGCAAGTACAAATCTTCTGGCTGAGGGAAAACCCCACTTAAACTTCATCAGAGGGTGGTTACTTGTTTTTATTCTAATATTCTTAAATGATCTAGGAAATAAAGGTTAATATCTCTTTCAAAATACAGGTTTCTTGGTTCCAGCCCAAAACAGCTGCATTGCAAAGGGAAAGACCTGGGAATAAGAATTTTTAACAAGTCCCCTAGGTGGCTTGGATCAACAGAAACATTTGCCTAGAAGCCAAAGCTCCACAATTGTCATCTCAACGCCAACCCCCTCTTTCAGTAAGAATTCTAGTCACTCTGAACTCTATGGACCTAACAAATATTCATTAAGTGCCTCTTAGGGGCCAGGTTCTATGATGGGTGCTAAGGATAAAGGGGACCAAGACAGAGGCCTCAGGGAGCCTCCAGGCTCCAAGGGAGATAGACATCACATGAGTTATCAAAACCTAATGAGAAAAAAAGGGTGGGGGGAACGTGATGGGAAATACTATTCAGCCTCAAAAAGAGACAGAATTGGCCAGGTGCAATGGCTCATGCCTGTAATCCCAGCACTTTGGGAGGCCAAGGCGGGCAGATCACGAGGTCAGAAGATCGAGACCATCCTGGCCAACATGGTGAAAACCTGTATCTACTAAAAATACAAAAATTAGCCAGGCATTGTGGTGCGTGCTTGTAGTCCCAGCTACCCGGGAGGCTGAGGCAGGAGAATCACTTGAACCCGGGAGGTGGAGGTTGCAGTGAGCCAAGATTGCACAAATGTACTCCAGCCTGGGTGACAGAGCAAGACTCTGTTTCAAAAAAAAAAAGACAGACAGACCAACATCACATGAGTCATCAAAACCTAATGAGAAAAAAAGGGTGGGAAGAACCTGATGGGAAATATTATTCAGCCTCAAAAAGGAAGGACATTCTGACACATGCTACAACATGGATGAACTCTGAAGACATTAAGCAAAGTGAAATAAACTAGACACAAAAGGACAAATACTGCATGATTTCACTTACAGGAAGTCCCTAGAGTGTCAAATTCATAGAGACAGAAAGTAGAATGGTGGGTGCTAGGGACTTGGGGAAAGGAGAATGGGTAGTTGGTGTTTAATGAGGACACAGTTTTAGTTTGGGAAGATGAAAGAGTCCTAAAGATGGATGGTGGTTATGGTTGTATAACAGTGTGAATGTCCTTAATGTCACAGAACTGTATGCTTAAAAATGGTCAACATGGGACCAGGCACAGTGGCTCATGCATATAATCCCACTGTTTTGGGAGACTGAGACAGGAGGATCACTGGAGGCCAGGAGTTTGAGGCCAACCTGGGCAACATAGTGAGACCCCATTTCTCCAAAAAAGAATAAAATTAGCCCAGCATGGTGGCATGTACCTGTAGTCCCAGCTACTCAGAAGGCTGAGGCTGGAGGATCTCTTGAGCCCAGGAGTTTGAGGCTACATTGAGCTATGATTGTGCCACTGCACTCCAGCCTGAGCAACAGAGCAAGACCCTGTCTCTGAAACACACACACACACACACACATACACACACACACACACACACCCCTCCTACAAAAGCTCTGAGAGGAGCCACAGTGGAGAAGCCAGTGCTGCCTGAGGGTTCCATAACCAGAGAGACCCGACAACAGCTCCCAAGTGTGCTTGTCCAGGAGGGTTCCGTGCCTAGGCCGCCCTTCACCTTGCCTTGTCTCCTCCCGATCCTGTCTCTCACCCACAGGACTTTGTGCATCCCTCAGTTCCATTTACTTCCAGGTTCTAGGTCTGGAAGATCCCGTGTGCCCCGTCTGCCTGCTCATGAGCCACAGCTCCTCCACCACCACTCTCCAGTCACATGGATGCTTGCTTTGCTAGGAACCCACTATGTTAGCTCTCCATTCCAGCTGCTGCCATGCCCGGGAAGCACCCATTCCCCAGGCCAGGGAACAGCTGCTCCCTTACTGTCTGGCATCAACCAGGTCTGGGCACAAATGCCATGCCCTCCCTTCTACAGTGTAGCTTTCCTCTCCTGCCCAGTTCAGTCCCATTGCCATGCTTTGCAGTGATCTGATTTGTGTACCTGAAGATTGCCTCCCTCCATCCCAGCACAGGTGACAGGAGGGTAGGGAACCTGTCTGTCTTATTTGTTGCCATAATCCCAGTAGCTAGAACGGTGCCTGGAAAAAAGAAAAGGATAACACCTTTCATTTGTCTCTCCATTCACAAGAGGTGCTAGGCAGCCAGGGCCTGGCACTTAGTAGGTACTTAAGAAGGGTAATTGGTAAATGTTCACAAAAAAACCCTCTACAGGCAGATAACGCCGCCGCCAAGCAGCCAAAGTGCTAATTACAAACTGCTCTGTTAGCTGTTCCTTAGCACAGCTAAGATTCTCCAAGAATAGTGCACGCTCCCTGCCATGTCCCTGTTTCTTGACAGCGTCTGTGACTCAGACTTTTCATGGAGCCAGACTTGCCCTCCTCAAGAGCATGTGCAGGGCATAAATGTCAAAACAGGACAACTGTATGTTGCTGTCCATGGTGTGGGCTGGCGGTGGGGGTATCTGAAGTCATCTCAGCCCTTTCTGATGGGCAGGTCTGGGAGAGATAAGCTGGGCCCTGAATGAGACATGGCAATGCCATGCGGCCCAAATGCCCTTAGTGTAACTACCACCCCCTCTCAGACACACTCAGTGCAGCTCAGTTTATAAACATTCTGCCGCCAACAATCTCGCTGGAAACTCAATGCTCAGAAGCACTCAGGGCAAGATGGGAAGACAAAAGCCCAGAGGGACTGAGTCATTTGACAAGGCCACACAGTGAGTCAGGGCAGAACGGTCCCAGACTCTGTATCTCCTGGGCTGTGACCCAGGCCTGATCTACTGCACTGTTAGGTGAGCAGAAATCTCAGGCGTCTCAGGTCACCAATAACCAGGTCCAAATGCTCGACTCAGAAGGGAGCAAGCAGGCACAGCCAGAGGACCTAGAGGACAACGAAAGGCCCAGCCAGTGTCCTTAGGGGAGGTAGGGACAGGCACATTCACATGTCTATACAACTTCACCCAGGCCTTGCTCCATAGCACTGTGAGCGGTGTGGCCTTTACAGTCCAGCCTCCCAGGGCTGCCAGAAACACAACATGCCTGGAAAGTTTCCCAGGTAACTGGCTCTTCTTTACAGAGCTATTAGCTTCCCTTTATCATGCCATAAAATCCTCCAGCCGATGACAGATCTCATCCTTCTCCAGGGAGGGAAACAGGGAGGAAACGAAACACATAGGAAAAAACCACTGGTCAAACTTGGAAAGTCCCATGGGCATAACTTGGGCAGAAAAGGCATCAGAGACAGCTGGGTTGCTGCGTTCAGCTGCACAGGCTATGCACTGTCCAACTCCAAGCGATGACATTCTCATGTACTACAGTACGAATGATATTCCCTTGAGTTAGGAAGTGCAGGGAAAGCACCTTGCATGATTTTGGGCAATGTCTTCAATATCCTCAAGGCCCACCCCTCACTGACACCTTGTCCTAGGCCTCTCAGTTCTCAGGAACTGCTCGTTGATATCCCTCTTGCAGGAAGAAATGACCAAGGTTGGGGAAGAGTCAAGGCAAAGGGTTTGGCATCTATTTCGTGAGCCACTTGACTGGCTGGGCTGAAATCAAGCACTAAGCCCAGGACTACAGAGAAGTATTAGCCATCTTTTAAGGGCTGAATCTCACTTACATAGACTTTGTTCTATTTCTCTCTTCTCTTTCTGGCTCTCTAATTAGATAAACGTTAGACTTTCTCCATGTATGTGTCTTATCCTCTCTGCAGCTTCCTTTTCTTCCCGTGTTGTATTCTGGATTTCTCCATGTTTGACTTAAAGTTCTGTTTCGTTGTTCAAATCTGCTTCATCATTCTTTAGAGCTTTTAATTCCCTGCACATATTCTCAACTTTGCCTTTTACTTATTTAAATGCACTGAACAGTTATTTTATTGGCTATGCTTAAATATTGTAGCATCTGAAGTCTCCAGAGTCTGTTTCTGCTGTAAATTGTTCATGCTGGCTCTGGCTCTTAGTGCTTTATCTCCTCTTGTACTCAGTTATTTTTGACTAAGAACTGCTCATTTTCTGGGGAAGATATTTGTAGAAATTCTTTTGAGGCTTAGGATGAGGGTCTGTTTTTCCAGAGAGGGCTTATATTTGCTCCAGCAAATGCCTGGGTTAATACCCATCTGCAATCACTCTAAATTCTCAGGTAGAGGTTCGTGTGAACCAGCAGGTCATGTAAGTTCACCTTTCTCGTTTTTCCATTCTATTCTTTTTTTTTTTTTTGAGACAGAATTTCATTCTGTTGCCCATGCTAGAGTGCAGTGGTGCCATCTCAGCTCATTGCAACCTCTGCCTCCCGGATTCAAGCAAGTCTCCTGCCTGAGTCTCCTGAGTAGCTGAGATTACAGGTGCATACCATCATGCCCGGTTAAAGTTTTTTTATTTTTTATTTTTAGTATTTTTAGTAGAGACCTGGTTTCACCATGTTGGCCAGGCTGGTCTTGAACTCCTGACCTCAAATGATCTGCCTGCCTCGGCTTCCCAAAGTGCTGGAATTACAGTGTGAGCCATGGTGCCCGGTCTAGTTTTTCCATTCTATTCTTACCCTGGAATAGACAGTGGGTATGTTTGTTTCCTAGGGCAACCATCACAAAATGCCACAAACTGAGTGGCTTTAAACAAAATAAATTTATTCTCTTACAGTTCTGGAGGCCAGAAGTCTGAAATGAAGATGTCAGTAAGGCTGGTGGATTTCTTGAGGCCAAGAGTTTAAGAACAGCCTGAGTGGCCGGGCGCGGTGGCTCAAGCCTGTAATCCCAGCACTTTGGGAGGCCGAGACGGGCGGATCACGAGGTCAGGAGATCGAGACCATCCTGGCGAACACGGTGAAACCCCGTCTCTACTAAAAAAATACAAAAAAACTAGCCGGGCGAGGTGGCGGGCGCCTGTAATCCCAGCTACTCGGGAGGCTGAGGCAGGAGAATGGCGTAAACCCGGGAGGCGGAGCTGGCAGTGAGCTGAGATCCGGCCACTGCACTCCAGCCTGGGCGACAGAGCGAGACTCCGTCTCAAAAAAAAAAAAAAAAAAAAAAAAAAGAACAGCCTGAGCAAAATAGGGATACCTCATCTCTACAAAAAATTTTAAAAATTAGCTGGGCATGGTGTGCCTGTAATCCTAGCTACTTGGGAAGCTGAGGTTGGAAGCTCACTTGAACCCAGGTGATCAAGCTGCATGAGCCATGATCACACAACTGCACCCCAGCTAGAGCGACAGAGCAAGAATCTTGTCTCAATCAATCAATAATAATATAAAATAAAATTTTAAAACAGCCAATATAATAAATTAGACGAAAATTCTTTTCTACTCTTGAATCTCCCTTCCATTATTGGAATAAATCCTATTTGGTCATGCTGTAATAATACATTCAGTTGAATGAAATTTGCTAATATTTTATTTAAGTTTTTTTTGTGTGTGTTTTTTGAGACGGAGTCTCGCTCTGTCGCCCAGGCTGGAGTGCAGTGGCCGGATCTCAGCTCACTGCAAGCTCCGCCTCCCGGGTTCATGCCATTCTCCCGCCTCAGCCTCCTGAGTAGCTGGGATTACAGGCGCTCGCCACCTCGCCTGGCTAGTTTTTTTTGTATTTTTTAAGTAGAGATGGGGTTTCACCATGTTAGCCAGGATGGTCTCGATCTCCTGACCTCGTGATCCGCCCGCCTCGGCCTCCCAAAGTGCTGGGATTACAGGCGTGAGCCACCGCGCCCGGCCCTGTTTTTTTTTTTTTTTTTTTTTAAGTGAAACCAGCCTGTAGTTTTGTGGAGTTACTGAATTCTTCTTCTTTGATTTTGGTAACAGGGTTCCCTGTAAAAGAGCTGTAACATTTATTTGTATATTATTTATTTTTTACTCTGTACCCCAGCTGGGGTGCAGTGGCACTATCACAGCTCACAGCAGCCTCAACCTCCTGAGTTCAAGCAACCCTCCCCCTTCAGCCTCCCAAGTAGCCAGGACTACAGGTGCGCACCACCACACCACACCTGGCTAATTTTTTATTTTTTGTAGTAGCTAGGACTACAGGTGTGCACCACCACACACCTGGCTAATTTTTTATTTTTTGTAGAGACAGGGTCTATGTTGCCAGGGCTGGTCTCCAACTCCTAGACTCAAGGAATCCTCCTACCTCGGCCTCCCAAAGTGCTGGGATTACAGGTGTAAGCCACCTTGCCTGGCCCTTTTTAACCCCTTTGAATTTACTTATTTTTCTAGCTTCTTGAATTGAAAGCTGAGTTCAATAATTTTTAACTTGACTTGTCTCTGAATAAATGAATTTAGGGCTATATATTTTCCTTTGAGTACTGATTTGGCTTCATCCCATAGGTTTTTACATCCAGTGTTCTTACTGCCATTTAGTTCAAACACTGCCGTTTAAAATTTTCATTTTGACATCCCCATTTAAACTAACAGTTATTTAGATTTTTGTAACTAATCTGTTACTCCCAAGAGATTTTTCTATTGAAATTTTTATTGATAATTGTAAATTCACATGCAGCTGTAAGCAATAACACAAAGCGATCCCTTGTATACTTTGTCCAGTGTCCCCCAATGGTGACATCTTTTTTTTTTTTTTTTTGAGACGGAATTTCGCTCTTGTTGCCCAGGCTGGAGTGCGATGGCGTGATCTCAGCTCACCACAACCTCCACCTCCTGGGTTCAAGTGATTCTCCTGCCTCAGCCTCCTGAGTAGCTAGGATTACAGGCATGCGCCACCACGCCCGGCCAATTTTGTATTTTTAGTAGAGATGGGGTTTCTGCATGTTGGTCAGGCTGGTCTTGAGCTCCCGACCGCAGGTGATCCACCCGCCTCAGCCTCCCAAAGTGCTGGGATTACAGGTGGTGACATCTTACAAAACTACAATATTACTGTCAGGATATTGACACTGACACATTCTATAGACTTCAGTCAGATTTGCCAGTTTTACTTGTATTTATTTGTGTGTGCAGTGTGTATATGTATTAAGTTCTATATAATTTTATCACTTATGTAGGTTTGTATATATAATAAAATACCTATCCTGGATTTTTAAAACTCTACATTATTCACTCTATATCTGTCATTTTTTCACTTGCTATATCATCAATTTATTTATTTATAATTTTTTTATTTTTATTTTTTATCCTAGAGACAGGGTCTTACACTCTGTCGCCCAGACTGGAGTGTAGTGGCACAATCATAGCTCACTGCAGCCTCACACTCCTGGGCTCAAGCGATCCACACCTAGAAACCTCTCTACCTCCTGAGTACAATCTTGGCTATTGTTTCCTTTCTCAGTTGAATCCCATTTTCACTGCATCTTTTCAGGATTCTGCACGATTTCTTAGCCCCTAAAGGCATTTCTCTGCCTGCATGGATATGGGCTTTTAATAATATTTGTTCTATCAGATTTAGGGATTTGGAGCACATCCTCAATCTGCAGCCATGATCTCACCCCTGCTTACACTTCCCAGGGATTTTCTTTTTTAAACTTGGGGTCAAAGAGAGAATGTGGGTCAATCCTTCACCGGTGGCAAAGGCAGGGAAGCTGTCAGCAGCTGTGTCCTCTTCCATGCAGTCCAAGAGAATCCTGGGCTCCAGCAGTTGCTGTCCTTCCACGGATGGTGAACATGAGCATTCCAATTAGGTCTCCTTTTTGCCTGAGTTCGAACTGGATTTCTATTGCACTCAGGAAAGTCCTGACTAAGAGTAGGATGATACGTCTTCCTTTGACCTTCTGCATGTTATTCACTTGCGAAGCAAACCCTTTCCTCCTGAAGGGCAGAAGGATACATTTATGCTCAGGTATGGTGGCTCATGCCTGTAATCCTAGCACTTTGGGATGCCAAGGCAACAGGATCACCCGAGGTCAGGAGTTTAAGACCAGCCTGGACAACACAGTGAAAACCCATCTCTACTAAAAATACAAAAATTAGCCTGGTATAGTGGGGTACGCTTGTCGTCCCAGCTACTCAGGAGGCTGAGGCAGGAGAATCACTTGAATCCAGGAGGCAGAGGTTGAAGTGAGCTGAGATCACACCACAGCGCTCCAGCCTGGGTGAGAGAGCAAAACTCCATCTCAAAAAAAAAGAAAAGGTACATTTCACTTTACCCTAAGGTCAAAAAATGGTTGAAAACTCCAAATAAGTTAAGGTGTTTTTTCTTTGTATGATGGTTCTGAAGTCTCAAAGTCTGTCCTCCGAGTCCACAGAAGACGTGGTATGAATCTGGTCGGGGAAAGACACTGCAGCTGGTTGGGGTAAAGGGCAGATGCAGCTCGACATAAAGTCCCGTGTTCCCAATGTGCCACCCTTTCATCATGTGCAGACTCTTTCTGCAAAATGACCACCCGTGAAATGTGAGCTTTCTGTGAGTCTGGGGAGTTGCTCTGGGCCCAGCACATGGGGCTTGGAACTACCTCAAAGCCTTCTCCTGTGTAGGAAGCAGTAAACGCCACTAGCTCAGCCTGCCCAGCGTGCACACGGCACCATGCTGACTGGGTGCTAAACAGATACAATACTTGGAACTAAAATAAAACCCAACTCAAGTGACATCTTGATGCAGCTTTGTAGGAACAGCAGGCTCCTGTGTACACACCGTTCTGCTCTGCACGTCTATTTGTAAATTAATCACACATCAGTAGACTTGGCTCAGACTCACATGCTTCTGGACCACTGTGAGGGTAGCTCGGGCTATGGGATCTTCCATTCAGCTTCAAAACTAGATCCTTTCAACAGATTCTGGGTGAGAATTCTTCTTGCCAGGCTCTCTTAAGCCACCCGCATCTTGCTCCCTTAGCCAGCAGAAGCATACAGGGTAGAGGGAACGGTGATTCCCCACAAGCCCCTCCATAAAAGCATCCCCGACATACTAACATGATAGTCTGAAGACACACACACACACACACACACACACACACTTATAAGATGTTAGTGATGAAAACAAATAGAGTGGCGCCTTTTAAAGGTGTGTTCACACTCCACCAGTCAATGTCCTGCCTCTGCCTCTCCCTGGGGTTCTTTCCTGTGCTGTTAATCTCACCTCTGCTTCACCTGGATCTTAGAATACTGCCCAGTCCCAAGCCCACCTGGGCTTCCTTGAGTTCACTCTGATGGGCCCTGCAGCTTGCGTTCCAGGCTCTGGCCCTGATGTCAAGGCAGTGGTGATGAGTCACCGCTGTGGGTCAGTGGAAAGTGGCTGCAGCATCAGGCCAAGCTTGGCCACTTACAAGTCTGGCATGACAGTGGCCTCAGTGTACTCGTCTGAGAAGAAGAGCTATCACCTGAGCGCTCTGGAGAACTTAGCCGGAGCTTTTAGGCAGTCTGGGAGCCTACATAGAGGCGTGTAGGCTGATGTCTCATGTCCACGTTGCCTGGGAGACAAATTTCTATTTAGAGCTGCCCCAAAATGTTCTGCGCCAGCTTCTCACTGTGGCGGCTTCACCTGAGCATACAGGTATGTGGATGGCCACTGTGCTGGCTCGCCCTGGACGCTGCCTTCATGGGCCTGGGTCGGGTTCTCGGTCAGCAGCTCTTGCCAACTCCAGGAGGCCCAGAGCCAGAAGTGGCCTCCTGCTGCCGGACCCCAGGTGGGAAAGAGCTGAGCTGTCCAGCCCTCCTCTTCTAACAAGCCCTCCTGGGTTGACAAAGAAAGGCTGTTCCTGCACTGGGTGACACTGGACACTGTCCCTGTCCTCTCCCAGGAGGTCCCAGGCCAGGGGCTGGGATAGTATCAGGGCCTGGCTCTCTCCATACCCAGCCCAATCAGGGGTCCTGTGCCCAAGATCCTATCAAGATGGGTGCTAAGAATCACAGGGAATGGGGACACCCTGCAGGTCTCTGCAGTACTTTGCAGACCCAGGAGATGGCAGTTCACTGAGGTCTAGTCCCTGGCCTTGAATGGGAACCAAGCAGGTGTGAACTGGTAGTAGAGGCCACTGATCTGCTACTCAGAAGCCTCAGATCCCAAATGTGAAAGAGAAAAGCGCGTCTGAACGTATGTGAGAATTCCTTCCTAACCGGCGAGCATATCTTCAGGGCAACTTCGGGTTAAAAATCTAAATTCACGGTGAAACCCCGTCTCTACTAAAAAATACAAAAAACTAGCCGGGCGAGGTGGCGGGCGCCTATAGTCCCAGCTACTCGGAGGCTGAGGCAGGAAAATGGCATAAACCCGGGAGGCGGAGCTTGCAGTGAGCTGAGAACCGGCCACTGCACTCCAGCCCGGGCGACACAGCGAGACTCCGTCTCAAAAAAAAAAAAAAAAAAAAAAAAAAAAATATATATATATATATATATATATATAAATTCAGGCCAGACGTGGTGGCTCACACCTATAATCCCAGCATTTTGAGAGGCCGAGGCGGGTGGATCACCTGAGGTAGGGAGTTCAAGACCAGCCTGACCAACATGAAGAAACCCCACCTCTACTAAAAATACAAAATTAGCTGGGCATGGTGGCGCATGCCTGTAATCCCAGCTACTTGGGAGGCTGAGGCAGGAGAATCACTTGAACCTGGGAGGCAGAAGTTGTGGTGAGCCGAGATCACACCATTGCATTCCAGCCTGGGCAACAAGAGCAAAACTCCGTCTCAATAAATAAATACATAAATTAATAAATTAATTCAAACACAAAAAGAACTTCTTCCTAACAGGAACATTCAGAAGAGCTAAGGAAAGAATGTCCCTGAGAGTGCAAATGGTACCATTGGTCTCCTTACCCTATAAGTATTTACAAAGTGCCCTAGACAAGACCCCATCTGAAATCAGAGCTGGGCGGGAGGCAGGACCTGTGGTTTCTCAGGGCTCTCTCCACTTCCCCAGGCAATGGACCTATGGATTCTGAAGTTGGGGTGCCTGGCCAGAACCTGGAGCCCCAGGGCCCATAGAGGCTGTAGGCTCTGGTGGTGACGGCTCATCTGAGTTACAAGTGGCTGAGCCTCCTGGGCTCCCCACCCCCATGCCCACCCCTAGCTGAGGAACACGCCCTAGGAGGCTATGGGAGAGAAGGAAGGGGAAAGCAGAGCCATCTGGCTCGTCCTGAATTATTAACCACAGAGGAGGAGGTATAGCCAAGGCCCTGGGGGAATCAGGTGCAGCTGCTCTCAGAGTTGGAGAGGAGAACTGGGACCGTTTTGCAGACCCAAGGGATCCAGAAGTTGGAATGTGACCCTCCGTGCCAGTTGGGCCCCAAGTCCCAGGGACACCTCCTGTATACCTGACAGGTGCTCCCTCCTCTCTGGGCCACTAGGCAGCAAAAAACAAACTATGCCTTCATCCCCTGACCTTTTACTCTTCAAAGTACTTACAAACCCACGTTCTTTGCTTCTTCTTTTTGGGCATTTTGTCGGAAGGATAAACCAAGGAGCGATCAGACAATTCAGCCAAGGTTGTAGGGCTGCCAGGGAGGAGGTCATGATGTACACCAGGTCTCTGTCTCCAGTGCCACCATGGGCTCCCCTCCCTGAAAATTCCAAGTCACCCATGGCTGAGCCATGGGAAGAACACCTGCTATGTCTCTCTCTAATTTGCCCTCTGCCTCCATCCCTCTTGATTCTGGCCCTCACCAGCACTCCCTGGGTGTCAGAGACAGCCTTCTAATTGGTCTCCATGCTTCCAGTTTGGTTCCCCTGAAATCCTCCTTCTAGAAACCATTAGAGGACATCTTCCCAATGCAGATCCAACTTTGTTTGCCAGCTCCCCAGAATGTCACTGGAAGCCATTGTGCCCCACCCACAGCCTCTCCAGGTCCTCTCTCATTCCACCATTCTTGCTGTTCCCAACTACCTGCTGTTCCCTACTGTCATTCTTGCTGTTCCCTGTTTGCGGTCCTCAGCTCCAAAGCCCTCAAGAGCAGCACCTGCCTCTTACACTTTGGCCCCAAGTGCTGCAGAAGCTGGTAACCGTTGCCTGAGGCATTTGCTCAAGTGCTCAAGTTCACCCCTGCTGGTTCTTTTGTGGAAAAAGCTCTTTCCCACGGGGTCCACCTGGAAAATTTCCAAAGTGTCTATTAAGAATCAGCTTACACAGCACTCACTCTAAGAAGCTCTCCGAGACTACTCTGGGCAAAGCTGAGTACCCAGGTGCACTGAGAGCACCTCAGCCCCAGCTCCCACCACACCCCATTCCCACTGTCTGTCCCCAAATCATGAAGCTCAGGGCAGCGCCCGCATCTGCATCATTTCTGTATCTTCAGGGCCAAGCCCACAGCTAGGTGTTCTACAGATCTCCATAAGTACTTAGGGGAGGCACAGCTGTGGGGGCAGAGGTCAGCATCTGGGCAGGGAGAGAACCAGGCAGGGAGAAGGCCAACCAAGGATATCACAGGCTGAAGAGCCCACGTGTTTCCAAACAGTCAGAGAGGAGGCGCTCACAAGCATGGGACCTTTTCTGGGGGCTCTTCCAAGGGTCATTGGAGAGCAGTGAGTCAACCAGCCACCTCCTGTGTGGCTCAGCCCCTGCCCCTTTCCATAGCAGCACTGAGCCACTTAGCCTGAATTTGGTAAAAGGTCTCAGATGTGGGGCAGAGGGCCCAGAGAAGGTCAGGGAGGAACCTGCCTGGGAAGCCAGATGCCCACAAGGCTCTGTGACTTCACTTCCAGGGCTGGATCTGCACTCTCTGCAGTCAGGGGCACTGTCCCAGCTTTACCACCTTCTGGCCCTTTAGCACCTGGCCACATACACCCACTAATGCCTCCAGAAGGGTGGAGACCCGCTTCTCCCCCAGAACAAGCTTGACTGATTCGTTTTCATATCATCTGAGCTTCTCTCTTGGACAGTCAGAGGCTGGGAGCTCCACCCAGGCTACACACAGGACTGGACTGAGGGCCACAGAGCAGGAAATATATGGTGAGCTTGTAGCACAGCAGGGACAAGGCAGAACCTAAGAAAGGGCCCAGTGTCCAGTGTATGCCTGATTCTGTGGCTATGAAACATCCAGAATAGACAAATCCATAGAGCTAGGACACAGATAGATGGTGGCCAGGAGCTGTGGGGAGGGAGGAATGGGGAGTGACTGCTTAATAGGGACAGGGGTTCCTTTCAGGGTGATGGAAATGTTTTAGAACTAGATAGAGATGGTGGCTGCACAACCTTGTGAGCATACTATATGCCACTGAATTGTGCACTTTTAACATGTTTAAGCTTATTGAATTTCACCTAAAAAAAAAAATGAGGAAAGAAAGGTCAGGCAGAACTCCAAGTATCAGTTTCCTTTTTTTTCTCCAAGTACTGGCAGCACTCCCTTTTCTGCAAGCTAGCATCCTGGCTCTTTTTATCAACCCCCAGGCCCCAAGGGCTCAGACCACAAATCAAGGGTGAGTTTTCCGTGTTGACCTTTATTTTTGTATTTGTAACCAAAGATGCTCCAGCATACTGCAGGAGAAGGAACTTGACTGGGTCACCTCCTGGTTAAAACCCTTCAAGAATTCACCTTCGTTCACTAAAGCACCCCTGAGCTCCTTGCCTTGGCACTGGAAGTCTTTGCACAGGCTGGCGAACTGACACCCTCACCTGTGGAGACCCAGCCCATCTGGGTGCCATCACCTGGGTCTCCCCCTCCACCAGGAAATCCTGACCTACTGAGTTGACCTAGCTCCTGACCTAACTCAAGAGCCACCTTGGCAGTAAAGTCGCCCTGGCCCTGTGACAGTCCTTCTGCCAAGCCCCCAGCGCATGACACTTCCATCCAGTGCTCACTCAGCAGCTCATCCTGCGTGAATGCAGAGTGGCCTGGAGGAAAGTGACTGCACACAGGACATACAGACCCCCCCAACACAAATAAACAAGTGATTCTGTCAACAAAAGAGCCAGAAGAAAACTGCACCCCTATTGGAAAGGGATGAGGAGCGCAGAGACTCCAAGGAGGGTACCAGGTCAGAGCTGGGAAGGCCCAAGGCAGGGTGGAAGGTAGAACTCAGAGAGGGTTCCAGGGTCCCTGGGTATAGGCATGGTCCTCCTTATAGGTCACCACCTAAGGGGGCAGCAGTCCTTAAGAGTGCCAGGTTGACACAGATGGGGTCACAAACCTCAGAAACTGAAGAACTTGTAATCCAACCCTATCATTGGGTAGATGGAAAAATTAAGGCCCAGGAAAGGGCAGAGAGTTGATTTACTCATCCTTCCACCTATACATCCCTACTCGCATCTACCCATGCAGCCCTCCACCCATGCATCCACCTATCCATCTACCCATGTAGCTACTGAGCCATTCATTCATGCATGCATACACGGATCCATCCACCCATGCATCCATCCACCATCTACATAGGGCAGGGCTGGGACTGGAGCCCAGAGCCTCTGCCTCTAAACCCAAAGTTCTTCACAACAGGTCACAGTTGACTTCTTTACACTCATGGCAGCTCTGAGAAACTTTCTGACCCTTTAAGGGGTATACAGGAAGAAAGGCCTTGCTAGTGGAATGGGAATCAGGGCTCATGACAAGGCATGGTCTATGCAGGGTGCCTGTCCTAAGGCCAATCCTCATCAACAGCTCTGTGAGGGCAGCCAACCCTAAGCCCACTCTGCAGATGAGGAAACAGGAAACAAGCTCTGGAGAGGTCTGCTGATGTGCCTACCATCCAAGGATGGTTAACCACTACAGCCATAACCCTTTCCCAGATCTCTCCACTGTCCAAGAGCAGGCCCTCTCACTGCACTACAGCATGTCAGGCATGGCTTGGGCAGAGTGGATAGGAGGCGTCCCAGTGAGTAAAAGGCTTCTCAGACCAAAGGCTTCTGAGCCAGGGCCAATGTGGTGGATGGTGGGAGTCACTGGTCATCACAAGATGATGCATCTCACAGGAAATGGGAAAGAACTTGTACACTGGAGAGTCAGAAGAAGGGGGAAGCCTGGGGCTTTCAGACCCTGACAAAGTTCCTGCGTCCAAGGGAGTTTCTGAAGGTTGTGGGGGAAGGTGGCTGCTAGCAGGGTCCCCAAGAACAGCTGCCAACAGAGTCTGGACAAAGTTATGCCATCTCCCTGTATGCCAGTGGCTTCAGAGAGTTCTGGAAGAAAGACCCGACAGCTGGAGCCCAGCTATGAGTGCCATGGGCTGCTGGCTGCTGGGAAGAGATGGAGTTGGGTGTGGAGGAAGGCACAAGTATTCTAACAAAGGGACTCTCTGAGAAGCAGGAACTACGGTGTAGAGATAGGCGGTAGGTTCCTAGGGAGGCCCTGCAGCAGCCAAGGGGCCCCTGCTCCTCCTCCTCCTCCCTGCCAAGTGGAGCAGCCTGGCTTGCATCTGTCTGCTCCCCTCTGGTGCACCTGGGACCCTGTCGCTTGCTGCCTCCCATTTCAACAAATCCAGGGAGACAGATTGCTGAGTCCCCAGACTCCCTCCCAGACAGGCAGCTGGGTAGAAGGGAAAATTTGGGGTCCAGTGCCTGCACTTCTCATCTCTCCGTCCTTAGATCCGATACTTGCAACTGAGGCTTGGTTTACTCATCTGTAAAGGGAGGTGGTAATACATCCAGTGAGGCGGTTAGACAGCATGGAGAACACTATGCCTGGTAACCAAGATGTGTTCTATCGCCCACGGGAATACTAAAAATATCTAACGGCTGGGCACTGCTGCTGGTTGTGGGGCTGGGGGAATCCTGGAGGTGCCTGTGGACAGCATTGCCCACTTAGCTCCAGGAATCCCAGGGAAGGGACACTAAGGGGGATGGGGCAGGGGCAGAGGCTATTTACAACCAGCAAAAAAAGTACAGCACTCTTGCTCTTGGGGCCAGATGTATCTAGGATTTCAGAATATCCTGAACTTTAGACAGGTAAAGCTGCATATCTCAGCAGCATCCAATAAATAAATACACTGAACTCTCTGCAGTGGAAGACGTGAATATAGAATACATAAAGGCTATAAACAGCCTCACTTGGACTATAAATAGCCTCACCTCAGTTCAGGCAAAATTTTGCTGCCAAATGAGTTACAAAAAAGTGTCTGGTTTTCAGAGTGTGCTGGATTTTGGAATTGAGGATAAGGAATTGTGGATCTGCACATCAATGTTTTTACCACATATCAGTGTGAACCAACTGCACATCACCTCTGCTTCATCCCACTACCAATGCAGGACAGATGAGGGATTACATATGCTCTGCCTCTAAAACTCACCAGGCCCTGTGACCTTGGGGAACACAGTACAAAGAGACGAGTCACATACGAAAGCAAATGTGCACACACACACACAAACAGCAATGCCTATAAATATATTCATAACACAGGCCTGCGGGCACACAGGTCCACAAGGACGCAGAGCCCAGCTCTGCTGATGGAACCTGTGTTGCTCCAGGGCCCGCTGACCCCTGCTCAGGGCAAGGCCTGTGTTTCCAGGCCTATGCCTGGGCAAGCAAGGGTAGACAGGAATGAGGAACAGGGCAGTGCTTGGTGGTTGAGAGCTTCCACATCTCTGCAGTGTGGAGGAGGGGCAGGTATGCCAGGCAGACCTGGCTCTAGTACCAGCACTGCCACTGCCCAGCCGGTGGCCTTAGATGGGTGGCCTTGGGCAGATGGTCTGCACCCCTGGCTGGGCTGCATTTCTTCACCTGCAAATTCTGAGTGATACAGGCCTCTTGGGCTTGGTGAGGGGCACACAGGAGCCCCCAGGGCTTAGCACACAGTGGTGCTTAGGAAGTGCTTGCTGACTCTGTTCTGTGACATTGCTTAAATGCATAATATTTAAAAGAGGGGGCTAAAATGAGTGGCCTCTTCAGTCCCAGAAACATCTCCCTCTCCCCCAGGGCTCTCTTTTGAGGCAGAGCCGCTTGTGGATCTCTGTCCTATACCAGGGCTCTCTCCTCAGAATGCAGAGGGGACCTACTGTATGCTCTGGCTGCCAAGAGCAGCCCCCAAGAGACCAGGCTCCAGGCCTGGAAGGAAAAGCCTAGAGCAGGGACCCCTGGAGGAGGGGTCACAGCACTGCAGGCAAAACTCAGGCTTTGACATCAGAACGATGTTCTGATCACAACTCCTCCCTTGGTCACTTGGTCTTAAGGAAGTTACTTAAACTCTCTGAGCCTCAGTTCTTCATTTTATAAGACTACGTCCAATACCACATAAACCTCATAGGGTAGTAGGGGGAATAAATTAAAAGACAATGAATGTAAAGCACACAGCACACAACACCCAAGCAACAGCAGCAGCCACTATTATTACTATAATGATGATAGTGACGTGGTTGTGATGGTGATGCTGAGGATCAGCCCTGCTAAAGAACTGCGTCCCCACGCTCAAAACACTCAGGACTAGGAGAAATAACTCACTGATATCATTTTGTCACTATGCATTATCGCCAGCCTTCCCAGGGTTGGGACCGTTGCTCACTGTTTCGACCCTCCCAGCAACACTGCCAGCAGGCAGACAGAGGTACTCTCCCCATTCCAAAATGGAAGCCAAGAGAGCACCAGGGTCAAGGTCATCGGGCAAGTCAGTAACAGGGAAGGGATGAGAACTCCTGATTCTGGGCCCAGGGTGACACCAAACCAATCCCAACCAGCACCCCAAGGCCTGCAGCCCACAGGAGCCTCTAAGCCACCATGGGGCACAGGTATGTGCAGGAGCGTCAAGACCTGGGCTGGGGGGTGGCACAGGGCAGGGGAGCTGTGGGGAGTAGGGAACTGAGTCATCTTTCAACTGGCCCAAGCCCATCGAGCACAGTCTGGCTCCTCTATCTTTGGCGGGGAGCCTGGGGCTATTTCGGGAAGCTCTGCACACAGCCCGCCACTTCCCTGCCAGGCTGACTGGGTCAAAAACAAAACGAGCCCAGCAACAGCCCTGTGTCAACAGGGTGGGAAGTGAGGAGGCACTGAACAGTCCCAAATCCAAGAGCAGGAATGGGAGAAAATCAGGGAAGGTTGTAGGGGTAAGCACATCATCCTCACCCTGCAAAAAAAAGCTAGTGAGAAACAAACACCACAATGAATCAGAAGCAGCAGGACACAGGGAGTGACTAGCTTTGGGACCAGACCACGTTCACATTCAAGCCTTATCTTTGAGCAAGTCCTTTACCTGCTCCAGGCCTCAGTGTACCCATTTGTGTACCACCGCCCACCTTGGAGGGTTGAGTGGGATTAAATGAGGTGACAGTGAGGCACTGGGCACCTGAGATGTCTTCCGCCTGGGCCTGCCATGCCCTGCTCACCCTTCAGAGCCTTACTTGGAGCCCCCCAGTGGGACAGCTGAGCTACAGCCCCCATTCTGCAGGCACTTGCCACCCACAGCCGCTGGAAGCCCCTGGACGGCTGCACAAGGCCCTGTCCATCCTTGTGCAACTGCAGTGCTGAGCCTAGAGCAGCTGCCTCATCCGTCTGTGAGGTCAAGCCCAAGGGGCCACCCAGAAGGCTCTCCGAGAGCATCCAAAAAACCAGAGGAAAGGGTGAAGAGGTCCCCCATGGTATCCAGGGTTCCCCATAGCCCTCCAGTCACCGTCATGGGGCAGGCAGCAGGTCTCAGCTCATTCCTAGCTGCTGCTTTGCAGGGGCAGCGTGAGAGCCACATGGTGCCAGGAATGCAGCACAAGGCTCTGCCCAGAGCATGTGCACGGCAGACACTGGAGACGGAGTCAATGGGGAACCAATGGGGCTGGCAGGAGAGGCAGGAGGACGCAACACAGGAACAACCATTTATGGGGTATTTCCAAGGCACCAGGCTCTGTGGGAGCAGCTGACACACCTTGTCCCAGAAGATATGTCTTTTTGACAGGTAAAAACAAGGGGCCCAGAAAATCGAAAGGATTTTGGCAAGTTGGTGTGAGACTTGCAGGAGGTCAGGAGGCTCAGAAGGGCTGTTCATTTTAAATGATTAATTGTATGTAAAGCCTGTGGGTGTGAGGATAAGGAGGCAGCTCCTCAACAGGCACCCTGGGCCAGCCTGGGAGCCCTAGGGGACATCATCCCCAAGGTGGTCTGTTGGTTCTCAGAGCAGGAGGATGGGAAGGAATGAATGGTGGTCAGGCAGTCACAGGGGCACTGGTACTGGCAACACTCAGCACTTTCTGCATTCAGAGGCACCCTCTGTCATCCTGGACAGCAGAGACTTCTAGAAGTCAGATGCAGGAAGTGCTTCCCAGAGCAACATTGTCTTTCATTAACCGCTGGAGACATGGGGCAGAGACTCGCCCAAGGTCTGCAGCAGACCTAAGCCTTGTCCCTTGTTGTATCCAGCCCTGTAGGCGCGCGCGCGCGCGCGCGCGTGCATGCGTGCGTGTGTAGACCAATGTCACCTTCACAGCTGAGGTGTCAGTGCATCTCATCTGTGATGGGCCAGCAGAAGGAGAAGAAAGCTCTTGCAGGTGCCAAGTGTTGAGATGGCCACTGGACCACGGGCCCAGTGATGTGTTCGAGAGGAGCTCAGGGAGCCAGGGCTGGACGCAGGAAGAGAAACTGGCTAGGAAGGAGGACAAGTGTCAAGACCGAGCGAGGGAAGGGCCTGATGAGAGAAGACCCAGCTGGGAAACAGATGGAGTGGGCTGGTGCAGGCAGGGGCAGAGGGTGAGGAGCCCTAAAGACTAAGCATTATGGGTACTCCCCACAACTCACAAACCCATAAGCCAGCCAGGAGCAAGAGCAGGGGTCTGGCTATGTATGCCACCATCATCCCCACTGCCTTTGGGGAGTGAGTCCCTGACCTCACCCCACAGCTGTTGGGGCTGGGGGCATGAACCTCTGAGACAAGCACAGACTGACAGCTGGGAGAAAGATGGACTCCTCTCTGCAAAGCCCACCCTGTGAGAGGGGCTTAACCACCCCCTGGGATAGGCTACAAGGTATGGCTATTATAGAAATTTCCTATACTGAACAGAGTTTGCCCCCCTGGGACTCAACCTGGGGTCTTGATTGACTTTTTGGAGCCACATGCAGCCTTTCTCCTGCAGGACACCTTAAAATACGTGTCTGACTAGTACACCCTCTCCACAGTGGCTGCCCACTGGGCCCCCTCTGCTGCTCTGGGCTCTCTGATTCTATTCATGGAGGCAAAGTTGCCCCTGCTGATGACAGGGCCTGAGGCTGCTAAAAGCCCTGGGTGTGTTTCCTGGGACCTGCTGCCAGGCCACACTCCTCGGCTGGTGTAGCAGGTTTGCCCTTTATCTGGTGACATTCGCCTGCTGGGTGCAAGGGGTTGAATAGTGCAGCCCCCTCCCCAAATTCACATCTAACTCGAGCCTCAGAACATGACCTTATTTGGAAATAGGGTCTCTGTGGATATGATTAGTGAAGGATTTCCAGATGAAATCATACTGGATTGAGGATGGGCTCAAAACCCAATGACTGGTGTTCTTATAAAAAGAGGAGAGCGTCTACAGCCATGGCCAGGTATGATGGCTCATGCCTGTAATCACAGCACTTTGGAAGGCCAAGGTGGCTGAACACCTGAAGTCAGGAGTTCGAGACCAGCATGGGCAACATGATGAAACCCCGTTTCTACCAAAAATACAAAAATTAGCTGGGCGTGGTTGCATGTGCCTGTAATCCCAACTACTCAGGAGGCTGAGGCAGGAGAATTGCTTGAACCCAGGAGGCGGAGGCTGCAATGAGCTGAGATAGTGCCACTGCACTGCACTCCAGCCTGGGTGACAAGAGAGAAACTCCGTCTCAAAAAAAAAAAAAAAAAAAAGAAGGAGAGGACACAAGGCCATGTGAAGGCAGAGGCAGAGACTGCAGCGATGCAGCCACAAGTCAAAGAACACTTGGGGCCACCAGAAGCTGCAAGAGGCAAGGAAGGATTCTCCTTAGAGCCCTCAGAGGGAGTGTGGCCCTGCTGACACCTTGATTTGAGACTTCTGGCCTCCAGAACTGTGAGAGAATAAATTTCTGCTGTTTAGACTATGCAGTTTGTGGTCATTTATGACGGCAGCCCCAGGAAACCAGTACATTGGGTTTGTGGCATTAGGAAATAGGACATACTCTGAGTTGACCACATATAGGTCAGCTAGTGTCCCTTGCTCTGGGCACCCTGCAGGAGAAGAACCAATGGGCCTTCTGGCTGGGAGGGTGACACTAGCGTCTGGGCAGGACTGAGCCAGCCTGTCACCAGGCTGTTAGCAGGACTGCAGCCCAATTAGCTCAGGGCATGTGAGGAGTCAACGGTGAGAAGCCCGTCTGCATCCAGGCTCTTAAGACACTTGAGGGGAAGTAGTCATGTGGCCCAGAATGCACCGGCCTCCCCCTGCCCAGCCTCCCCGCTTTCTCCACCTCCCGCAAACAGCTTTTTCTAGGCCCCCACGTCAGGTCAGGCCAGCTCAGCTTTGCTAAAAATCCTCGGGCACAGCCGGGCACGGTAGCTCATGCCTGTAATCCCAGCACTTCGGGAGGCTGAGGTGGCTGAATCACTTGAGTTCAGGAGCTCCAGACCAGCCTGGCCAACATGGTAAAACCCTGTCTCTACTAAAAATTATAAAAATTAGCCAGGCATAGTGGCGCATGCCTGTAATCCCAGCTACTCAGGAAGCTGAGGCAGGAGAATCACTTGAACCTGGGAAGCGGAGGTTACAGTGAGCCAAGATTGCATCACTGCACTCCAGCCTGGGCAACAGAGTGAGACTCCATCTCAAAAACTAACTAACTAACTAACTAACTAACTAACTAACTAACTAATAATAATCCTTGGGCACACCAGCCCTAAGCAGACAGCCTTAAGAAGTAACCCAGGGATTGCAGGTATTTCTGATCAGAAATGCTTGAAGCGAGACCTGAGAAATACTTAACACCCCCCTACCCCAAGGGGCTCAGCATCTCCTACCTGTCTCCACTTTTGGAGACCCTCCCATAATGGGGAGCTGAGGGAGTTGGCCAAGACTTTTGGAAGCTTTAGGACTAAGACCAATGGTTTCTCTGAGATTCTGCAGAGTTTGGGATCTCAGAGAGCTCCAGCATTTGCAAACCCCAGGCACCTCCACCATCCCAACAGCATAGGCTCTGCCCACATCAAGGGACATGGTCGGGACCATTGTAGGACTGATAATGTCAGAGCCAAGATGGTTGAGTCCAGCTTTTCTCAAACTGAAGTACAGGGATGAGCTGCTTTAGAAACACCTAGTGAGATTGTTTAAAATGCAGATTCCAGGGCCAGGTATAGTGGCTCACACCTATAATCCCAGCACTTTGGGAGGCTGAGGTGGGAGGATCGCTTAAGACCAGGAGTTTGAGACCAGCCTGGGCAACATGGTGAGCCACCATCTATACAAAAAAATTAAAAATTAGCCAGAAGTGGCGGATCGTGCCTGTAGAAGTAGCTACTCAGGGGATTGAGGTAGGAGGATGGCTTGAGCCCAGGAGGCTGCAATGAGCTATGACTGCACCACCGCACTCTAGCCTGGACAACAGAGTAAGACCCTCTCTCTAAAAAAAAAAAAAAAAAAAAAAAAAAAAAAAAGGGAAAAAAATGCAGATTCCTGTGCCCTGCTCCCAGACCTGCTAAATCAGAACCTCTGTGTGACAGGCCCCGGAACCTGCGTTTTAAACACATCTCCTGAGGTTATCAGGAAACCCTCCAAAGAATGAAAACACATGGCCTGGTACAATCTCCCTTGCAGATAGAGAGACAGACTGGAGACAGGACAGGGATTGCTGCAGGCCACGTAGCAAAGCCAAGGCCAGAGTCCACACCTCTTCTGGGCTTGCTGGGGTCCCCATAGGCCTGGAATCAGATGGCCAGAGTCCTCTGTGCTCAAACAGCCCTTCCCCCAGGTGAAGCTTCCTCACCGTTCAGGCCCCCGGAAGCCTTCCCAAGCCCCGTGGGCTGAGTTAGCCCCCCAGGCACCTTGCACCCACTTTCCTTTCGGTGTTTATCAAACTGTACTATAGCCGCATGTTTGCCTTGGCGCTCAGGGCCCGAGCCTCGTTCAAAGTTGTGTCCCTAGGGCTCGGCCACAGCAGTTGCTTAATAAAGGTAGGTACCCAGCAAATATTTGTGAGATAAAAGATTTTAATTCCAAACTCTGTCCCAGAACAGTTATCTGATCTTGGGCAGGTGATCCAACTTCCAGGCGCCTTCCTGGAACAGATTCTGGTCATCTGCCCTGACTGTTTACCAAGGCCACAGTGAAAAGCCAGATGCAATGCACTCGGGAAGCTGCCCAGCAGTGGGGCTCTGCATCTGGGGCTCACATGAGAAGCAGGGGCTCACTGAGTAACTGGCAAGTAGCTAAGAGTCCCCAGGGTGGCAAGACTTAGCCAGGAGAGTCTGCTGATAGATAGAGTCCAGGGAAAGGTGAGTCCAGAGGTTCTACTAGCCTTGAGCCTGGGGCGAGAGGTCACCATGCCCTGGTCCCTTGCCCAGCTCTGTTCACTGCTCTTGGGGCTTAAGTCATGCCCTAAGCCCATGTCCACTGTGGGGAGCAGGGACTGGGCCCTGAAAGCTATCAGGCTGCACACAGAAGCTCACATCAAGTAGTGGTAACAAGGGCCTGGGAGCTGGAGCAGGTCCCAGCTGGGCAGCCCAGAGGAATGTGACATGCGCTGAGTCTGGGAAGCAGGCATCGTGCCCCCTCCCAGCTCCACTGGCTGCCCTGAGGAGCAGAGCTGCCCACGGGATGGGATCCCCATGGGACAGGAGGCTCCTCGGTATGCCACTTCCTCAAGCCAGGCAGTCACAGCTTACACAGGCCAGGCCTCTTCCAAGGAGGAGCTTGGGAGCTTAGGCCTGCCCCCCATGCCTTCTAAATAACCCCACAGGACCAACCGGTTCTTCAGCCCAGGCTAGTTGTGGGGACAGCCCTAAGGGCCCCGCATCAACATGCCCCTTCGTGCATCTGCCCAACCCAGAGAATGCCATGACGTGTGACTCATGTTGGGGCTGCATGGAAGGGATGTCACCGAGTCACTAGCTCAGCCCTTCCTAGCTGCAAATGGGGGGATACAGGGGAGGAGGTCAGCAGAGACAGGGAGTTGAACTCTGTTCTGCCTCCAGGAGCCTGTCCAGCTGGCCCAGCTCAGTGTGATTCCAAGTGACTCAGGAAAGCTGCCCTGGGTCTGTCTGGGTCAGTGTCCCCATCTGTCAGGTCTGACCTGGGATCCTCGAGTGTCCACTATTGCCTGAGAGGGAGCAACAGGCTGAACTCTTGAGTAGGGTGGGCAGAGGGATGCAGGCAGCAGAGGGGGACAGGCATGCTGGCTCTTCTCCTCTAAGTTGAAGCTGCCAGCTGGTGTCTTAGGCCTAACTTCCAGCCCCTGGTCTGGGTCCAGGGGAGGCCCCTCCTTGGCACTGTGGCCATACCCAAACTCCAGCCATGAAATACGGAGCTGCTCATCTTTTCCCTGTGCTCTCCATGAGCCACACTGCTGACCATGTGTTGTGCTTCCTGGGGTGGAGGACAGCCAGCGAGAGACTGCAAGCTGGAGAACTCTGCTGCCCACCTTCCCCTGAAGGTAAGCTCAGTTCAGGGAGTGGCTCTGGGTTCAGGTGGCTGGCAGGGAACAAATGGCTCAATGATCACACCTCCTGACAGAAAGCTCTGCTGGCTGAGACACCGCACTGGCTCTCCAAACATTTGGGAGCACGAAAAGCAGCGGTTGGCTTGGCCCTGATCCTAGGACAGCCTCTGGTACAGAGCAATCCGACACTGGAGGAGAGCCCTACAAGACAATCATCCACTTCACACACTCCTGCGACAAGGCAGGCAAGAAGCACAGACTCTTGAATTTTCCCACAATGCCCATGGGGGGACCATCACTCCCATTCCACACAATAGGAAACTGAGGTGCAATGGGGATTAAGCAGCTTCTGTGGGTCACACAGCCAGGGCTCAAACCCGAGCCTATATGACTACCAAGTTTTGCTCTTCCTATCAGCTGAGGAAGGTCCTAGAGCAGCCCAGTCCCAATCCTTTCCATCTCAGGAAACTAAAGTCCTAGAAAAGGGACTTCAGCCATGCAATTAGCACAGGCCCAGCAGGCAAATGAAGTCAGGCGGAAGGAGTGTTTTAAATTTACCCATTCCCCATTCCCTGTCTGCACAGGCTTGACAAAGACTGTTCACAGCCACAGGCTGTGATAATGGTGTGCCCACGCCTAGAAAGCTGTGAAGTGCTTTACAAGGGCACAGGGTGACGGGAAAAGTGAGGATGCTGGCATGAAACAAAGTGCTGGGCACACTTTGTCCTTCCCATTCTCCTGAGGGCACGCATTGCTAACCCTGCTGTGCACATCAGGAAACTGAGGCTCCAAGAGGCCAAAGGAATTCTCCAAGATCTTATAACCAGGCTGATGGCAGACAGAGGACAGGGACAAGGTCTTCTAACTTGCATTCTCCCCTCCCCTCCAGACCCTGAGCATAGTCTTGCTTAGAGAAAGGTGATGGGGACTTGATGAGGAAAATTCCTGTCACTAGGCAACAAGGTGGGGAAACTGAGGCACAAAGTAGACAGCAAGTTAAGGCTGGCAATTGTCTCCATCCTATCTTCTCCCAAGACACACCTACCATTTGCACAGTAACAGAGCATGTTCAAGTCCCTCGTTCATTCATTTCCACCAAACCTGGCTTTGTCAGGAAGACAGTCAGGGCTCAGAGAGGTCCACTGGGGCAGAGATGGGACCCCAGACTCTTGGACTCCAGGTCTAGTGCTCCCTGTCAACAGGTGCTCAAGGGTTTGAAGTTAAACATTCATCTGAAAGGGGCTTTCAGGATGCCAGCGGCAGCAGAGAGGGGCACAAAGCTGACCTACTGGGTAAACCTGCAACTGCACGTTGGACCAAATAAAACCAGCACCGAGTCAGGAAACCATCATAAGATACAACTTTCCCTCACCTGGAGCTCTGGAAGAAGAGGCTCTGGCCACCTGGCAAGGGCCCTGGGGAAGTCATCCAAGCCAGAATCCGGAGCCCCAACAGGGATCAGGGAAGAAGCCTGATTTCTGAAGCCTGGTGTTTAGGGAGAGTCCTGCTTCTTGAGAGTTTGGCTGGTGTGATTCTATCGCCTGCCCGCCTCCCCAGAGCTCCCTGTCCCCTTCAGGGATGACCAGCTGTCTCCAGCTTCCATGAGGATGGAGCTTCCGTTTTATTCACTTGGCTTCTCGTGGGTCATTAAGGTACAAACCCTCTGCTGTTTGTTACATCAATATTCTGTCAACCTCTTAGGAAGAGTTCTTAAATGAATGAATCATTTTTTTTCTATATTTCATTTTCCATATAGGCTCTAAGATACGGAAAAATTGCAAAACTAACACAAGAACTCCCCTCTACACTCTGCCCAAAAGCAGCAATTGCTTCCTTTTCGTTTCACCTGCCTTGCATCTGTGCCCCTCCTACTCTCTGTGTGCATCTCTGGGCATAAACACTCCTGACCCATTGAAGAGTAAGTTACGGGAATGCCTGGTCTCTAACAGCCTACCATTTGCCACTGCCCACACAGGTGGTTCATCTCCAAGCACGTCACACCTGTTCTCTGGGTTGAGATACGTGAAGTAGACAGTGTTATCTCCAGGTTACAGATGAGGAAACTGAGGCACATATCTCCTCATGTGCAGTACTGTTCCTACTACCATGAGCCACCAATGCTGAAATCCTCAGCCTAAAACACGTAGACCCCACGATGCAGACTATCTTTCTGATGATATATGATGTAGCAATTTTTAAAAGGAAGGGAGACAGACACTCTGCTCCTATAGCAGAATAACAGTGGATAAGGATCAGAGTGACCCGGATTTCCACAGTGTAGAGTGGCCTCATGCACTCTGGGTGGAAGCCCTGGGGCAAGTGACTGGTAGGGCAGATGCAGGGGGCTCTCCTCCGGCTCAGCCCCAGGCTGCCTGCTCCTTCCTCTCACTACTTCCTTCCTTTTCTCTTCTTAGACAACTAAGGTGGGTGGCCATGGAGTGCAGGGAGAGTGAGCATCCCCCAGCTCTCCTCACCCAACCTCCTCAGCCTCCTCCCATATGGGGCTCCCACTGAAAGACAAGGGCTGAATATAGTCTTCAGGCCAAGAGCTCAGCAGCCGTGCCTGGTGCAGAGCAGGTTGCATGTATAACTAATGAGTGAGGGAGAGGGAGGAGAGAGTGAAGGAGTGAAAGAGCCAGGGATCCAAGTTCTGGTTCTGCCTTCACAGGTGGCAGGCTACTCAACCCTCTGAGACTCGGTTTGCTTTTCTGTAAAATGGGAACAACACCAAGGACTTCTAGGGTGGTTGCAAACTGTTAAATCAGATGAGACCTGGGAAAGTGTCTGTGACGTGGATTTAAGATCCCAGTGCAGATATGGGTTAAGGAGTTTGCTGAGCCCTGCTCTGGGAATTGAAGCAGAAAATGGGGAGAAACAGAATGAAAAGCTAAAGATGCCCAAATACAAATGCCACATTCACACTCACTGCACACACTCTCACATACCCCACAGGCACACACAGGCATATATACATGCCACACACATGCACACACAACCTCACACACACAACATACCACACATACACATATAAATACACACATGTCCATATGCACACACCACACACACTCACATATACACCCCCCCACACATGCACACACCACACATGCATATGCAAACACATCACACACCTCACATGGACACACACATGCCTACACATACACCCCCCCACACACACACACGGCCTCACAGCTCAGCACACCTTAAGCTTATCAGTCTCTGATGAATCCCTTCCCTTTGGGCTGGTGGTCCTCAGAAGCCCTGGACAGAAAGCCAGCACCCAGAGGCTCCCCTGCAGACACAAACATGCCAATCTCTATAACACCCCAGACCATGCAGCAGAGCACCAGGGAGGAAAAAAGGGAACAGAGGCAGCTCTTTCCAGAAGTGGACAGGGACTGTTGTCTCACTCAGGTAAGACACTGAGCTTTAAAGCGATGCATAAAAAGGACAGCTGTCTGATCTTACCAATCCTGGGAACCGTTTACATGGGATCACGTTAGCATGAGAACAATGCCAAATGGTAGGTACACCCCTGCTAGCAGGCAGGGAAAACATATTTGTGTGTGTGTGCATGTGTGTGTGAGCTTGTGAGTTGCATGTGTGTGCCTGCATGGCATGTGCACATGTATTTGTGTGAGTGTGCATGTGGGGAGGCTGTGTATGTGCAAGCATATGTGCACTTGTGTATGTGCACAAGTGGGCAAGGGCGTATATGTGCATGTATAAGTATGTGTGTGTTCAGGAAACTCACAAGAGAGACCGGGGTAGAGTTTAATGTTCATGAGCTTCTCTCTTCCTGCAGTTTAAGTTATCATGCAACACCACCAACAGACTTTTTCAAAGCTAGGCACAGGCTGGGCGGGGGCCAAGGCAGATGTTCTGAGTCCCAGAATCTCTGACCCACATCAGAGCTGCCTGTCCTGCCCAGCACAGCCTGGGTGGTGGACCCCACCATGCTGCGAGCCAGGCCAGGGGAAAATAAATCAGACTTTCTCCTGGGAGCTTCACTGGCTTCATGAGGTCTGTCTGAACCACAGGGCTTCCCACCACGCCCTTCCCTGAATCCCAGAGCTCTTGTCAAATTAAAGAAAGAACCACTCACCGCCTGAAAGCCAGCCAATGCAGTGATTATTCCAATTTTCCTGGAATGAGCTTTCCACACTTTCACGGGCTGGAGCCATCGGCAGCCCAGGCTCCCACCTCTCCAAGCTGCTCTCATGCCCCCTGCGGCTCCTTTCAAGTTAAGTCACCACTGCGTGAAATGACACTTCAGAGCAGCCGCTGAGAAAGCACACAGGAGGGCGAAGAGGCCGGGGCAGAGCACTCAGGATCTACCTCAGGCAAATGCAGCTAGGCTGGAGGAGCTGGGCTCTCTCCTCAAAAGCCAGCTTGGCTCAGGCTGTTCTTTTGACTTTTGGGCTTGCCGACTGAACACACACTTGCATTGCCCTGGGCTCACATGAAAGCCCCCAGGGCAGAGGAAGCCCAGCTGGAACAGCAGGGCCAGGTGCCTCCCATAGAGGCTGAGAGCAGAGATGAGGATCGGGTGCTGCCACTAGTGGGCTGGCCTTTAAGGTGTCACATCAGATTTTCCGCTCGCTAGCAAACCAAAACCAAACCAAACCAAACTAGCACATGGCCTCCCCACCCATCACATAACTCGTAAACCCATCAGAATTCCCAGCAACCAACCAGAATCCAGACGCCCATTATGTCATTAAGAAGCCTGCACACTGCCCAGATGCCAAAAGGGTCTGGGTGAGTCTCCAGCCCCAAAGCAGAGGAAGAAACAGCACAGACCTGTGCAGACACAAGAGCGTTCCTCTCATCCTGCCCAGTCGTAACCCATCTGATTGCTCAAAGAGAAGCACCAAGAATTCAGGGTCTCTGGGGGGCTCAAAGGCAGCTTTAAAGAAACAGAGCTTTGGGGAGATAAACATAGTTTAAAGATGCCCAACCACAGAACCACACAGGGAGTCCTGTCTCAGGCCACCTTTGAAGCTCCGACGCTGTTATTAAAACCATCTGACAGAGAAAATGCTGAAACAAAAAACAGAATCCAATCAGATGCTCATGAGGCTGAAGTCCTACATTCAACTATTCACTCTGTGAACCAACTCTGGTCCCACCCTGAATCCGCTGCACCCTGAGGCACAGACACATACCTGAACATCTAGACTTCTCTGCAGTCAGCCCTCTAAGTTGGGTGCCTCTTTCAGAGTTGACTATGGGTTCCCTGGTACCTGAACTTTGAAGCTCCCTGGTGAGTCAGACGGGGCTACTTGGTGTACACTTTCTATTTAAAGATCAGACAGGGCTTACTCTCAGACACCATTCAAACCCATGACTTCTAAGAACTGGGTGCTAAATCCGGCTTCTTTGGCCCTCACTTTCCATCAACACGGGAGCTGTTCTCGTTGACAACCAGGGGTTCTTTTTTCCATTGCCTGCTGCACAGGAAGCAGAAGTCACGGTGGGACCCATGCCGGGCATGGGTCGGAGCGTGTCTCCCAGGCTGCACTGCTGAGGGGTTAGCCTCACAGATTCCCTCTGGGAAAGCCATTTAAGAGTCATTCTGAATGCATCTACTGGGGATGGGGAAGAAATGATGCAGAATGTTGACCTACTGGGTAGCAGGTTTGAAATCCTGCCTGAACCAAACTCTGCCGAGGGGCTGTCCCAAACAGATGGTGCTATCCAGACAGACACTCTTGCAAGGCCGCTCTGCCTGAAGCCAGCCGGCAAACGATCCTCCCTACACCACCTTCTTGGAAATCTTGATTATGGGGGATATCGGGGTGGGGAGGGACAACCCTTGGTATCGGGGTGGGGAGGGACAAAACATTTCCTCACTGAACTCTCATTTTCAGACAATGAAGGATTGTCTGCAGAGAGAGCCAATGTGTGGCCAACAATCACCACTCCAGAGCCCTGCCCCATCTAGGGCGCACGTGCATGCCTCTAAATTTCCTCCCCTCTCCTTGGTCCAACCACAGTCCAGGAAAGCAGATTTTCTATGCTCCATGGCAATCACAGTGGAAAATGGAAGTACAACGGAGCGCTGTACCTACCCGAGCACCAGGAGGCAGGAGCCGAGCTACTCACAGACTCCCTAGAGGAGAACCCCACGCACCCAAACTCTGCTGTGCCCCCTCTGAGCTCTGAACATGCCAGGCGAGGCCTCTCCCTCTCTCTCCCTCCATCCCAGCTCTTTGGAGAGAATGCAAGCAGCCCGCATGACCAGACGGAGCCTTCCTTGCTAATAAACCCCTCCTGAGGCTGTGACATGTTTCAGAAGGAGCAGAAAATTACCTTTTAGGAAGCCAATGTGAGGGAAGGGGTGGGGGGACAAAGTATCAGAGCCAGGAGGTGCGCACCACAGGAGCCGGGCTGGGGTCGCACAGCAGCCCCCCATCCCTGCAGAGGTCCGCTGAGCTCCGCATGCTGCCAGCCTCAGGGGGCCGCCCCCAGCACACGGCTCTCCCAGCAGCCCATGCCTAGAGACAGAGGACGCTGAGGAGCACGCGTGTCCCCAGGACGGGTGGACGGAGGAGCTGCGAGCCTGGGCAGGGATGCTGGAGGAAGGGAGAAAGGCAGGCCGGAGAGGAAGGGGTGGGGAGCAGAGAGGGAGGGCGGGAAGGAGGGAGAATTGATTTTCTCTCCTCCACTGGGACCACTGAGCTGAGTTGCCATGGAGAAAGGGGAGCCGCTGGCAGAGCCCAAGGCGGGCGGAGGAGCCATATGTCGGAGGGAAGGCATCAGCAGAGAGCCAATCCAACAGTTCTGCTGCTGCAGCCTCCCCCATACCAGGCCTCAGGGTCCAGGTGGCCAGGCAGGGAAGAGTACTGGCTGGACCAGCGGGCAAAAGCAGCAGCTGGTGGCCACCACGCCAAGGAAAAGGGAGGAGATGGGGGCTTTCTCTCCTGGCCCGTGGTGCTCTGCTGCCCCAAGAGCCTGGGCCCTCCGTCTCATGCCACGCTGCCCAGTCAGAGCCTGAAGTCAGGACCCCAGAGAGTAAAGTGACCCTCTCCCTGGGCTCAGGTGTTACCTGGTGTTTGGGGAAGCATTGCAGATTTCCACCTGCCCAGCCTCCCTGTTTCTAAAACTCTGTTGCCAAATCCTGAGTCATATCTTCCCACCCTCAGGGATGAGGGGATACCCACCTATGGAAGGGCTCTGATGGCCCAGTGCCACCCATGTGGGAAGCAGAAGAGAAGGGAGGCTGCTGGGCACAGCAGTGGGAGGGGGCTCTCCTGGACACACTGGCAGGTGGATGGGAACTCCCAGGCTCCCCACGCTGGGTGGCGTCTCCCATCACACCTGTGCCAGCCTCACTGCTGCAGCTGCCCACGTCCCAGCTTCGATACTGGCTTCAGCCACCTGGCCCCACTCATACTGGGAGAAGTGAAATGGGGCTGGGGAGAGAGCCACGAGACCTCGGTGGGGTCTCAGTCTCTCTCCTTGGAGATCACAGGACCAGGGGCAAGTCTGGTCACTTCCTTGAGCTTCTATGTCCTTATTACAGACAGAGATGATACCACGTTCTACCAACCGGCACTCCCAGGCACTCAGACATGGCAGGACTTGGGGAAGGCTCAGGGCAGGCACTAGTGCTGTCCTGGGTCCATCTCAGGAGCTGTGATCTCCTTAGGGCTAGGAGCACAGTAGCAGCATCCCCCAGCCTCCTATCTCTCCCTGATCACTTGGCAGATCCCTCAGGACTAAGACTCCAGCAGGCTTGCAGCCTGCACCAGAGCCTACCAGACCCGGCTGCCCTGACACAGAGACATCTGAGTTGGGGGGCAGCCCAATCCTGTCGCTTTCTCCCTCGGTGTTTTATTTCTTTTTCTTTTTTCTTTTTCCTTTTTTTTTTTTTTTTTTTTGAGACAGAGGCTGGAGTGCAGTGGTGTGATCACGGCTCACTGCAACCTCCACGTCCCGGGCTCAAAGCAATTCTCCTGCCTCAGCCCAAGTAGCTGGGATTATAGGCGCCCACCACCACGCCCGGCTAATTTTTTGTATTTTTAGTAGAGACAGGTTTCACCATGTTGGCCAGGCTGGTCTTGAACTCCTGACCTCCGGTGATCCGCCCATCTTGGCCTCCCAAAGTACTGGGATTATAGGCATGAGCCACCATGCCCGGCCTCTCTCTCAGTGTTTTATGATGAAAGTGTTCAAGCATATGGCAAAGTTGAAAACATTTTATAATGAACATCCATATATTCACCATCTAGATTCTACCGCTTCTTCTCACTTTTTTTATTGCAGTAAAATACATATAACACAAAATTTACCATTTTAACCATTTTAAAGTGTTCACTTCAGTGGCATTGAGTATATTCACAATGATGTACAACCACCACCTCTATCTAGTTCCAGAGTTTCAGCAACCCAAAAGGAGACCCATTAGCAGTCTCTCTCCAGTTCCCTCTCCCCCAGGCCCTGTCAACAAAAAATCTACTGTTTGTCTCTATGGATTTGCCTATTCTGGACATTTCATATAAATGGACTCATAAACTACATGGCCTTCTGTGTCTGGCTTCTTTCACTCAGTATCCTGTTTTCGAGGTCCATCCATGTTGTGGCGTGTGTCAGTTCTTCATTCTGTTTTATGACTGAATTGTACCCCAGTACATGGATGGACCACATTCAGCTTATGCATTATCCATCAGCCAATGGACGTGTGAGCTGTTTCCACCTTTAGCTATTGTTGTCACATTTTTTTTTAAGAGACAGGGTCTCGCTCTGTTGCCCAGGCTGGAGTGCAGTGGTGTGATTATAGGTTACTGCAGCCTCAACCTCCTGGATTCGTGATCCTCCCGCCTCAGTCTCCTGAGTATCTGGGACTACAGGCCAGGGTCACGCCACTGTGCTCAGCTTCTCACTTTTAAAATGAAGTTTTCAGAGCCCAGTGAAATGTCCTAGAGCCCCTCCTAAGGGATTTGTTCCCAAAGTTGCAAGCCCAGAGGCCCCAAAGTGAGTGCTCACCTCACCCTGCCTTTCCACTAAAGCAATGCTCCTCATGGGTGACCAAGTAAGGGAGGCTCCGGCTGGCCCTGGGGCCCAGTGCAGAAATCCTAAAAGCCTATGTGTAGCCTGCAAGTGGGCCTCCAGCCTCCTCCGTCCCGTCCCAGGTAAGCAGTCAGCTGGGCAGGGAGAAACATGCATGTGCCAACCCCACACTCATGCTTTGAGACCAAATGAACCCAGTGCCAGGACCACTGGCAGTCACTGACTACGTGACTAGCCAGTCATCACCCTTCTCTGAGCTTCAGCTTGTTCAGCTGTGAAATGGGGCAACAATCTCTACCCCATGGGGTTGCTCTAGAGACGAGGCTGGCGCTGCCCAGTAGAACTTTCCCCAATGACGAATATGTTACACACCTGCACTGTCCAGTGCAGCCACCATGACCTGCCACTGTCCCCAGGTGGCTACTGAGCACCTGAAATGTGATGAATGGGAGAGAGGAATAGAATTTTTCCATTTTATTTCACTTTAATTAACAATTGAACTTAAATAGTCACACGAGACTGGTGGTCAGTTCTAAGGCCTGAAGAGATGACAAGTGTGAAAGGACGCACGGTCCAGGCCCAGGCCTAGCTCCTGGTCTCTTCCCTCAACCCCTCCTCTCCTACTTACCCCACAGTGTCTGGGCAGGGGAGCAGGCTCTGTCCACAGCCCAGCTCCAAAGGCACCTCTAAAAGGACAGAAGGTGGATGGTGGGGCTCTCAGGGAACAGCACAGACACCAACTGGGGAGTGGGCACCACAGACTCCATAATGACGTGGGTCTGGAACCGCAGGCCTCTCCTCTGCCCTGTTCCAGAACCCCCCAACTGCTGTTTCCCCTAGCAACTCCTGAGGTTATCCCTGGAATATCTGGGCAAGGGCTGTACAATTGGAACATGTCCCCCCCAGTCCCTCATGTGGTGGCAGAGACCCCTGAGGAGATGTACAGAGGGCCTTGGTTCTCGGCTAGGCTGTGGAGCTAGGCACTCAGGGAAAGCTTTGCATAGCCACGAAGCTGCTCTCTCAGGCTCCTCTGAAAGGGAGCGTCAGGACAAGAATCCAGACCTGACTGCCACCCGGCCCTCTCACTTTGCAGATGCAAAAATCCAGACTCAGAAGGGGAAGTAACGGCCGGGCATGGTGGCTCACACCTGTAATCCCAGCACTTTGGGAGGCCGAGGTGGGTGGATCACGGGGTCAGGAGATGGAGACCATCCTGGCTAACACGGTGAAACCCCGTCTCTACTAAAAAATACAAAAAAAAAATTAGCCAGGCGTGGTGGTAGGCGCCTGTAGTCCCAGCTACTCGGGAGGCTGAGGCAGGAGAATGGCATGAACCCTGGAGGTGGAGCTTGCAGTGAGCCGAAATCACGCCATTGCACTCTAGCCTGGGTGACAGAGCGAGACTGCGTCTCAAAAAAAAAAAAAAAAAAAAAAAAGAAAGGGAAGTAACTTCTCCAACAGGGCAGGGTCTGAAGCCCAGGGTCCCGACCCCACTGAGCTGGCCCTGCAGGAGCCTCCTGAGAGGTGTCTCGGGAGCAGACCCAGGGGCAGGGGGCACTGTGCACCCTTGCTGGGTAGGCAAAAGTCTGTCTCCTTCTCTATAGCTGTGTGGCTTCAAAGCCCAGACATCAGGGACTGAAGCCTGAGCAAGCCATCCCTCTCTTGTCCCAGACCCACCTGAACGCACCAAAGCTGGGAAAGGAGGGGTAGCGGAGATTCCAGAAAAACAGGAAAGATTTAAACACAACCACTAAGTAAAGCATCGTTAACTCCTGCTGTGCTGAGCCCACAAACAGGTAGGAGTCATGCAGAGGTGGGAGCTGCAGCTGAGGATGGGCCTGTACCCCCACCCTGCAAAGCCTTCTCCTGGCTCCCTCAACAGACTGGCCAGAAGGACCAGGACATGCTCAAAGCCCTGAATGGCCTCTCTCCACCCTCTCAGAGTGAGGGCCTGAAGGCTCCGCCCTGCTACCTTTCCGCCCTGGCAAGGCCGTGGGCAAGTTCCCGCCTTGGGGCATCTGTACTTGCCACTCTCCCTCCCCTCTGCTCAAGGGCCTCCTCCCGCTAAGGCCTTCCTTGACACCCTGATGTAAAACTTGGCCCTGACTCTAACCCTGGCATTCCTCTGACCCCTTCTAATTTTCTTCAGAGCGTTGATTGTTATCTGGTACCCGACTTAGTTTTCTTTCTTCTTTCCTTCTTATTTTAAAAATTGTGGTAAAATACATGTAACATAAAATTTACCATCTTAGCCACTTCTTTATTTTTGCTTTTTGAGACAGAGTCTTGCCCAGGTTGGAGTGCAGTGGCACGATCTCAGCTCACTGCAACCTTTGCCTCCCGGTTCAAGCGATTCTCCTGCCTCAGCCTCCAAGTAGCTGGGATTACAGGCGCCCACCACCATGCCCGGCTAATTTTTATATTTTTAGTAAGACGGGGTTTCACCATGTTGGTCAGGCTGGTCTCAAACTCCTGACCTCAACTGATCCGCCTGCCTTGGCCTCCCAAACTGCTGGGATTATAGGGGTGGCCACCATGCCTGACCCATCTTAGCCACTCCCAAGTGCACAGTTCCAGGGCATTAAGCACATTCGCATTGCTGTGCAACATCCCCACCATCCTTCTCCAGAACCAACTCACCTTCCTCAACTGAACTCTCTATGCATTCAACACTAACTCCCCATTCCCCCTTCACCAGTCTGTTCTACTGTCTGTCACTGTGCATTTGACAACTCTAGGGACCTCATCATATAATCATGGTAAGTGGAATCATACAGTATTTATCCTTTGTGTCTGGTTTCTTTCACCAAGCATGTCTTATGGGTTCATTCATGTGTTGTAGCATGTTCTTTTAAAAATATTATCTGCCCAGGCACAGTAGCATATGCTTGTAGTCCCAGCTACTGGAGGCTGCGGTGGGAGGATTGTTTGACCCAGGAGTTTGAGTCCAGCCCCCCTGGGCAACATAGTGAGACCCTATCTCTAAAAAAACAAACACAAAAAGTTTTTCACTGTCTGTCTCTCCTACTAGAATGGAGTCTCTGTGAGGGCAGCGATGTTGGTTGGCTGTATCCTTGGGCTGGAAGAGTACCAGCAAGCAGCAGGCACTGAATAGAATTTCTAAATACACAAACAGATGAACCAATGGATGGATGGATGGATGAAGACCCTGTATAGGTCACTGCCTCAAATGTCTGTGCCTGGCCTTGAGTTATATCCCTCATCCCCACTGTAGACTAACTCCTGGTCCCACACTACAGCTTTGGAACTGAAGCTCCAGGCCTACCATCCCTGAGAGGCAGCTGTGCTCAGCGTGGCAGGATGCCCCATTTGATGGTAGGCTTCTCCCAGATGGCTAACTGCTTCAAGTCTTTCCCCCAGTTACATCCCCCAGATGTAACATGTCTATGGGAGAATTATGACATGGGCAGATGAGAGTCCCAGCCATGGAGGTGACAAGGTGCCTTGGAGCCTCACAGGGCAGCAGCCACCAGAAAGAGACATGGAGGCCAGGAAGGTCCTGGAACACCAGAATTCGGCCAACAGAGCCTGAGGCCAGCACATTGTGGAGGGGAAGCAGCCTGGGGGCATTCGGGAGACCTGGAGATGTGGCAGCTGGCCAGGAGTTGGGCTACAACCTTGACAATCACTAACTTCTCACCTTCTCCTCGTCCTGCCGGGATATTTATAGCCTCCCTCTCTCTGAAAACTCCTTCACCCATTTTTCTGAGCTTAACAAGCTTGGTGAATTGAAGTCAGGTGGACCACCCCCTCAACCTCAGCAAGCCTGCTGGGGTGACTGCACTCAGGCCAGGCTTGCTGACAGCTCCTGCTCCATGACAGGGACCCTTGAGGGCCTGCTGAGAGTCACAGGGCTGGGGCGTCCCCGGAAAGATGGCATCTAAAGAGAGGGCAGCAGCTGGGCACCCAGGCATACCTCAGCCAGAGATGCTGGAGGATGGTGACCCCAGAAGGGCTCAGCTCACCCCAGGCCTCCTCCCTGCTTTAGGAAAAACAAACAGATTGGGACAGTGGAAAAACAGCTGTACCTTTAAATTATCTGGCCCACAGATACGAAAAACATTTGCATGTTGAAGCTGTTTGCATCTTCGGTTATTTTTAGGGTGAACCCAGTTGCCTCCCCTTGGAACCGGATGAAGCCCCAGAGGCACGTAGTCGTTTTTCCCAGGCGGGGGTCCTGGTCCTGTTTCCCTGGGAATGAGGCTTGAGCATGAGCTCTCTGGGACCCAGCCCCCGACCAGAACCAAGCGGTGCATTCAGACTCCCGGGAGGAACTGGAGCACCAGGGAGCCAAGGCTGCAACTTTGAAGATTTGCCACTGCTGACATCATGGCCACCCACCTGGGGCCAGAAAGAGCCCCTCCGCTGCCCCTAGAGCATGGGTGAAGAGACGAACGCTTAGCCTACTGCCGCCTCTCATGCCAGGCCCAGCTGATGGGAATATTTTGCTGAGATATTTCTAGAGCCAGCAGCAATTAAAGCAGATTTTCTCTTCCACTCCCCTTCCCCAAAACAAGAATAAATCAGTTCTACCAATTTCCCAGCTAATGATTTCCTCCATTAAATTAAAAAGAAGAAGAAAATGTTTTCTTAAATGGATTACCAGCCCTGTGCTTTCAGAGACCATGTGACCTGTCAACTCCTTTTAAGGTCTGATACATCAAAGTCCCTGAATTAATTTTTAATAAATAAAAAAGTCATAGTCTAAGAAGCACCACCCCACATACCCCCCTTCCCCATCAAAGGTCGGCTCCGAGCTGACTCTGGGAAACCAGCTTAATCAGGCCAAGTACGGCTCTTAATAGAGCACCAGATCCATTCCACAGGTGGGAGAGATGAGGCTGAGAGATGTCAGGTGCCCAAGCATAGAAATCAGGCCCTGAGATGAACCTAGAGTTGTGGCATGCACCGTGGAGTCCTACATGTGGAACTGAGTCCTTGATTTCGAGCGGCGCCCGTCTGGAGAGATGCAAACAGGTAGATCCAGGAGCTGAGGAGTAACTAAGTAGGTGTGAGCTAGCGCCATCTGTGCGACCCAGATGGAGGCTCCTGGGCAGGACCTGGGCTTCTCTTCCTCTTTTGCTCCCTGGCAACACCTGGTATAGGGTCAGCACACAGTGCTGACATCCCCTTTGCTTCAAAAAGTCCATCCCCTACAACACAGACAAACCTCAAAAACATGATGCTGAGCAAAAGAAGCCAGACACAAAAGGCCACATATTGCAAGACTCCATTCCTATGAAACATTGAGAAGACGCAAATCCATAGAGACAGGGAGTATGGCAGAGGCTACTGGGGGTGAGGAAAAGGGTTGGGAGTTGTTAGTTAACGGGTGCAGTTTCTGTTTGAGATGATAAAAAAAATTCTGGAAATGGATAGGAGTGATGGTTGCACCCATTGTAAAGGTACTTATGCCAATGAACTATACACATAAAAGTGGTTAACACAGTAAATTTTATGTTATGTATATCTTACCACAATAAAAAAAAAAATACAAGGAGAAAAAAGCCCACTCTCCAGAATGCAACTTGAAGATACAGGATGGCCAACAACTCCATAGGGACGATGGTGGGACCCTCTGCAAATTGCACCCAGCCAGACTCAATGCTTAAAGCACAGCTCAGAGGCTCACAGGGCCTGTCTTGTCATGTAGGAACACTAGGGACCTTCAGAGAAGGGCTCTTTGTGTGAGCCAGCATGACTGAGCCAGGATGCCCTGTCTCCCTGGCGGCCAGCCAGATGCTACAGGGCAAGCAGGGGCTGAGAAGTCTCCATGGACCCCTCCCTGGAAGGCACCTCCTGGTCTCTGCATTCGCTGCACCCTCTTCCTGAAATGCATTTCCCAGATATTCCGTAACTTGCTTCCTACGTTTATTTAGGTTTTCACAGGGAGGTCCTCTCTGACCATCTACAGTCAGAAAAATACAGGGAAGGTTGCTGGAGCCAGGCAAGGTAGCCGTGAGCAAGAAAAGGAAAGCCAGGGCCCCAACACTATGACATGCCAGCACCTTCACATTCCCTGGCTCCAGAAAAGGAGCTTGCAGGGGGCATCAGGTCTGGGCTCCATCATTTACCAGCTAGGGGGCCTTGGCCAGTTCCTTCAACCCCCTAAACCTTGGTTTTCTCTTCTACAAAATGGGAGTGAAGACAGTGTTTGTCTCTTGAGCTTTTCTGAGGACTACAATGAGATGATGTATAGTAAATGTTTAGCATATGGCTGGGACATGGTCAAAGGTCGGTAAATGGTAACGATACATGGATTATAATGGAAGTACAACATTAATCCCATAAGGCTGGCCAGGATGTGTGGGTCAGCGATCCTGAAGGCAGGGGAAGGGGCCAGTAGGGCCAGATCACAACAACAACTACACTTCTCAGCATGTGAATTAACTGATTGAATCATTTTGTCCCCATGTTGCATATGAGGAAACTGAAGCACAGAGGATAGTGACTTGCCCCAGGACACACAGCCAAGAGATGGTGGAGCCCAGATTCAAATTCTAGTCATCTGGCTACAGGCCTGAGCTGGCCACCACTGTTCCATAGGGTGTCTCAGGGAAGTGTGGAAGGAGGCTCAGAGAAGAGTCTCTGGCATGCAGAGGCAGACCCACAGCCGGCTTGCACAGCTCTGACTTCCGGACATGAGCCTCTGGAGGTCCTAGGGAAAGGTTTCAGAGCAGGTCCCTCAGGGAAGCCCACAGAATGGTTGGACTGGCCTGGTTCTGCTCAAGGTTCTTCTCAGGCCCAAGACCTTGGTACTCAGTTCTGCTCAGCCCAGCCACTTTGATTAGCACTCAAGGGTGCAATTAACTCCTTCAGAACCAAGGCTAGGGCACTAAAAGGAAGGAGTATCTCAATGTTCTGGCTTATGAGGCTTTCCTTAGATACCGTCAGAGAGACTGGAGACAACTAGAGACCCAAATCCTTCCAGGGACTAGAAATAGCGGGCCCTGTACACTCGCGGGAGACTCTGCGTGTCCTGCTGAAGGGCAAGCTGCTTTCAACTCCTTCTCAAAGGGAATGAATTTCCCTCAATGCAACTTTCTTTTTTTTTTTTTTTTTTTTTTTTTTGAGATGGTCTCACTCTGTTGCCCAGACTGCTGGAGTGCAGTGGCGCGATCTCAGCTCACCAGCAACCTCCACCTCCCAGGCTCAAGCAATTCTCCTGCCTCAGCCTCCCAAGTAGCAGGGATTACAGGCGCATGCCACTACCGTCCGGCTAATTTTTTCAGTAGAGACAGGGTTTCACTATGCTGGCCAGGCTCCTGACCTCAAATGATCTACCAACTTTGGACTCCCAAAGTGCTGGGATTACAGGCGTGAGCCACTGCGCCTAGCCCTCAATGCAACTTTCTAAAAAATGCCTACTACAAACCTCTTAACTAATGACTCTCTTAGGCTACTGCAATACAGAATTTTTTTTTTTTTTTTTTAGAGACAGGGTCTCGCTCTGTCACCCAGGCTGGAGCACAATGGCACAATCACAGCTCACTGGAGCCTCAAACTCCTGAGCTCAGGCAATCCTCCCATCTCAGCCTCCCAAGTAGCTGGGATTACAAGTGTGCACCACTATCCCTGGGCAATTTTAAATTTTTTTGCAGAGACAGGGTCTCGCTATGTTGCCCAGGTCGGCCTCAAACTGCTAGACTCAAGCGATCCTCTGGCCTTGGCCTCCCACAGTGCTGGGAGCTACCATGCCCAGCCAGCAATACAGAATTTCTAACTAGTCTCCCTCCTTTCCACTCCAGCCTCTACAAGGTGGCCCAAGTGAGCATGTTAAAATAAAAACACAAATGAGATTGTGTTACTCTCTACCTCAGAATCCTCCAAGAACTCTGTTCACACTTTGCATCAAGTCCAGCATCTTTACAATGACCTGCCAAGTCCTCCAAGGTTGAGCCCCTGACTCTCTCTCCATCATTTCCAATCACCTTTCCTCTCTTGTTCTGTTCCAACCAGACTGCCTTCCTTGCTTGCCTCAAACTTGCCAGGACACTTCAACCTCAGGGCCTTTGCACCTGCTGTTTCCTCTTTCCCAGATATTACATGACTTGCTTTCTAAATTTATTTAAGTTTCTACAAAGAGGTCCTTTCTGACTATCCAAGCTCTCGTCCCCCACCACCCCACACCTCTCTCTTCCCTCCCTTTGCTTACTTTTCTTCCTGGCATTTAGCACCACCAAAGAGTATATTTTAGGAAGGAATTTCATTTGGTTCATTGATGAATCTGTGCTTAGAATAACACCAGACACATGAGTGGTGTTCAAAACCTCTGCTGATGGCTTTAGAAGTGAGAATGATTGGTGGAAGGTAGTGACTGGATGTGGAGGGGTGTGGGGGTGGCAGGAGGGTGGTGTGGGGCTTTTGAGAATTGGTGAAAGAAGAAAAACTTTGAATAAATGAACATGAAATAAGTTAAAATGGTAATCAAAGATCTTCCCTGCTCCCCCCAAAATATCCCCAGGCCCAGAGAGTTTTATAGGTGATGCTAGCAAACTTTCTAGAAGTTCATAAGGAAAGGTCACTCTTTGTTGGGGGAAGGGGGACAAATAAAACAAAAAACAGGCCCATCTTCATGATCAAGATGCCATCTGAGTAGGCCCTAAAGTAAGATTTGAAGCCACGACAGCAACAACTTGAAATCCCCCAGGGAACCATGTGTATGTCTCCTTTGCACTAATGTTGCCACCTCCAGAAATGCCCTTCTCCACCTTGCCTCTGGTCTGAACCCTCTGTTCTCCTTACTAAACCTGCTCTATTACTCTGGACATCCAAGCACACAGTGAGCACTGCATAAATGTTAGCTGCTGTTGGGCTTACTTGCTTACATGTCCGAGTCTCCGGCTAATTTGTATCCCCAGTGCCTGACACCATAGCAGGTATACAAAAAATGATAGAGGAAATGAACAAGGCACACAAAAAGCCGAGCAAAAGCGATATATTTACTCTAAAAAAAGCTTTTGGGCACAGCTGCTGTAGGCATGCAAACCAAGGCATCCAGGCTGCGCAGCCCTGAGCCCACCTTCAAACTCTTGGCCCCATGAAATGAGGCAATAGGGGCCCTAGGTGAGCCAGACGCACTGAACTTTGCCTCAAAATTAGCGCTTCCTGATATGAGCAAGGAGGTGACAGCAGCCAGAAACCGCTACCCTCTCTGCACCCAATGAAGCTGATAGAAAGTTCTGGGTGACTCAAGGCTCTAAAATGTAACATTTGTCTGGCTGTTTACTTCCCCTTTATGCAGCTCAACTTCTTAGATCCTTCTTCCTACTAGTGGGAGACGGATCCCAGTGGCGAGAAAAGAGCAAACCAAGTCCTAGAGTCTCAGGGGTCTTTAAAGCTGAGCCGAAGGAAGACAGAGATGAAAAAAGATGGAGGAAGTAGAGAACAGAATTTTTCCTCCCATACTTACACAAAAAAGGATCTCGAATACCCCTGCTTCATCCCCAACTATCACCACTCATGCAAACAAAGTCAGAGAAACCCCTGGATTAGCTACTGCTCTAAGAACTGACTGTGTCTTTCTCCCTCACCCATCAATCCCCTACCAGCCTTCAAACTCAGATCAAAATTCCATGGAGCAGGAAAGCAGGTAAGACCTGGGTTCTGAGTGTGACAAACCACTATCCTCTGTGAAAAGGTCTTGCTGTGAGCCATCAAGACCACAAGCATGAGTCAGAGCCAACAAATGGACATCTTTTGCAGCCAGTGGAGAGACAGTGAACTTTGCCCATGAACAAAGATGCCTCAGTGGAGCCGCAGAAAGGAAATCAACATTTATGGAGTATTCTTGGAGTTATCGACAGCTGTATAACACATTAACCCAAAACTTAGCAGTCTAAAACAAGAAAAAGTTATTATTTCATGCTGTTTCTGTGGATTAGGAAGCTGAGTGTGGCTTGGCTGAGCGTTTCAGGGTCTTCCATGGGGTCACAGTCAAGATGTTGACCAGGGCTGCAGTCATCTAAAGGTTTGGCTGAGGCTGATAGAGTCACTTCTAAGTCAACTCATGTACGTGATTGATAAGTTAGTATATGGTTTTTGGCAAGAGGTCTGTCTCAGTTCCTCACATTTCTGGACCTTTCCGGAGAGCTTGAGTGTCCTCACAAGATGGCGACTGGTTTCCCAGAGAAAGTGATCCAAGAGAAAGGACAGCAGAAATCACATTTTCTTTTTTTAGAGACAGAGTCTCACTCTGTTGCCCAGGCTGGAGTGCAGTGGCACAATCTCGGCTCACTGCAACCTCCACTTCTCAGGTTCAAGTGATTCTCCTGGCTCAGCCTCCTGAGTAGCTGGGACTACAAGCACAGGCACCAACACACCTGGCTTTTTTTTTTTTTTTTTTGTATTTTTAGTAGAGATAGGGTTTCACCATGTTGGCCAGGCTGGTCTAGAACTCCTGACCTCAAGTGATCTGCTTGGCTCAGCCTCCCAAAGTACTGGGTTTACATGCGTGAGCTACCACACTGGCCCACACTGTCTTTTATAGGGCCTTGGAATTCACACTCTGTCATTTCCAATACTCTATAAGATACACAGGTAGCCCGATTCAGTATGGGAAGGGACTGCACAGGGGTATGACTACAGGGATGGGAGACTGAAGCCAGCCTGGAGGTGGCCAGCACAGCCACATTGTAGTCTTCCTAACCCTTGATCTATACCATCTTCTTTCATCCTCAAGACAGCCCTTGAAGGCAGGCATTTTCATTTTATAGACATAGGTTCCTGCATACCCGCACTGACCTGAGCCTCTTGTCCAGCCTCCTTGGGGCAGAGAGAACGAATCGGTGGTGAGTCATGTAGTGAGAATATAGTTGCAGGAATCCAGGAGGAAGGAGGCTCAGGAGAAGTGCAGGGTTCAGCTACTCACACGGTCACCGCTTTGCTACCAGAAACAGGCCACCCAGCCACTGGTGGCATTACAGAAACAGTAAGGAGCACCTGCTCTCTCGGTTCTGCCACCTTGTCCCCTCCCGAGGTGCCTGACTTCACAGCAGGATTGCCGTCCTGCAGCCAGTTCATTAGGTGGCCCCCTGTGCAAGGCGCCTAAGCGATCTGTGGCTGCAGGTGCCACCTCGTGGAATTTGCAATTTATAGTCACTCAGAGGCGGAGGACACAGGTGAAGAAGGCGTCAGTCCCACCAGCTGCCAAAGCTGCCTTGTCTCGCAGGAAAACACGACTGAGGCTTATCAATTTCCCCCATTTCATTCTCACCACCACAGACAGGGAAGAAGAACTGATTAAGTCCATAAATCTAACTTCTCCACCCAGGGCTGGATGGTTCTCAAGGACAGTTATTCCTCCTCTGTACAGGCCTGGAGTGGGGGTGCTGAGTGTGGGTCGTGGAATGGAGACACAAGTTGGTATCACCACCCTCAGGATCAAATCCATTTCCCTATGGCACAAATGCAGAGAAGTGCATTTGAGCACTACAAGGACTAGGGTCAGCTTTGCTGATATTTTGGAAGAGGCCATGCCATTATGACCCCCAGGTGAGCCACAATGATTCACACTGGAAGGCGCCTTCCTGCTGTCACTCAGAGCATATAGGAGCCTGGCCTGAGTTTCTACACAGAAGATCTGTAGAAACACATCTTTGGGCTGCCTTGTCATGTAGAGAAGACCTTGGCCTTGGAGAATTAGAGCTGTCCTGATCCACTTCCAAGCCATGAGACCTCCTTGCACCCTGAGTCCTCATCTCCCATCCTGCCTTGTGGGGCTGGTTCAAGGGGGAAGTGGTATGATGTGCACAGAGGCCCCAGCACAGCACTCACCAGGGGGAAGACAGTCAACACTGAGCTGTTTCTCCATTCTTCCTTGCCCTCTTGCTTTGTTTTGAAACCTAAGGGATCCCTGGAGTAAGGTGGCCCAGCAGAGAAATCCCCTAAAGAGCATTCTGCACCTACACACTGGAGTGGGTACGACGGACCCCACTTGGATGCTGCACATTGTTTCCTGCAACCCCTGGTTCCAGCCTTGGAACAAGAACCAAGGACTGGCTCTGGGGTGGCCCAGCAGAAAGCTGAGCAGGGCAGTTAATTTTAATAAAAGGACTCCAGGTCTGGCACCGTGGCTCACGCCTGTAATCCCAACACTTTGGGAGGCCCAGGCAGGTAGATGGCTTGAGGCCACGTGTACGAGACCAGCCTAGGCAACATAGTTAAAAACTTCATCTCTATTTTTTCAAAACAAACAAAAAGGACTCCATCCTCCGGAAAGCACTGCCACACTGCAGCCTCAAACAGGACTACTAAATCGCTGTTTGAAAAGACAAAGCAAGAGCAAACAAATACTTAACTGCCCTCATCCGCATCCCTGGGCTGTGATCAGTCAGGCTAATCTAGTCTTGCTGGATTCCCAGATCTGTCCAAAAGCCTCCTCAAGGCTTTAGATCTTCTTCTCAAGGCAGGGCCTGAGGCCAGACACAGCTGGCTCCCCAGGTTTGGCCTGCAGACACCTTCGGCCTCCTCCAGCAGAGCCACCTCTGCCTTTGCCATGCCCTCTCCTAACCCATCCCAGGTCTCCGAAAGAGCGAGGAAAAACTGCCAGAAAACTGGAAAGAAATCCTTTCCTTCCTGATCTCTGCAACTCTTCCTCCCTCTCAGTGGCTGCTCAAAGGAAGGACATCGCCTCCCGACCTCGACCTCTCCCTGCAGTCCCTGGAGCCCCTCTGGGAAGCTACAGTTTATGTCACTTACAGTCACTGCTGTATGTCCTCTGACCCTCTTGCCAACTGAGAACTGTGTTTGAGATGTAAAAGCACCCTTTAAAAATGCACTTGTGATCCATGGATGCGTGGATTGACAAAATGTGGTCTTATATCCACAGTAGAAGATGATTCCACCATGAGAAGGAATGAAGCTCAGATGCACGCTCCTACATGAACCTGAAATCATGATGCTCAGTGGAAGAAACCAGACACAAAAGGCCACATGGTGTATCGCTCCATTCATACAAAATGTCCAGGATAGGCAAATCCAGAGATAGAAAGTAGATTAGTGGTTGCCGGGGCTGGGGGTTTGGGGACAAATGAGGGATAACGTCTACCTAGGAGCTCATTTTTGGTGTGATGAAAGTGTTCTTTTTTAAAAACCTTTATTTATTTTTACACATTGTAAGAGAATAAAAGAAAATGTCCTAAAAGTAACTGTGGTGTTCACTGTACAACTCTGTGAACATACTAGAAACCACTGAATTGTACACTTTCAATGGGTGAATTGTATGGCATGTGAACTATATCTCAATAAAGCTGTTATTTAAAAATACACACACACACACGCACACACACACACACCTTGAAATAATCATCTGTAATCAACAGAGTCTGGCCACTGCAGTGGAGCGACCCTCTGCTCCTGAGCCCCTCAGTCCTGCCACTTGGCAGCCCCTCCAGAGCCAACCTCCCACTCCCCCCAACCTTAAGTACTCACTCTGGGGGCCAGCCCTGGGAAGGAGAACAAGCAAAAGACTCAGCCCCTTTCCCAAACTCTGAGGATGGAGCCAGAGGCCCCAGAAGACAGGCTGCTGCAGCCCAGGAGAGACTGCTCTTCCAGGGCTTTAATACCTCCAACCCTGAGACCAGAAGCCCCAAGACACCAACATCCAGTTGGTTTGTGAATGACTGTGAGGAACCTGGAGTCTGTGGAAGGACACAGAGCCAGGAGGCCTGGGCCAGAGCCCAACACCACCAGAACCCCCTGGGTAGAGGCATCCCCACCCACACTCAGGATCAGCCCCCTCATCTCAGGGACAAACCCAGCGAGAGGCCCCTCAGGCTGGGCTCCGAGGCCACGGCTGGCCCAGTGCAGCAGGCCTGGGGATGTTATGTGGTTGTGAGAAAGGCCTGATTAGGGGCCACATGGACACAAAGCATCGTCAAACACTCCAGGTATCACTGGACCATGGCAGCTGCTTCTCTTGTGGCACTGCTGGCTTAGCCAACCGAGCCAGGTGACACATTTCAGGAATACTTGTCTTATTTGAGCTTCATCAGACCAGGGCTGGCTGTAGACTTTAAGGGGGCTGACCAAGGTGACAGGTCCGCCAGCCAGAGGAATGGAACTCAAGTGGTGCAGGGGGTCCCAGAGCACCGGGAAGCCAGTCCAAGGCTCTCAGAGAGCTCAGGGAGGTTCCTGACCTCGGAAAGGCCTCATGTCTTCACCCAGCAGGCTGAAGCGGAGCCCAGCCAGGCCTGCGAGCCTGTGCTTCCTGCCAGGCTTATCCTCTGGCTCACTGGGCTCACACACAATGCCACTGAAGTCTCCATCATCTGCTCTGCCCCAGGAAAGTGGGCTGAGTCCCCTCTGGGGACGTTACCCAAACAGCTGCCTCAAACTCTGGCCATAAAGCCAGGAACTTGGGAAGCTGGTAATTGGAGAAACTCTTCTCCTTCCCCACAGGACCATAAATCACCGTCCTCCATCTGCACAGATGTATCAAAGGCCCAGAGAGCCTTCTCCGAAACCAAGCACAGGCAGTGGGGTGGGGTCCTGGGGTCACCCTCCACCTCCCAGAAGCAGCTCCCAGGTGGGGCCAAGGGCAGGGAAGGGCAGGTTCCCATCTGAGAATTGAAGGCCTTGGACTGAGCGACCTCCTGGCTCTGACCCCACATCTGACTCACAGTTGGGAACAAACATCTACCCTCAAGGCAAGATTGCAGCCACACAACCTCTCCTTTCTTCACTCTATTTATCAGTACACCCTCGCAGAACCACAGACATGTGAAAATATTTATATGACCAGATTAACTCCTGGGCTTCATGGCACACTGAAGCAAGCATGTTTATCCTTCCCTCACACAACACTTTTTGCTCAGTCACTTCTTTTTCGAGGCGCTGGGGCTCACAGCACAGCAGTGCATCCACATTAGGGTGGTTGGTGGGGAACCAAGACCTTCCACCCCACGATCCTTGCACAGTAGGCTGATTCAGGGCTTGAAACGTGGTGAGGGGGCCTGGGGGAATGAGCTGGTCCCCTGGGGAGTCAGCTGTCTCTGCTCCAGACCCTGGCTCCTGGCAGTAGCCAAGCTTGCTGGACAGTCACCCCTGTGGTGACAGCGAGAGCCAAGCAAATCGGAACCGACGGCCCTGTGCTGGGCACAGATCCTGTTTGGCAGCCCCTGCTGACGACCGCTCTGTGCTGCCATCTTTAGAAACAATCGTTTCTTGGGTATGCACCCACATGTGTACATCTCGATTTTACAGGCTCTGTTAAAAGCGCAAAGATCTTTCAGGTACTCAACAAAGCAAGATGTCGTGATGTTGCCACCAGCCTGCCCCCTCCTCCCCCCCGCCTCCGACCTGTCACCCAGATGAAGTGAGATGAAGTGTCTTCCAATACACACATCAGAGTGTGTCGCTTCTCTGATTAAAGCCCCTCAATGCTCCCCTTGGGTTTCAAGGCAACATCTAAGCTCCTTAACCAGGGCACAAGGCCCCCAACCTGGTCCTTCCTGCAGCTCAGCCCCAGCCAGGCTCTCACAGACAGGAGCCCATGGGGCTCCTGCCTCGGGGCCTTGCGAAGGTGGTTCCCTCTACCCTCGTTTACACCCACCCTGCCTCTTGTGTTGTGTGAACTTGGCACCCCACAGGGTCTAGACCAAGCATCAGCACCCTGAGGCTCGCTCCATGGGCTCCACACCCCAGGGGCAGACCCCCCAACCCCACTTCCACAGGGCTTGGCACTATCGTAAGGATCACCACCGCCCATGACTGATGCCTCCGATGGCCTGAGAGCTCCTTGAGAGTGGGGTCTGAAACTGATTCACTCTGCAGCCCTGTAGCTCAGAGCCCATACTCAGGGCTGAAAGATGAATACATACACTTGTTGCCTGCTCAGGGAGCCAAAGTGGCCCCATGGCTTGTCCCCTGAAGCCCTAAAGCACCAGGAATACATTGGAAATTGGGACAGGAGGACAAACCCCTCCTTTGAGGGACTGGCCCCACTCCCATGTGATGGCAGCTCACTCCCCATCTGTAGCCAGCAAGCACGCCCAGGCACCATTTATTTATGCAATATTAACACATGCCCTGCTTGCATGCCCCAGCTCTCAGCCCTGGTTAAATGAGGCCACAGAAGAGGAACGGGCTTGTGGGAAGCCATTTCCCATGATTGGTGACTGCACAGCAACCATATTTTATTCACGGTGAGATCCCGGGATTCTTGCCAGCTTACCGACTTCAATCCTTTTCCATGAAAAGTGTGTCTTGGGCATGCGTTCTGTTCCTCACCCAATGCCAGAATCTGCTTCTAGCTAGGAAGAGGCAGTGGGAAGATGGGGAGGGGGGCGAGGAATGAGGGAGAATGCAAAAGGACATGGAGAAGGAAGAAAGAGGGAGGAAGGTGTGAGGAAGGAGCAGAGAGGAACAGGGAAGGAGCCAGCCGCAGGCCCAGGGGCATCTGGAATCCCTCCCCCTGCACCACTAGCCTAAACAAGGGTCCCCAACACCAGCCAGCCTGGGCTGAGCAGTGATGACCTGCAACCAGAAGGCAAAGCTGTACTCTTGTCAAGAGGAGGGATCCAGGCAGGGCAGAAGCAGAAAAAAGACACAGGAAGGTGGCTTGTGGAAGCCAGGAGCCACCCAGCAGGATGGCAGGCTGGCCATAGAATCCTCCAGGCCCAGCAGGTTCTCCCGGCCCCTCTGCAGCAAAAACGAGGCCCAGGGAAGCTAGGGAAACGAAAGGATGTTGGATTGGTGCCACTGTGCTTAGCGCAACTCCCCAGGGTGGGGCCACCCTGCCATCTCTCTTTATTATTATTATTTTATGTATTATTATTATTATTTTACTATTATTTTTTGGTACGACGTCTCGCTCTTGTCGCCTACGCTGGAGTGCAGTGGTGCAATCTCGGCTCCCTACAACCTCTGCCTCCCGGTTCAAGCGATTCTCCTGCCTCAGCCTCCTGAGTAGCTGGAATTACAGGTGCCTGCCACCAAGCCCAGCTAATTTTTGTACTTTTAGTAGAGATGGGGTTTCACCATGTTGGCCAGGCTGGTCTCGAACTCTTCACCTCAGGTGATCCACCTGCCTTGGCCTCCCAAAGTGCTGGGATTACAGGCTTGAGTCACCATGCCCAGTCTGCCATCTCCCTTTTATTAGTGATTGCAAAGTGCTAAGGGGAAAAGACTTTCAGCAGCCCACTTTTCTGCACAGTCCTCAAGAGGCCAGCACCTCCTTTCCTCTCCTTGGCAGACCCTCCCTCGCTCCTCTACCCTTGACCCCACAGGCACAAGTGAGCTGTGGCTGGGAGTCAGGAGGGGAGAGTGTCTTTCTTAAGGCACACACACGCTCAGCAGTGGTGGCATGGATGGGGAGGGGTTCCAGCAGACTTATTTATAGCCAAGCAGTCTGTCCACACACTCTCCAGTGTGGCCTGCCTCACTTGCCTGCCTGCCTGCCTTCCACTGGGGCTTTTCAATCTGTGTCTATATTTATCGCCCAAAACCATTGGGATAATGGCAAGAACAGAAATAGCCTTGAAGACATTCACGTGAAGATGATAGGCAGGTCCCCAGCTCCTAGGCTGACCTCGCCCCTACATCTGCCACTTGGCAGTGGGTATGCGGAACAGCTGGACAGAGCTCGGGAAGCGGCTGCAGCCAGATGGGAACAACATAATCCTCCTTTCTCTGCTGGCCTTGGCCCTCTGTAGTGATGCAGGGGACACGTTGAAAGTGATACATTACAGCTGCCAGGCCACAGGGAGACCAAAGGTGACAGAGATTCCTGATGTCAGTGTGCTAAGCAGAGCAGACAGTCCAGAGAAAGAGAGAAGAATCAAAGGCAGCAGCACAGCCTCACAGAAAGCAGGTCACCCCAAGGACCCAGGTTGCAGGGAGATGCCCTCCTGTCTGACTTCTTGCACCTGGACAACAGAATCATGGGCCCATTTCCCATTTATGTCCTCTGGGATGAGTGCTGGCCCACAGGCTCTGGGAGATACTCTCAGGGGAACAAGGATCTGGGTCCTAAAGAGGCCTGGAATGGGTCAGGGCTCATGGGAGGAGGAAGAAGGCGCAAGATGTAAGTCAGGACCAGGATGGGGAGCTGGACATCTAGGCAGGGTGGAGGGTGTCAGGGACCACCAGCTGGAGCCCTATCATAGGAGGGCAGCAGTGCGAGAAAAGAAACATGTGCAGGCCGGGCACAGTGGCTCACACCTGTAATCCCAGCACTTTGGGATACTGGGAGGATCACTTGAGCTCAGGAGTTCAAGACCAGCCTGGGCAACATAGTAAGACTCTGTCTCTACAAAAAGAGAATTTTTTTTTTAATTAGCCAGGCACAGTGGCCTGCATCTGTAGTCCCAGCTACTCCAGAGGCATAGGCGGGAGGATTGCTTGAGCCCAGGAGTTCAAGGCTGTAGTGAGCTAATATGCAAATGGAGAAAAGGAAGCCCCTCCTAATTAGAAGCAAACACACAGATGCCATAGAGACAGCCACAAGGTTGGTGAGTGAGTCCCTCAAATCCCACGGGCTCCCAAGTGTCCACTCCTGAGAGCTGAGCTCAGGGGCCAGCTTCCTTCCCAGCCCGATCTCCATCCTGCCAGCCTTTGTCTCTGCACTTCAAGAACCTGAAACTTCTCAGCACTCCCCAAAGATACCATGCACTTAGAGTACTGAAGGCTGAGAGGGCTGCCTTTCCCCCTTTACTCCTGATAAACTCCTCCACATCCTTCAAAGCCCATTTGAAATGCTCCCTCTTCTATGAAATTTTCTCCATCGGATGTCAGCTGCTGCCTTCTCTCTGCTCTAGCTGCACTCTGTGCCTCCCGTCTCTGCATGTGCTATGCATTCTAACACGTGTCTATATCCCCATCCCAGGGGCTGAGTTCCCCTTCCTCACTGGATCTCACTGATTCAGTAGGCAGAGCAAGCACCTGCCAGATAAGGGAGGCAACTGATTCCCTCCTTCACGCTCACCCAGAACTGTCGATTTTGCTGAAAAAAAAAAAAAAAAAAAAAAAAATATATATATATATATATATATATATATGTTTTTAAAGAATGAAACCTCATACATACCAGAACTCCTTTGGAGATGAGGGCAAAGGCAAGTCTGGCTCTCTGAATCTGCCTCCCTATGCTCCTCGGAGAGCACCCAGCGCAGCAAGATTGGGAAGCTACTGTTCAGCCAGGGCTTGGCTGGCGGGACAAGCGAGATACTCCTCTATGGAGAGGGAGCAGACCCACCTTTGTGCCTATGGGCTGGCGAAGCCCTGGGGGCTCTGGGCCACACCTGCAGCACTGGCAGACTTCCCACAGGCTCCTGGCCTGAACACCATCTCCTTCCACATGGCTGATCATAGAGTAGGAGACCAGGGCAGAGGAGAACTAGGCACGTAGCTAAGGGCTGGGTTAACCTTCTCCACGCTGCTTTTTTAAAGACCCAAACAGGTCCTGGCTCCTGGATGCCTGGCTCCGGGTCCCGCTGTGTGCCTGGATTTAGATGCCTCTCCATGCTGGCACTGTTCCAAGTCCCACCCACAGCCTCTCAGATCCCACAGCTGGCGCACTACCCTCAGGAAGCCCCTCCAGCTGAGGAGAGAGATGCACAGATGTGCCAGGCACTGATAGCCTGGGAGGCCTATTCCCAGGGGCAATCAGAAGACTAGAAAGCACTGAAAAAGGCAGCGGCCTGTAAGGACAACTCTACATCCACAGAAAACACCACTGACAGAGCACCCAGGCATGCAGGCACCTATGCCCGGGGTAAGTCAGAATTGCAGGTGACACGCGCACAGCCTTACCAAGGACTCTGCAGACACCCACTCCTTTCCTCCACATGACCACATGCAATAAGGACTAATAAGGTCTGCATTTCACAGGTGAAGAAACTGAGGTGCAGTGAGTTGAGGGGACTTGTCCAAGGTGTCCCAGGCAGTTAGGTTCTGGAACCTGCATTAACCACCACACTATACGATTCTCCATGCAGATAAAACAATGTGGAACGTAAAATGCTGCAGCCTCTCTGGAAAACAGTCTGGCAATTCCTCAAATATGCTGAACACAGAGTTACCATAAGACCCAGCAATGCCACTTGTAGGCATATGCACAAGAGAAATGAAACATGTCCAATAAAAACTTGTACGCAAGCTGGGCACGGTGGCTCACACCTGTAATCCCAGCACTTTGGGAGGCTGAGGTGGGTGGATCACCTGAGGTCAAGAGATCGAGACCAGCCTGACCAACATGGTGAAACCCTGTCTCTACTAAAAATACAAAAATTAGCTGGACGTGGTGGCGGACGTCTATAATCCCAGCTACTTGGGAGGCTGAGGGAGGAGAATCGCTTGAGCCTGCTAGGCGGAGCTTGCAGTGAGCCGAGATCGCGCCACTGCACTCCAGTCTGGGCAACAGAGAGAGACTCTGTCTCAATATAAATAAATAAATAAAGTAATGCAGCACTGACACAAGGTACACCACGGATGAACCATGAAAACACGATGCTGAGTGAAAGAAGCCAGACACAGATGCAAAAGACCACATCATATATGACTCCATTCATATGAAATGTCCAGAAAAGGCATTAGCCATTCTTCTTCTCTATCAGAAAAGACTGAGACCCAGTCAGACTCACCTGAGGCAGGAACAGCATCTAACACCACCCTTTCCACTGTGTTTCTATAACTCCACATAATGTCTAGAACTCCCTGGTTCCAGAATCCTTTCCTGACTTCACATATGAAGGAATTGATCATTTCATGTGCCCCATTCCCCACACATACCCCACACTGACATTGATCAGAGAGCTCTGCCAGCCAGGTGCACGGCCACTTTTCCCAGGCATACCCCACACTGACACTGATCAGAGAGCTCTGCCAGTCAGGTGCACGGCCACCTTTCCCAGGCATACCCCACACTGGCATGGATCAGAGAGCTCTGCCAGCCAGGTGCACGGCCACCTTTCCCAGGCATACCCCGCACTGACACTGATCAGAGAGCTCTGGCAGCCAGGTGCACGGCCACCTTTCCCAGGCATACCCCGCACTGACACTGATCAGAGAGCTCTGGCAGCCAGGTGCACGGCCACCTTTCCCAGGTAGCTGGAAGCGCCAGGAGCTATGGCCACTCCTATTTGTTCTAGGGAAGAACATCCTTTATTGAGCACTTAGTAAGTGCCTGACACAGTGCACAGGTGCTCTGTACTGGTTTTGTTATTTGTTTTCTTTCCTTTGGTCAAAGTGTTTTCAAACCTAGGCCATTTTTGGGAGATGCTTTAATGTTTCAAAAACACACACTTACGACCTCAAATATCCCCTTGCAGTGGGACATAGTGTGGGCTGACCCTGGGCCAACTTGTGATGTAGGACAAGCTCCCTCCTGCCGAGATGCCACCTCCGCACTCCTATCTCACTGTCATCAACTTGCCCTGCTTCTTGGTTCACTCAATAAACATATCCACAGTGAAGTATCAAAGAGTGAATGCAACATATTTCCCAATAGTATTTATCATTTGAATGAAAACTAGAAAGAGGGCAATGCTTGACTAAAAGGAATAAGGGACCAATAGTGAAATTTCAGGCACTGTGGGGATAATGGAGAAGTGACTCTCCTTCCCAAGCCCCTCAAAGCACAACATTTACATATTATTTTTACCTCCAGCACATAGTGCAGTTCAGGCACACAGAAGGTGCTTAGTACATGTTTGTCACGTGTTAAGTGGCCTACCTAAGGCCACTCCTCCCATCTGGGAACCTGTGCCCTAGAAAGCTCTAGTGCAAGCTCCATGGGGACAAGCCATCAAGTTCCCTTTTCCTGGGGGTGGTGGAGTGAGTTCTAAAACCCACTACCAGTCCGGCATGGTGGCTCATGCCTGTAATTCCAGCACTTTGAGAGGCCAAGGTGGGAGGATCACTTGAGGATGGGAGTTCAAGACCAGCCTGGGCAACATAGCGAGATCCCATCTCTACATAAAATTTAAAAATTAGCTGGGTGTGGTATGCATCTGTGACACGCAAGTTCGAGACTGCAGTGAGCTAAGATCGCACCACTGTACTCCAGCCTGGGTGACAGAGTGATCTTGCCTCTAAAAAACAAATTCTTAAAAATTATAGTGCCCACTACTAATTTGGAGGCACAACCTAAATATAGCACTCAACCTCAGTTGTCATAGAACCATGTCTACACCTGAGAATTGCCACAGAAAATGCAAGGAAGTCCCCAGCAAGGTGTGTTAGAATGCTGCATCCCAGAGCAGGAGGGAGGAGACTGGGGAGAGGAAGGAAAAGGCTGAACAACATGTGCTGTGGGGGAAGATGCTGCCCTGAGCTATTTAAGGGCAGAGAGCTTGTCTCCACTTTCCTCACTGTCTCCGCTCCCTTGTCCAGCCTCAGAAGAAAACACTAAGAACTCGCCTTCTGCAAGGACATGGGGCTAGCCCAACACCAAGCCCAGTCAGGCCTCAGCCTGCCTCCTGGCTCTGCCTGCTCCACCTCTGGGCACTGTGTCCTTAGCCATGTCCTGTAATCACCTGTGAGCACCAGGGCATTCACCAGAGCAAAGGGCAGTTGAGAATGGTTTACCGGGGCAGCCTATACACCAATGAATGGAAGTAATTTCCAAGTTGTCATTCCTCAACAATACATTTACTGTGATGGGGACGATGAATTAAAAGACTGAAAGAAAAAGCAAACTGGATTTCCCTCCCCTTTGGCCTATAGATTCAACTCCTCCCAGGAGAGCAAAAGCAGAATCTTTCCCTCCCATCCCCCACAGGCAGCCCTCATGCTGAGACGTGTAAAGATGACACCTGATTCTTTCCGTGCTGAGCTGGGAACTTCACAGGTCTCATTCCGAATCCCACCAGCCACAGGAGATCTTAAAACTTGTCATTAGAGCAGCCTTGCACACTAAAAAAGAAAAGTACCAGCTTTCTTCACAAAGAAGCAAATGGAAGTCATCCAATGCAATGCGAGGACACCCCACAGTGATCAACCTAAGTGTATGGTCCTGGCGGTTTAAGGGAAACCTGTTCTTGGTGACACAGTTACCTGTAGGGCAGTCAGATCTCAGTCCCCACCGACCTTCTTTGCCTGTTGTATTCCAAGAGACTGAATCATGAATTTGTTTATTTAGAGACAGGTCTCACTCTGTCGCCCAGGCTGGAGTGCAATGAGGTAATCATAGCCACTACAGCCTTGACCTCCTGGCCTAAAGCAATCCTCCCACCTCAGCCTCCTGAGTAGCTGGGACTACACATGCACACCACCACACCAGGCTAACTGAATCATGTTTTTTTTTTTTTTTTTTTTTTTTTGAGACGGAGTCTTGCTCTGCCACCCAGGCTAGAGTGCAGTGGCCGGCTCTCAGCTCACTGCAAGCTCCGCCTCCCGGGTTCACGCCATTCTCCTGTCTCAGCCTCCCGAGTAGCTGGGACTACAGGCACCCGCCTCGTCGCCCGGCTAGTTTTTTGTATTTTTTAGTAGAGACGGGGTTTCACCGTATTAGCCAGGATGGTCTCGATCTCCTGACCTCGTGATCCGCCCGTCTTGGCCTCCCAAAGTGCTGGGATTACAGGCTTGAGCCACCGCGCCCGGCCTGAACCATGGTTTTAAACAAACCACCACCTTGGTAGACACAAGGCCTCTGGTTTGTGTTCCCTGGGGCATCTGGCAGCAACAGAAGTTGTTTTCATGACTGTCCTTACAGTGATGATCCCCTGGCCTTGGCCATTTCCCTGCATATGCCTCTAACACGAACCTATGACCCTGATCATACAGGCTCCCTGGGTTTGCTCGTCTGTCTCCCTTGAACTGTTAGCGCCTTCACAGCAAGACTCTCTTATTTGTTCAGGCCTGACACTCCATGGAGGCTCGGCACGAGCCAAGTGAATAATGCACAGGAGCACTGACTTTGATCTGCCCAAGGCCTGACATCGTCAAGACTTCAGCACAGCTAAGGTCAAAATGCTGGTCCAGAGAGAGCTGTTGAAGGCCCAGAGTGCCAAGAATCCTCAGCTCACAAAGCCTCAGGCTCCTGCCAGCCAGTGGAGGCTGCCACCCTGGCCACTGTAGGTGCTGTCAGGACCCTGCGGCTTGGCTCTGGGACCTTGGGGCCAGTCCTTCTTCCCCTAGACCTCAACTTCACTGGAACCATTCATTGTTTCAGCTGTAAAAACACTGGACCTGCATTCCAGAAGCCCAAACCTTGGCTCTGCAACTAGCCAGTTTGCCATGAAACTTTGGCCAAGTCACTTCTTTTCTTAGGCCTCAGTTTTCCAGTGGGTTAGGTGTAAAGGTCGGCCTAGATGACTTCTTGCGTCTTCTTTTAAGCAAGGGGCATCCAATGCCTCAGAATTCCTCTAGGCTCTACATTTATTTTTTTATTTATATGTATGTATGTATGTATGTATGTATGCTGAGACAGAGTTTCGCTCTTGTTGCCCAGGCTGGAGTGCAATGGCGTGATCTTGGCTCACCGCAAGCTCCACCTCTCGGGTTCAAGTGATTCTCCTGACTCAGCCTCCCAAGTAGCTGGGACTACAGGCATGCACCACCACATCTGGCTAATTTTTGTATTTTTAGTAGAGACAGGGTTTCTCCGTGTTAGTCAGGCTAGAGGCTGGTCTTGAACTCCCAACCTCAGGTGATCCGCCTGCCTCAACCTCCCAAACTGCTGGGATTACAGGCTAGGGCCACCACGCCCGGCCTGGCTCTACTTTTAGAACATACCTGGGGCCCAACAAGCTTGCAGCCCCCACACATCCACTGCCTCTCCCTAATGCAATCGTTTCCCCACAGTCCCCCAGCTTCCTCCCTTCCTCCCATCCACCCTGCTCTCATCACCATAGCCAGAAATCATCCTTTTGGATCCTGACCCTCTACTGCTCAAACACTTCCGAAGCTTCAGGTCACTCAGAGTCAGGGCCAAAGTCCTGATACAGCCTATAAGGGGGCCCTCAATATTCTCCGACCTCCTCCCCTGCTTCTCTTCCCCTCACTCACTCACTCCAGTTTCCTTAACATCCTAGACAAGCTCCTGCCTCAGGGCCTTTCTCCCTTAGCTACCGTCCTGGCTCACTCCCCACGTCCTTCAGGTCTTCACCTAAATGTCCCCAACTTGGGAGGCCTTCCTTTCCCCTGCTTCTGCAGCTCTGATCACCATCTGATGTGCTTACAGGTTTTACTGCCTATTTGTCTATCGAATGTCTACCCCCCACTAGAATACAAGCTCCAGGAGGGCCAGAAGTTTTTAACGTTTTATCACATCTTTATGCCCAGCTCCTCGAATAGTAGGTACTCACTAAATATGAGTGGAATGAATCGCTGTTGATCCACTGAGGGGTCAATCATGCTGCTGAAATGAAGAGTCTCAAGCTATTCAACCCCCCGGCTTGAATGGCGCCATCTCAGGAATCCCTCTGAGAATTCCAAGCTCTGAACACTGTCTCCAGGAACAAAAGCAATTGTTCCAGGCAGGGTTCGTGTCTCAGGAAGTGTGTGAAGAAACAAAGAAAGGAAGTGACACAGATCCAGAAAGTTCCTGCTGACGACACCTGGCTACCGGGGGGCATGAAGACTCAGCACATACGGGAATGCCTCCAGGCACCTGGGGTGCTGAGCCCTCATGCCTCCAGCTGCCTCCTTGCAGGCGGGATGAGGTCATCAACAGGGGTGCACTGGACACCCACCATGGAGAAGTACCGGAAATGAACCGAAGACGGGAGCTAGCCAAGGAAAAACAGAAACGAGAGGAAGAAAGAGAAGAAAGGTGGTGAGAAAGAGTTTCCCATGCTAAGAACCTACAGGCAGAGATCCAGAGAAACCCCCAGCCCCAGACCACCACTAACCGAGACAGCAGGGTACCCGGCCTCACATGCCATCAGGTAGGCCAGGCCAGCTTCCTTCCTGGCCCTGAACAGCACAAGTGAAATAGACCCATGTCCATTCCCCTGCAAGCATGGTATGCCTGCGCAAACCTCAACAAGTGACCAAAAGCATCGCCCAGAAACACAACTGTCTCGCCACAGGCCCCCTGCTTCCTCTCTTCACCCCAGCTAGCCTGCTCTCAACACAGCAGCCAGAAGACATCCTTCTGCAGCACAATTCAACAGAAGCCAGAGGAATGTAGGCTTCTGCCACCTGGTTGAAAGTAAAATACATTCTGGGCCAGGTGTGGTGGCGTGTACCTGTAGTCCCAGCTACACAGGAGGCTGAGGTGGGAGGACTGCTTAAGCCTGGGAATTCAAGGCTGCAGTGAGCCATGATCACACCACTGCACTCCAGCCTGGGTGGCAGAGCAAGACTCCATCTCTAAAATAAGTAAATAAATAATTCCTTAAAAAAAAAAAAAAAAGGAAGAAAAGAAAGTACAGTCTCAGGAAGACATGCTGCATCAGAGCAAACAAGGCAAATGTAGGGGTGGGTCCCCAGAGCTCCGGGGAACAGGAAAAAGAGGAGACTGAGAAGAGCCAGCAATTTCTGGCTGAAGCCCCGTGTACTGAGCAGCGTCGGGTGTGTGTCAAAGAACCATGTCGATACATGAAATGTAGACAGGAGCAGTCAGGAGGGGCACAGGTGACAGAGCTGGCCAGGGCATGACATGGGTCATCAGATTGTGGCCAGCTTCCTACCAAGCTCTGTGGGGACAGCAAAGGAACTGAGGAGGAGCTCTCTGCGGACCTCAGGGCAGCATCTTTGCTCCAGGGCATGAGGGTGCTCAGCCCTCTACTTCCTCTCCATAGCCTCTGCATGCTCTGGGCTCTCTGGGCAGCCTTCTAATATGTGAGACTTATCACAGACCTAAACCTCACAGGGACGAACAGGCCCATGTTCCCATGTGGGACCTGGGGCTGCCTGAGAGGAGGGACTAGGAAGCAAGGCCCTCGTTGCGGGTAGGGCTCCAATGCTGCTGCGGGTGGAGAGAAGCCCCTTCTTCGCCTGGGATGGGACTTCATCCAAAGGGCTGGAGGTGGGGGTGGGGGTACAGCATGGGGAGGTAGGGACGTGCCCTGGAAAGTTTGTGTCATTGCTGCTGTGGTCTGAGGCCCTGCCCATGTCATGAGCTCTCTTTCTCCTCAGGAGACAGTGACCTTCTGAGGCCTGTCACAGAAACAATGGCAGGAAGTGCCCCTCCCTGCCTGAGCCACGGGGAGTCCGAGTCCGGAAGGAAGCCACTGCCTGGGCCCAGGACCCTCCCCGCTGAGCTCCTGCCCGAGGGACACTGAGGCTCACGGCAATGCCAGAAGCTCTGCTCACCAATGCCGAATGGCAAACGTCTTCAACTGTGGGGGCTGAGGGCAAATATTCTCCTTGGCTAGGACCCTCATCTTTAAGGCAGACCCCTTCTGTGAAAGACAGCCAGGCAGTACTAGTACAACCCCAGTACAACCCCAGCTACCCCCACCCACCACCTGCCACCCCCACCTTCTGGAAGGAAGGGCTCTGGGTTCCTCCACAGCAAGGAGTTTTTCTAAAAATAAACCCTGGTCCTTGAGCCCTTTCCTTCCTCAGTCCCCCGTGGAGGAGAGAGGAGAAGGAAATATCTCGTTCTTAGCCGACCCCAGGGAGTGTGGCCTCCCTCCACACCATGACTCTTGCTACCAGGGCCTGGTGGTCACTATGCCACAAACTCCCAAGCGGGGGTGCAGAGGTGTGGAGGGGGCAACCCTAATCATCCTCACATGAGCCCTGCCATTTTCTGGGTCTGGGTGGGTTTTGAGAAAAGCAGGTGGTACCAGCTCTCTAGTCTAGGATCTGCGGGGAAAGGATGGCACCCAAAGGCAAGTCTCCCACGTTACAGGGCTCCCAGGCCAACAGCAGACACAGACACTTACCGAAATATTTCCGGGAAAATCATGCCAAGAATTCTATGAGGTTCAAGCAGTATGCCATGACAGCACAGAGGGAGGAAGAAGAGGCTAATGTGGACCCAGGTCTTGCAAAGAAATTTAGAGGAAAGGAGCTGTTTGAAATGAGCTTGGAAGGGGAAACAGGAACCTGACAGGTAGAGGTGGGAAGAGGGAACTTCAGGATGCTGGAACTGCATAAGCAAAGCGCAGAGAATGTACCAGCGTATAAACTAGATGCGGGCAGGGACGCCTGTCTGGGCAGGACGCCTGTTCACAGTGGCGTCTCTGGCAGCTGGAATAGTCCCTGGTGCATACTAAGTAACAATAAATACTTTATGGACAAATGAGTGGAGCAGAACAATTCCTGAAGACATTTTAGGTCTAAGTGAAGACCTTCGGATGAGGTGGGCTGCAAGGCCATGGTCTCTGCAAAGTCACTGCACTCTGGAATGCAGTTGTTAAGAAGGAAAAGAACCTCCTTCCTATAAGAAAGGAGACAGGAGACCAAGGCCATGTTGAAGCAGGGTCCCCCAGAGCAATATCAGTGCTCAGGCCATGCAGGGCAGAAGAGCTCTCACTGGACCCTGCCTCGACTTGGCAGCCAAGACCTTTGGCAATAGGACAACCACGAGCCCCAACCCCGCAGAACCCAAGTGACCCCTGGAGAAGCTGCAAGTCAGGGCTGAGTGTTACTATGCGCCCTCCCCTACACCCACTCTCAGTAGCTGGGACACCTTGGAAAGTGAATTAAAACAAAACAGAACAACAAAAAATACAACATAGCACTCTCTCTTCTTAGCACTTGGAGGCCTTTTCACAGCAACTGAAAAGAATGAGCAATTAGAGAAGATAACAGCCCACAGTGCCAGCCTGGAACTACGGACCCAGAGGCAACTTAAGAGGCCCCATCACAATGTGCCCCGTCTTCCCAGAGAAGATATGGGCACCTGGAGAAGGGAGGGGACTTACCTGAGATCAGACAGCAAGTGACGGTTGAGCCTGGGCTGAACCAAGGGCCCTGTGAGTCACGGGCCAAATTTGGAAAACCATGCCATGTGCTTCCAAGTCAAGACTCGGTCCAATCCCAATCCCACTACTGACTAGCTGTGCAACCTGGAGCTGATATCTGCCATCTCTGAGCCTCGGCTTCCTGTGTAAAAAGGGACCCTAACAGGCACAGCTCATGGTTACTGTGGGACTTAGCCCCATGCAGCAGGGGCTGGGTACATTAAACCATTAATCCCCACCAGCATCCTCAACTTGGCTTTGCTAGCTTCCCTTGATGGAACATCCATCCTCTGTGCCTCCAAAGCTGAAACTAGCCAATGAGTGCACAGGGAGAAGGATTCATCAAAATTTAGAAAAAAAGAAGGAAAAATCACTTTACCTCCTGTTCCACCCAACAAAGGCCTTGGCATAGAAAATGAGGCCAAGGCCAGGGTTTGTGCCTGAGACTCAGAAATACGAAATGGAAAGAAGCTTGGGAGGCCAGGGGCTCCTGCTGTCAGCTGGGGGTGGGAGGGGAGAGACTGCATCTCCCTGGGCCATTCAATCTCTAGACCTGGCACTCCCTGAGACTCAAGACAGAGGCTCAGGCCCGCCCTCCACTCAGCCTTGGTTTCTCACTGTGCATCCAGAGGGATGGTGCATTAAAAAACACACTCATGCTTGTTTCTGGGCCACTGACCATGACTTGTGGGCAGCTGAGCAAGGCAGCAGCCCAGGCTCTGCTCTCTGCCAAAGCCAGGGAGTAGCCAGAGCCTGAGCTTCCCAGCCAAGGCACAGAAGAAGCAAAACTCCTGCCTGTCCTGTTCCATGTACTAAGGGTAGAGCAGGTCAGGCTGAGCCTCAACAGCAAACAGAAAAGAGCCACCCTGGGGTGCTCTATAAACAGGAGAATAGCAGCCATTGGGGACTCAAAGGCTGACCCAAGGAGTTTTTATCGTATTTGGAATCGAAAGCTACCAGAGGCAAAACATCGGTCTTTCCTATTTAGTGAAGAGAAGTCAATATTTGCAAAAGCATAATCAATAAATACAATCTACCCCACATTAATCAGATAAAGTCAGGTTTTTAGTGTTTTTTAAGAGGTGCGGTCTCACTGTGTTCCTTAGGCTGGAGTGAAATAGTGCGACTATGGCTTACTACAGCCTCGAACTCCTGGGCTCAAGTGATTGTCCCACATCAGCCTCCCCAGTAGCTGGGACTATAGGCATGTGGCACCTCACCTAGTACATTTTTTTTTTTTTTTATAGAGATGCAGTCTCACTATGTTGCCCAGGCTGGTCTTGAAATCCTGGTCTCCAGTGATCCTCCTGCCTCAGCCTCCCAAAGTGCTGGGATTATAGGTGTGAGCCACTGCGCCCAACAACAGTCCGGTTTTTAGGGGAAAAAGGAAACAGCAATAAAGTCTCTGTACCCTCAAACTCCAAAGGCTAGGGTGGCCTACAGAGCCTCAGCTCTGGGAAGTAGCGTGCTACTGCACAGGTGGACGGCTTTACCTGTGGGTCTGAGACGGTTCCACCGATGTCCCTGTCACAGGAGGAGAAATGGGTCCCTAGGCTCACAGAAGGGTGTCAAGGACCAGGACACACGTGCCAGCATTCTGCAGGGAGAAGCACAATGGGAGAGGAGATGAGAACCTGGACTCTGATCACTCCACACCAATCCAACTGGGAGACTCACAATGCTGCTGGACCAAGAGGGTTGAACAGGGGACATCTGACTAAAGGTGTCTCCATTTTACAAAGGGACCCAGTCCAGGACCATTCAGGAGGCAAGTTCCTAACTCAGTATTGGCGACAGATACACCCCAACATTGCCTGGCACCCCTTCTACTTAGGAAAACTGCTCAGGGAGCGGCAACTGAGACTACCAGCACATACCATAAGCCATCTTATTTCAGAAGCCCCTTGGAGCTCTGTCTCAAACCTTGATTTTCACTCATGAACCCCACTGGGATTGGAGGACTTCAGACCGCAGAGGGGAGGCTGGAAAATAAGATAATGCAGGAAGAAGAGTGGGAGACATAGTCCGAGAGGATGGCATCCTGATGCCGGGGCAGGGGTGTGGTCATATTGTGGGGTGATGCAAATGGCTTCCATCTGGGCAGAGTGTGATCTGACTACACAGAGGCCAGAGACAAGCATTCAAAACAAAATGAAAAAAACTGGAGAAACGGACTTCCAAAGAGTCCCAGGTCCAACAGCCTCAGAGACAACAGTCTTCACAGGTACCACTGAAGCCACCACCCAACCCAGGGCTCCTACAGGGACCACAGACAAGGCGGGTAGCCCACCTCGCAGCTCAATACACATTCTTGTTTGCCTGACACACATACAAGCCTCCTGACCCTGGGCCTAGAGAGCAGGTAGCAGCCTACAGGGCTCTCCAATGACCATAACAGAGAGGCCGCTTGTCTGCTGGTTATGGAAGCTGGGAGTGTTTCAGGAACTGATGCCCAATTCCAGGGCAACCCTGCTTTAAGAGCTGAGGACAGGCATGGTGGGGGTCTCCTTAGACACCAGTCCATGCCCGCTAGGAGCAAGCATGGCCCAAACAAAGGGAAATGGAATGGTGGCTGGGGATGGCAAAGTCATCAACTGCCAAGTGAGTGGCCAGACAGTAAGAGCCAGAGGAGGAAGAGTGGAATTGGGGAGGTGTGAAGATAGCTAGCAATGCACAGCAGTGGGAGGTGTGGCTGCAGGGAGCGGGCGGCTCTTCACGCACCCAACCCCGCCACCGCCACTGCGTCCTGTATGCCCACCCCCGCGCAGGCTCCTCTGTGGGACTGAGGCTCCATCACTGTCCTGCCCCAGCCCCTTGTCTTCACAGCTACATGTACACACCCACATTCACCCTCGACCCCCAGAACAAATGAAACAGCCCAGGCACCCACAGCAGAGTGGATGCAGGTCCCAGCCCTCCCAGTGACCATGAGCAAGCTGGCCTTCCAGCCTCGCCTCTACAAGCCACCGTAGGCCACAGCTGAGGCCAGCAACTCTTAAGTCTCCCCATGTTTGAGGTGAGGAAAAGCTGTTGAGAGGGTTGAGGGTTTGCCGTGGTAACACACTCATCAATGGCGAGCCAGATTTGGTAGTCCAGCCCCGCTCCAGCCCACCACAATGCTTCTCAGCAGGTGAGAAGGGCAGTGGTGACTCACACCTCGCAGAATCAGATCCACAGGGGCTATGAGAAAAAAGCACTCTCGGAATGCAAAGACAGGCACTGAAGGGAATTATGTTTCTGACTAAAAGTATTAAAAGTGAAAAAAGTGAATGCAGGGTCAGGCTAAGGAGCCAACCCAGTAGGCAGCTATTTGGGGAACAGACCTCTAGGGGCAGGGGGTTCAAAACATCCCTGGAAAGAAATTAAAATTAAAACTAACTCAGTTTTCCTCCAGTGACCCCTCACATAAATGGTAAACAGTGAATCTGTCCACTGCCCTAAGAGGACATGGAAAGTCACAACAAAACAATTCCTTGCTGGGGTTTGTTGCGCGTAATGTACGTTCCATACACGTGTAGTCACAGTCCTGGAGGGGAGCAATGCATCCAAGACCAAATTATACATCGTGTTGCTATTTCCCAGGAACAAATGTCATTTCATTCCTTTACATTTTAAATCTAAATCTTCAATACACTTTTTTTTTTTTTTTTGAGATGGAGTCTCACTCTTGTCACCCAGGCTAGAGCGCAGTGGCGCGATCTCAGCTCACTGCAAGCTCCACCTCCCGGGTTCACACCATTCTCCTGCCTCAGCCTCCCAAGTAGCTGGGACTACAGGCGCCCACCACCATGCCCAGCTAAATTTTTTTGTATTTTTTAGCAGAGATGGGGTTTCACCATGTTAGCCAGGATGGTCTTTATCTCCTGACCTCGTGATCCGCCCACCTCGGCCTCCCAAACTGCTGGGATTACAGGTGTGAGCCACCGCGCCTGGCCTAAATCTTCAATATACTTCTTGAATGATTTGGAAAACTGCAGGGGAAAGAAAAACAAAACAAAAAGATACCTTAGGAGATAAGAACAACAGAAGTCAGAATCGTTTTCCTCAAAATTTTTCAGATCCCTGACTCTGTTTCAGTCCATGGAAGTGAATTAGCAAGTGAATCTGTTTCTCTATATGATTCCTATTAATAGAATATCAGTCTCTCCTCATCCCCACTAAATAAATGTCAAACAAACACTTAAAGAATACCAGTTTGATGGGGTGCCAGCTACTAGCCTGCCCAGACGTCCACACGTCTCAGGCTGGCCCTTGTGGAAAGTGTAAGTTCCAAATGAGTGGGTAGTGCTGCCGAAGTTAAACACTGCTGTCTCCAGCCTCCGTTGACATGGCGACCGTGAGGCAGGTGGCTAAAGAATGGGTAGAGAGAGACCCATACATATGGTAGGTGGCACCACGGCAAACTGTCCAGAGTGCTGACAACAGACCATGGCCTTTGACTCCATCTGGAGGCATGGTTCCTAATTTTTTTCAATTTAGATATAATTCACACACCATAAAACCCGCCCTTTTAGCCAGGTGCCATGGCTCATGCTTGTAATCCCAGCACTTAGAGAGACCGAGGCAGGAGGATCATTTGAGCTTGGGAGTTCAAGATAAGCCTGGGCAACATAGTGAGACCCCCCCCATCTTTAGAAAAATTCATAAATTAGCTGGGTGTGGTGGCACATGCCTGTAATTCCAGCTACTCAGGAGGCTGAGTTGGGAGGATAACTTGAGTCTGGGAGATCAAGGCCACAGTGAACTGTGATCACACCACTGTACTCCAGCCTGAGTGACACAGCAAGACCATCTATAAACTCAACAAAACCCCACCCTTTCAAAGTATATAGGTCAATGGTTATTAGTCTACTTACAGTGTTGTACAACCATCACCACTATCTGATACCAGAACATTTTCATCACCCCAAAAAGAAAGCTTGTACCCATAAGCAATCACTTCCCATCCTCCCCTCCTCCCTGCCCCTGGCAACCACTAATCTTTCTGCCTCTATGGGTTTGCCTATTCTAGATACTTCACATAAATGGAATCATACAATATGTATCCTTTTGTGTCTGGCATCCTTCATTTAGCATAATATTTTTGAGATTCACCAATGTTATAGCATGTGTTGGTACCTCATTTCTTTTTATGACGGAGTAACATTCCATTATATACACTACACCTTGTTTACCCATTCATCCATTGATGGACATCTGGGTTGGTTCCACCTTTTGGTTATTGTGAACAAATGCTACTGTGAACACTGCTGTACAAATTTTTGTGTGAACATTTGTTTTCAATTCTTTTGGGTATATACCTAGTTGTTCCTAATTTTTTAATAAGATAACATCACTTAATTTAAGACAAGGAATGCATCTGTATTTTGAAAACTTTCAAAACTCAAAAGGACAAAATGGGTAGAGGGTGAGAGTAAGTTTCTCTCTTGTCCCTGTTCCCCAGCACCCAGTTCCCTGCCCAGAGGCAAATTCCAGTTTCTGGCTAATCCTCCCAGAGACCGCCTATACATATACACCCTGCTTTATTTTAAAGACAGCTTGCATGGGAGGAATTTGGCAACTAGATCAGGCCGGAATCAGGCTGGAATCAGCCCAGTAACGCCAGGGAATGAGCACAGTCTAAGTGCCATCTCTCCCCTTTGTCCCAGTGTGCCCCTTGGAAAGCCATGTAGCCTAGAAGAGGCCACGGAAGTGGGTGGCAAGAGGAGTCCTGGAGGTAGATGGGTTCTGAAATGTGGCCCTCCATTTCACAGTTATGAGGCCTCACTCAAGCAAGCTGCTTAACCTCTCTGGGACTTGGTTTCTCTATTTAAAAAAGAGAGTGGATAGTGGTACCTAATTCACAGAATGGCTGAAGAGTCAATGAGCTAACAAAAGCAAGTGCTTAGCACCATGCCTGGCACACAGTAAGTGCTCAGTGTTTTGCTACTGCTGTGATTACTACTGCTGCTTCACCTCACTGAGCTGATCTTCAGCTTCCTCCTCAGGAAAATGAAGGGAGGCACCTCCCAGGCACAGTTATGATGTAGACCCAAGATCCCTGCGTGAGGGACAGGAGTGCTACAGCCTCTGAGCAGCAGGGACTCAGGGAAAGTCAGGTGGCTGAGATGTGTCTCCAGCTCCCTGCATGCTGCTCCAGGCCCTTCTGAGGCTAGGTCTCCATCCTCTCACCGGCCCACCTCCCTGTGTTCTCCCAAGAACAGCTCTGAAGCTTCCACCATCACCCACCCCCTCACAGGCCGAGAGGAGGAGCTGGCATCATGGACCCCATGCCTTAGGCAGGCTGGCTGGCTGGATTTCTTATTTCATGACCCTACTCTGCCTCCCTTTCAGCTTCTTCAACAAACACTGTACTCCGGAGCTGAGCTTCTCTTTCAGAAGCCCAGATTATTAGAGGCAGCAGGGAAACCCTCAGAGACCTTCAAAGTGGAGAGACCTCCAGTGAAGGCGGAAGCATTTGCAGAGCCATTAAAAGGCTGTTAGGAGCGATTTTTCTCTCTGCTGGCAAGTGGCAAAAGCAGAGCCCAAAGAACCAAACCCAGACCTGGGAAAGTAGAGCAAGGGAAGAGAAACGGAACAAGCCTTGCTTAATCGTGCAGAAGTTGATGGAGGGAAAAAACCCAACACACGCGCACACACATACACACACACGCATAACAAAGAGGAGAAATTCTTAGCCTGCAGCAGTTGGTAGCATTATGTAAAATCCCAAGCCCACAAAAATATCATTTGGATGATAAAAAGTTAAATTTAGCTAAGTACAGAGTGACTAATACTATGAGGGAGAGGCAGCACCCCCAGTTGCCTGGAGCTGATACAGCTGGCTTTTAGAAACTTTTGACAAGTAACCAGGGCCTTGTGCAGCACAAAATAACAGATTATGTAATAGGAGGCACCACCATCAGCAATACAAAACACAGCACAAGCGTGCAGCCTTCTCCAAGGGAGGGAACAGTTGGGATCTGGCTTGAGTGGCTCCAGTAGGACCCTGCTTGGGCCACGGGAACCTGGATATTCCGGGGGCATCCAGCAGCACAGCCAGGCTTTGGAAGGGTTTGTGTGAGTGGGTCTGCAAAGATCTTTTCCCAGGGTGGTTGTCAGGGACTGTTACTTTGATGGCTTTCAATGAGCCATGCCGTGGTGGAGTCCCCTCCCTTTTAATCTACCCTGGCCTTGTGGCCTGTTTTAACCAAGAGTATGCGGTGGAAGTAACACTGTGCCAGATTTGTACCTCTAAGCTTAGGGAGGCCTGGCTAAGAATTGAAAGCAGGATGCAAACAGGTATTTGTGCACCAATGTTCACAATAGCCAAAAGGTGGGCACAACCCAGGCATCCACAAACAGATGAACAGATAAAAAATGTAGTCTATCCACACAATGGAATGTTAGCCTTAAAAAAGATGGACATTCTGGCCAGGAGTGGTGGTTCACATGTGTAGTCCCAGTGCTTCGGGAGGCCAAGGTAAGAGGATCACTTGAGGGCAGGAGTCCAAGACCAGCCTGGGCAACACAGAGAAAGCCCATCTCTACAAAAAATACAAAATTTAACCAGGTACAGTGGCACACTACCGCGTCTCAGCTACTCAGGAGGCTGAAGCAGGATAATTCACTGAGCCCAGGAGGTTGAGGCTGCAGTGAGCCATGATTATGCCACTGCACTCTAGCCTGGTGACAGGGCAAGACCTTGTTTAAAAAAAAAAAAGGGCAAGGGGAGGGGTGAGGAGAATGAAGTGGTGGTGGTGGCCTGGATGCTTCTGCATTTGAACTCTAGGGAAGCTGAAGCCAGGTAAGAAGCCAACCACCTGTACCTCGCCCAAGGGGTGATGAGGAGGGAAACAGATGTCCCAGTCAGCAGCCCTAGCAGATACAGCCAGCACCAGTACCACCTCACCAGCCACAGGAGTGCAGCCAGCCACCTTGTCAATGGGTCCTCCACCCCAAGTAGTCAAGTTGTTCCAGCTGACACCAGTGGCGCAGGGATGAGCTAAGCTTACCACTGGGCCCTGCCCAAATTGCCACATTGTGAGCAAATAAATAAAATGGCTAGTGTTTTGCATCACTATGTTTAGACGCACTCTGTTAAGCAGCAATAGGTAACTGACGGTGGCCAAGCTCTCTAGTGGGTTTGCAGGAATTTCTGTTCCTATCATAAGACTCATGAAGACCTTTTGCATCCTCACATATGAGAGTCGCTGAGAGATACTAGTGCTTAAATGAGTCTTAGGAAGAGTAGTCTTCCACTCCCAATATCCCAATGGAGTGAATGCTGAAATGAAGCCGGTGCTGAGTTTCAAACAGTTGTTGTAAGGCTGGGGAATTTCTCCAATGATCCTATGGAGTAAGCAGGCCATCAGATGATCAACTCAAGCTGTCACTTAATTACATGACTCTCCATCTCTCTGTGCAGAGCAGGGGTTTGCACATTGTGGACAGAGATATGGATGGGATTCCCTGAGAGAAGTGAAGTGATCATTGGCATGGGATTGAGACCAGAGTTCTGGCTGCTGACTCTGGGTGAGTCAGCTCTGCTCACTGGGCCTCTGTTTCCCCATCTGTAGCGTAAGGAGGCTGGGCTTGGTGATCTCTGAAAGGGCTCTCAGTTCAGCTCCAACATTCTACAATCCTATGATTTGGACAGAAGGAAATGCTGGCCTATAATCCAAAGCCCTGTACCAAGTCCAGTGACTTGCATCTAGGTTTACAAGGCAGACACATGTGCTCACTGGGCTCCTCACATGTGTACTCCTGGAGCCCTGCTCTGCTCTCTGTGTCCTTCATGGATTTGTTCATTCATTGTTCAATATCTCACTGTGGCAGACTCTGGCTTGGTCCAATTTCCTCTTCCTAAATCACATGTTTAGCCCCCTGGACTCTAGGTGAGGCTATGGGACTAGTTGTATGAGTAGGGGAGGTCCACCACTTCAAAGCCTGGCCCCCAGAATGCCCCATGCAATCTCCTATGCTCCCTCTTTCTCTGCTTACCAGTCAGCTGACTGCACAGATTCACTGGAGAACTCCAGGGAAGCCCCAGGGGATGGGAGAGCCACAGTATGAAAGGATCCTGGGTCCCCAATTCACCACATGGAGGTCACTCATAGAGCATGAAATTCAACTAAGACAAGAGTGGGGATAAGCCTTTATTGTGATAAGCCACTGAGACTAGAGGATTGTCTAGCAGTTAGCATTACTTAACTAATACATTCACCAAATTGATACTAAGTATCAGATATGTAGGAGATACATAAGATAATTAGGCTGAGGTCTAATCTTAGCCTTCTTAGAACTACCAGTCTAGGTGATTGTTCAGGGAGATTGGATACAGACCAGTTCTGTACTCTGCAATCATGATGGGAACCTGTTAAAGCTCTATTCATACTGCCTGCTTCCAAAAACCTTACAACATAGACTCACCACATTTTCCCACCAAACATGAGATGAGCAAAGAAAGAAACCAATGAAATAGGAGGGAGAAAATCTCTATCAAGGTTCCAAATTGAGAACAATCTAAAAGCAAATAAGTAAAAATCTTACCTGTGTGCTTCCTGGTAGGCAAAGCAAAGAGGGAAATATGCTGGGTCACAACGCTCTTCCCAATAGTGGAAAACATATTAGTTCATGATGCGAAACAAACGTTGTGCTTGGGAAAAGCTCTGAGGGGAATGTCCACGGGGCCAGTGTGTGAGGCAATTTGTGCCTGGGCAGGAGGCAGCAAGAGGACACCAAGCTAGCTTGGAAAGCTGTCAGCCTCCAGGGTGTAGGGACAGCTTTGCAGCCCCGCCTGCGGCCTGACTGGCTCTTAATGGAGAGCTCCTCAGAGTAATTCTTCATCCTCGTTAATGTCAATACGGCAGCACCATGATAATGACGGAAAATATTTACATACCATACCACTGATGGGTTGTTTAGACCATCTGGCTACTGGATGCGGTAAGTATTGTCGAACACATGGCCCTTCCGCAAATGCTGTGCCTTAGTGCTGATGGAGGCCAGGCTGCAGGGATGTGAAACAGTGTCACTCGGCTGTATCCCTGTGGCCTGTGCCCACGCTGTCAGCTTCAGTCACCTCCAGGTCAGGGGCAGAGATCTCCAGCTCCCACTCCCAGATCTATCTGGGCTCAGCAATGATGACAATAGTCTAACTATTCCCTTTATCAAGGGCCTCTTCAGGACTCAAGTGCTCCAACAAGACTTAAGGCAGCAAGACAGCTCTGATTCTGTGGCCACCTGGGGGATTTCTCCAATGATCTCCTGGGACCGCTGAGAATTCTCAGAGGAAAATTCAGCACAGTTCATTTGTGTTTGAAGCAGCTTCTGCCTAAGCTTTGGCACACTCGGGAGGTAGGGACAAAGATTAGGTAGCACAACTAAAGGTTGTGCTCTATCTAGAAGGATAGAGGATGGTGATCATAATCGCACCTAAACGAGAATTTCTTTGTTCCATCCATGTGGCTCCATAAGCACTAATACCCGGCTGAATACAAAGGTTTTTTTGTGGGTTGATGTTAAATATTTCTTTTTTTTTTTTTTTTTTTTTTTTGAGTTTGGGGTGTTGGGTGGCTTGTTTTATTATTATTTTCTTACTTTTAGTAAGCGAGAAAAAGTTCTGTTGGGAGCCCGTTCAAAAGTAGCAATTTTCTTAATGGGAAGCATACGCTTGCCACCCACGTGAGGAGGCTGTGTCAGCTCAGCAACCATACTGCCCTGTGAATATGGTGAAGTCGTGTTACCTACTTGACAACCGGTGAGTCAAAGGGAAACTCATCACAGGTGCCTACATGGCCTGCCGGGGTTTTGCTGCACAGCTGACAAGGGCCTTCTGAGGGCACACCTGCAGCAAAGGCCTGGCTTTGGTTTTGTCAAATATGAACCCGCAGATTTAAGGTCACCTTATAACTAACACCCTCTAAGATTTAAAATGTCCCAACCAGAGCATTCAGGACCTGAGTTCACGGACTGGGTTCAAGAGCCAGTTCTGACTCTAACTGGCTGTGAGCTTGGACAGCCCCTCACCTCCTGGAATCTGTGTTTTGGCTGTGAAAGGAGGGGTAAGAGGCCGGGCGCGGTGGCTCAAGCCTGTAATCCCAGCACTTTGGGAGGCCGAGACGGGTGGATCACGAGGTCAGGAGATCAAGACCATCCTGGCTAACACGGTGAAACCCCGTCTCTACTAAAAAAAATACAAAAAACTAGCCGGGCGAGGTGGCGGGCGTCTGTAGTCCCAGCTACTCGGGAGGCTGAGGCAGGAGAATGGCGTAAACCCGGGAGGCGGAGCTTGCAGTGAGCTGAGATCCGGCCACTGCACTCCAGCCCGGGAGACAGAGCGAGACTCCATCTCAAAAAAAAAAAAAAAAAAAAAAAAAAAAAAAAAGAAAGGAGGGGTAAGACGACAGGGGTCTAAGCAGCATCCTGGTCTAATAGTCACAGGTTGGCTGGGAGGCACTGGCTCAGGGCAGCAGCCTCCTTGTGGTCAAGAGTGCAATAGGGGTTCCCTGGTCTTCTATAGGACTAGTGCCTGTCTCTCTGCAAGTAGAGTGATGACCACAGACCTCTCATATGGAGAGTGGATTATGGAAGAGTCAGAGCCCTCAGTCAGATGTAGCATAAAGCTAATTCACTGTTAGTCACACCCTGGCCAGTGAGAGTGAGCTCACATCCACACCCTCTAAAGGCACTGAGATTTAGTGGCACGTGTTTACTGAAAGTAATTACAGTCTGGGATGGTGACCTTTGCTGGTACAACACCTAGCACCTTAGTGAGGCAGGATGGCTGTGCAGAGGCCACGCAATACCTCTGCAAAGCTCCTCCCTGCCAGTCAGACCCCACAGCCCCAGCAGGGACAACCTCTTTGAGCACCTACTCTGACCTACCATGTCATTCTAAACAAACATCTGCTCTGCTCACCTGCTCTTTTTGCAAGAGTTATCTGAGCCCCTGGGGAAACTGGAAAATCATAACGAAGACCACACCCAGATCACTGGGTGCTTCACTTGAACCAGCCTCCAAAACATCCGGCAGCAGGCCAGGGACACACTTTTTGTTTAAAAACAGAGAAATGAGACAGCCCCAGGTCTCCCAAGTTAGAGAACAGAATCTTTTCTCAGAACACACAGCTTCTCCAGGCCCAGCCCAGGCTCCTTCTCTGGGGAGCTGACTCTGGCTCCAGCCCTCAGAGGCCTCTCTGCTGACTCCCAAACCCCAGTGAGCAGGTCAGCGCCAGGCCTGGCCAAGCTCTCACCAGTTCAAGGAGAAATGAGAACATGGTTAATGGGCCAAGCTGTTCAAAGAGCTACAATTAGGCGGGGCATGGTGGCTCACACCTGCGATCCCAACACTTTATGAGGCTGAGATAGAAGGATCTCTTGAACCCAGGAGTTTGAGGCTGCAGTAGGACATGATCATGCCCTCCAGCCTGGGCAACAGAACAAGACCATGTGTCAAAACAAAAGAACAAAAATCAAAAAGCTCCACTTAGTTTCTTTATTCTAAGATCTTTCCTACTTCTTAGTGTTCCTTTTGTTCATGAGATGATAGCTACAGTGAATCATACCATTTTTGTGTTTGTGGTTAAATACGCATAAAATAACAATTACCATATTAACTTTTTTATTTTATTTATTTATTTTTTTGAGACAGGGTCTCACTCTGTCTCCCAGGCTGGAGTGCAGGGGCATGATTACCGGTCATTGCAACCTTGAATTCCTGGCTCAAACGAACCTCCTGCCTCAGCCTCCTGAGTAGGTGGGACTACAGGCACGCACCACTACATCTGACTTTAACACCTTTTTTTTTTTTTTTTTTTTTTTTGAGATGGAGTCTCGCTCTGTTGCCCAGGCTGGAGTGAGTGGCGCGATCTCAGCTCACTGCAAGCTCCGCCTCCCGGGTTTACGCCATTCTCCTGCCTCAGCCTCCCGAGTAGCTGGGACTACAGGTGCCGCCACCTCGCCCGGCTAATTTTTTGTATTTTTAGTAGAGACGGGGTTTCACCGTGTTAGCCAGGATGGTCTCGATCTCCTGACCTCGTGATCCGCCCACCTCAGCCTCCCAAAGTGCTGGGATTACAGGCTTGAGCCACCGCACCCGGCCACAAATTTTTTTTTTTTTTTTTTTGTAGAGGAAAGGTCTATGTTGTCCAGGGTGGTCTCTAACTCCTGGCCTCAAGCAATCTTCCCACCTCTGCCTCCTGAGTCACTGAGATTACAGGCTTGGACTACCATGCTTAGCCCATGTCAACCTTCCGTTTGCTTGTTTTTGAAACAGGGTTTCACTCTGTCACCCAGGCCGGAGTGTAGTGGCATGATCTTGGCTCACTGCAACCTCTGCCTCCCAGGCTCAAGTGATTCTCCCGCCTCAGCCTCACAAGTATTATAGTTGGGACTACAGGCACACGCCACCATGCCCAGCTATGCCCAGCTAACATGTCAACCATTTTTAAGTGTACAGTTCAATGGTTTGAAGGACATTCACAATGTTGCATAATCATCACTGCCATCTACCTCCAGAACTTCTTCATCTTCCCAAACTGAACTCTGTACCTATCAAATACTAACTCTCCATTCCTCCTGCCGCCAGCTCCCTGGGGAACCTCTTTAGAGATGATGTCAAATTGGCCTGGCACGGTGGCTCACGCCTGTAACCCCAGCACTTTAGGAGGCTGAGGCTGGCAGATCATCTGAGGTCAGGAGTTTGAGACCAGCCTGGCCAACATGGTGAAACCCGGTCTCTACTAAAAATACAAAAATTAGCCAGGCGTGATGGTTCATGCCTGTAATCTCAGCTACTCAGGAGGCAGAGGCAGAAGAATCACTTGAACCTGGGAGGCGGAGGCTGCAGTGAGCCAAGATCATGTCATTGCACTCCAACCTGGGCGACAGAGCAAGATTCTGTCTCAAAAAAAAAAAAAAAAAGAAAGAAATGACATCAACTTACAGATCTGGGAAATCCAAGTCACAAGCCTGTTGACAGGCCTCCTGGTCACATCTGAGCTCCCCCAAAAACATAACCTCCCTGAAGGTAAGCTTCTGGTGTTTCTTAGATACTTGGTGATAAACAAGTTGACAGAGGAGGGGCAAGGCAGCTGCTGCCCCCACCCTTTACCAGGAACGAACCTTCCAGACCACAACCTGACTACAGGAATCCAAAAACCCAAGAGCCCCTCAGTGATGTGCAAGTTGGCAGCTAATGGGAATGAACAGTCTTAACTGGCTATGCCAGGAACTACCCTACAGCCTGCCCTTTGCGGTAGAAAAGGCTCTCACACAGAAGGAGTTTTCTCCAGATTTTTATTTTACTTAAAAGCTCTTCCTTGCCTGGGGTTTTGAGGTTGAAAACCACTGCCTCACAGTCACACATTGTAAGTGGGAGTGTAAATCGGTACTACCTTTATGGAGAACAATTTAGCAATTGCTAACAAAAATAAAAGAAAAACACTCCTTGACCCAGCAATACTACTTCTGGAAATTTATTCTACAGACATGAGAGTATATCTGCATGAAAACCTACTTATTGAGATGCTTGCTACAGCACTGTTTGCTTCCCACCTTCTGCTATTACAATCTAAAACCCCATCAACAGGGACCTGGTTTAACACATGATGGTCCATCCATGAGCAGAATACTAAGCCCACCATTACAAGAACTGAGCAACACTACATGAGCCAACAGAGAACCATCTGCAGGATTTATGTATTGTAAAGTCAAAAAAAAAAGATGCACAACAATAAGCAGTCATTTGTGTTTAGCTTTGTTTTTAAGTAATATAGGCCAGGCAAGGTTGATCACGCCTATAATCCCAACACTCTAGGAGGCTGAGGTGAGAGGACTGCTTGAAGCCAGGAGTTTGAGACCAGCCTGGGCAACACAGCAAGACTCCATGTCTACAAAAGTAAAAAAATTAACCAGGTGCAGCAGCACATGACAATAGTCCCAGCTACTCAAGAGGCTGAGGCGGGAGGACTGCTTGAGCCCAGGAGTTCGAGGCTGCAGTGAGGTATGATCACATCACTGCTCTCTACCTTGGGTAACAGAGCAAACCCTCTCTCTAAAGAAAAATAAAATTAAATTAAATTTTTAGGCCGGGAGCGTTGGCTCCTGCCTATAATCCCAGCACTTTGGGAGGCTGAGGCAGGCAGATCACTTGAGGCCAGGAGTTAAGAGACCAGTCTAGCCAACATGGCAAAACCCTGGCTCTACTAAAAAATACAAAAATTAGCCAGGTGTGGGGGATGCATTCCTGTAATCCCAGCTACTTGGGAGGCTGAGGCACAAGAATCGCTTGAACCCAGGAGGCAGAGGTTGTAGTGAGTGGAGATCGCACCACCGCACTCTACCCTGGGCAACAGAGTAAGATTCTGCCTCAAAAAAAAAAAAATTAAATTTAAAATTTAAAAAGTGGCTGGGCACGGTGGCTTACACCTGTAATCCCACCACTTTGGGAGGCTGAGGTGGGTCGATCACCTGAGGTCAGGAGTTCAAGACCAGCCTGGCCAATATGACAAAACCCCATCTCTACTAAAAATACAAAAAATTGGCCTGGTGTGGTGGCTCACACCTGTAATCCCAGCACTTTGGGAGGCCGAGTCAGGTGGATCATGAGGTCAGGAGATTGAAACCATCCTGGCTAACAAGGTGAAACTCCGTCTCTACTAAAAATACAAAAAATTAGCCAGGTGTGGTGGCGGGTGCCTGTAACCCCAGCTACTCGGGAGGCTGAGGCAGGAGAATAGCTTGGACCTGGGAGGTGGAGGTTGCAGTGAGCCCAAGATTGTGCACTGCACTCCAGCCTGGGCGACAGAGTGAGACTCTGTCTCAAAAATAAATAAATAAATAAAATAATAAAATAAAATAAAAATACAAATACAAAAAATTAGCCAGGCATGATGGTGTGCACCTGTAATTTCAGCTACTTGGGAGACTGAGGCAGGAGAATCGCTTGAATCCAGGAGACAGAAGCTGCAGTGAGCCAAGATCACACCACTGCACTCCAACCTGAGCAACGGAGCGAGACTCCGTCTCAGAAAAAAAAAAAAATTAAAAAGTAATATACATTAATATACAGAGAGAATCTCTCTGAAAGAGGACACACACACAAAACTAGCAACCATTGCTGTTTCTGGGAAGGAAAACTAAGATATTGAAGACGGGGTGGCAAGTCTTATGTTTGCCTGTAGCTGCTTTTCACTTCGGTACCAAGTATAATGCATTACTTACTTACATAAATAATATTTAATATATACATGATCTTTATATTTTATTACTTAACTGTAATCTATGAGTTTGTAAGTTCCATAAGGAATGTATCTAATTTATCTTCAGAATCTTGCTAATGTCTGGTACAATGTCATGCATAGCCTTTTCAGTGTTTTGTTAAAAAAAATTTTTTTTTGAGACAGAGTTTCGCTCTGTAGTCCAGGCTGGAGTGCAGTGGTGAGATCACAGCTCACTGCAGCCTCGATCTCTTGGGTTCCCTTGATCCTCCTACTTCAGCCTCCCGAGTAGCTGGGAATACAGGCAGGTGTCACCACGCCCCGCTAATTTTTGTATTTTTTTGTAGAGATGAGGTCTTGCCATGTTGCCGAGGTTGATCTGAAACTCTTGGGCTCAAGCAATCTGCCCACCTCAACCTCGCAAATGTTAAATGTTTTTTAATAAGTGAAAGAATGAATGAGTAAATGATTCTAAAGCACTCACAAAACAATGTTCTTTGAATCCTAGAAAATTGTGAGTCTTGAATTACTAGAGAAGGAAGAAGTTAGGTAGAAACAAAAACAAATCAATAATTGATATCTGGGTACAAAAAGCAGACTCAGTCATATCAAAGGATGATGTACACCACTGATGGTTCATTTAAGTTGATGTTACAGATTTAACAGGAGTTTTTATTTTTATTTTTATTTATTTATTTATTTTATTTTTTATTTTTTTATTTTTTTTTTGAGACGGAGTCTTGCTCTGTCGCCCTGGCTGGAGTGCAGTGGCGCGATCTCGGCTTATTGCAGGCTCCGTCTCCCGGGATCACGCCATTCTCCCGCCTCAGCCTCCTAAGTAGCTGGGACTATAGGCGCCCGCCACCGCGCCTGGCTAATTTTTTGTATTTTTAGTAGAGACGGGGTTTCACCGTGGTCTCGATCTCCTGACCTTGTGATCCGTCCGCCTCGGCCTCCCAAAGTGCTGGGATTACAGGTGTGAGCCACCGCGCCCGGCTAACAGGAGTTTTTAAAATTTCAATTCTAATAACTCTTTATGTTTCAAAATGCCAATATTTAATATTTCTTTTGGAATAGCAGAATGCAAAGAAAATGTATGGTCCAGGCCGGGTGTGGTGGCTCACGCCTGTAATCCCAGCACTTTGGGAGGCCGAGGCGGGTGGATCACGAGGTCAGGAGTTCGAGACCAGCCTGACCAACATGGTGAAACCCTCATCTCTATTAAAAATACAAAAATTAGCTGGGCGCGGTGGCATGCACCTGTAATCCCAGCTACTCAGGAAGCTTAGGCAGGAGAATCGCTCGAACTTGGGAGGCAGAAGTTGCAGTGAGCCGAGATCACGCCACTGCACTCTAGCCTGGGTGACAGAGTAAGACTCCAACTCAAAAAAAAAAAAAAAAAAAGGAAACAAAGAAAACGTATGGTCCAAAACAATTTTAAAATCCATTCTTTAAAACCACATTAGGGGCCGGGCGCGGTGGCTCACACCTATAATCCCGACACTTTGGGAGGCCGACGCAGGCAGCTCATCAGGTCGGGAGTTCAAAACCAGCCTGACCAACATAGTGAAACCTCGTCTCTACTAAAAATACAAAAAAATTAGCTGGGCATGGTGGTGCGCACCTATAACCCCAGCTCTCAGGAGGCTGCGGCAGGAAAATCGCTTGAACCCGGGAGGCCAAGGTTGCAGTGAGCCTGAGCCAAGATTGCACCACTGTACTCCAGCCTAGGCGACAGAGCAAGACTCCGTCTCAAAAAAAAAAAAAAAAAAAAAAAAAAAAGAAAAAAATTAGGGTCCTGTGACCCTCACATCCCTAAAGAATCAGAAAGAAGATCTAAAAACCAAGCAGACCCTTCAGTGAGTTGAATAGAACTGCAAAGCGTTCTGCAGGTATTGATGCATATCCTTGGGTAAGCTTGGGAACTCTTGCCTTACTAACCTGTCAGTCTTGCCCTACTATTCTCCACAATCCAGTCTGGGAAGCAGGCTGCCTACAACCCCCACCATTTAGAAGAGGGCCAACTTGCAGATCAGACCACGAAGCTTCAGGAAAAAAGCTGTCACAAAGCCAGAGGGCTTTAGTCCTAGGAGAACTGCACTGACCCCTCTGGTGGTCATGCAAACCACTATGGTTAAAATAAGGCAGAAAATTAAAAGTAGCAAAACCACACCGAGGAGAGAAAAGAAACAGAACTAGGGAGGAGGGAGGATGACTTAGGAAGTATGGCCAGCATGATGGGTTCAGCCTGAAGGACATCTGGCAGACACACATCCATCCGCCCCTTCCGTGGCCTCCGAGAACAGCCTGGTTCATGATATTGGAACTTAAGCTTCATCGTGGTAGCCTCAGTCAGCTAAATGACTCAGCAATCCCTCAATGACTGAATTATCTCTAGGGTTCTCTGTTGATTGAAAGAGAGGCAAGAATTGCCTTTGAGAAAAAGATCAGGATAATGACTGGGGAAATGTGATGAAGCTTGCATGAATGACGGCAGTGATGAAGCAGTGTCTGTTCTCTGGTTTCCAGCAGGAGCGAAAGATTTATTTCCAATAACCAGGCTCTGTTCATTGGGGTCTCGTCCAAACACTGCCCTCGCTCCTACTCAACACGGTGGTCTGGGGGATGCCAGGGCAAGGGACCACAAAGCTACAGGGAATTTCTGAGAGCCCTGCCCTTGGAGAATGCACGAATGGTTCATACCTCCTCAAGTTACATCCATCATCCAGGATGAGTTTGAAATAATGGACTTCCAGGCTCTGTGATAACGACTTAATGGTGCAAAAATACGTTCAAAACATTCTGGAAGAGTCCTCAGAATAACCCCGATGAGAGATGCTGAACATCCTGCATCACACCACTTACACCGCTGCCCTCCATTTCCTGCGAGTCCAGGTCACAGGGGGCCCAGGAGGCGCCGGCAGCCGCCTCAACTGCTTCTAACCAGAAAATAAGGTCACTGGCTTGTTGACGCCCAAGCACACAGGTTTCAGAGGTTCTCCTTCCCATCAAATTCACCAATGGTTTCCACTGACGCATAGAAAAACAATGGTTTGCCTACTTATTTTGCAACAGGCTGCCATACTGTCTTATTCTAATTAATTTTCAGTTTGTCTACTTTGAAACCCTAAGACAACAGTTGTATCCACTCAAAACATTCATTTTGCAACCTCTTATCTGAGAGTTAGGTCCTACCTCTTTTTCCTAGCCTGTTGCATTGGCTTGAATCTAGAATAACGATCAGTACTAATGAGAGAGAAGGCATGCTTTTCTCGCAACAGACATTAAAAGGCATGTGTCTTAGAGCAGCAGTGCTTTCTAGATGTTATTTGTCCCTGGAATGCTTTTTTGATGCAATACCCAGGAGCATTCTGTGTTCCTCAAACATACTTCGGAAAATGCTACTAAAGCATTTGACTATTAAGGATAAAGTGGCTGAGTGTGGTTGCTCATGCCCATAATCCTACCACTTTGGGAGGCCGCGGGGGATCACTTAAGGTCAGGCATTCAAGACAAGCCTGGTAAACATGGCGAAACCCCATCTCTAGAAAAAAAAAAAAAAAAGCTGGCTGGCACCTGTAGTCCCAGATATTTAGGAGGCTGAGGTGGGAGAATCACTTGAGCACAGGAGGTGGAGGTTGCAGTGAGCTAAATCATGCCACTGCACTTCAGCCTGGGTGACAGAGCAAGACCCTGTCTCAAGTAAAAAAAAAAAAAAAAAAAAAAGGCAGGAGGGGCAGGTGCAGTGGCTCATGCCTGTAATCCCAGCACTTTGGGAGGCTGAGGCGGATCACAAGGTCAGAAGATTGAGACCATCTTGGCTAACATGGTGAAACCCCGTCTCTACTAAAAATACAAAAAATTAGTTGGGCATGGTGGCACGCATCTGTAGTCCCAGCTACTTGGGAGACTGAGGCAGGAGAATCGCGTGAACCCAGAGGCGGAGGTTGCAGTGAGCCAAGATCACACTACTGCACTCCAGCCTGGGCAACAGAGCAAGACTCCATCTCAAAAACAAAACAAAACAAAACAAAACAAAAAACGGACAAAGTAGCTACTGATGGGAGATATCCCTTATCATGTTGAAATCTTTGCCTATCCTTCAGTCTCTACATTTTTAAGAGTAATGAGGCTGAGGCCGGTGGCTCACGCCTGTAATCCCAGCAGTTGGGAGGCCAAGGTGGGCGTATCACCTGAGGTCAGGAATTCAAGATTAGTCTGGCCAACATGATGAAAGCCCATCTTTACTAAAAATATAAAAATCAGCCAGGTGTGGTGGTGAGCACCTGTAATTCCAGCTACTCAGGAGGCTGAGGCACGAGAATTGCTTGAACCCGGGAGGCAGAGACTGCAGTGAGCCAAGATCACTGCCATTGCACTCCAGCCTGGGGAGCAAAAGCGAAACTCCATCAAAAAAAAAAAGGAGTAACGAGGCTGGGCATGGTGGCGCACATTTGTAGTCCCAGCTACTCGGGAGGCTGAGGGAGGAGAATCCCTTAAGCCCAGAAGTTAAGGCCAGCCTGGGCAACATGGGAGTCCTCTCTCTAAAAAAATTAAAAAGTAATGGATAGTGAACTTTATCAGATGCTTTTCTGGCATCAACTGAAAGCATATTAGTTGTTTTAATTGTATTTTTTTTCCTTTTTTCTTTTAGTAGATCTCCTAATATTTAACCTATGTTTTTGAGGCTGGCCCACAACTCAGCATAATGAGCCCTGTGCTGGGTACTTGTACTGGGGAAACACAGAGACACAGAAAAATGCACAGAGTTCTTGCCTACAGAAGGAAGAGAGGGGAGAGGAAGATGGGGAAAACAACACACACATGCACACGCACACTCCTGCAATACCATCTGAACAGCAGGCTAGTACTTGTGAATTTTGTTTTTCGTGTGTTTTTTTTGAGATGAGGTTTTGCTCTGTTGCCCAAGCTGGAGTGCAGTGGTACGATCATAGCTCACTGCAGCCTCAAATTCTTGGGCTCAAACGATCCTCCTGCTTTGGCCTCCCAAAGTGCTGGGACTACAGGTACACACCCAGCTAATTTTTGAAATTTTTTGCAGAGATGGGGTCTCAGTAAGTCGCCCAGGCTAGTAGTACTTGTGAATTAATGTGTCACATACAGGGCACAGTGAGGACCCCAGGGAACCACATATGAATCATGCTAATCCCACAGGGCTTCCAGGAGGTGGCACAGAGCATTTGGGGACAGGCTGGAAATGAGGGCCTATGGATTTCAGTCCTACCTTGTGTAGGACGGAAGGGCACACTTTCCTGGCCCACAATTATCTCAGCAGTAAAACAGTAAAAATAATTATAGATGGAAAAGACCATTGGAAACACCCAGCTCTGCCTCCTTCATTTGAAAACAGAATCTAAGGTTAGGGGCAGGGTTCATTTGCCCAATGCCACCGAGCCATCCCTATGTCCATCTTGGCTCCAAGGGGAAGGGGAAGAGAAACAAAAGAGCTTTGAGATGCTGGGCAGAAAGGAAGATGAGAACAGCTTTTCCTGTAATAGATGTAATTGCTTCTACCTGAAAAACTGGCTGAGTCAGGAGGTGACCAGGGTGCTAGGCTTAGGGTGTAGAGGACAGAAAGAGGAGAGGCTTGGACAGGAAAAGGAGATGATCCTGGTGCTGTCCCCCACCCCACCCCCACATGCCTAGGTCACCAGAGACATCCCCACCTTCTATTCTACATCAATACACCTGAGCAGATGTGTGAGGATGGCTTTCACATTCATTCATTCATTCATTCATTTATTCATTCAACAAATATGGAGATTATACTGGGTTGAAGAATGTCCTCCCAAAACTCATATTGTTGTCAGAAACTCAGAATGTGACTTTACTTGGAAACAGGGTCACTGCAGATGTCATTAGTTAAGGTGAGGTCACATTGGAGTAGGGTGAGCCCTAAATCCAATGACTGGTGCCCTTATAAAAGTCACAGAGGCAGATAGACATAGAGGGAGACAACCATGTGACAACTTAAGCAGAGGTTGGAATTATGTGTCTTCAAGTCAAGGAACACCAAGAATGGCCTGCAACCACCAGAAGCTAGGAGGGAGGCTGGGAACAGATACTCTTTGCGGTCTCTAGAAGGAACCAAACTGCTGAAACCCAAAATTTGGATGTGTGGCCTCCAGTACTGTGAGATAATACATTTTCATTGTTTTAAGCCATCCAGTTCTGGTGGGTTGTTATGGCAGCCCTAGGGAATTAACACAAAGAGATGGTAGTGCACAAGCCCCTGCATGCCTGCCCTAGGAGCAGAGGCTCCAGGAGGCAGAGGGAGGGTCTGGTTCCATCTGGAATCCCTTAAGGACATCACCCTTACTCTTGCCCCAATCACAAAGCCTCACTCTGCCAACTAGCCACACCTTCCACTGCTCTTCCAGACCAGCTCCTAGCCTGTGTCTGTGCAAGGTCCTGACGGAAGCAGCAGCCCCAGGCCGACTGTGACTGCTTACTGGAAGGGACCATCACATGGGCCAGGCACAAGAATGAATCCAAGCGCATGTCAAGCTCTGGGAGGTGCCAGGAACTGTGCTAGGCCCTTTCACATACATTCTCCTTTAAACCTCAGGACCAACCAGAGGCAGGAAGGAAAGACAAGCTCTGAGAAAGCATGTGACCTCCTCAGGGTCCCACAGCATGTCCGTGGCAGAACCCTGCTCCACATTCAGGCTGTCTGTATGAGGGCTGTTGGGTTTTCAGCACACCCAGTGCCCGAATCCCCCAGGGCTGAAGCACCTGCCCCTCGACAGAACTGTCTCCCACTCGCTCTGCAGCTGTGGATGTCAGGGACCGCAGGCAGTTGGCATCTGCTCTTTGAAAAGGTATTTATCTTTCCACTCACTGAGAGCAAGCGAGAGCCATATAAGGACATGCCCAACGTCAGGTGCACAAGTGTTCCAGAGACAGATGTCATTCATACGCAGGGACCAGACATGGCCGTTAACTGCCAGGAACACCCCCCTCCACTCCCCCAAGAGCATGGTGAGTACACTGTTGAGCAAGGAGCTCTCAGCTGGGCCACAGGTGTAGGGTTGCCTCTCGCAGCGCCTGGGACTGCCAGCGCTCCATAAACACAGGGCAAGGTGTGGTCTAGCCCCAAGAGCCACTGGAGGTTCTAAGCAGTATTCATGAACAGCCCTATAAGCCTGAAATTTTTGTTTGTTGTCATTCTTTTGTTCTTTTCTTTCTTTCCTTTTTTTTTTCTTTTTTAACCATTTTGACAATTTATAAGTGTAAAATTTAGTGGCATCAAGGGCATTCACAATGTTGTACAACCACGCCACTATCCATTTCCAGAGCATTTTCATTATCCCAACCAGAAGCTTTGTACCCACTAAACACTCATTCCCCATCTCCCTTCCCCAATCCCTGATAACCACTATTCTACTTTCTCTATCTGTGTATTTGCCTACTCTAGGTACCTCATATAAGTAGAGTTATACAATATTGTCCTTTTGTGTCTGACTTCTTCCATTTAAAATGTTTTCAAGGTTCATCCATGGTTCATTCAATACTTGGCCAATATTATTTGGCCATAAAGAGGAATGGAATGCTGACACATATTGTTTGATGGAACCAAACAGTATGGCGTAAGAACAGACCACATTCTGTTTACCCACTCATCAACTGCTGGACACATGAGTTGTTTCTACCTTTTGGCCGTTGAGAACAGCACTACTATGAATATTAAGCTACAAGTATCTGTTCAAGTCCCTGCTTTCAAGTCTCTTGAGTATAGACCTAGAACTAGGTGTGGATCTACTGTGTCATATGGGGATTTTGTGTTTAACCACTTGAGGAACCACCAAATTGTCTTCCACAGCAGCTGCAACCATTTCACATTCCCACCAGAAACATACGAAGGTTTCAGTTTCTCCACATCCTTGCCAATACTTGCCAAAACTGAAATTTTAGAGGCAGGGAAGAGGCAAGTCCCATAAGAGCCCCAGATATGGCTCCACGGCACATCCCTGCCATCTGCCTACTTCATTCCTGCCATTGTGTACAGAGCAGCAGAAAGAAGAAGAATGCTGGCTGTAGGGTCAGGAAAATCCAATTTTAGTTCCAGCTCTGTGGCCTGCTGGCTGTGTGACCCTGAATAAATACATCGATTGCTCAGAGCCTCAATTATGTCCACTATGGGAATAGAGCCAATGCACCAAGGTCGCTTCCCACCAAAGGCAGGGCTGTGAATCTGATGCCAACGGAAGACAGAGAATTTGAGTATTTTCTTAAACTCTGTGGGACGACAGTAGGTGGTGGCAAGAAGAGACTGTTTCGGTCTCCCTTGATAAACCTTTCATGATAATGTTTGGAAAGGACTAGAATACTTTCCCCTTCAACCTCCTCCTCTTTCCCTGCATTCGAATGGAGAATCCAAAATATAGGAAAAAGTAGAAACATGAGGAATGGGGAAAAAAATATCCAGATGAACTACCGAAGGCAACCTTAGCATCACATAATTAATGAACACACACACACATACACACACACACACACACACATACACACACACGCTCATCCCTCACTGTAGACGAAAAAGTTTGCCCAAATCTCTATGTCCCCAGATCCATGGTACAGACTAATCTTGAACTCCTGACCTTAGGTGATATGCCCACCTTGGCCTCCCAAGTGCTGGGATTACAGGTGTGAGCCACCGCATCCGGCCCCAGCCTCATTACTCTTAAAAACATAGAGACTGAGGGATAGGCAAAGATTTCAACATGATAAGGAATATCTCCAATTAGGAGCTACTTTATCCATTTATTTGTTTGTTTTGTTTTTTGAAATGGAGTTTCGCTCTGTTGCCCAGGCCGGAGTGTAGTGGTGCAATCTTGGCTCACTGCAACCTCTGCCTCTGGGTTCAAGCGATTCTCCTGCCTCAGTCTCCCAAGTAGCTGGGATTACAGACGCGTGCCACCATGCCCGGCTAATTTTTTGTATTTTTAGTAGAGACGGGGTTTCACCATGTTAGCCAAGATGGTCTCGATCTTCTGACCTTGTGAGCCGCCTGCCTTGGCCTCCCAAAGTGCTGGTGTTCTGCCAAGCCCAGTGACCACCCCTGAGCCATATGACCAGGTAAGAGTACACCCAGGACACTGGTGATGTGATGGAAACCACCACTCCACACCTCCTGCAAGAGTCTGCAGCGGTGTCACCCACAGGGTCCTGGACAAATGGGCTTCGCATGAGTCAGTGCCAGGAAGCCCTCCAGGCACAACCGTTTTTGCACACACAAATGTCTCCTTCAAACCAGGCTGCAGGGAGGTTCCTCTCAAGCCTTGAAAACATGAAGTGTTCCTTCTGGGGTGCGCCCGGGACAGGTTTTCCCACTTACAAGGGAAAAAAAAAAATGGTTTTACAAAATGCTTAGATTCCAAAAGCCTATTTAACTCCAAAATAGGCCTGTTGTGTGGTGAACTGTCAAAAGCAGCACTTTAACATAAAGCTCAGGGCCAGGTGACCTAAATTTGAATCTGTTAGCCATGGGACCTTGAGGAAGTAAGGCCTCTGTGGGACTGTTTTCTCATCTGTACAACAGAGTTCATTACAGAGGGTTGTTGTGGGATGAAGTGAGCCTCTGGTATTCAGTAAGTTCCCCAACAAGCACAGGTGCTGTAGCTGGTAGGCCTAGCAGGACAAAACTCAGAAATTCAGTTGCATGGTGGATCATGTTTTGTTAGTGGGCTAGCCAGGGAACCTAAGCATGTGGACAGACATTCTCATGGAAAGCAGCCTTTCGCAGTGCCCACTGTGTGTCAGCTGGAAACGCCCCGCACCAGCCAGCACTTTACACACGCTGAATTAAATCTGGCCACACCCAGCCTAGGAGACCACAAAGGCAGAAGTCAAGCAAAGACATCCAGGGTGAAGGTGGGACCCTTCCCAGTGGCAGGAACAAACCTGCAACCTGCAGGTTCAGCTTCCATTTTTGTAAAAAAGCAAAAATAAAACATGTTTATAGCTAGGAATAATGTACTTTCATTTTAAATATTTTTAAACCATTTGACTTTTTAAAAATTTTGTGATAAGCATATGACCTCCCCCTTACCAAAACTTAAGTGTAAAATATGTTATTGTTGACTATAAGTACAATGTTGTATAGCAGATCCCTAGAGCTTATTCATCTCACTTGACTAAAACATTATGCCCATAGATTACTAACTCCCCATTGCTTCCTCCCCTCAGACCCTGGCAACCACCATTCCGCTCTCTGACTCTATGAATTTGACTACTCTAGGTACCTTGTATAAGTGAGATCATGCAGCATTTGTCTTTCTGTGACTGTTCTATTTCATGTAACATAATGTCCTACAGGTTCATCCATGTTATTCCATATGGCAAGATTTCCTTTTTTGTTTGGTGTTTTAGAGACAGGGTCTCGCTATGCTGCCCAGGCTGGAGTGCAGTAGCTATTAACAGGCGAGATCATAGCACACCATAGCCCCAAACTCCTGAGCTCAAGCGATCCTTCCAAGCAGCTGGAATTGCAAGCCTGTGCTACCCTACCCAGTTTAGGATCTTCTTCTTTTTTATAGCTGAATACTATTTTGTTGAATGTATATACCACATTTTCTTTACCCATTCATCAGTTGATGGACATTTTTTAATTATTTGATTTTTAAACTTACCTTTGTTAATTTCCCATGAACACATATTACTTACAAATTTTTTGGCCAGGCACAGTGGCTCACGCCTATAATCCCAGCACTTTGGGAGGCCGAGGTGGGTGGATCATGAGGTCTGATGGAGACCATCCTGGCTAACACGGTGAAACCTCATCTCTACTAAAAGTACAAAAAAATTAGCCGGGTGTGGTGGCGGGCACCTGTAGTCCCAGCTACTCGGGAGGTTAAGGCAGGAGAATGGCATGAACCTGGGAGGCGGAGTTTGTAGTGAGCCGAGATCGCACCACTGCACTCCAGCTTGGGCAACAGAGCAAGACTCTGTCTCAAAAAAAAAAAAAAAAAAATTTAAACACATTTATAAAAACCAGAAAAAGTAACAAAAAATAAAAAATTTAACTTGGTATTAAAGAAAGGGGCCTCCTGCAGGCCAGGCGCAGTGGCTCAAGCCTGTAATCCCAGCACTCTGGGAGGCCGAGGCAGGCAGATCACGAGGTCAGAAGATCGAGACCATTCTGGCTAACACGGTGACACCCCGCCTCTACTAAAACTACAAAAAAATTAGCCAGGCGTGGTGGTGGGCGCCTGTAGTCCCAGCTACTCAGGAGGCTGAGGCAGGAGATTGGCGTGAACCTGGGAGGCGGAGCTTGCAGTGAGCAGAGATCGCGCCACTGCACTCCAGACTGGGCGACCGTGTGAGACTCCGTCTCTGAAAAAAAAAAAGAAAAAGAAAGGGGCCTCCTGCTTGTTCTTTCTGACTCCCCCTCAATCTCAATCCACGTGGCCTTCAATAAATCAACCCGTTGGCCTCACCTTATCTTCCATGTAATCTAGAACACAGACCACACAGATTAAGAGTATGATTATGGGCCGGGCGCGGAGGCTCAAGCCTGTAATCCCAGCACTTTGGAAGGCCGAGACGGGCGGATCACAAGGTCAGGAGACCGAGACCATCCTGGCTAACACAGTGAAACCCCGTCTCTACTAAAAATACAAAGAAACTAGCTGGGCGAGGTGGCGGGCGCCTGTAGTCCCAGCTACTCGGGAGGCTGAGGCAGGAGAATGGCATGAACCCGGGAGGCGGAGCTTGCAGTGAGCTGAGATCCGGCCACCGCACTCCAGCCTGGGCTACAGAGCGAGACTCCGTCTCAAAAAAAAAAAAAAAAAAAAAAAAAAAGAAAAAAAGGAGTATGATTATTTACCATATTACAGCTAATTCACAAATGGCCTTAAAATTCTCAAAGCATGTTGAATGCAACTCCTCCTTAGTCACCCAGCCCTAAATTAATAATTAAGCACTCGGCCAGGCATGGTGGTTCATGCCTGTAATCCCAGCATTCTGGGAGGCCAAGGTGGGCGGATCACGAGGTCAGGAGATCCAGACCTTCCTGGCTAACACAGTGAAACCCCATCTCTACTAAATATACAAAAAATTAGCCAGGCGTGGTGGCTTCTGCCTGTAGTCCCAGCTATTTGGGAGGCTGAGGCAGAAGAATCGCTTGAACCCAGGAGGCAGGAATTGCAGTGAGCCGAGATCACGCCACTGCACTCCGGCCAGAGAGAGTGAGACTCCATCTCAAAAAAATAATAATAATAATTAAGCACCTTTAAATTGGTGAATATGGAAATGTACAGCACAGCATCGTAGGCACCACTGCACACAAAATTGACCCCGGCCTGATAATGGATTTCCTAAGTCACTTGCTTATGGGGCACTTTCTCATCGAAAGTTAATTAGCCTAATGAGGGCAAGTGTGACTTTGTGAATGCCAGACTGACTTTCTGATCTGAGTCAGCCACCCAGGAGGCTGCCTATGTCATCCTCCTGGATTCATTTCCTGGAGCACCAAAAAGGCCGACCAAGGGGACAGAACTACAGGAGGCCATGTGCCCTGTGCCTTCCCTACTACTATCTGCTAGGAGTCAGCACACATTCCAAAGGCCACCGAGAGCCAGGACACGTACCTGCCACCTTTTCCTGGAGCTGGCCCCAGAACCTCTGCAGGAAAGGGGGCCCTCTGGCAGACAGAGTCACAGGTGAGCCCCTCTGGCTCCTTCCAGACCACAGAAGGCCCAGGTGGGCAGAAGAAGGCTATGCCTTACCAACCCTCATACCCATGACTGATGAATACCTCTCTGTGCCTGACCAAGACAACAGCAGCTCATGATTGTACTTGATAGATCATAAAGCCACCCTCCCAGCCAGTCTCTCTGAATCCACACAGCAGCCTTGAGAGGGACCACTGCTACTGTCACCAGGTGAGTATTGGAACCAAGGCACAGAAAGGTGCTCTCGTGGCTGGGCGCAGTGGCTCACACCTATAGTCCCAGCACTTTGGGAGGCCGAGGAGGAGGATCACTTGAGGCCAAGAATTTAAGACCAGCCTGGCGAACATAGTAAAACCCCATCTCCACTAAAAATACAAAAATTAGTGGGACGTGGTGGTGTGCGCCTGTAGTCCCAGCTACTCAGGAGGCTGAGGCAAGAAAATCACTTGAACCTGGGAGGTGGAGGCTGCAGTGAGCCAAGTTCACGCTACTGCACTCCAGCCTGGGTGACAGAGTGAGATTCCGTCTCAAAAAAAAAAAAAAAAAAAAGAAGAAGGGGAAGGGGAAGGGGAAGGAAGAAGAAGGAGGAGGAGGAGGAGGAGGAGGAGGAGGAAAGAAAAAAAAGAAAGATGCAACTGTCAATGGTCACTTACCTTGGAAATGGGACAACTGATGTCCCTAAACCCTCCTAGTTCAGTTGTCTTTTGTTGTTCCTCATCCAGAGGCAAACTAAAGTCAAAACTTCACTGGCCCAGAAACACCTAAATGTCTATAAATGGACAAATGAAGAAAGAAAATGCAGAGTATGCCTACAAGGAACCATTAGTCAGTCTTAAAAAGAAAAGACAGCTAGCTGGTGCAATGGTTCATGCCAGTAATCTCAACACTTTGGGAGGCTGAGGTGGGTGGATCACTTGAGCTCAGGAGTTCAAGACCAGCCTGGACAACATGGCAAAACCCCATCTCTGCAAAAAAATACAAAAATTATCCAGACATGGTGGTGCGTGCCTGTAGTCCCAGCTACTTGGGAGGCTGAGGCAAGAGGATCACTTGAGCCCAGGAGTTCGAGGCTGCAGTAAGCTGTGTTGGTGTCACTGCACAAGTGACAGAGAGAGACCCTGTTTCAAAAATAAAAATGCTTAAAATGGTACATTTTATATTATGTATATTTTACCACAAAAAAAAGGAATGAAGTACTGATCCATGATATGACATGGTTGAACCTTGAAAACATTATGTTATGTGAAAGAAACCAGACACAAAAGGCCAAACATGCTGGGTGTGGTGGCTCACGCCTGTAATCCCAGTACTTTGGGAGGCTGAGATGGGCGGATCATGAGGTCAGGAGATCGAGACCATCCTGGCTAACACAGTGAAACCCCATCTCTACTAAAAATACAAAAAAATTAGCCGGGTGTGGTGGCGGGCGTCTGTAGTCCCAGCTACTCAGGAGGCTGAGGCAGGAGAATGGCGTGAACCCGGGAGGCAGAGCTTGCAGTGAGCCGAGATTGCGCCACTGCACTCCAGTCTGGGCCACAGAGTGAGACTCCGTCTCAAAAAAAAAACAAAAAACACACAAAAAAAGCCAAACATTATATGATTCCATGTATATGAAATGTTCAGAATAGGTAAATCAATAGAAACAGAAAGTAGATGAGTTGTTGCCAGGGGGCTGGGAGAGGGAAGAATGGGGAGTGACTGCCCATGGGTGTAGGGTTTCCTTCTGGAGTGATGAAAGTGTTCTGGAATTCGATAGAGCCAATGGGTGCACACTGTTATGAATATACTATATAACACTGAATTATATACTTTAAAAATATTTTTAATTTTATAAAATTAAATTTTAATTTTCAAATTAAAATACTTTTAATTTTATAGGATGGGCACAGTGGTTCACGTCTGTAATCACAGCACTTTGAGAGGCCCAGGCAGGAGGATCACTTGGCAGGAGGATCACTTGAAGCCAGGATTCAAGACCAGCCTGGGCAACATAGCAAGACCCTGCCTCTACAAAAAATTAGGCAATTAGCCAGGCACTATGATGCAAGCCTGTAGTCCCAGCTACTTGGGAGGCTGAGGCAGGAGGATCCCTTGAGCCCAAGTGGTTGAGGTTGCAGTGAGCTACGATTGTGCTACTGTACCCCAGCCTGGGTGAGAGAGTAAGATCCTGTCTCAAAAATAAATAAATAAATAAATAAAATGTTTAATTTCATATCATGTGTAAATTCACCTCAATTTTTAAAAACAGACAATCATTGGCTGGGCACGGTAGCTCACACCCGTAATCCCAGCACTTTGGGAGGCTGAGGCAGGTGGATCACGAGGTCAGGAGATCAAGATCCTGGCTAACACAGTGAAACCACGTCTCTACTAAAAATACAAAAAAATTAGCTGGGCATGGCGGCGGGCACCTGTAGTCCCTGCTACTCGGGAGGCTGAGGCAGGAGAATGGCGTGAACCCGGGAGGCAGAGCTTGCAATAAGGCGAGATCACACCACTGCACTCCAGCCTGGGCGACAATGCGAGATTCTCTCTCAAAAAAAAAAAAAAAAAAAAAAAAAAAAAAAACAGACAATCACACATCTCTGCCTTCTTTCCTGTTCTGACCAAAGCCTCATCTGGTGCCTCTCTTTTTCCACTGGCTTCCAGAGACCCTTCCTGTCCTCTCCCACACACCACATCTGCTGGAATCTATTGCATTTTCTCTCTGCATCTCCAGCCTTAACATGGTCAGAAACTTGGAATCCTTCTGGGTTATTCCAAGCACCTAGGCAAGACTATAGTGAGAGTAGGAATAAACTGGCAATCCACCACCTGGAGAGCAGGAAGGCCCAGCCCTGAGACCTCACTGTTTGCTTTTTGGGGGAATCCTGGCCATCCCAGAGGCCAAATAGTCCACTTCTACTTTTCTAAGTATGACTTATTATCACCTCTTCCCCACAGACCACCTCCCCCAAGTTTTCTTTCATCCAGAGATTTAATTAAATCCCTCTTTCAAATTTAGAACCAACTTAGGCAACCTGAGGGAACATAAAAAGGGATAATTCAGTGTCCCCAGGCACCCCACCAGCTGGCTGGGACACCCAGGCCCTGGGAGCTAAATCAAGAGGACAGCAATGCAGGTTTAATTCTAGATGGTCTGAGAAGTTCAAGGGATGTGTCTCTATCCAGATGAAGAACCCAGGTTCAGCTGCTCCAGACATGCCCTCTTAGGCTCCCGGGGAACGCAGGCCCTGTGACTCCTGCTCAGGGGACCCGAGTCAGAGATTCCCACACTGGGCCTACCTGCATAACCTCTTAATCCTCTTAGCCCACTGGCCACAGGCCCTTCTGCTCCTTCAGCCCAGAAGAGCCCAGAGACAGCAAGGAAGGTGGGCACCCCCAGAGGACGCAGCCACGAGTTCCAGCCTCCCCCTCCCCAACCTGGCTTCCTGTTGCCCTATTCCTGAGGTCAGCTCTGGGCCCCTGCTTCTTCTTTAATGAGTCAGAGAACAAGGAAAAGAGCAAAAGTGAGCAGGCTCAGGGAAAGATGGAGACCAAGCTGGCCCTGGCTGAAGGTGAGCGAGGCCCCTCCTCCAGGACAAGCTGCTAGGAACTGTGTTCTTTTTTAAAAAATCCCCTGCCCCACCCCCTAACAGAAAGGAGGCCATAAACAGGGATCTGCTTGACCAGCTGTCACCCAGCCAGTCTGAATGTCATTCTCCCTTAAAGGGAGAAAAAGGCAGCAACTCTCAATTAAGACTCCTAAACCCCCCAGGACCACACCCCAGAGGCCTAGGTAGACCCCACTCCTGCTCTCTAACCTCCAGCCTACAGGTGCATGTCAGGACAACTTCACAAGTAGGTCCGAATTTGGCCTCAAAGTCACATAAACAGATGTGATCGCAGAGCATGCAATCCTGTCTTGGTGAATCTGCTCTAAGTCCATGCATCCCTTTGGGCTCTTTGAAAAGGAACAAACAGAAGAGGAATTCTGTTTTCCTCTTGGAAAAAAGAAAAGGAAAAAAAAAAAAAAAAAAACCCACACAAACCCAAATGGAAAGGTACTTTGTACTGCTTAAACTCAACCAGATCAGGAAATACTGATGTTTTAAACAACAGCACAGGCTGTGTAACAGAACATGACCGAATATAAGCATGAACATGAGGGATCAGGTCTAGAGTCCAGTCAGCAGTTAACTCCCTGTGCGGTGAGGCCTATGTCATGACCTCTCTGAGTCTTAGGGTCCCCATCTGTGAGACACAACAAATGAAAGCACTGGGGGCCACACCATGACTTCTCTGAGCCTCAGTTTCCTCACCTGTAAAATGGGCACAGCAACATTTGTGAGAGTCCTGTGAAGCACAATGCGCAGAAGTATGCCATGCACTGTGGTGTCTCAGATAAAAGGTGGGTAAGCGGGAAAGGCCCCTCCTCTCTGTACCTCCAGCCACTGCCTCTGCAAGAACAATCCACAGACACTGGATCGCCACCATGCCACTGCGCCCGGCACCAGCAACTCAAACACAAATAGCTGAGATCCCCTCAGCCTGAGAAGCAGCTAGGATAGACCAGGGATACCTCTGGTTTGGAGGCTTCCCAGGAGAGGGAAGAGTAGCCATCTCCTGGAGCAGGAATCTTAAGCACTGGAAAAGCCCATAACACAGAGTCGATAAGGCTGGGTATGGTATGGGAGCCACTGGCCTGAATCCTGCAAACTCCAGTCCTACAGCTCCCAGGCCACCAAGACAAACCTGAGTGAGCTGCACGTCCCAGATTTTATGAGCCGGCCTCCAGTTCACTAGCTGTGTCCTTGAGTCTTAATCCCGCTCCACTGCCAACACCCCACACCCAGCCCTGTGATCTTAGGGTTTCAGGGAAATGGAAAGTCATTCCTCTTTGTGGAAAGGTCAAACCGTTGGGCTCGGTTTTTTCCAATGCTCCTTCTGGCTCTCCTATTTGTTTGATTCTAAATTCCTTTATCCCCCCTGCTGGAAAGTCAGACAGAACATTCCTCAGGAAAGAGAACTTTTAGCGGGGGTGTGGTGGGGAGGAATAATTGAGGTAAAATGAAAAATGGGTGAAATCAGGTACTATAAAATCTTGGTACTCAAAGAGTGCACAACAAATTGCACCGGTCAGCAGTCATTACTGTGAACTCACAATGCTTTGGTGAGTCACCCAAGACTGGGAACTGAAATCAAACTAACACTCTCTATCACAGTACAGGACAGGAACTCAGCTGCATACTAATGGCAAGAATCCGCTAAACGCATCCCTTGCTACTCCCAGCAGCAAATGCATAAGCTACTTCATACTCAAATATAAATTAGTGAGCTATTTTCCTTGCTGGGTTAATACAAATCGTGCTCTGGACCAATTAAGTAAGCCACTTCAAAACTTTGCCTCAGCATATTGGAAAATGTCCCGCTTAGGGGAAGAATGAAGTCTCGGGTGATGCATGCCCAATTGATGGCAAAATAGGTGAGAGTGCTTTCAGAATTATTGAGGATTTTGTTATTAATGGTGTTTCAGTGTTGGCTTCTTAAACACATCAAACAAATTTCCTTTAAACTAGTAGTTCCTGACTGCCACGGGGAAGGCTGCAGGCCTCCCACCTCCCAGATGGTTCAACCACAATAAACGTTTGGCCTGTCAGATGCACAACATTGACGAACTAATTGAAATATGCTGCAACAAGCAAATCCAAAATAAATGTGGAATAATTGTTTCCTTACACGATAACCCGCTGAAGTGCCTCCACGTCTGGCCACCCCTGCTGACTGAATGTTCCCCCTGCTTTGTGAGCCTCACTTATGTGTGGTTTTCAAGGGAGTTAAATGCTTCTTTCCAGTGTGATTATCCACATGGGAAAAATTCTAATTGCAAAAAATGTTGAGTTTTTCTCCCTCTTATGAAAAAAAAAAAAAAAGCAAGTGAAAAGTCAACTGTTATAAAGTACCAAGGAAAGCAATTAAATGGGCCCTTCAGTGTGAGAGAGAGATTGTCCTCCTGTTCTCCAGAGCACGATGGCCAAGCCAGCGTTAACCACGCATCCACACCTGCGGGGAAGCCCTGCCTGTCAGACAACCTCACGCCACTGATGGAAGCTGGGAATGGCCACCTATTTCTACCCTGACACACACATCCCTATCCCCCTCTCCCCTCCCTCCCTTCCTCCAAGGGGCTGTCTAGAGAGACAGCAGAGGGTGGAGGCCAGCAGTACCCACAACAAGGCCCCCCACGGGCTCACAACCTCATGCAGGACACTGGTGCCCAGTGAGCCCTCCCTAGGGGGCCGGGAGGCCGAAGGGCCTGATTCTAATCCCAGAAGGACAACAGAAGCAAAGTGCAGGCCGGGCGCGGTGGCTCACGCCTGTAATCCAAGCACTTTGGGAGGCTGAGGCGGGCGGATCACGAGGTCAGGATTTAGAGATCATCCTGGCTAACACGGTGAAACCCGTCTTTACTAAAAATACAAAAAATTAGCCGGGCGAGGTGGCGGGCACCTGTAGTCCCAGCTACTCGGGAGGCTGAGGCAGGAGAATGATGTGAACCCGGGAGGCGGAGCTTGTAGTGAGCCGAGATCATGCCACTGCACTCCAGCCTGAGTCACAGGGCAAGACTCCCTCTCAAAAAAAAAAGAAGCAAAGTGCACAGCCCTGCTCCATGGCACAGCCTGTGCCTCAGACTTGGGAGGGAAGCCCCCCAGCTGCCAAAAGATAAAATTCAGGCCCTCCCCAGGAATCACCTCTCAAACGGAAATAAACAGCTCTGCAGAGGAGAAACAGTAATAATCTGTATGAATTAGGTACCAACTCTTAAGAGGGCACACAATAGGCAAAAGACTTGGGAAAGGTTCCTCTGAGAGAGCCCAGGCATAAGAAGGCCACAATTTGAGGCATGGGGGCCCCAGGAACCCCCCACCTTGGCCTGAAACACCTCCGTAAGAGGATTATTCCTTTGGGTGAAGGATTGGTCTCAGCTCCTCTTAAGAAAGGCCAAGTCTGTTGCAGGGCTGCCACCAGAACCCTCAGCATGAAAGTACAGAGTCCCTCCTACCTGTAGACTTGAGCAGAGAGAGATGGGCACCATTCTGCTGGCAACAGCCCTTCTAGAAGAAGCTACATCAGGGCTGAGGGAGGACAGCTTGTCTTTCTCTCGCACCTAAGACAAGCAAACACAAGAATCTGCCCACAGCCTCATCCCGCAGCTCCAGCCTTCATCCATTAAGTACCATCAGCATTGTGAGGTGCCCTGAGCTAGGCTGGATACACTATGGGGGCTGACATGAGGCCAAAGGTGGCAGATCCTCACTATCCATGGATTCCATATTTGTGAATTAACCTACTCACTAAAATGTATCTGTAGCCCCAAAATCAATGCTCATGGTGCTTTCAAATTCATTTTCAAATCTGTGCAGACTGGCAAAAAATTTAAGTTGCCTGATAGCACATTCCCTGCTGAGGTTGAACGAGGGGACATTATCTTCCCAACTCAGCTCTCCTAATGGAAACAAGGGTCCTTTTTGTGGTCTGTCCAGTGCCACATTTTTGGCACTTGTGTGCTCTGTGTTGGTGATTTTGCTGTTTGGAATGGCCCCAATCATAGTGCTGAGGTGCAGTCTAGTTCTTGGGTGCAAGATGGTTATGACATGCAGAGAAAATCTGTATGTTAGAGAAGCTTCATTCAGGCATGAGTCACAGTGTTGATGGCCAGGAGTTTAATGTTAATGAATCAATAATACATATTAAATAGGGTGTCTTTTTTGTTGTTGTTTTGAGACAGAGTCTCACTCTGTTGCCAGGCCAGAGTGCAGTGGCACAATCTCGGCTCACTGCAACCTCCACCTCCTGGGTTCAAGCAATTCTCCTGTCTCAGCCTCCTGAGTAGCTGAGACTACAGATGCACGCCATCACACCCAGCTAATTTTTGTGTTTTTAGTAGAGACGGGGTTTCACCATGTTGACCAGGATGGTCTCGATCTCTTGACCTCATTATCCACTCATCTTGGCCTCCCAAAGTGCTGGGATTACAGGCATGAGCCACTGCGCCAGACCTCTTTCTTTCTTTTCTTTTTTTTTTTTTTTTTTGAGGCGGAGTCTCGCTCTGTCGCCCGGACTGGAGTGCAGTGGCCAGATCTCAGCTCACTGCAAGCTCCGCCTCCCGGGTTTACGCCATTCTCCTGCCTCAGCCTCCCGAGTAGCTGGGACTACAGGCGCCCGCCACCTCGCCCGGCTAGTTTTTGTATTTTTAGTAGAGACGGGGTTTCACCATGTTAGCCAGGATGGTCTCGATCTCCTGACCTCATGATCCGCCCGTCTCGGCCTCCCAAAGTGCTGGGATTACAGGCTTGAGCCACCGCGCCCGGCCGCCAGACCTCTTTCAACAGAAACATACACAACATAAGATTACATATGGATTGGTTAAAGAAAATGTTGTGCCCCCAGGCTCAAAGGAGCCTAACCCTGTGTTTTCCCTAAGAGCAGTGGTTCAGTGTTCACTAACTCAGTGTTTTAAGTGGGACTTTATAGAACATAACTATGTTAGCCAGCATGGTGCACATGTCTGTAGTCCCAGCTACTCAGGAGGCTGAGGCAGGAGGATCACTGGGCCCAGGAGTTTGAGGCTGCAGTGAGCAATGATTACGCCACTGCACTCTAGCCTGGGAGACAGAGAGAGACCCTGTCTCAAAAAATAAGAAAAAAAAAGAACCTAACTATGGCCAACAATATGAATCAAATGACTATGCATACATGTATGCATAGTCAGGATATACTTTCCTCAGACAGAGCTATTCCACCCTGCAGTCATGTGCTCCTAAGGCTGCAGGTTGCCATGTCCACACCCAACAGGGAGTTTGAGCTGTCAGCTTCTGCTCCAAGACTGGAATCAGCCTCAAGGTCTCTTGGGTCCTCCCACTGTTCTGATAACACTCTGCCTTCTCCCTGGACCCATGACTCCCACTGACGTCCCTGATCATGACCTCTGATCTTTCTGACTAGCCAGGTCTTAATAAGACCCCTTTCCACAATAGAGATAAGGGACTGCAGGGGCAAGGGCACTCAAGGAAAAGCTTTGTGAAGGATGGGGAACTTCAACAAGGAGAGTGTGAAACTCATCTTTCCATGCTCTCTCTCCAAGGTTGTCTTGGGTTTTTGATTTGTCTGTTACCGGAACCCTGCCTGTTAGTTTATTTCCTGTGTCCTCTGGCAAGGGCAGTTGTTAATATAATTTGACCAGGTGCAATGGCTTACACCTGTAATCCCAACACTTAGAGAGGCCCAGGAAGAGGACTGCTTGAACCTGGGAGTTCCAGACCAGTCTGGGCAACACAGCAAGACATCGTCTCTACTAAAAATATCCTTCTATCATAAAGATACAGGCATGCGTATGTTCACTGAAGCTCTATTCACAATAGCAAAGACAGGGAATCAACCTAAATGCCCCATCAATGGTAAACTGGAAAAGAAAATGTGGTATATATACACATAGTATAGAATACTATACAGTCATAAAAAAAGAATGAGATCATGTCATTTGCAGGAACATGGATGCAATTGGAGGCCATTATTCTTAGCAAACTAATGAAGGAACAGAAAACCAAACACCACAAGTTCTCACTTATAAGTGGGAGCTAAAGGTGAGAACACATGGACACATAGAGGAGGGCAACACACACTGGGACCTATTGGAGGGTGAAGGGTGGGAGGAGGGAAAGGATCAGGAAAAATAACTAATGGGTACTAGGTTTAGGTACTAATGGGTACTAGTACCTGAGTGACAAAATGATCTGTATAACAAGCCTTCATGACACAAGTCTACCGATGCAACAAACCTGCACTTGTATCCCTGAACTTAAAAGTTAACAGCTGGGCGCGGTGCCTCATGCCTGTAATCCCAGCACTTTGGGAGGCTCAGGGCAGATCACCTGAGGTCAGGAGTTCAAGACCAGCCTGGCCAACATGGCGAAAACCTGTCTCTACTAAAAATACAAAAATTAGTTGGGCATGGTGGTGGGCGCCTGTAATCCCAGCTACTTGGGAGGCTGAGGTAGGATAATCGCTTGAACCTGGGAGGCGGAGGTTGCAGTGAGCCAAGATCACACCATTGCACTCCAGCCTGGGCAACAAGAGCGAAACTCCATCTAAAAATGATAATTTTAAAAAAAATAAAAGTTAAAAAAAAAAAAGTAATTTAAGCAAATGCCAGCATGCCCCTCCTAACAGCATTCGTCATGTGTTTCACCATAAACGTTTAGCAGAGATTTGTTCTGGTGTTGCCAGACTGGGCGTGAGGAGGTCAGTGCTCCATACTCATTTTACAGGAATCAAGGACCCACGTACAGAGCTGTCACTTTAAAAAAAGAGCACTAAACTGGTAATCAGGGACTTGGGTTCCAGGCTAGCAGAGAGGTCTTGCGCAAATCACTTCTATTCTGCCAGCCTCTGCCTCTCATCCTCAACAGGGTGCAGGCCCTCCCAGCTCCAGTGTTCTGGGATCCTCCATCAAGGATACAGAAGATTTGAAGAAGGCATCACTAGGCTCCCCACTTTAGTATCTGGACCAATTCTCTCCTTTCCCACCAGAAGACCTGTCCTGCAGGGCCATCATGATAACCACAGATTTTAGAATGTAAGTCCTACACACCTTTACAGTTGCTGTGGACTATCAAAACTACCCATTCTTCAAGGCTTCCTTCAAGTCCCACTTCTTTCAGGAAGTCAACCCTGACTGCCTTACCTAGAAAGGGCATCTACCCCTCTGAACTCTACCTTCAACAATTTTTATCACACATACCCTTTGTTACCTGTGGACTCATCTCCCTAACCACACTGTGAGTTAGTGAGTTAGGTACAATGTTACCTTTTTATTTTTATTTATTTTTTCTTTTAGAGACAGGGTCTCACTCTGCTGCCCAGGCTGGAGTGCAGTGGCACAAGCATAACTCACTGCAGCCTCACACTCCTAGGCTAAAGAGATCCTCCCACCTCAGCTGCAGGCGCAAACCACCATGCCCAGTGAGCAATGTTACTTACTATATTCAATTCTCTTACCCATACAGTTTTCCAGAAACCTTTTGTGATGACTTTATAAAGAGCATAGAGAGAGAGATCTACACATAAACACACACACAGAAAAAAGAGTCCAGGAAAGCAGAAATAAATATGCTGATGTTGAGGGCAAGTGAATATAGTTGCTAGACAGAGTATCACATTGTGTGCCGAGCAGCCTAGAAGCCAAGGAGAAGAGGAGAAACATAATCAGTTGGAAAGATAGTGTGGTATAGAAAGAGCCACACAGTGTGTGTCAAAGAAGCAGAACTGAGTACAAATCCAGGGAAACTTGGGCAAGTTAGCTGACCTCTCTGTGTGTCTTAACTTCTTTCTCTGGAAAAAAAGCAGCAGAATACAACCTACCCTGCAGGGTGTGTCAGGGAGGCCCAAGCACACACTGCATGGTGCAAAGTGTACAAACAAAACATGTTTTCCTTCCCCACTTTCCTTTTCATTATCAAAGGAGAAGACAACCTAGTTTCCTGGGGGAAGGAAAAGTTTGCCTGGCCCTAAATTCTAAAAGAAATTTTTAATATGGGTCACTGTAAGAAGCCTTTAGAAAAGGGGAAAATGCCTCAGATTATGGTTTTAGAGTAAACCAGATGAGGATTTGCCATGGCTCTATTTGATAACATTCCAGGGTACCCAGTAAAAGCTTAATAAACATCAACCAAATGACCTACAGAGAAGCTGGGCAAAAACCACTTAGCCGCATCTGTGTTTGGAGGCAGGGAGTCCTGTTAAGCAGCTTTCAGGGTGACTGTCTGCAAAGGGATTGATCTCATCTAAGCAAAGTTGAGAACTGGCATACAAGAACTCAATGGCTCATTTTGGATTGCCCTTGCGGTCATAAGCAGTGGCTCCTCCTGCCTATGGCCAAAGACACTGGAGCAATACCACTACGTTTACTTTAAAGAGCACATGGCCCCCAACATCTTTTCCAAAAACAGCAAGGCAGTGATCTGGAAGTACCAGACATTTCCTCTGCTAATCTCTACAGATAACTGCACATCCTCTATGACTGGTCTTCTCGAAGACCAAGTTGGAAAGACTAACTGGATGGGCTGATTAGGAGAGCATCTATCTACTTGGTGTTAAAACAGGCCTCTAGACACGGAGGAAGGCAATGGGTCTCCATAACAGAGAATGTATAAGCAATCGACTCTGGACAAGAAGGGCTATCAGTGCTCATCCATGCCAACCCTCTCACTATTTTCCTAAGTGCCTTACTGTGCAGCGAAGCATTGGGGACACAGAGAAACATGAAGCAGCACTGACCGCCCAGGAGCTCACGGTCTAGTGGGGGGCACATGTAAAGAGATAAGGGCCATTCTGTGTGGCAGGCAAGTCAGACTAGGGTGGTTCGAAAATCAGAAGGGGGACCAGTTCCACCTGCGAAGGCCAAGACTGGGTCTCAACCAGTGAAGAATTGAAGGTACCTGGGGAGATGGAGGGCATGGGAGCACCAAGTCTTTGAAAGCCTCTAGGTAGCCTGAGAGGACTGCAGCTTAGGGTATGAATGAAATGCTAGCAGAGGAGGCAGAAAAGGTAGACAGGACCCAGATCCCAAGGGGCCTTAGATACGCAGAGGAATTCTTTCAGATTCCATAAGGTGCAACCACAACCGAGAGAAACCAAGCGACGTAGTTAAGCTCCTATAGCAAGTTATGGGAAAAGCCAGGCCTGGAACCCCAGCCCCTTCTCCCCTCTCCCGCAGTCCCCTTCTCTCCCCTACTGCCTCCCATGCCTGAGCAGCTGGAGAAGGCCAGGAGAGAGAATGGTCCATTCAACACTCACTACCCAGGGAATCTAGAGTCTGTGCCTGGCCATCTTCAGGGCAGAGGATGTACTGTCCTGTTCACATGAAGCCACTCCTTACAACAAAAACAGTCCTTCCTAGCTCACTGTGTTTCTCTCTGCAGTGGGAGAGGGCTGGAAGTCCATTCCAACCACAGAATACAGTCTCTTCATGGAAGAAAAATAATTTAACAGCAACAGTCCAGGAATCAGAAAAGCTAGGGATCCAGAGGCAAGCCTTGGAAGGGCCTTCTGCTCCATGGAGACACTGCACGCAGGGTACTGACCAGAGCAGGGGACCAGAGATGAATCAGCTCCAGCCCGGGAGCTCACCATCCAGCAGGGGAGATAAGGCGGATGGAAAAGTAACTATAAAATAAGGCAGACGTCGATAAGAGTTACACAGGAGATACAGATAGGAGGCAGTGGGAGTTCAGAGCAGAGAGGAGTCTGGGGGATGGGTGTTAGAAAAGATTCAGATGAAGGGGAGCACTTACTGCCTTCCCTCCAGAAGTGGGGGGTCTATCAGCAGCTCTGGTCACTCCCAGATGGGGGCTGGGGAGAGAGCTGGTCGTGAATAAAGACAGATGTTCCAGTGAGGTCTCCTTTGAAGAATCCAGATTCTGGGTGGGGGAGGCAGGTAGGCCAGGGTGTTTGGAGAGGCGCCCAGCCCACACTTCAGAGGGAGGGAGAGGAGTGCAGAATGTCTGCAGGAGCAAGTCGGTGGAAAGGGGACAAGCCTGGAGGACTTGCCTTGAAATGACATTTGCACCGCACGCACGATGTTCACCTGGACTGGCCGTTTGGGATTTCTTGCGGGGAGTCAGTGCACACTGGGGCGGGGGACACTGAACTTTCCCTCTCCCCAAGCCCCCCTCCCCCATCAGCCCTCCCACGGATAAGAAAGGATTCGGGGTGTGAAGAAAACAGAGGCGGCACCCCCATAACAACAGGAAGGGGGCACTGAGGATGGAGACGGGCCACACCCCAACCCTGGGCCCCCGACACGCAGAGGTCACGGCCCGGGCCTGGGGACGTTGAGCTGGAGGCGGGAAGCAGAGAAGGCGGGCCAGGGGGCTCACCTCCGTTTCCTGCCGACAGCCCCTTCCTCGCCCTGGCACCGGCACTGCCCACGCCTGCCCCCCGACCGCTGACACTTGTCCCTGGCGGGAGTCCCCCACGCGGCCGCGACCGACGGAAATTCGGAAATCAGCGTTTCGGGCACGAATCCGGGGTCGGCGACTCACTGAGGCCATCTCCTGAGCGGGGTTCCCGCACGCCACACCCTCCTCCCTGCCTGGGTCTCCGCTCCCTCCTCCAGCCCCGGCGGCTCGAGGGCGGGCGGGCCGGGGCCTCTCTGGGAGCCGCCGCCCCAGATCCCCAGGTCCCCGGCCCGCGCCCGGCACTGCGGGACTAGCCACGGGCCTGCGGAGCGGCCGCCTGGACGCACTCACCCCGCTCAGCGCGGCCGCGGGCTCCGTCCTCTTCGGCCCCGGCTGGGCCGCCGCCACCTCACGCTACCTCACGGGGAGCGCCCGCCCCGCGGCCCCGGCCCGGCCGGCTGCGCCCCGCGCGCCCCCGCCGCCTGCTGGCCCCGGGCGAGCGGCAGGGCCCGGGCGGGCATTGCTCCCGGGCGTCGCAGGCGGGCGGCGGCGGCGCACGTGCTGGCGGGCAGCTCTCGCTGCGGCGGCCGCGGGCTGAGGAGGAAACGCCGGGCGGGCGGGCGGGCAGCCGGGGCCGCCTGGACAGCTCTACGCAGCGGCGCCGCCGTGCCCCGCGCACCCCAGCGGCCGCTGCTGCCCGCGCGCGCCGGGCCGGGCTCGCATTCCCTCAGTGGCGGCGGCGCCTCCTCAGGCCGCGCGGGGGAGCGGCGGCGGCGGCGGCGGCGGCGGGGGCGCGTCCCTGCGGAGTCCCGGCCCGGCCCCGCCGCCTCCGCCGGAAGAAACCTCTCCGACTCCGGCAGCCCGCCTGGTTCCTCAGCCCCGCCGCGGCGCCCCCGCTCCTCCCCAGCTTGCCCGTGTCCTCACACCCCGGGACTGCACTCGGGGGCGGCGATGCGGATCCCCGCCTCGGGGTCCTCGCCCACCGTCCGCAGCAGCCAAGCGCACTCGGAGGCGGGAACCTGCCGACTTGCGGCCACTGTGACTCTTACAACAGCCTCATTTTAAAAAATGAAGTTTCTTAGGAGCGAAATGGCAAACCAGGGAGGGCAGAGCGCAACGGGCCGCTCACCGAAGCCCAGCCCCGGACGCGGTGCTCGCCACACGCCGGGTCCGCGCTCTCCCCTCAGGATGCCCGGGCCGCGACCCAAGGAACGGCAGAGCCGGGAGCGCAACCGCCCCGGTTCCCACCTCAGGGAGTAGCTGGAAGAGGATCACGAACAGCTTAATGCCGATGATCTGGCACGACAGGGCTTTCCAATGGGAAGAGCCCCCGGTGGGGGGGCGTCTGGTGACATTCCTTAAAAACATGAGGTGTTTGTTAGGTTGAGCCAGGGTGGACTTGTTTGGCAAAATCTGAAGTCATGGAACTAAAGAGGGCACACCTAAAACTTAGTGATGGGCGACTCATCCCTACTTATCACCTTATAAGGCTGAGGAGCCGGCGGTGCTCCCCTGGAGAGGACAAGCTAAAATTAAGGCAGCCCAGATGACTCCAGATGGAGCCGGGGAGGCCGAGCCCCTGACGGCTGCTCACCTCCTGTGGTCACGGCAGAACCCAGCCTCTGCCGAACGGGCCAGGAAGGCCATCGTTCCGACTCGCCTCCAGGTGCCCCTGACCATGACTAGGCAGAGGAGGACCAAGGCGTCCCATCATCACTTAGAACGCCTCAGCTCCTTCCCTCCACCAAGAGGTGCCCTAGGATCCATCCAGAAAGATCTGCGAAGCCCACAGAGCCCCAGCGGGAACTGTACTCCTGGATGGACGCCCCTTAACCCGTAACTCAAGGACTTCTCTATGCCTGGGACTTAAAATCACCAACAACCCGCTCCCGCAGCCAACTAGCAGAAATAAACACACGAAGGCCACACGCCAGTTCACAGCCACGAGTATTTATTGAGTGCCTGTTGTGCAAGAGATGGTCCCTGCTCCCGCAGAGCTTACAGCTTCACGACTCTAGCATCTGTCTAGATTAAGAAACAACTGCAGCAAACACTTGTCTATCCACCAGCAGCACTGTATAAAGCACATTTTTCACATTATCGGTCACTGTTACAGTGAAATTGTTAGATGTAAAAATTATCCTTGAAATCTGTAGTCATAGAGATGACATGGTATATCATGTCCAGCAAATGCACATTTATGGCTTGATTCCTCACATATCTGAGAGGTCTATGGAAATAAAGCACAAATCAGGCAGAAAAGACTTAGTAACACAGTTTCTAATAATACTGGGGTAGTAGTTTATTATCAAACTACCATAGAGCTCTTGGCAGGGCGGGAAATTATTTCCAGCAAAATTTGTGCAATATAGTGGATTTAATCAAACCTGCAACTGTCAACCATACATGATCCCCCATGACAGGTAAATATAATCTACCTGTCTGAATCCTAAAAGGCTACAGGTGTGCATTTATTTTTTAAAGCTTCTTAAATACTCATAGCACAAGTGGCACATTGAAATCTAATGAAAACTTCTGAGATAATCTAAAAATTAAAGTGACAAAAGTGTCTAATTTTACCACATATTTAGGTACAGAGTTCAGATTTCAAGCAGCATCCAGCAAAGCATGTGGCTTTTCTGGGTTAGAAGGGGACAGTTTTTGATTGGCTATCACAGGCTCCACATACATCTCTTAACGCCCACTGGCAGGCACTTCCCACGTGTGGTTCTGCCCACAGGCCATCACCTTTAGATGAAACATTTGAAGGGGCAATTATTTGGAGGATACTGGCAATAACTTTTAGAAAAACAGCCCATATTTATATCAAATAACTCCCAAGTCACTAATAAGACCAAAGTGCTTTCTGAACTTACACTTGACAGGTTATCAAATTTGTTAAATTTTTGGTGGTTAAAAAACCAAACACACCAGAAGGAAGCTCAATTTAAACTCCAAAAAACTCATGGTTTTTGCAAAGGGTGAAGAGAACTAACAAATGTCAGTCCAAGGCAGTTTTCAGGTCAACTGCTTGGGACATAATCTACTTTTTTATTTCAAGTATGCTACCTCAAGGCTGGGCACAGTGGCTCATACCTGTAATTCCAACACTTTGGGAGGCCAAGGCAGGAGGATCATTTGGGGTCAGGAGTTCAACACCAGGATGGCCAACATGGTGAGAACCCCATCTCTACTGAAAATACAAAAATTAGCCAGGCGTGGTACGCACCTATAATCCCAGCTACACGGGAGGCTGAGGCAGGAGAATAGCTTGAACCTAGGAGACAGAGGTTGCAGTGAGCCAGTACCACACTACTAGACTCCAGCCTGGACAACAGAGCTAGTAGACTCCATCTCACAAAAAAAAAAAAAAAAAGTATGCTACCTCAAAAGCCTACTCAACTCAATGAATCTGAAATGTAGTATTTCTTGAGCACTTACCAAGCACCAGGCACTTTACAAAATCTCCCTTAATGAACGGAGTTTTCGGCCGGGCGCAGTGGCTCACGCCTGTAATCCCAGCACTTTGGGAGGCCGAGGCGGGCAGATCACGAGGTCAGGAGATCGAGACCATCCTGGCTAACACAGTGAAACCCCGTCTCTACTAAAAATACAAAAAATTGGCAGGGCGTGGTGGCTCAAGCCTGTAATCCCAGCACTTTGGGAGGCCGAGATGGGCAGATCACGAGGTCAGGAGATCGAGACCATCCTGGCTAACACGGTGAAACCCCGTCTCTACTAAAAAAAAATACAAAAAACTAGCCGGGCGAGGTGGCGGGTGCCTGTAGTCCCAGCTACTCGAGAGGCTGAGGCAGGAGAATGGCGTAAACCCGGGAGGTGAAGCTTGCAGTGAGCTGAGATCCGGCCACTGCACTCCAGCCTGGGCGACAGAGCGAGACTCCGTCTTAAAAAAAAAAAAAAAAAAAAATTAGCCGGGTGTGGTGGCGGCCACCTGTAGTCCCGGCTACTCGGGAGGCTGAGGCAGGAGAATGGCATGAACCCGGGAGGCGGAGCTTGCAGCGAGCTGAGATTGCGCCACTGCACTCCAGCCTGGGTGGCAGTGAGACTCCGTCTCAAAACAAAATGAAAGGAGTTTTCTTATTTCATCTTATAGCTGAGGAAGACAGGCCTGTGCCAGGATGTGACCCAGGTCTCTCTGGCTCCAAGTCTCTCCTCTCTTGTCCCAAGACCAGCTCTGCACAGCCCTAGCACGGCCATTTTAGCTATATCTGTTGCTTCAGTTGGAAAAGTCCTTTGGTCACAAAGGCCACTTCCATACCTCAGGAGTAGCTCCTGCAAACAGAGGTTTAGAAAGGGAGACATCAGGAGAGAGTTCACTTTCTATTTGATCTTAAAAGGCACTTCCCAGAAGTGGCAGATTTGCTTAGGGTTTTTTTGTTTTTTTTTTTTTAAACTATTAATACCTGTAGCACAGCCCCAAGCCAACAAAAATAGTTTACCCCCTGGGATAATAGCTGCTATTTAGAATTGCCATCTTTCCTACTTTTAGGTGGAGTGTTTTTTCAGTTGAGTGTTCATAAGACAAGCATTACCAAAGAGAAAGATAGCAGAAAGAATTTTCCTTGGTTTCCCTCTTCACAGCTATGAAGAAAAAAGAATAATTTTTTTAAAAATAAGTGACTGATAGCTCCAATATATTATACACTTCAAATATCAAAGCATATGCTTTCTGAGAGAGAGGCACAGAAGATGTTCTGATGGAGCTTAATGCTTTTTGGAATAAGCCAATATAGGCTACTAAGAAGATAATTCCTTGGCAAGATAAAACTATCATCTCTTCTGAAATGGAATTTTTTTATTCTTAAGAATGTAGTAGACTTTACAATAAAAGTAGGCAACAAGGAAATATCCTAACAATTTTCAAGTTAGTTTTTAATGTCATATCCAGGAACACATTAAAGGGGGTCTTACTAGGTCTTGACACAAGCTGTACTGGAGCTTGATTAAAATGAACATTTTATTTACCGAGACTAAATTTTTTTTTTTAAAGGCTAGAAAACCAAGAATAAAGAATACCAAGAATAGGCCAGGTGTGGTGGCTCCCGCCTGTAATCCCAGCACTTTGGGGGGCCGAGGCAGGCGGATCACATGAGTTCAGGAGTTTGAGACCAGCCTGGCCAACGTGGTGAAACACCATCTCTACTAAAAAAAAAAAAAAAAAGAAACACATATATACACACACACACACACACACACACACACACACACATATTCACATACAAAATTAGCCAGGCGTAGTGATAGATGCCTGTGATCCCCGCTACCTGGGAGGCTGAGGCAGGAGAATCCCTTGAACCCAGGAGGCAGAGGTGGCAGTAAGCTGAGATCATGCCATTGCACCCTAGCCTGGGCAACAAGGGTGAAACTCTGTCTCAAAAAAAAAAAAAAAAAAAGAATAAAGGCACTTGATTCTAATTGTAAGTAATTTTGATTAGCCTGAAGTCTTCAAAAGTTACAGGAGTAGGGAGCAAAGGTTCAACTGCACTGTCAGGCCACCCACCTTGCTGAGAAGGGAGCAGGGCTGTGGACCCCTGGCCTGGGGACCAGCCAGGTGAAGGGTGCTCAAAGGTCATTTGAGAGCCTGCTTGGAATAATTGTGATGGCTTGGTTCATTCTAACTACTTATTAAGAGCCACGTAAGGAGGAAAAGCTCAAAAGCAAACCAAAATTTAAAACCTGAGCATGTTTAGTACAAATCCACTTTGAAAGTTTGGACGAGACTGTTTATCAACATGTACCAAGCTGGAATACGTGGGGCACTGCGTTCTGACTGGCTACAAAGAAGTGAGTGGTTACACAACTCCAACTTAACCAGTAGTCCCAACACAAACCTGTAATGCTCCTGGATCAGAGGAGAGCTTCCTGCCCACGTGCTACTTCTGAGAGCCAGCGGCTACCACAGAGGCAGTGGGCTGGAGCCCTCTGCAAGGCCAAGGGGAAGGCACCAGGCTTCATCCAGACACACTCCCTGTCCATTAACAAATACAGTAGATTATGATGATCTAAAGTCTAGTGTTCTTACAGACCTACGATGGAAATATTTTTCTTTTTGGCCAGGGTGAAGGAGTGGAAAGGGGTGAACATGTCCAGATGATAACTATGAAGGACAGCTGAAGCCACGCACACTAAGAAAACCAGGCTGCCCTCTTAATCCCTCATGGGGTGGTGGCTTGTATTTCAAAGGGTTTATCTGTCCATTTATTGTCCAGGGTGGGACACAAGTTAATTCAGAACAATGGGCAGAGAGTTACTCTGAGAGCCCTCCAGAGAGGGCTCTCCAATTGTTTAACTTTTTTAGAAAGATAAAATTAGAGAATTACAATCCCTCTCATTTTTCTCTTATAAACAATAAAGTTTAAAGAAAATGAGTTATATTCATGTAGTTTTCAAAGCTTTCCAAGAGTCCATTATTACTATTCTGATACTCAAAGACATGTTTCAAATAGGAATTGCATTATCATTTTTTAAAAACCTCAACACAACTGAAATCCAGGGTACACTGTAATTGTTTATGTATTCAGCATGTACTAGTCTATCATAATGGAAGCTATTAAGCTTTATTGTTTTAAAAAATGAATTGTATTTACAATGTAGAACAAGTTTATAAAATTGGTGTGTAAAGTTAATTGTAAAAGGATAACACTATTTGTTTAGAAACAAGCTGCTTCCCCTGCTTATATTTCCTTATTCTTGATATAAATTGGAGACACATACTATTTAAAAATAATGCTTTTTAAATAGTAAAATATACAAGAGATTCCTGAGCATAACAAAAATATCTTGAAAATATGTGGCCATTTGAAGTATAAAATAGCAAGTGTAAGAATAGCATGATTGTAAAACTACTGTTTGAAGGCTTATAAACAGTACAAAATAGTTTGCCTTTTCTGACTGCATAATTACACATTAGTGCAAACAAAAATGTCTCAAAATTTAATGGCTACAAATCTCAAAGATTTGCAGAGGTACGCAAAACATGGAATTTCTTTAGCGTCATGCGAACTGAACCCAGTTCTCGATTAATCCTTTCCAAACGATCTTCCAAGGCTTCCTAGGTAAAAACAATGGGAAAAGTTTAATTAGAATTCTCTATCAAGTTCTATAATCACCACCAAACTGACCTTTCTTTTGGCAAAAGAGCAAGTATAAACACTAAAATTACAATTATTTTGCTTTCTACACAAATCATCTTACGATTTCTTTTAAACTGAACAATATAAATTAACTTTTCAACTATTCCAAATAACTGCTCCACTTTAAAATATTCTCAATATGTTTGACACATTGAGGTATATGGAAATTCTAGTAATAGCAATACAACCAACTGGAAAGGGATAATTCTTTGGCTCTGAAGTGAGAACAGTACAAGAGGAACCTAGGAGGTGCTTCACACATTTCACCAGAAGAAATGGACACATTTGATCAGTGCTGCATCCCACACATACATAGATCAAATAACTTTCTTCTCACCAAAATTTCTAAGTTAAAAAGGAAAAAAAGGCCGGGTGCGGTGGCTCAAGCCTGTAATCCCAGCACTTTGGGAGGCTGAGACGGGCGGATCACGAGATCAGGAAATCGAGACCATCCTGGCTAACACGGTGAAACCCCATCTCTACTAAAAATTACAAAAAACTAGCCAGGCAAGGTGGTGGGCGCCTGTAGTCCCAGCTACTCGGGAGGCTGAGGCAGGAGAATGGCGTAAACCCGGGAGGCGGAGTTTGCAGTGAGCTGAGATCCGGCCACTGCACTCCAGCCTGGGCGACAGAGTGAGACTCCATCTTAAAAAAACTAAAAAAAAAAGAACACTGAAGGATACTTTTATACTTTTCTAAAAAAAAATAGATTTCACAACGAATTAACAATTACTATTTTAAAATAAACAATATTACTGTTAAATAATACCTGAACTATATATCATTATAGATACTACTGTGTTTTTCTATACATTATAGATACTACTGTGTTGAGACAGGGTCTTGCTCTGTCACCCAAAGCTGAACTGCAGTGGCACGAGCATAGCTTACTGCAGCCTCAAACTCCTGGACTCAAACAATCCTTCCACCTTAGCCTCTTGAGTATTTGAAACTACCACCACACCTGGCTGATTTTAAACATTTTTTTTTTTTTGCAGAGACAAGGTCTCATTATGTCACCCAGGTTGGTCTTGAACTCTAGGCCTCAAGTGATCCACCCACCTCGGCCTCCCAAAGTGCTGGGATTATAGGCATAAGCCACTGCACCAGCCTCATTTTAATTTATTCAGTATTAATTCCAATGGTGTCCTGAAATAAAACTTAAAATGTTTTTATTTAATTATAAAAGGATTCATTATAGAACATCTAGAATACAGAAAACTTTGAAGATAAATAAGCAAAAAAAAAAAAAAACTGTTCTCTTTCCTATTTTTTCTGCATACATATATATGCATACCACTTTTTCACTTTTTTTTTTTTTTTTTTGGGAGACAGAGTCTCACTCTGTTGCCCAGGCTAGGGTGTAGTGGCACAATCTCAACTCACTGTAACCTCTGCCTCCTGCATTCAAGCGATTCTCCTGCCTCAGCCTCACAAGTAGCTGGGATTACAGGTGCCCACCACCATACCCGGCTAATTTTTATATTTTTAGTAGAGACAGTGTTTCGCCATATTGGCCAAGTTGGTCTTGAACTCCTGACTGCAGGTGATCTAATCTGTCCACCTCAGCCTCCCAAAGTGCTGGGATTACAGGCATGAGCCACCACACCCAGCCGCGTACCATTTTTTAAAAGAAAAACAAGGCAAAGCATGGTAGCTCACGCCTGTAATCCCAGCACTTTGGGAGACCAACATGGTAGAATTACTTATGGCCAGGAGTTCAAGACCAGCCTGGGCAACACTGCAAGCCCCTGCCTCTACAAAAAAATTTAAAAAATTAGCCAAGTGTGGTGGTGCATGCCTGCTGTCCTAGCTATTGAAGGGGCTGAGGTGAGAGGATTGCTTGAGCCTCAGAGGTCAAGACTACAGTGAGCTATGACTGTGCCAAAGCACTCCAGCCTGAGTGACAGAATGAGACTCTGTCTCAAAAAAATTAAAAGAGAAACCTAAGAAGAGAATCAAACTCTATCTCAAAAATTTTGTTTTTTGAGACACAGTCTCACTCTGTCACCCAGACGGGAGTGCAGTGATGCGATCTCAGCTCACTGCAGCCTCCAACTCTTGGGTTCAAGTGAACCTCCTGCCTCAGCCTCCAAATAGCTGAGATTACAAGCATACCACCACAACCGGCTAATTTTTTTGTATTTTTAATAGAGACAGGGTTTCACCACGTCGGCCAGGCTGGCGTCGAACACCTGACCTCAAGTGATCCGCCCGCTTCGGCCTCCCAAAGTGCTGAGATTACAGGCATGGGACACTGTGCTCGGCCTCAAAATATCTTTCAATTAGGCTGGGCCCATGTGCCTGTAATCCCAGCTACTCGGGGAGGCTGAGGCAGGAGAAACAGTTGAACCAGGTTGTTGGAGGCTGCAGTGAGCCGAGATTGCACAACTGCGCTCCAGCCTGGCGGCAGAGCGAGACTCCGTCTCCAAAATAAATAAATAAAAGATTAGCCAAGACAACCTCACACCTTTTAAAAAACGATCACATTGGCAGGTATTTTTTTATTATTATTATTATTCTTTTTCGGAGATGGAGTCGTGCTGTCACCCAGGCTGAGTGCAGTGGCACGATCTCAGCTCACTGCAACCTCCACCACCCGGGTTCAAGTGATTCTCATGTCTCAGTCTCCCGAGTAGCTGGGACTGCAGGTGTGTGCTACCACGCCTGGCTAATTTTTTGTATTTTTAGTAGAGATGGGGTTTTGCCATGTTGGCCAGGGTGGTCTCAAACTCCTAACCTCGTGATCCGCCCACCTCAGCCTCCCAAAGTGCTGGGATTACAGGCATGAGCCATCACACCAGGCCATGGCAGGTTTCTGTTGTTGTTTTTTTTTTTTCCCCAAAAAAATACAGGTTTCAGGATGGGGAAGAGCTTATCTTCATACACTGCAGATGGGAGTAGAAATTGTCTCAAACATCCTGGGTTACAACTTGACATATATCCAAAGCCTTAGAAATTTGCATTTCTTTGGTCCTAGCATTTTTACTTCGGGGAATGATTCCTAAGGCAATACTTACATGTGCAAAGAGATATGTTTAAGAACTTTATTGCAGCCTTATTTACGATATCCAAAATTAGAAGCAACCCAAATTTCTAATAAAAGATTATTGGTTAAATATGTTACTGCTGATGGAATATTGTAGGTTAATTTAAAAGGATGTTATAGAAGGATATTTCTTTCTTTTTTTTTTTTTTTTTTGAGACGGAGTCTTGCTCTGTCGCCCAGGCTGGAGTGCAGTGACTGGATCTCAGCTCACTGCAAGCTCCACCTCCCGGGTTCACGCTATTCTCCTGCCTCAGCCTCCGCAGTAGCTGGGACTACAGGCGCCCGTCACCTCGCCCGGCTAGTTTTTTTGTATTTTTTTAGTAGAGACGGGGTTTCACCGTGTTAGCCAGGATGGTCTCGATCTCTTGACCTCGTGACCCGCCCATCTCGGCCTCCCAAAGTGCTGGGATTACAGGCTTGAGCCACCGTGCCCGGCCAGAAGGATATTTCATAACATGAAAAATTCAGTTGAAGGATTTTTTTTTTTTTTTTTTGGAGACTGTGTCTCGCTCTATTACCCAGGCTGGAGTGCAGTGGCGCGATCTTCTGCAACCTCCGCCTTCCAGGTTCGAGCAATTCTCCTGCCTCAGCCTCCCGAGTAGCTGGAATTACAGGCGCCCCCCAACCACACCTGGCTAAATTTTGTACTTTTAGTAGAGATGGGGTTTCACCATGTTGGCCAGGCTGGTCTCAAACTCCTGACCTCAGGTGATCAGCCACCTTGGCCTCCCAAAGTGCTGGGATTACAGGCATGAGCCACCACGCCCGGCCTATAAATTACTGACTAAAATTTATCAGAACAAAAAGACAAAGTCAGAAAAAAAGAAGTTGGGGGCTGGGCGCAGTGGCTGGAATTCCTGACCTCAGGTGATACACCCGCCTCAGCCTCCCGAAGTGCTGGGATTACAGGCATGAGCCCCTGTGCCTGGCCCACAGCTCACTTTTTAAACCTCTACAGCCATTCAGTTTCCAAAGTGTAACCATTTTATCTGCTTGCTAATGGAAAGGAGTTCAGAAATAAATTACAGATCTGAGGAGAGAAATCAAACAAAAAGAGAGGCAATCTGTGAGCACTAACTTAATGTAAAATCTGTTGAAAAGCATACTGCCATTTGCTCTCAAGTTAGTTTCTTGAAAATACAAGTGCATGAACACCTTCTTCTCTAAGTCTAAAGGTAAAATCAATTTTTATTCCTGAAAGCTAGCTTGCAGTTATAAAATTGCTATAATCAAACACTTCCTGTAAAAGCTAAAAGTTTTGACTGCTGCTTCAGTGTGTCTAATTTTCACTGTGCCATGATTTTTTAAACCCCTCTTAGATAAATGGAACACTGACTGGCATCAAGCCTCTAAAGTAGATTCAAGCTAAGACATTTCACCTGATTTAATCTTGTCTGTAAAGTGATTCGTCCTCCAGGAGAAGGCATCCTGCTTAGTGCTGCCTCAATCTGTTAACACACGAAAAAAAAAATGTTTAAATTACTGGCAGGGAAGTTTATCACACAGAATGGAAAGAAAAGATTTTGGCTTAGTATTTCCTTATCCATTTCATCTCAACTTAATTTCCCTCTGTCAATTAGTAGCGACCACATGGCTCAAATCCGTTGCTAGCACAGCTCTGGTATGTTATCCTGTTGTCATTTCCTGAGACAGTTTGATTCAGTAATTCCCTTCTCCTTAGACATAAACATTAAGTTCAGAAAACAATTTTTAAAATTTTTTTTTGTTTTTACCTGGTCCTTTTCTTTTGTAAGTTCATCAAAAAATCGTTCTGTTTCAGCTAGGGTCCTAATTTTTGCTGTATATTCAAAATCATTCCCCTGTGGAGTGACTGAAACCGGCTTACACTGTTCATAGCTAACTGATTTATTCTTCTCCCAGGCTGTTCTCACAGATACTTTCTTCACTCCATTTGGCACCGGTTCAGGGCAAGAGCTATGATTAACATGGTTATCGGTGGCTTTCTCAGAATACGTTTTTTCTGTCAGAGAGGAGAGAAATTGCTTATATTTCTTACCAATTTTTTGTGTAGGTTGCATATATATTAAATATGTTGCCCAATTTCACTTTCTGGATATAGCTGCTATATGGCCCAAAAAAGTAATGAAAAGAGATACAATAATCAATCATATTTACTCAGTGCTTTTTTCTCCAAAGAATTCTGAAAGTTTTGCCCTCTGTTTGACAATCTTTGCAACTTCCCTTAATGAACTTAAGCAAACTTCATATAAACATAAATGAATTTTAAGTAAACTTAAAGCAAAAAAAAGTTTAAAAACTAAATAATACATTACATTTAGTGGACATACACCAACACTAAACAGTTAACGTTTTGAGGGCCTACCCAAGTGACTTCACATACATTGTCTTATAGCTGTATTCCAAATTTAGAATATAAATGAGAAAAAAAAGTTACCCAAAGCCTAAGTTGCATATAGAGAATAAAAATAAAGAGAATAACTGAATAGTGTGGCCCTGGTAGTTAAACATCAACATTCCCTGTACCTCAGTTTCCCAACTTTTCAATGAGGATAACAACATTGACATAACAACACGTAGCATCATGAGTGCTTAGTTTCAGAGGCCCTTGAGTAGGAAAATATTTAAGTGCAGGATATTATAATATTTAGAACATTGAGAGATACCAGAATCTCAAAAAATGAATGACTAAAACCATAACTAATATTTTTTAGGAAAAGATACCTTCCGAGTCATCTAGAGGAAGAAACTGGAGTTGCTTTCTTGGATTGGTACGTTGTAATGTAGACACAGGAACAGTATCTAAATCATCCAAAAGTATATCAAATCTATTGAATGAAGCAAGTTACTTGTGAGAAAAAAATGTTAACTGATTGTCCCTATCTCCACTACAAAGATGAGCTGGCATCCAGCTAACTCACATATTTATGTATTTTCTTAAAAGAAAGCTGGTTATATAATTGTCTAAAACTGAAATTTAATTTCTATTTTCTAACAAAATTGTATTTACATACTAAAGACTTAAAACACTTACCCATACATTATGTCATTTGATCTTTATAAAAACCTTATGAAATAAGCAGGGTAGTTATTATTATCCCCGTTTTATAGAAGAGGAAACTGAGGTTCAATGTGCTTAACTCATCTCTGCAAGAGCCTGACAGAGTTGGGTCTAGAACCAAGAAGCAACATCCCTCCCCATCAACAGCACACACAGCTGCCCACACTTCGGAGGGGACAAATTCTCAGCAGCATAAGTAAACATGCATTTGGTGCCAGGGCCATACCAGTAAAGCCCACTTTCTTGTACAAATGGCCCAAAAGTTTTCCTGTATCATAAACCTTTTCAGGAAAACAAAGAACTACCTATCATTCTACATACAAAAGCTGAAAGGGGTGCTGAGGTGATATTTAAAATCTAGCAATAGCAAGTTTACAGTTAAAAACTGTGTTCATTGTACTGCAGTACTTTAGTTGTAGTATGACATTCACTTAAGGTTTAAATGAAATCCACAGAGTTCCCACTGGCAACTGAAAAATTAGTGATAGCTAGAGACATAAGTCAACATTTGGGAAAAAATCACTAATATAGTAAACTTTATTTTACAATTTTAGAGAACTTACCGAATTGGACTGCTCTCATTTTTGCTAAGCAGATGACTAAATCCTGGGGACAAGTTTTCTTTAGGGGATCGCTTTGGACTATAAGCCACAGTCACTGGTGTTAGCATAATCTCTCTTTTTGCTATAGAAGAAAATGAAGAGGAAATATTTTTTTCCTTCTATATATATCAGCATAAGTTTCTTTTTCAGTATTTTTTTCTAATTTTGAAAGGAATATAATTTCAACGTAAAACTTTGAAAGAGAAATAAGAGTGTACAAAAAAATAAAACCACTCATAATCCTAATACCAAGAGGTAACCACTGTAACACTGTAGTATATCAGACAGTACTTTCAGCACTCTGACTCAAAACTGGTTTTTCAGGATTTTAGAAGTCGACTGGAAATAAGATGGGAACAGCAGCACACTACTGAACATTCCTATAACACAGTAAGAAGAATCTCCTCAGCTGGCGTGAAAATGGAAATTCAGGACAGAAATTCAATGCTCCAACTTTAAAACCAAACCTGTAATGAACTGGCTAAAGAAAAGTGGTGACTAATGCTGAGTACTTGAGAACAAATACATAAGAAGTATATTTGCAGACTAGCTTGGATTAATTTGATTGAATTATCTGGATAGTTATCTACGATCTTAAAAATTCTGCAGTATTTTTAAGTATTAGTTGCAAACAATTTAGTGGACACAATAAATTATTAGTATTAGTTGTAAACAATTTACTGGGCACAATAAAAAAACTCACTTTAATAAACAGATTTCTTCATTTACATTTGTAGTATCTGTGTGATCAATTTTATTTATGAACAAGATCTTATTTAGGGGTCCTCTGCCCAGAGTACTCTACTAGGTGCTGAGGATACACCTAGTATCCTCGGAAATGGGTAAGCAGTGGGCACAGCTCAGAAGTCACGCTTTTGAACCCAAGAGATGTATGTACACATCTAATTCTTACTTGGAGTACTTGATTTACGACTTGAAGGTGGTAAAGATGATGATCTCTGTGAGGCTGAATTAAGTCTCTTTTGTCTCTGTTGGGCACACTTTTCTGGAGAACGACTTGCATTAACCGAAGTTTCAGTTTGCCGAGGATTTACTACAGCAGACCAAAAAAAAGCAAAACAAAAAACAAATCAAAACAAGCCTCAGCTTCAGTTATCTACCTTTATTAACAGGTGGTTACACATGGTTACACACCAAGCCACACAGCTTAGGTTCTGTTCAAAGCATTTATTCTCACTAGCTAGGTTATAATTACTATTTGCAAATGCACCGCATTATAATGACAAAAAATGTTCGATGAAGAAAAATATGGGAGTTTATAATGAATTCATTCTGGTTCCCTGTTTACAATCGGCATTCAAGGTGATTTTCAAGAGGGTTATTTTTAGAAAGCAGGTTATTAATTTATTTACTAAGAGACACTGCTTGGGAGATGTAACCCCAAAGACACTGGCAGGATGACTAAGGGGTCTGAGCAAGCAAACATAGAGGAAAAGGAGAGAAACATATTGGTGACCTGGACCTGTGAAGAAACACAGTATTAAAGACACTGCTTGCCTTATCTACAGATGCTCAGTAACCAAGAAAGAAGAGGAAATGTTGTATCTCACTTCATGAATACCAAATGCCTATCACAGCTTTCTGATGTGTGCAAGTAAGACAGACTGACAGGAATTTTTCAAATATCCTTAGGAATACCATGTAAGGCCAGGAAAAGTGGTTCAAGCCTGTAATCACAACACTTTGGGAGGCCAAGGCGGGTGGACCACTTGAAGCCAGGAGTTTGAGACCAACCTGGCCAACATGGTGAAACTCCATCTCTATTAAAAATATTAAATTAGCCAAGGGTGGTGGAGGGCACCTGTAATTCTAGGTACTTGAGAGGCTGAGGCAGGAGGATCAGTTGAATGCAGGAGGTGGAGGTTGCAGTGAGCCGAGATTGCACACTGCACTCCAGCCTGGGCAAAAGAGCGAGACTCTGTCTCAAAAAAAAAAAAAAAAAATGCCATGTAAACCTTTTTCATAATCAGAATGTAAGATGCAATTGGCTTTGAAGGTACATGTTACGCCAGAACTGTGATAAATTATTAACTAGGACATTCAATTCTCTATGAAATGGGGCTGAAGTAGCAGTAAAATAGCAAGTTTACAGAGTTAAAACTTCTAATTTCATTACCTAAAGATTTTAATTTTAACGAAGGTAATATAAATGGGGAAAGATATCTATATCCTATCTATCTCAACAAGGAAATACTCAAATCAGGAAATACTCACTATTGGAGGTGTCCTCTTTCTCTGTCTGTGTCCCCCAATTTTTAAATATTTTTCCTTCATCAAGTTCTTGTAAAGCTCTCATGATCGGTGTGTCTGAAGTCTCTCTTTGCTTTTTTATCAACAAGCTTGTTGATGAACTTCCAGGTGAAGAATCCTTTTCCAGAGGTGAATGGTGCCTTAAACAATAATTTTAAGACATAGTGCTATGGACTGAACGTCTGTGTCTTGCCCTCCACCCCCACACCAAACATACACGTTGAAGCCCTAATCTTCAATGTGATAGTATCTGGAGGTGGGGCCTTTACGAGGTAATTAGGATTGGGTGAGGTCATGAAGATGAAGCTCCCATGATGGGATTAATGCCCTTATGAAAAAGGGAAAAAGGCAGGAGCGCTCTCTTTGTGCACACACACCAAGGAAAGGCCACGTGAGGACATAACCAGGAAGAGGGCCCTCACCAAACACTCAGCACCCTGATCTTGTACTTCCAGCCTTCAGAGGTAAAGAGAGAAATGTGTGTTGTTTATGCCACCCAGTCTGTGGTAACTTGTTACAACAGTCTAAGCTAAAACACACACTTTACTGGTGTTGTTAGGGGAATAACAGAGTTGACAATTATACTCCACAATGAGCATGCTTTGCAATGCAAATAAATTAAACCTGCATACAGTGCTTTCCCATCCTTCTAACATCCTACACTTAGAGGAACAGCATCTGCACAGTACCCTGGAGTAAGCAGCTGAGGCTGCTCAGGCAGGCTCGGGGCTCAGGCTGGCCAGAGCTATCTGAAGCAGGAGAGGATCTACATCTTTTGTTTGTTTTTAGACAAGGCCTCACTCTGTCACCCAGGCTGGAGTGCAGTGGCACAATCATAGCTCACTGTAGCCTTGAGCTCCCCAGGCTCAGGTAATCCTCCCACCTCAGCCTCCCAAGTAGCTAAAACTACAGGCGCATGTCACCACGCCCAGCTAATACATTTATTTTTTGTAGAGGTGGGATTTTGTCATGCTGCCCAGGCTGGTCTCGAACTCCTAGGCTCAAGCGATCCTCCACGTTGCCCTCCCAAAGTGTTGGGATTACAGGTGTGAGCCACCGTATCTGGCCCGAGGATTGACATCCTATCCTAATCACAAACCCATACTGTGCCACTGAGCACAGGTGGGGAAGCTCAGCAGAGCTCATGGAAGTAAAATATTCTAAAAGTAGTAGCCTTTCAAAGTAAAATAAAAGTCACCTTCTCAAAATTAAGACATTAAACAACCAAAGAGATGGCTTCCTGAACATTTAAAAGCAATTGAAATCTCTAAGAAAACATAACATCCCTAAATAGAATCTTTAGCAAAGTTATCACACCCAGTGCTACAGGTCTCCTCCAGCTGGTTATCCACGTTACTGTCCTGGGTGTCCAGAGGCTGGCCAGTAAAGATGGAATACTCTGCACCTGGAATCAGCCACTTCCGCCTGCTGACGTCTGAAGTTGCTAGTGTGCTATTAGAATGAAAACAGGCATCATAAAGGTCTGCACTTCAATTCAGACTGCATGTGCGTATAAAACAATCTGCTCTCAAACAGTATTTACACATTTGTACAGTAATTTTAAAACCACATGTAACAATCTATATTTTAGATACAATTTATTTTACAGTTTTATGATTCAACTTAACTGTTCTAGGTTTCTGTTACTCCTGAATCTCAGTCAAGATTCAGGTACTTGTGGCTCTGAACATTCCCCTCACTGTCTCTCAGGCATTTCACACCCTTTACGCTCTGTGCCCCTACTGTAGTTGAAGGTAAGGCGTTGAATGAAGCAGGGCTGCCCTTCTTGTTCCCTTCAGACCAGCACTGTCCAACAGAGTCTTCTGCAAAACCAGAAACGCTATCTGCAGTGTCCAATGCAGCAGTCACAAGTCAGGTGTCACTACTGAACTCCTGAAATGTGGCTGGTGAGACTGAAGAACCAATTATAATATCTTAATTTTAATAAAGGAAGTTTTCAGTATCAAAATGGAGTCACTAAAGTCAAACTCCCACAAAATGGAGCTGGGAGGCACAAAGGAGCAGCCCTCGCACACAGATGCTGATTATGGGAACTATTCTGAATTCCTCAGAACCACAGTATTCCAGATAATAAGCTGTTTGTACAAGGAAACATCCCTAACAAGGGATGTCTCCACCATTGAGCTAATGCTAATGCCCACAACATGCTCCTGTAACCAGTGGTCTTGGTTTTAAAATAGCTTAGTGGACTGTGGACTGCCCTTTGTCTTTTAAAGTTTCCTGTGTCCCAACCCCTTTGGACATGCTTATGGTTCACCACAGCATGCGTACTTCAGATTGCAAACCCCCAACATTTCCAAATAAATTTCTTTGGAAAGTCAGTCTCTGTTGCTCCTTTTAGCTTGACATGATTGATTTAAATAGTAATAGTGGCTGTTGGCAGGACTGTACTGAACAGTGCAGTTCTAGACTATTGCTCTCCCAGGTCATCTGAGGTTCCCACCATCCTGTTAACCCCCAGTCATTCCCCAGACTTTGGAGCCTGCCTTGTTTTCTCCACACCTATTCCTGTTCTCATACTAGGCAACTTCCTGACCGCTCTCTCCAGTGAGGTGACCCTCTACTCCTCAGCTAGCAACCTCAGAGGGTACTTGCTGGCTTTTGTTATAACCAGAGAACACACTCCCCTTAAGAAACCAATACTCCAAAGACTCCGCCCCTATTCTGCCTCCAGCCCTCAAGCATCAGCAGGGTGACCTACGATCCTTGGCCTCTCCACTTTCCGTTTATCAACCCCTCCTAGCCTGACTAGGTCCTCTTGATCTACACTGGAGTCCACACTCATACTTTCTCGCTCACCTTTCGCCACACCTGACTGGCAGCAAAATCTGAGGACTGGCTGACTACAAAGGCTGTGTGTCAGGGTCTAAACTACCACTGAGCTTTGCTGCAAAAAAGCCACCAGCTGGGCAGACTCATCAACACCTCAGGCGGACACCCCAAACCGCCTGGCAACATGACTTTCTGTAACCAACAAGCTTCAGTTCTCCAAACATGACTATCTCATACCCTTTCCACCCTCTTCAAACCTCCCATCCCACCTTTGTTGACAGGTGAAACTTTTGAGTCAAACTGCAAAGAAACACCAGAAACCATGAAACAACGCTTGTCTTCTCTCTGTCCCCTTTCACAACCAAACATTTTAGAGCTGTCTCTTTTATCTACATTTACTTCAACTTCAGTTACTCTTCCCCCCAACCCTTTTTTTTTTTTTTTTGAGACGGAGTCTCGCTCTGTCACCCAGGCTGGAGTGCAGTGGCGTGATCTTGGCTCACTGCAAGCTCCGCCTCCCGGGTTCACGCCATTCTCCTGCTTCAGCCTCCCGAGTAGCTGGGACTATAGGCGCCCGCCACCATGCCCAGCTAATTTTTTGTATTTTTAGTAGAGACAGGGTTTCACCATGTTAGCCAGGATGGTCTCAATCTCCTGACCTCGTGATCCGCCCACCTCGGCCTCCCAAAGTGCTGGGATTACACGCCCGGCCCAGTTTTTAAATTAAGAACTATTTCAGGGCCGGGCGCGTTGGCTCATGCCTGTAATCCTAGCACTTTGGGAGGTCAAGGTGGGCAGATCACAAGGTCAAGAGATCGAGACCATCCTGGCTAACATCCTGGCTAACACAGTGAAACCCCATCTCTACTAAAAATACAAAAAAAAACTTAGCTGGGCGTGGTGGCGGGCGCCTGTAGTCCCAGCTACTCGGGAGGCTGAGGCAGGAAAATGGCGTGAACCCAGGAGGTGGAGTTTGCAGTGAGCCAAGATCGCACCACTGCACTCCAGCCTGGGCGACAGAGCGAGACTCCATCTAAAAAAAAAAAAAAAAAAAGCTATTTCAAACATTCTTGGAAAACTACAAAGAACACAGTAACAAGCATCTACTCACCCATTCTCAGTTTTAATAAACGCTAAGATCTTACTAATTTTTTTTTTCTTGAGACGGAGTCTTGCTCTATCACCCAGGCTGGAGTGCAGTGGTGTGATCTCAGCTCCCTGCAACCTCTGCCTGCCGGGTTCAAGCCATGCTCCTGCCTCAGCCTCCAGAGTAGCTGGGATTATAGGGGCCCGCCACTGTGCCCAGCTAAGTTTTGTATTTTTAGTAGTGATGGGGTTTCATCATGTTGGCCAAACTCCTGACCTCAAGTGATCTGCCCACCTCAGCCTCCCAAAGTTCTGGGATTACAGGAGTGAGCCACAGTGACTAGCCCAATCTTGCCAAATTTGTATTTAATTAGAAGACCAAGTTTTATGTATATAGTTGTATTTTTTTTAATTATACAGAAGGCATATGTATTAATAAACATTTTTAAATGTCTTTTGGTTTTTTTGAGACAGGGTTTTACCCTGTCCCCCAGGCTGAAGTATAGTGGCATGATCATGGCTCAGTACAGCCTCGACCCTCAGGCTCAAGCGATTCTCCCACCTCAGCCTCCCAAGCAGCTGGAACCACCAACCACCACACGCAGCTTTTTTTTTTTCAAGACAGAGTCTCGCTCTGTCGCCCAGGCTAGAGTGCAGTGGCTCGATGTTGGCTCACTGCAACCTCTGCCTCCCAGGTTCAAGCAATTCTGCCTCAGCCCTGCGAGTAGCTGGGATTACAGGTGCATGCCACCACACCCGGCTAATTTTTTTGTATTTTTAGTAGAGACGGGGTTTCACCATGTTGGTAAGGCTGATCTCAAACTCCTGACGTCATGATCCACCTGCCTCAGCCTACCAAAGTGCTGGGATTACAGGCGTGAGCCACCGCGTCCGACCACTAACTTTTTGTGTTTTTTGTAGAGATGGGGTTTTGCCATGTTGCCCAGGCTGGTCTCAAACTCCTGGGCTCAAGCGATTTCCCCACCGTGGCCTCCCAAAATACTGAAATTACAGGCGTGAGCCACCACACCTGGCCTTTAATGCTTTCTCTGTTCAATGTTATGCTTGAAATTTATCTGTGTTAGTACATGTAAGCTCTATTCATTTTAATCATTTACCAAGAGTATGAATATATTTGTCCTTTCTCCCTGCGGTGGAAATGTGGTTTTTAATATGCAGCCTTTCGACAATGCTAAAATTAACACGTGTGAAAATTCCTCTAAGGCAAACATCTTAACATGGAACTGTGGGATTTGGGGCGTGCACATCTTCAACCTCTCTGGATGTTGCCAAATCACTCTCTAGACAAGATGTATCAACTGTCATTCATTACTTTGAGAGTTCCTGTTTCTCCATATCTTTTGCCAAACGTTAAAGTGATCCAATTTTAAGTCTGACCTGTCCGATGGTGTGAATTGTATCTTATTGTTTTAATGTGAATTTTCATGACAATTAACATGTTCTCATTTTTATTAGTCATCACGGTTCTATGAACTGCTTGTTATATTCTTTTACCATTTTTTGTTGAGAAAGTTATCCTTTTCTTATTGATTTGTAAGTTCTTTCAAGGCTGGGCATGGTGGCTCAAGCCTGTAATCCCAGCACTTTGGGAGGCCGAGACGGGCGGATCACGAGGTCAGGAGATTGAGACCATCCTGGCTAACACGGTGAAACCCCGTCTCTACTAAAAAATACAAAAAAACTAGCCGGGCGAGGTGGCGGGCGCCTGCAGTCCCAGCTACTTGGGAGGCTGAGGCAGGAGAATGGCGTAAACCCGGGAGGCGGAGCTTGCAGTGAGCCGAGATCCAGCCACTGCACTCCAGCCTGGGCGACAGAGCAAGACTCCGTCTCAAAAAAAAAAAAAAAGAGTTCTTTCATCTTCTGGATACTTTTCCTTTATTCGTTCCTGTTCACTTTAAAAATATATCAGCCAGAGCCAGGTACAGTGACTCACATCTGTAATCCCAGCACTTTGGGAAGCCGAGGCAGGCGGATCACTTAAGGTCAGGAGTTCGAGACCAGCCTGGCCAACAAGGTAAAACCCCATCTCTACTAAAAATAGAAAATTTAGCGGGCATGGTGGCGCATGCCTGTAGTCTCAGCTACTCGGGAGGCTGAGGTGGGAGAATCGTTTGAACTCGGGAGGCAAAGGTTGCAGTGAGCTAAGACTGTGCCATTGCACTCCAGCCTGGGCGACAGAGCGAGACTTTGTCTCAAAAATAAAATAAAATATCAGCCAGGAACTGTGGCTCATGCCTATAATCCCAGTACTTTGGGAGGCTGAGGTAGGCAGATCACTTGAGGTCAGGAGTTTGAGACCAGCCTGGCCGACATGGCAAAACCCATCTCTACTAAAAATATAAAAATTAACTGGACATGGTAGCGGGCACCTGTAATCCCAGTTACTCAGGAGGCTGAGGCAGGAGAATCGCTTGAACATGGGAAGCAGAGGTTATGGGGAGCCGAGATTGTGCCACTGCACTCCAGCCTGGGTGACAGAGCAAGACTCCATCTCAAAAAAAAAAAAAAAAGAAAATTTATATATATACACATATATACACACACATATATATACACACACATATATATGTGTGTGTGTATATATATATAATATCTCAAGCACATATAGACATACAGGTAATACTCATGCACCAACCATCCAGCTTTATAAAATCTTGGTTATATATTCTTTAAATTAAGAGTAGAACACTATAAAGACAACTAAAGCCCCTGTGCACCTCTCTAATCTCATTCTTTCCCTCCCAAAAGCAAACATTTATTCTAAATTTGTGTTCAGCATTCCCATGCAAGTTTTCATACTTTTACTACGTTTGCATGAACCCATAAGAAATACAAAATTGGCCGGGCGCGGTGGCTCAAGCCTGTAATCCCAGTACTTTGGGAGGCCGAGACGGGCGGATCACGAGGTCAGGAGTTCGAGACCATCCTGGCTAACACGGTGAAACCCCGTCTCTACTAAAAAATACAAAAAGCTAGCCGGGCGAGGTGGCTGGTGCCTGTAGTCCCAGCTACTCGGGAGGCTGAGGCAGGAGAATGGCGTAAACCCGGGAGGCGGAGCTTGCAGTGAGCTGAGATCCGGCCACTGCACTCCAGCCTGGGCGACAGAGCGAGACTCCGTCTCAAAAAAAAAAAAAAAAAAAAAAAAAAAAAAAGAAATACAAAATTGCTTCACATGCTAAAGTCAATATAAATAGTATCCTATTTCTTCTGCAACTCATTTTTTGTTGTTCTATATTATGTCCTTAAGATTAATCCATGTTGACCGTCTAGCTAAGGATCAGCAAATTCTCTCTGTAAAGGGCCAGATAGTAAACACTTGAGGTTTTATGGGCCAGTGTCTGTTGCAACTACTTCATTTTGCTGTTGCACAAAAGCAGCCGAAGATGATATGTAAGTGAATAAGCTTGCATTCCATAGAAATTTTATTTGTGGACACCAACATTTGAACAGTTTTCTTTTTTTTTTTTTTTTTTTTTTGGGACAGAGTCTCACTTTCTCACCCAGGCTGGAATGCAGTGGTGCAATCTTGGCTCACTGGAATCTCCGCCTCCCAGGTTCAAGCGATTCTCCTGCCTCAGCCTCTTGAGTAGCTGGGACTATGGGTGCGTGCCACCACACCCAGATAATTTTTGTATTGTTAGTAGAGATGAGGTTTTGCCATGTTGGCCAGGCTGGTCTCGAACTCCTGACCTCAGGTGATCCACCCACCTCAGCCTCCCAAAGTTCTGGGATTACAGGTGTGAACCACCACGCCCAGCCTGCATTCACTCTTTTTTTTTTTTGAGACGGAGTCTTGCTCTGCCTCCCAGGCTGGAGTGCAGTGGCCGGCTCTCAGCTCACTGCAAGCTCCGCCTCCCGGGTTCACGCCATTCTCCTGTCTCAGCCTCCCGAGTAGCTGGGACTACAGGCGCCCGCCTCGTCGCCCGGCTAGTTTTTTGTATTTTTTAGTAGAGACGGGGTTTCACCGTATTAGCCAGGATGGTCTCGATCTCCTGACCTCGTGATCCGCCTGTCTCGGCCTCCCAAAGTGCTGGGATTACAGGCTTGAGCCACCGCGCCCGGCCTGCATTCACTCTTGAGTACACTCTGAATGGGCTTCTACTGATAATCACTCTATCCAAACTGTTCACTAAGCATTAGCCTCCAGCTTGCAAAGACCTTGCAGTCTTCACCTTGATCTCTCAAACAGCAATGTGAGATTATGACATATATTATACATCAGTTTTCATCCATAATTCCTGGCTCTTAACTTCCATATCCCTTGTTGCAGTCAACAAAATCTCTAACCTTCTCCTGTCTTCCTTTTACCTTACCATGGTAGGACTCTAATCTGATTATGGGTCATAAGACTCTCATTCAAATCAGAGAGGGTCCTACTTTATCCTCTGGAGGAAGGAATGCTGCACAAAGAGGCCAAGAAGGATCTGAACAGACAGGTCTTGCTAGGTTTAGATCACATCCTTTCTGTCCAATCACATTTCAACACAGCTGTCCGAGCTTCAATCAGGCCTATCCAATGAAGCCTCCATAAAATGCCCAAGAAGACAGGGCTCCAGAGCTTCTGGAGAGCTGAACAAAAGCTCATCCACGCGCTGGGGGGCGTGGCACACCCCATCTCTATAGGGAAAGAAACTCCTGTGCTGGAGATCCTTCCAGACCTTACTCTGTATCTCTTCAATTGGCTGTTTTTTTGTATCCTTTAAAATATCATCTGTAATAAATTGGTAAACATGTTTCTCTGAGTTATAGGAGCCACTCTGGCAAATTAATCAAACCCAAAGAGAGGGTTATGGGAACCTCAACTTGAAGCCAGTTGGTTAGACATTCTGGAGGCCTGGACTTGCAAATGGCGTCTGAAACGGGGTAGTCTTTGGGACTGAGCCCTCAGCTTATGGGATCTGACCCTATCTCTGGGTGGATAGTATCAGAGATGAATGGGAGGCCACCCAGCTGGGTCCCAAGAAGAACTGATTGCTCGCTTGCTGGTGAGGAGAAATACCACACATTCTGGGTCACAAAAGTCTTCTGAGTCTATTGTTGTGCTGGTGTGAGAGCACGGGGAAAACACAGGTTGGGTTTTGCACTCCATACCGGTAGCTGCTTGTTTTCCTGTAGCTTTTTGGCAGCGCTTTCTCGGGTTCCTTTGCCAGCTCTCTCTATCCAACACCAGTGTCACAGTTCTTGCCCCAGGCCTGCTTCTCACTAAACATACTCAGTTGGCATCCATTCTACAACTTTAGGCACCATCTAGAAAGAGATGACTCCAATTTTTTTTTTTTTCTTTTTTTTTTTGAGATGGAGTCTCACTCTGTCACCCAGGCTAGAGTGCAGTGGCGTGATCTCGGCTCACTGTAAGCTTCGCCTCCCGGGTTCACACCATTCTCCTGCCTCAGCCTCCCGAGTGGCTGGGACTACAGGCGGCCGCCACCATGCCTGGCTAATTTTTTGTATTTTTAGTAGAGACAGGGTTTCACCATGTTAGGCAGGATGGTCTCGATCTCCTGACCTCGTGATCTGCCTGCCTCGGCCTCCCAAAGTGCTGGGATTACAGGCGTGAGCCACCACGCCCAGCACGACTCCAAAATTTATCACCCCATCCTAAAACCTTATTTTTGAGCTCCAAACTCATTTATAATTGCCTATTTGATTTCCACTTGGAATCGATATGAAAAATATTCAAGATGGAAATTCTGATCTCTTCCCTAAGTTCAACATATGAACTAGGTATCTTTAGTTGTTTGAGACAGAAACCAAGGAATTATTCCAACACCTCCCTTTCTTACCTTGCCATCCAATCCACAACCATATCCTATAGATCCTACCTCTAGAATCTCTCCCGAAGATTCTCTTTTGTCTATTTCTGTGACCACCACCCAGCTAACACCATCTCTCTCCTAGCACTGCACCAGCCTAACTAGTCTCCTGCTTCCATTCCTACTCCTTCTTCTTTCCTACTTCTCCTGCTTCTTTCCTACTCCATCTTCTCATAACAGGTACCTTAATAACAATTAGATAACATCATTTTACCACATAAAAACCTTCAAAGGCTTCCCAGTGGACTTAGGGCAAGATCCAACTCTTAACCATGGCTTAGAAAGCTATAAATGTTCAATCTCTGATTTCATCTAGGGCGATTTTGCCTCTTGCTGGAAATATTCAGGCCACACTAACCTCCCTTAGGCTCTTCAAACATGCTAAGCTCTTTCCTACCTGAGGACTTAGCAAGGCAATTTCTCTGCATGGGCCACCTCCCAGACACCCCACCCTGCCTATCCCTCACCCCATACCTCCTGCTCCAGCAACTCTATGCACAGGTGACTCCTCTGCTTATGAGCCTCCTCTAAAGAAAGGTCTTCCCTGGCTCCCAACCTGAAGCTCTCTCTTTTATCTCTCTCAAATGTTCAATTTGTTACTTACATCTTTTCTTTAAAAAAAAAAAAAGAAGAAGAATTTTCCATGTTCTACTAAAATTAATTAACAAAGACTTAGAAAAAGCTTTTCTTAAAATTTATTTTATTTTATAGAGATGGTCTCTCGCCATGTTGTCCAGACTGGTCTGGAACTCCTGGGCTCTAGCGATCCTCCCACCTTGGCTTTCCAAAATGCTGGAATTACAGACATGAACCACTGTGCCCAGCCCTAGGAAGAGCTCCTCATTTGACAATTACAACTTGGGTCACAAATTACAATTTAAAATCATTTTTCTGATAAACGTTATTATAAAGTTATTATTTACTTATTAATATTCTTCATTTACACCAAAATCATAATAAAAGCCAGTTCTAATATAAAAATAATGTATTCTAGCTGGGCGCGGTGGCTCAAGCCTGTAATCCCAGCACTTTGGGAGGTCGAGACGGGCAGATCACGAGGTCAGGAGATCGAGACCATCCTGGCTAACATGGTGAAACCCCGTCTCTACTAAAAAATACAAAAAACTAGCCAGGCGAGGTGGCGGGCACCTGTAGTCCCAGCTACTCAGGAGGCTGAGGCAGGAGAATGGCATAAACCCGGGAGGCAGAGCTTGCAGTGAGCTGAGATCCGGCCACTGCACTCCAGTCTGGGCGACAGAGCGAGACTCCGTCTCAAAAAAAATAAATAAATAAATAATGTATTCTGTAAGGGTATCACCAAGACAATGCTGGGATTATAGCCAAGCTAATTCTGAAAGAACTAAAAAACTAGAAAGAAAACCCACATAACCTAATGAAGATCGATCTTCATAGTTCCTTCCATTAACATGGGAATAAAACGTCTAAAATTTTAGGGCTAAAAGACCTTTTGAGATGTTCTAGCCTCTTGTCCTTATTTTTACAGATAATAAAAATGAATTCCAAAAACGGTAAGTGACTTGCCTAAGGTCACACAGCTGGGCAAAGAACAAAATACATTCCAAGGATCCCAATTTGATCCTACTATATTTCCTCATTTTAGCAAATGCCTCCACATAAGAGGGTTTACAATGTTCAGTAATTAACACATCTAAGTTCTGTAATGACATTTAACCCTGACTTTCTTATGATTTAGACAGATGAGCTTCTCGTCTTAATAAAAGCATGCACCTATTTCTAGCCTTACAGAGAGTAAATGAAATAACTTACTTGGCACGCGAGGGTCTCACATGAATTCTAGAATTGTGACGAAGGCTTAACATATTTTCATGTTCTACTTGCTTGACCTGAGCTTCAAGTTTTGAAATCATTCTAATTCAAAAGCAATAAAAATAAATTAAGTACATTTCAACAAATTTAAAATATAGCTCAACCACAGTTTATTTAACAGGTCTTCCTAAAAAATGGGTGGTAAAAGAGTTGCAAGTCCATGGCCGGGAACAGTGGCTCACCCCTGTAATCCCAGCACTTTGGGAGGCCGACGCAGGTGGATCACAAGGTCAAGAGATAGAGACCATCCTGGTCAAGGTGGTGAAACCCTGTCTCTACTAAAAATACAAAAATTAGCTGGGCGTGCTGGTGCACACCTGTAGTCCCAGCTACTCGGGGGGCTGAAGCAGGAGAATCACTTGAACCCGGGAGGTGGAGGTTGCAGTGAGCCAAGATCACACCAGCCTGGCAACAGAGTGAGACTGTCTCAAAAAAAAAAAGAGTTGCAAGTCCATAAACCTTTTTCATAGTAAAACATCACCATTATTTAAAAAGCTAAATAGGCCAGGTGCGGTGGCTCATGCCTGTAATCCCAACACTTTGGTAGGCTGAGGTGGGTGGATCATCTGAGGTCAGGAGTTCAAGACCAGCCTGGCCAGCACGGTGAAACCCCATCTCTACTAAAAACACAAAAATCAGCCAGGTGTGGTGGCATTCGCCTGTAATCCCAGTTACTGGGGAGACCAAGGCAGGAGAATCAGCTTGAACCCAGGAGGTGGAGGTTGCAGGGAGCCCTTATCACGCCACTTCACTCCAGCCTGGGCAAAAGAGCAAGACTCTGTCTCAAAAAATAAATAAATAAAACAAAAGCTAAACAAAAATCAGTGACTATAAATAGAAAAACAGAAAAACAAATACATTAAAACTCTACAAAGGAACATTTCCCATACAACTGAATAAAAAGGAACAAATGGACTTAATATCACAAGTTACATAAATTTGACTACAGATCAAAACATAACACTTATAAATAAAAATAAAATTGTCAAATAAACTGCATTCTAATGTGTTTAATCCTAATATGTATATAACCGTGCATACAATAGGTAGCACTTTCACAAACGAGGAAGCAGGCTTAACTTCCAAAAACAGAGCTTTAAAAAAAAAATTAAAAAAAAAAAAACCCTTTCTAATTTTTAAAAGAGGCCAAGGCTAAAATATTGCAAACAACCTACAGGTCTTTCACCTGATTTGTGCCATGTTCAAAATAAAAGCCTATTTTCAAGTTTACCAACAGGAAATAACTACTCTGGCCAATGGACTATTTTAAAGATATCCTGGCATTCATGCTGTTCTTTCTTCCCCCCCTTTAAGAGATGAGGTCTTACTCTGTCACCCAGGCTGGAGTGCACTGGCATGATCATTGCTTGCTGCAGCCTCAAACCCCTGTGCTTAAGAGATGCTCTTGCCTCAGTCTCCCAAGTGGCTGGGAGTACAGGTGCACGCTGCCATGCCTGGCTTGTTCTTTTAAGCTCTGTGTATGACTTCATCTTACCTTTCAAACTCGAATTCTTACCTACTTTGATCCAAGGAAGGTTTGAGAAATAATAGCTCTAACAAGGCTGTTTTATACCAATCTGATAAGAAAGTTATCACTAGAACTGAATGAATCACAGAAGAGAGGCAGATGAGAAACCTAGACAGCATTTCTGTTCTTCTCTATGAGAACTTAAGACTGCAGTAGAATTTCTAAATAAGGGATATTACTTATATCCAAATACAAACATAAAATTTGCTTTTGAACCAGTTTAAATATTTCTCTTTTCTATCTTTCATTTTTTTGGGGGGCGAGGGCAGTAGGGGGGAGACAGTCTTGCTCTGTCACCCAGGCTGGAGTGCAGTGGCATGATCTTGGCTCACTGCAACCTCCGTCTCCAGAGTTCAAGCGATTCTCCTGCCTCACCCTCCTGAGTAGCAGGGATTACAGGCGTGCACCACCATGCCCAGCTAATTTTTGTATTTTTAGTAGAGAAAGGGTTTTGCCATGTTGGCCAGGCTGGTCTTGAACTCCCGACCTCAGGTAATCTTCCCACCTCAGCCTCCCAAAGTGCTGAGATTACAGGCGTGAGCCACTGCACCCAACCCAGTTCGGATATTTCTAATCATTTGCAATAGATACCATTTACGATTCTGTCCCTACCTAATTAAACAAATCAGATCATTAATACAGTCTCCAACCAGGTCTTTCTGAAAGTAGATGACCATAATTTTGATGTTAATGTTGTTTCCTTTTTGAAGCACAAACATAATTCCGTGAACTAGGCTGCTTCTTAAAAGTTCTTTCCAGTGGTTAAATATCATTTGGATTTTAACCTATGCTGAAAAAAATACATAATGTTTAGGAAAATATCCACCTCTGAGGCACAACCACCAATACCTTTTAATCACTTAAACCATCTTGTTTGAAACCAGGTGCAGCAGCGCATGCCTGTAATCCCAGCACTTTGTGTGGATGAGGCGAGAGGATCACTTGAGGCCGAGAGATTGAGACCAGCCAGGGCAACATAGCAAAACCCTACTTCTAAAAAAAGTTTTAAAATATCAGCCAGGCTTGCTAGGCTCCATGGCTTACGCCTATAATCCCAGCCGTCTGGCAAGCCGAGGCAGGCGGATTACTTGAGGTCAGGAGTTCAAGACCAGCCTGGCCAATATGGCGAAACCCTGTCTCTATCAAAAATACAAAAAATTATCTGGGTGTGGTGGCGCACTCCTATAGTCCCAGCTACTCAGGAGGCTGAGGCAGGAGAATTGCTTGAACCCAAGAGGAGGAGGTTGCAGTGAGCTGAGATTGTGCCACTGCACTCCAGCCTGAGTGACAGAGTAAGACTCTGTATCAACGACAACAAAAAAAAAAAATCAGCCAGGCATGATGATGAGCACCTGTAGTCCCAACTATTCAGGAAGCTGAGGCAGGAAGATTGCTTGAGCCCAGGAATTCACAGTCAACCTAGGCAACATATTGAGACCCTGTCTCTTAAAAAAAAAAAAAAAAAAAAAAAAGACAGAGAAAGAAGAAATCTTGTTTGGCTAAAATGAAATGTATTTCCATGTCAAGGGAAAATTAAGATAAAACTAGTTCTCAAACTGCTTAAGAATCCTCAAGAAAAAATTCCTTCTCATCATGTTCAATACAGACACATAAAAGAACAACTGAGGTATGTGTACATTAGTAAGATAATACATTTTACCTTTTCAAATCAGAAATCTGAGTATATGCATCAAGCAATTTGTTCTCAGTTGTATTTAATGCATCCTATGGAAATAAAGGAGAAATTCAGATAACTGAAGACAAATATTCAGATGTATCATTTTAAAATGCATAAAAGAAAATGAATCTAAGGCTAAACCGACTAGCTACAAACCATACTCAGCAAGTAGGGCATAAACCATACAGCCAGGACCAACAGTTCAAGGAAAACAAATGAGAGGAAAGCACCGGCCTATACAAGTCACTCTGTGTAAGTTCCATGGGTAACAGATACAGCCCATTATACTTTGCTTAATTAGAAACAAACCAGTGTTAAAATAACTTGACTAAAACCTCAGAAGGATGGTAAAACAAATATTTTCAATGAGATTAGATATCATGGGATCTGCTCCTGAACCCTCAGAACGGTTTGACTGCCAAGCTATGCAGGCCTTTTTGCTAAGCTTCAATAACCACAACCCTCCATTCTGTGCAACAGAAATACTTGGGCCCCACTTACACCATCGTCGAAGGATTTTACTGAATGCAAATATGTACAGCTTTCATAAAGAATTCAAACATAATCGATAAACTCAACCCTACCAAAAGCTAATGCAGTGAAAATCAAAGCTTGATATTTAATCAGTATTAAATGGCTGGGTGCAGTGGCTCATGCCTGTAATCCCAGCACTCAGGGAGGCTGACAGGGGTGGATCACTTGAGGTCAGGAATTGGAGACCAGCCTGGCCAACGTGGTGAAATCCCATCTCTACTAAAAATGTAAAAATTAGCTGGGCATGGTGGCACACACCTGTAATCCCAGCTACTCGGGAGGCTAAGGCAGAAGAATCACTTGAACCCAGGAGGCAGAGGTTGTGGTAAGCTGAGATCACACCACCGCACTCCAACCTGGGTGTCACAAAACAAACAGTATTAAATAATAATTTGCATCTGTATGGTACCTTATACTCTTTTGAACAATTTCATTTCAAATGCAATAGCCATTCAATAAATATTTGTTAGATGAATGAATCTAACAAACTTGTCAGTTAAAAGGGGCAGGTATTTGAAAATAAGGATACTGAAACAGGATGAGCAAGGTTCCAGTTCCAACATCTACAGAGGGTGCACGAAGGGGTGCAAGGAGGAGGAAGAGTCAGATCCCTTGATTTCCAATCCAATGTTTCTGCCTCTGCATGAAATCTGCATGAAATCTAGAACATAAACCATTACCCCTTACCTTTACTCTCCTGTGTTCTTTTCCAAGGGACTCATACTCTCCTAAAAGCTACAAGAAAAAAAAAATACCACAAAATTCAACGTTTTTCTACCAACTGAGGTACAGTCTACAAAATAACTGCCTATAGCCTTCAAAAATGCCAATGTCATGAAAGAGAAAGGTCAATAGAGAACTGGTGATTCCATGTAAAGGGAATGGGACAATTCTCAATTTCTGGAACGGTTTCTGTACATTTGATATTATTTAATTATCAAATATTATTTAAATATCAAATAATATTTAAATAAAGGTGGATGTAGTGGCTCACACCTATAATCCCAACACTTTGGGAGGCTGAGGAGGGAGGATCACTTGAGGCCAGGAGCTGGAGATCAGCCTAGGGAACAGAGCAAGACCTTGCCTCTTCAAAAAAAAAAAGAGCTGGGCTCGGTGGCTCACGCCTGTAATCCTAGCACTTTGGGAGGCTGAGGTGGAAGGATTGCTTGAGCCTGAAAGTTCAAGAGTTCAAGGCTACAGTGAGCTATGATCGTGCCACTGCATTCTAACCTGGGGGACAAAGAGAGACTCCGTCTTAAAATAAAAATAGCTGAACATGGGGATACATGCTTATAGATTCAGGAGGCTCACTTGAGCCTGGGAGGTTGAGACTGCAGTGAGCTTGTAGTGAGGCTTGCAGTGAGACTGCGCCACTGCACTCCAGCCTGGGCCACAGAACAGGACCCTGTCTCAAAATAAAATATTATACCATTTAAGTATTTTAAAAGACTAAAATTTGCATTGCTCTTTTTGGAACTATTACTTTTATATTTTTTTATTTTTTTAGATGGAGTCTTGCTCTGTCGCCAGGCTGATGTGCAGTGGCTCACCGCAACCTCTGCCTTCCTGGTTCAAGCAATTCTTCTGCCTCAGCCTCTCGAGTAGCTGAGACTACAGGCGCCTGCCACCAGGCCCGGCTAATTTGTGTATTTTTAGTAGAGACGGGGTTTCATCATGTTGGCCAGGATGGTCTCGATCTCTTGACCTCATATCCGCCTGCCTCAGCCTCCCAAAGTGCTGGGATTACAGGTGTGCGCCACCATGTTCAGCCTTCTTTTTTTTTTTTTTTTTTTTTTTGAGCTGGAGTCTCACTCCATCACCCAGCCTGAAATGCAATGGCATGATCTCAGCTCACTGCAACCTCCACCTCCCGGATTCAAGCAATTCTCCCACCTCAGCCTCCTGAGTAGCTGGGATTACATGCATGTGCCACCATGCTCAGCTAATTTTTGTATTTTTAGTAGAGACGGCGTCTGATCATGTTGCCCAGGCTTGTCTCGAACTCCTGACCTCAAGAGATCCACCTGCCTTGGCCTCCCAAAGTGCTGGGATTATAGGTGTGAGCCTCCACACCTGGCCTATTGTATATTACTTTTTGCTAAGTTAGTTCTACACAGTAAAAGCACAATGCCAAAGTCTTTATTTTAAAATATATATATGTGAGGCTGGGCACAGAGGCTCACGCCTGCAATCTCAGCTCTTTGGGAGGCCAAGGTGGGTGGATCACTTGAGCTGAGGAGTTCAAGACCAGCCTGGCCAACATAGCGAAACCTTGTCTCTACTAAAAATATAAAAAGATTAGCTGGGTGCAGTGGCGCCTGCCTGTAATCCTGCCTACTTGGGTGGCGGAGGTGGGAGAATTGCTTGAACCCAGGAGGCAGAGATTGTAGTGAGCCGAGACGGCACTACTGCACTCTAGCCTGGGTGACAGAGCGACAACCTCCTGTCTCAAAAATAAATAAGAGGCTGCGTGCGGTGGCTGACACCTATAATCCTAGCACTTTGGGAGGCCAAAGCAGGAGGATCACTTGAGGTCAGGAGTTCGAGACTAGCCTGGCCAATATGGTGAAACTCCATCTCTACCAAAAATATTTTTTGTTATATTTTTCTTTTTTCTTTTGAGACGGAGTCCCACTCTGTCACCCAGGCTGGCATGCAGTAGCATGATCTCGGCTCATCACGACCTTCGCCTTCCGAGTTCAAGCGATTCTCCTGCCTCAGCCTCCCGAGTAGCTGGAATTACAGGCATGCACCACCACGCCCAACTAATTTTGTATTTTTAGTAGAGACGGGGTTTCTCCATGTTGGTCAGGCTGATCTCGAACTCCTGACCTCAGGTGATCCACCCGCCTTGGCCTCCCAAAATGCTGGAATTACAGGCGTGAGCCACCGTGCCTGGCCCAAAAATATTTTAAAAAATAAAAATAGACCGGGTGTGGTGACTCATGCCTGTAATCCCAGCACTTTGGGAGGCCAAGGCGGCCGAATCACAGGGTCAGGAGATCGAGACCATCCTGGCTAACATGCTGAAACCCCGTCTCTACTAAAAATACAAAAAATTAGCTGGGCGTGGTGGCGGGCACCTGTAGTCCCAGCTACTCAGGAGGCCGAGGCAGGAGAATGGCGTGAAGGTGGTGGAGGTGGAGCTTGCAGTGAGCCGAGATCGTGCCACTGCACTTCAGCCTGGGTGACAGAGTGAGACCCTGTCTCAAAAATAAATAAATAAGTAAATAAACAAAAATAAATAAATATAAGAATACATATGTGAGATTTCTAGTTAAAGATGACAAATGAAAAATAGAATTTTCTCCTCTTCACCCTGAGAGTCCACTAAACTAACAATGAAGAAATTAAAGAGAAAACAAAAGAGGTGACAGTAACAGGTGAGAGATTTCAATAAAAGTCTTAGAAGATGGAAAAGAAAACAAAGTGCCAACCTCGCACAGTGGCTCACGCCTGTAATCCCAGCACTTTGGGAGGCCGAGGCGGGCGGATCACCTGAGGCCAGGAGTACAAGACCAGCCTGGCCAACACGGTGAAACCTCGTCTCTACTAAAAATACAAAAATTAGCCAGCTGTGGTGGCATACACCTGTAGTCCCAGCTACTCAGGAGGCTGAGGCAAGAAAATTGCTTGAACTTGGGAGGCAGAGATTACAGTGAACCGAGATAGCACCACTGCACTCCAGCCTGGGTGACAGAGCAAGACTCCATCTCGGAAAAAAAAAAAGAAAAGAAAAAGAAACAAAGTGCTTTAGTAGGGTGGAGGGAGATACAACCCCAAGTGCCTGAATCCGGGAATGCTGATGAAAAGTAGGCTGATGTTGGCATCACTGTGAGAGGTGCCCACCTTGAAACCCAGGTTTAGAGATGGACAGGGTTGAGGCACAGGGCTGACCACAGAGAACTGGTTGAAATTCCTTATGTAGTCAGAGCCCAGGACACATCCCATACACCAGTAGACTGTTCACCCAGGTGGCAGGACAGTAGGAGAAAATGAATAGGGAGAGAAATGGAACTTTGGAAATCCAAGGATAATAGTGGAGTGGGAGGCAGAGGATAAAGAGAAAATGACTAAGTAAAAGACTTCAAAAACACCCAGGGCAGGTCACACCTATAATCCTAGCACTTTGAGAGGCCGAGGAATATCACTTGAGCCCAAGAATTGGAGACCAGCCTGCGCAATATAGCAAGACGCCATCTCTACAAAAAATTTAAAAATTAGCCAGTCCTGGTAGTATGTGCCTATAGTCCCAGCTACTCAGGACGCTGAGGCAGGAAGATTCCTCGAGCCCAGGGGGTTGAAGATGCAGTGAACTATGATCACACCACTGCACTCCAGTCTAGGTGACAAGGTGAGACCTGTCTCTAAAACAAATATATTAATAATTCTTTTCTTTTTAAAAAGGCTGACTTCCCGCTCCTCCACTGCCAGAGTCTGACTGATAGGTCCCAGGCAAGAGACTGTAAGACTTGTCTTTAGGAAAACTGAACAACCCCAGAAAAAAAGCTTCAAAACATTCACATCTGGAGGTCCCCTAACAAAATGGCTGGCTGGCACGTGACTCTACAATTGCCTGAAAATGAAGGCTACCAAGAACTAAGTCCCATCCATGCACTCAGAGTCTTTCTTTTTCTTTTTTTTCTTTTTTTTTTTTGAGACGGAGTTTCGCTCTGTCGCCCAGGCTGGAGTGCAGTGGCCGGATCTCAGCTCACTGCAAGCTCCGCCTCCCGGGTTTACGCCATTCTCCTGCCTCAGCCTCCCGAGTAGCTGGGACTACAGGAGCCCGCCACCTCGCCCGGCTAGTTTTTTGTATTTTTTAGTAGAGACGGGGTTTCACCGGGTTAGCCAGGATGGTCTCGGCCTCCCAAAGTGCTGGGATTACAGGCTTGAGCCACCGCGCCCGGCCCAGAGTCTTTCAATAGCTTTTTATACTGCTTCACTTTTATTTATTTAATTTATTTTTTATCTTTTGAGACAGAGTCTCACTCTGTCACCCAGGCTGGAGTGCAGTGGTGTGATCTCAACTCACTGCAACCTCCACCTCTTGGGTTCAAGCAATTCTCATGCTTCAGGCCTCCTGAGTAGCTGGGATTACAGATGTGGACCACCACGCCCAGCTAATTTTTCTATTTTCAGTGGAGACAGGGTTTCGCCATGTTGGCCAGGCTGGTCTCAAATTCCTGGTCTTAAGTGATTCACCCATCTCGGCCTCCCAAAGCGCTGAGATTATAGGCGTGAGCCACCACACCCAGCCTAGTAGTGCCCCTTAAATGTGAGCCTGCAAAAGAACCAACACTTTGAAAAATACATTAATATGAAACATACTTCAAATCAAAACAAAAGGTTAAGTCCAGGCGCGGTGGCTCACGCCTTTTATACCAGCACTTTGGTAGGCCAAGGCAGGTGGATCACGAGGTCAGGAGATCAAGACCATCCTGGCCAACATGGTGAAACCCCGTCTCTACTAAACATACAAAAAAAATTAGCCGGGGGTGGCTGCGGGCGCCTGTAGTCCCACCTACTCGGGAGGCTGAGGCAGGAGAATGGCGGGAACCCGGGAGGCAGAGTTTGCAGTGAGCCGAGATCCTGCCACTGCACTCCAGCCTGGGCAACAGAGCGAGACTCCATCTCAAAAAAAAAAAAAAAAAAAAAAGGTTAACTAAGAATAATGAACACAACAGAAACTGTCTAATGGAAGCCATAATATTCTCAAAGAAATAACATTAGTCTCAAAACAGGAATATACTAAAAATGATCAATCAGAAAAAGAGTTACTAGAAACTAAAAAAAAAAAAAAAACAAATATTATTAGAAAATTTCGGCATACCAAGGATAAAAAGATGATCCTAAAAAACTTCCAGAAAGAGAAAAAAAGAACTACATTCAAAAGGAATGAGAAACATGATTATTAAATGCAATGTGGGCCAGGCACGTTGGCTCATGCCTGTAATTCCAGCACTTTGGGAAGCCAGTGTGGGAGTATCGCTTGAGCTCAGGAGTTGGAGACCAGCAAGGGCAACATAGTGAGAACTCATCTCTACAAAAAAATAAAACTAGCCAGGTGTGATAGCCTGTAGTGCCTGTAGTCTCAGCTATCCTAGAGGCTGAAGTAAGAGGATCACTTGAGCCCTGGAGGTTGAGGCTGCAGTGAGCTATGAATATGCCTACTGTACTCCAGCCTGGGTGACAGAGTGAGATCCTGTCTCAAAAAATAATAACAATAAATGCAGTGTGTGATCCTTGATTGGATTCTGGATTAAAAAGTAAAAAACAAAAACATCTATAAAGGATATTATTTAGACAACTGGCAACATTTGAATATAGACAATGTATTTAAATATTAGTATTATATCAATGTTAAGTTTCCTGAGGATGAAAAGTACATTGAGATTACACAGGAGAATCTCTGTTCTTCAGAGATACCTGTTGAGGTATTTAAGGGTAAATTATCATAGTGTCTAATTTACTCTCAAATATAGTTCAGCAAAAGAAAAAAGTTTGTATCTCTATGGAGACAAAGCAATGCTGTAAGATACTTACAACTGGTAAATCTAGGTAAAGAATATACAAGGGTTTTCATTGTATCATTCTTACAATTTTTCTGCAGGCTTGAAACTTTGAAAGCCATGGGAAGGGAGAGAAAGGAAAAGAATCGATCATGTCATAGGCAATAAAACAAAGCCTTCAAATCTGAAGAAAACGGCCGGGCGCGGTGGCTCAAGCCTGTAATCCCAGCACTTTGGGAGGCCGAGACGGGCGGATCACGAGGTCAGGAGATCGAGACCATCCTGGCTAATACGGTGAAACCCCGTCTCTACTAAAAAATACAAAAAACTAGCCGGGCGACGAGGCGGGCGCCTGTAGTCCCAGCTACTCGGGAGGCTGAGACAGGAGAATGGCGTGAACCCGGGAGGCGGAGCTTGCAGTGAGCTGAGAGCCGGCCACTGCACTCCAGCCTGGGCGGCAGAGCAAGACTCCGTCTCAAAAAAAAAAAATCTGAAGAAAACATATACCCAGAATCACAATCAGGATCTGGATTTTCATCTTCAGCTAGGACCTAGATCTTCATCCACCACAATTACAGATAATATGTAAAATTCAAGAAATAATAATATCAAGCTGGCCGCAGGGGCTCATACGTATAATCCCAGCCCTTTGGGAGGCCGAGGCAGGTGGATCACCTGAGGTCAGGAGTTCAAGGCCAGCCTGGCCAATATGGTGAAACCCTGTCTCTACTAAAAATGCAAAAATTAGCTAGGCATGGTGGCATGCGCCTGTAACCCCAGCTACTCAGGAGGCTGAGGCAAGAAAATCGTTTGAACCTAGGAAGTGGAGGTTGCAGTGAGCCGAGATCATGTCACTGCCCTTCAGCCTGGGCGACAGAACAAGACTCCGTGTCAAAAAAGAAAGAAAGAGGCCAGGCGCGGTGGCTTACGCCTGTAATCCCAGCACCTTAGGAGGCTGAGGTGGGCGGATCACCTGAGGTCAGGAGTCCGAGACCAGCCATGGCTAACATGGTGAAACCCTGTTTCCACTAAAAATGCAAAAAACTAGCCAGGCGTGGTGACACACGCCTATAATCCCAGCTACTTGGTAGGCTGAGGCAGGAGAATCGCTTGAACCCAGGAGGCAGAGGCTGCGGTGCGCTGAGATTGCGCCATTGCACTCCAGCATGTGCAATATAAGAGCAAAACTCCGTCTCAAAAAAAAGAAAGAACAACATCAGTACATTATTTAGAAATACATAAATACTAGAATACGATATACTTCGAGAAAAAAAACGAACAGAGGATGTAAAAGGCCTTAATTTTTAAAAAAGAAAAATACTTGAGATATAAACCACGTTCACATATGGGAAGAATCAGTATTTCAAGTCTCAGCTCTCTCCAAATAAATCTGTAAATTCAGTGCAATTCCAATCAAAAGCAGAGTGACATCCCGACAGTATCACTTGTATGAAACAAAACAAAGTCAAGAATAGACAAAATAATTTTTACAAGAGCAAAAAAACGAGATAAGGAAATGACACCAAAAATCAACACTTGTTATAAAATACTAATAATTAACACGATGTGGTTCTAATTCAGAGACAGACCAATGCAACAGCTCAGAGCCTCAAAACCGATTTACACGAGAAGGAAATATAATGTACAACAGAAGTCCGTAAGGGAAGGATAATCTATTAAAAAATGATTTCTGGGACAACTGGTTAATCATCGGGGGCAGGAAAGATCAAGTTCCATTCCTACTCATATTATATAAGAGGTAATTCTGGGCTGGATGCAGTGGCTTGCGCCTGTAATCCCAACACTTTGGCAGACTGAGGCGGGAGAATCACCTGAGGTCAGGAGTTCAAGACCAGCCTGGCCAACATGGTGAAACTCCGTCTGTACTAAAAATACAAAAAAAAAAAATTAGCCAGGCGTGCTGATGGGCGCCTGTGATCCCAGCTATTTGGGAGGTTGAGGCAGGAGATTGCTTGAAGCCGGGAGGCAGAGGTTGCAGTGAACCAAGATTGCGCCACTGCACTCCAGCCTGGACAACAAGAGCAAGACTCCATCTCAAAAACACAAAAAACACCCAAAACTTGTATCCCATAAAAATACCACAAATAAAGTGAAAAGCAAGCCACAGGCCAAAAGAAGATGGATGCAATACGTATAACCATTTCCTCTTAATCACACTTGAAAAATTAAAAGGCTTGACAATACCAAGTACTGGACATAATCTAGAAAAATAAGAATTATCATACAATACTGGCAGGAAAATAAACTGGTACAACCATTTCAGAGACCAATTTAGCAATATCTAAAAAAGATAACAAAGCTCATATTCTATGTCCCAGTCACTGCATTCAGAGAAAGAGACTATTATAACAGGCTATATTTCTCAGTAACAGCCACAGCAATATTTCCAGTCCCATAAGCTCTTGCAGAATCTTGCTGTGTTCCATTAAGAGATGATATCCATTTTCCCTCCCCTTGAACCTATGCAGGACTTTGGGATTGTTTAAAAAATAGAATAGACGCCGGGCACAGTGGCTCATGCCTATAATCCAGCACTTTGGGAGGCTGAGGTGGGTGGATCACCTGAGATCAGGAGATCGAGACCATTCTGGTCAACATTGTGAAAACCCGTCTCTACTAAAATACAAAAAATTAGCCAGGCGTGGTGGTGCGCACCAGTACTCCCAGCTACGCAAGAAGCTGAGGCAGGGGAATCCCTTGAACCTGGGAGGCAGAGGTTGCAGTGAGCCGAGATAGCGTCACTGCACTCCTGCATGGACAACAAGAGCAAAACTCCATCTCAATAAAAGAAAAGAAAAGAAAACAAAAATAAAACAAATAGTAAACATAAAAGTAAATAATTAGCCAGGTGTGGTGACATACGCCTATAGTCCTAGCTACTCAGAGGGCTGAGGCAGGAGGATTACTTGAGCCCAGAACGTCAAGGCTCCAGTAAGCTATAATCAACCCACTGCACTCCAGCTTGAATGATAGAGTAAGACCCTGTCTCAAAAAAATAGAATGTGGAGGCCGGGCGCGGTGGCTCAAGCCTGTAATCCCAGCACTTTGGGAGGCCGAGACGCGCGGATCACGAGGTCAGGAGATCGAGACCATCCTGGCTAACACGGTGAAACCCCGTCTCTACTAAAAATACAAAAAAAAAAAACTAGCTGGGCGGGCACCTGTATTCCCAGCTACTCCGGAGGCTGAGGCAGGAGAATGGCGTAAACCCGGGAGGCGGAGCTTGGAGTGAGCTGAGATCCGGCCACCGCACTCCAGCCCAGGCGACAGAGCAAGACTCCGTCTCAAAAAAAAAACCCAAACAAACAAACAAACAAACAAAAAATAGAATGTGGTACAAGTGATGCTGTACAGTTTCCAAGGCAAGGTCATAAAAGGCAATGTAGCTCTTTCAGGACATTTGTCTTTAGTTCTAAGCCATCATGTTGCAAAGAAACCCAACCTAACCACACAGAGGAACTGTGGCCTTAGCTGACAGCCACCATTCATGATGAAACACGCCCTTCAGAAGATTCCAACACCCAGTCCTTAAGTTTCTAGCTGAGGTCCTAGATACTGCAGAGCAGGCAGGCTGTCCCTGCTGGGCCCAGTACAAGCTCCTGAACAACAGAGTTCATGAGCAGAATATGTCAAGATTTGAGGTTATGAGTTTTAGAGCTATGGCAGCTAGAACAATACCCTAGAGGTGCTTGCACACATTGGCATAGGGAGCCACATAGTAGAAATGTTCATAGTAGTGTTGCTCCTAACAGCAGTGACAAACTGGCAAAAGGAAAGTGGATAAATATACTGTGGAAGAGCCACATGATGGATGACACAGGAACGAACACAAATTAAGTTGTGCTACTACTACATGTATTCAGTTAGGCAAATATCACAAGTGAAAAAAGTTGCAAAACAGTAAAGACAGTATTAAGGCCAGGCGCGGTGGCTCAGGCCTGTAATCCCAGCACTTCAGGAGGCCAAGGTGGGTGGATCACGAGGTCAGGAGATCGAGATCATCCTGACTAACACAGTAGAAAAAAAAAAAAAAAAGTAAAGACAGTATTAACAGCATTTTTTTTTTTTTTTGAGACGGAGTCTCATTCTGTCACCCAGGCTGGAGTGCAGAGGCGCAATCTCGGCTCACTACAAGCTCTGCCTCCCGGGTTCACATCATTCTCCTGCCTCAGCCTCCCAAGTAGCTGGGACTACAGGCGCCCACCACCACACCCGGCTAATTTTTTGTATTTTTTTTCAGTAGAGACGGGGTTTCACCATGGTCTTAATCTCCTGACCTCATGATCCACTCGCCTTGGCCTCCCAAAGTGCTGGGATTACAGGTGTGAGTCACCACGCCTGGCCCAGTACTGATAGCATTTATAAAAGTTTCAAGATATGCCAAAGAAGTAACACTAATTAAGGATACATACATACACATATGACCATACAAAGACAAGGGAATGATATTTACACAATTTAGATCAGTTACTCCCAGGAAGACAGAATTGATCAGAAAAGGGTGCACAGGGGATGTCAACCGCATTTGTAGTATTTTATTTCTTAAGATGGGTGGTAAATTCATACGTATGTTACATTATTCTTTATATCTTTTTATGTACCTAAAATATTTCAAATGTAAATGTTTAAATTGAAATGAATCAATAAAAGCTGAATGTGTCAACATGGCAATCTCAGAAACAATGTTGAAAGGGAAAAAAACAGGTTGCGGCAGGATATATGCAATGCAATACAATTCATACATAGCTCAAGAACACATAAAACATTACTAAACATTGTTTACAAACACATGCATATGTAGTAGAAGCAAAAAGAACCGCATGAGGATAACAGAGCACATTTAACAAAGTGGGTACCTCTAGGGTGGAAAAGAGAAGAATAGAAGACAGTGTTTCATTCTATCTAGAGAAGGCTAGAACAGTATTCGTTATATTATTCTCTATACTTTTCTGTATGCTTGAAATGTTAGATATGATAAATGCCAAGTTAGTGTATCACTGGCTACATTAATACAATTTCAGCTAAAAACAACGCATTCTAGCTATCCTTTGCTGCTTCATCACTACTCAAACATAATTGTGGTGGGTTTGTGAATAATTAGAAACAATGACATCCCAGGCCGGGCGCGGTGGCTAACGCCTGTAATCTCAGCACTTTGGGAGGCTGAGGCAGGCAGATTACTTGAGGTCAGGAGTTCGAGACCAGCCTGACCAATATGGAGAAACCCCATCTCTACTAAAAATACAAAATTATCTGGGCATGGTAGTGCCAGCCTGAAATCCCAGCTACTCAGGAGGCTAAGGCAGAAGAATTGCTTGAACCTGGGAGGTGAAGGTTGCGGTGAGCCAAGATTGCGCCATTGCACTCTAGCCTGGGCAACAAGAGTGAAACTTTGTCTCAAAAAAAAAAGAAACAATGACATCCCAGTAGCAATGAATATACTTAGTACCAGTTCAAGTGATTCTCCTGCCTCAGCACCCCGAGTAGCTGGGACTACAGGCATGCACCACTATGCCTAGCTAATGTTTTGTACTTTTAGTAGAGGTGAGGGTTTCACCACATTGGCCAGGCTGGTCTCGAACTCCTGACCTCAGGTGATCCGCCCGCCTCAGCCATCCAAAGTGCTGGGATCATAGGTGTGAGCCATCACACTCAGCCTAGTACCAGATCTTAATGTCTGAATACCATTTTCCATGAAAAGGAACCACAACTCAACAGAAAAAATGACTGATTCTAGGCCGGGGCTTTGAAAAGTACAAGATGAGCCTGGAACACAGTGCTGTGCCAGGAAATATGGACATGCTCAAAGAATGACAAAAGCATGTCAAAAAGATACGGGACCAGCCTAATGTGTCTTCCACTGGCCAAACTTGGGACACCATGAGTATCAAAATAATCATGATAAAGAACCGTAATTCACTGAGTAAAATAAGAATCCATCAATCTTATTTACTGATATAACAAAGTAAAGGACATGCGCTTTAGTAGTAGGATCCTAGCTACTCAGGAGGCTAAGGCAGAAGGATTGTTTACTCCAGCCTGGACAACAGAGCAAGGACCTGTCTCTAAAGGCAAATAATAGACAAGTCGGCTGGGCGCAGTGGCTCAAGCCTGTAATCCCAGCACTTTGGGAGGCCGAGACGGGCGGATCACAAGGTCAGGAGATCAAGACCATCCTGGCTAACACGGTGAAACCCCGTCTCTACTAAAAAATACAAAAAACTAGCCGGGCGAGGTGGCGGGCGCCTGTAGTCCCAGCTAATGTAGTCCCAGCTACTCAGGAGGCTGAGGCAGGAGAATGGCATAAACCCGGGAGGTGGAGCTTGCAGTGAGCTGAGAACCGGCCACTGCACTCCAGCCTGGGTGACAGAGCGAGACTCCATCTCAAAAAAAAAAAAAAAAAAAAAAAAATAGACAAGTCAAGGAAAGAGGGAAGCTCCTTTCAGTCAAATGCAGAAGGAATACAAAATTAGAAAAAAAACACCACAGTATGTGCTTCTTTGAGGCGAGACTCCTCCATGGAAGCTAAAACTAGGAGGTAAAAGCTTAACGAGAAAAAGGCTGGGTGCAGTGGCACATGCCTGTAATCCCTGCACTTTGAGAGGCTGAGGCGGGAGGAACACGTGAGCCCACGAGTTTGAGACCAGCCTGGGCAACATGGCGAAACCCTATCTCTACCAATGATACAAAAATTAGCCAAGTGTGGTGGCGTGCACCTGTAATCCCAGTTACTCAGGAGGCTGAGGCAGGGGCATCACTTGAACCTGGGAAGCACAGGTTGCAGTGAGTCGAGATCATGCCACTGTACTCCAGCCTGGGCAACCAGGCAAGACTCCATCTCAAAAAAAAAAAAAAAAAAAAAAAAGTTAAATAATTGTCCAGGCATAGTGGCACATGCCTGTGGTCCTAGCAACTTGGGAAGCCAAGGTGGAAGAATCACCTGAGCCCAGGGAGGTTGAGGCTTCAGTGAGCTGTGATCGCACCACTGCACTCCAGCCTGGGCAACAGAGTGAGACCCTGTCTCAAAAAAAAAAAAAAAGAAAAAGAAAAAAAGAAAAGGAAACGTAATATGTAATTACAGTATACTACCACAGCTTAACTGTGAACAATATTTACACAGATGTAATAAATGATATATAATTTCCATTTTAAGACACCATTGATTATAAATCGCACCACTATTTTACAAATTACTAAAAGAAAAAAATACTGCTTCACGCCTATAATCTCAGCACTTTGGGAGGCCAAGGCGGGCAAATCAAGAGGTCAAGAGATCGAGACCAGCCTGGCCAGCATGGTGAAACTACGTCTCTACTGAAATACAAAAATTAGCTGGTGGCGCGCGCCTGTAGTCCCAGCTACTCAGGGGGTTGAGGCAGAATTGCTTGAACCTGGGAGGCAGAGGTTGCAGTGAGCCAAAATCATGCCACTGCACTCCAGCCTGGGCGACAGAGAGAGATTCTATCTCAAAAAAATATATATATACATATACACACACACACACATACATGAACCACATGGAAAGGAGCAGAAGTGTCTGTGTTGCAGCAAATGGTGTAAGAAAGCCACACTGTGACCCTGCAGAGGAGAAAGTCAGTATGTATGAAACTGATGGAAAAAAATGAGAGTGCAATATAAGAATATTATTTGTAAACATGGAGGAAAATGCTAGAAGAAATAGCTAACAGAGCTGAAAGTAACAGCTTCTAGGGTAGGATACTAAAAGGTAAGTAAGGAAGACTGCTGTTTTTCATGAGATGCAAATCTAAAGCAATTAGATAGAAAATTTCAACAGCCTAAATACTTCCAGATTACTTATGTATCATAATATCCTGAAAAGGGATGTTAAGAAAAATTTAGAAGCCAGGTACAGTGGCACACACCTGTAGACCCAGCTACTCAGAAGGCTGAGAGGAGACTGTGTGAGCCCAGGGGCTTGAGGCCAGCCTGGACAACATGGCGAGATCCTGTCTCTCAGAACAAAAAGAAAGAAAAATTTAGAAAAAAATAAGCAACCTGACACCTAATCTAGTTTCACTGTTATACAAATCCAAATTTTAAGTGAAATTATACCAAAGTGAAAAAATATGATCAAACCTGCTCTAAATCTGGTTCATAGCATTTTTATCCTGCCAGACACACAGATGTTAAGATAGCTTGAAAGTTGACCTGACGCAGACATAGGCTTTTTTTTTTTTAAGTTGACCTGCTAGAAACAGAAAAGATCTGGGAGTGATGCCATCGTTCTAAGTATCTGACTTCTTGCTGCAAGGCAAGACCCAATTGGCTCCATTAAGAAGGTGCATATTCACAGTTGCTGCAAAGTTATGTAAAACTAAAATAAAGGCCAGGTGCAGTGGCTCATGCCTGTAATCCCAGCACTTTTGGAGGCCGAGGCAGGTGAATCACCTGAGGTCAGGAGTTTGAGACCAGCCTGGCCAACATGGGGAAACCCCATCTCTACTAACAATACAAAAATTAGCTGGGAGCAGTGGTAGGCACCTGTAATTCCAGCTACTCAGGAAGCTGAAGTGAGAGGATCACTTGAGCCCAGAAGGTCAAAGCTGCAGTGAGTTAAGCTTGTGCCACTGCACTCCAGCCTGGGTGTCAGAGTGAGACTCTGTTTCAAAATAAATCAATAAATAATAAAATAAGCCTAGAAAGTCATAATCACTTGTAAGAGTATAATACCTAAATTACTTTTAGCCAATCACATCATTAAGTTACTATTATTCGTTACTTACATCTTGAAACATTTTGTTCTCTTGTTTTAGTTCAGCTTCTTTATCATCTGAGAGTTTGTAAGCATTCTCAAATGCTTCTTCTAAATCTTGCAGTCTAGATTTTAGTCGAATGATGGTATTGTCTTTTTCTTTACTGCTTGTTCTCATTTCCTCAATTCGTTCCTGCAAAATTTTGGAAGCACTGCTGGCTGCACTGAAGCGTTCTCTCAAATCATTCTACAAAACAAAGACAAACATTTTTTTTTTTTTTTTGAGATGGGAGTCTTGCTCTGTTGCCCAAACTGGAGTACCATGGCGCAGTCTCGGCCTACTGCAACCTCCACCTCCTGGGTTCAAACAATTCTCCTGCCTCAGCCTCCTGAGAGCTGGGATTACAGGCGCCCACCACCACTCCCCGCTGATTTTTTGTATTTTTGGTAGAGACAGGGTTTCACTATGTTGGCCAGGCTGGTCTCAAAAGCCTGACCTCAAGTAATCCACAGGTCTCAGCCTCCCAAAGTGCTGGGATTACAGGCATGAGCTACCATGCCCAGCCCAAAATTTATTTTAAATGAAAAAATACATGCCTCAATAAGAGCTAATAAATTATGGGCATTTAAAAATGAACAAAACATAGAAATGGAAATAAAAAATCTATTTTGTTGTATTCTGAGATGGAGAGTCCAGAAAGAATGGTTCTACTGGAATACCAGCCCCTGACATTATCATACGGTATACAGGAAACTATCATCTATGGCACTTTGATTCTAGGACTCACCTAATAGCTCCTGCAGTTCACTTTAATAAGGAAAAAATAACCACTGCTATTAGGGAAATTATTTTGAAAGCATAGCTGGACTTTGTTGCCCAACATCAACATTTAGAGAGGAGAAAAACATTTCATACCCTCTCACTATGAAAATAGAGGAAATTCAAAACCCATCTGATATGTTAATATTCATTCAACAATCATTTCTGGAATACCCACTAGGTGCCAGGCACTAGGTTGCTAGAAATGTTAAGATTAACAAAAAAGATAATAGTCCCTAATGTCATGAAGCTTAGGAGGAGAGGAACTAAAAAAGCAAACAGGCCAGGCACTGTGGCTCACAGCGGAAATCCCAGCACTTTGGGAGGACTGCTAGAGCCCAGGAGTTTAAGACCAGCCTGGGCCACATAGCCTGTCTTGACAAAAAATTTTAAAAATCAGTCGGGTGTGGTGGTGCGTGCCTATAGTCCCAACTACTCAGGAGGCTGAGGTGGGAGGATCACTTGAGCCTGAGAGGTTGAGACTCAAGTGGAGCCATGACGGCTCCATAGCACTCTAGCCTGGGCGACGAAGTGAGACCCTGTCTCCAAAAAAAAAAAAAAAACAGGCAAAGATAAAAACAACATATAAAACAAAATAGGCTGGGTGCCTGTAACCCCAGCACTTGGGGAGGCTGAAGCGGGCAGATCACCTGAGGTCAGGAGTTCGAGACCAGCCTGGCCAACATAGCGAAAACCTGTCTCTACTAAAAATACAAAAATTAGCTGGGCTTGGTGGTGGGCATCTGTAATCCCAGCTATTCAGGAGGCTGAGGCAGGAGAATCCCTTGAACCAGGGAGGCGGAGGTTGCAGTGAGCCAAGATCGCACCATTGTACTCCAGCCTGGGCAACAAGGGCGAGACTCCGTCTCAACAGAAAACCAAAATAGACATTTTTCACCAAAATTTTGTTAATAAGGTTATATGTATCTCATACATACTCTGTGATAGCTATTATGCATTTTATCTTCTAATAGATATTAAAAATACAACTTGTAAACAGACTTTGAGAAACTTTTGACCCTTAAAAAGACTGCCTTACACAAAGGTAATACACAAAGATTGCCTTACAAAAGGGAATAACAAAGGTCTTTGTTCAGAAAGAAAAAAAGTTATGTGTAAAAAAATAAAACTTGGTAATGTGTGGGGGTAAAAAGTAATTTTAGCATAAAAAGTTTATGCACTTCTAGTTATATACCAAGAAAACTAAAAACTTATGTGGCACATAAAATCTTGTAGACAAACACTCATAGCAATATAATTTAAATAGCAAGAAAGTATATAATCTAAACATTACCTGATGAATGTAAACAAAAATGGGGTATTATTCACAGAATGAAACATACTCAGCCATAAAAAGGAATGAATACTGATATGTTACAACATGGATGAACCTTGAAAATATGCTAAGTGAAGAAGTCAGACATGAAAAGTCAGTCTAGGATTTCATTTATATCAATGTTCAGAAAATGCAAATGCACAGAGAAAGAAAACTGAGTAGTGGTTGCCAGGGTGTGGAAGGACAGAATGAGGGGGGGTGACGGCTAAGGGGTGTGGATTTTTTTTTTTTTGAGGAAAATGTCCTAAAATTGATTATGGTGGATGCCCAACTCTAAATATACTAAAATTCGTGGAATTGTATACTTTAAAAGGGTAAGTTTTATGGTATGCAAATTATATCGCAAAAAATTTAAAAAACAATTTTTGAGACAGGGTCATGATCTCTTGCCCAGGCTACAGTGCTGTGGCACAATCATGGTCACTGCAGCCTCAACTTCCTGGGATTAAGTCATCCTCCTGCCTCAGCCTCCTAAGTAGCTGGGACGACAGCTGTGCACCACCATGCCCGGCTAATTTGTAGAGACAGAGGTCTCTGTATGTTACCCAGGCTGGTCTTGAACTCCTGGGCTCAAGCAATCCTCTCACCTCAGTCTCCCAAAGTGCTAGGATTACTGACATGAGCCACCGCACCCAGCCAAAGGTAAGTTTTAAAAGGGTAAAGTTTAGGCCAGGTGCAGTGGCTCACACCTGTAATCCCAGCACTTTGGGAGGCCGAGGCAGGTAGATCACAAGGTCAGGTGTTGGAGACCAGCCTGACTCAAATGGCGAAATCCCGTCTCTACTAAAAATACAAAAATTAGCCCGGCGCAGTGGCATGCCCCTGTAGTCCCAGCTACTAGGGACACTGAGGCAGGAGAATCACTTGAAACTGGGAGGCAAAGGTTGCAGTGAACCAAAATTGCACAACTGCACTCTAGCCTGGGTAACAGAGTGAGACTCCATCTCAAAAAAAAAAAAAAAAAAAAAAAAGGCGCAGTGGCTCACGCCTGTAATCCCAGCACTTGGGAAGCCGAGGCAGGAGGACCACAAGGTCAGGAGATCAAGACCATCCTGGCTAACATGGTGAAAACCCATCTCCACTAAAAAATACAAAAAATTAGCCAGGCGTGGTGGTGGGCTCCTGCAGTCCCAGCTACTCAGGAAGCTAAGGCAGTCGAGAATGGTGTGAACCCGGGAGGTGGAGCTTGCAGTGAGCCAAGATTGCGCCACTGCACTCCAGCCTGGACGACAGAGCAAAACTCCGTCTCAAAAAAAAAAAAAGGTAAAGTTTATAGTATTATATGAAGCCAACAGCACTAAAAATATAAACTTCATAAGCCTTCCTTAAAAAGACAAGAAACATAAATGATGTTATCATGAAATAATTCGTCTTACCAGAACTCCCACCAAAAAAAGAGTACTTACCACTTCAATTTCCAGTAAGTTATTCTTATTTTCAAGTGTTCTCACGCGACTAGTAGCTTCATGCAAAGCACTATCTAATTGGCCACATCTAAAAACCATAAATTTAGTTTCAATTAGAAGATAAAATTATTACCTTTAAAAGTATTACATAAATCTAACCAATTATCTAATATATAACATAAGACAAATTCTCCAGTGTTAGCTAAGACTCAGGATGCCATTTTAGTAGAATATATCCAATGAATATAATAATATAGTATGTAGAGAAAAGACTAAAATTGGCCAGGCACCGTGGCTCACACCTGTAATACCAACACTTTGGGAGGCTGAGGCAGGCAGATCACTTGAGGTCAAGAGTTCGAGATCAGCCTGGCCAACATGGTGAAACCCCATCTCTACTAAAAATACAAAACTTAGCTGGGCATTGTGGCATGTGCCTGTAGTCCCAGCTACTCAGGAGGCTGAGGTGGGAGGGTGGCTTGAACCTGGGAGGCTGAGGTTGCAGTGGGCTGAGATCACGCCACTGCACTCCAGCCTGAGTGACAGTGAGAACCTGTCTCGAAAAAAAAAAAAGCCTAAAATTATTTTTTAAAATATAAAAAAAAAGATGTACATAAAATAGCTTGGTCTTAGTTATGAAAAAAAATCTGTATCTACACATATGCATTATGATTTCTGGAAAAATGCAAAAAATTAAATTTGGGATTTTGGGACTAGAGGTTGGGGTAGGGAGATTTACTTTTTTTTTTATTTTTTGGAGACAGGATCTCACTCTGTAACCCAGGCTCAAGTACAGTGGTGCAATCACGGTTCACTACAGCCTCAACCTTCTGGGCTCAAGCAAGTCTCCTGCCTCAACCTCCTGAATATGCACCACCACATATAGCTAACTTGATTTTCTGTAGAGATGGGATCTCACTTTGTTGCCCAGGCTGGTCTCAAACTCCTGGACTCAAGCGATCGTAATTTACTTTTCATATTAGGTCCTTCTGTACTATTTCGAATTTAGCATGAATATAACTATTCTTATAATTAACTTCCTTTGTAAAGTTAATTATCACAGACCCTCAAAATAACAAGATACATAGAATTCAGTTACCATTTTGACTCAGTGTTTAACACAGTATGAATAATAAAAGCTTTATTTAGCACTGACTATACACCAGGTCTTTAAGCACGTTCCATTTATCCTCACAATTCTGTCCATTAAGATTATCATTGGTCCCAGCTGGGCATGGTGGCTCACGCCTGTAATCCCAGCACTTTGGGAGGCCGGGGCGGGTGGATCACGAGGTCAGGAGATCGAGACCATCCTGGCTAACACGGTGAAACCCTGTCTCTACTAAAATACAAAAAATTAGCTGGGCGTGGTGGTGGGCGCCTGTAGTCCCAGCTATTCGGGAGGCTGAGGCAGGAGAATGACGTGAACCTGGGAGGCGGAGCTTGCAGTGAGCCAAGATCGCACCACTGCACTCCAGCCTGGGCAACAGAGAGAGATTCCATCTCAAAAAAAAAAGAAAGAAAGAAAAAACAGATTATCATTGGTCCCATTTTACAGTTGAGAAAACAAAAACAGTTCCTCACTGAAAGTCACACAGGTTGTAAGCAGTCACACTGGGAGCATAAGCTGGGCACTCGGAGTTCATGCTCCTAACCGTTGTGCATTAATGCGGCTCAGACGCGAAATACTGATAAGACTATTCTTTAAAAAAAAAAAATCACTCAAATAGTTAAGTGTGTTAATTGTATTTGACTTTTTTCAGTACTATGGATTCTAATGTGCCAGGGGATCACTGTCCCAAGTTCCAATTCCGTAACATAGTAATCTGATATCACAGCTGGCTAATGGCTACACTTGTAACACCACGGGAATTCTCCAATTTGCAATTTTAAGTTTGAAAAACAATCAGTGTATATGCTGATAACAATGGTTTTTATCTTGGGGGAATCATTTCTCCAGTTCTAAATGACTGCCATTTATTTTGTTTCTACTGTCCTCTGTAACACAGCTTTTTTTTTAACCATAAGCCAGATCAAATCTTTTTTGGGAAGAGGAGAAAATAATGTACTGCTATTCATTTCACACAGTGATTACATCTACTCCAGTAACCAAGCCTGCCACTGTTAACTGCTATAACACAGCTATTTACTTAAAACCCTGGCTTCCAATTTGCTCCACCTATATTTGCTCATTGCTCTACATGCTCAAACACCTTCTAGTCATAAAAATGTTTTAACTGGTTATAATTTACTCTAGGTACCTTCTTTAGGACTCTGTGTTTAACCTTCAAAAGTTCACTGGTGGGCTTCTTTCATACTTGTTTTCCTACAGGAAGTAACTGCAGTCATCTTTGCCTTTTTTTTTTTTTTGAAACTGAGTCTCACTCTGTCACCCAGGCTGGAGTGCAGTGACACAATCTCGGCTCACTGCAACCTCCGCCTCCCGGGTTCAAGCGATTCTCCTGCCTCAGTCTCCTGAGTATCTGGGATTACAGGTGAGCACCACCACATCCAGCTACTTTTTGTATATTCAGTAGAGACAGGGTTTCAATATGTTGTCTAGGCTGGTCTTGAACTCCTGACCTCAAGTGATCTGCCTGCCTCAGCCTCCCAAAGTGCTGGGATTACAGGTGTGAGCCACCACACTCAGCCTCATCTTTGCCTTCTAAACAAAAACAATAACAAAAAACCCAACTTCCATAACCTGCTATCTACTGTTTTTGTCCTAAAAAACCTAAACCTGTCTCTTCTTTTGGTTTGGCTCTTTTTCAAATTACTTTTCCCTACCATCGTACCCCCACACCACCAAATGCAAAATGAAAGCTACAGAAACATTCAAGAATAAGACAGCCATGTTAACTACCAGCAACCAAAACTACTTACAGTATAAAGGCTAGTTTTCCCATAACTTTGAAAGTTAAACTGTTAACCAGATGGAAGAATTTAGTTCCCTCCTAAGCTCTTTGAAGTGAGCTTTGTCTTTTCTCCTTAGAGAACTCCTTGCTATCAGCTAGACCTGCATCAATTTTCAATCGATTTAAGTCCTGTTTATTTATTTAGAGACAGGCTGTCGCTCTGTCACCCAGGCTGGAGTGCAGTGGCACAACCTCAGTTCACTGCAGCCTCGACCTCCTGAGCTCAAGCAATCCTCTCACCTCAGCCTCCCCAGTAAGTGGGACCACAGGTACACGCCACCATGCCCAGCTAACGTTTCAATTTTTTGTAGAGACAGGGTTCCATTATGTTGCCCAGGTTGGTCTTGAACTCCTGAGCTCAAGACATCTGCCTGCCTCTGCCTCCCAAAGTGCTGGGTTACAGACATGAGCCACCATGCCTGACCAAGTCCCATTTAACTGTAAAGTATGTTGCAAGGACTCTATTACTAATACTAGTGAAAGCATCAAATTTTCTAAGTGATTCTAATATAGGTGTGAAGCTATCCTGAATATAAGGTCATTCTCCCCTGTATTTCTTTGTGGGTTTTTTTGGAATGGGAACTACAGTATTTTAATGGGCCTATTAAAAAGGTTGAGAATTGCCACAGGACATAAGCCATAGACTTATTAGGAAGTCCATAGTACTGCTCCTCCCATCAATGACATTACTCTGCATATACGAAATTCACTGAACTGTTTCAGTATTTTGCCCATGTGAAACAAATGGCTCCATGTCAGTTATTAGTGTATTATAAGAGGGGGGTTCATAGCTTCAAAAATACGTAGGCAAACATGACTGTTAAAATTTCAAATCCAAAGTATATGTTTTCAATGTGTTTTCTCACATTATACTTCTGTGAAAATAACACATCCAAGGTGGAGAAAACTTCACAGCTATATTATAAATTTTACCTGTCCATAAGAATTTGATTGGTTATCTTCCAATCTTCAACTGCAGAGATTTCTTTTGCCTCCAGCTTCTGTTTCAAACTATTTATTTCTGATTCATAATAAGCTCGAAGATCCGCGATGTGTCGAGCATGCTTTTCCTTCAGGTTCTGCCTAATCCTTATTCGTTGAGAATAAAAAATACATATTAGGAAAGCTATCCTCAGTCTCCATCCACAAGAGAAACTAAGAACACAATGATTCTCATGGGCAAAAATATAGCATATTTCCTTTGCTACAAAATATATAAATACACAAAAAGTTGACAATCGAGTGAAAGAGTTTTTATATGCTCCATCTTAAAAATGCTAAATCTCTAAGAATTTATGCAATACTAAAGTTCAATAAAGATCATTTTCAATCAGACATCACAGAAAATCTATTAACATTACAAGCCATTCACTGAAATACATACTTAGACAATATCACAGGATCTTCCAAGGAAGTCAATGAAATGCATTCTGGGACACTGTTGGCTGTACCTGGAAGCTGGGACTGACTGACTGAGGCCGAAGCGACCATGACAGTGTTTTCTTCATCTACAGTGTTGACCGAGATATCATTACTAGTAATGGTATATACTGACGGAAACGTGGAACTGGTCCTACTTTCGTTTTGGAATGTCTGATTTTTCCAAGAGTCCACCGGAGAAGCTTTTGTGTGTGAGGGATATTTTGGAAATCCAGGTAACTGAGAAGTGACATTACTTGCTTGTGAAAATGAGTCTATGTCAGAGGGACTAGACATACTAGGCTCTAGAACAGAGTCCGGGGAAAAGGATATTCTGTCATCAAGGGCATTCGGAAGGCCATGCGGTTGAATCCCTGAAATCTGCTGCTTTGGCTTCATGTGTAACGTAGGATCTAGAGTCAGGACCTAGAAACAAGACAACAAGGAAGCCTTACCCTCAGAACTCAGCTTTGTTTTGCTTGTTTTCAAGTGAGTAGGTTTTAGATCGCCTAGGGAAAATGAAGCTTGAGGTAAAAGTTAGAGTCAGGAAGCATTGTTCATGTTCACTCGGCAGAATGTGGACAACTTTACCTCTGGTGGATGATTTGGGTTGGAAGCAGAAGTGAGATTCCTCTCAGGTAACTGCTTGTTTTCCCTTTGTTTTTTATAATAAATATCCTTCAGTGACGGTAGCTTCATCTCATTACTAGTATTAGACTTAAAGATACGAAACAAAATTAAATGGTGTTATCAATAATGAAACACATTAATGATATCAAAATAAGCACCATAAAAAGATTTTTGAAAGACTTTAAGCAAATTGAAAATGGAGACTGTCAGATTTGTAATACAAGCTTGGAAGTCATTATCTAGTATGATGAGTCTGCCTCAGAATGGAAAGATGTTTGGATCTCCTAACTATTTAAGACACTAAGGGGATAATGTGAATGTTAATTATTTAGCAGCTTATGAATACTTCCAAATAATGAAATTCTTAGTAGTTCTCCCACTCAAAATAAGAACCAATTTTTTGGGTTTCTTTGACAAAGGGTCTCACCCTGTTGCCCGGGCTGGAGTACAGTGGTGTGATCACGGTTCACTGCAGCCTCAATTTTGCAGGCTAAGGTGATCTTCCCGCCTCAGCCTCCTAAGTTGCTAGGACTACACAAGTGCGCCACCACATCCAGCTAATTTTTGTATTTTTTTTTTGTACAGACAGGGTCTTGCCATGTTGCCCAGGCTAGTCTCAAACTCCTGAGCTCAAGCAATCCTCCCACCTTAGCTTCCCAAAGTGCTGGAATTACAGGCATGAGCCATCACGCCTAGCCAATAACCAAGTTTTGAGGTAAGAAAATACTTCATAGGCTGGGCACGGTGGCTCATGCCTGTAATCCCAGCACTTCAGGAGGCTAGGGCGGGCGATCACTTGAGGTGATCAGCCTAGCCAACATGGAGAAACCCCATCTCTACTAAAAATACAAAATTAGCCAGGCAAGTGCGCATGACTGTAATCCCAGCTACAAGGGAGGCTGAGGCAGGAGAATCGCTTGAACCTGGAAGGTGGAGAGTGCGGTGAGCCGAGATCACGCCATTGCACTCCAGCCTGGACAACAAGAGCGAAACTCAGTCTCAAAAAAAAAGAAGGCCAGGTGTGGTGGCTCATGCCTGTAATCCCAGCACTTTGGGAGGCTGAGGTGGGCAGATCACAAGGTCAAGAGATCGAGATCATCCTGGCTAACACGGTGAAACCCCATCTCTACTAAAAATACAAAACATTAGCTGGGCGTGGTGGTGAGTGCCTATAGTCCCAGCTACTTGGGAGGCTGAGGCAGGAGAGTGGCGTGAACCTGGGAGGCGGAGCTTGCAGTGAGCCAAGATCGCACCACTGCACTCCATCCAGCCTGGGCGACAGAGTGAGACTCCGTCTCAAAAAAAAAAAAAAAAAAAAAAAAGGAAAAAAAGAAAAGAAAATACTTCATAATGAATAACAGAAGGATGAGAAAACTTTTGGCCAAATTAATTTCATATGCCTGAAGTAAAATGCACCAAGAGGTGGAGTTCCTTATCTATGTAGTTACAAGCATGTTTGTTTAAAGAGTTGGCCAACCAAAACTAGGTGTCACAAAGTGACCCAATGAAAATAAGTACCCCCCATCACTTCTCAGCCTTTTGGCTAAGATCAAGTGAAAATAAGTCCCTTTATTCATCAGTAAAATAAGAAGATATGACCCTAGGCTAGACACGGTGGCTCACGCCTGTAATCCCAGCACTTTGGGAGGCTGAGGCAGGTAGATCGCCTGAGGTCGGGAGTTCGAGACCAGTATGGCTGATATGGTGAAACCCTGTCTGTACCAAAAATACAAAAAATAGTTTGGAGTGGTGGCACAGGCCTGTAATCCCAGTGACACAGGAGACTGAAATGGGACAATCACTTGAACCCAAGAGGCAGAGGTTGCAGTGAGCCAGGATCATGCCACTGCACTCCTTCACTCTAGCCTGGACAACAGACCAAGACGCTGTCTCAAAAAACAGAAGATAGGACCCTAATTTCGAAAAACTGAAATCAGGGCTTCACTACACTAAAACTGTTGCAGAGAGGTCTAGGCTCTAAACATTAAAACTTTGGGCTTAAATTATTTCAAGGTGGGACATATTATAGGGTGTGAGAGGAGAACCAATTAACCTTGGTCCTCAAATTTAAACTGTGAACATTGTCGCAAATGAGATTACAGATTCAACAATAGATACACTGAAAACACTGAAAGAACATTAATCATGTAGCTTTAAATGTATGTCCCATTTCTAGACCCTATATAGGCTGCAGAGCACCACGAATATATATTTTTAAAACCTTGTAACTGCCTTGTGAGTGTGTGCATTGAAGGCATTAATTTGTTACATCTAAACCTTTAAAATATACTGTGGTGGCTCACGCCTGTAATTCCAGCACTTTGGGAGGCCAAGGCAGGTGGATCACTTGAGGTCAGAAGTTTGACACCAGCCTGGCCAATATGGTGAAACCCCATCTCTACTAAAAACACAAAAATTAGCCAGGCGTGGCAGCACGTGCCTGTAATCCCAGCTACTTGGGAGGTTGAAGCAAGAGAATCGCTTGAACCCAGGAGGCAGAGGATGCAGTGAGCCGAGATCACACCACTGCATTCCAGCCTATGAAACAGAGAGAGATTCTGCCTCAAAAAAGTACCACAATTCCCATAATCCTGCTGTAGAATTCATTCCTTACATGCCAACAACCTAAAGAAGCCTTTTCAAGACCTGAAGCCTGTGAAAAGTGGATTACTCTGGCTATGGCCACAGCCTGGTGGCCTGGGGGAATAGTTGGGGTTATTCTATTCAAAGCTCATGGGAACAGAAAAGTACTACTTTTCACCACTTTTATGTTCTTGTCACGTTAACATCTCTAAAGTAGGGATGACTCTTGTAATTAATGGCATCTTATAATTGCTTTGGGCCAAGTTGTGGTTGTGATAGACTGTCATTCCCTGCTTATGAGCTCAAAATTGGCCAAATAGGTATCAGCAGCTTAGAAGACAAACCGACACACTACAATGAAGCTCCTGAGGACCAATATTTAAGAGAAGGGTGAATCAGACATGTTTAGCAACATATTCCACATGGGAGTCCAAAGCAGGCTAGTTCTACATGCTACTAAGCCAGGTAAAAAGCAGAAAGGCCTTTCCATTCTTTTTAAAGAAATGCAGAATAGGCCGGGCGCGGTGGCTCAAGCCTGTAGTCTCAGCACTTTGGGAGGCCGAGACGAGCGGATCACCAGGTCAGGAGATCGAGACCGTCCTGGCTAACACGGTGAAACCCCATCTCTACTAAAAATACAAAAAAATAGCCGGGCGAGGTGGCAGGCGCCTGTAGTCCCAGCTACTCGGGAGGCTGAGGCAGGAGAATGGCGTAAACCCGGGAGGCGGAGCTTGCAGTGAGCTGAGATCTGGCCACTGCACTCCAGACTGGGCGACAGAGCGAGACTCTGTCTCAAAAAAATAAAAAAAAAAAAGAAATGCAGAATCACTGATGCTCTTGTCCCAGCACTTTGGGAGGCTGAGGCAGGAGGACTGCTTGAGTCCAGGAGTTCAAGAGACCAGCCTGGGCAACATAGAGAGACTTTGCCTCTACTAAAAAAAAAAAAAAAAAAAAGAGCCAGGTGTGGTTATACATGACTGTAGTATCAGCTACACAGGAGACTGAGGCAAGAGGATCGCGTGAGCCCAGGAGGTTGAGTCTGCAGTGATTGATGATCAAGCTGCTATACTCCAGCCTGAGCAACAGAGTGAGACCGTGAAGAAAGAGAGAAAGAGAGAAACAGAAGAGAAGAGATAACCCTCTGAGAAGGAAAGAATTTTAGCCACTTTTATTTCACTTATGTCTTCCTTTTTAAAGTATGCATAAGAGTTATATAATAAGCCAGGCACAGTGGCTCACATCTGTAATCCCGGCACTTTGGGAGGCTGAGGCAGGTGAGTCACAAGGTCAGGAGATCGAGACCATCCTGGCCAACATGATGGAACCTTGTCTCTACTAAAAACAGAAAAAAATTAGCTGGGCATGGCAGTAGCGTCCCAGCTACTTAGGAGGCTAAGGCAGGAGAATCACTTGAACCCAGGAGGTGGAGGTTGCAGTGAGCCGAGATCACACCACTGCACTCCAGCCTGGCGACAGAGCAAGACTCCGTCTCAAAAAAAAAAATTAATAAATTTAAAAAATAAAAAATAAAATATATTAAAAAAATACAGGCCGGGCGCGGTGGCTCAAGCCTGTAATCCCAGCACTTTGGGAGGCCGAGACGGGTGGATCACGAGGTCAGGAGATCGAGACCATCCTGGTCTACACGGTGAAACCCCGTCTCTACTAAAAAAAAATACAAAAAACTAGCCGGGCGAGATGGCGGGCGCCTGTAGTCCCAGCTACTCGGGAGGCTGAGGCAGGAGAATGGCGTAAACCCGGGAGGCGGAGCTTGCAGTGAGCCGAGATCGCGCCACTGCACTCCAGCCTGGGCGACAGAGCTAGACTCCGTCTCAAAAAAAAAAAATAAAATACAAATAAAATAATAAAATAAATAGAATAAAGCAATTAGACTCGTCAGCAGGGGAATCACTTGAGCCTAGGAGTTTGAGACCAACCTAGGCAACACAACAAAAATCCCATCTCTATTAAAAAAAAACAAAAAGTTACTGATACATAATAAAATCTATGTTTAAGTCTAAAGACTCTTTCCATGAGAACAAAATATAAATTCTAAAGCGGTAAAAAAAAAAAAAAAAAAAAGCATTGTATCAGTCTAATTTATAAATGTTTCTTGGTAGAACATGAAATGGGAAACGTTGAAGTTAACAATACTATACAGTCAACAAAATGCAGGATCCACTTACTGATGTTCAAGATCAAGTTAACACTGTGAATGAACCCTGCAACTGCAAAGCCTACTAAGCCTGCCTTGCCCCTACAATCTTACCTCCCTCGTACTTCATTTCTCTGTGTTGACCTGTGTCTTTTTGTTCCTTTCATGCAGTATAGAACTGTCCTTTCAGACAGTTTCTGTCACTGAGACTCTGATGCTTACAAGTACATTGCCCCGTCTGTCTGTACATGTCATACATTTTTATGTCTCTTGGTTAGTTTAATAGTATCTCTCCTTTTCCCCAGCTACTCCTTCATTACCTGATCAAAATACAGGAGGAGGCTGGGTGCAGCAGCTCATGCCTGTAATCCCAGCACTTTGGGAGGCCAAGGTGGGCAGCTCACCTGAGGTCAGGAGTTTTGAGAGCAGCCTGGCCAACACGGTGAAACCCTGTCTCTACACAAATACAAAACTCAGCTGGGCATAATGACAGGTGCCTGTAATCCCAGCTACTCAGGAGGCTGAGGCAGGAGAATCACTTGAACCTGGGAGGCAGAGGTTGCAGTGAGCAGAGATCACACCACTACACTCCAGCCCGGGCGACAGAGCAAGACTCCGTCTCAAAGAAAAAAAAGAAAAAATACAAAGGTGAAATATGTACATATGAAATTTTTAATTCCACTTTTTTCTGTTGTTGTTTTTGCTGAGACGGAGTCTCGCTCTGTCACCCAGGCTAGAGTGCAGTGGCACCACCTTGGCTCACCGCAATCTCCACCTCCTGTGTTCAAGTGATTCTCCTGCCTCAGCCACCTGAGTAGCTGGGTTTACAAGTACATGCCACCACGCCCAGCTAATTTTTGTATTTTTAGTAGAGATGAGGTTTCACCATGTTGACCAGGCTGGTCTTGAACTCCCAACCTCAGGTGATCCGCCCGCCTTGGCTTACCAAAGTGCTGGAATTACAGGCTTCAGTCATGGCACCCAGACTTCAATTCCACTTTTAAGAAGCACTGCTAAGATTACATAAGGAAAAAATGACAGACTAAATTTCAAAACAAGTGAGTATGATTCTAAAGCCCATACTTTTTCCAGTATTTTAGAAGTTGAAAAATAAAATTTATACTTGAGTACCTGGCAACAATTATAAAACACAAACACATACAATTTTTTCTTTCTTTGAGATGGAGTTTTACTCTTGTTGTCCAACCTGGAGTGCAATGGCACAATCTCAGTTCACTACAACCTCCGCCTCCCAGGTTCAAGTGATTCTCCTGCCTCAGCCTCCCAAGTAGCTGGGATTAACAGGCGCGCACCAGCACATCTGGCTAATTTTTTTGTATTTTTAGTACAAACAGGGTTTCACCGTGTTAGCCAGGCTGGTCTTGAACTCCTGACCTCAGATGATCCACCCACCTCAGCCTCCCAAAGTGCTGGGATTAAGGTGTGAGCCACAGCGCCCAGCCCACAGGTTTTTAAATTACCTGGTTTGGTGACACATCTGTGGAAGACAATGATACAAACGTCTTCTCTAAAGTTTCAGGCAAAGAGTGGTGTGTATCCTTTTCCTCTAGTTTCCAGTAAGTCAATCCTGATGTGCACAAATACACAGAATAGAAAAGAGTGAGGAAAAAACAAAAATGCTTTCTAGAATAACATTTCTATCTAAAGGAAATTAAATATGGGAAGAAACTAATTTTGAGTTAAAGTAATTTGAATTTTGATGGAAAAAAAGTTATCTAAATTCTGTATTATGTAAGAGTCCTAACTGGATGCGAATGTTTAAAACTGAAATATAAAAAGTCAAGATGAGTTGGTACAATTTAAAATATTTATTTTTGGCCAGGCGCGGTAGCTCACACCTGTAATCCCAGCACTTTGGGAAGCTGAGGCAGGAGGATTACCTAACGTCAGGAGTTTGAGACCAGCCTGGCCAACATGGTGAAACCCCGTCTCTACTAAAAATCCAAAAATCAGCCAGGTGTGGTGGCACACACTGTAATCCCAGCTACTTGGGAGGCTGAGGCATGACAATCGCTTGAACCCAGGAGACAGAGGTTGTAATGAGCTGAGAAAGTGCCACTGTATTCCAGCCTGAGTGACAGAGTGAGACCCTGTCTCAAAAAAAATTAAAATAATAATAAAATATATTTTTTTATTTTTTATTTGAGAAAGGGTCTCACTCTGTCACCCAGGTTGGAGTGCAGTGGTGCCATCTCAGTCTACTGTGGTCTCTTTTTTCGAGACAGAGTCTCGATCTGTTGCCCAAGATGGAATGGAGTGATCTCGGCTTATTGCAACTTCCGCCTCCCGAGTTCAAGCGATTCTCCTGCCTCAGCCTCCTGAGCAGTTGGAATTACAGGTGTGCTGCGCCACCACAACCAGCTAATTTTTGGGTTGTTTTTTCTTTTTTTCTTTTTCTTTTTTTTTTTTTTTTTTTTTTTTGAGACAGTCTCCCTCTGTTGCCCAGGCTGGAGTACAATGGTGCGAGCTCAGCTCACTGCAACCTCCACCTCCCAGGTTCAAGTGATTCTCCTGTCTCAACCTCCTGAGTAGCTGAGGTTACAGGCATGCACCACCATGCCCAGCTAATTTTTGTATTTTTAGCAGAGACAAGGTTTTGCCATTTTGGCCAGACTGGTCTCAAACTCCTGACTCAAGTGATCTGCCCACCTAGGCCTCCCAAAGTGCTGGGATAACAGGTGTGAGCCACTGTGCCCAGACTAATTTTTGTATTTTTAGTAGAGATGGGGCTTCACCATGTTGGCCAGGCTGGTCTTGAACTCCTGATCTCAACTGATTCTCCCGCCTCGGCCTCCCAAAGTGCTGGGATTATAGCCATGGGCCACTGCGCCCAGTCCAGCTCACTGGAGTCTCAACCTTCCAGGTTCAAGACATCCTCCTGCCTTAGCCCCACAGGAAGCTGGGACTACAGGCACACACCACCAAGCCCTGCTAAATTTTTTTTGTACTTTCATTAGAGACAGGATTTTGCCATGTTACCCAGGCTGGTCTCGAACTCCAGAACTCAAGCAATCCACCCTCCTCGGCCTCCCAAAGTGCTAGGATTATAGTTGTGAGCTACCAGGTCCAACCTTAAAATATATTTTAAAATAGACAATTTCTTTCTTTTTTTTTTTTTTTTTTTTTTGAGACAGGGCCTCAATCTGTCTCCCAGGCTGGAGTACAGTGGTGCAATCACAGCTCACTACAGCCCCGACCTCCTGAGCTCAAACCATCCTTCTCCTTCAGCCTCCCAAGTAGCTGGGACTATAAGCTCACACCACCACACCCAGCTAATTTTTGTATTTTGTGTACAGATGAAGTTTTGCTATGTTGCCTAGGCTGGTCTCAACCTCTTGGGGTCAAGTGATCTGCCCACCTTGGCTTCCCAAAGTGCTGGAATCACAGGTGTGAGCCACCATGCCCAGCTGACAATTTCTTTGTGAATAGTATAGACATATAGAATCAATGTAAATAATTCAGTAATTCAAATGTTTATTGAGCACCTATAGTGCCAGGCTGGGGAGGCAGGAGGAGTGAGATAAGAAAAGTAAGTAAATCATGCAGTATATAGATGGTAAGCACTCTGATGAGACTTTAAAACAGGATAAAGGGGATACATAGTGGGGTGTGGGGTAGGCAGGCACTAGTTTTGAATTAGGTGAACAGGGTTGGCTACTGAGAGGATAATTAAGAGGTCATCAGCCATTTTAGCCATGTATGAGGGAGCTCCCTCATACAGGGGGAAGAACATTTCAAGTATGGAAAACAGCCAATGCAAAAGTCCTAAAACATATCTGGGACATTTGAGCAGACAGTCTCCCTTCTCATCAAAGAAACAGACAGAGCACAGCCGGGAGCAGTGGCTCATGCCTGTAATCTCAGCACTCTGGGAGGCTGAGGCAGGCAGATCGCCTGAGGTCAGGAGTTCAAGACCTGCCTGACCAACATGGACAAACTCCGTCTCTACTAAAAATACAAAATTAACTGGGCGTGGTGGTGCGTGCCTGTAATCCCAGCTACTTGGGAGGCTAAAGGCTGAGGCAGGAGAATTACTTGAACCTGGGAGGTGGAGGTTGCAGTGAGCCGGGATCACACCATCGCACTCCAGCCCAGGCAACAAGAGCAAAACTCTGTCTCAAAAAAAAAAAAAAGAAAGAAAGGGACAGAGTACAATCACCAACCTACAATGGTTCGACTCATTTTTTTTTTTTTTTTTTTTTTTACTTTATCACAGTGCAAAAGCAATATGCAGTCAGTAGAAACCATACTTTGAGTACCCGTATGACCATTCTGTTTTCACTCTCAGTATTCAATAAAGTTTAGGAAATAGTCAATACTTTATTATAAAATACTTTGTGTTAGATAACTTTGCCCAACTGTAGGCTAATGTAAGCGTTCTGAGCACATTTAATGTACACTAGGCTAAGCTATGATGTTTAATAAGCTAGGTGTACTAAATGCATTTTCAATTTTTTTTTTTCCTTGAGACGAGGTCTTGGTGTTGCCCAGGCTGGAGTGCAGTGATGTGATCATGGCTCACTGCAGCCTTGACCTCCCAGACTCAAGCAATCTTCCCATCTCAGCTTTCCAAGTAGCTAGCACTACAGGTGCATCACCACCACTGGCTAATGTTTTAACTCTTTTGTAGAGATGGGGTCTCAACTTGTTGCTCAAGCTGGTCTCAAACTCATGGCCTCAAGCAATCCTCACACCTTGGCCTCTCAAAGTGCTGGGATTACAGGCATGAGCCACTGTGCCCAGCCCATTTTCAACTTATGATATTTTCAATTTATGGTGAGTTTATCAGGACATAACCCCACTGTAATTCGAGGAACAACTCAGTATAAAGTGAGGTCAAAGAGGTAACAGGGCTAGGTTGTTAGGCCCTGTGGGCCCCTGTAAGGACTCTGAACAACAGGGTTTGGAGCGGAGGAGTCACATGATGTGACTTAACTTTTCAGAGGATCACTTTGTTTACTATGTTGAGAACAGACTGAAGCGTGCAAGAGTGGAAGTGGGGAGGCTGGTTAAGAAGACAGCAGCAACCCAGGTGATAGATGAGTGGCCACTCTTAGACTAGAAGCCGTGGAGGTGGTGAGAAGTGGTGGGATTCTATAAAGTTTTGTAAGGCAAAGCTAATTCATCCTGATGAATTGGATGTGGGATATGGGGGGAAAAGAAAAGTATGTATATAAAGCAATTAAGGTTGAAATAAGCTCACCATGGAGTGTAAAGGATGGCTCAGAGGGTTTGAATTTAATTCATTTTGAACTACCCAAAAAAGGTTGATAATTTTTATAGCTGTTCAAAACAACTGCAAAAGTACTTCTTCATTCTCTTTACAGCTCTTATAAATTAAGACAAGAAAGGTGGCTGGGCGTGGTGGCTGAAGTCTGTAATCCCAGCACTTTGAGAAACTGAGGCAGGTGGATTGCTTACACCCAGGAGTTCACAACCAGCTGAGGCAACACAGCGAAACCCTGTCTCTACAAAAAAATACAAAACGTAGCTGGGCATGGTGGTGCCGCCAGTTGTCCCAGCTATTCTTGGAAAGCTGAGGTGGGAGGATCACTTGAGCCCAGGAGGTTGAGGCTGCAGTGAGCTGTGATCACACCACTGCACCCCAGCCTGGGCAACAGAGTGAGACCCCGTCTCAAAAAACAAAACAAACAAAGGTAAGGCTGCTACCAGAGAACACCACAACACATAACATATTTACAAAACTATACTACTATACAGTATCATCCTGTAAGGAGAAACGTAGGCAAGTTTTCTAAAAATAATGCTCTAAAAAACTAAGTACCTTCCTCTGAGTGTAGCTTAGATTAAAAAATAAAAATTTAAGTATCATACCTGTTCCTGAATCAGACATCCAAGCATTTGGAGTTTCATCTGGTTTACTGAGGTAAAAAGCACGAGAATGTGTAGCAGCAGCAAAATCAGACTACAAGAAAGAAAACTATTGGTTGACAGCTAAAAGTCATTAGGCACCATCTGCTGACCCAAGGAACAAGAGCCAGGCGTCAAACCAGGTGTAGAGAAACCTTCAGAGGGTTCACAAAGAAGAAAGCCTAGGCCAGGTGTGGTAGTTCACGCCTGTAATCCCAGTACTTTGGGAGGCTGAGGCGGGTGGATCACGAGGTCAAAAGTTCGAAACCAGCCTGGTCAAGATGATGAAACCCCCGTCTCTACTAAAAATACAAAAATTAGCTGGGCACAGTAGTGGGTGCCTATAAGCCCAGCTACCCTGGAGGCTGAGGCACGAGAATCACTTGAACCCGGGAGGCAGAGGTCACAGTGAGCCAAGATCGCGCCACGGCACTCTAGCCTGGGCAACAGAGCAAGACTCTGTCACAAAAAAAGAAAAAAGCCTGGTTTCCCCATGGTTACAAGAATGCTAACCAATAGGAATTCACTGTCAAATATTTTTTTTTTGCCTGTGTAATTTACAAAAGTTTATTTCGGTTCTCTGTGGAGCTGGAAGGAGAAAAATGGGGGCAGGTATTATTTCGTGAGTTCAGACCTAAAATGTATTTATAATTTGTCATTTACTTCCAAAACAAATTTGAGGTGCCTAGAATTAAAGTCATTTAGTATAAAAATTAATTTAAAAGCTCTAACAATTTATTTTTATCATTATAATTGCAATAAATCAGATTAACTCTAAAAATCATAAATCAATAATATGAGCCTTAAGTACTAGACTACTTCCTATATACAAACAATTGGTTACTAGTCCCTGCTTACTTATCAATTCTAGTAAAAATTCTGAGCAAATCAATCCTCACAACATCTCTGATACTGTCACAAGAAATGTTTCCAGAGATATGTGATGAGAATATTCCTATCGGAATTTATCTTATCAGGTCCCTCATCAAACTTTTAATTCCTGTAAAGAGTATGTAACCATCCATGAACCCACTGCCAAAGTAAAATCACACTAAGATAACACTACCTACCAAGAAGGGGGATTAACACATCAGTCTTATAAGGCACCACTTATTTTCTTTCTCATCAAGGAAGAAATTCCACCTGTTTCAATTTGTCTCACTACTTGAGACCAAGAGAAGGCCGGGTGCGGTGGCTCATGTCTGTAATCCCAACACTTAGGGAGGCTGAGGCGGGCAGATCACAAGGTCAGCAGATCAAGACCATCCTGGCTAACAGGGTGAAACCCCGTCCCCACTAAAAATACAAAAAATTAGCCAGTCGTGGTGGTGGGTGCCTGTAGTCCCAGCTACTTGGGAGGCTGAGGCAGGAGAATGGCATAAACCCGGGAGGTGGAACTTGTCGAGATCGCCCCACTGTACTCCAGCCTGGGCGACAGAGCGAGACTCCGTCAAAAAAAAAAAAAAAAAAAAAAAACATCGAGAAGGTGATTGGAAAAGTAAAAGTCCAAGTCAAACAATCCCAAGCAAAATATTTTGTCCTCGTCTGGATTCTGAGATGCAAATTCAGTGCACTCGGCTGCCGCACACAGTGGGCTGGCAGGGGCTTACCTTACAGAGCCGCCTGCTGTACTCTTCTGGGGAAACAAGGCATCCACTGAAGAAAACAGGCCCAGCTTTTAATTAAAATTAAAGTAGGGTGCAATGAAAAGCCCTTCTAAAAATAAACCCTCTTAGCCCAAGAAGCCGGCCTAAGCTTAGCACAAGACCTTAATGAGTTTTAGTAACCATATTAGCCCATCTGAAAAACCACCACCGAAGCCCCTCGGCCTGTGAAATGGGAAAGTCGAGTCTGTCCAAGACAAAGGACCAAGGAAACAAAGAGCAACTCAAGCCCTGGAAAACCATTCTGCTAAACAACACGCAATTTCAAAATTACTTCAAAGGTGCTATTTACCCAAAATAAACTACCATTGTATAAAAAGAAAATTGGATAAGAGAATCCGGTTAACAAGGATTCTCTGCTTTAGACTGAAACTGAAACCAATGAGAGAAGAAAAATAACTAAATAAAGAGGAAAGTTCTAACTTTTTTTTTTTTTTTTTTTTGATACGGAGTCTCGCTTTGTCGCCCAGGCTGGAGTGCAGTAGCGCGATCTCGGCTCACTGCAAGCCCCACGTCCTGGGTTCACACCATTCTCCTGCCTCAGCCTCCCGAGCAGCTGGGATTACAGGCACCCACCACACGCCCAGCTAAGTTTTTGTATTTTTAGTAGAGACAGGGTTTCACCATGTTAGCCAGGATGGTCTCGATCTCCTGATCTCATGATCCGCCCGCCTCGGCCTCCCAAAGTGCTGGGATTACAGGCTTGAGCCACTGCACCTGGCCAGTTCTAACTTTTGTGAATCCAGAATCACGTAAGAAGTGCATTTCGGGAGGCGGGGGCGTCTCTGATTCAACAACCACCATGAGCTCAAAATCATTTAGCGTTCAGAAATATCAAAGAAACTTGATTTCCCCTAGTAATTTAATACCGAATATTTCAATTACCCAAAAAAAGGAAAACTAAAACTTGTCCAGGAGCTGAGCAAAGAAAGACTCAGAGGGAATCACTGCCTCCACTTTCTGCCCTATGATCACAAGAGGTAGAAGATGTGAGCAGAAGAGCATTTCAAAGGCAGGGCCAGACCATGGGCAGCTGGTCTGATTCTCCACTGAATATAAGGAAAATTAGGCAGTGGCCTAATTAACTAGCGGCTCCTAGAATCTACCGCACATCAGCATCACCTGATTAAAGTCCCAAAACACAGGTTAGCACCTAGGCTTAGAAGCCAGGAGAAGCAGAGTTTTAAATCTCCTCAGGTGAGTCTAATGTGCAGCTAAGGCAGAACCATGGGGCTACATGGCATATACTGAGCTACAATCACAAAGGACAGCGAGAACATCGGGGAACCCACCGAGTACATAACCACAAGGCCAAAGTTTATCACAAGCGGAAGTCTGCACAAGAAGACCTGTAATCTTAGAAAAAAACAGAAGAAAAGAAACTACTGTGTATGAAAACATTCTCCCTTTATACCAATCTATCCCAACGAGAAAAAGCAATTTTTACCCATCTCCAAATGTTTTTCTGCTGTCATACCAAACAAGGATACACCATCCTTGATGGCACAGAGAGTCAACAGAATAGAACTACCAACACAGTTCTAAACTAAAGGGCTTTTCTAAAATAGACCTACCAATTCACTATTAAATTACTTTTCTAAAACAGAACACAGTGCTAAATGGCTTTTCTAAAATAGAACTAACTGGTAGCTCATGCCTGTAATCCCAGCATTTGGGAGGCCGAGGCGGGTGGATCACCTGAGATCAGGAGTTCCAGACCAGCCTGGCCAACATGGTGAAACCCCGTCTTTACTAAAAATACAAAAAAAATCAGTCGGGGGCGCGGTGGCTCACGCCTGTAATCCCAGCACTATGGGAGGCTGAGGCGGGAGAATCACAAGGTCAGGAGATCGAGACCACGGTGAAATCCCGTCTCTACTAAATATACAAAAAATTAGCCAGGCACAGTGGTGGGCACCTGTAGTCCCAGCTACTTGGGAGGCTGAGGCAGGAGAATGGCATGAACCCGGGAGGCAGAGCTTGCACTGAGCCGAGATCATGCCACTGCACTCCAGCCTGGGACAGAGTGAGACTCCGTCTCAAAAAAAAAAAAAAAAAATTAGTTGGGCATGGTGGCACATGCCTGTAATCCCAGCTACTCGGGAGGCTGAGGCAGGAGAATGGCGTGAACCTGGGAGGCAGAGCTTGCAGTGAGCCGAGATCGCGCCACTGCACTCCAGCCTGGGGGACAGAGCAAGACTCCATCTCAAAAAATAATAATAATAAAAAATAAAAATTAAAATTAAAAAAAGAAAGTTTATTTTAAACAATTAAATGGGTTACTCTCTGCCTAAATGTAAACATTTGCAGTACAAAGAGAAATAGGACCTTTGCAAATGATTCATTTTCATAATATTTTATCCTCTATTAGCCTTGATTTCCATCCTACTAAAGAAGAAACACTTATACAGCAAATCATTATTTCTAATCCTCTGAAACACCGAAAGAAAGATATATAAACGGGCTGGGCGTGATGGCTCATGCCTGTAATCCCTGCACTTTGGGAGGCCAAGGTGGGTGGATCACCTGAGGTCAGGAGTTCAAGACCAGCCTGGCCAACATGGTGAAACCCCGGCTCTACTAAAAATACAAAACTTGGCCAGGCATGGTGGCACACGCCTGTAATCCCAGGTACTCAGGGAGATGAGACAGGAGAATCGCTTCAACCGGGGAGGCGGAAGTTGAAGTGAGCCGAGATCACGCCATTGCACTCTAGCCTGGGCCACAAGAGTGAAACTCCATCTCAAAAAAAAAAAAAAAAAAATGTATAAATGAAAAAATTAACAATATAAAAGAAAGGGCATGAGAATTTTGTTCATGAGCATGTACTAAACCCACACAATCATCAGTACTGGAACCCGCAGGGAAAGTGATTTTTCACCTACTTTCTCAATTGGTGTCTTCTTGTTTTGCGCATTTCCTTGTTGAGATCTTGAACCTCCATCTTCTACATGTGCTCTCTTTGGTTGGTTCTGTTTCAGTTTTTGTGCCCATGACGTTATAGCATTACTATTTAAGAAGAGAAAACCAAAATTACTTTTTTTTGGTTTTGAGACAGAGTCTTGCTGTGTCACCCAGGCTGGAGTACAGTGGCGCAATCTCAGCTCACTGCAACCTCCATCTCCTAGGTTCAAGCAATTCTTGTGCCTCAGTCTCCTGAATAAGTAGGAATACAGACGCACTACCACACCCAGCTAATTTTTGTATTTTTACTAGAGATGGGGTTTCACCATGTTGGCCAGACTGGTCTCAAACTCCTGACCTCTGCCTGCCTCAGTCTCCCAAAGTACTGGGATGACAGGCATGAGCCACCACACTGGGTTCCAAAATTACTTCTTTAGATATTGCACTTCATATATAAAGCTAACCACCAGTTGCTTTCAGTTGTTTTTCTTTTTTTTTTTTTTTAATAGAGACCCTCTCTAACACCCAGGTTAGAATGCAGTGGCAGTCGTGCAATCACAGCTCACTGCAGCCTGACCTTCCTCAGCTCAGGTGATCCTCCCACCTCAGCCTCCCGAGTAGCTGGGACCACAGGTGGGCACCACCACATCCAGCTAATTTTTGTATTTTTTTTTTTGTAGAGACAGGGTCTTGCCATGTTGCCCAGGCTGATCTCGAACTCCTGGGCTCAAGGAATCCACACGTCTCAGTCTCCTAAAGTGCTGGGATTACAAGTGTGAGCCACTGCACCCAGCCAGCTGTTTTTTCTAATAGTGGTAAGATAATGAATTTTTATTAATTCACCTACATCACTTTTTCAATTTCTTATTATCAAAGGCAAAGTAAACAAAAAGACTAACAGTGATTGGCCGGGCGCGGTGGCTCACGCCTGTAATCCCAGCACTTTGGGAGGCCGAGGCGGGTGGATCACAAGGTCAGGAGATCGAGACCATTCTGGCTAACGTGGTGAAACCCCGTCTCTACTAAAAGCTACTCAGGAGGCTGAGGCAGGAGAATGGCATGAACCCGGGAGGCAGAGCTTGCAGTGAGCCGAGATCACACCACTGTACTCCAGCCTGGGCAACAGAGTGAGACTCCATCTCAAAAAAAAAAAAAAAAAAGACTAACAGTGACTAATAATACACAAAGTCGGCCAGGCGTGGTGGCTCAAGCCTGTAATCCCAGCACTTTGGGAGGCCAAGACAGGCGGATCACGAGATCAGGAGATCGAGACCATCCTGCCATCCTGGCTAACACGGTGAAACCCCGTCTCTACTAAAAAATACAAAAAACTAGCCGGGCGTGGTGGTGGGCACCTGTAGTCCCACCTACTCGGGAGGCTGAGGCAGGAGAATGGTGTAAACTCGGGAGGCGGAGCTTGCAGTGAGCTGAGATCCGGCCACTGCACTCCAGCCTGGGTGACAGGGCGAGACTCCGTCTCAAAAAAAAAAAGAAAAAAAAAATAATAATAATACACAAAATCTGTAGCCATAGACTAGAACAAAAACCACTACATTTGCCTTTCCAAGTGCTAAATGTATCTCTACAACGAAAGTGTATTTGTTGGCATAAACCAATCATTATACTTGAACATACATAAGATTTGTGTTGCTTTAGATGACACAATTCAGGGATATGAAACTAAAAATTTGGGATAAATTATGAAATTTTTAAGGATTGTTTTACAAACATTCAGCCAGTTTACCAAAAAGCCTCCTTTGTCATGAAATGTCACTAAATTTATAAAAATTATTTTTATACATAACAAACATTCAGGTCGGGCGCAGTGGTTCACGCCTATAATCCCAGCACTTCGGGAGGCCTAGGTGGGCAGATCACTTGAGGTCAGGAGTCCGAGACCAGCCTGGCCAACACGGCAAAACCCGGTCTCTACTAAAAATACAAAAATTAGCTGGACGTGGTGGTACGTGCCTGTAGTCCCAGCTACTCAGGAGGCTGAGGCAGGAGAATCATACCAACCTGGGAGGTAGAGGTTGCAGTGAGCTACAATCATACCACTGCACTCCAGCCTGAGTGACAGAGTGAGACTCTGTCTTAAAAAATAAATAAAAACAAAAGAAACAAACAAAAACATTCAGCAGGATACAGACTAGAAAAAAGAAAATAAAAAACATAAAATCGGGGCCAGGAGCAGTGGCTTACACCGTAATCCCAGCACTTTGGGAGGCCGAAGTGCGCAGATCACCTGAGGTCAGGAGACAGACCAGCCTGCCCAGCATAGTGGAACTATGTCTCTACTAAAAATACACAAACTAGCCGGGTGTGGTGGCCCGCACCTACAGTCCCAGCTACTCAGGAGGCTTAAGGCAGGAGTATCACTTGAACCAGGGAGGCAGAGGTTGCAGTGAGCTGAGATTGCGTCACTACACTCCAGCCTGGGAGACAGAGCAAGACTCCATCTCAAAAAAAAAAAAACAAAAAACATAAAATTGGGTGACCCCGTATATAATTTTCGGTTTCAGCTAGACATGATAACATAGCATGCACTCATAGTCCTAGCTACTCAGGAGGATCACTTGAGCCCAGGAATTCTAGGCTGCAGTGAGCTATAATTGCACCACTGCACACCAGCTTGGGCAACAAAGCAAGACCCCCACCTTTAAAAAAAAAATTATTCAAATTACATGAACATGTATGAAAAACTTCCACTATTGATACAGTCCTATCTGCTAAAAATATCTTTTCTATTTTCTGGCAAAGTTTCCGACCTTAAGAGTTTAGCAGTCTTACATTAGAGATGGGAAGAAAGTCAGTATCATTAGAATATAGTGTGGTGTGATTTGTTTATTTCAATTTTCTACAGGCAACAAACTGATAAATGTTCAAATACATCCCATTCTATTATAGTCCATTAAAAGGAACTTTATTTACTAGATTCTAAATGTAATAAACTCCCTTCGAATGATGGAAATTCTACTTACCTATTTGTTTTCCCACTGTATACTTCAGAAACCTTATTTTCACCAAGAAAATTATGTTCAAATTCACCAGGAAAAATGGATACATCTTCCTTTAAAGATGCACAGCACTCTTCAGGAGTCTGTATATAAAAACTCTCATTTTTCACACCATCTACAAGTGAATCGGCCGGCACCGCAGGTGCTACATACTGTCCTTTGGGAACATCTATGTGCTCCATGAACTCCCTAGGGTCTTTAGACTTGTACGGATTTAAATCTGAGATACAAAAGGTGCCATATCCACTGCTTACTGAGCTACTATCCACATTGCAGTCTGGTTGTGACGTGGACATTTCTTGCTGTATTTCAGGTTCTGTGGATTCAGGATAATGGATAACAGATTCATTTCTCTCACTGCTTTCAGAAAAAAAACCCATTTGACTTTCCAAAGATACTTGTTTGTTTGAAGAATTTCCTTCACAGGAAGCACTACTAGTCTGTAATTTGACTAAATTTTTTATCTCCTCCTGTATATGCTGGAAATAAAAAGTTACAGATTTGGGTAAGAAAGTATATTAAACATCATATTTTTATGACTGTTACAAGAATATCATGTTTCAAAATAAGATGAAATACTATTCTAAAAAAATGTGATGCTTTATCTTTAGTTTATAAACAAAATTGAGGCTGGTGCCCAGGCACAGTGGCTCATGCCTGTAATCCCAACACTTTGGGAGGGCGAGGTGGGCAGATCACAAGGTCAGGAGCTCAAGACCAGCCTAGCCAACATGGTGAAACCCTGACTCTACTAAAAATTAGCCAGACATGGTGGTGCGCATCTGTAATTCCAGCTACTCAGGAGGCTGAGGCAGGAGAATTTCTTGAACCCAGGAGGTGAAGGTTGCAGTCAGCTAAAATCGTGTCACTGCACACCAGCCTGGGTGACAGAGTGAGACCTTGTCTCAAAAAACAAAAATTGATACAACATATTGTTTTTTCTTACAAATATAAAAAAGGACGCTGGCCGTAGTGGCTCATGCCTGTAATCCCAGCACTTTGGGAGGCCGAGGCGGGCAGATCACGAGGTCAGGAGTTCAAGATCAGCCTGGCCAACATGATGAAACCCTGTCTCTACTAAAAATACAAAAATTAGCCAGTTATGGTGGCACACACCTGTATTCTCAGCTACTCAGGAGGCTGGGGCAAGAGAATTGCTTGAACCTGGGAGGTGGAGGTTGCAGTGAGCCAAGACCATGCCATTGCACTCCAGCCTGGGCAACAGAGTGAGACTTCATCTCAAAAAAAATAAATAAAAATAAAATTTAAAAAGTGCCAGGCAGGAGGCCGAGGCGGGTGGATCACCTGAGGTCAGGATTTCGAGAGCAGCCTGGCGAACATGGCAAAACCCCATCTCTACTAAAAATACCAAAATTAGCCAGGCGTGTTGGCGGGTGCCTGTAATCTCACCTACTTGGGACGCTGAGGCAGGAGAATGGCTTGAACCCAGGAGGCAGAGGTTACAGTGAGCTGAGATCACGCCACTGCACTCCAACCTGGGCTACAAGAGTGAGACTCCATTTCTATATGTGTTGTGTATGTATATGTATATGCATATAAAAAAGGAATCAATGTAAATGACAACTTACTTGAATTTGGTTGTGGAACTGCTCCTGCTGGGCAACTATCTGTTCTTGGCATTGTTTTTCCACCAAATTGAATAGCTGTAACCACCTGGTCTATTAAATTATAAAATATGTTAGTTAAAAATAATTTTTTGACTTAACATTTCACAGAACAATTCCTCCAGTGTAAAATAGCCCTTTCTAGGTCATGATCCATCCCGAATCCCAAGAGCCATCAGCACTCTCATAGCTGGAGTATGCCAGCACGTCACACCAAGGGAGCAGGGAGTTCTACAGAAGGCTACATTCAGCCTCAAGGCTGGGAGATTTTCAGCCACAGATCATATGCAGCAATACACAACAGCAGGAAGTGGCTATGAAAACTACCTGCTTGCGTAAAGCCTTTCAGCATCTTTCCACTCCTAAGCTCTCCTTAGATGGCTCTGCACTGTGTGACTCCTACGCACCTCCCCACTTCACCCCAGCCCTCTGTCCCTTGCTGGCTGCGCACCTGCCTCCCGGGCATCCTGTTCTTGAGCATGCCACAATTGTCTCCCACCTCACAGCTGAGCACCTGCTGTGCCCGCCACCTGGCAAGCTCTTGCTCAGCTCTCACCATGGCTACGGTCTTCCCATCCTGACTGCTGTCTTCCCACCCTGACTGCTGTCTTCCCACCCTGACTGCTGTCTTCCCACCCTGCAATTTCAGCCTAATTGTCATCTTCTCAAACCATCCTAACAGTTCCTTTCTTTCTTATCATCCTATGTATTTCCTTCATAACATTTGCCACATCAGAAAGTCTCTTAATTGTTCACTTTGTGAACTGTCTCCTACCCCTGCCCCACTCTAACTCCAAGCTCTCCACTAAAAACTCGTGGGGCCCTGGACAAATTTATTTGTACCTCAGTTTCCTACTTTATAAAATGGGAATAACAACATCTCATAGGTGGCTAAGAGGATTAAGTTTTATTTATTCATTTTTTGAGACGGGGTCTCTCGCTCTCTCACCCAGGCTGGAGTGCAGTGGCATGATCTGAGCTCACTGCAACCTCTGACTCCCGAGTTCAAGCAATTCTCGTGCCTCAGCCTCCCAAGTAGCTGAGATGACAGGCATGTGTCACCATGTTTGGCTAGTTTTTATATTTTTTAGTAGAGACACGGTTTTACCATGTTGGCCAGGCTGTTCTCGAACTCCTGACCTCAACTGATCCATCTGCCTCGGTCTCCTGAAGTGCTGGGATTACAGGCCTAAGTTTTAAATTTAAATATGATGCAGTGATCTCAATGGCGAAGGAACTCCATGTTGGAAATCTGTAAGGTCACAATCACGACAAAGCTGGGGGGATGTCACTGGCATTTAGTGGGCAGGGTCCAGGTATGCAGATCATAGGGCAGTCCCCCATGACGAAGAATTGTCCTGTGTCCATTTTATATTACAAAACAATAAATATTTTGCACAGTATTCATAACATCAAAACAAACTTGTTTCAAAATCTCATGAGAAGTTGGTCACCCTTTCAGAAAAGCATGTCACCAGTGGAGGTGCTGTATACAATACCTGGATCATCAACACACCATTGCTACATCGATCTGTGTTCAGATGCTGAATTCACAGTGAGTCTACATACAGGTAAACATGACTACTTCATTATGTCTTCTAATGAACATGTGCCTCACATGGATATATCCAAATACATGTTATTGATTTTTTAAAGTGGGTACAGGTAGGTTATTTTACCTATGAATTTCATTTTAGGATAATATAAATTGATGTTATTTTGAAAGCTGTTATAAAAAGAGAGCTCAGAGGCTGGGCACAGCGGCTCATGCCTGTAATTCCAGCACTTTGGGAGGCCAAGGTGGGTGGATCATTTGAGTTCATGAGTTCAAGACTAACCTGGGCAACACAGCAAAACCTCGTCTCAACAAAAAATACAAAAATTAGCTGGGCATGGTGGTATGCACCTGTAGTCCCAGCTACTCGGGAGGTTGACGTGGGAGGATGGCTTGAGCCCAAGAGGTTGAAGATGCAGTGAACAGAGATTGTGCCACTGCACTTCAGCCTGGGTGACAGAGTGAGACCCTATTTCAAAAAAAAAAAAAGAGAGAGAATGAAAGAAGAGAAAAAGAAACAAAGAGAAGGAAGGAAGGGAGGGAGGGAAGGAGGGAGGAGGGAGGTGGGAGGGAAGGGAGGGGAGAGGTATGGAGGGGAATATATTCTGATTCTGACTTAAGATGCTGATGTCAGGCCGGGCACTGTGGCTCAAGCCTGTAATCCCAGCACTTTGGGAGGCCGAGACGGGCGAATCACGAGGTCAGGAGATCGAGACCATCCTGGCTAACATGGTGAAACCCCGTCTCTACTAAAAAATACAAAACCAGCCGGGCGAGGTGGCGGGCACCTGTAGTCCCAGCTACTCGAGAGGCTGAGGCAGGAGAATGGCGTGAACCTGGGAGGCGGAGCTTGCAGTGAGCTGAGATCCGGCCACTGCACTCCAGCCTGGGCGACAGAGCAAGACTCCGTCTCAAAAAAAAAAAAAAAAAAAAAAAGATGCTGATGTCAAAAAAAAAAATGTTGATTTCAAATTGTTAAAAGTAACAATTTCTAGTTAAACACAAATTTTCCAGAAGTTAAACTACATTATGGCAATGCCTCCTTTGTTCTAAAGCATGTTAATTTCAGGTATCAAAAGCTAATGAGGGGCCGGGCACGGTGGCTCAAGCCTGTAATCCCAGCACTTTGGGAGGCCGAGATGGGCGGATCACGAGGTCAGGAGATCGAGACCATCCTGGCTAACACGGTGAAACCCCCTCTCTACTAAAAAAGTACAAAAAACTAGCCCGGCGAGGTGGCGGGCGCCTGTAGTCCCAGCTACTCCGGAGGCTGAGGCAGGAGAATGGCGTGAACCCAGGAGGCGGAGCTTGCAGTGAGCTGAGATCTGGCCACTGCACTCCAGCCTGGGCAACAGAGACTCCGTCTCAAAAAAAAAAAAAAAAAAAAAAGCTAATGAGGGCCAGCCATGGTGGCTTATGCCTGTGCCTGTAATCCCAGCACTTTGGGAAGCCAAGGCAGGCAGATTACCTGAGGTCAGGAGTTCGAGACCAGCCTGGCCAACATGGCAAAACCCCTTCTCTACTAAAAATATAAAAATTAGGTGGGCATGGTGGCGCTCGCCTGTGATCTCGGCTACTCGAGGCAGGAGAATCACCTGAAACTGGGAGACAGCGGTTGCTATGAGCCAAGATCGCACCACAGCACTCCAGCCTGGGCAATAGAGCAAGACTCTGTCTCAAAAACAAACAAAAAGCTAATGAGTAGATACATTAGGGGAAACATTTAATATATTTAATAAAACATTCCATTTTTAATTGCATTTGTATGGGCATTTTTAAAGGTCTTTCACATTAGTACATACTGATTATTATATGCAAACAAGCATAAAGTATAAAAACTGAAAACTCAATTTTTTTAAGCATATAGTAATACTTTCTTATAATTCCAATAATTATGGATAATGGATATAAATAATTACACCTAGCAGTTGCTGCTATTGAATTCTTAAACCAGGTAATCTTTCATTTCGTTTACTCTACTTACTAATATATAACACAAATTATGCTTTTAAAAGTATAATTAACGTTTAAAATAAGATCTAGTGCTTTCTAAGAATAATGGTTTACACATTTCTATTAAAAACTATCAAATTCAGCCTTAAGAAAGTCTATCTTGAGCATTATTCTATGAAACAAAATTTATATGTAAGGTTTTTTTTTTTTTTTTTTTTTTTTTTTTTTTTTTTTTTTTACTGAGGGGGTCTAGTTATGTTGCCCAAGCAGGTCGCAAACTCCTGGGATCAAGCTATCTACCTCTGCCTCCTTAAGTGCTGGGATTACAGGTTCTCTATTTTTAGAGAGAGAGAGACAGGGTCTCAGTCTGTCACCTAGGCTGCAGTGTAGTGCTGTGATCATAGCTCACTGCAACCCTGACCTCCTGGGTTCAAGTGATCCTCCCACATCAGCCTCCCAAGTAGCTACGACTACAGACCCCATGCCACCATGCCCAGCTAATTTATGTATGTATTTATATTTGTAGAGACAGGGTCTCGCTACCTTGCCCAGGCTAGTCTCAAACTCCTGGCCTCAACCAAACCTCCCACCTTGGCTGCCTAAAGTGAAAGGATTATAGGCGTGAGCCACTGTGTTTGGCCATGTAAGTATTCTTTTAACTGTCACATTTTTATATCACAGTTTAACCTATGAACCAAAGAAAGAACCACTGATCTGAAAACAATAGAATGAAACGTATCACAGCTGAATATGGTAAGGTACTAAATAGAAGCTTCAATTTATAATTAGAACATTGAAAATATTTCAAAGTGGATTTAGGTTTTTTAAAATGATGACAATTCCATATAAGTTACTGACAACATTACAATTAGTAACAATTTTAATAATTTTGGGATTCTCAGGTCTCTGAATGAAGACAATGTTTTAGTTCATATTTAATATACAAATTAGAATGTCTAATCAGTAATACATTGTTAAAAAATACTTTTGATCACCTTTTTCCCATTCATTCAATATCATTCCCAAATTAATATACTTGACCACTTTAGCATTAACTTAAAAGTGTCATGCTCTTCAGGACATAAGTTTCTAATAATTTAGAGTTTAGTAGAGGTATGTTTTAATACAATTATTTTAAAATTACAAAAATAAGACAAAATTAGATACCTCACAGCTTTTCCAAAGTTCCGAATCAGTCTTTCCACTGTTTTGTAGCTCTTGCATTAAAGAAGTTAGGACTTCAACTGTACCTTGAATTACAGATGGTCTGGTCTTCCCTGAGAAAGAGGATACCCCATTTGTACTAAGGTGGGGACTACTTCTGTTGAAACATAAATAATTCAAATGGTTTTCTTCACTCTATCAAAGTGTTGAATAATTCAGCAGTTCAAGATTTAGCAGAGCAGTACAAAACCACTGATATTTAATTCTTCTAATGGCACCTCATTTGTTGAAAATCTGATCACAAGTTGGTTCACAAAAGGAAAAGGGCAGTAAAAAGACCGCACTGTATTCTTTTTAAGAACACAACAGAAAGACCTTTTCCAGAAGTGAGAGAACACTCCAAAGGATCAGCAGAAAATAAAAAAAGTCTGTGCTAAACAATAAGATTTAATTTCCAGTTTCTCTGATCTCCCCTATTTCAGAGGATTATTTCCCCCAACTTTAAGAACAGCCCTTCATTGTGCAGTAGGGATTCTTTCTCCACTGCCCCAAATGACAGTCAAATCTTGTTCACTGGATACCCATAATTTGGTACGATAAGCTGATACCTATCTCGGCACTATCGCTGAATAAAAGTTGTGCCAAGCAAATTAGCAGCAAGTATTCAGGACTTACTTAGCCTACTCAGTGTGTAAAACAGCACTGATTCTTTCCAGGAGTACTGCTTTTCCAAACTTCAGGTAAGTTATTTTGGATTTGTTTTATAAACACACAATATATTTCAGAACATTAAAATGTACTTAAAATCTAGTCACAAAAAGATCATTTTCATTTATTTACTG